>NC_082687.1:27746707-29045320 GCF_949987515.2 Delphinus delphis | reverse complement strand
CCCTTTACCTCTTTTTGTCAGGGTGTATGTGTACGCTTCTGTGTAAGACTTTGTCTGTACAGCTTTGCTTCCAACATTTGTCCTAAGGTTCTATCCGTCCTTTTTTTTTTTTTTTTTGTTCTAATTAAGAATTTTTTAATTCAATAACTTTATTATACTTTATTTTATTTTTACTGTATCTCCTTTCTTTTTGTTTTTACTTCTTTCCCTCCTTCCTTCCTCCCTCCCTCCCTCCCTCCTTTCGTTCCTTCTTGCCTTCTTTCCTTCTTTGCTTCTTTCTTTCTTTCTTCCTTCCTTCCTTCCTTCCTTCCCTCCTTCCTTCCCTCCTTTCCTTCTTTCTTTCCTCATATGTCTACTAATTCCCTCTACTTTTTCTCCCTTTTATTCTGAGCCGTGTGGATGAAAGGCTCTTGGTGCTCCAGCCAGGAGGCAGGGCTCTCCCTCTGAGGTAGGAGAGCCAACTTCAAGACACTGGTTCACAAGAGACCTCCCAGCTCCAGATAATATCAAACGGCGAAAATCTCCCAGAGACCTCCATCTTAACACCAGCACCCAGCTTCACTCAACGACCAGCAAGCCACAGTGCTGGACAACCTGTGCCAAACAACTAGCAAAACAGGAACACAACCCCACCCATTAGCAGAGAGGCTGCCTAAAATCATAATAAGGCCACAGACACCCCAAAACACACCACCAGACGTGAACCTGCCCACTAGAGAGACAAGATCCAGCCTCTTCCACGACAACACAGGCACTAGTCCCCTCCACCAGGAAGCCTACACAACCCACTGAACCAACCTTAGCCACTGGAGACAGACATCAAAAACAGGAGGAACTACGAACCTGCAGCCTGCAAAAAGGAGACCCCAAACACAGTAAGATAAGCAAAATGAGAAAACAGAAAAACACACAGCAGATAAAGGAGCAAGATAAAAATGCACCAGACCTAACAAATGAAGAGGAAATAGGCAGTCTACCTGAAAAAGAATTCAGAATAATGATAGTAAGGTTGATCCGAAATCTTGGAGATAGAATGGACAATAGAATGGACAAAATGCAAGAATCAGTTAACAAGGACCTAGAAGAACTAAAGATGAAACAAGCAATGATGAACAACACAATAAATGAAATTAAAAATACTCTAGATGGGATCAATAGCAGAATAACTGAGGCAGAAGAACGGATAAGTGACCTGGAAGATAAAATAGTGGAAATAACTACTGCAGAGCAGAATAAAGAAAAAAGAATGAAAAGAACTGAGGACAGTCTCAGAGACCTCTGGGACAACATTAAACGCACCAACATTCGAATTATAGGGGTTCCAGAAGAAGAAGAGAAAAAGAAAGGGACTGAGAAAATATTTGAAGAGATTATAGTTGAAAACTTCCCTAATATGGGAAAGGAAATAGTTAATCAAGTCCAGGAAGCACAGAGAGTCCCATACAGGATAAATACAAGGAGAAATACGCCAAGACACATATTAATCAAACTGTCAAAAATTAAATACAAAGAAAGCATATTAAAAGCAGCAAGGGAAAAACAACAAATAACACATAAGGGAATCCCCATAAGGTTAACAGCTGATCTTTCAGCAGAAACCCTACAAGCCAGAAGGGAGTGGCAGGACATACTGAAAGTGATGAAGGAGAAAAACCTGCAACCAAGACTACTCTACCCAGCAAGGATCTCATTCAGATTTGATGGAGAAATAAAAACCTTTACAGACAAGCAAAAGCTGAGAGAGTTCAGCACCACCAAACCAGCTTTACAACAAATGCTAAAGGATCTTCTCTAGGCAAGAAACACAAGAGAAGGAAAAGACCTATAATAACGAACCCAAAACAATATAGAAAATGGGAATAGGAACATACATATCGATAATTACCTTAAATGTAAATGGACTAAATGCTCCCACCAAAAGACACAGATTAGCTGAATGGATACAAAAACAAGACCCTTACATATGCTGTCTACAAGAGACCCACTTCAGACCTAGAGACACATACAGACTAAAAGTAAGGGGATGGAAAAAGATATTCCATGCAAATGGAAACCAAAAGAAAGCTGGAGTAGCAATTCTCATATCAGACAAAATAGACTTTAAAATAAGGACTATTACAAGAGACAAAGAAGGACACTACATAATGATCAAGGGATCGATCCAAGAAGAAGATATAACAATTGTAAATATTTATGCACCCAACATAGGAGCACCTCAATACATAAGGCAAATACTAACAGCCATAAAAGGGGAAATTGACAGTAACACATTCATAGTAGGGGACTTAAACACCCCACTTTCACCCATGGACAGATCATCCAAAATGAAAATAAATAAGGAAACACAAGCTTTAAATGATACATTAAACAAGATGGACTTAATTGATATTTATAGGACACTCCATCCAAAAACAACAGAATACACATTTTTCTCAAGTGCTCACGGAACATTCTCCAGGATAGATCATATCTTGGGTCACAAATCAAGCCTTGGCAAATTTAAGAAAATTGAAATTGTATCAAGTATCTTTTCTGACCACAACGCCATGAGACTAGATATCAATTACAGGAAAAGATCTGTAAAAAATACCAACACATGGAGGCTAAACAATACACTACTTAATAATGAAGTGATCACTGAAGAAATCAAAGAGGAAATCAAAAAATACCTAGAAACAAATGACAATGGAGACACAACGACCCAAAACCTGTGGGATGCAGCAAAAGCAGTTCTAAGGGGGAAGTTTATAGCAATACAAGCCCACCTTAAGAAGCAGGAGACATCTAGAATAAACAACCTAACCTTGCACCTCAAGCAATTAGAGAAAGAAGAACAAAAAAACCCCAAAGCTAGCAGAAGGAAAGAAATCATAAAAATCAGATCAGAAATAAATGAAAAAGAAATGAAGGAAACAATAGCAAAGATCAATGAAACTAAAAGCTGGTTCTTTGAGAAGATAAACAAAATAGATAAACCACTAGCCAGACTTATCAAGAAAAAAAGGGAGAAGACTCAAATCAATAGAATTAGAAATGAAAAAGGAGAGGTAACAACTGACACTGCAGAAATAAAAGAGATCATGAGAGATTACTACAAGCAACTCTATGCCAATAAAATGGACAATCTGGAAGAAATGGACAAATTCTTAGAAATGCACAACCTGCCAAGACTGAATCAGGAAGAAATAGAAAATATGAACAGACCAATCACAAGCACTGAAATTGAAACTGTGATTAAAAATCTTCCAACAAAGAAAAGCCCAGGACCAGATGGCTTCACAGGCGAATTCTATCAAACATTTAGAGAAGAGCTAACACCTATCCTTCTCAAACTCTTCCAAAATATAGCAGAGGGAGGAACACTCCCAAACTCATTCTACGAGGCCACCATCACCTTGATACCAAAACCAGGCAAGGATGTCACAAAGAAAGAAAACTACAGACCAATATCACTGATGAACATAGATGCAAAAATCCTCAACAAAATACTAGCAAACAGAATCCAACAGCACATTAAAAGGATCATACACCATGATCAGGTGGGGTTTGTTCCAGGAATGCAAGGATTCTTCAATATACGCAAATCTATCAATGTGATAAACCATATTAACAAACTGAAGGAGAAAAACCATATGATCATCTCAATAGATGCAGAGAAAGCTTTTGACAAAATTCAACACCCATTTATGATAAAAACCCTGCAGAAAGTAGGCATAGAGGGAACTTTCCTCAACATAATAAAGGCCATATACGACAAGCCCACAGCAAACATCATCCTCAATGGTGAAAAACTGAAAGCATTTCCACTAAGATCAGGAACAAGACAAGGGTGCCCACTCTCACCACTCTTATTCAACATAGTTTTGGAAGTTTTAGCCACAGCAATCAGAGAAGAGAAGGAAATAAAAGGAATACAAATCGGAAAAGAAGAAGTAAAGCTGTCACTGTTTGCAGATGACATGATCCTATACATAGAGAAGCCTAAAGATGCTACCAGAAAACTACTAGAGCTAATCAATGAATTTGGTAAAGTAGCAGGATACAAAATTAATGCACAGAAATCTCTGGCATTCCTATATACTAATGATGAAAAATCTGAAAGTGAAATCAAGAAAACACTCCCATTTACCATTGCAACAAAAAGAATAAAATATCTAGGAATAAACCTACCTAAGGAGACAAAAGACCTGTATGCAGAAAACTATAAGACACTGATGAAAGAAATTAAAGATGATACAAATAGATGGAGACATATACCATGTTCTTGGATTGGAAGAATCAACATTGTGAAAATGACTCTACTACCCAAAGCAATCTATAGATTCAATGCAATCCCTATCAAACTACCACTGGCATTTTTCACAGAACTAGAACAAAAAATTTCGCAATTTGTATGGAAACACAAAAGACCCCGAATAGCCAAAGCAATCTTGAGAACAAAAAAAGGAACTGGAGGAATCAGGCTCCCTGACTTCAGACTATACTACAAAGCTACAGTTATCAAGACAGTATGGTACTGGCACAAAAACAGAAAGATAGATCAATGGAACAGGATAGAAAGCCCAGAGATAAACCCATGCACATATGGACACCTTATCTTTGATAAAGGTGGCAGGAATGTACAGTGGAAAAAGGACAGCCTCTTCAATAAATGGTGCTGGGAAAACTGGACAGGTACATGTAAAAGAATGAAATTAGAACACTCCCTAACACCATACACAAAAATAAGCTCAAAATGGATTAAAGACCTAAATATAAGGCCAGAAACTATCAAACTATTAGAGGAAAACATAGGCAGAACACTCTATGACATAAATCACAGCAAGATTCTTTCTGACCCACCCCCTAGAGTAATGGAAATAAAAACAAAAATAAACAAATGGGACCTAATGAAACTTCAAAGCTTTTGCACAGCAAAGGAAACCATAAACAAGACCAAAAGACAACCCTCAGAATGGGAGAAAATATTTGCAAATGAAGCAACTGACAAAGGATTAATCTCCAAAATTTACAAGCAGCTCATGCAGCTCAACAACAACAAAAAAACAAACAACCCAATCCAAAAATGGGCAGAAGACCTAAATAGACATTTCTCCAAAGAAGATATACAGACTGCCAACAAACACATGAAAGAATGCTCAACATCATTAATCATTAGAGAAATGCAAATCAAAACTACAATGAGATATCATCTCACACCAGTCAGAATGGCCATCATCAATAAATCTAGAAACAATAAATGCTGGAGAGGGTGTGGAGAAAAGGGAACCCTCTTGCACTGCTGGTGGGAATGTGAATTGGTTCAGCCACTATGGAGAACAGTATGGAGGTTCCTTAAAAAACTACAAATAGAACTACCATATGACCCAGCAATCCCACTACTGGGCATATACCCTGAGAAAACCGAAATTCAAAAAGAGTCATGTACCAAAATGTTCATCGCAGCTCTATTTACAATAGCCCGGAGATGGAAACAACCTAAGTGCCCATCATCAGATGAATGGATAAAGAAGATGTGGCACATATATACAATGGAATATTACTCAGCCATAAAAAGAAACGAAATTGAGCTATTTGTAATGAGGTGGATAGACCTAGAGTCTGTCATACACAGTGAAGTAAGTCAGAACGAAAAAGACAAATACAGTATGCTAACACATATATATGGAATTTAAGAAAAAAAAAAAATGTCATGAAGAACCTAGGGGTAAGGCAGGAATAAAGACGCAGACCTCCTAGAGAACGGACTTGAGGTTATGGGGAGGGGGAAGGGTGAGCTGTGACGGGGCGAGAGAGAGTCATGGACATATACACACTAACAAACGTAGTAAGGTAGATAGCTAGAGGGAAGCAGCCGCATGGCACGGGGATATTGGCTCGGTGCTCTGTGACAGCCTGGAGGGGTGGGATAGGGAGGGTGGGAGGGAGGGAGACGCAAGAGGGAAGAGATATGGGAACATATGTATATGTATAACTGATTCACTTTGTTATAAAGCAGAAACTAACACACCATTGTAAAGTAATTATACCCCAATAAAGATGTTAATAAAAAAAATAAAAAAAAAAAAAAAAAAAAAAAAAAAAGTGAAGCCAGAGGATAATCATTCTGAAGGATGTGGTGGGGGATGTGATTTGCATTGCATCTATAGGAACATATTTAAAGAACAATTAGAAATTCTATAGATACATTTTGGAAGACATATTTTAGTTATTTGGGTAATGTATGCAAAGCACTCTTGTAAAGAATATGCAATCTTAATGATATAGTAAAGCTAACTTGATCACATTGTTCTCTATATTTAGTTGACTGCTTTTAAGATGTCTTTTTTCTTGTCCATTGTAGGAATTTTATTTTGTAGGGGAAAAAAAAAACTTTACTTACTTTCAGGACAAGTGTAATCCCTCTTGAAGCTAGAATTGTCTTCTATCTCATTTTATCTCCAGTTCACTGCGTTAGGACAGAAACTTATTCTCTCCTTTGGTGGATGTGGGCCTGATATTGCTCTTTACATCGATATTTTCTCACAATTACATGAATTGATTAGATGGCTTTCCTTAGGTGTCCCAGTTATTTTGTAAGAGTAAAGTTGTAATAATTTTATAATTCCTCCCACAGCTACACTGGGGTACAGATACCATCCTTTCAGAGCCCAGTTTCTCAAAAAAGTGGTTTAAACCATTTTCTCCGCTGCCTCACCACTCACTCACTGCTTAACACCCTGCAATCTGGCTTCTCCATCTCCACTTTGTAGAAGCTGTACTGATCTTCCAATTTCTAAACCAAATGGCCTTTTCTTAGCTCTCTTGCTTATTGAACTTTTTGCTGAATTTATTGCTGTTGATCACATATTCTTTCCTGAAATTCCTGAAATTCTTTTGTTCATTGACTTCATGACATTACACTAACTTGGGTCTTCAATCGTTATTATTTGATTATAGAATAATGATTTTAGTATTCTAACATGATATTTTATAAAAATGATACACACTCATTCTATCTAAAGTTACAAAGAAGAAAGCTGAAAATTGCCCCTATTCCCACTGAGAAATAGCCTCAGTTATTAAATGAACATTCTCTATGTTACAAATGGATGGATAGCCAGATCGAGTGAGTGGCAGTTACTCAGAAATAATTTTAGTAAAATGGGATCATACTATGTACCATATGTGACAGACTCTAAGATGGTCCCCATTTATCCCTGCTTTCTCATATTCAGACCCCACCAGTGAAGCCATCTGGACCAGTTTTCTTTTTGGGGAGATTTTAAACTACAAATATGATTTATTTAATAGACTTCTTTGCCATTTGTTTATAATTTTTTCTTGAGTGACCTTTGGTAGTTTGTGTCTTTCAAGGAATTTGTCTATTTCAACTAAATTGCTTAATTTATTGACAAACTATTAAGTATTTACTGACATAAAATATTAAGTCTTTGTTATTTCTGGTGGCTGCTATCATTTATTTTACTATTATCAATACTAAAAACAAAATTAAAACACTGGCCTTAGACAAGAGGCCAGGATGGGGATGGAAATACTTTATTTATAATTTCTCTTATTATATAAATTTCATGTTTACAGCATTATAATTTGATGTCTGTATACACTACAAAGTGATTAGCACCACAAGTCTAGTTATCATCCATCACCATGTAGCTGACTCCCTTCACCCATTTCAACCACCCCCAACCCCCTGCTTCTCTGGTAACCACTGATCTGATCTATGTATCTTTGAGTTTTTGTTTATTTTGTTTGTTTGTTTTTAGATTCTACATTTGAGTGAAATCATAGGTATATGTTTTTCTCTGGCTTATTTCACTTAGCATAATACCTTCAGAGTCTATCCATGTTGTCACAAATGACAGGATTTAACTCTTTTTTATGGTTGAGTAGTATTCCATTCCACATCTTTATCTATTTATTCATCGTTGGACACTCAAGTTGTTTCCATATCTTGGCTGTTGTGAATAATGCTGCAATAAACATAGGGGTGCATGTACCTTTTCAAATTAGTGTTTTTGTGTTTTTGAGATAAATACACAGTGGAATAGCTGGGTCATATGGTAGTTCTAGTCTTAAGTTTTTAAGAATCCTCCATACTGTTTTGCATAGTGGTTATACCAGTTTACAGTCCTACTAACAATGTATGAAAGCTTTTTTCCTCCACATCCTCTATAACATTTATTTTTTGTCTTTTCGATAATAGCCATTCTAACAGGTGTGAAGTGATATCTCATTGTGGTTTTGAATTACTTTTCCATAATAAATTAGTGATGTTGAATATCTTTTCACATGCCTATTGGCTATTTGTATGTCTTCATTGGAAACATGTCTATTCAGATCCTCTGCCCATTTTTAAAATTGGGTTGTTTGTTTTAATGTTGTTGAGTTGTATGAATTCTTTATATATTTTGGGTATTAACCCCTTATGGGATATATAATTTGCAAACATCTTCTCCTGTTCAGTTTGTTGCCTTTTTGTCTTGATGATGGTATCCTTTGCTATGCTGAAGCTTTTTAGTTTGCTGTAGTTACATTTGTTTATTTTTGCCTTTGTTTCCCTTGCATTTGGAGTCAGACATCACTAAGACCGATGTCAATGGGGTTATCACTTATTTTCTTCTAGGAATTTTATGGTTTTAGGTCTTATATTCAAGTCTGATTTACTTTGAGTTAATTTGTGTATGGTTTAAGATAATAGTCTAGTTTCATTTTTTTGCATGTGGCTGTCCAGTTTTCCCAACACCATTTACTGAAGAGACTATCCTTTCTCCATCTTTGTTCTTTGCTCCTTTGTCATAAGTTAATTGTCCATATATGTGTGGGTTTATTTCTGGGCTCTCAATTAATCTGTGTGTCTGTTTTTATGCCAGTACCATACTGTTTTGATTACTGTAGCATTGTAGTATAGTTTGAAATTAGGGCGCATGATACATCCAGCTTTGTTCTTCTTTTTCAAGATTGTTTTGGCTGTTCAGGATCTTTTGTGTTTCCATACAAATTTTAGAATTATTGATATTTGTTCTAGTTCTGTAAAATATGCCACTAGAAATTATTTAGGGATTGCATTGAATCTGTGGATTGCTTTGGGTTGTATGGACATTTTAACAGTATTAATGCTTCCAATCCATGAACATGCAATGTTTTTCTACTTATTTGTGTCTTCTTTAATGCCTTTCATCAGTGTCTTATAGTTTTCAGTGTTCAGGTCTTTCACCTCCTTGGTTAAATTTATCCGTTTATTCTTTTTGATGCAACTGTAAATGGGATTGTTTTCTTAATTTCTCATTCTGATAGTTTTTTATTAGTGTATAGAAATGACACAGGTTTCTGTATATTGATTTCATATCCTGTGACTTTACTGAATTCATTAATTCTAACAGTTTTTTGGTGGAGTCTTTAGGGTATCATGTCATCTGCAAATAGTGACAGTTTTCTTTCTTTCTGATTTGGGTGCTTTTTTTTGCCTAATTGCTGTGGCTCGGACTTCCAGTGCTATGTTGAACAAAAGTGATGAGAGTGGGCATCCTTGTCTTTTCTCTGATCCTAGAGGAAAAGTGTTTAGCTTTTCACTGTTGAGTATGATGTTAGCTGTGGGTTTGTGCCTTTATTATGTTCTCTCTCTATCTACCTTGTTGAGAGTTTTTATCATAAATGTATGTTGAATTTTGTCAAATGCTTTTCTGCATCTATTGAGATGATCACGTGATTTTTATTCTTCACTGTGTTGTCACATTGATTGATTTGCAAATATTGAACCATTCTTACATCCCTGGAATAAATCCTACTTGATTGTGGTATGTAAGCCTTTTAATGTATTGTTGGATTTATTTTGTTAATATTTTGTTGTGGATTTTTGCATCTATGTTCAACTCTTTAATTTCTGATTTTATTTAGTTGACTCCTCTATTTTTTTCCTAATCAGTATAGCTAAAATTTGATTTTGTTTATCTTTTCAAAGAATCAGCTCTTAGATATTTTGATATTTTCTGTCGTTTTTTAGTCATAATTTTATTTACTGGGTTGGCCAAAAAGCTTGTTGGGTCTTTCGTAACATTGTATGGAAAAACCTGAATGAACTTTTTGGCCACCCCAATATTTATGCTCTGATCTTTATCATTTTCTTCTTTCTGCTGACTTTGGGCTTTGTTTGTTCTTATTCTAGTTCCTTTAGGTGTAGATTGTTTATTTGGTATTTTTCTTGTTTCTTGAGGTAGGCCTATATTGTTATGAAGTAATCTCTTAGAACCATTTTTTGCTGCATCCCATAGATTTTGGTATGTTGTAATACTGTTTTCATTTGTCCTTAGGCATTTTTTTATTTCTTCTTTGATTTCTGCTATGACCCATTGGTTGTTCAGTAGCATGTTATTTAATCTCCACGTTTTTGTGGATTTTTCATTTTTTTCTTGTGTTTGATCTCTGGTTTTGTGCCATTGGGGTTGGAGAAGATGCTTGATATGATTTCAGTCTTATTGAATTTGAGACTTGTTTTGTGACCTAACATGTGATCTACCTTGGAACCTGTTCCATGGGCTCTTGAGAAGAATGTGTATTCTGCTGATTCTGGATGGAAAATCTTGTATATATCTGTTAAGTTCATCTGATCTAACATGTCATTTAAATCCAATGTTTCCTTATTGAGTTTATGTATGGATGATCTATCCATTGATGTAAGTTGGCGATTGAAATCTCCTGTTGTTATTGTATTGCTTTCAGTTTCTCATTTTAAGACTGTTAATATTTGCTTTATATATCTTGGTGTTTCTCTGTTGGGTGCATATACATTTCTAGATGTTACACCTTCTTGCTGGATTGACCTTTTTATCATTCTGTAATGCCTTTCTTGTCTTTTATTACAATATTTGTTTTAAAGTGTATTTTATCTTAAATGAATATAGCTACTCCAGCTTTTCTTTTTTTAAAAAAATTTATTTATTTATTTTTGGATGCGTTGGGTCTTCATTGCTGCATGCCAGCTTTCTCTAGTTGCGGTGAGCGGAGGCTACTTTCTGTTGCTGTGTGCAGGTGTCTTATTGCCATGGCTTCTCTTGTTGCGTCATGGGCTCTAGGTGCGCGGGCTCAGTAGTTGTGGCTTGTGGGCTCTAGAGTGCAGGCTCAGTAGCTGTGGTGCTTGGACTTAATTGCTCTGTGGCATGTGGGATCTTCCCAGACCAGGGCTTGAACCTGTGTCCCCTGCATTGGCAGGTGGATTCTTAACCACTACGCCACCTCTTTTCATTTCTATAGAATATCTTTTTCCATTCCTTCAATTTCAGCTTGTGCATTTCTTTTCTTCTGAAATGAGCCTCTTGTAGGCAGCATATAGATGTTTCTTGCTTTTTTTAAAAATTTTACTCATTTAACCACTCTGTGTCTTTAGTTGGCAAATTTAGTCCATTTACATTTAAAGTAATTATTGATAGGTATGTACTTATGGCCACTTTGTTAATTGTTTTCTGGCTGTCTTTGTAGTTCCTCTCTGTTCCTTTTTTCTCTTCCCTTGAGTTTTGGTGGTTTTCTTTAGTGTTAAGATCAGATTCCTTTCTCCTTTTCTTTTGTGTATTTACTATAAGTTTTTTTCCTTGTGGTTACCATGAGGTTCACATATAACATCCTATGTAAATAGTAGCCTGTTTTAATTTGGAAACAACCAAAGTTTAAACACATTACAAAGCTTTATCTCTCCCACTCCACATTTTATACTTTTGATGACACATTTTACATCTTTTTATTTTATGCATCCCTTCACTAATTATGCTAATTTTAGTTAATCTTACTACTTTTGTCTTTTAACTTTCATGCTTGCTTTATAAGTGATTGATCCATTACCTTTATTATATATTTACTTTTTCCAGTAAGATGTTTTGTATGATTTCGTATTATTAATTAGTGCCATTTCTTTTCAGCTCAAAGAAGTCCCTTTGACATTTCTTGTAAAGATGGTGGTGATAAACTTCTTTAGGTTTTGCTTGTCTGGAAAACTATTGATTTCTTCTTCAATTCTGAATGATAACCTTGCTGAGTAGAGAATTCTTGGTTGGATTTTTTTTTCCTTTTAGCACTTTGGATGTGTCATGGCACTCCTTTCTGGCCTATAAAATTTCTGCTGAAAAATCTGATAGACTTATGGAGATTCTGTTTGATGTAACACATTGTTTTTCCTTTGCTGTTTTTAGGATTCTCTCTTTATCCTTCACTTTTACCATTTTACTTAAAATATGGCTTGGTGTATGTCTCTTTGGGTTCATCTTATTTAGAACTGTCTATGCTTTCTGAACCTGGTTGTCTGTTTACTTCTCCAGATTAGGGAGGTTTTCAACCACTACTTCAAATAATTTTTTGGCCCTTTCTCTCTCTTGTCTACTCCTGGGACCCCTATAATGTGAATATTATTCTGCTTGTTGTTGTATTGAAGGTCTCTTAAGGTAACTTCACTTTAAAAAATTCTTTTATAATTTTGCTGCTCTGGCTGGGTGAGTTCCATTGTTTTGTCTTCCAGGTTGCTGATTCATTCTTCTACCTCATCCAGTCTGCTGTTGAACCCCTCTAGTGTATTTTTTAGTTCAATTATAACTTCTGTTTGGTACTTTCTTATATTTTCTGTCTCTTTGTTGAAGTTCCCACTGCATTCATCCATTATTCTCCTGAGTTTGGTGAATACTTTTATGACCATTACTTTGAACTTTTTATCAAGTAGATTGCTTTTTTTTTTTTGTGGTATGTGGGCCTCTCACTGTTGTGGTGTCTCCAGTTGCGGAGCACAGGCTCCGGATGCGCAGGCTCAGCGGCCATGGCTCACAGGCCCAGCTGCTCTGCGGCATGTGGGATCTTCCCGGACCAGGTCACGAACCCATGTCCCCTGCATCGGTAGGCGGACTCTCAACCACTGCACCATCAGGGAAGCCCTAGATTGCTTTTTTGTTGTGTTTAGTTTTTTTTTTCCCTGAGGTATTGTCTCGTTCTCTCAATTGGAATATATTCCTCTGTCTCCTAATTTTGTGTAATTCTGTTTGTTTGTTTATATGTATTAAGTAAATCAGCTATCTTGCCCAGTCTTAAAAGAGCGGTCTTATTTAAGAGATGTCCTGTGGGGCTCAGAGGCACAATCCCACGTGGCCACCAGAGCCAGGCACTCAAGGGGCATCCCTTCTGTTGGTTGCATGAAACCTCCTCTTTTATTGGGCCTCAAATGTTGTGGGCTACTCATGGGCAGGGCTATCAGTCAGCTGGCAGTGGGGTGTGGCCGAGGCACAGGGGTGATTGGGGCTCTCAGCAGGGCGCACCCACTGTTGATAACATGTTAAAGGGAGAATTTTAAAATGGCACTTGCCAGTGCCAGCATTTGCAAGATAGCCTGAGATTGAAAAATGCTCTTCCCTCCAGTGTCTCAGAGCCACAGGAAGCATCCTAACTGGTTCCTGCCTCTCTGGCAGAATTTTTAAGATTAGTAACTGGGTCCCCCTCACCTGTGGTTCATGAATTTTTCACTCTGGTGTTTTCTCACAGGGTTTTGGGTCAAGTGTGTCTGTATGCAGGCCCTTTAAGAGCGGCCTTTGTCTTCCCCACAGTTCTTTAGTTTTCTTGTATATAATCTCTGTTTGTTTTCAAAGCCAGATGTTTTGGGGGCTCATCTCTCCCATGCAGGATCTAGAGGTTGCTGTGCTTGATGTGGAGCTTATGTCCCTCTCTGTTCAGGGAAAAGATCTGGACCTTTGTGATTCCTACCAATTGTGGATTGCCATGGCTAGGGTGTGGTTTTTTCCTTGGTGAGATCATCTCTTTGCTTCTCCTACCTGTCTTGGTGCTGTCCTTTTACCCTTTGTTGTGGAGGCTCTGTTCATCCGGTTTTCAGGTCTCCTTTTGAGGAAGTTATTCCAGAGGTCAATGTGTTGTATTTGTGGAAGGAGGTGAGTTCAGGTTTTTCCCATGCCACCATCTTGAACCCTCTCTCTTATCCCTTTTTTTGCTAATGATTCTGGCTAGAAGTTTATCAATTTTATTGATCTTCTCAGATAACCAGCTTTGGGTTTCATTAATTTTTCTCTATTCTTTCTGTTTCTATGTCATTGATTTTTACTTTGATCTTTATTGTTATTTTCTCTTGCTTACTATGGATTTAATTCATTTTACCTTTACTAGGTTTTTTTTTTAATGGAAGCTGAGGTTTTGTTTTGAGAACGTTTTTTTTAACCTAATATAGACATATGTTTCTCTATAGGTATTACTTTAATTAAATCCCACAAATTTTAGCATGTTGTGTTGTCATTTTTATTTAGTTCAAACTGCAATATAATTTCTCTTTTGATATTTTTCTTTGACCTATGAGTATTTAGAAGAGTGTCACTTAGTTTCCAAACATTTTGGGATTTGCCAGCTATATTTCTGTTATTGCTTTCTAATTTAGTAATATTGTCAGGAACATAATTTATATGATTTGTATTCTTTTAAATTTATTGAGACTTGTTTTATTCTCCCCAAAGTGGTCTACTTCAATAATTGTTCTGAATACACTTGAATAGAATATATATTCAGCTGTTGTTAGGTGAAGTATTCTATAAATGTCAATTATGTTAAGTTGACTGATAGTATGTACAAGTGTTCTATATCCTTACTGATTTTCTGCCAATTTATTCTGTTAATTACTAATATATATGTGTTGAAATCTCTGACTATAACCTCTGATTTCTCCTTCTAGTTCTATTAATTATTGCTTAATATATTTTGAAGTTCTGTTATTAGGTACATAAGTGTTAAGGATTGTCATGTCCTCTTTATCAATTAACTTCTTTTTCACTATGAAATGACTCTGTTTATCTTTGATAATATTCTTTGCTGTAACATCAACTTTGTCTGATATTAATATTACCACTTCAACATTAGTTTGATTAGTGTTACCATAGCATACTTTTCTGATTCTTTTTTTCTAATCTCTTTGTATTTATATTTTAAATGGGTTTCATGTATGCGGCATATAATTGATCTTGCTTTTTACTCAATAAGACAATCTCTGCCTTTGAATTGGGTGTATTTTTACCATTTACATTTAATGTTATTATTGATATGTTTGGGTTTAAAGCTATTTGTTATTTATTTTCTATTTTTCCATCTATTTTTGTTCTGTTTTTCTTTTGTTTCTACTGTGTTTTGGATTAACAAAAATAAAATAACTAAAAAAATTCTGGTTTTTATTCCATTTTATCTCTTATTGGTGTGTCAGCTGTAACTCTGTGTTGCATTATTCTAATGATTGCTTTAGGTTTATAGTAAACACCTTTAACTTAACACATTCTACCTTTAAATGACATTATACTACTTCATGGATAATATAGATAACTTACAAGTTTTCTTCCACTTCTCTTCTCATGGCCTATGTGCTATTGTCATACATTTTACTTACATAATATGTTATATATATGTCACAATACATTTTTATTATTTTTGCTTTAAATAATTATCTTTTAAAACGATTTAAATGAATTAAAAAGTTTTATATTCACCCACATATTTACCATTTTCTGTGCTCTTCATTCCTTTATTTGGATCCAGGTTTCTATATGGTATCATTTTCCATCTGCCTGAAGGCCTTACTTTATCATTTATTATAGTGCAGGGTTGCTGGTGATAAATTATTTCTGTGTTTCTGTGTCTGAAAAGGTGTTTATTTCACTTTTGTGTTTTTTAAACTTATTTAATAAGGTTCAATTAAGATACTATAAAATTAATCTATTTTAAGTATACAGTTTAGTGATTTTTATTATATTTACAGAGTTGTGTAACCATCCCAACAATTTAACTTTAGAGCATTTTCTTTACCCCAAAATGAAATCTCATGCCTATCTGCAGTCACTCCTCATTCCTGCCCCAGCCATGTGCAATCACTAATCTACTTTCTGTTACTATAGTTTTGCTTTTTGTGTAGCTGGAATCATATAATACGTGTTCATTTGTGTCTGGCTTCTTTCACTAAGCGTAATGTTTTTTGACCTTCTTTCATGATGTGTAAGTATTGATACTTTGTTCCTTTTTATCACCAAATATAAATCTATTGTATGGATATAAACATGTCTTTTTAATCCACTCATCAGTTGATGAATATTTGGTTTGTTTCTACTTTTTGGCTATTGTGAACAATGCTGCTATGAACATTTATGTATAAGTCTTTGTGTGAATACATGCTTTCATTTCTCCTGGATAAACACCTAGGTGTTGGATCCATGCTGGATCACATGGTTATTATGTGTTTAGCATTTTCAAAAACTGACAAACTATTTTCCAAAGTGAATACACCATTTTACATTCCCACTAGCAGTGTATGAGTGTTCCTGTTTCTCTAGATCCTTGTCAACACTTGATACTGTTTGTCTTTTTTTAAATTATAGCCATTTTGATGTGTGTGAAGTGTTATCTCATTATGGTTTTGATTTACATTTTACCAAGGATGAACCTACATTGACACGTCATAATCACCCAAAGTCTATAGCCTATCTTAGAGTTCACTTTTGGTACTGTATACTCTATGGAGGTGGGGAAATGTATAATGACATATATCTATTATTATAATGTTATATTTATACAGAGTATTTTCACTGCCCTAAAAAATTCTCTGCTCTGCCTCATCTCCTCCTACCCACCACCCCACAACCACTGATCTTTTTTATTGTCTCCATAGTTTTGCCTTTTCCAGAATATATGTATAATCGGAATCATATAATGGTAATATGCATTTAAGCTTCCTCCATGTTTTTTCCTGTATTGACAGCTTTTTTCTTTTTAGCACTTAATAATATTCCATTGTCTGGTTGTACTACAGGTAAATGTACTCACTCATCTGCTGAAGGACATCTTGATTGCTTCCAAGTTTTGGCAATTTTGCTTTAAATTTTTCTTTAAATAATTATCTTTTAAAGAAATATATGAATAAAGCTTTTATAAACATCCTTGTGTAGGTTTTTCTATGGACGTTAAGTTTTCAGCTCCTTTGGGTAAATGCCAAGGTGTATGATTACTGGGTTGTATGGTAAGAGTATATTTAGTTTTGTAAGAAACCACCAAATTGTCTTCCAAAGTGGCTGTACCATTTTGCATTTCTACCAGTGATATATGAGAGTTCCCACTGCTCCACATTCTTGCCAGAATTTGATGTCAGTGTTCTGTTTTAGTCATTCTAATAGGTGTATATCTTTGTTGTTGAAATGTATTTTTTCTGGGTTTAGAATTCTAGGTTGATATTTTCTTTCAGTACTTTGAAGCTGTGACTCCACTGCCTTTGGCTTTTCAGTTTGTATCTGTGTTTCCTTGTATGCAACCTGTCTTTTTCCTTGGCTGCTTTTAAGAATTTTCTCTTTATCACTGGTTTTAAACAATTTGTTGTGGTTCATTTTTCTTGAGCTTGGGGTTTATTGAACTTCTTGGATCTCTGGTTATATAGTTTTCATCAAATTTGGAAAGTTTTTGTCCATTGTATCTTCAAATATTTTTCTGTCCTCGCCCTTCTTTTTCAAGGATTCAATTAAACAGATGATTAACAGAACATCAATAAGTTGTAGGACCACTTTGAGTATTCCCACAACTCACTGATGTTTTATTTTTTTCCGTCTTTTTTCTTTCTGTGTTTAATTTTTGATTAATTTCTATTGATATGCTTTCAAGTTTAGTATTTTTTTCTCTTGCAGTGTTTATCACTGTTAATCCCATCCAGTGTATTTTTTATCTTAGACATTATAGTTTTCATCTCTAGTGGTTAGATATTAAATATCTTCCAGATTGTCCCTTAACATGCTCAGTCTTTCCTCTAGCTATTTGAACATATGGAATACAGTATTAAGAGCTATTCTGATGTTCTTGTCTACAAATTTTGTCATTTGTGTAATTCCTGGTTTGGTTTTGATTTAGTTTTTCCTCATTGTGAGTTATATTGGCCTGGTTCTTTGCATGCTTTATAATTTTTGATTGGATGTCAAACATTGTGAATCATACCTGTCGGGTACCTCTTGACCAAAAGTCAAGGAAGTAATGTATAGGAAGTCCTATACATTATCTTAAAATTTTGAAATACAAAAATACCACTGTTAACTTTACTTAAATTTGACAGAATCCTAGAGTGAAAATGAAAGAACAACAGAATTTTAGCTCAGTGTTACTTAACTCTTAGCCAGGGGTCAACAAACTACAATAAGCAGGACAAATTCAGCCCATGGCCTGGTTTTGTGAAGTTTGAGGGCTAAGGTTGGTTTTTACATTTTTAAAGGATTATAAAAGAAACAAAGCAATACAAATACAACAGAGATTGTATGTGGCCCACAAAAATCTAAATATTTACTTTCTGCCAATCTACAAAAAAGTTTGTAAAAAAAAAATTCCTCAAAGTTCTAATGTTAGGAAAATTATCTGGAAGGATAAATTAAGTTGTTTGGGTAATTTAAAAAATTTTATGTGTCAATTTTTGAGATATAAATTTTCTCCCTGATGTGAATTGTGAGGAAATAATTAACCTTTTCCTTCTAACTATCTCCTCACTAATCTTTCAGCTTTGTTGGCCATATTATTTTTCTTCATCATGGTTTAAAACATTCAAGTTATATCTTCTAACAAATTACTGTTGTTGTTTAAATAGGTGTATTTAAATTGATTCAGTGCCCACTAACACTTATTCATCCTTGCTTTTTCGTTTCTGAGTCCCTTGTTTCATCTATTTCTTGATTGCAGACTTCACTTTTCATGAAACTATCATAGAAAGTGCATTTCTTATGATTTTGTGAGATTAATAAAGTCAGTTGCCTGAATCTCAAAGGAAAAGATGAGTGAGTATAAAATCCTTAGGTCAGGGCTTCCCTGGTGGTGCAGTGGTTAAGAATCCGCCTGCCAATGCAAGGGACATGGGTTCGAGCCCTGGCCTGGGAAGATCCCACATGCCGTGGAGCAGCTAAGCCCGTGCGCCACAACTACTGAGCCTGAGCTCTAGAGCCCGCAAGCCACAACTACTGAGCCCACGTGCCACAACTACTGAAGCCTGCATGCCTAGAGCCCATGCTCCACAACAAAAGAAGCCACGACGATGAGAAGCCTGCGCACCGCAATGGAGAGTAGCCCCCGCTCACTGCAACTAAAAGAAGGCCCACGTGCAGCAACGAAGACCCAACATGACCAAAAAAAAAAAAAAATAAATTAATTAATTAAAATAAAAGAGCCCTTCTCTTAAAAAAAAAATCCTTAGGTCACAGTCTCTTCCCCTTAGAACATTTTAGTTATTGCTGCATTGTCTTCTGGAAGTTGCTGTGAAGAAGTACGAAGTTAGCTTAATTCCCATGGTTAGAAAAATTATATTATTTTCTCCACCTGAATCAGGTGGAATTGGGAAATTATTATTTACTGTAGCTCTGAATTCTTTTTCTGTTTCATTTGTTAGTTAAAATTTATCTTTATAAATTTTTAAATTTACTCTTCATATCTATTAACTTCTCTCTAAGTTTTTCAGTATCTTTGTGATTTGCTTTGATTAATTCGTTAACTTATCTCTCCATTTACTCATTTGTTTCTTCAACAGATCTCCCCCATGTATAGATTAACAGCAGTTAACAAAATAAAGTCACTGCCCCCTCGGACTTTACATTCTGGTACAGGGAAAAATACTATAAGCAGATAAATGAATAAACACATATCAAGTGGTGAAATGTGAATGCTGTGGAGAAAATAAAGCAGTCAGATGTTAGTGCATGCTGAGTGGGGTTAGGAATTCCTATTTTCTTTTTAAGGGAAGGTGTCTCCAGCACAGTAATCTTTAAATGGGTACCTGAAGAAGGTGAGCTGTGAGCTGAGCAGAAATCTGGGAACAGCATTCCAGACAGAATGTTTGAAGGCCCTGAGCCAGTGGTGAATCTGTCATATTTGATGAACTTGTAGGCCATTGTGCAATGACAAAAATGGAGGAAGATGAGGTTAGAGAGGGTAGCAAGGGCCCAAATTGTAGAAATGACTTGGGATTTCACTCTTAAGACAGAAAGCCATTGGAAAGTCTATTAGTTTCCTATTGTTGTGTAACAAATTATCCCAAATTAGGTGGCTGAAAACAACACATGCATTTATCATCTCGGTCTCTGTGGGCCAGGATTCTGGGCATGGCTTGAATGTGCTTTGTGCTTCAGGGTCTCAGAAGGCTTCATTCACTGGATTGGCCAGGTTGCGTTCTCAACTGGAGAAGAATCCATTTCCTAGCTCATTAAGGTTGTTGGCAGAATCTATTTCCTTGTGGTTATATAACTAAAGAGCCCAACTTTTTGCTGATTGTTGGTTAAATATGGCCCAGGTCCTAGAGGCAACCTGCAGTCCCTAGAGCCCTTGAGGTTATTGCATTCTTTGCCATGTAGGCTTCTCCATATGGCTGCTCACTTCATCAAGCCCACAAGGAAAGTCCCTTATACCTACTGTAGGCAGAAAAGATAAAAGGTCTCAGGGAATAAACCTCAACACAGCAATAAAATGAAAATTCCTTTACTGTTACTAGCAGTCTTTAAAAGGATGACATGTGAATCTCATCGATAAAATCAACTAGTTTTGAGTTTTATAGGAACTGCTGTCTTTTATTTAGAAAAAAAGAGATTTTAAAGGCTGAAAGTCATATAAAACAGGTTGTATCAGGTTATTAGGGAAATAATATTGAATTGGACAATTTCCATAAAAATCACAGGCATGTCTTTTTATCATGGGCATTTTTTTTTGCTTGTCTGAGTTGAATGATCTAATTCCGGATGTCAGTAGTTATGCATTCTTTAAAACTGCAAACAGAGACAAATGTGCAATTTAAAAATTTCCAAGAATTTGCTGCCAGTGGCTCTAAGAGTGGGGTAGAATTTTGTCTTAGAGGTAGTGTCTTTATCCTCAAAGGGGAGATCTTAGTAAGTTCTGTTGGTCATAGATATAAGATAAATCATTGTTTTGGTGATAGCTCTGGAATTTGGAGAAATATGCAAAGCAGATAATTCAGAGTGGGATGTTAAATATTCTGTTCAAGATTGTAAATATATGATATAACTGGGGCAGAAGTCTATGTACAGAATGAGAAGTGGTCTGGAGGATCTTGGGGCTGGTAGGAAGGGGAGCTTATTGCTGGAACACAGAAAAATTATAGAGTTTTAAAATATTTATCTTGAATCTAACCATCTTACCCATTTTTCAAGATTCTAGTCATTATCAGTAGTATTATACAATCTTATTAGCAAAAAGAGGTGTTTTTATCTCCTTTTATCCAGTATTTATTCATTCCAACTTTCAAGAGAATTTTGAATAATGGTGATGAAGACATCCTCCCTTACTTTCTGATTTTACTTGAAATTGTTTTAGCTCTTATTTTTTGGTGTCAACTTTATGTTATATAGTTTCCTTTTATTAAACTGCCTTCATTTATCCACATAAATTTTACCATGAAAATGATAATACTGTCAAATTGGTAAATGTTTTCTTATATCTCTTTAGGGGTCTCATAATCAGAACTATGCTTCCCACAAGTTGTAATTATAGAATGTAGCTATGTATCTAGTGGATACAGTTATTGATGAGGCAATATGTTACAGTGGAAAGACATTAGATTTGGAATTAGAAAATTTCACCTCAAACCTTGAACCCATCATTTGTTAGCTGTGTGTCCTTAGGTAAATCATTTCATTTCACTGAGGCTTAGTTTTCCCATCTAAAAGTGGGGATGGTGTATTATTTATCTCATAGCTTTGTTTTCAGGGAAAAAAATAAAGTAAGATTTTTGAAAAGCAGTTAATAAACTGCAAAACGTTATATACCATAGTTAGGGTGACTTTATTTCCCAGTTTTCCTGGGACAGACTTGTTTATGTCTGTTACCCTGGCTTAATTTTTGAGAGTACCTCTGTCTCACTCTCAGAAGTGTCATAGCTTGAATAATAGATTTGTCACACAAAATATAGTTGTTGTTCTCTTCATACCTGTCATCCTAGGTAGATTGAAAACTGACTGAGGGCAAGGATAGTCATCCATCTTTGTGTCATGTATATCAGCTAGCCCAGTGCCTTTCATTTGGGGTGCTCTTAACCCTTGAGTTAATGGATATTTTTAAAATAGGTATTTAAACATGAGATAGTGTTTCATTATGAACATTGTTATCTTGACTGATATCAGAACTTAAAATAGGTTGAGTGGGAGGAACTTGCAGCTATATAATATACAACTTTTTTCAACTTGTGCAAACAAATTATAATTTAAGAGATGTACCAGCAATGAATAAGAAAATATGCACTTAGAATCATGAATTTGTTAAAATTGCAACACATGGTGAGTCTCCGACCTGTGCTGACAAATAGAACTGAAAAGAACATTATAAAATCAGAAATGAAGAGATTGTGGTTTTATCTCAGACTATTTAGTAGAATTTAGTAGTTTTGGGGATCCATTTCCTTGTCTCTTTATCAGCAGAGTTAAGGTTCTTCTGAGCTGCCAGTGCATGATTTGCTGGGTTATTATTAGCTTCCCCTTTGTAGATCTTTAAAAATTTTAGGCATTACTTCTTTACTTGGTCTGGAAATATGTGTTCTGGGTCATATTTTGAAGCATTTGTTTTTGGAGAAGGAATATTCAGTCAGATACTTATTTCAGAGAAGATTGTATTTACTCATTTCAGGAACATGGGTAAAATCAGGAGATCTATATCTTAGAGACTTTGACTTTAGGGGCAGAATGTAAGAAAGTAATTTATCTTTTAAATGTTCACCAAAAAGGAGGAATAATCCAAAGTGAAATACTCTAGTTGCTGCATTGCCAAAGTAACTTCTTGGATTTTATTTTTTTGGAGCAAAAAGAACCCAATAAAAATGTTGGCTTATTTCCAGGATCATTAAGCGGCAATGAAGCAGTCAAACCCATGAAGCTGTCCAGTAATGTGGAAGTTATTACTTGGTGGTGATAAAATGAATGTCTCCTCATTATTGCAGCATCTTAACCTGCTAAATTTTCTTTTTTAACATCTTTTTTGGAGTATAATTGCTTTACACTGTTGTGTTAGTGGCTGCTGTATAACAAAGTGAATCAGTTATACATATATCTCCATATCCTCTCCCTCTTGAGTTTCCCTCCCACCCTCCTTATCCTACCCCTCTAGGTGGTCACAAAGCACGAGCTGATCTCCTTGTGCTTTGTGGCTGCTTCCCACTAGCTATCTGTTTTACATTTGGTAGTGTACATATGTCAGTGCTACTCTCTCACTTCGTCTTATCTTACCCTTCCCCCTCTCCGTGTCCTCAAGTCCATTCTCTACGTCTGTCTTTATTCCTGTCCTGCCCCTATTAACCTGCTAAATTAAAAAAAAAAAGAAGAATTTTCTCTAACTTCTCTTTTATATATATACTTTCCTCTTGTGAAAGAGAAAATTGGAGGTGTTTTATTTCATCTCTCTGAAAGTAATTTTTTTAAGGAAGTAGAGAATTTTATTTTATTGGAAAACTTGTCACTTTAGGTTTGTAAGTTGAGGTGACATATCTTACAGAGTTAGGCAGTTTGTCCAGCTAATTATACTCTTGCTATATTTGGGCAAAACTAAGGAGAAAAAGTGCTTAAATGCCTCTTACATTTTTTTTTTAACAATCACTTTCTAGGTATGATAAGAAATAAAATGCCTATTACTCTTCAAACTGCATTTATAATTGCAGTAGCATTAAAACAATATATTCTATGGCATTCAGAGAAACCTGATATTTGAATGATTTTTTTCCAGAAAAACAGATGTGAGGTGAAATATTTGTATGTTCTCCCCTTTTTTCACAAATGTATTAAAAATACAAGAAAATCGGGCAAAATGAACAGAAAAAGCAAATTATTAAAAACAGAAGGTAGAATGGTGATTACCAGGGATGGGGGCAGGGTGGATAGAGGAGTTGTTTAATGGGTATTTCAGTTTTGCAAGATGAAAAAGTTCTGGAGCTCTGTTTTGCAACAATGTGAATATACTTAACACTATTGAATTGTACACTTAAAAATGGTTAAGATGGTAAATTTGATGTTATGTGTTTTTTACCACAATAATAATAATAATAGAAGCAAAGTGTTACCTGGTAAATGTAGTCTATTTTCTGTAAATAAACTTTCTGGATGAAGAAGTCATCTGAAATCTACAATAACGAAGCCTAGAGATGTTTATGATCCATTCTCTTAGAGTGAATGACATCTACCTTAGAAGTCATGGTAGAGCAGGACAGAGGATCAAAGGATCAGTCATTTGTAAAATGTGTATTCAATTGTGATAAAATCAGAACTCTGAGTTAGGCTAGATGAGCTCTGCATTATCATGCCATTTGAGATGACAGTTACATTCTAAAGCCTTAATTGTATGTTTAGTTAACAGACAGAAAACACCTAATACATGGGAACTAGATAATGGGGATAAAGTGGTTAAGGGAGCACATGCAGAATACAAATTTACCACTTTGGCCAGTGGTATTAAACTCTTACATGTAGTCTGGCATTTTAACTTTTAATGTGAGTAAGAGTCAACCATTTGAACTCCTCCGCCCTCTCCACCTCTAGTGGCAGTGCTAATGAACAGTGAAGTGGCTGAGAATAATTACTCACTGACTATTAAATGATGATACATCAGCTTTATCATACAGTTTGATGTAAAACTAGATGTGAGCAATGTGGATCAAACCTTAGATATATTAACATTATATCATGCGAGATTTGGAGGGGTCATTAGAGAATAGTTGGTCTAAATACTCATCTGATGCCTAGCTTCTCTAAGACCAGATTAAGAAGGATATTTTTGCAAACAACAGCAGATTCCTAAGTGGTTGTCGTGTGAGTTCTTTTGCACAGTAACAGCAGTTCTCAAGTGGTTAGGAAGGGGGAACTCACTGCCTGATGAGAACTCCCATTTCTTAATAAGTTAGCTCTGACCATCAGCTATTTCTTCACCAGATGATGCAAAACTTTTGTCTGCTTAAATTTTCACTTCTTTTCAATAAGTAGTGTGAGTGTCCTTAAGTCTTCTTCATATAACATTCAGATTTTTTTTTAATGTTAGTTGCTATCCTTTAAATATGTTCCATTAAAAAAAAGTTTATTTTAAAGTGCCCGCAGTATAAAACTCAAGGTGACATTGGACTATTTTAAGTTTAAGACTACTGTCATGTGAAAAAAAAATGCACAATGTGAGAGTTGTGAGTTAAGTTTTATTTGGGGCGAAATGAGGACTGTAGCCCAGGAGACAGCCTCTCAGATAGCTCCGAGGAACTGCTCTGAAGAGGTAGGGGGGAAGGTCGGTACATATGTGATTTTAGTGAAGGGGAATGCAATCATGCAAACTTGACAGAGGGTTGCTGCTAGTCACAAGAAGGTTGCTGCTAGTCACAAGGAACAGCTGCCTCCGTTAATGATTTTAGTGCTTTTCTAGATATGAGACAATGCAAGAAATTGGGCTCATAAAATCTTCTCCAGAAAATACCCAGCTATCTGAAGGCCTGTTCTGCTAGTTTTTCCCAGAGCACAGAGTGCCGCATTCCTGATCTCCACCCTGAACTCCTTTCAGAATGTGTTGAAGGTCAGCGACTGCAGAAGCTACTTCATTCTTCTAGAAACAGATGCTGACAGTTTTTAGTTGGCACTACTATATACTACGTCAGTTTTAGATACTTTTCCTGTTTGAATTAGTAATACTTAAAAAGGATGACAGTCACAGAAAATGACCTGTTATTAACCAATCTTGCCATGTTATTTCTAAAGATGCTTCTTGCTTTATGTTTCATTTACTTGCTCAAACTGGTCTCTCCACTGCCAAAACTCCAAAGTGTATATTTTTCATCATTCTGATTCTCTTTCTCTTATGCTCTCGTAGTAATGTTTATTTTTTGCTGGTTATAAAAGTGATACATTGTTAAAGAAAATTTGAAAAGTATGGCAAAATTTGAAGAAAAAATTATCCATAATCATTATGCAGTGATAACCACTCATCATTTTGTATATTTCTATTTTTCTGAGTGGTATATGTGTGTTTTTGTATGAAATATATGTAATAGGGTGGGACTTATAAATACATTTTGTACTTTTTTGTCAAAATTTTGAACTTTTCTCAGTCATTAACTATTTTTGGTAACAATGTTTAAGCACTGCATAACATCCCATTTATTTATGAACCATTACTTATTCAACAATTCTTCTATTGTTGGCCTTTAAGTTGTTTACCTTTTGTGCCTGAATAATCCCATAACGGACATATTTACATACAAATGTACATCTCTGTATCTGTGGTTATTTCCTTTGAATAGATTTCTTGAAGAATTATTAGATCAAAAGATATGAAAATGTCTTAAGTCTCAGAGTAATCTCTCTAAAAGGTAGGCTGACCATGTAATTGATCCTCCAAACCAGGACACTTTCACCAGAAAAGATGCTAAGCTGGACAGAACTGGAATAGATGGAAACAAAGACTCAGCTAATTGAAGTAGGATCTAGGGTCAGTCATCCTACTAAAAGAAAGTATGATTATTTCCCTTTTAAATTAAAATTCCTCTAATTCTACCCCCATTAGGATAAAAAATCCCTTAGCATGACTGAATTTTTTTTTTACATCTTTATTGGAATATAATTGCTTTACAATGGTGTGTTAGTTTCTGCTTTATAACAAAGTGAATCAGATATACATATACATATGTTCCCATATCTCTTTCTTCTTGCATCTCCCTCCCTTCCAACCTCCCTATCCCACCCCTCTAGGTGGTCACAAAGCACCGAGCTGATCTCCCTGTGCTATGTGGCTTCTTCCCACTAGCTATCTATTGTACGTTTGGCTGTGTATATATGTCCATGCCACTCTCTCACTTTGTCACAGCTTACCCTTCCCTCTCCCCATATCCTCAAGTCCATTCTCTAGTAGGTCTGTGTCTTTATTCCCATCTTGCCCCTAGGCTCTTCATGACATTTTTTTCCCTTAAATTCCATATATATGTGTTAGCATACGGTATTTGTCTCTTTCTTTCTGACTTACTTCACTTTGTATGACAGACTCTAGGTCCATCCACCTCACTACAAATAACTCAGTTTTGTTTCTTTTTATGGCTGAGTAATATTCCATTGTATATATGTGCCACATCTTCTTTATCCATTCATCCGATGATGGACACTTAGGTTGTTTCCATCTCCTGGCTATTGTAAATAGTGCTGCAGTGAACATTTTGGTACATGACTCTTTGAATTATGGTTTTCTCAGGGTATATGCCCAAGTGGGATTGCTGGGTCATATGGTAGTTCTTTTTGTAGTTTTTTAAGGAACCTCCATAATGTTCTCCATAGTGGCTGTACCAATTCACATTCCCACCAGCAGTGCAAGAGTGTTCCCTTTTCTCCACACCCTCTCCAGCATTTATTGTTTCTAGATTTTTTGATGATGGCCATTCTGACTGGTGTGAGATGATATCTCATTGTAGTTTTGATTTGCATTTCTCTAATGATTAATGATGTTGAGCATTCTTTCATGTGTTTGTTGGCAGTCTGTATATCTTCTTTGGAGAAATGTCTATTTAGGTCTTCTGCCCATTTTTGGATTGGGTCGTTTGTTTTCTTGTTATTGAGCTGCATGAGCTGCTTATAAATTTTGGAGATTAACCCTTTGTCAGTTGCTTCATTTGCAAATATTTTCTCCCATTCTGAGGGTTGTCTTTTGGTCTTGTTTATGGTTTCCTTTGCTGTGCAAAAGCTTTGAAGTTTCATTAGGTCCCATTTGTTTATTTTTGTTTTTATTTACATTTCTCTAGGAGGTGGGTCAGAAAGGATCTTGCTGTGATTTATGTCATAGAGAAAAAGGGTCTTGCTGTGATTTATGTCATAGAGTGTTCTGCCTATGTTTTCCTTTAAGAGTTTGATAGTTTCTGGCCTTACATTTAGGTCTTTAATCCATTTTGAGCTTATTTTTGTGTATGGTGTTAGGGAGTGATCTAATCTCATACTTTTACACGTACCTGTCCAGTTTTCCCAGCACCCCTTATTGAAGAGGATGTCCTTTCTCCACTGTACATTCCTGCCTCCCTTATCAAAGATAAGGTGACCATATGTGTGTGTGGGTTTATCTCTGGGCTTTCTATCCTGTTCCTATGATCTGTCTTTCTGTTTTTTTGCCAGTGCCATACTGTCTTGATTACTGTAGCTTTGTAGTATAGTCTGAAGTCAGGAAGCCTGATTCCTCCAGCACCATTTTTCATTCTCAAGATTGCTTTGGCTATTCAGGGTCTTTTGTGTTTCCATACAAATTGTGAAATTTTTTGTTCTAGTTCTGTGAAAAATGCCAGTGGTAGTTTGATAGGGATTGCATTGAATCTCTAGATTGCAGCAGAGTCATTTTCACAATGTTGATTCTTCCAATCCAAGAACATGGTATATCTCTCCATCTATTTGTATCATCTTTAATTTCTTTCATCAGTGTCTTATAATTTTCTGCATACAGGTCTTTTGACTCCTTAGGAAGGTTTATTCCTAGATAGTTTATTCTTTTTGTTGCAGTGGTAAATGAGAGTGTTTTCTTGATTTCACTTTCAGATTTTTCATTGTTAGTGTATAGGAATGCCAGAGATTTCTGTGCATTAATTTTGTATCCAAGCATGACTGATTTTTAATAAAGGTAATAGAAGTATACCTTTTGTCATAACAACTCATTATCAAGCATAAGAATTTATGCTTGCTTATTCATCAGAGTTCTCCTTATGAGTGAATGTGAAGCTACACTGAGTGTTAGAAATCACACATACACACAATTTAGGACCAACAGTGTAACTCCATTATAAAATTATAAAGAGATCTGAACATAACACATTTCAAAGTATATACTATCAAGGATGAACCGAGTAACCAAGTAAATAAAGAAGGATGAAAGAACTTTATTAGCCTGCAAGTCAATCTAAATAAAAAGGGAAAGGAATTCCACTCTACAGTGGACTGTGTTGAAATAATATTCACAATGTAAGTGAATGAGTTAATTAGCTTGTAATAAAGGACATTTTAAGACAGTATGACATTTAAGTGTGACAACTATTTTAAGGCAGTCTTTGTCTTTAGCTTTTGTTCTTTTGCCTTTGTTTTACTTGCATTACATGCAGGTAAGGCATTGTGTTTGACAGGGGCAGATATTTAAATGATAATTCTAAGACAGTAATGAAGTAGGACATTTAAAAAAAAAACCTGCTAATTTCAAAGTGGTTACCGTGAGGATTCTTGACACACAGTGATATTCAGTGTGTTTAGCAGAAGTTCCCTTGGGTCATCTGACAAAAAAAATCTGTTCTTCATAGGAAATATATAATTGTTGATGAATGCTCTTGTTCTAATTTTAATGGTGGAATTCTTTTACTATTTAAAATATGTAAAGAGAGAAATTTTAAATTATAAAATTAGAGGTATGGTATCAATAGAAAGAGCACTAGATAATAAAGGCAATTTTCCTTCTTTTCCAATCTGGATGACTTTCATTTTCTTGCCTTACTGCACCAGCTAGAACCTCCAGTAGAGGAGGGTGAGAGCAGGCTTTCTTGCCTTGTTCCTTATCTTGGGGGAAAAATGTTCAGTCTTCTGCCATTAAATATGATGCTTGCTGCAGATTCTGCAGAGATGTTCTTTATCAGGTCAAGGAAATTCCCTTCTACTCATAGTCTGATGAGAATTTTAAAAAATTATTATTAAGAATGGATGTTGGATTTTGTTTAAAAATTTTTTCTGAATTTATTGAAAAGATCATATTTTTTTTCCTTTTTATTTGTTAATATGGTGAATTACATTTACTGATATTTGATTGTTAAGCTAATCTTGCATTACTAGGACAAACCTCACTTTGTCATGATCTATTATCCTTTTTTATATATTATTGGATATAATTCACTAATATTTCATGGAGGATTTTTGCGTCTGTGTTCATGAGGTAGGTTTTATTTTCTTTTCCTAGTATTTGTCTGGTTTTGTCTTAATGCTTGCCTCATAAAAGGAGTAGGGAGTATTTTTGCCCTTTCCAATTTACTAGGACAGCTTGTGTAGAATTGATAACACTTTCCTTAAATATTTGGTAGAATTCACCAGAGAAGCCATCTGGGCCTGGAGTTTTCTTTGTGGAAAAATTTTAACTACATATTCAGTTTTTAAAATAGACACAGAGCTATGCAGGTTACCTCTTTTTTGTTCTTTTTTTTTAACATCTTTTTTGGTGTATAATTGCTTTACAATATTGTGTTAGTTTCTGCTCTATAACAAAGTGAATGAGCTACATGTATACATATATCTGCATATCCCCTCCCTCTTGCTCCTCCCTTCCAATCTCCCTATCCCACCCCTATTAGGTGGTCACAAAGCACTGAGCTGATCTCCCTGTGCTATGCAGCTGCTTCCCACTAGCTATCTATTTTACATTTGGTAGTGTATATGTCATTGCTACTTTCTCACTTCGGCCCAGCTTACCCTTCCCCCTCCCCATGTCCTCAGGTCAGTTCTCTACGTCTGGTTCTTTATTCCTGTCCTGCCCCTAGGTTCATTAGAACCTTTTTTTTTTTTTCTTAGATTCCATATATGTGTGTTAGCATATGGTATTTGTTTTCCTCTTTCTGGCTTACTTCACTCTGTATGACAGACTCTAGGTCCATCCACCTCATTACAAATAGTTCAATTTCGTTTCTTTTTATGACTGAGTAATAGTCCATTGTATATATGTGCCACATTTTCTTTATCCATTTATCTGTTGATGGACACTTAGGTTGCTTCCATGTCCTGGCTATTGTAAATAGTGTTGCAGTGAACATTGTGGTACATGTCTCTTTTTGATTATGGTTTTCTCAGGGTATATGCCCAGTAGTGGGATTGCTGGGTCATGTGGTAGCTCTATATTTAGTTTGCTTTTTTTTTAAACATCTTTATTGGAGTATGATTGCTTCACAATGGTGTGTTAATTTCTGCTTTATAACAAAGTGAATCAGCTATATGTATACATATATTCCCATATCTAGTCCCTCTTGCGTCTCCCTCCCCTACTCCCTATCCCACCCCTCTACGTGGACACAAAACACTGAGCTGATCTCCCTGTGCTATGCGTCTGATTCCCACTAGCTATCTGTTTTACATTTGGTAGTGTATATTAGTCCATGCCACTCTCTCACTTCGTCCCAGCTTACCCTTTCCCCCACCCCGTGTCCTCAAGTCCATTTTCTACATATGCCTCTTTATTTCTGTCCTGTCCCTAAGTTTTTCATAACTTTTTTTTGATTCCATATATATGTGTTAGTATACGGTATTTCTCTTTCTGACTTCACTCTGTATGACAGACTCTAGGTCCATTCATCTCACTACAAATAACTCAATTTCATTTCGTTTTATGGCTGAGTAATATTCCATTGTATATATGTGCCACATCTTCTTTATCCATTTATCTGTCGATGGACACTTAGGTTGCTTCCATCTCCTGGCTATTGTAAATAGAGCTGCAGTGAACATTGTGGTACATAACTATTTTTGAATTATGGTTTTCTCAGGGTACATGCTCAGTAGTGGGATTGCTGGGTTGTATGGTAGTTCTATTTTTAGTTTTTTTAGAAACCTCCATAACGTTCTCCATAGTGACTGTATCAATTTACATTCCCACCAACAGTGTATGAGGGTTCCCTTTTCTCCACACCCTCTCCAGCATTTATTGTTTGTAGATTTTTTGATGATGGCCATTCTAACTGGTGTGAGATGATATCACATTTTAGTTTTGATTTGTATTTCTCTAATGATTAATGATGTTGAGCATTCTTTCATGTGTTTGTTGGCAGTCTGTATATCTTCTTTGGAGAAATGTCTATTTAGGTCTTCTGCCCATTTTTGGATTGGTTTGTTTGTTTTTTTTGATTTTGAGCTGCATGAGCTGCTTGTGTATTTTGGAGGTTAATCCTTTGTCAGTTGCTTTGTTTGCAAATATTTTCTCCCATTCTGAGGGTTGTCTTTTGGTCTTGTTTATGGTTTCCTTTGCTGTGCAAAAGCTTTGAAGTTTCATTAGGTCCCATTTGTTCATTTTTGTTTTTATTTCCATTTCTCTAGGACGTGGGTCAAAAGGGATCTTGCTGTGATTTATATCATAAAGTGTTCTGCCGATGTTTTCCTCTGAGAGTTCGATAGTTTCTGGCCTTACATTTAGGTCTTTAATCCATTTTGAGTTTATTTTTTTGTATAGCGTTACGGAGTGTTCTAATTTCATTCTTTTACATGTAGCAGTCCAGTTTTCCCAGCACCTTTTACTGAAGAGACTGTCTTTTCACCATTGTATATTCTTGCCTCCTTTATCAAAGATAAGGTGACCATATTTGCGTGGGTTTATCTCTGGGCTTTCTATCCTGTTCCATTGATCTATATTTATGTGTTTGTTCTAGTACCATACTGTCTTGATTACTGTAGCTTTGTCTGGTTTTGGTATCAGGGTGATGGTGGCCTCGTAGAATGAGTTTGGGAATGTTCCTCTCTGCTGTATTTTGGAAGAGTTTGAGAGGGATAGGTGTTAGCTCTTCTCTAAATGTTTGATAGAATTCATCTGTGAAGCCATCTGGTTTTGGGCTTTTGTTTGTTGGAAGATTTTTAATCACAGTTTCGATTTCAGTGCTTGTGATTGGTCTGTTCATATTTTCTATTTCTTCCTGGTTCAGTTTCAGAAGGTTGTGCTTTTCTAAGTATCTGTCTATTTCTTCCAGGTTGTCCATTTTATTGGCATAGAGTTGCTTGTAGTAATCTCTCATGATCCTTTGTATTTCTGCAGTGTCAGTTGTCCTCCCTTTTCATTTCTAATTCTGTTGATTTGAGTCTTCTCCCTTTCTTTCGCGATGAATATGGCTAATGGTTTATCAATTTTGTTTATCTTTTCAAAGAAACAGCTTTTAGTTTTATTGATGTTTGCCATTGTTTCCTTCATTTCTTTTTGATTTGTTTCTGATCGTATCTTTATGATTTCTTTCCTTCTGAAACTTTGGTTTTTCTCTTTTGTTGTTTTTGTTCTTTCTCTAATTGCTTTAGATGTAAGTTTAGGTTTATTTGAGATGTTTCTTGTTTGTTGAGGTAGGATTCTATTGCTATAAACTTCCCTCTTGGAACTGCTTTTGCTGCATCTCATAGGTTTTGGTTTGTCGTGTTTTCATTATAATTTGTTTCTAGGTATTTTTTTATTTCCTCTTTGATTTCTAGTGATCTCTTGGTTATTTAGTAGCATATTGTTTAGGCTCCTCGTATTTGTGTTTTTTACGTGTTTTTCCCTGTAATTTATTTCTAATTTCATAGTTTTGTGATCAGAAAAGATGCTTGATATGATTTCAATTTTCTGAAGTTTACTGAGGCTTGATTTGTGACCCAAGATGTGATCTATCCTGGAGAATGTTCATTGTGCACTTGGGAAGAAAGTGTAATCTGCTGTTTTCGGATGGAATGTCCTATAAATATCAATTAAATCTGTCTGGTGTATCATGTCCCTTAAAGCTTGTGTTTCCTTATAAATTTCCTGTCTGGATGATCTGTCCATTGGTGTAAGTGAGGTCTTAAAGTCCCCCACTATTATTGTGTTACTGTCGATTTCCTCTTTTATAGCTGTTAGCATTTCCCTTATGTACTGCGGTGCTCCTATATTGGGTGCATAAATATTTATAATTGTGGTATCTTCTTCTTGGGTTGATTCTTCAATTATTATGTAGTGTCCTTCTTTGTCTCTTGTAATAGTCTTTTTTTGTGTGTGTGGTACGTGGACCTCTCACTGTTGTGGACTCTCCCGTTGCAGAGCACAGGCTCTGGACGCGCAGGCTCAGTGGCCATGGCTCATGGGCCCAGCCGCTCCGCGGCATGTGGGATCTTCCCGGACCGCGGCACAAACCCATGTCCCCTGCATCGGCAGGCGGGCTCTCAATCACTGTGCCACCAGGGAAGCCCACTTGTAATAGTGTTTAAAGTGTATTTTCTCTGATATGTGTATTGCTACTCCAGCTTTCTTTTGATTTCCATTTGCATGGAATACCTTTTTCAATCCCCTCACTTTCAGTACGTGTCCCTACATCTTCAGTGGGTCTTTTGTAGACAGCATATATATGGGTTTTGTTCTTGTATCCATTCAGCCGGTCTGTGTCTTTTGTTTGGAGCATTTAATCCATTTACATTTAAGGAAATTATCGATAAGTATGTTCCTATTACCATTTTCTTAATTGTTTTGGGTTTGTTATTGTAGGTCTTTTCCTGCTCTTGTGTTTCCTGCCTAGAGAAGTTCCTTTAGCATTTTTTGTAAAGCTGGTTTGGTGGTGCGGAACTTTCTTAACTTTTGCTTGTCTGTAAAGGTTTTAATTTCTCTGTTGAATCTGTATGAGATCCTTGATGGGTAGATTAATCTTGGTTGTATGTTATTCCTTTTCATCACTTTGAATATGTCCTGCCACTGCCTTCTGGCTTGCAGAGTTTCTGCTGAAAGATCAGCTGTTAACCTTATGGGGATTCCCTTGTATGTTATTTGTTCCTTTTCCCTTTCTGCTCTTAATATTTTTTCTGTGTAATTAATTTTTGATAGTTTGATTTATATGTGTCTTGGTGTGTTTCTCCTTGGTTGTACCCTGAATGGGACTCTCTGTGCTTCCTGCACTTGATTGAATATTTCCTTTCCCATGTTAGGGAAGTTTTCAACCATAATCTCTTCAAATATTTTCTCAGTCCGTTTCTTTTTCTCTTCTTCTTATGGGACCTGTATCATTTGAATGTTGGTGTGTTTAATGTTGTCCCAGAGGTCTCTGAGACTGTCATCATTTCTTTTCATTCTTTTTTCTTTATTCTGCTCTGTGGTAGGTATTTCCACTATTTTATCTTCCAGGTCACCTATCTGTTCTTCTGCCTCAGTTATTCTGCTATTGATTCCTTCTAGAGAATTTTCAATTTCATTTATTGTGTTGTTCATCAATGTTTGTTTGCTCTTTAGTTCTTCTATGTCCTTGTTAAACGTTTCTTGTATATTCTCCATTCTGTTTCCAAGATTTTTGATCATGTTTACTATCATTACTCAATTCATTTTCAGGTAGACTGCCTATTTCCTCTTTGTTTATTTGTTCTGGTGGGTTTTTACCTTGCTTCTTCATCTGATGCATATTTCTCTGTCTTCTCATTTTGTTTAACTTAACTTTGTTTGGGGTCTGCTTTTCTCCGGCTGCAGGTTTGTAGTTCCCGTTCTTTTTGGTGTCTGCTCCCAGTGGGTGAGGTTGGTTCAGTGGGTTGTGTAGGCTTCCTGGTGGAGGGGACTGGTGCCTGTGTTCTGGTGGGTGCTACTGGATCTTGTCTTTCTGGTGGGCAGGGCCATGTCCAGTGGTGTGTTTTGGGGTGTCTGTGAACTTAGTATGATGTTAGGCTGCCTCTCTGCTAACTGGTGGGGTTGTGTGTCTGACTTGCTAGTTGGCATGGGGCATGCAGCACTGTAGGTTGCTGAACATTGGGTGGAGCTGGGTCTTAGCATTGAGACAGAGATCTCTGGGAGAGCTCTCGCTGATTGATATTACGTGGGGCTGGGAGGTGTCTGCTGGTCCAGTGTCCTGAATTCTGTTTTCCCACCTTGGAGGTTCAGGTGTGACACCATATCAGATCACTAAGGCCCTGTCAGTTGCACGACCAGGTACATGGGGATTTTTTTGTCTTTTGGGAAGTCTGAGGTCTTTTGCCAGCATTTGTTAGGTCTTCTGTAAGAGTTGTTCCACATGTCACTGTAGTTTTGTGTATTTGTGGAGTGGAAGGTGATCTCTACGTCTTACTCCTCTGCCATCTTGAAGGTCCCCCTGCAATAGGAGACTCCACTGAATATGCCAACCTCCGCAAGAGCTAGAGGTGCAGAGGCATTTTTTTTCAGAGGTTTTTCAACTTGCTTTTTTTTTCTTTGTGTTTTGTCTAGTTATAGTTGTTCACAGGGTGCTTCATACAGAGGCCTCGCAGCCAGCACTTCAGTTCAGAGTGCCTAGTGAGGAATTATGAGTTGAGAGCTTGACATTCAGTGTAGAACCAGACAGCTGAGTCCCTCATCTTATGGAGCACACTTCCTGGCCTGTGCAGAGGCCTTGAACCTTACACACTGGATTAGAGTTCCCAGCACAGAATTGCTTGCCTGATGCTTCGGCTTGGCCTACCTCTTTCTTTGCTTGATAGTATTAAGATGCATATATCTTTATTGAATTTCTGTGTGCTTTGCCTATCAATTATTGAGAGATGTTGAAGTCTCCAACTATAATCTGCAATTCTATCAGTGTTTTGCTTTGTGTAGTTTGTAGTTCTGTCATTAGGTACATAATCTTTTAGGATTGTTATGTCCTCTTAATGAATTGACCTCTTTATAATTATGAAGTGATCTTCTCTATCCCTTGCATATTCTTTGCTCTGAAATCTAGTTTAACTAATATTAGTACAACCATTCCAGCTTTTTTTCTTTTTCTTTTTGCTTAGTGTAGCATGGGCTATCTTTTCTATCTTTTCACTTTTAATTTCTTTTAGCTCTTAAGCACTACACATTTTTGGGCTCTAGGTTTCATGTGATGTAGGTCTCTGATCTCCCTTTACACTTTTTAGGGACCTGGAATGTGTTTTCTTTCCCACATGTGTGCCCCATTAAAATGCTGGGTCTGAATGGTTGGTAGTTTTACCTGCAGAGATACGGAAAGGGACACATTTTGTATATAAAAGCACATGGATTTTATCTGGTCAGGTTGAGTTTGTGATTCCTGATGGACAACCTTGAAGGAGATATGTCCAGTAGTCAGTTCTGAATATATGGTTCTATGACTCAGAGCTATCAGCCCATGGGAGCTACTTCAATTTATGGGTATAAATGAAATCCCCTAAGAAAGCTGTTCAGAAAGAGAGAAGAACCAAGAACGAAAACCTGGAAAATGTGGATATTTAATGAGAAAGAATATGTAGTTTAGGTTAAGTTCTAATGCAGTAGATATACTTATGGTAATGAAAGTCTCTTATGTTTACGAATTGTTAAAGGCAAATGACAATGAATCCTTTATCATGGAAAATAATTTTGATATTTCACTCTCTGATCTGTGCAGGTTTTAATATTCCTTCAAAAGTGCTTGATCTAAATATATTACCCTAAGTAGTTTAAATTATTCATAAGTATTTTTCTAAATTTAGCCTCAGATGCTGAAAAGAATTGAATTGTCCTGGTCAACAAGTTACGTAAAGTGCCCAAAGGCTCAAGTTTTTCAGCTGTTTTGTTCAGAACTCTTAGTGCCAAGTAATTCCATGGAGGACTCACATATTTTAAGCCTTCATTAGATAAGCGATTCAATTGCCAAATCTCGTGAGAGTTTTCCTTAATGATCCATGGTCTCTGTTTAAGTGCACCTGTTGTTGAGTAACCTTACTGTGACTAGGGTTGGCGAAAATATTGGGATAATCAAATTACAGACAGAAATATCACAGGCTGGATTCTACAGGTTGGAACTTTTGGCAGGAGAAACTGAAGTTCCTAAGCATTGTGTGGGCTGTTCAAAATATTCATCCTAAATAGGAATTTATTTTAACTTTACTTTTTAATGAATTAATTAGTTTTTAACGTTTTTATTGGAGTATAATTGCTTTACAATGGTGTGTTAGTTCCTATTTATAACAAAGTGAATCAGTTATACATATACATAAATCCCCATATCTCTTCCCTCTTGTGTGTCCCTCCCTCCCACCCTCCTTATCTCACCCTTCTAGCTGGTCACAAAGCACTGAGCTGATCTCCCTGTGCTATGCAGCTGCTTCCCACTAGCTATCTATTTTACATTTGGTAGTGTATATATGTCAATGCCACTCTCTCACCTTGTCCCAGCTTACCCTTCCCCCTCCCTGTGTCCTCAAGTCCATTCTCTAGTAGGTCTGTGTCTTTATTCCCATCTTGCCCCTGGGTTCTTCATGACCTTTTTTTTTTTTTTTTTTTAGATTCCATATATATGTGTTAGTATATGGTATTTGTTTATCTCTTTCTGATTACTTCACTCTGTAGGATAGACTCTAGGTCCATCCATCTCACTACAAATAACTCATTTTCGTTTCCTTTTACGGCTGAGTAATAATCCATTTTATATATGTGTCACATCTTCTTTATCCATTCATCTGTCGATGGACACTTGGATTGCTTCCTTGTCCTGCCTATTGTAAATGGAGCTACAATGAACATTGTGGTACATAACTATTTTTGAATTATGGTTTTCTCAGGGTATATGCCCAGTAGTGGGATTGCTGGGTTGTATGGTAGTTCTATTTTTAGTTTTTTAAGGAACCTCCATAATGTTCTCCATAGTGGCTGTATCAATTTACATTCCCACGAATAGTGTATGAGGGTTCCCTTTTCTCCACACCCTCTCCAGTATTTATCGTTCCTAGATTTTTTGATGATGGCCATTCTGACTGGTGTGAGATAACATCATATTGTAGTTTTGATTTGCATTTCTCTAATGATTAATGATGTTGAGCGTTCTTTCATGTGTTTGTTGGCAGTCTGTATATCTTCTTTGGAGAAATGTCTATTTAGGTCTTCTGCCCATTTTTGGATTGGGATTTTTGTTTTTTTGATATTGAGCTGCATGAATTGCTTGTAAATTTTGGAGATTAATCCTTTGTCAGATTAATCCTTTGCAAATATTTTCCCCCATTCTGAGGTTTTTCTTTTGATCTTGTTTATGGTTTCCTTTGCTTTGCAAAAGCTAAGTTACCTTCGGTCCCATTTTATTTTTGTTTTTATTTCCATTTCTCTAGGAGGTGGGTCAAAAAGGACCTTGCTGTGATTTATGTCATAGAGTGTTCTGCCTATGTTTTTCTCTAAGAGTTTGATAGTGTCTGGCCTTACATTTAGGTCTTTAATCCATTTTGAGTTTATTTTTGTCTGTGGTGCTAGGGAGTGTTCTAATTTCATAGTTTTCCATGTACCTGTCCAGTTTTCCAAGCACCGCTTATTGAAGAGGCTGTCTTTTCTCCACTGTATATTCCTGCCTCCTTTATAAAAGATAAGGTGACCATATGTGCGTGGGCATGTCTCTGGGCTTTCTGTCCTGTTCCATTGATCTATATTTCTGTTTTACAGAAATGTACTGGTACAAGCCAGTATTATACTGTCTTGAATACTGTAGCTTTGTAGTATAGTCTGAAGTCAGGGAGCCTGATTCCTCCAGCACCGTTTTCTCAAGATTGCTTTGGCTATTTGGGATCTTTTGTGTTTCAATACAAATTGTGAAATTTTTTTGTTTTAGTTCTGTGCAAAATGCCAGTGGTAGTTTGACAGGGATTGCATTGAATCTGTCGAGTGCTTTGGGTAGTATAGTCATTTTCACAATGTTGTTTCTTCCAATCCAAGAACATGGTATATCTCTCCATCTATTTGTATCATCTTTAATTTCTTTCATCAGTGTCTTATAATTTTCTGCCTATAGGTCTTTTGTTTCCTTAGGTAGGTTTATTCCTAGATATTTTATTCCTTTTGTTGCAATGCTAAATGGGAGTGTTTTCAGTTTCAGATTTTTCATCATTAGTGTATAGGAATGCCAGAGTTTTCTGTGCATTAATTTTGTATCCTGCTACTTTACCAAATTCATTGATTAGTTCTTGTAGTTTTCTGGTAGCAGCTTTAGGATTCTTTCTATATAGTATCATGTTATCTGCAAACAGTGACAGCTTTATTTCTTCTTTTCCAATTTTGATTCTTTTTATTTCTTTTTCTTCTCTTATTGCTGTGGCTAAAACTTCCAAAAGTATGTTGAATAATAGTGGTGAGAGTGGGCAACCTTGTCTTGTTCCTGATCTTAGAGGAAGTGGTTTCAGTTTTTCACCATTGTGCACGATGTTGCCTGTGGGTTTGTCATGTATGGCCTTTATTAGGTTGAGGAAAGTTCCCTCTGTTTGTCCTTCCTGGAGGGTTTTTATCATAAATGGGTGTTGAATTTTGTCGAAAGCTTTCTCTGCATCTATTGACATGATCATATGGTTTTTCTCCTTCAATTTGTTAATATGGTGTATCACGTTGATTGATTTGCATATATTGAAGAATCCTTGCATTCCTGGGATAAACCCCACTTGGTCATGGTGTTTGATCCTTTTAATGTGCTGTTGGATTCTGTTTGCTAGTATTTTGTTGAGGATTTTTGCATCTATATTCATCAGTGATGTTGGCCTGTAGTTTCTTTCTTTGTGACATCTTTGTCTGGTTTTGGTATCAGGGTGATGGTGGCCTCTTCGAATGAGTTTGGGAATGCTCCTCCCTATGCTATACTTTGGAAGAATTTGAGAAGGATAGGTGTTAGCTTCTCTAAATGTTTGATAGAATTCACTTGTGAAGCCATCTGGTCATGGGCTTCTGTTTGTTGGAAGATTTTTTTTTTTTTTTTCCTATGGAGCATTTATTTAGTTAGATAAATGTTGGAGTGTTCAGAGAGAAAATATATGGTCCTTGCCCTTTACGTGACTCACAGGATGCTGGAGAACATTAACAAATAAGCATACAATTCAAATTTAATGTAATTGTTGCTGTGTTAGACCAGTGTAAGCACTGTAGAAGCTTGCAGTAGGGGCTTATTCTGTTTGGGCTTCCATAACAGATAGCATAAACTAGGTGGCTTAAACAACAGAAATTTATTTTCTAAGAGTTGTGGAGGCTGGTAAGTCCAAGATTAAGGTCCTGGCCAAATTCGTTTCTTGGTGAAGCCTCTCTTCCTGGCTTGCAGATGGCTGCAGCTACCTTCTTGCTGTGTCCTCACATGGTGGAGAGAGAGAGAGAGCATGCTGTCTGGTGTCATTTCCTATAAGGTCAGTAATCCTTTTCTTTTAAGGCCCCAGCCTCATAAACTCATCTAACCCTGATTACTTTGTTGGAAGATTTTTAATCACAGTTTCAATTTCAGTTCTTGTGATTGGTCTGTTCACATTTTCTATTTCTTCTTGGTTCAGTCTTGGAAGGTTGTGCATTTCTAAGAATTTTTTCATTTCTTCCAGGTTGTCCATTTTATTGGTATAGAGTTGCGTGTAGTAATCTCTTATGATCCTTTGTTGTTCTGCAGTGTCAGTTGTTACTTCTTATTTTTCATTCTAATTGTATTGATTTGAGTCTTCTCCCTTTTTTTCTTGATGAGTCTGGCTAATTGTTTATCAATTTTGTTTATCTTCTCAATGAACCAGCTTTTAGTTTTATTGATCTTTGCTATCGTTTCCTTCATTTCTTTTTCATTTATTTCTGATCTGATCTTTATGATTTCTTTCCTTCTGCTAACTTTGGGTTTTTTTGTTCTTCTTTCTCTAATTGCTTTAGGTATAAGGTTAGGTTTTTATTTGAGATGTTTCTTGTTTGTTGAGGTAGGATTGTATTGCTATAAACTTCCTTCTTATAACTGCTTTTTTTGCATCCCATAGGTTTTGGGTTGTCGCGTTTTCTTTGTCATTTGTTTCTAGGTATTTTTTGATTTCCTCTTTGATTTCTTCAGTGATCTCTTGGATATTAAGTAATGTGTTGTTTGCCTCCATGTGTTTGTATTTTTTCCAGATTTTTTCCTGCAGTTGATATCTAGTCTTATAATGTTGTGGTCAGAAAAGATACTTGATACGATTTCAATTGTCTTAAATTTACCAAGGCTTTACTAGTCACCGAAGATATTATCTATCCTGCAGAATGTTCTATGAGCAGTTGAGAAATAGTGTATTATGTTGTTTTTTCATGGAATGTCCTATCAATATCAATTAAGTCCATCTTGTTTAATGTATAATTTAAAGCTTGTTTTTCCTTATTTGTTTTCATTTTGGATGATCTGTCCATTGGTGAATGTGGCATGTTAAAGTTCTCTACTATGATTGTGTTAATGTCGATTTTCCCTTTTATGGCTGTTATTATTTGCCTTATGTATTGAGGTGCTTCTATGTTGGGTGCATAAATATTTTCAGTTGTTATATCTTCTTCTTGGATTGATCTCTTGATAATTCTATAGTGTTCTTCTTTGTCTTTTGTCATAAATAGTCTTTGCTTTAAAGTCTATTCTGTCTGATATGAGAATTGCTACTCCAGATTTCTTTTAATTTCCATTTGCATGGAATATCTTTTTCTATCCCCTCACTTTCAGTCTGTATGTGTCCCTAGGTCTGAAATGGGTCTCTCGTAGAGAGTATATAAGTGTATTTTTTTGTATCCTTTCAGCCAGTCTGTGTCTTTTGGTTGGAGCATTTAATCCATTTAGATTTAAGGTAATTATCTGTATATATGTTCCTATTACCATTTTCTTAATTGTTTTGGGTTTGTTATTTTAGGTCTTTGCCTTCTCTTGTGTTTCCTGCTTAGAGAAGTTCCTTTAGCATTTGTTGTAAAGCTGGTTTGTTTTTGCTGAATTCTCTTAGCTTTTGCTTGTCTGTAAAGATTTTAATTTCTCCGTCAAATCTGAATTAGCTCCTTGCTGGGTAGAGTAATCTTGGTTGTAGGTTTTCCCCTTTCATCACTTTAAATATGTCCTGCCACTCCCTTCTGACTTGCAGAGGTTGTGCTTAAAGGTCAGCTGTTAACCTTATGGGGATTCCATTGTATGTTATTTGTTGTTTTTACCTTGCTGCTTTTAATATTTTTTCTTTGTATTTAATTTTTGATAGCTTGATTAATATGTGTCTTGGCATGTTTCTCTTTGGATTTATCCTGTATGGGACTCTCTGTGCTTCCTGGACTTGGTTAACTATTTCCTTTCCCATATTACGGAAGTTTTCAACTATAATCTCTTCAAATATTTTACCAGTCCCTTTCTTTTTCTCTTCTTCTTCTGGGACCCCTATAATTCAAATGTTGGTGCATTTAATATTGTCCCAGAGGTCTCTGAGACTGCCCTCAATTCTTTTCATTCTTTTTTCTTTATTCTGCTCTGCAGTAGTTATTTCCACTATTTTATCTTCCAGGTAACTTATCTGTTCTTCTGCCTCAGTTATTCTGCTATTGATCCCATCTAGAGAATTTTAAATTGTATTTATTGTGTTGTTCATGACTGTTTGTTTGCTCTTTAGTTCTTCTAGGTCCTTGTTAAATGTTTCTTGTATTTCCTCATTCTATTTCCAAGATTTTAGATCATCTTTACTATCAGTACTCTGAATTCTTTTTCAGATAGACGGCCTATTTCCTCTTCATTTGTTAGGCTAGGTGGGTTTTTACCTTGCTCCTTCATCTGCTGTGTGTTTCTCTGTCTTCTCATTTTGCTTATCTTACTGTGTTTGGGGTCTCCTTTTCACAGGCTGCAGGTTCATAGTTCCCCTTGTTTTTGGTGTCTTCCCTCAGTGGCTAAGGTTGGTTCAGTAGGTTGTGTAGGCTTCCTGTTGGAGGGGACTAGTGCCTGTGTTTTGGTGGATGGGGCTGGATCTTGTCTTTCTGGTGGGCACGTCCACGTCTGATGGTGTGTTTTATGCTGTCTGTGACCTTATTGTGATTTTAGGCAGCCTCTCTGCTAATGGGTAAGGTTTTGTTCCAGTCTTGCTAGTTGTTTGGCATAGGTGGTCCAGCACTGTAGCTTGCTGGTCATTGAGTGGAGCTGGGTCTTGGCGTTCAGATGTAGATCTCTAGGATATTTTCGCCGTTTGATATTACATGGAGCTGAGGGGTCTCTGGTGGACCAATGTCCTGAACTTGGCTCTCCCACCTCAGAGGCACAGCCCTGATTCCTGTCTGGAGCACCAAGAGCTTGTCATCCACACGGCTCAGAATAAAAGGGAGAAAGAAAGAAAGAAAGAAAAAGATAAAATAAAATATAATAAAATAAAGTTATTAAAATAAAAACCAAAAGATAATTATTGAAATTTTTTTAAAGTAATTAAAAAATAGAAAGAATAACCAAACCAAAAGAGAAAATCCACCAATGATTTCAAGCGCTGAAAACTATGCTAAAAAAAAAAAAAGAAAATAAACGGACAGACAGAATCCTAGGACAAATGGTATAAGCAAGTCTATACAGACAAAACCACACACAGAAGCATTCTCATACACACCAAAAGAGAAAAAGGCAAAAAAAGAAAAAAAAAAAAAGTGTATCGTTGCTCCCAAAGTCCACCTCATCAATTTGGGATGATTCATTGTCTATTCAGGTATTCCACAGATGCAGGGTACATCAAGTTGACTGTGGAGCTTTAATCCACTGCTCCTGAGGCTGCTGGGAGAGATTTCCCTTTCTCTTCCTTGTTCGCACAGCTCCTGGGATTCAGCTTTGGATTTGGCCCTGCCTCTGTGTGTAGGTCACCTGAGGGCATCTGTTGTTCGCTCAGACAGGACGGGGTTAAAGAAGCAGCTGCTTTGGGGGCTCTGGCTCATTCAGGCTGGGGTGAGGGAGGGGTACGGGCTGCAGGGCGATCCTGTGGTGGCAGAGGCCAGCGTGACGTTGCACCACCCTGAGGCGTGCCTTGTGTTCTCCTGGGGAAATTGTTCCTGGATCGCTGGACCCTGGCAGTGGTGGGCTGCAGAGGATCCCTGGAGGGGAGGTGTGGATAGTGACCAGTGCTTGCACACAGGCTGCTTCTTGGTGGCTGCAGCAGCAGCGTTAGTGTCTCATGCCCGTCTCTGGGGTCCACGCTGATAGCTGCGGCTTGCACCTGTCTCTGGAGCTCGTTTAGGCCAGTCCTCTTCCTGGGATGCAACCTCCGAAGCCCGAGCGTCAACTCCCAGCCCCACCCGCCCCGGCGGGTGAGCAGACAAGCCTCTCGGGCTGGTGAGTGCTGGTCGGCAGCGATCCTCTGTGCGGGAATCTCTCCGCTTTGCCCTCCGCACACCTGTTGCTGCGCTTTCCTCCGTGGCTCCGAAGCTTCCCCCCTCCGCCACCCGCAGTCTCCGCCCGCAAAGGGGCTTCCTAGTGTGTGGAAACTTTTCCTCCTTCACAGCTCCCTCCCACTGGTGCAGTTCCCGTCCCTATTCTTTTGTCTCCGTTTTTTCTTTTTTCTTTTGCCCTACCCAGGTACGTGGGGAGTTTCTTGCCTTTTGGGAGGTCTGAGGTCTTCTGCCAGCGTTCAGTAGGTGTTCTTTAGGGTGTTCCACATGTAGATGTATTTCTGATGTATTTGTGGGGAGGAAGGTGATCTCCATTTCTTACTCTTCCACCATCTTGAAGCTCCTCCCCTATTTTAACTTTAAAATGCACTTGTCCAGAAATTTTTAAAGAGATGAAATGATATTTGATATGCTACCTCTACTTACAAATTTGTTTTTTGTCAACTGTTGTTTATTATTGGTGTAAATTATTATGCCTGTAACAATTCAGAAAGTTAATAAAATCAGTTGATTCATTATAAGTTATTTATCTAGTGAGTAAACTTTTCAATTTCTAACCCTTTTTTTGGCATTCTGCCTCCTGGTGTTGCAATTAATCCAATCTCCAAATTGCAGAGGCGTCACAGTGATTGTGAAATTTTGTCTCTGCTGAAAGCATGGTTAGTAATATTAATAGTTTAATCTACCCAGCCCTTCACATTTTTGGTGTGTGTGAAATAAAAGTTTAATTGGAAGCAAAATGTAAGATATGTGAAAAGAATGTCACCTCCTGTCAAGTTATCCTTCTAGGAACTTAGGTGATAAAATTATTTGTATCAGGGCTGTGAATTAATTTCCTTGAGACAGAGAGTGGTACTCACAGTCATTTTATATAGATTTTTCTAGGCTCATGTAACTAAAACTAAACCATATATCTAAGTTAAAAATAGAAAATACCCAAAACTCAAAAACAGATCTTCTTAGTACATATATAGTTAGAAAAGGCCATTTTATGTTTTCTCTCTCTCTTTTTAAAGTGTATCTGTAGTCCTTCCTACACTCCCAGTCTTTTTTTTTTTTTTTTTTTTTTTGCGGTACGCGGGCCTCTCACTGTTGTGGTCTGTCAGCGGCTGTGGCTCACGGGCCCAGCTGCTCCGCGGCATGTGGGATCTTCCCGGACCGGGGCACGAACCCGTGTCCCCTGCATTGGCAGGCAGACTCTCAACCACTGTGCCACCAGGGAAAGGGAAACCCTCCCATTCACTTTTATTTCAAAAGGACTATCTAGCTCTGATGTCTGTGGTGCCTGTTTCTGCACTGAGGGATATTGCAGCATCGTCATGCTGGAATCAGGCACTTTGGTCACAAAGTAAATATGGAATTTTTTTTTTTTTTGAGGAAAATAAATTTTTTCCCCTGGCAAATGAGGCATATTCCTCAGCTCTACCACTACGACCACCAAGTACTTTGTGCTCTCAACTCCTTTTCCTCATTGCACAGATTCTTCCATGTCAAAAAAAAAAAGTTCCTGACTCTTCAGGCATTGCCTCTTTCTGTGGGAGTTTCTCTTCATTCCTTTCATAATAAGACGCAGCATGTCCAGTGGTTAAAAGCTTGAGTTTTTGAGTCAGAGGTTCCTGACTTGAACCCTGGCTTTGCCATCTTTAGCTCTTTGGCCTTGAACAAGTTACTGGACTTCACCAAGCTCCGATGTCTTTATCTAAGAAATCTAGATTATTAGAACTAAGTGCAGAGCAATGTGTGGATATTCAATAAAATCATGCTTTAGAGGATTTAGCATGATGAAGATCATACCCTGGGGGCTTCATACACCAATTACTTTTATTTTACAAATCTTTGTGAGATTCTCTCTGATGTTCAAGTTTAGGAAACACCTTGACTTTTGTGCTTCTCCAAGCATGTTTTCCTCCTTCACGACCTTCTTAAAACCACGTATTTTCATGCACAGCCAAACTTAACATGTTAAAGTATGACATTCTGCAGCGATTGCAAATGATATTTATTTGTTCTTGCTGCTGTCTATAAATCATGCTGTACTACTCCAGCGATATCATGTGTTGTCTATGTTATTGCTTTCTCATGACAGTGATAATGATGCACTCTGCATAAATAGGAAGCCATCATATTTTTTAGATAAAGGGCAATATTAGCTTATATTTAATTATATTTAAACCTCACTCATTGAATGTACTCAAAAGCTTTCTTCAGATGATGTTATCAGAGCACGGACCTGGCTGTGTGTGTGTGTGTGTGTGCACTCCATGTATACATTTTGTTTAAATTTTATATTTTCACTAAAGCTGCTACTCAAGATTGCTGCATGGCAAAGGATTAAGATCTCTGGGAACCCCTACTGAGAGTAATTAGGAAAGGTGATTTAAATAAAAAAGTAGTTTGGCATTTGTCTGTTAGGGGTTGGTAGAGATCTGTGGAGAACCTTGTCTCTGAATTATAACTGAATAGGCTTTTTATAAATTAATCTGAACTAGAAATTATTTTTTCTAGTCCCTCCTGTGCAACTGTGCCACCAGGGAAGCCCCTCCCTAATGATTAATGATGCTGAGCACCTTTTCATGTACCTGTTGACCATCTTTATATCTTCTTTGTAAAATATGTCTATTCAGGTCCTCTGTCCATTTTTTTAAAAGAATTTTTTTTGATGTGGACCATTTTTTTTTAAGTCTTTGTTGAGGTTATTACAATATTGCTACTGTTTTTATGTTTTTTGGGTTTTGGCCCTGAAGCATGTGGGATCTTAGCACCCCGACCAGAGATCAAACCTGCAGCCCCTACATTGGAAGGTGAAGTCTTAACCACTGGCCTGCCAGGGAAGTCCCCTCTGTCCATTATTTACTTGGGTATTTTTGCTATTGAGTTAATGTATCCTTTATGTATTTTAGATATCTTATAAGATATATGATTTGCAAATATCTTCTCCATTCGGTAGGTTGTCTTTTCATTTTGTTGATGGTTTCCTTTGCTGTGATTTTTAGTTTGGTGTAGTTGCACTTGTTGATTTTTGCTTTTATTACTTTTGCTTTTGTTGTCAAACTTAAAAAATCATTGTCAAGGAGCTATGTTTTCTTCTTGGAGTTTTATGGTTTCAGCTCTTTCAGTCTTTGATGTCTTTAATGCATTTTTAGTTAATTTTTGTGTATGGTGTAAGATAGTGGTCCTGTTACATTATTTTGCATGTGGCTGTCTAGTTTTCCCAGCACCATTTACTGAAGAGGTGGTTCTTTCCACATTGCATGTTCTTGGCTCCTTGACATCAGCTGTGGGCTCTCTATTCTGTTCCATTAATCTATGTGTCCGTTTTTATGCCAATATCATACCGGTTTGATTACTATAGATTTATAGTATAGTTTGAAATCAGGAAGCATGATACCTTCAGATTTGTTCTTCTTTCTCTGTTGCTTTGGCTCTTTGGGGTCTTTTGTGGTTCCACGCAAATTTTAGGGTTGTTTGTTCTATTTTAATGAAAAAATGCCATTGCCATTACTTCTTTTTTTTTTTTAACATCTTCATTGGAATATAATTGCTTTACAATGGTGTGTTAGTTTCTGCTTTATAGCAAAGTGAATCAGTTATACATATACATATGTTCCGATATCTCTTCCCTCTTGTGTCTCCCTCCCTCAGACCCTCCCTATCCTACCCCTCTAGGTGGTTACAAACCACTGAGCTGATCTCCCTGTGCTATGCGGCTGATTCCCACTAGCTATCTGTTTTATGTTTGGTAGTGTATATATCTCCATGCCACTCTCTCACTTTGTCACAGCTTACTCTTTCCCCTCCCCATATCCTCAAGTCCATTCTCTACTAGGTCTGTGCCTTTATTCCCGTCTTACTCCTGGGTTCTTCATGAATTTTTTTTTTCTTAGATTCAATATATATGTGTTAGCATACGGTATTAGTTTTTCTCTTTCTGACTTACTTCACTCTGTATGAAGACTCTAGGTCCATCCACCTCACTACAAATAACTCAATTTTGTTTCCTTTTATGGCTGAGTAATATTCCATTGAATATATGTGCCTCATCTTCTTTATCCATTCATCTGTTGATGGACACTTAGGTTGCTTCCATGTCCTGGCTATTGTAAATACAGCTGCAGTGAACATTTTGGTACATGACTCTTTTTGAATTATGGTTTTCTCAGGGTATATGCCCAGTAGTGGGATTCCTGGGTTGTATGGTAGTTCTATTTTTACTTTTTTAAGAAACCTCCATACTGATCTCCATAGTGGCTGTATCAATTTACATTCCCACCAACAGTGCAAGAGTGTTCCCTTTTCTCCACACCCTCTCCAGCATTTATTGTTTGTAGATTTTTTGATGATGGCCATTCTGACCGGTGTGAGATGATATCTCATGGTAGTTTTGTTTTGCATTTCTCTAATGATTAATGATGTAGAGCATTCTTTCATGTGTTTGTTGGCAATCAGTATATTTTCTTTGGAGAAATGTCTATTTAGGTCTTCTGCCCATTTTTGGATTGGATTGTTTGTTCTTTTGTTATTGAGCTACATGAGCTGCTTGTAAATTTTGGAGATTAACCCTTTGTCAGTTGCTTCATTTGCAAATATTTTCTCCCATTCTGAGGGTTGTCTTTTGGTCTTGTTTTTGGTTTCCTTTGCTGTGGAAAAGCTTTGAAGTTTCATTAGGTCCCATTTGTTTATTTTTGTTTTAATTTCCTTTTCTCTAGGAGGTGGGTCAAAAAGGATCTTGCTGTGATTTATGTCATAGAGTGTTCTGCCTATGTTTTCCTCTCAGAGTTTGATAGTGTCTGGCCTTACATTTAGGTCTTTAATCCATTTTGAGTTTATTTCTGTGTATGGTGTTAGGGAGTGTTCTAATTTCATTCTTTTACATGTAGTTGTCCAGTTTTCCCAGCACCACTTATTGAAGAGGCTGTCTTTTCTCCACTGTATATTCTTGCCTCCTTTTATGAAGGATAATGTGACCATATGTCCGTGGGTTTAACACTGGGCTTTCTATCCTGTTCCATTGATATATATTTCTGTTTTTGTGCCAGTACCATACTGTCTTGATTACTGTAGCTTTGTTGTGTAGTCTGAAGTCAGGGAGCCTGATTCTTCCAGCTGCGTTTTTTGTTCTCAAGACTGCTTTGGCTATTTGGGGTCTTTTGTGTTTCCATACAAATAGTGAAATTTTTTGCTCTAGTTCTGTGCAAAATGCCAGTGGTAGTTTGATAGGGATTGCATTGAATCTGTCGAGTGCTTTGGGTAGTATAGTCATTTTCACAATGTTGATTCTTCCAATACAGGAACATGGTATATATCTCGATCTATTTGTATCATCTTTAATTTCTTTCATCAGTGTCTTATAATTTTCTGCATACAGGTCTTTTCTCTCCTTAGGTAGGTTTATTCCTAGGTATTTTATTCTTTTTGTTGCAATGCTAAATGGGAGTGTTTTCAGTTTCAGATTTTTCATCGTTAGTGTATAGGAATGCCAGAGTTTTCTGTGCATTAATTTGTATCCTGCTACTTTACCAAATTCATTGATTATCTCTAGTGGTTTTATGGTAGCATCTTTAGGATTCTCTAGGTATAAGTATCATGTCATCTGCAAACAGAGACAGCTTTACTTCTTCTTTTCCGATTTGGATTCCTTTTATTTCTTTTTCTTCTCTGATTGCTGTGGCTAAAACTTCCGAAACTATGTTAAATAATAGTGGTGAGAGTGGGCAACCTTGTCGTGTTCCTGATCTTAGTGGAAATGGTTTCAGTTTTTCACCATTGAGGACAATGTTGGCTGTGGGTTTGTCATATATGGCCTTTATTAGGTTGAGGAAAGTTTCCTCTATGCCTACTTTCTGCAGGGTTTTTCTCATAAATGGCTGTTGAATTTTGTCATAAGCTTTCTCTGCATCTATTGAGATGATCATATGTTTTTTCTCCTTGAATTTGTTAATTTGGTGTATAACGTTCATTGATTTGCATATATTGAAGAATCCTTGCATTCCTGGAACAAACCCCACTTGATCATAGTGTATGATCCTTTTAATGTGCTGTTGGATTCTGTTTGCTAGTATTTTGTTGAGGATTTTTACATCTATGTTCATCAGTGATATTGCCCTATAGTTTTCTTTATTTGTGACATCTTGTCTGGTTTTGGTATCAGGGTGACGGTGGCCTCATAGAATGAGATTGGGAGTTTTCCTCCCTCTGCTGTATTTAGGAAGAGTTTGAGAAAGATAGGTGTTAGCTCTTCTCTAAATGTTTGATAGAATTTGCCTGTCAAGCCATCTGGTCCTGAGCTTTTGTTCGTTGGCGGATTTTTAACCACAGTTTCAATTGCAGTGCTTGTGATTGGTCTGTTCATAGTTTCTATTTCTTCCTGGTTCAGTCTTGGAAGGTTGTCCATTTCTAAGAATTTGTCCATTTCTTCCAGGTTGTCCATTTTATTGGCATAGAGTTGCTTGTAATAATCTCTCATGATCCTTTGTATATCTGCAGTGTCAGCTGTTACTTGTCTTTTTTCATTTTAATTCTATTGATTTGAGTCTTCTCCCTTTTTTTCTTGATGAGTCTGGCTAATGGTTTATCAATTTTGTTTATCTTCCTCAAAGAACCAGCTTTTAGTTTTATTGATCTTTGCTCTCATTTCCTTCATTCCTTTTTCATTTATTTCTGATCTGATCTTTATGATTACTTTCCTTTTGCTAACTTTTGGGTTTTTTTTGTTCTTCTTTCTGTAATTTCCTTAGGTGCAAGGTTAAGTTGTTTATTTGAGATTTTTCCTATTTCTTAAGGTAGTATTGTATTGCTATAAACTTCCCTCTTAGAACAGCTTTTGCTGCATCCCATAGGTTTTGGGTCATCGTGTTTTCATTGTCGTTTGTTTCTAGGTATTTTTTGATTTGCTCTTTGATTTCTTCAGTGATCACTTGGTTATTAAGTAGTGTATTGTTTAGCCTCCATGTGTTTGTATTTTTTATAGATCTTTTCCTGTAATTCATATCTAGTCTTATAGCGTTGTGGTCAGAAAATATACTTGATAAGATTTCAGTTTTCTTAAATTTACCAAGGCTTGATTTGTGACCCAAGATATGATCTATCCTGGAGAATGTTCCATGAGCACTTATGAAAAATGTGTATTCTGTTGCTTTTGGATGGAATGTCCTATAAATATCAATTAAGTCCATCTTGTTTAATGTATCATTGAAAGCTCATTTCCTTAATTTATTTTCATTTTGGATGATCTGTCCATTGCTGAAAGTGGGGTGTTAAAGTCCCCTTCTGTGATTGTGTTACTGTCTATTTCCCCTTTTATGGTTGTTATTATTTGTCTTATGTATTGAGGTGCTTCTATGTTGGGTGCATAAATATTTACAATCGATCTTCTTGGATCAATCCCTTGATCATTATGTAGTGTCTTTCTTCGTCTCTTGTAATAGTCTTTATTTTAAAGTCTATTTTGTCTGATATGAAAATTGCTACTCCAGCTTTCTTTTGATTTCCATTTGCATGGAATATCTTTTTCCATCCCCTGACTTTCAGTCTGTATGTGTTCCTAGGTCTGAAGTGGATCTCTTGTAGACAGCATATATACAGGTCTTGTTTTTGTATCCATTCAGCCAGTCTGTGTCTTTTGGTGGGAGCATTTAATCCATTTACATTTAAGGTAATTATCGATATGTATGTTCCTATTCCCATTTTATTAATAGTTTTGGGTTTGTTGTGTTAGGTCTTTTCCTTCTCTTGTGTTTCTTGCCTAGAGAAGTTCCTTTAGCATTTGTTGTAAAGCTGGTTCGGTGGTGCTGAACTCTGTTAGGTTTTGCTTGTCTGTAAAGGTTTTAATTTCTCCATCAAATCTGAATGAGATCCTTGCTGGGTAGAGTAATCTTGTTTGTAGGTTTTTCTCCTTTGTCACTTTAAATATGTCCTGCCACTCCCTTCTGGCTTGCAGGGTTTCTGCTGCAAGATCGGCTGTTAACCTTATGGGGATTCCCTTGTGTGTTATTTGTTGTTTTTCCCTTGCTGCTTTTAATATGTTTTCTTTGTATTTAGTTTTTGATAGTTTGATTAATATGTGTCTTGGCATGTTTCTCCTTGGATTTATCCTGTACGGGACTCTCTGTGCTTCCTGGACTTGATTTACTATTTCCTTTCCCATATTAGGGAAGTTTTCAACTAGAATCTCTTCAAGTATTTTACCAGTCCCTTTCTTTTTCTCTTCTTCTTCTGGGACCCCTATCGTTCGAATGTTGTTGTGTTTAATGTTGTCCCAGAGTTCTCTGAGACTGTCCTCAGTTCTCTTCATTCTTTTTTCTTTATTCTATTCTGCAGTAGTTATTTCCAGTAATTTATCTTCCAGGTCACCTATCAGTTCTTCTGCCTCAGTTATTCTGGTATTGATCCCTTCTAGAGTGTTTTTAATTTCATTTATTGTGTTGTTCATCATTGCCTGTTTCCTCTTTAGTTCTCCTAGGTCCTTGTTAAATGTTTCTTTCATTTTCTCTATTCTATTTCCAAGATTTTGGATCATCTTTACTATCATTCTGAATTCTTTTTCAGGTAGACTGCCTATTTCCTTTTCATTTTTTATGTCTGGTGGGTTTTTACCTTGCTCCTTCCTCTGCTGTGTGTTTTTCTGTCTTCTCATTTTGCTTATCTTACTGTGTTTGGGGTCTCCTTTTTCGCAGGCTGCAGGTTCGTAGTTCCCGTTGTTTTTTGCCATCTGTCCCCAGTGGTTAAGGTTGATTCAGTGAGTTGTGTAGGCTTCCTGGTGGAGGGGACTAGTGCCTGTGCTCTGGTGGATGAGGCTGGATCTTGTCTTTCTGGTGGGCAGGTCCAGGTCTGGTGGTGTGTTTTGGGGTGTCTGTGGTCTTATTATGATTCTAGGCAGCCTCTGTACTAATGGATGAGGCTGTGTTCCTGTCTTGCTAGTTGTTTGGCATAGGGTGTCCAGCACTGTAGCTTGTTGGTCGTTGAGTGAAGCTGGGTCTTGGTGTTGAGATGGAGATTTCTGGGAGTTTTTTGCCGTTTGATATTACGTGGAGCTGGGAGGTCTCTTCTGGACCAGTGTCCTGAAGTTGGCTCTCCCACCTCCAAGGCACAGCACTGACTCCTGGCTGGAGCACCAATAGCCTTTCATCCACACGGCTCAGAATAAAAGGGAGAAAAAATAGAAAGAAAGAAAGAAAGAGGATAAAATAAAATAAAGTAAGTTAAAATAAATTTATTAAAATAAAAAACAATTATTAATTTAAAAAGTTTAAAAAGTAAGAAAAAATAAAAAAAGGACGCACAGAACCCTGGGACATTTGGTGAAAGCAAAGCTATATACAGACAAAATCTCACATGGAAGCATACACATACATACTCACAAAAAGAGGAAAAGGGGAAAAAATAATATATCTTGCTCCCAAAGTCCACCACCTCAATTTGGGATGATTAGTGGTCTATTCAGGTATTCCACAGATGCAGGGTACATCAGGTTGATTGTGGAGCTTTAATCTGTTGCTTCTGAGGCTGCTGGGAGAAATTTCCCTTTCTCTTCTTTGTTCACACAGCTCCTGGGTTTCAGCTTTGCATTTGGCCCTGCCTCTGCGTATTGGTAGCCTGAGGGCGTCTATTGTTTGCTGAGACAGGACAGGGTTACAGGAGCAGCTGATTCGGGGGCTGTGGCTCTCTCTGGCTGGGGGCATGGAGTGGTACGGAGTGCAGGGCGAGCCTGTGGCGACAGAGGCCGGTGTGATGTTGCACCAGCCTGATGCACGCTGTGAGTTCTCCCGGGGAAGTTGTCCCTGGATCACGGGACCCTGGCAGGGGGGCTGCACAGGCTACCGGGAGGGACGGTGTGGATAGTGATCTGTGCTTGCACACAGGCTTCTTGGTGGCGGCAGCAGCAGCCTTAGCATCTCATGCCCGTCTCTGGGGTCCCCAGTGATAGCCGCGGCTCAAGCCTGTCTCTGGAGCTCCTTTAAGCGGTGCTGTTAATCCCCTCTCCTCGCGCACCAGGAAACAAAGAGGGAAGAAAAAGCCTCTTGCCTCTTCGGCAGGTCCAGAGTTCTTCCCGGCCAGCCGTGGCGCACTAACCCCTTCAGGCTGTGTTCTTGCTGCCAACCCGAGTCCTCTCCCTTCGATCCTCAGCCCCACCTGCCCTGGCGGGTGAGCAGACAAGCCTCTTGGGCTGGTGTGTGCTGGTCGGTACCAATCCTCTGTGCGGGAATGTCTCTGTTTTGCCCTCCCTTCCCCTGTGGCTGCTCTCTCCTCCATGGCTCCGAAGCTTACCCCCTCCGCCACCTGCAGTTTCCGCCCATGAAGGGGCCTCCTACTGTTTGGAAACCTTTCCTCCTTCACAGCTCCTTCCCAGAGGTGCAGGTCCCATCCCTATTCTTTATCTCTGTTTTTTCTTTTTTCTTTTGCCCTACCCAGGTACCTGGGGAGTTTCTTGCCTTTTGGGAGGTCTGAGGTCTTCTTCCAGCATTCAGTGGGTGTTCTATAGGAGCAGTTACACGTGTAGACGTATTTCTGATGTTTCTGTGGGGAGGAAGGTGATCTCCGCGTCTTACTCTTCCGCCATCTTCTCAAATCTCTCGCCATTACTTTTTTTTTTTTTTTTTTGTGGTACGCGGGCCTCTTACTGTTGTGGCCTCTCCCGTTGCGGGGCACAGGCTCCGGACACACAGGCTCAGCGGCCATGGCTCACAGGCCCAGCCGCTCCGCAGCATGTGGGATCTTCCCGGACCGGGGCATGAACCCGTGTCCCTTGCATCGGCAGGCGGTCTCTCAACAACTGCGCAACCAGGGAAGCCCTGCCATTACTTCTAATTTGCCTAGACTGATTAATCTGTATTCTGTCCTTCCTAAATTTGACAGCCAATATCCTGGTGCCTCAGTCTTTTTTTTTTTCTTCTGATGAACCATGCCTAGATCTTTTATCCTTTAATCATGAAGATTATGTTGAGAAACTTACATCTTTTAGTATCCAATTTAAAAAATTTGTGAGGTCTCGCTCTCATGCTTTCACTTTCTTAAAGTGTTATCTCCTTATCTATATATATATATATAGTCCCAACTTATAATTCAACATTGTTAATGGAGATCAATGCCTCAGTTCCTTACTATAAGCTGCCAGACCGCTTCTTGAGTGTTGTTATGAATAACATCTACTTTAGTTCTAAGGTACTTAATGTTCACATTATGTAGCACACAACTATTTTTTCATAAATTTCTTAAGTTGAAATTTTTTTTTATTAATTAATGCTATGTATTTGAGAAATTGATACCCCAGAAAAGAGGTTATGTTATACAAGAAGTCAGCAACTGAACATTTTTTTGGTACATATATTTTTGGGGAACTGGATTTTTCTATTGCTAATATAACCACTGTAACTTTTTGCTATACTTGTTTTACAAATAATTTTTGAACACTTACATTGAGAGAATTTTCGTAGGAACTGTGAGGGATATTATGATAGTTCAGACAGGAATATCATCCTTAAGACTTTTGCTGTGTAGTAGGGGAAATCAGTTTACACACAAATAATCATAATATGAGATATAAAAGGACAAATGTTATAAACGAGAGATAGTGTAAGTGCTCTGGGATTCTTAGGAGAGAAGGAAGACTTCTGATGTGGAGGATAAGGAGAAAAGTTTGTGGAGGAGGAGGCATTTGATATGTTCCTCTAAGGAAAATCAGGATTAGTTGCTCTTTGGGAAATAGGAGGGTTGATATTGTAAGGTCGGATCTTAACAAACGGCACCGCGAAACAAAGGAAAGCTTCAAGTGAGCTTTATTAGGGAGCGCTCCCGGGCGAGGTTCACTGGTCCGAGAGAAAGGGGCCAGAGAAGTCGCACCAGGGCGAGGGTTGGGCAAGATTTTATAGGGGAAGAAGGGAAAGGGGTGTGGTGAATCTGGGAGGGCGCAGGGTATTCCTTATTTGGTGGTCTTTTCGGGTATCCTGGGGGACCGTTAGTCCCGCCCCTGGAAAGGCGGAAGGGCTGGGCTGGGTTCAAAGTCCCCAGGTCAGTTCCTGGAACTGGGTGGTCCGGAATGTCTCCAGGGCAGTTTCTGGAACTGGGTGGTCCGGAGAATTTCTGTCTGATGCAACCTGTGAATCTGATTGTGTTCCCCTGCCTCGGGCCAGTTGGCCTTACAGATATCTTGGTGGAGAAAGTGACACGAGCAAAGCTGAGGAAGGAGGAAAGCATAGGGTGGTGCTGGTGGGAATAGGAAATGAGAAGCTTGCTTACCATGCATAAATGAGATGTTGGGACTTAGAGTTGGATTTGTGGCTTTGGGTTATTTGTTTAGACACTGACACTTTGATCAAAAGAGAAACATGAATAGATCCATAGCTAAGGGAGATTTTTTTTTGATGTTGAAAAATAAGGTCATGTGTGAAGAAATAGCTGAATTATATATTATTTATTTGACACTAAATATCCTTGTTTAATTTCACATTCTGGTCTATATATCATAGGCATTTTGGGCCATGGAATTGACAGAACAGTAGTGATTCTATATTTTGTAATTTTAGGGATGCTATGAAAGCTGGTTTTATAAAGACGTAACAGAATTCTCTGCTAATATCTGATATTTTCTTATACATATTCCTTAAAGGCAAGTGATCAATATCTTGATGTATTTTCCCCTGTTAAAATACAAAAAGCCTCTGGGCATAGTCTGAGAGCCCTGTGCAGGGAAAGGATATCTCAAAGGGGAAGAACGTTTCTAGAAGAATATCTAGACAAACACTAATTTTTTTTTTTTTTTTTTAGTGCACAATTTTACCTAATGCTGTTTTGAAAGATCTCTGAAATATATCAGATATAAATAGATACATACATACATGTAAATAAGCTCAGTAAATACAGCATACTGAGTTCATTGGGAGTTCTTATATAATTTTTATTTAATACAATTTTAATTTTATTAAAATAAAATTTTTATTTATTAAGTAAAAATGAAGCAAAATAATCAGTGTTTCATACATAAAAGGTGTTTCCTAGCACATGAAATCAGGAACCAGACCTTGGTGGGTAGTTAGATTAGGTATTCTTCTCTGGAGGAAGATTGGCTATGCTTTGTTAATGAATACCTTGATTTCTGTAAATGAGCTATTCAGATGTATAAAAGAACAATTAAGTTCACTCCCAGCCTTCTGCTACATTATTTTAATTTTGTATGAATAGTTCTTAATAAGTCATTTTATTCTGAATTGATTTTATTATATGCTAGCTTTTGCCTTAGAAAGGAGCACACTTGAAGAGCTAGCCTATGGTTACCTTATGCTGCTCTTCACTTGCCTGTAATGTATTTGATGCTCTTTGTGGTCGTTTTTCCTCATTCTCTGTAATTTCTTCTTCCATGTAGGACTCAGTACTTTCATGCTGCTCTTGGATGTTGGAGTCTTCCTCACTCTCCTGCCTTACCTGGACCTGTTTGGTCCATCCAGCATCCTAACATATTTAGACTTCTCTCCCCATCCTCTTCAGCCTTAAGTTTTCCTAATATTGCATATTTGCCTGCCTACTTGCCTGCCTTTCTCTCTCTCTCTCTCTCTGCTTTATGTGGTACCTAGAAACTTGTATATGTTGTCAGTATTTACAAAGGACTTGCTTTTAATTTTGTTGACAATCTCTATTTTTTCATTTTTTGTAGTTGTTTTCCATTCCATTCATTTTAAAAATTTATTTATTTAATTTACTATTTTTTATTTCTTTATTGGAGTATAATTGCTTTACATTGTCGGATTAGTTTCTCCTGTACAATGAAGTGATCAGCTATATGTATACCTATAGCCCCTCCCTCTTGGACCTACCCCAGCCCCCATCCCACCCATCTAGATTGTCACAGAACACTGTGTTGAGCTTCCTGTGCTTTATAGCATGTTCCTGCTAGCTGGGTATTTTACGCATGGTAGTGTATATATATCAATCCTAATCCCCCAATTCGTCCCACTCTCCCCTTCCCCCACTGTGTCCACATGTCCGTTCTCTATGTCTGCGTCTGTATTCCTGCCCTGCAAATAGGTTCATCTGTACCATTTTTCTAGATTCCACATATATGCGTTAATATACGATATCTATTTTTCCCTTTCTGGCTTACTTCACTCTGTATGACAGACTCTAGGTCCATCCACATCTCTACAAATGACCCAATTATGTTCCTTTTTATGGCTGAGTAATATTCCATTGTGTATATGTGCCACATCATCTTTATCCATTCATCTGTCATTGGACATTTAGGTTGTTTCCATGTCTTGGCTATTGTAAATAGTGCTGCAGTGAACATTGGGGTACATGTGTCCTTTTGAATTATGGTTTTCTCAGGGTATATGCCCAGGAGTGGGATTGCTGGGTCATATGGTAGTACTGTTTTTAGTTTTTTAAGGAACCTCCATACTTTTCTCTACAGTGGCTGTATCAATTTACATTCCCACCATCAGTGCAAAAGGGTTCCCTTTTCTCCACACCCTCTCCAGCATTTATTGTTTGTAGATTTTTGGAGTATAGTTGATCTACAATGTTGCTGCTATACAGCAAAGTGAATCCGTTATACATATACATATATCCACTCTTTTTTAGATTCTCTTTTCATATAGGCCATTACAGAACATTGAGTAGAGTTCCCTGTGCTATATAGTAGGTTCTTATTAGTTTTCTATTTTATATATAGTAGTGTGTCCATTCATTTTTGCTCTTATCTCTGTTGGTTTCTTTCTTCTGCTTTCTTTGAATTTAACAATTTTTTGCTCTATATCTGTTAAAGTAGAATGTTTAACTATAATAAATACTACTATTTTGTTTAATAAATACACTTAAACGAATAAAAATGACAACTTTGCCTGCATTCCACAGGTTTAATTTGTTGTCTTCGTCTACTCTTGTTCTAAATATTTCATAATTTCCATTCTGATCTACTGCTTATAATCAATGAGTTATTCAGGAATACACTTAAAAAATCTTTATTGTTGATTTGTAACAATTATATTATTCAAATATTTAACATTTATTGAGACATTTCATGTGACAGAAAAAATTTTAATGCCCTATATGTGCTTGAAAAGAATGTGTTTTCTCTATTTCTGCCGGATTCTAAAAATACATATTAGATCAAGCATGTTTCTAATGTTAAATCTATATCCTTACTATTTTTTGTGTACTTGATCTATGTTGCTAATAGTGGTATGTTAAAATCTGCCTAATTGTCATTTTATTAATTTTTCCTTGTAATTCTATTACTTAAAAGTTTGGAGCTATTTGGGGGAAAGGAGGGGATAAATTGGGAGATTGGGATTGACATATACACACTACTATATAAAAAATAGATAACTAATAAGGACCTACTGTATAGCTCAGGGAACTCTTCTCAATACTCTGTAAGGACATACATGGGAAAAAAATTTTAGAAAGAGGGCATATATATATATGTATAACTGATTCACTTTGCAGTACAGCAGAAACTAACACAACATTTAAAATAAACTATACTCCAGTAAAAATTTAAAAAAAAGTTTGGAGCTATTTTGTTAGGTATATACAAATTCATGGTTTTCCTGTCTTCCTGAAGCACTGTTCCCTTAATCATGATTTAGTGTACCACTTCATTCCTATTAATAATTTTTGATCTGCTGTCTATTTTTACCTGATAGTATTAGTACTACAACAGTTTTTAAATTTATTATTTACTGGCAAGTATTTTTTTCATGAGTTTTCAATCTTTCTTATGTTCTTTGGTTTTAAATATGTCTTTTATAGTCAATACTTTGGTTGGATTTTATTTGTATTATCTTATTCGACAATATATGTGTATTAATAGATGATTGTAGTCTTTATATTTGTGGTACTTACTGATAATTTATGTTTATTTTACTATCTTATTTTAGGTTCTGTTTATAGTCCATTTTTTTCTTTGCTTTTTCTAACCTCTTGCCTTCTTTCTCTTGATAATGTTTTCAATAATTATTATATGATTCCTCTGATAGTTTGAGAGCTATACATTATATGTCCATTTTATTAGAGTTAGCTTTACCATGTTAGTGGAAATGTTTGTCTCTATTTTTTTTCTTAAAAAATTACTCAATATATTTATTCTTGTCTCAAGCAAGACCAGGACACTGGACTCTTAGTCCACTGAAAACTGCTCCATTCTGTGTCTTCCCTTCTCTTCCTGTTTATTGTATTTCAAATAGTTCCACATAAAAACATTCATATTAACTACTCATATGTTTTTGTAGGTAATAGTTATTTAAATTTATAAATATACTTGATCAAATTTCTGTGCTTACCATTTTTTTTCACATTCCATTTATTCCTTTTGGGCTCAGTTTCTTCTTATTGAAGTATATCCTTTAACAGCTCATTTTGGGGGAAATCTGTGTGTATCTCTGTGTGTGTGTGTGTGTGTGTGTGTGTGTGTGTGTGTGTGTGAGAGAGAGAGAGAGAGAGAGAGAGAGAGAGAGAGAGAGAAGTCTTTATTTTGTTCTCCCTTTTGCATGATAGTTTAGATTGATTCTGAATTTTATATTTGTTTTTATTTTCCCTTAGATGTTTTAAGATGCAATTTGTCTTCTGTCAGCTATCACTGCTTATGAGAGGTTTTGTCAAAGTTGTCATCCCTTTCTAGATGGCCTCTTTTCTCTGTGTGAGAATTTAAGTTTTTTATTCATTTATTCATTATTCTTCAAATATTTATTGATTGACAGTTAGTGTTCTAGGCACTGGGGATTCATCGGTGTACAAAGCAGTCAAAAATCCCTGCACTTGTAGACCTTACAGTCTAGCAAGTGAATATATTAGCTAAGATAAAGCTAGCTACTGTCATAAATTAAACCCCTGATTATTAGTGACTTAATGCCTTGCAATTTTATTTTTTATTTATCTAACTATCTCTTATGTATGTTCCTAGTTAGGCAGCTCTCAAGATACAGGCTTCTTCTTCCTCGTGGCTGTGCCATCTTTAACATTTGGTTCCAGTGCTATCCTGGAGTCCCAACATTCTAGCAGCCAGAGAGGGAAAAGAACATGGAGAGTAGCATGGGAGGTTTTAAAGTACCAGGCCTGCAAGTGACGCTTTTCACTTTGGCCCACGTTCTCATGGTTAGAACTCAGTCACTTGTTCACATTTAACTCCAAGGGTGCCTGGGAAAGGTAGTTCAGCTATGGGCCCAGGAGAAAGAGAAAAACATTTGGGGATCAGCTAGTAGTCTCTGCCATGGAGAAACAGATAGTATATAAGTAAAACACATAGTATGCTAAATAGAAGTATCAATGCTAAGGAGGAAAACAAACCAAGGAGGGGACTAGGGAGGGTTGTGGAAGGTGGGGTCACAATTGCATACAGGTGGCTGGTGAAGTCCTTACTCAGAGGGTACATTTAAGTATACACCTACAACAGTGAGGGCTTGGTACCTTGTGGAGGCTTGAGAGAAGAACATGTCTGGCACAGCAAATAGCAAATGGCAAATGTCTTGAGGTGGGGGCCATCCCGGCCTGGCCAGAGCCCCAAGGAAAGGAATATAGCTCTGGGAGAGTGAGCAAGGGGCTGGGGTAAAAATGAAGTCAGTGAGGTAACAGATAATGTAGGGCTGTGTGAGCCATTGTAAGGACTTCCGATTTCACTCTGAGACTGGAAGTGGGTTTTGAATGGAGGTTATGATCTGACTTAGTTTTTAGTGGGATAACTCTGGTTGCTGGGTTGGGAATAGACTGTGGGACGTGAGCAGGGAGTAGAGTCAGACAGGCCAGTTAGAGAGAGGGTGCTCTAATAATCCAGGTGAAAGACAATGATGGCTTGGATTAGGGTGTTCACAGTGAAGGTGGTGTGAAACTATCAGATTTATGAATATATTTTGAAAGTATTGCTGAAAGGATATGCTAATGAATAGGATGTGGGATGTACAAAAAAGAGAAGAGTCAAGGGTGATAGTTTGGCCTCAGTAACTGGAAGAGTGGTGATGTTATTTGCTGAGTTTGGGAAAATTATCGGAGGAAGATTAGGAGCTCAGTTTTGATATATAAAATGTGAGATGCCGTTATGACATCTAAATGGACATGTGAAATAGCAAGGGGACAGGACCAGGTTGAATATTTGTGAATCATCAACATAGAGACTGGCATATAAAGCCATGAGGCTGGATAAAATAGCAATGTAAATATATGTGGTGGAAAAGATATTCAAGGTCTGAGCCTTGGGAAATTTTGATGTTTTGAGGTCAATGAGATGAGGAGGGACCAGCAAAAGAGACTGAGGAGGAGGTAAGAGATGGTAAAGAGAAAATCTAGGACAGTGGGGGTTCGCAGGGGCCAAACACAGAAAATATTTTAAGAAGGAGTCAGTTATAAAATATATAAGTGCTGTTAATAGGTGAACCAAGATAAGGACTAAGAATTGACAGTTGGATTTAACAGCATGAAGGTTATCAGTGACCTTGATAAAAGGAATGGCAGGTTGTATTCCCCAGGAAGCAGACTCTGAGATGGAGATGAACAAGAAGTTTGTAAGGAAGTGCTTTTGGAATCATCCTCTGCAGAAGGAAAAGGAAGGGAAGGAAGCAGGAATTGGAGAAGTTGGGCTGTGATGCAGTCTAATGAAGACCTCAGCAGACTCCACGGGGGGTCTAAAGATGCCCCTTCAGAGTTGCCTGAATTGGGACGAGGTATCTGGATGTGCATAAACCTCTTGTTGACTAGTCACTGAAAGTGAGCTGATTTTGGACAAGGAAAGCGGCATGATTTTGGACAAGGTGGCTCTATAGCTAGTGAAATCTAAGGAAGAGTCATAGGTGAGGGCTGTCTTCTGGTAGCATTTCCAGCAGCCAGGGAGTCAGTTCTTCAGGAGGCTCTGGGTGGTGCTTTACTGAATCCGTATTACTGAATCCATTAGAATCAGTTTAGATGGAGGTCAAGGGCAAAAGCCTGATGAGAGTGGGTTCAAAAGAAAATGGGAAGACAGAAATCGGCCCTGATCCTTTGCCTCACATAGGGATTGTGCTGGTGTGGGTTTATTTTTATTTTTCTTGCTTAGCATCTGGAGTGTACTTTCAATCTCAAGATTCATGTCATACTAAACTTTAAATATTGCTTTTCCTCCATTTCCTTTGCTTTCCCCTGGAACTTCCTTTATATACACATTAGGATCTTCCAATCTATCTTTTAATTATTATTTCATCTTTTTATCTATATCTCTTTTTGCTGTCTTTTGGGAAATTCCTCAGTATTATAATTCACTGGTTTCCATATACTGTGTCAGGCCTAGATTTTATTGTTTATTTGGTTTATAAAAGTTTTTTTCCATAGAATATATTTTTATTTCCAGGGCTCAGATAGGTTCCTTTTTTTTTTTTTTTTTTTTTTTTTTTTTTTTTTTTGGCGTTACGCGGTCCTCTCACTGTTGTGGCCTCTCCCGTTGTGGAGCACAGGCTCCGGACGCGCAGGCTCAGTGGCCATGGCTCACGGGCCTAGCCGCTGCACGGCATGTGGGATCTTCCCTGACCGGGGCACAAACCCGTGTCCCCTGCATCGGCAGGCGGACTCTCAACCACTGTGCCACCAGGGAAGCCTGATTGGTTCCTTTTTAAAATTTAAAATTTTTTTATTTATTTATTTTTAACATATTTATTGGAGTATAATTGCTTTACATTGTTGTGTTAGTTTCTGCTGTTTAACAGAGTGAATCAGCGATATACTATATCCCCATATCCCCTCCCTCTTGTGTCTCCCTCCCATCCTCCCTATCCCACCCCTCTAGGTGGTCACAAAGCACAGAGCTGATCTCCCTGTGCTATGCAGCTGCTTCCCACTAGCTATCTATTTTGTATTTGGTAGTGTATATATGTCCAAGCCACTCTCTCACTTCGTCCCAGCTTACCCTTCCCCCTCCCCATGTCTTTAAGTCCACGATCTACGTCTGAGTCTTTGTTCCTGTCCTGCCTCTAGGTTCTTTAGAACCTTGTTTTTTTTTTTTTTTAGATTCCATATATATGTATTAGCATACAGTATTTGTTTTTCTCTTTCTGACTTACTTCACGCTGTATGACAGATTCTATGTCCATCCATCTCACTACAAATAAATCAATTTCGTTTCTTTTTATGGCTAATATTCCATTGTATATATGTACCACATCTCTTTATCCATTCATCTGTTGATGGACACTTAGGTTGCTTCCATGTCCTGGCTATTGTAAATAGAGCTGCAATGAACATTGTGGTACATGACTCTTTTTGAAGTATGGTTTTCTCAGAGTATATGCCCAGTAGTGGGATTGCTGGGTCATGTGGTAGTTCTATTTTTAGATTTTTAAGGAACCTCCATGCTGTTCTCCATAGTGGCTGTATCAATTTACATTCCCACCAACAGTGCAAGAGCATTCCCTTTTCTCCACATCCTCTCCAGCATTTATTGTTTGTAGATTGTTTGATGATGGCCATTCTGACTGGTGTGAGGCGATACCTCATTGTAGTTTTGATTTGCATTTCTCTAATGATTAGTGATGTTGAGCATTCTTTCATGTGGTCGTTGGCAATCTGTATATCTTCTTTGGAGAAATGTCTATTTAGGTCTTCTGCCCATTTTTTGGATTGGGTTTTTTTTTTTTTTTTTTTTTTTTTGCGGTCCACGGACCTCTCACTGTTGTGGCCTCTCCTGTTGCAGAGCACAGGCCCCAGACGCGCAGGCTCACTGGCCATGGCTCATGGGCCTAGCTGCTCCGCGGCATGTGGGATCCTCCCGGACTGGGGCACAAACCCGTGTCCCCTGCATCGGCAGGCGGACTCTCAACCACTGTGCCACCAGGGAAGCCCGGTTGTTTGTTTTTTTGATATTGAGCTGTATGAGCTGCTTGTAACTTTTGGAGATTAATCCTTTGTCAGTTGCTACATTTGCAAATATTTTCCCCCATTCTGAGGGGTGTCTTTTCGTTTTGTTTATGGTTTCCTTTGCTGTGCAAAAGCTTTACGTTTCATTAGGTCCCATTTGTTTATTTTTGTTTTTATTTCCATTTCTCTAGAAGGTGGGTCAGAAAGGGTCTTGCTGTGATTTATGTCATAGAGTGTTCTGCCTATGTTTTCCTCTAAGAGTTTGATAGTGTCTGGCCTTACATTTAGGTGTTTAATCCATTTTGAGTTTATTTTTGTGTATGGTGTTAAGGAGTGTTCTAATTTCATTCTTTTACGTGGAGCTGTCTTGTTTTCCCAGCCCCACTTATTGAAGAGGTTATCTTTTCTCCATGGTATATTCTTTCCTCCTGTATCAAACATAAGGTGACCATATATGCGTGGGTTTATCTCGTGGGTTTTCTATCCTGTTGCATTGATCTATATTTCTGTTTTTGTGCCAGTACCATACTGTCTTGATTACTGCAGCTTGGTAGTATAGTCTGAAATCTGGAAGCCTGATTCCTCCAGCTCCGATTTTCTTTCCCAAGATTCCTTTAGCTATTTGGGGTCTTTTGTGTTTCCATACAAATTGTGACATTTTTTGTTCTAGTTCTGTGAAAAATGCCATTGGTAGTTTGATAGGGATTGCATCGAATCTGTAGATTGCTTTGGGTAGTATAGTCATTTTCACAATGTTGATTCTTCCAATCCAAGAACATGTTATACCTCTCCATCTGTTTGTTCCGTCTTTAATTTCTTTCAACAGTGTCATAGTTTTCAGTATACAGGTCTTTTGTCTCCTTAGGTAGGCTTATACCTAGGTATTTTATTCTTTTCATTGCAATGGTAAATGTGAGTGTTTCCTTAATTTCTCTTTCAGATTTTACATCACCAGTGTATAGGAATGCAGGAGATTTCTGTGCATTAATTTTGTATCCTGCTACTTTACCAAATTCATTGATTAGCTCTAGTAGTTTTCTGGTTGCTTTTTTACGATTCTCTATGTATGGTATCATGTCATCTTCAAAGAGTGACAGTTTTACTTCTTTTCCGATTTGGATTCCTTTTATTTCTTTTTCTTCTCTGATTGCTGTGGCTAAAACTTCCAAAACTATGTTAAATAATAGTGGTGAGAGTGGGCAACCTTGTCGTGTTCCTGATCTTAGTGGAAATGGTTTCAGTTTTTCACCATTGAGGACAGTGGTGGCTGTGGGTTTGTCATATATGGCCTTTATATTGTTGAGGTAAGTTCCCTCTATTTCTACTTTCTGGAGAGTTTTTATCTTAAATGGGTGTTCAATTTTGTCGAATGCTTTCTCTGTATCTATTGAGATGATCATATGATTTTTCTCCTTCAGTTTGTTAATATGGTGTGTCACATTGTTTGATTTGTGTATATTGAAGAATCCTTGCATTCCTCAGGTAAACCCCACTTGATCAGGGGTATGATCCTTTCAATGTGCTGTTGGATTCTGTTTGCTAGTATTTTGTTGAGGATTTTTGCATCTATGTCATCAATGATATTGACCTGTATTTTTCTTTCTTTGTGACATCTTTGGTTTTGGTATCAGGGTGATGGTGCCCTCGTAGAATGAGTGTGGAAGTGTTACCCCCTCTGCTCTATTTTGGAACAGTTTGAGAAGGATAGGTGTTAGCTCTTCTCTAAACGTTTGATAACATTTGCCTGTGAAGCCCTCTGGTCCTGGGCTTTTGTTTGTCGGAAGATTTTTAATCACAGTTTCAATTTCATTGCTTGTGACTAGTCTGTTTATATTTTCTCTTTCTTCCTGGTTCAGTCTCGGAAGGTTGTGCTTTTCTAAGTATCTGTCCATTTCTTCCAGGTTGTCCATTTTATTGGCATATAGTTGCTTGTAGTAATCTCTCATGATCTTATGTATTTGTACAGTGTCAGTTGTTACTTCTCCTTTTTCATTTCTAAATCTGTTGATTTAGTCTTCTCCTTTTCTTCTTGATGAGTCTGGCTAATGGTTTATCAATTTTGTTTATCTTCTCAAGGAACCAGCTTTTAGTTTTATTGGTCTTTCCTTCAATTCTTTTTCATTTATTTCTGATCTGATCTTTATGATTTCTATCCTTTTGCTAACTTTGGGGTTTTTTGTTCTTCTTTGTCTAGTTGCCTTAGGTGTAAGGTTAGGTTGTTTATTTGAGATATTTCTTTTTTCTTAAGGTAGGATTGTATTGCTCTTACTTCCCTCTTAGAACTGCTTTTGCTGCATCCCACAGGTTTTGGGTCAACGTGTTTTCATTGTCATTTTTTTCTAGGTATTTTTTGATTTCCCCTTTGATTTCTTCAGTGATTTCTTGGTTATTTAGTTGCGTATTGTTTAGCCTCCATGTGTTTGTAGTTTTTACAGTTTTTTTTCCGTAATTGATATCTAGTTTCATAGCATTGTAGTCGGAAAAGATTCTTGATACAATTTCAGTTTTCTTAAATTTATCAAGGCTTGATTTATGACCCAAGATATGATGGATCCTGGAGAATGTTCCATGAGCACTTGAGTAGAAAGTGTATTCTTTTGTTTTTGGGTGGAATGTTTTATAAATATCAATTAATTCCATCTTGTTTAATGTGTCATTTAAAGCTTGTATTTCCTTATTTATTTTCATTTTGGTTGATCTGTCCATTGGTGAAAGTGGGGTGCCAAGGTCCCCTACTATTATCGTATTACTGTTGATTTCCCCTTTTATGGCTGTTAGCATTTGCCTTATGTATTGAGGTGCTCCTGTGTTGGGTGCAAAAATATTTATAATTGTTATATTTACTTCTTGGATTGATCCCTTGATCATTATGTAGTGTCCTACTTTGTCTCTTGTAATAGTCTTTATTTTAATGTCTATTTTGTCTCATATGAAAATTGCTTCTTCAGCTTTCTTTTTATTTCCATTGCATGGAATATCTTTTTCCACCCCCTCACTTTTAGTCTGTATGTGTCCCTAGGATGAAGTGGGTCCTTTGTAGACAGCATATATACGGGTCTTGTTTTTGTATCCATTCAGCCATTCTGTGTCTTTTGGTTGGAGCATTTAATCCGTTTAGAGTTAAGGTATTATTGATATGTATGTTCCTATTACCATTTTCTTAATTATTTTGGGTTTGTTATTGTAGGTCTTTTCCTGCTCTGTGTTTCCTGCCTAGAGAAATTCCTTTAGCATTTGTTGTGAAGCTGGTTTGGTGGTGTTGAATTCTCTTAGCTTTTGCTTGTCTGTAAAGGTTTTAATTTCTCTGTCGAATCTGAATGAGATATTGCTAGGTAATCTTGGTTGTAGTTTTTTCCGTTTCATCACTTTAAATATATCCTGAAATTCCCTTCTGGCTTGCAGAGTTTCTGCTGAAAGATCAGCTGTTAACCTTATGGAGATTGCCTTTTATGTTATTTGTTGCTTTTCCCTTGCTGCTTTCAATATTTTTTCTTTGTGTTTAATTTTTGATAGTTTGATTAATATGTGTCTTGGTGTGTTTCTCCTTGGATTTATCCTGTATGGGACTCTGCATTTCCTGGACTTGATTGACTATTTCCTTTCCCATATTAGGGAAGTTTTCAACTAGAATCTCTTCAAATATTTTCTCAGTCCCTTTCTTTTTCTCTTCTTCTTTGAGACCTCTATCAATCGAATGTTGTTGTGTTTAATGTTGTCCCAGAGGTCTCTGAGACTGTCCTCAATTCTTTTCTTTTTTTTTTTTAGATGTTGGGAGTAGGATTTTATTAATTAATTAATTTATTTTTGCTGTGTTGGGTCTTCGTTTCTGTGCGAGGGCTTTCTCTAGTTGTGGCAAGCTGGGGCCACTCTTCATCGCTGTGCGCGGGCCTCTCGCTATTGCGGCCAGGCTCCAGACGCACAGGCTTAGTAGTTGTGGCTCACGGGCCTAGTTGCTCCGCGGCATGTGGGATCCTCCCAGACCAGGGCTCGAACCCGTGTCCCCTGCATTAGCAGGCAGATTGTCAACCACTGCGCCACCAGGGAAGCCCCTCTCCTCAATTCTTTTTATTGTTTTTTCTTTATTCTGCTCTACGGTAGTTATTTCCACTATTTTATCTTCAGGTCACTTATCCGTTCTTCTGCCTCAGTTATTCTGCTATTGATTCCTTCTAGAGAATTTTTATTTCATTTAATGTGTTGTTCATCATTCACTCTTTAGCTCTTCTAAGTCCTTATTAAATGTTTCTTGTATTTTCTCCATTCTATTTCCAAGATTCTATATCATCTTTACTCTCATTACTCTGAATTCTTTTTCAGGGAGACTGCCCATTTCCTCGTTTTTTATTTGGTCTGGTGGGTTTTTACCTTGATCCTTCATCTGCTGCATACTTCTCTGTCTTCTTATTTTGCTTAACTTACTGTGTTTGGGGTCTCCTTTTTGCAGGCTGCAGGTTCGTAGTTCCCGTTGTTTTTGGTGTCTGCCCCCAGTGGCTAAGGTTGGTTCAGTGGGTTGTGTAGGCTTCCTGGTGGAGGGGACTGGTGCCTGTGTTCTGGTGGATGAGGCTGGATCTTGGTTTTCAGGTGGGCAGGACTGTGTCTGGTGTGTTTTGGGGTGTCTGTGACTTTATTATGATTTTAGGCAGCCTCTCTGCTAATGGGTGGGGTTGTGTTCCTGTCTTGCTAGTTGTTTAGCATGGGGCGTCCAGCACTGGAGCTTGCTGGCCGTTGGGTGGTGCTGGGTCTTAGGGTTGCGATGGTGATATCTGGGAGATCTCATGCTGAGTGATATTACGTGGAGCTGGGATGTCTGTGGTAGTCCAGTGTCCTGAACTTGGCTCTCCCACCTTAGAGGCCCAGGCCGGACCCCAGGCTGGAGCACCAAGACCCTGTCATCCACACAGCTTTTGAGAAGTCTGAGGTCGTCTGCCAGCGTTCAGTAGGTGTTCTGTAGGAGTTGTTCCATATGTAGATGTATTTTTGGTGTATTTATTGGGAAGAAGGTGATCACCATGTCTTACTCCGCCATCTTGAAGGTCCTCTCTCTTCACACCCAATTAGAATTAAGTGTCATTTCCACCAAAGAGAGACAAGCGTTGTTGAACTTTTTCATTGCCAACTGGAAAAATTGTGCCACATTGTTGGACTTAACAGCTTAAAATTGCTTTCTCCTGTTGCTAGAGGATCCGCATTTCATCTGGAAAGGACATAAATGTGGCTATTTCACTTCAGGTCTAGCCCATCCACCTTTTTTCCCTTTGTGCTTAGTCTGTTTTACTTGCTCATAGTGGGCTCTGTGCAGAGGCCTTACCACCGCCCCTTCAGACCAGAGTTCCTTGTGAAATAGCTGAGCCGACACCTCAGCTTGGGACGTGCGCTGAAGCTCCAGTTCCTTCTTTATATACCTGTTTTATTTCTGGCTACTTTGTTTCATATTTCTATATCATTTTTAGGAATATTATTTTCTCCTCTATCTCTTACTGGAGTCTTAACCCACTTATTTAAAAATATTTTTCATATTCTTTTATTGTTTTCATTTTTGTTTCATAGTCATATTCTGTGGAAATAATTACTATCCTAATTGTTGATTTTATTGGCTGTCTTCCCTAGTATTAGTTTTCAACATGTGTTTTATAATTTCAAAATTATTTCATAACAATTTTCAGACTTTTATGTGAAGTAGGAAGTTTTATTGTATTGTTATATTTAATTTATTTATTTTATTTATTTTTGTAAAAAATTTTATTGGAGTATAGTTGCTTTACAAAGTTGTGTTAGTTTCTACTGTATAGTAAAGTGAATCAGCTGTACGTATACATATATCCCCTCTTTTTCAGATTTCCTTCCCAGTTAGGTAACCACAGAGCATTGAGTAGAGTTCCCTGTGCTATACAGTATGTTTTCATTAGTTATCTATTTTATACATAGTATCAGTACTGTATATATGTCAATCCCAATCTCCCAGTTCATCCTACTCCCACCCCTTTTCCCCCTTGCTATCCATACATTTGTTCTCTATGTCTGTGTCTCTATTTCTGCTTTGTAAATAAGATAGTGTATAACAGTTTTTTCAGATTCCACATATATGTGTTAAATATGATATTTGTTTTTCTCTTTCTGACTTACTTCACTCTGTATGACAGACTCCAGGTCCATCCACGTCTCTACAAATGACCCAATTTCATTCCTTTTATGGCTGTGTAATATTCCATTGTATATATGTACCACATATTTTTTTTCTAACTTTTTATTTTATATTGCAGTATAGCCGATTAACAATGTTATGGTAGTTTCGGGTGCACAGCAAAGGGACTCAGCCATACATATATATGTATCCATTCTCTCCCAGACTCCCCTCCCATCCAGGCTGCCACATAACATTGAACAGAGTTCCCTGTGCTATACAGTAGGTCCTTGTTGGTTATCCTTTTTAAATATAGTAGTATACCACATATTTTATTTACTTCTACATTCACCACTTTCTGATTCACAGTATTATAGTTCCCACTGTGTTTCCCATTCCAGAACCAGGTCTTGTATTGGTTCCTTGGGGCTCCAGCTCCTGTGATTTTGATATTTCACATCCTGACTCTGAGCCAGTGGCTGGTGTGGCTAGGTCCTAGTGGTGAGACATGTGTGTGTCTTTTGCCTCTCCGAGTATGGAACTTATGATAAGCCCTCACCCCAAGTGAGAAGCGGGTGTTGTATTTTCTGCCTCCTCTCAGTCAGTAGTTTTTAGCGAAGCCTGGTCTTGATCCCCGGTCTCACATAGGGATTGCACTGAGTTCTGGGGATCCCATGGGGACTGAACTCCAGGCTGCCTCTGCCTGTGTCGAGAAGCTGGGACAGCATCCACAGCTTCAGTCCTCTCATCACTCTGCACTTATTTTCTATCTCTGGTTCTTGAAGATGACTGAAAGTACATCCCTACCTTATTTATGCCTATTTCATTCCATAGGGAAAAGCTTTCAATTAGATATTGGTGAGAAAAGGATATGTGTTTTGATATTTGTTTTTCAATGTGTTATTCCTCTTAGAGGTTTATTTCTAGAAGGATATAAATGCTGGATGTGGTACTGTATGCATAAATGATGTGGTTATGGTAGATATTTTTGGCTCTTTGGGGGATTCTTCATGTTTCTGAAGTTATCCCATGTAGAACAGAAAATATTATACCTATTTATCCCTTACCCTTACTTCTTCTTTCTTACTTTTCTTTTAATCCTTTATAAAATATAATCTACATATATTTATAGACTCAAGAGTCAGGACTTCCCTGGCAGTCCAGTGGTTAAGACTGCGTGCTTCCACTGCAGGGGACGTAGGTTCCATCCCTGGTCAGGAGACTAAGATCTCACATGCCACATGCCACGCAGCACGGCCACATAAAAGAGTAAAATTTATTAGTTAGCCCTTCCGTGCATGCCATGGCCCAGGAATTCCCTTGTTCCTTGTTTGATTATGTTGACCAATGTGGCCTTGAAACACTCTCCTTCCTTCTTAGTGTTCTCTTTCTTTCTGTGCTGTTCCACCCTCCACGAGTCTGTTGCTTGTCTTTTTTCTCAGAACACTCATTCTCTCTCTGAGCTTTACATATAACCTCTGTTTTAAACTGCTTTCAAATCTACTCTCCAACATAGAAAGAGATCAAGAGGAAGTGACTGGTATGGAAATGAGTGCCTGTTGTGGGCCAGGCTTAGGTGCTGTACATTCGTTCATTTGGTCTCCCAGCAGCACTGTGAGGTATAAGAATTATTGTTATCCATATTTTACAGATGAAAGAGCTCAAGCTAGGAGAGTAACGTAAGTAGCTGTCCTAATTTGTCTGGGGCTGAGATGGCTGTCAGGACTCAGGCAGAACCTTCAGTTTTAAAACCAGGAAAGTCCCAGGAAAACTGGGATAAATTTGGCCCCACAAGGCCCAAGTTCAGTGACTAGGAAGTGGCAAAGTCTGGACTTGAACCCAGGCCCACTTGAGCCTAACGTCTTTGCTCTTCACCATGATGTTTTACTGTCTCCATCAGAACGAAGTAGGGAAAAAAAAAAAAAGGGCTGATTTAGAAAGGAGGTAGAAGATAAAGGCATGAAGGAATTCATAGAGGGGAAATACTGTTTTCCGGAGGCGATTTCGTCAGGGGAAATTTCTGATTCCAGTACATTCACAAACCCAGTGTGGAGCTGAACAAATCACATCTCCATGCTGCCATTCCCTCCCCTGTAAATTGAGGGGCTAACAAGATGACAACTCCTAAAATTGTTTCCAGTTTAAAAATTATATTACTTAAAGCTGTCCTTTAAATGTAAGCTCTCCAGAAGCATTTCATTGCCCATTAATATTAGCTAGTTTTTACACGGTCATTGAGAAAGAAGAAATCTGAAATGTATGCCAGGATTTACAATATTTCCTGATTTTGCTCAAATTTCTAGATCTAGCTCTTTAACATCAGTTATTATTTCTGAGTATAGCAAAATTCCACTGCAGCCGTTTAACAGTTTTTTTGCCCTTAATTTATTTTATTTGACTTGTGAATTAACTTTATGGTGTTTTCACTGTTGTCTTTAACTGTTTATATAATGTCCCAAACATCTCAGCAGGAATTGCTTTATAAATCAAGTTTTCACTCTTTATTGTTATTTATAAAATGTTAACGGCTTCTATTTAAGGCATGTGTGATTTAATAGCTGAGAGAATATACTTTTATAACAGCACTGTTTTAATCTGTGAAAATCACAAGAAAAAGAGTAAAACATGCCACAATTATCATTGAAGGCATAGCCCCATGTATTGACATGGAAATCTTCATAAGATATTTTGAAAGCATTTGTTATATAATTGACTACTTGAGAAATAAGGCACTATTACCTTATTTTTTTGTTCCTGGACACACGGGTTCTGTCTGATATGTTTCTAACCGGAATTCCTCCCACCCCAAATTTATATGATAACTTCAGGTATATTTAACATTTTATTCAAGAAAGGCCTCTTCTTGCTCTTCCTTTTACCTCTGCTCCTTTCTGTCAGCATCTTAAGGTTGAATTCAAGACTAAATGGGAAATTGAGGTGAAAAAATTATGGAATAATATGGGCCTTTCTGAAACCAGTTTGTGTGTGTGTGTGTGAGTGTGTGATTAGCACTCATTTTGGGCCAAAGTAATTAACTTCTTTTCTCATTTGGATCATTATGGTCTTCCTAGCAAGATAACTAAGTATATAAAATTAAACAAGCAAAGTCCATTAGCCATACTGCAAAAAATTATGACAAGTTACATGGAAACTTTAGTAGGAGTGAGATTTCTAAATAAATATTAAGAACTCTGCGAAAATTAAGCAGATTGTAATATTTCAGAACTTCCCTACAGGAATTTAAATCAACTGCTTTTATGGGGTACTTATTGCTTGGCTAGCCATGTACTCAGTCTTATGGAAGACATAACAGAAATTTGAAAAACTAGTTTCTTCTCTGGTGGGGCTTATAATCTAGCATAGATATTGTTCCTTTTAGCAAAGCTCTATGCTTCATATTTCTTTTGAGGAACAGTAATTGTGGCATGTTTTGGCTCTGTTTTCCTTGTGATTTTCACAGGTTAAAACAGTGCTGTTATAAAAGTACATTTTCTCAGCTATTAATCACACATGCCTTAAATAGAAGCCATTAACATTTTATAAATAACAATAAAGAGTGAAAACTTGATTTATAAGGCAATTCCTGCTGAGATGTTTGGGACATTATAGGAGAAATGAAACTACCTATAATGACAAAGGTTGTGTTTTCAGAGTTTTACTAGGTTACTTTGAAAAACTAATAATTAAAAATTAAAATGAAAATCTTACTGTTAAATAAATTTAAATTGATACATAGCAAATAATAAGAAAAGTGCACTATTCCTAAGTGTACAGCTCAAGGAATATTCAGGAAGTGAACACACCTGTATGACTACTATCCAATGATAAATAGAACATTACAAGCACCCTAGAGGCTTCCTTGTGCCACCCTCAGACACAAAAGTCTCTCTTCAAAGGATACTAGTACCCTGTTTCTCTATTAGTAAAATTTGCCTGTTTTTGAACTTTGTGTTAATGAAAGCATACTGTATGTCCTTTTTATGCTGTTTCTCTCTCAAGATTATGTGTGTGAGAATCAGTCATGTCTTGTGTATAGCAGTTCATTCTTGCTGCTATGAAACACTACATTGTATGAATAAACTGCAATTTATCTATTCTACTGTCAGTGGACATCTGGGTTGCTTCTAGTTTTTTGCTGTTACATAATGGTGCTACTGTGATCATCCTTATGTGTGTTTTTCGGTCCACATTATAAAGTGTGTCTGTTGGGAGTGGGAGGGCTGGGTCCTACTTAGGTATAGATTTAGGTTGTGAAGATATTACCAAATAGTTCTCCAAAGATTACCAGTTTACACTCTGACGGGCAGTGTATGAATATTTCAGTATCTCTATAGTCTTGTCAACCGTTAGTATTTTGTTAAAGACATTTGTTTGGGTATGTGGTGGTGTGGCTTTACTTTGTGTTTCCTTGATGACCAATGAGTTTTAAGCATTTTTTCACATGCTGATTTCCTACTAGGAAATCCCCTTTGCAAAGAGTCTATTACAGTCATTTGCCAACTTTTATATTAGATTTGTCTTTTTCATTGATTTGCAAAGAATATTTATATTGTATATGTTTTGTTTCTGCTTTTAATTTTAGAATATACAGGGACTAAAATTCAAAATTTCAGTTCCCTCTAGTAGTTGATCTCTTTACTGATGTGTGGCTCCATGTGACATTGATTGCTTCCGCTTCCCACCAAGTTACTTGACTTCACCACCATGGAATGCTAATCTTCTCTCTACCACTCCAGCCCTTCATCTCCTGTTGGTAATCTCTGACTATCAGTGGCCCTCAATGTATGTATTCATGTATCACCAAATCCTACTTTATACATCTCTAGATTAAAACCCTAAGGCAAGATCACAGAAAAACTCCATAGCTTATGGAATGTGGCTCAGAAGGACCAGTTTTCTTTTACACAGTGAGGCAAAAGGTGAAACAATTAGTATATTGTAGCTAAAAAGAGTATTTGAAATCATTTTAAAGTATAATGTGAGAGTCTTCTCAGTTTCGCTTCTCCTTTTTAATGACTTGAGAACTGCAATGAAGTTAATAGCTTTTGCTTGTGATTTAAAGATTTAAATATTTTATGTAAAAACAGGATATGTGGGGTATCTTAATTAGTGTCCGTGTCCATACAAGCCCACAGGGAAATAGAACATAATGTTGATTTTATGAAAGAGTTGAATCTTACAGGCAGAAGGCATCTGTGAAGTCACTGACTGGGCTTCTCCAATCCTGGAATGTTGGGGCTGGCGTGGGTGGGAGTGATGGGGAGGTTCTACGGGGAGAGGCTCTGAGACCCTATTTGGTAAGAACAGCCAGGCTTTCATCTGTTGTCCTCATTAAGTTCCTAGAGTTTCTTCAAACAAAGGTTGAAGCTGCTCTTCTAAAATTGTGTGTCTATTTTAAATCCTTCACTATGGACAAGGCGGTGGAATTAATTCAGTGAGGTTAAGCAGTTTGGAAGAGGTCACATACTACCAAGGCAGAATCAGGACTGAAATCCAAGTTTGCTCTCTCCATAGTGCTCTGAGACTCTGATGTTTGCGTCAGCTGCAGTAATATCCTAATGATTCAATTATGTCCTCTTCCTTCCCACTTCCTGACTCTGAGAAATATATTAATCCGAGTTAATTAGAGAATCAGAGAGAGGTTTCGTGCCAGGAAAGGAGTGTTACTCCATGTGCTTCCCGCTGTTGAATGCGTCCCCAGAATCACAGCTTATCTGATATTAATGGTCATGAATTCATAGAGTATTTTCTTTCCAACTCATCTTATGGCCCTCTGACTAATTTGGTTCATAATTTTAATTATGCAATTATGAATTTTTTATTCTCCTACCGTCTGGTATACCATTTTATCCAATATATTGGCCTTGTTATATTGGATCTAGTTACGACTTTTCCTTGTTTTCTTTGCCTGTTCTTCTTACTCTTTTCTCATTCCTCTTGTTTGCTGCCAGCATATCGGATGTCTCGTCAGAGGGTGGCTAGGAGAGGGAAGATGAGGAGAAGCATATTTTGAAGTTAAAATGTAGAAGACTGATGGATTGGATGTGATAGGTAAAAATATAGGAGGAATCAAAATTTGATGGCTTAAGCAACTGGGTGGATATAGGTACAATTTCTAATATAGAGAAGTGGGGGAGAGAGTCAACATGTGATGGACAGCTAGGAGGATTTGGATGGAGGGCAAGTGAGGAGAAAATTTGGGGTAGAAAATGAAGATTTGCTCCCGTTCACCATATATCAACTGGTGAAACTGTCCATCTAGATCCCTATCCCATGACCTGTTTCCCCGAGTCCTGCTGAATACCATAGGGCAGTTTCTCACCACCAGGATACTTAATTATACAGGATATCATGATAAAGACATAAGATTTATCTTTGGAAGGACAAGCTGTGGAAGGGGAAGCTAAGACGAAAAGGTAGGAAAATACTGTTTTTACTTCTGTTTGCCTTATATCCATGTAGGAATGGAATTAGAAATCCTCTGCATCCCTGTAACCTGATTTAGGGAAGCCTTAAGTTGCATCTTCTGAAGGAGAAGTTGTGAAAGGACTTTTTCACAAATATGCTCAAGGAGACATGGGAAGGTGGGGCATTCCTGTCTAGCATGTTGTTGCCATAGTTACTCATTTCACAAATATTTATTTATTTATTTACCTGGTTTATTGAGAAATAATTGACATGCATCACTCTATAAGTTTAAGGCATATAACATAATGGTTTGGTTTGCATACACTGTGAAATGATTACCACAATAGGTTCTGCTAACATCCTTCTTCTTTTATGGATACAACAAAAAGAGAAGAAAGAAAAAAAGAAAAAAAGGAAAAAAATTCTCTTATGATGAGAACTTTCAGGGTTTACTCTCATAACAGCTTTCCTATACATCATATAGCAGTGTTAGCTGTAGTTGTCATATTGTGCATGAAATCCCTAGTACTTACTTATTTATAGTTGGAAGTTTGTACCTTTTGACCATCTTCATCAAATCCCCCTGTCCCATTCCTCCCACCACCCCCAGCACCTGGTAACCACAAGTCTGATCTATTTTTCTGAGAGTTTTTTGTTTGTTTTAAATTTTATATATAAATGAGATCATACATATATGCCAAGTATTAATTGGATATTAGCATAATGCCTTTAATGTCCATCCATGCCACAAATGGTTTCTTACTTTTTTGGTTTCTTAGTTTTTTATGGCTCAATAAAATTTCATTGTTTGTGTGTATATATATATATATATATATATATATATATATATGTATATGTATATGTATATGCTAAAACTTCTTTATCCATTCATTCATTGATGGACACTTAGGTTGCTTCCATGTGTAGGCTATTGTAAATAATGCTGCTGTCAACATGGGGGTACAGATATCTTTTTTGTTCTCCAAACTATTTTTCCATAGTGGCTGTGCCAATTTACAATCCACCAACCATGTACAGAGGTCCCCTTTTCTCCACATCCATACCAGTATTTGATATATCTTATATTTATGATGATGGCCATTCTAACAGGTGTGAGGTGATATTTCATTGTGGTTTTAATTTGCATTTCCCTAATGACTAGTGATGTTGCACATCTTTTTATGTATTTGTTGGCCTTTTGTATATCTTCTTTGGGGAAATGTCTGTTTAGGCCCTTTGCCCATTTTTAAATTGAGTTATTTGTTTTTTTGCTACTGAGTTGTATGAATTCTTTGTATATTTTGGATATTAACCTCTTATCAGATATATGGTTTGCAAATATTTTTTCCCATTCTGTAAGTAAGGGACGTTTCAAATATTTTTTGAAATCCTTCTACATGCCAGGTCCTGTTCAAGGCCCTGGGAATACAGCAGGAAAAAAAAACAAAGTCCTTGCCTTTATGGAAGTTAAATTCCAGAACGCTAATTATGTCAGTACGCTGTTCAAAAACTTTGTTGCCCATTTCAGCAGCATAAGATTTAGCCTCTTGCTTAAATCAAACAGACTCACTACTTGCTGTCCCCCAAACCACATATGTTCTCACTTCCTTGCGTTTGTGCTCATTCTCTCACCTGCCTGCTTCTCTACTCCTCTAAGTGGGCCAACCTGACCTACTCAAGACTGGTATTCAGTACCACAGGGGTGTGCTGGTCAGTATCCAGTTCTAACTGGTTGATGCTTGTGCTGAACCAGTTACTCAACGTTTCACTGTTACCCCTGCACCCACCCTTCCAGGTGTAGCTCAGTCTCTTGAGAGCCTTTCCTAGTTCCTTCCTCAGTCTTCAGTGACCTCATCTTCATTTGAATTCATGGTACCCATGGGTTTATACCACTTATTTCACAAAGCTTGCAGACTTTCTTAGGACATCTGACATACAATTGTTTGCATTTTATTTAAAAATTTGACGTAGACTTTTGTCTTTTCTTCCAAAATAGATGGCATGCTTCTTGCACAACTGAGACAGTAAATATGTACTTCTTAATTGATCAGTGCATCAGGAGGCACTCAGCATCTTGTAACTGTCTGCTGGGGACCTAAAGTGGAGAGGGACCCTATCTGCTGATATTCTGTGTCACTGTGCTTATCTTTAAGCAATTCCATCCTCTGGGGCTTTCTTCCAACCCCAGCTCCTATCTCAGAGTCGTCCCCCATCACTTTGGGTTTGCAGGGGCATTACCATGCCAGCACCCCTTAGGATGCTTGGCTAGTTTTCTGCATTAAAAGGACAGTGGAATATCTTGCTTGTCAACCAATTTAACGCAGGCTGACACTCCTGGCACGCTGAATTAAGGTGGAGGAGCCAACTGCCTCAGAGAAGAGTCCATTTCTATGGAGATTAAAACAAGAAAATGACAGAGCACAGACACCTTTGTTTTCTTTTTATATTTAAAAGGAAAGAAGACAGTAGTTAAGCCAGACCAGAAGATGAGTTTTGATTGTTAATTGCTAAGGGAGGTGCAGTATTTTAATTTATCCCAGTCATTTGTAGAACTAGGCAGATTAGGTACATATTCTGCGTTCTTTCCCATGATATAAGGCTGACAATTTGAGAATTAATCCTTTTTGGATGTTCCAGATTTGTTATTTTAAAACTATAACTGCGGTAGTCTTTCCCCTCTGGGTAGGAGCTGAGGAAAAGTGTTGTCGCCTTTTATCTAAGAGCATGTGATTACAGAGTCGTGACTTCCATAGGGCAAAGATGGTTTACAGATTTACTCAACTAATCCCTAAATTATTTAACAGGCCTCAAATACTTCACCACAGTTTGATGGTCTAGTCAGCTAACTGAACAATTATACTTAAAGTTTTAAAACAAGAGTCTCCATAAAGCATTTAATATTCCTATTTCTAATTATAAAGCCACGTGAGCACAAACTAGTACGCGTTGATGTAACTGACTTTCTGGCTGTAGGGACAGCATTTGATGCATCTTGGATAATCCTTTGGAAGTAAATGATAATTTCAAATGTAGGAAGAATGGCTCAGCTCAATCAACCCATTCATCAGCCCTTTATTGAGCATCCAGAATGTGATGCACTGAGCTGGGAACCTTGAAGTTCAAAGAACAAGGCAACTCCAACTGAACATTTAAATCTTTTGGGAAATGTCAAGAATTGTAGATGTCTAGGCCCCACTCTAGACTTGGTGTATTTTTAGCATTCCCCACCCTCTCTCCAGGCACTTGTCATCCTGGGTTGAGTACCTCTGGTATAAAGTATAGTTTGGTACAAGGCAGTAGGAGTCTAATCGGGAATATTGAACTTCTATTTACATCCATTACTCTGCCTTTTTAGTTCCTTACCCAGAAGCATATGATACATTTCAAGTGAGAGGCATGGACAACATAACTACTGAGTTTAAGGGAGGAACAGATCTTGGAGGCTGGAGATAGGATTTGAATCTATGCTTTAAGAATGGGTAGGATATAAATAAACATAGATGTGAGAACAGGACATTCTGAGTGGAAGACTGGCATAAACCTGAGCTCAAGTGTGTAAGCTTAAGGTGAGAATGTGTAAGGTATATGCCAAGTATTAATTGGATATTAGTTGGAAAATTGTGAGAAATCAGATGGACCTTCACAGGGACTTGGGCCCAAAGATCTGGCTTTGAGTTCTGTTCCTGCCACTGAGTAACTGCTTACATTGACAAGGTATTTCACTTCTCTGAGCTCCAGTTGCCACATCTGCTGAAAGTGGGACAAGAGTTCTTATGGGATTGTTTAGAACCAGTAAGGTAATGTGTATACAAGGGCTTGATAAACCACAGAGCACTACCCAATGCTAGCTGGGTATTATTATTGTCTTTTGGAGGGGAAGGCATTGAAGGTATTAGAGCAGAGTAGTGATGTATTAAAATTTTTAATCATTTATGCTATTTCATCATGAATAAGTAAAAGAAATAGCTAAAAATAAGTATTCATTATCACTGAGTTACTTTATGTCATTGTGTTTAGGGACGTGAAGCCCTGCCTTCAAAAGAGAAGGTCCCCCTAACTGCCCACCATGGCTGCAGAGGCTGGGCCCGACCAAGCAGAAAGTGAGTATCACTGCTTTCCTAACAACTCAGTACACAGTGCATGATGCTCCAGTGGCTTTGAGGAAACTCTCCTGTTAGTTACTGGCTCTCAGAGTGCTAACTTTATTGGCAAGCCTGCAAGAGTCCACCTCATTCCCTTTATTTAAGTATAACCAACTTTTGAGAGATATAGAGCAACTTTTGACTTAATGTGCTGTCCGATACGGTATGCAGTAGTCACATATGGCTATTTAGGGTTTGAAATGTGGCTAGTGAAACTAAGGAACTGAGTATTTAAATCATTTTACTTTCAATATGAAACCTGATAATTCAGTTATTGGAAAACTTTTAAGCATGTTTGGAGCAACTTGGGCATGTGAATCTATTTTTTCAAGTGGACATTTTGTAAATACAGCTAAAGTATTTCTGATAAAAATTTGACATCTGAATTGAGATGTATGTAAGTGCAAAATACGTACAGGATTTTGAAGATAGAACAAAAAGAGAATGTAAAATATCTTGTTAATTTCTAATATTGTTTAATATTGAAATGATAATGTTTGGATATATTTTGTTTAAATAAAACATTCTATAATAATTATTATACGTTATTAAAATTAATTTCACCTCTTTTCACTTTTAAAAATGCAACTACTAGAAAATTTTAAATTACAAATGGGGCACACAGTATACTTCGTTTAGAGCTGCTCTAGACTTGGCAACACTTCAAGTAATCTTGAATTTAGGCTTAGGTAGCATGATTGAGAAACATTTAGTACTGTATGTAGAGCTGGGATCATTAAGATTTTCTGTCCTGCTACCTCCCCTTGGCTCTTGTGACCCCAGGCAGTATATGATACAGGCCAGCTGACTTCTGTCCAGGGCTACAAATAGAGTGCATTGTGGATTACATTAACTCTCTTCCTATTTGGATAATACAGCACATTTTTCAAGATGGAAAGGGCAGAAAGGGAGGAAGATCCAGGAAGTGGAGGAGGAATGTTCTCTAGTTTCATTTTGCCTTTGGGTCATGCCCATAATTACTTAAATTATACTTGAAGTCTTGCATCTATGAGCTTGGAATTCCCCTACATCTTCTTAGCAACCTAACACCAGTCTGAGAAATATTACCATAGAGATTTTGGGGTGGCGGGTACATTGTAAAATCTCCCTGAGGTACTTAGGTAACCTATTAATCATATATTGTTGCAGAGAAAATAAGACATTTTGCTTAAGAAGAATAAAATTGGGGAAGTGAGGAAAATTGTAGCTATAAGAGACAACAGAATGCCTTTAAGTTGGAACTGAAAAGTTGGGTCTTAATGCAGTGTGTGTTGTGAAAAAAATTGTTGAATGTGGACTTTAGGAGATGATAGCCATATGCCACTTGAAATTTGGGTTTTGCTTGGTTTTAAAATTCTTTCTGAAAAGAAATTAGAAATAAATTTTCTTTTCTTCACTTGTAAGTAATGGAACTGAATATAAACTATTTTATTTGAGGTCTTTCTCAAAGAGCATCTGTTCACTTTCTAGCTTCTACAACTCTTTGCATGAGAACTAATTAAAGACTGTTAGTTCTAGCTTCCCTCTCCTGCTTCTCGTCTCTAAGTTTCTCTGGTCCCCTAACCCTTCATTTGTTTTTTAATGGTTTGGTGTGTGTTTGTTATTTTTAGCTAAGGAATTTTTTTCCTACAAAATAAAACTTAGGAAGAGTTCAAATATGTAAAACAGACAAGGTCTAAGCTGCTCTCATTGAAGAAAAGCCTCCAAGGCAGTGAAATTGATGAGACAGTTTTAAAACCACTGCCTGAGTCTGGATTTGATTCACTGTGTTATTTCTCTTTGGGATATTTTCTGTTTTAAATCTTATCTCTAATAATACAGTGGAAAGCCTTATATCTTTAAAGGGAAATTCATACATTAGTGAGCTGGCAGTAGGGGGTGTTGGTGATTTATTTTGGCCTGTGTCACAGTATTTTACTGAATGTCATGGCATTTATTTACAATTTTATTTTCTGACGTTAGGCTCTAAGCACCTGGAAGGCTGGGGTACCAAGTTGTCTTATTTATTTCAGCACATTTAATGTCAAAACAGCATCTAGGACTAGTAGGTGCTTAACGAACGTATGCTGAACTGAGTCTCATTGAATGTGAAGTAGTGCTTTTTTAACACCTGTGAAATTAGGCATTTAGGCACTAAGTCTGACTGTATAAGCAAGGGAGGGCTTAGCCATGTGGCCGTGCATCTTTGTTCAGGATATCTTCTTAGTAAGTTGTCACAAAGGCTCTGAAGAATGCAACCAGTTTGTAGGAAGAATGGGAACCCTGTGATTAAGGGCAGTTATTTTTGTTATGGTTATAAAAAACACGTTTGTTAGTCCCCAGGTCTTTTTGGATGCAGAAAAGACTTGTTTAATCATTACAATCAAGAGATGGCCAGTGGCTCATTTGCTGTCATAGTTTCCATAATTAGATCTTCTTCTGGTGTCTTCACTTCAGAGATTTACTAGAGCAATTATACAGAATCTATAAGGCATTGAGAGAAATCTGAAGTTTTATGAACTATTAATCATAATAGCATTAAACTGATGATGTATGAAGAGTGAGTTTTAAAAATATATATAAAATAAATGTAAGAAAATCTTTTAGGCTAGTGAAATCCCTTGGTATTAGAGATTCATTTTTTTCCCCCATGGGAATGTTAATATTTGCACTCATGTTTTAGATAAGTTTAATATGACTATTTCAACCTCTTCATGAACTTTATCATAAAATATTTGTTATTGCTTATAGTGATTTTTTATTGCATTTTGGGGATTTAGTAACTTGAAGAATCCAAAGTATGAAGAGATTTTATTATTTGCAAACCTATTAATTAATTAGTTTTGGGTATAAAGAATCTATAATAAGACCAGATTCTTTCAAACTAATTTAGGAAGTTGAAATTTATCTTTGTGTTATTGAAGAAATGAGGATTGATTAATGAAATTAATTATATAAACACTGTTGGGTAGATGTTTAGCCCAATGATAGTAATACAGCTGTAACTACAGTAATAATAATTGCTCACATTTATTGAAAGCTTATTATGTGCCAGGCTCTGTGCTAAGTGCTTTGTAACCAAGTCCAATGTAACCATCAAGACAGTTCTGTGCAAGATATATTATTATTATCATCTTCATTTTACAAATGAGAAAATGAAGGCTTAAGAACAATAAAATATGGTTCATGAACAAATTGGAATTCAGAGCTAAACAGTATGACTCAGGAATGAGAGCTCTTAAAAATCATTTTATATGCTGTGGATATGTATTTGCAAATAAAGAAAACCTTAATTATAGAATTTTTAACAGAGAAGGAGGAGACCTTGACAACTTCTTAATAACTGAAGTTATAAGGTACACTTGAACATATAAAAGCTGCATGCTTACATACTTACCATGTTGTGAACAAAGAAACAGAAGCCTCAAACATTATTAACTGGATGAATTTTTAACATCAAAGTTGTTTAATTTCTTGTAATTTTAGAATGCATTTGTTGAATATATACATATCCTTGGATATTATAAAAATAAAGAACACACTCTGTCTTTGCCTTTTCTAAGGCATTGAGATATGAGTTATCTGTGATGCCCTGAAAATTTAACTCTTTGGTTCCAAGGCTAATTTTTAGTTACGAGAGAAAATCAGAACAGCTGCCTCAGTATCTTAAATGATAGTGAGGGCTCAGGACTGCTGACTTGGTGTCTATGCGTCCATGTCTTCAGTGGAACCATTTCTAGGTCTGTGTGAAATCATTCTCTTCTGGTGGTGGCTGCCTTTCTCTGCCCTTTTAAGAAAATTTCAGGCCTTGTTCTTGAGGATGGTGAATATCAGGCACACTGGTCAACAAAGAGCCCAGCTAGAAAGAAAATGTTACCTTGGGAATTTAAACTCCTCTGTCAAAGGCTAATTTTTTGGTTAGGAAGGGGAAAATCAGAACGGCTCCATCAGCACATTACATTATAATGGGGCAAAGGATTGCTGGCTTGAAATGAAGGTGTCTTAGTCCATTCAGGATGCCATAACAAAATGTCATAATGTGGGTGGCTTATAAACAACAGAAATTTATTTCTCGTAGTTCTGGAGGCTGGGAAGTCCAAGATCATGGCATCAGCAGATTTGTTGACTGGTGAAGGCCTGCCTCCTCACTAATAGGCTCATATGGTAGAAGGGACTATCTAGCTCTCTGGGGTCTCTTTTATAAGGGCACTAATCTCAATCATGAGGCTCCACCCTCATGGCCTAATCATGTACCAAAGGCCCCACCTCTTAATACCATCACATTGGGCATTAGGTTTCAACATATGAATTTTGGGCGGACGCACATATTCAGTCCGCAGTAGAAAATGTCAGTGAAATAGGAGTACTCCACTAGGGTGACCAGCCAAACCTCAAAGGTCTCCAGAACTCACAAGGAGTGCATGACATTAGGAAAAGCAGCAGATGTGTTAAAAACAAAAAACAGCAAGCAACTCAGAAGACCAGTACCTTGTGGGTTCCCAGCCTGGTTGACTTTAGAAGGCACTTGGGCTCCCTGTGTCTCAGAGCTTTCCCTGCAAATGAAGACTAGATTATCTCTAAGGTCTTGCTTGGAATGAAGATGCAATGGCTTTTGTGAAGGTACATTTTCACCAAAACCTAATGACTTAATCATTTCGTATATTAATAAATGATATTGTTTGTCATGTGTATGACACATGGCAATATTGTAATTATAAGTAATTGTAAGGGAGGTTTGATTAGTCAGAAGAAGAGAATTAAAGGAGGAAAGATTTTCATGAGAGGAGAAAAGAAGAGGACAGTGTGTGGAGCCACACCTTGGAATGCCTCACTGCCTTTCCTCTGGGAACTAAGTGGTCTGGTTAGAAGCCCCCTCAAAGTAGATGTAGATTTTAGTTGAAACTTGGTGAAAGAGACAGTTTAAATCCCTGAACTCCTGTCTCTTCCATGTGAGGACAGTGCATCTTATGGCTTTGAATGGTAAACTTTGTATGAACCATTTTATGATTCACATGTGGTTTTGTGCTCTGATGTATTCAAAGAATATGTACACTTTTTCAGAAGCGTGTGTGTGAAGTCTTGACAACTACTTTTGGAAATAAGAAAAAAAAATCCATCAATCATTGTCCTTAGAAATATGTAGACAGCCCTGAATGTGGGCAGATACAGTGGCAAATGTGGGAGAACAGGGAGATTCGAGTTTGGTAATGACTTTACAGCACTGTCCATAGGTATGAGTGGAAGGAAGGGAGAAGAAAGAGAGCAAGAGGAGATGCTCTTTCTAGAATAACTGCAGTGACAATCTCATCCCAATGATGAGACAGCTTAGTAGATGCTTTCTCTCCTAACCCAGCACTTTTAAGGTGGGTTAGAGCCCAGTTGTTCCGTTCATTGCTAGGGTCTTCCCCAGGTTCAGTCCTCAGGATGTCATTGCCCCAAAGTAACAGTGGCCTGTTGCCCACTAGTCTACATGGTAAAAAACAAGGGGAAATTTTGTGAAGGAATAAAGAGTTTGCCTCAATGTTTCATTATGAATTTTCAAACATACAGCAAACTTGAAATAATTTTGAATCAACACCCAAAGATCTACAACCCAGTGCTCACCATTAATATTTTATTGAATTTGATTTATCACATATCCATCCATCAATCAACATACATATCATTAGTCAGAATTCAGTGTTTGTTTATAGTTTTTCTTTTTTGATGTACAATGTACTACAATGAAGTGCAGAAATCTTAGGTGTATATTCATTGAGTTATAATAATATACCTGTGTAATCTACTGTGTATCAAGACATAGAACACTGTCATGTCCCCCAGAAATTTCCTTCATGTCCCTTCTCAGTCAGTCCATGAAGATCAATGTTCTGGCTTTTTTTCTCCTATATATTAGCTTTATTTACTCTAGAACATAAGTGGAACCATACAGTATTTGCTTTTTTGTGTAAGGATGCTTACTTGACATAATGTTTTTGAAATTCATTCATGTTGTCGTGTATGTCAGTAGTTTGATTCTTTTTTTTTTTTCTTTGCGGTACGCGGGCCTCTCACTGTTGTGGCCTCTCCCGTTGCGGAGCACAGGCTCCGGACGCGCAGGCTCAGCGGCCATGGCTCAGGGGCCTAGCCGCTCCGCGGCATGTGGGATCTTCCCGGACCGGGGCACGAACCCGTGTCCCCTGCATCGGCAGGTGGACTCTCAACCACTGCGCCACCAGGGAAGCCCCTGATTCTTTTTTGTTGTTGAGTAGTACTTCATTGTATGAGGATATCACAGTTTGTTCACTGTTCTCTTGTTGATACCCATCTGAGCTCTTTCCAGTTTGGAATTATTATGAATATACCTGCTGTGAGCATTCTTATACAAGTCTTTTGTAAGTATAATGTTTCATTCTCTTTGGTAAAAACCTAGGAGTGGGATTTTGCAGTCACAGAGAAGGTGTATATTAGGTTTTTGTAAGAAATTGCTCTAGCTTTTCCAAATTGATTATCCTATTTTATATTTCCACCAATGACACATGAGGGTTCCAGTAGCTCCACTGTCTCGCCAACATTGGCTGTTTTCAGTCTTTTTAATTTTAGCCATTCTGGTGGGCATGTGGTGGTATCTGCTATAGTCTGAATGTTTGTGTCCCCCTAAAATTCATATGTTGAAATCCTAATGCCCAATGTGATGATGGTATTAGGGGTTGAGGCCTTTGGAAGGTGATCAGGTCATGAGGGTGGAACCCTCACGAATGGGATTAGTGCTGGTGTAAAAGAGGCCCCACAGACCTTCCTACTCCCCTCTACTATGTGAGGATACAACTAGACATCTACGACCAGGAAGAGGGCCCTCACCCGACCATGCTGCCACCTTGATATTGGACTTCCAGCCTCCAGAATTGAGATAAACAAATTTTTGTTGTTTATAACCTACCCAGTCTGTGGTATTTTGTTATACCAACCCAAACAGACTAAGATAGTATCTTATTGTGGTTTTGATTTGCATGAAGATGGAGTTTTTAATGGCTTAAAATTTGAGTAGGTGAAAAGAAGAGAGAGAAAATCTTGATCCCAAGGGTACTAAAGGAGGTGTAATTAAAGAAATGGGGAGCATACAGGCCAGACTGAAAAGCTAATTTGATAAGTAATATATTTAAATTTTACTGAGTCCAGGTTAGGAAGAGAAAGCCAAGAAACTTAAAAACATCAGAATCAGCTAATAATAAAGGAAATATATAAGTAGGAAATCTTAGATGAGACTAAATGAAGATGATGTATTCTATGTACACGCTATAGAATTCTATACATAGATCTGGGTAAAATGAATAAGAATCTTAGGAAAATACAGATGAGGGATGAGTTATCATTGTAGTGTTACCCACTTGTAGGTACATATATTTTTATTTCAATGCTATTCCTACTTAATAAACCTTTTGAGTTTTATTATGCAGTTATAATTTTATCAAGTTGTAACGTAAATATTCTTGAAGAAATGTACAGCCATATTAATTAGTCATCAGGTATAGAAAACACAGATAGACTTACTAATAATTTTTGTGTCCAAATCATGGTGTGTCTTCTGTATTTAAAGAACTTTCAGAACTAAAGGAGATATCAATTTTGTGTGTTTTCTTTGGTCTCCCTGGACTTTAATAATTTAGGATAATCTACTTAACACTCTGACCATTGTAAGCTAATGTTTTTTTTAAAGTAAAATATTACATTAAAGGAACATTACATTAACTTCCTTTGCATTCTCTTAAAACATCCACTTATAAAATTTTCTTTTTATAACATCCTGCAAATTCATAACTCTCCAGGGCTTCCCTGGTGGCGCAGTGGTTGAGAGTCCGCCTGCCGATGCAGGGGACGCGGGTTCGTGCCCCGGTCTGGGAAGATCCCACATGCCACGGAGCGGCTGGGCCCGTGAGCCATGGCCGGTGATCCTGCGCGTCCAAGCCTGTGCCCCGGAACGGGAGAGGCCAAAGCAGTGAGAGGCCCGCGTAACGCAAAAAACATAACTCTCCAAATTTCAGTTTCATAGTTTTGCCATTTTTGGTTAAGAAAGTACGTTAACTACATTAAAAAAAATAAACTATTTCTCTGTTTCTATTTTAGGTCCTATATTAGAGATTCCCAAGCAAGATTTTTTTCAAGAAGCAAAAACTCTCATTGCCCAACACTATAAGAAAATAAATGAGGTTAGTGCTTTGCATTTATCTAACACTGTATTTTTCAGGAAACTAATAGCAATTTTTATATACTACAATAATTGATCCAAATGATTGCATGAACCCTAATAGATTTTGAATAGAAGAGAAAATGAAATCCTTACTAGCTATAAAAATTGATTTCAGATTGCATTTAAAAATTTTAAATTTAAAAATTTAAAAAGATTTTTCAGCTGTACAGCTTATTTAATTACATATATTTTAAGTTTGCACATTTAATTTAATTTTTAATGTCTCCTGTTGATGAATTATAACAAGTTTTTGGATTAAATATCTCAAGTAAATATCCCTCTCTAAACACTGTTAGGCAAAGCTAACAGATAAAATATACTGTGAGAGGCGTCTCTCTTATGCCACCTGCATGACATGCTTACCTGTATCTTCTCCTACATCACTTTGTATTAGGACTGTTTACTAGTCTAATAGCTCCTTGAGGGCAGTAACTGTCTTTTTTTGAATGTTGCATCTCTAGCAGTAAGCCTTGTGTCTGGCTCAATAAATAATTGCTTAATGGCATGGATTTGGAAGGTGAGAAGGAATGAAAGGGAAAGGGGTGGCAAAGAGGCAGGGGGGTGGGTACAGGGTGAAATTTTGGAGGAGAGCATCTACAGAGGAGACGGATAATTTGGGGAGCAGCTGCCGTTGTGACAATGGGCCTTTGGGGAGACAGGTGAGGGCAGGGGACTTAGGATGGTTTACTGTGTGCCACACTATTCTTCTCCATTTTGAATACTTTAAAAAAAAACGAACAGAATTTTAAATAAAGATTTTAAGTATTTTTCTATGCTTACTGTGAGGGGGAAGAGGATTATAATTTTTACATATGTTTCTTTTGAATGGTCCTCTAGGCTGAGACTGACCATAGGTTTTATTTAATCTTGTAATCAACATTGTTAACATTGCTTAACTAATTTTTGCCTCTAATCAATTAGAAGTATTTGATTTCACCAGTAGGCATGTGAGATGAAAAGTGCACTGTCTTCACAGTTAGGTAGCTGTGCCTTAGAACCTTCACCTATTTTTAGAATTTTATCTAATAATAACAGCATAATATTCTACCTTTGGTTGCTTGGTAAAATGTAATACTAGTCTACTAAAACCTCCTTATTGGCATCTTCTATTTTGTTTTTTTTGGCCGTGTCAGGTCTCAGTCGCGGCATGGGGGATCTTTCCTTGTAGTGCGCGGGCTTCTCTCTTGCTGTGGCACGAGGGTTTTCTCTTCTCTAGTTGGCGTGCAGGCTCCAGGGCGCATGGGCTCTGTAGTTTGCGGCCCGCGGGCTCTCTAGTTGAGGCGCGAGTTCAGTAGTTGTGGGGCATGGACTTAGTTGCCCCGTGGCATGTGGGATCTTAGTTCCCCAACCAGGAATTGAACCCGTGTCCTCTGCACTGGAAGGCGGATTCTTTACCACTGGACCGCCAGGGAAGTCCCCTTATTGTCATCTTGAGTTGGCAACAGCTTGAATTTGTCTAAATCTTTTCTTGTGGGGAGGAGGAGAGCTGTAGCTCTATCTGTGGGCCAGAGAATTGCTAGACTAAAACAATTATAATTGTTTGGATAATTGCCTGTCAGAGACCTGGGACTGTATTATTTTTCTGTTGCTCAAAGTAGTCAAAATTAATAAGAAATTAAGTGATTGAAAGGATCTAAAATACATATTCAATTAGTAATATGCTTTTTTTGAGAATCTACCTCCATGTATGAGCAGTTATTTCTGGTTCAACAGAGAGTTTTGGGGGTGTTAGCATTTTTTTGACATTTGAAGATTCTCCAAAGATGGTTGAAAATAAATTCTTATATGTCTATTTGAAAACTTCTATTTTAAAATGGACTTTAAAGCTGTATTAGAAAATATCACATTTGAGGAAAAAATCACTATTTTAAAATTCATATATTTTTTAAGTTGAATGTAACCCTCATGCTTGTTAAGGGCTTTTGGAGAACTATAAAGGATAACATGTGCTTTATCTGATTATTGTTATGTGCTTTAAGTTAAGGTACTTTGTAAAATATATTTAGTGGATATAATTTTATTAATTTATTAACAAAATTGATTACATAATTTTTTATACAGTTAAAATTAAATTTTATTAAATTTATTTTTGTTTTGTTCATAGAATAAAGTTCCAGGTACTTCTATAAATGTCTTTAGAAATAAACATCAGAAACCGAAATGTAGGAAATTCATACCTTTGGAGATCAAAAAACAGGAAACACTTGATACGGTCCGAGAACTTCAGGCAGCATACAAAATGATTTGTTTTCTCAAAGACTGTTCCAAAAGTGGACATTCTGAGGAGGCTCCATCACGAACTTCTTTCAAGGAGCCACGCATTTTCAATGTAAAAAAAAAATACAAGGGGTCTATAGATCTAATTGTGAAAGGTAAGTTTTTGGTGGAGCAAAGACATTTAGCAAGCCAGCAGGCAAAACTGTTTGCTTATGGTGTGCTTGTAATGGAATTTCCTTGTTCAAACAAAATCCTACACTTTAAATGTTAGCAGTGAAAGGTAGGGAGGCATGATTAAAAGGGCTGCTAACCTCTGGGAGCCACCAGATATTGAGAAGAGGGCATCCTAATGGGAGAGAGGAATGCAGGGGAACGAAACCGGTTAGCCACTTCTTCCAACAGACACTGTTCCTAGAGCATGCAGAGGCTCATGGCTCTGGATTTTGTTGTTGAGCAGGGTAGGTAGGGTAGGCAAGCTATTTGTGAGTGTGTCCCCCCAAAACCCTAAAGGGATTTTTGGGAGCTATAGAGTTTCCTTTAAGACCAATTGTGATAAAGGTTTATTCTCTTTCAGGAGCTTGGTAAGGTGGAACCTGGAGGTCTATTTAGGCAAAGTTATACTGTTTTCTGAGACTAACTGGTTTTCCTGGCTGGAATGACCTCTTAAAGTACATTTCTAGTTATAAGCTTTCATAACTTCATCTGCATTTTCCCTCTTTTGTTATTGCTTATTATGTTATTCATTCATTTGAATTTTTTCATTCAGTGAGTGCCTGCTCTGTGCCAGGCAGTATGTTAGGAGTTGGAAAAACAAAGCTTAAAAGGCTCAGAGAGTAATGGTGGGGATAAATACTTGGGTAATTTCTTATCATATAGTGTGACAACTGCTGTACGAGAGTCAGTACAAAGCATTATGGAAGCACTGAGGAGTAACCAACCAGATGCCAGAATGAAACTTTCTCAGATGAGATCTCATTAGAAATGGGTTTTAAGGAGAAGTTTGTTAAAGGTAGGTGGTAACAGGAAAGGCCATATTGAACCATGGGAGAAAAATATTAAAGCTCTGAAGGACAAAAGAAAGTGATATGTTTTGGGAAAGGAGAGATACGGTAAGAAATGAAGTTGGGGAGAGGGGTGAGGCTAGGTTTTGATGTGAATATAATAGCAGACCTAGGAGTTGACCCTATGTGTAATGGAGAGCCAGTGATGATGGGGGTGAGGTATGACCGATTCTTTCTGTTTAGAAAAATAAAACTGGTGGTAGAGGCTGTGGAGAGAATGGTGCCAGAGAGATAAGAAAGGAAGCTGCCCAGGAAAGAGATGGTCCATGTAAAGGATGGCAGGGGCTTAAAGTAGGGCAGTAGTGAAGCATGAAGTGTGGAGGAGGGATGTTCCAGCAGCATTTCTCAAAGTGTAGTTTTCAGAACACTAGTCCTGAGTGATTCACCTTGACATAAGTGTTCTTGGTAAGGTGAGTTTGAAAAAATGCATTTACTTCTTGGAGATCCATATTGAGCATTAATATATTGAAAACTCTAAGAAATACTACAGAAAAGAAATCTGTTTAATGTTTTTTAACCTGGCTATCACCAATTTGTTTGACCAAAGAATTCCTAAAGAAAGATATTCAGGTTTCTAGACTGGAAAGCTCAACAGACATCATTAAGCTGAGTTAGGAATTCAGAAGGAGAAGCAGATTTAGGGCAGGTGAAGAAAGGGATGTAAAAGATAACAAATTCAGTTTTAGATCTATTAAGTAGACATGCATATGGAGATAGCCATTAGAAAGTTGGAAATGGAGGTCTGACACCTGAGAGAGAGATAGGTGAAGATTCAAGATTGATGTTGTGGGTCGCTGCTGAACTGAAACTGTGGGGTTCATGCATTTGTTCAACCAAATTTATTTACTAGGTGAGATATAGAGAGTTAAAAGATATGCTACTTGCCCTCAAGAAGTTGAAATTTGCTATATATAATTTGTGTGTGGTTGGATGAAGGAGGATAAATAGATGATTATAGTACAGTGTGACTGACTATAATAAAAACAAGCTCTACCTCTTTAAAAATCAATTGGAAAGATACCTGATTCAGATTTAGGAATAGGGATGGATTCCCAGGAGATTTAAAGTCTGGTAAATTGTGAAGGATGAATAAGCGTTAACTCAAGAAGGAAGAAAAGTCCTATCTAGTCAGAGCGTCTAGTGTCTACATGACAATGAATATCTGAGAAAGTAATTATAGTGTACTTGAGGGAACTGAAATAATTTTACATAACTGACTTAGGATTGGGGAGTAATTAGAGATGAGACTAGAAGAACATTGAATTTTAACCTAAAAGTAATCCAGATGTTTTAAAGAAAAGTTGCAGTGGTCACATTTGCATTTTAGAACATATACTGGCAGCAGAGATGAGGTATGATGAATTTTGGAGGCACAGAGACCAATGAGGAGACAGTAACTCCCACGAGAAAGGATGACTTGAATTAAGGCAGTGGCACTGGGGATAGAACTGAGGGGAGAGATTTTAGAAATATTTGAGAAGTAGAGTTATCTAGATTAGGTCAACAATAAGGTGGAACATAACAGAGAAGGGCTGTAGGATTCATTGGCTTAGTGGTACTGAGTGGCAGCATGGAAACATATAGCAAATTAAAGGGTTGGAGATGCTTCTTATGTATGCAATAAACTGGAATCTAAACCATGTATCTACTGAGCTTTGTAGCTCTAGGTGAAGAAGTTGGGAAACAGCATTATTAAAATATGTTGGTGGTTTGGGCTGCCTTTGGGAAGTTTTTATAAAAAAAAGAGATGAAGTAAGAAAAGTATTGGCTGGTTTGCAATCAGAAATGAAAGAGCATAGAGAGGTACCAAGTATTTGGGTCCTTGGTTTTGAGCAAATATCTACTAAGACTTATCATTGTAGCAAAAATCAGATTAAGGGTATGTTTTTCCCAACCCAGCTCATTGTTTCAGATGACCTAAAGGCACTTACTGTTGAGAGACTAAGGCAGGGGGTAAAGAAGTGAGGATACAAAGGATATTTTAAAGCTATGTATAAAAAATGAACTTTGAATGTGGTTATTGGCATGTAGAATTGGAAGAAAATAGATTAAAACGTCTACCAAGTATTTTAGAAGATTTTGTTGCCAAAGAAACCATGAACCTTGATTTAATTGAATGTTCAAAAGTAAAATAACCTGGCTTTGTCTGGAAGTGGATTACAAAGGCTATACAGTCTCCAAGTAGGATAATAACAAGATGTGGCCAAGGTGCAAGGAAAAATCTTCCCAGAGTTGACCCGGGGCCAATAAAAAAGTGAACAAGGGAGTGCTGCTCAGAACAGAATCCTTGTCTACTCAGAGAATTTCCCCACCTGCAGCGTAGGGGACTTCTCAGTGCCTCCGCAGCAGAATTCCATAACTTCTTTGGCCTAGTGATTGCTATGCATCTTCTCATTTCCCCTTTCACTAGTGGCGTTTTTACTGAGGTTATCCTATACCTGCTCCACTACTGGCTGTTGTGTGCTTTTGGAGAAAGGTGGAAATAATTTATGAATTTGGTGCACATTATTATTAGACCAGAAGGAGCCACATCTGGGCCTGATGGAAAAGACTACAAACAGCCAGAGATCCTGGGCTCTGAGCTGGATGTAGTGCCTTGGTGGAACTTTGGGTTGTCTCCTTTGTGTCGTGTCAGAGGATAAGAATGGATATTTGATGTCCAAAAGGGCAGACTGTGGCAGAGACTGGCTATATGCTCATCAAACTTACTATATCCTTTTCTTCCTGGGTACTTGGCTAAATTACATTTCTCATGTCCCTTGTAGTTAGGAGGAGCTATATGACTGAGATTTGGCTCAGTGGATTATAGCTGGAAGTGATGCACATCCATAAAAATGTCTTGTGCTCTCAACATGGCTCCCCACATTTTCAAGTATAAAGACTCTTTTTCAACACTGTTAAAAAACAATTGCAGTTTCACTCATGCGGGAGTGGTAAAAGTGCTTTTAATATCTGTTGCTTGAAAAACTTTTGTTCGGACATTGAGTAAATATACAAAACTTGGTGAGTGAGAAAAAATGGTCATGACTTGATCCCTCATGGAACTTGTAGTCTAACTGAAGAAACAGATATTAATTAAATCATCACTTATATACAGATTGAGAGTATAGGACAGATGAATTGGACCTGGTCTGGTGGTCAGCAAAGGCTTCCTAGAGGAAGTGTCATTTGAGCTAAGATGTGAGAAATGAGAAAAAATTTCTTAGATGAGGAGTAATTCCTGCTTGGAGTTCTAGGCCATGGGAAAACTATTTGCAATGGCCCAAGTGAGGGAAGCACAGACGTGCTTTCAAAGAAGTGCAAAAAGAACAGATGTGCCTGCCGTTCTGAGAAGGAGCTGGAGAGGGGTCAGCTGCAGCTGTCTGAAAGGCAGAACCTTGTTGTCAGTGATGCTGTAGGACATGTGCAACAACTGGCTGTGGTGGGAGGAGGGAGCAAGCCTAATCTGCGGTTTTTGCCGATTTCCATAGTGTAAATACTCTCACATAGCCGATTTCAAGCTACCGATATGACATCACTGATCACTGGAGTTGGGAAGAGATGCTCAGTCTGCTCTCTGGAGCATTTTGGCAAACACCGTCCATACAGCTTGAGATCCTCTTGGCTCACTTCTTATTCCTTCCCCTGCTGTGGTGAGGTTCCTTCCAGGCTTCCCCAGCTCCTTCCTGGCTTGGGACACCCACAGGAATGGGCTCAGCTCTGACACATGAGCAGTCCAGTAAGGGAGGGTGAGGGCTGATGGATAATGTTTCCTCCTTTCTTCCCCTGGGCGGAAGGGTCTCAGTTACATTCTATAAAGCTTCTCAGAAGGTCCCAAATAGTTAAGCAGCCAGTCTCTTGTGGTGGTGGTCAACTCAAAAAGGATTCTTACATTATTTCTCACTTCTTTCTTGTTTTATTTTTTTCCCTCATTGTTCATTCCTGTTCCGTAAGCTCAAGTCCTTAAAATACTCCCTTGAAAATATTTTGGTGGCAAGTTGTCAGTACTTGCTGAAAGATTGGGGGTGGAGTGTGAGGGAAAGGAAGATCAAGGAAGGGTGATTCTTCACCCTTTAGGCCTGATGAACTGGAAGATAAGAATTGCCATTTCCTGAGATTGGGGAGAGAGAGATAGAGAGATGCAGTTTTGGAATAGGCAGAAACCCAGAGTTGAGATTTAGACACATTATGTTGAGGTTCTTTTTATCAATACATATATAAATGAAAATGTCTAATAGGTAGTCTGTTATGTAGGTGTGGGCATATAGAAAAGGTTGGAGTCATTAACGTAGAGATCAATGTCCAATAGAAATATGTTCAATAGAAATGAGAGCTACAAAAGTTGTAACTGAAAATTTCCTAGTGGCCACATAAAAAGTAAAAAAAAAAGGCAGGTAAAATTAATTTTAATAATAGATTTATTTAACCTAATATATCTAAAATATTATTTTAATAATTAGTATAAAAATTATTAAGGAGATATTTTACATTATTTTCATCTTAAGTTTCCAAAATCCAGTGTATATTGTAGAAATTGGACTAGCCACATTTCAAATGCTCAATAGCTACAGTTGATGAGTGGCTACTCTATCGGACAGCAGAGGTATAGATTTTATTGACAATCACAGACTTAGATTAGATCATCTAAGAAGTAAATGTAGGTAGAGAAAAAAATCCAAGGACTAAGTCCTTGGGGGATTCTAATATTTAGGGAATAAGAAGAGGAGTACCCAGCAAAGGAAGTGGAAAAGAGCAGCTAGGAGGGAAATCAGGAAAGTGTGAAATATGTTACTCATGTTTCAATCAAGGAGGAGGAAGGCCTTAGGAGGAGCAAAGAAAGCTCATCCATTGTCAGAGGAAGGCAGGGTCATGGGCACAGACACAGGCCTTTTGGTAGATTAGGTGGTGTGGTTGCTTCTATTTTTCAGTGAATTTAGAAGTGAGGTCTTCACTTGAGGATGGGATGGGAAGTATTGGAGTTCTGAGGTGTGAGGAGAAGGGTGAGATAAACAAAATCTGGGAAAGAGTGAAAGTTAATGGACTATGAAAAGATAGTTTGCTGTGAAAAATAAAATCCACCCCCCCACCCTTTTTTAAGAGAAAAGAGAAATGATTGGGAAGTGTCAATAAAGATCAAGGAAGAAGTTGACTTTATCCTTAGAGTAGGGAAAGGGTGTAACCCCTTGAGAGTTGCTGAAGAAGCTATGCCCTTAGGAAAATAAGAACCAGAAGATGGTGGAACATATAGAGACATAGCTAGAGTGTCAATTTAGCTGATGAAAGACCTGATGTTTCTTAGGGCACAGTGAAGGGTTTTGGGGGTGATTCAAGGAAGGAGGAAATATTGAGGGTCTGTGGAGATTAAGGTAAACAGCAAAGAGAGTGAGAAGACTAGTTCTCAGGGTCTCTTAGAAAAGGTGAGTAATCCCATCTTAATGATGGTCTGTCTCCGGGACCAAATCCCAGCACCGTCTCCCCTAAGAAGCTTGGGGGCCCCTGCCTGGCCCCCGCCTGCGCACAGCATCCTCAGTGGCCCTTCATCGTAGCGGCCCTGCCTGACTGGACCACACCGGCTCTGAGTACCTCTGGGTGTCTGGGGCGCTTGCAGGGAGAGGGGCTCGCCACCCGACACCAACACCCAACAAGTGCAATTAATGCGACCTAGGCCTCGGTCCTTCCAGAAGTTGCCGGGGTTCCACTCCTGGAGTCCTGGAAAGACTGCAGGAAGCCGTCCGGTCGCATGTAGCTCCTCTTAAATGTAGAACAATGACCAAGCGCCATAACCACTGTGCCGCCTAGGTCACCAGCCAGGCCGGAAAGGTGGCGGGGCTTTTCTTTTGGGGGGTTGTTCTCTTTAGTAGTTTGTAATCACGAGGCCAAGTTTTTGGGGGGTGGGGCGTGGGAGAAAGGAGTGAAGGATTGATTAGGAGCACAAGGAGGACAGTGGTCCTCCTGACAATCCTATTATAGGCTCTGTTGAAGTCAGAGACATTTTACTAGGAAAGTTTGCATGTGTCCCACCAGACAGCTGTGAAGGGCTGATCTCAGAGTTTATATTTAAATTAAAATTGCAATTCATTTCTCCAGGTTCTTATCTCAAAAAGTGTATATTAAGTCTGTAACTTGGATCTATTTTTTAAACATATTTCCAATATTCACTTCAGTGTGAATGATCTAAGATATGCATGATCTAAGATATCAGTCACATTAATTCCAGAACTTGATTAAAGTTTGTGAGATTAGAAAGAAAAGTGAGTCCTGTGTGTGGGGTATATGTGCCTTTTGCTCATGCTGCATTGACAAATTTGGTTGCGTTACCTTCGAAAAGCTGAACATCTTAGGTGAGGACAGGACAAACATTCCTTGAATTTAATCCAAGGATATCAACTTTAAAAATACAATGTAACAATTATAATATCAAATATCTTTAGTAAATATGTACCCTGTGCTTGCATGTAATACATGCCCATATTTTTCTTAATAGAGCAAAATAAAAAAATATGAAATGATTTCCTTTCTGAGTATATATTCTACAGTGCTGCTTAACCAGTTTCTATTTTCATGCTGCCAGCGACTTATGGGTCTTGATAATTAGAAATCACATGTAAAACTCAATTTTTTTTAATATACATTAAATATTAGTTTATAGTTACCATATATTATATAGTATTCATCTACGTATGCATTCCCTTGGGAACAAAAAAATACGTAGGTCTAATTTGAGTCGTTTAAATTTGAAAACAGATTTTAGTTAATCTCAATAAGATATCGTGATATTCAGGTCAAGCAAATATATTTAGGGGATATTGGATTGTTCCTTAGCCAATTTGGAAAGGAGTATGTGTGTGTGTTCCAAATCACAAATCTATTCCTTTAAATATAAAATGAAGGCATAATGAATTTTAACAATGCTTTATGATAAAGAATGTTCATGCTTTAAGATTAACAGTGTTTATAAAGTCTTTTATTTTATATTTTGATGACTTTACGTATACTAGGATATTAACAAATATATTAATACTATTTTTTTACTCATTCTCACAAAATTATTTGGAGGAACTTAAGACCAGCTTCCATAACAATTTATAAGAAACGTGGAAGCTAGAGATTTTTTTTTAATGAAGTGGAAAAGAAAATTGAATTAGATATTACAAAATAATTTGATTTTTGAAGATTTGAAACATATTTATCTTCCTCCATGTATGAAAACAGACTATAATTGAGGGATTTCTAAATGAGGGAATAAATTTGGGATAATGTCTTTAGAGATCATCATACAGAATTTTGCAAGTGCTTCTCTGCTTCTCTTAGTTTCTTTCTGCTTTAGATATCTGTTTCTTCCCATTTCTTGTCAGGAATTTTCTTTTGCTTGTCTATAGTATTGAAGAAAGAACCTCAACAGAATTCTTAAAATTAGCAACTGAAAAGAATTATATATCCGAGCAGCCAATGTCTTGAACATAGTCCGTTCTAATTTATGCTTTTTCTCTTTTTGTACTGACCTTGTGAACTCTGAAATAGAAAGATGCAGGATGGAGACTCAAAGTAAGACAGGAGACCCTGTGCCTCTGTATAACGTGGTTTACCACACTGAAGTAGCCACAAAGTTCATAACTTTTAATAAATTAATAGCATCTTAAATATGAAAATTATTAAAACATTATAAAGGATTTAGAGACCATAGAAAGGCATTCTTTTTACCATCTACCTTCTACTAATTCTCTTACTAGCCCCGAGGACAGCTTACAGAGAACAGAAATCTTAGACTAGATTAGTGACTTACAGAGATTTTCTGATGAAGCACATTTGTTCCATGCTTTGCATTGGACAAGGAACACAGGCAGAGAAGAGTTAGGAGGCTAGTGACATACCTTCCAGTGGGCAAGGGTCCTTCCTAGGTCATTTGTGCATAAGCTTATGTACAAGTAAATAATACCAACTTCTCTGAGGAGGTAAACTGAGAGCAAGTTGCTTCCTAGAAATGGTTTCCTGTTTGTAGTGAAAACCTTCTTCACTGGACATTTGTTATTTTGGGTCGGCCACTCAGTGTCTTTTAACCTGACCTCTGGTAGCAACACTCTGATTTGACTTTGGAGAAATGCCCTCCCACTATGAGTTTGTGCAATTTGAGCAGGGCTGTCACCCTACCCCCTAGCTCCAGGGTTGGCATGTGATTCAGGCACAGTCAGTGAGAAGAGTTCATTCTCCTGGCCACAGCGATGGGTGGAGTGATTGGGTTTAAACCAGCAAGGATGTTGTGAGCTCAGAGGTACCAGAGAACACAACAGGGAATTCCAGTCTAAAATCAACATGGGAGAGTGAGCTGAATGATGCAGAGAAATCAAGTGCTGATGACATTGTTGGAGCCTCTAGCCCAAGCTTTGCTGAAGACAAATGTTACCTGGATTTTTCAGTTTGTATGAATTTGTGAATTTTCCTCTTTTGAGAAAGCAGCATAGTTTAGTGGCTCCCTGGAACGTAGGAATTCAATGCCCTAGATTCAAATCCCAGCTTTCTCACTCATTTGTTTCTTCTATTTCTTTAACCTAACTTGGTTTTCTGGTGGTTTTCAGTGGTTGTCTGATGGAAGCACCTTCCTCATCTAGTCATTGTTGAAAAAATTACACTTAAAGTGTGTGTAGTAGGCTGAATAATGACCACCCAAAGATATCAGATCCTAATTCCTAAAACCAGTAACTGTTACCTTCTTTGGGAAAAGTGTCTTTGCAGATACGATTAGATTGAAGATCTTAAATTAAAGAGATTAGCTAGATTATTTTAGTGGGCCCTAAATGCCATCACAAGTATCTTTATAAGAGAAAGCCAGATGGAGATTACAGACACACAGAAGAGGAGACACAGTGTAACCATGGAGGCAGGGTTGGAATGATATGTCCACAAGCCAAGGATTGTGGGCAGCCACCAGAAGCTGGAAGAGGCAGGAACAGATTTATCTATAGAGCCTCTGAGGTGCACAGCCCTGCTGGCACCTTGATTTTGGACTTCTGGCCTCCAAAACTGAGAGAGAATAAACTTCCGTCATTTTAAGCCACCCAGTTTTGGGTAATTTGTTACGATGGGCATAGAAAACTAATATAGTGTACTTACAAAACGAGGTTTCAATTCTAGACGTCACTTAATTTTTTTGTTATAATGAGTACCGAAGTGTGATCAATGGGCTAATTGTTTCGACTTGCATTTCCTCATTCATGTATTTATTCAGCAGCTCTATTAAGCTCCTACTTGAGCCAGGTGCTGTGTACCATGGGCCCTACTCTCATGGAACTTTCAGTTTAGCAGCAGTGAATTACCCTTTCTCTCTTTTAAAAAATATAGATATTGTAGGGGTTTTTTTGTTTTGTTGTTGTTGTTGTTTTGTTTTTTCTGGTGATGGGAGTGGATAACCAGGGTTATAATAAGGAACACTGCCCTTTCCCTTCTGAGTTTGGAGCCAACTGAATTGAGGAATAAGACCCAAGAACTGGGCAGATGGAGATTGAAACGTTCATTTTGTTACAGAGAAAGCTGATGAGAGAATTTGGCTCTGGGTAAGTAGCCCGGTAGCTTGTTAATGCTCTCCTAGAATGAAACTCACCTTCCCAGTCGTAGGCAGTATTTGCCAGCAGCAACCTCCCACTCCTGCCCTCTGCACAAAGCAGCACATGTCCTCCTCTAACTCAGCCTTGCAGTGCAGAGGAGAGTTTACTTGCTGCCTCCATGCTGGCAGGCTGGAGAAACACCAAAGGGACTAGTCAGAGTGAGGAAGCGGGCTGGTGAGTCAGGCCTTCTACTCACCAACCAAAGCCTTGAACTATTCTTTCTAGCGGTACCCTCATGTCTCTTGTATAACTGAGCTAAGAGAAAGAATAAATGTATCTGTGCTCCTCAACGAAACAAATTCCTAGCATCAGAGGTCACTATGTTACTAACTACTTGTGGGATTTGCCTAGAGTCTGAGGTTTACATACCTTTTGGAGGGTTTGGAAAAGGAACGGCCATGAAGTGGGTTTTAAGGTAATGAAATCTTTTACTGAGTGGCATGTAATTTCCTCCTAGCAATGCTAGGCACTTTGGGACATTAAGAAAAGTGTAAGCCATGGAACATTTCCTTCCTCTCAATGTATTATACGTTGTAGCCAAGGGACCCACAATTATTTCTGTTCTACTTTGTGGAAGTGGGTCAAACCCAATCCCTAACACTTGTATTACTTCAACATTTTTCAGGCACATATCTGATCATCACATCCTAATTGGTAAATCAAGCAAAGTTAACTTTAAACATCGAGGCTGAATTTCTTATTAGAATCTTAGTTGTCTTTCTGAGATCATACCTTTCTGAGATGGATATATGTTTATATAAAAGAAATCAGCAGAGGCTAACTTAAATGACTTCCCTTTTTACTAATTTTGAAATGGAGTTATTTTTCTTTGCTGTCCACATAAGCTAAAGAATCTTGTTAAGATCATAATCACATTTCCCGTAAGAAGAAAACTCTTTTGTCATTTTGAGCCTACATTATTAATGTGTTCCCCTAACTTGTCCCCCTGCCTCTGATGTAAACCTGACTTAATCTTTAAACAAAGTTATGCCAGAGTGATTTTTTTTGTGTGTGTAAAATGAAAATCCTACACTCTTTTTTTCTAAAATCCCTCAATGCTTCCCCGGAGCCTAGAGGATAGAGGAAGTGAAGTTATGTATTTTATGCATCCCAACTATGAATATTTTTAAAAACTTGATCAACCATGATAGAAGAAAGAGTGAATTATCTTTCTATTCTTTGTACGGAAAATATGAAATTTTTGTTGCATGAAGAAGTAACCAAACACTATATAGCCAAAAAAGTAGGAAAAAGAGTATTATAGATAGATAGGTATATCTGGTAGTTAGTTAACAAAGATATTGTTATTTTTCTGGATTTTGAAATGTTGTGATTATTTGTTAGTTTTTTAGAATTTGTCATTTGTGTTGATAACCACAAAAAACCCCCTTCTTTAATTCTAGCATTCACATTCACACCTCGTTTTGTGTTTCTGCTTTGACAGACACTTCCTTTAGTTAGGCCCCACAGTTTTATGTTTCAGTCCCCAGAATATCTGACTTCACCACCGATGGAGAGGCAAAGTTAGAAGCAGAACGACTGGAGGCTGTGGCTGTAAAACAGAAGCAGTGAGATGGTGGCTTGGATTAGGGTGATGGCAAGTATGTAGGATTTGGGTTTGTCTTGAAGGTAGAACCTTCAGCAGGATTTGCTGGTGAGTTGGTTATTGCATGTTATTGGAGAGACAGAGAAGAATCAAAGATGAGCAATTCATCAGCAAATCCTATGGAAGTTTCTACCTTCAAATCAAATCCCCAAAATGCTTTTGCTCCAAGTCACTGAGGATGGAGATGCCATTTACCAAGATGGGGGAATCTATGGGAGGAACAGATTTGATTCTTATCAGAGGTTCAGTCCTGTACTGTCTGAGATGTCTGTTAAATATCTAGGTGGAGATATTGAATAGAAAGGTGGTTGTCTGGGTTTGGAGTTCCTGGCAGAGGACTAGACTCAGATGTCATTTTGTGATACCTCAGCTTACAGTTAGTGTTTAATGCCCAGAGGCTCTATGATATGCCATGGGAGTGAGTTAGAGGAGTCCAAGGACTAAGCTGTGGAGTATTTAGAGGTTACAGAAATGAGGAGAAACTAGCAATGATGCCTAAGGAAGGAGCATTAAGTGAGGAGCAAAAAAGAAAACCCCAAAACAGGACAGAGATGTGCTGGAAACTGGGTGAAAAGGGTGTTTCTAGGAGGAGGGAGTGTTTGATCAACTGTGTTGAATTATGCTTATAGATGAAATAAGGCAAGGACTGAAAATTGACATTGAACTTAGCAATGACCTCAATATCTGCTGTTTTAACAGAGAGGTCAGTTACAAAGAATGGGTGAAGAGAAATTAGACAACAAGTAGAAGAACGACTTCAAGAAGTTGTAGAGGAGAACACAGAAATTGGGTGCCTGCTGTGGAGGTGAGATCAAGAGACAGTAGGTCTTTTGTTTTCTGATGTGGGCAATCAAGAGAAGAGAGGAAAATCACTAAGAGGGGAAGGAGAGGGGAGAATAGCCAAAGCAATGTCCTTGAGAAAGCGAGCGGGTGAGAGCTGTTGTACAAGAAGAGGGGTTGCCTTTAGATTGGAATGTGGATGATTTTCACCTGCAGTAATGAGAGGGCACACAAAGTGTATGGATACAGATGCTCTCAGGAGGGCAGCTTTGGCAGTCTCTTTTGATTGCTTTTGTTTTCCCAGTGAAATTGAAAGCAAGGACATCAGCTCCAAGTAAGGTCAGGGGGCAGTGCTGGAAGTTTGAAGAGTGAGTAGAAAATATGAGCTAGAGAGGGGAGAGTGAATGGACTAAGGAGTTGTACTGTGATTACTGGGTAACATTCAGGTCCACTTGGGTTCTTATTAATGAATGTGAAATGAGACCAATCATGTTTTTGTTTCTCCCATCACATCAATTATTCAGGGTACAAATACCACAGAATAGGTGTAGACTTAGATTCAACTAGGGTTTTGTGTTTTCTCAAATGAGGATGACAGAATGCGGCGGGCAGGGGTGATGGAGTTGAGAGTCTATGAGAGAGAGTGGTCATAAAGATTGACTTTGGAATTTAAGCTGGCTTAAGATATGAAGGTGGTGAGGGAGAGTGAAGAGGTGGTGGTATCAATGAATTACACGTCCTGGTAGGGGTCAAAAATTGTTGGTGATGGGGAATAAATAGAATGTGGGGATTAGAGAGTAGGCAGCTTCAAATTGACTCATCAAGGAGCAGTGACTGGTACTGAAGAGGATTAAGGTATGAATATGAACACGAAAGGCTCCTTGAGGACAGACAATAGTTTCTTTTGGTTTTTATAACCCATATGTCAGCCTGACAGACATTCAATAAATGTTTCTGAATGAATTCAGAGAAAAAGTTGACTATCAGAATGGAGGGAAGGTGACGAAAGTAGGTCACTCTGAGTCAGTGTTTTAATCAGCAACTGCATTTGTCCTCATGCATTTGTGGAGTGCACAGGACAAAAGACCCAAGCAGGTAAAGGGAACTTATTTTAATTTTCAGACTTTGCTAAATGCAAAAATGAGAACATAAACTACAGTGGGGCTTCATAACTGAAATCCCCCAGGAACTGAGGTCTCTCATGCAGCTTCTCCTGGTGGGACTGCTTTCCTCTGCCTTTCCTCATAGATGGGTCTCTTCTCATCTTACACACAGACCAACATGGGCACCTCAATCCTAAGTCAGTGTGAACTTTTGATTTCCCTCCACACATCTAACTCACTTTCTTAGTGCTCATGATTCTGGAAGAGGGACATGATGGGCCTAGGTTGGGTTAGGTGATCCCAAAGCCACAGTCAGGACAGGAGTGATGGTGATAAGGTACCATTATGGCCACTTAGGCCCAACCTCACAGCAGAGTCTATAAACGAGAGTGGTTTGGGGGAAGGGGGTTGCATGGGACAGGCAAACCCAAACAAGTCAACTTTTTGTGAGGGCAGGGATCAGGCAGAAAAAAGCAAGACATGTTGAATTAAGCAAACATATTCTTGTATTTATAAGAACATATGCTTTAGCTAAAATAATCCTCTTATCAACTAGTTGATATTGCTAATTTTGCTAGCTACCATTACTATTAGCAAGCCTTGGCCACCCAATGTCTTCATAAACTTCTTTCCTCTAATGAGGCTGCTTATTTGTACCTTGACCTACTCAGTTGATTTATACCAGAACATACCAAGATAAGTTATTTTTCAGGTCAAATAACTTTTTTAAATTGACGTATAATTGATTTACAATGTTGTGTTAGTTCCAAGTATATAGCACAGTGATTCAGTTTTTTTTTATATATATATATATATATATATATATATATATACACACACATATGTATATATATACGTATATATATTCGTTTTCAGATTCTTTTCCCTTATAGGTTATTAAAAATACTGAATATAGTTCCTTGTGCTATACAATAGGCCCTCAGGTTAAATAAGTTTTAAAATACAATACCCTTCTTCATAGCTCTCTACTACAGAGGTACTGATTAAGCCGGCATCGTAAGGATACCTTGGGCAGTAGCTTCATGATGTATCAAGTCTTCCAGGATGAGGGGAAAGTGTCCTTATTACCATTTTAGAGGAGCATTAGGTACTCCTCCTATTTGTAGCTCCAATAACATCTATCAGGTTGCTTGCCTGTGTACTGATCTGGATTCCCTGCTAGAAAGTAAGCCTTTAGAGGGCAGGGATCATATGTGTCTTGTTTGTATCTTTATCCACAGTGCCTAAGCAGCAGAATGATGGGCTCATTTAGCCTGAAAGATATTCTATAAATATTTGTTGAATAGTGCAGCAAAGGAGGTGTGAGTGTAAGCATGTGTGTAAATTACTAACCAGGTTTAAGCAAGCCTGGTGGTTCTTCGAACTATTCCATGTAATATTGAGTGGATACTTCTGTTATAAGGTTCTGATCTCCCATGTTACAGCTTAAGGAGACCGTGTGTGTGTGTACATGTGTGTGAAGTGTGATAGTTACTGTACAGGATAAAGAGACGATCCTAATCACCATCTGGCGTAAAACAGCTGTTGCCTGGGCTATTCAGTGCCCAAGGCAGTTATTCATTTCTCTGGCCTGCATGGATACTTCCAAAATGATTCTGTCACAGCATGTGTATTCTGGCATTCCCTCTGAACACTGGTAAACCTGGAGCCAAGGATCTATTACTGCCTGAAGTGTGGAATGTGTGACATTGATCATCCCCTCCCTGAGCTGGCACTGCTCTGAAGCAGCCTAGGAACTAGGGAAATGAGCCCACTGCCAATCCATCTGGTTTTGATCCCATCGCACTTAATGAGTCAAAACATTTTTTTTAGAGATGCTTTATTTTTTTAAGTATTCCAGAAGCCAATGAGTACTCTGACTATAGTCAGGAAAGTGTTTCATGTAGTCACTGTAGAGACATTCATGAAGACACATAAAGTGTTATCACGTGTTTAATAGGTGCTCACAAGTACTTCCTATGTATGGAGTTGATGGCAGTTTCTACTGAAGTTTTTGATTTCCAGCTACACTAAATCCTAAGTGTGACCTTTAAGTAGTATTCAAAAATAGACTCAGATACCTGGTTGTAGTTCTGTAAATAAATGACCTTTGATTTTTTATTTCTCAGTGAACGTTTGGAAATCTCTATATATCTCTACAAGCTGATTTTAAGAAACTAAAAATGCTTCCACTGTTGTTCTACTGGAAGCTAATTAATGGAGACTAAGACAGAGGGGCTACGGAATGTCATATATTGAGCATCTGCTAATTATTAGGCACTATGTTAAGCCATGCATTATCAAGTCTTGAAAGATAGGCAGATCGTTAGTTGCGTTCCACAGATAAGAAAACTCTGGCTCAGAGAGAGACCTGCTCCAGCTGCTGGCACCTATTGGCAGAACCAGGATTTGAGGTCTTTCTGACTCTAAGGCTTGCAAACTCCTTCCACTCATGTGCTGGGCTACATCCTCTTTCTTGGTGGCATTAGGAGCAGTCCAGGGTGCTTGGAGGACTGAGGGTCTCTCAGGTGCTCTAGTGGTGTGGAAATGGTTCTAAATCTTTTCCTTAATTCTTGTCTGCCTTGAGCAAGTCACTTTTCTCAGTTTGCCTCATAAAACTCATCTCATCCTTGCTGCTTTAGAAAACTATTTTATTTTTATGAAGAGCTATGATCTTGCAGAAGAAAGGTGACATTTAATGTGCCCAACCTCATTCTTAGATAGTAATGAAAATGACATCTTTGTCATTTACATCCTGCAGCAATTGAATGCTTTTCCAGTTCTTCCAAAGATGGTTCCAAGTGGCAGTGTTGTTTTTAGTAAGTCCTCACAGAGGCATCCTGTGGATGAAAAGGAAGAATGCCAGGGAGTGGTGGCAGTCAGGTAATTCAGCCCTGATTGCTTGTGTGGATCTGTAGTCAAGTGTTCGACTACTGGCTGCTGCTTTCGAGTTCCTGTCTGACCAAAGCCACAAAGACCTGTTTCATTTCAGAAATTGCCCCAGAAAAGAAATGACATCTGAGGCGTCTATCGTGCTATGGATTGGAGAGCTCAAGAATTCCCGGGAAATGAACATATAGTTGTTGATAGTAAAAATGAAAATACAGCTAGTGTTACACAGATATTTTAAAGGTTAGAATGTTAGCTTTCAGATGAACTTCAGCAGTTGCTTTCTTTTCTTTTTATTGTGAAAATGGTGACCGTTCTACATCTACCCAGAGAATCATTTCTAACAATACCACACTCGTTAATGGGAGAGTGTTGGTTTTCTTGAGTGGGAAGAGCAGCAGGAGTATGGGGAAGAATGGACTGTTTCTGGAAAAGAGGTGAGGGCATGATTACTTTGCTGGGCCAGTAATAATCAACTGCTCCAAAATGGCCATAAAAGTATTCTTGGTGTTCCTAGACAGTTTCCAAAATAAAATTATGTGAGTAGTTAGAATTTAGCAATGACACTGTGTGTTTACAATTTTAGGATCCAGTGCTAGAATTACCAAGACCTTGGGTTTATACTGCCCAAGACATTTCTTTGCCTGGCTTTTATATGAAACCTTTCTAAAATTTGTACATAGTGCTTTTGCCTTGTTTAAAGGAAAAAAATCGCTGGAACCCCAACTTTTTCAAAACTGCCTTTTGCAACTGATTTTATTTATTTACAGTTCTATTACACTTAGAAAAAGATTTATGGCATCAGCAGTAAAATCAAAAGAGTGTGTGACTTTTCTCTCATTTATTTCCTACAGAAATTTTAATCATCCAGATCTCCAGATTTGGGTCTCTTACCCTTGAAAAAGGAATGTTTTTCAAGTGTTGATTTTCACTGTAACTAGAGGTTTTACTCCTATTGAGGTTGGCCTTCAAGTTTTATTTTCTTGAACCTGGAGTGAATTTCACATCTTCCTAGATTTGTTCCTGTGTCTGCAGCCCTGATATAAACGTCCCATCCATGAGGGGAATATTTGCACTCCGTAAAGAAGCAGCTTCTGTGGCTGGAGAGGGTGGGTAACAAGAAGACCTTGAATTTGTGCGTCCATACTGTGAACATAGTCCAGAATGATGGTCTGTGCGTGGAGGATAATGGGAGTCTGATAAGCGTGTCACACTTAATAAACTCTCTGCATCTTCTTGGGAAAGAATCTGAGATATAGAAGTGAAAATCAAAAATCAAGGTCTGGTTCTCTTACTGCATGATCTGGCCAAATTATTTAACACATTGGATCCTCAGTTTCCTATTTTGTTAAATGGTGTTGATAAAAATAACTGCTGACTACATTGCTGCAAGGACCAAGTGAGATTTCTGTGTGAAAACATAATGTAAACTAGAAAATAGCAGGCACATTATTAATGACTCGAAAGACTCATGAGAACATATATGCTGATACAGAAAAGCTGTGGTTGTCTATCGGTGTAAAGCAGTTACAAAGTGCTTTTGCAAAAAGAAAATTTATCTGGAAATATGAGTGGGTTGACTGTGTTGCCTCCCATCTTTTACTTCCCCTCAGTCAGCAGATCATATTCCAACTTGACACCGGGTAGGGAATCTAAAGCTTGGTATGATACATTTGCCTGGTGGTTATCTGAAAACTAATGTTCTAGTTTTATGTAAATGTGTTCAAGTTACATTGGTGCCCAAGTGTATCATTTGGTTTTAAAGTTTCGTGTATCATGTGCTTTTAAGGAGTTAATAAAACCTTAACTACTTAATAAACTGCTAGGGAACAACTGTGACAAGTGTTGGCATCAAATATACTGGGGAATAAAGTTTTCAGCAGAAGTGTCTTAATTAGGAGTGAGGCCAGGTTCCATTCTCTGTTTCACCTTGGTTTCTGCTTCTGGTCAGCTTTATAGCCTAGAGTTTCGTGATTGGCTGCACATGAGTTAGATTCCTGTTCTGTGTGGTGGTTAATACCGTTGGCAAGTCTGTGTAGATAAACAACAGAAAGAGTGCCAAATCCATTTGAGGACAAACAGCAGGTCGTGGTTTGGCAAGCATCCTTGGTCCTTTCATGTAGACTTAGTTTTAGGCATGGGAAAAATATGACTCCTGATGCAAAGTGAAAAAATATGTCAAGGTGTTTGAGATATTTTGCCTAAAACAAGTAATGGTATGAAATTTGTTTCATTTGTTGAGGAAAGCTAAGAGCTGGTAAGAAAACAAAGAAAGAAAGAATCATTTACAAATAGCTGTTTACCTCACTTGAAAACAATAATCAGGAATTTGCATTTCTTTAAAGCCTTTCTGTTGGTTATAATATCCCTACCCCTATTTCTCAAAAGACAATTATCACATAAAATGGCTTATAATAGAAGTGTTATTGCTTTCCTGGCGTTCAGCATGTAAGATTTTTATTGGTATACTTGTCCTTTTTTTTCTAAGCACCTGCAATTATATTTACGTTCTGACAAAATATGGTAGAGGTGGCACTTAAATCTCCAAGTTTCTGTCTACGATGCTAAGCAATTTTAGTCCTTTCAGCTCTGCCTATTTTCTCTAACAATTTCAAGTGCAGTTAAGGCACAGAAGTATCATTTTGTAAAGCTTCCACAAAGACAGTGTATTTTGGGTTTTGGTGCTAGATAACATCACAGTTATGTGCTTTATAATTAGTTTGGCAGATCTAGAATTAGCTCAGAATCAGAACCTCAGCAGTGAGGCTGTAAGAGCTTAGCTTTGAATGTGGGAAAAATTTTGACTTTCTGTGTGAGGAAAGAAGGGGCTGAGGTGCTGGCATTTGTCTTCAGTAGTGCTGAGTGGTTGGTAGGATGGGCTGTTGATGGTAGTACAGTGAATTAGCTGACGGATGACAATTTGTGAGAACCAGGAAGAAGGAAGATCACAAACGCCACACAAATTCTCTTCCTGGTTCTAGATTAAAATATAAGACCCTTTATTCTACTAAGAATAGGTAATGCACTTACCTTAGATCGCTACTAAGAAAAAGTAATGAAATATTATATATGAGATACCCTAATTTTACATTCATCCAACAATCGTGCATTCACTAAGCATCTTCACAGGACCTGTGATGGGTATGGGGTTTCCTCCTATTCACAAGCTAAAAATTTAGCCTGCCACAGTTTCATGGATGCCGGCTGACTGCAGACACAGAATCAGGACCTGTCAGAGACAAGGACTTCCTTACGGCATAGCATGCAGGCTGAGCTTCGTGTTCATGTCAGTTTCCCTCACCCCCAAGTCCCCTGGGGCCACATGGAGGGGCTCAGGTGAATGCTGTGCATGTGGGTTTGTGTTATGGCTCAAAGTATAAGTTTGGGGAATCTATGGCTTTCAAAGAAAATATGCTCTTTTTCCCAGGGGGAGGTATTACCTCACTCCTCAAGGTTGCCTGCTGTGAACACAACCCTGGGAAACAATCTGGGTAAAGAGCAGAGAACAGCCAGAACCTGCCATTCTTGGCATCCAGTATGATTGATTGTCAGGGGTGCTCAGAACCCACGGTGGACTGCCTCTTCCAACACTAAGGAACTCAAGACAATTATCTTCCAAACCATATGTGTGTGTTGTAACATGCATAAACTCTATGCACAGGTATTTGTAGTTTCAAAGCATTATTATTCCCTCTTTTGAGCAAATGAGGAATTTGAGGCCCATTGTGTTTAAATAAGAAGCTAAAATCACAAATAAATGGCACAGCAGGCATAGTCTAATGTTACCATTAGCTGTTTTGCATTACTGCTAAAGGATTGTCAGGCTATGATGGCATGGTGTTGTAGTGAGGACTTTTCCATTATTTTATATACTACCATGTACGTTTCAGGAAATGAGGTCTCCTTTTTCTCATCTGTTCCTGCATTTTGATTCTGTTGGTCTAGTGTGTTCCTACATCTTTTCCTCTCCTTAGCTTAGATAAATCTGTTTATTTCTAAAGGCCCATAGCTTTCACAAAGTTGTAGGAAATAGGGTCAAAACAATGAAATTGCCTGTTATAGAACTGCAGAGCTGTAGAGAGAAAATGTACATCAGACACAATTTAGTCTAACTACCCCACCTCCATTTTATGAATAAGAAAGCAGAGGTCCAGAAAGTCTCAGTGAATTGCCACCCAAGGTTAAAGGTCTTATTAGTGGTAAAGAGAACACCAAACCCAAGTTTTTCTGTATATAAAATTCATTGTTTTTGTCACTGCACTACATTGCATTCTGAAAGAAAAAGAATCCAAGGATATTGGCAGAAATTAGTACCTTCTGATTATGTGTTCCAAATTCTGTTTAGTAACAATAGTATTTCTGTTTTTCATATATAGGATAAACAATCTAGGTATTGAAATGAGAACAGAATTATAATTCCTTTAAATCATGGGCTACAAACTTAAATCCCCTTCTAAGACCAGCAGATAACAGAAAAATAGGCAGTGTGGTCAATGGGAGGAATGGCGACAGCAAACGAGAGAAGGCACACCCGTCAGACACCCTGCTTCAACATTTCTTGAGTATCATATGTCCCCCAGATCTATGTCTGCCTCTGGACTTGGCCCTCCAGCTGCCATTTTGCAATACGCATAGGCTTTCAGAGCTAAATAGAATATTAGTTGTCAGCTGCTGTCACCCATCATTATGCTGAAAGAGAAGCAAAGGAGATGCAGTGACTTGCTCAAGTCAGTAAAGCTAGTTTGTTATACCAGTTGTGGCTAGAACCGAATTTCCAAACTCCTCGTCCTGTGTCCTTTCTACTTCATCTTGAAACAGTTTGAAAAAAAAGAATATTCAATTTTGTATGAAAAAGCAATGGGCAAATCAGTTTTGACATGTAGTAACACAACTTGTGGATAACCTCTGTGCACATGAGAAGAAAGTGTAATCTGCTGTTTTCGGATGGAATGTCATAAATATCGGTTAAATCTATCTGGTCTATTGTGTCATTTAAAGCTTGTGTTTCCTTATTATTTTCTGTCTGGATGATCTGTTCATTGGTATGTGAAGTGTTAAAGTCTCCCACTATTATTGTGATACTGTCCATTTTCTTGTTTATAGCTGTTAGCTTTTGCCTTATGTATTCAGGTGCTGCTATGTTGGGTGCATATATATTTATAATTATTATATCTTCTTCTTGGACTGATCCCTTGATCATTATGTAGTGTCCTTCCTTGTCTCTTATAACATTCTTTATTTTAAAGTCTATTTTATGTGATATGAGAATTGCTACTCCAGCTTTCTTTTTTTTTTTTTTTTAACATCTTTACTGGTGTATAGTTGATTTACAATGGTGTGTTAGTTTCTGCTTTATAACAAAGTGAATCAGCTATATATATACATATATCCCCATATCTCCTCCCTCTTGTGTCTCCCTCCCATCCTCCCTATCCCACCCCTCTAGGGGGTCACAGAACACTGAGCCGATCTCCTTGGGCTATGCGGTTGCTTCCCACTAGCTATCTGTTTTACATTTGGTAGTATATATAAGTTCATGCCGCTCTCTCATTTCATCCCAGCTTACCTTCCCCCTCCCCGTGTCCTCTAGTCCATTCTCTGCATCTGCGTCTTTATTCCTGTCCTGCCCCTAGGTTCTTCATAACCGGTTTTTTTTTAGATTCCATATATATGTGTTTAGCATATGGTATTTCTTTTTCACTTTCTGACTTAGTTCACTCTGTATGACAGACTCTGGGTCCATCCATGTCAATACAAATAACTCAATTTCATTTCTTTTTATGACTGAGTAATATTCCATTGTATATACGTGCCACATCTTTTTTATCCATTTATCTGTCGATGGACACTTAGGTTGCTTCCACATCCTGGCTATTGTAAATAGAACTGCAACGAACATTGTGGTACATGACTTTTTTTTTTTTTGCGGTACGCGGGCCTCTCACTGTTGTGGCCTCTCCTGTTGCGGAGCACAGGCTCTGGACGCACAGGCTTGGCGGCCATGGCTCACAGGCCCAGCCGCTCCGCAGCATGTGGGATCTTCCCGGACCGGGGCACGAACCCGTGTCCCCTGCATCGGCAGGCGGACTGTCAACCACTGCGCCACCAGGGAAGCCCGTACATGACTTTTTGAATTATGGTTTTCTCAGGGTATATGCTCAGTAGTGGGATTTCCAGCTTTCTTTTCTTTTCCATTTGTATGGAATATGTTTTTCCATCCCCTCATTTTCAGTCTGTATGTGTCCCTAGGTCTGAAGTGGTTCTCTTGTAGACAACATATATACGGGTCTTCTTTATATATCCATACGGTGAGCCTGTGTGTTTTGGTTGGAGCATTTAATCCATTCACATTTAAGGTGATTATCGATATGTATGTTCCTATTACCATTTTCTTAATTGTTTTGGGTTTGTTTTTGTAAGTCCTTTTCTTGTGTTTCCCATTTAGATAAGTTCTTTAGTATTTGTTGTAGAGCTGGTTTTGTGGTGCTGAATTCTCTCAGCTTTTGCTGTCTGTAAAGCTTTTGATTTCTCCATCGAATCTGAAGGAGATCCTTGCCGGCTAGAGTAATCTTGGTTGTAGGTTTTACCCTTTCATCACTTTAAATATATCATGCCAGTCCCTTCTGGCTTGTAGAGTTTCTGCTGAGAAATCAGCTGTTAACCTTATGGGAGTTCCCTTGTATGTATTTTGTCATTTTTCCCTTGTTGCTTTTAATAATTTTTCTTTGTCTTTAATTTTTGTCAATTTGGTTACTATGTGTCTTGGTGTGTTTCTTCTTGGGTTTATCCTGTCTGGGACTCTTTGTGCTTCCTGGACTTGGGTTGATATTTCCTTTCCCATGTTAGGGAAGTTTTCGACTCTAATCTCTTCAAATATTTTCTTAGGTCCTTTCTCTCTCTCTTCTCCTCTGGACCCCTATAATGTGAATGTTGGTGCATTTAAAGTAGTCCCAGAGGTCTCTTAGGCTGTCTTCATTTCTTTTCATTCTTTTTTCTGTTCCGTGGCACTGAATTCCACCATTCTGTCTTCCAGGTCACTTATCTGATCTTCTGCCTCAGGTATTCTGCTATTGATTCCTTGTGTTTTTCATTTCAGTTATTGTATTGTTCATCTCTTTTTGTTTGTTCTTTAATTCTTCTAGATGTTTGTTCTTTAATTCTTCTAGGTCTTTGTTAAACATTTCTTGCATCTTCTAGATCTTTGCCTCCTTTCTTTTTCCAAGGTCCTGGATCATTCTCACTATCTTTATTCTGAATTCTGTTTTCTGAAAGGTTGCCTATTTCCACTCCATTTAGTTGTTTTTCTGGGGTTTCATCTTGTTCCTTCATCTGGTATATATTCCTCTGCCTTTTCATTTTGTCTTTCTGTGAATGTGGTTTTCGTTCCACAGGCTGCAGAATTGTAGTTCTTCTTGCTCCTGCTGTCTGCCCTCTGAGTCGAATTCTCCCACATTTTTATTGGAATATTCTCAGCTACCCAACAGTTGACCATTAGTGTAATTTTCCTTTTAACAGTAGTCATTTTCCCTTTGGCAGTCTCAGGAATATTCTGTATTATTACTTTCTAAATATAATTAAAATGACTTCATATTCTTCCTAAGGTATTATTCTCTAAGTCTGTTGATGGCTCTGACCATAATTTTTCTAGCTTTTGTTAACCCCTTGGCATCTGACAAAGTCTGATACACAAAGGGCAACATGTTCCTAATTAAAGATAAGCAAACATAATTGACTGAAGGACCTATAGGTCTCTTTAGAGACCGTAGTTAGAGGCCCTGGTCTACCTTCTATACCAATATTTGCCTCTCTTTTTGGAGGAAGTTGTGATAGTTATGAAGTTTGCATATATTGTGTGGTCCATTTCTTCCACTCCTCACCCCACCCCTCCACCCCCAGTTCTAAACCTGCCACTGGGAAGTGTTAATTTTAACTTTAATATGAATTATAATTCATTTATTTTGAGATCCTTTTTTTAATTTCATGAGGCTGTTTGGTACAATTTCAGTACTTTGGGGCTACAGTAAACCTAGGGTCAGAATGTTCAGTCCAGGTGGCTAATATAGGTAATCAAATTAAATCAAAACCTTTTAAATAGTGTAACATTGTTGCTTTCTAAGTAGCCTACTTTCATCCTTACTGTAAAGAGGTTGTATGTTTTAAATCTTTTGCTGTGGTGGTTGCTGCTAAGCATTTAATTGTGCGTGCATTTAAAGAGAAAGTTGCAAATGTGCAATATAATCAGTAGAGATCGTTTTGAATTTTTAGTGTTGCCTTGTCAAGTTAGAGTTTAGGTTAAGTTGGGAACACAGTCCAGACCATGCTAGCATTCTGTCTTGATCAGCTTTTCATGCACCCATTGTCCATTCTGTGGAGGTCAGCTTTGTCTCCACACACCCACTTTCAGGATTACCCGGGATTCCTGATGGAATATTTGAAACTAGAGTAGCCCCTTTGAATTTTTAGTCATTCTGGCAACACGTCAGCATTATCAGTCATTATTTGTTTCTTTGTTAAGCACTAGATGGAAAAGTTACTCTTTTACTTTCCAGCAATTGTAATCTTTCAGATTGCCACATTTAAGCATAAATTCCCTCTTCCAACAAGGGAAAAATTATTTTAAAGTGTCAGAGGGAAATCATTTCAGATATTAAAAACTTACAGCATTTGTAAACATGTCACTACTTTAGTTTCCACCTGTATTTGCTTATTTCTCTTTTGCTCTCTTTTCATGCTCACCAATGGCTCTCAGTTTCTATTTGTAATGAAACAAACCAGACATTTAAACTTGAGGAGGTATCTTGTGCAGTTGGAAAGACAAGGGGAGGAAGAGGATGAACCTTGACTTAGTGCTTGATTTGTGACAAGTGCTTATTCTAGATAATTCTCTTGTGTGGGAAGCTTCCTTTTTTGTGTGTCTTAACATGTTAATTATTTGGTTCACACATATTAACACACATGTTAACATGTGTGTCTTAACATGTAATTTTTGGTTCACTACTGGACAGGTTATGTTAATTAAAAAATGTATTCAGTATTTGGGTGGTCAAATGCCCAACTGCTGTATGTGTGAAGTGTGTAAGTCATACCTAGCAAGAATATACAGTCAGAAATAGGTCATCAAGTGTGTATTTACCAAAATTGACAGTAAAATCTGTCAATATTTGTAGATATTGATCAATATGTTGTTCAGTGTATGATCAGTCTTAATGCATTTATATTTGTGACAGATATAGTTATTCTATCTTTGTTTAAATAGGCTCACTTTAACACATTAAACTGAAACATGCGTCAAGATGTATAGATAGAAATTCAGTCAATATACTGGGTTAGATCAGGTGACTGAATGGAGGCTTTTGGGTTTGTTATGTTAGAGCATATGGGTAAGTTGTAGGCTAGAAAAGATGTATGGTATTTTCAGTTTCCTTCTAATTATAGAATCTTATCTACATCAATAAAAGTTTATGTTTAACTTTATAAGAACTGTATGTGGTGAGCAAAATAATTGTATGCATTCATGCATCTGTAAAACATAAATTAGATTTTGATAAAAAGTAAATTGATTCATGATAAAGTTCTGAATATTAATGAGACAGAAATTCCCATCTGATTCTAGCCATTTTCTATTCTTGCAGTATCTTTTTCAGTGATATAGGCTGACTTTTTTTTTTTTGGCACCCACATATAGCAAATAACTGTGAAACATTTCAAACCTCAAAGTGACACTAAAACTGTGAAGCATGAAATGGAAATGCCAGAGCGTGTGAGACACAATTGCATAGTGCTGCTCAGAAATTCAGTGTGTGCATGCAAGAGAAATGACAACACCACTGCAGGATGCAACGTGATTAATGCTACCAAAAATGAATAAATGAAAACAGTCTCCATTTACAAGCGCTCACTAATGCCTTCAAGTTACCACCATGTATGTTTAGCAGCCCTGCCCTAATAATTACTCCCTTCTCACCCCACTAATATCTGCTGTGAAGAATAAAATTATAAATGAATATCCTCCTTGCTATGTCAAGGTTACTAAATGGTTATAATAAAGGGCTGTGGTGTTGGAAGCTTCTCCGTGAGTGCTTGTATTTTTCCCACCTGACAAGTGAATATAATTAGTTTTATATTGATTGTCTTTACACCTGTCACCCCTCCTAATGATTGTTCTCTTCCCAAGTTTCTTCAGACAGTATTCCAGCTAGAGTCGAATGATTTCTTTGAGTTCTTTGAATCAAAATCTGATTCAGACCCTATGTGAGAGTGTCCTTATGTTTTACTTGCTACTGAGACTCAGTTTGTTTGTATGTCTCACTTTTGGGAAGCATGTTCAAAGAGATTTGGACTTATTACTAAGTCTCCTATATTTCCTAGATCAGACACAATGGGAAGGTAAGATGAGTTCATAGGAGTATATCAGCCCTGTTTATGTTAAGTCTTATCTATCTGTCTGTCTATCTTCCATATATTCATCCATCCACATCTGTAATCCTGATAAGAAACATGAGGTTTCTGGATTGGAGACAGACTTTTAATTACTCAGAGAGCATCTTATCTCAGTTTTCTCATGCCTCAGGTACACTGGAGGGAGTACCACAGAAGAGGAAGTCTGAAATTATGAATCTTAGTGTTTATATAGGGCATTTGGCACAATTACCTCTCCTCCCCAATAGAGAGAGAGAATGTAAGCAAATCCATTCTGGGAAGAGGAGATGAAGTGAAGTTCTCTAAGTCTGTTACTTTTTGGAATGTAAGTAAATGGCTCCAGAGAAGGTGCCTCTTTAACTTCTAAGGGTCTTTAACTTCCATGGCTTGTTTGCTATTTGAGCATCCTTTAACCCAGGTTCCAGAATTTGTTGCTCAGAAATCCTTGACACTGCAGAAATTGTGAAAACATTCATGGAGCATTATTTCTTGACATCTGTTTTAATTTTGTGTAAGGGAAAGATCAAGGGATAAACTGACTAGAGATATACACCAGTATTTTCCCATCGGGTTGATTTGTGAGAGTCATTGAATTGTAGCCACATCTTTGGATTTTTGTTGTTGTTTGTCTTTTAGTTTTTTGTTTGTTTTTTGTTGGAGAGGGTAGCCCAAGAAGATCAATATAAACACATTTCTTCTGGACAATTTTGTTAAGCCTTTGGCTATGGTATTTATTTGGTAGAGATTCAGCTATTTTACTAAGGTATAACTGGCATTATTTTCCTTCTGGGAGAATAGTGTATGCTACCTAATTTGCCAAAGGCTTGATGAGTACTGTTGTAATTTATGACTGGGTAAGAGAGAAATGAATGCCTGATGGAGAAGTTTTAGGCATAGGAGTATTTATTTAGCATAATATGACTGTGTTTTGTTTTTAATATGTTGTGCTATTACTTCAAGTTTACATAATTGATATAGTCTTCTGGTAGCATTTTATCTTATGGCACTTATAACATGTTATATGTCTGCTTCATCTCCTGTGTAGACTGTAATCAATGTCATGTTCTTATAATTTTCATCATTATTACCATTGCATCACTAATTTTATTGAGCACTTACTATGTAACCAGGTGTTGTGCTAAGTATTTTGCATGTATCACTCATGCAGTCTTCATAGCAGTCTATTATCATCATAGACATTTTTACAAATGAAGATGCTGAACTCAGAGATAGAATATAACTTGCTGAGGGTCATACTGATGATGAAGTTCAAATGTATACCCCCTTGAGTCTGTCTGCTTTCTTAACCACTTCTCTGTATTATCCATCATAAACAATACAGTATACCCACCTGGAGGATGAGATTCTGATTCCTGAAATATATCAGTTAATTTAATAATTTGTACCAATAGATATCAAATTGATTATACTTGAGTAAAATATCTTAAAGCTTATTGGAATTGTATAATTTTTGTCCTCCTCTTCATTACTATTACATTATATTTTTATATTCCTGAAATAGTTATCTATTTTTTGTTTTTTTAAAAAATTCAAGATGTTTTTAAAAACATTTCACACTATTGTTTCATACACTGAGGTCTCATAGTGGAGTTAAATTGTGCTGGCAAAACATGGATTAATTTACAGTACTCTTCTGCTGACATCATGTGGAATTACATATTCTCTTGCATTTAATTCAACTCTGCTCTTGGTTCCTGGCTGACTTCTGTTTGTTCATTCAGCATTTATTGAGTACCTAATATATGCTAGGCTAGGCACTGAGGTATTTGTTCAACAATGAATGAATGACTACCATTACTTTGGGATTGATAGGATATGAACTTCTGCAAAGTGGTGGTGATGTTTCCCCCTTTTCCTATAACCTCCATTGGCTCTGACACATAGCTGAAGGGAGGTAGTTAATAATAATTTATTTGTTGAAGGGTATTATACTGGACAATAATAACTACATGAGGGTGGAGTAGAAAAATGTAAGTGAAATCTGAAGTATTCAGATAACCTGTCTAGCACAAATGTCTTTATTCCGCTTTCTGACATGACAATGAAATCTGAAATTTATTACATCTATATCTAGTAAACACATTAATTACTTCATTTATTCAATTAATATTTATTGGGCTGCTGATTTATAATGCTATGTGTGAGTTAGAAACGGAATAAAAATGTTCCATTTTAAATAGCTCATAATATACCAAGAGAAAAATTCATTCATTCATTCATTCATTATTTATTTATTAAACATCTATTATATGCCAACCACTCTTCTTGACACTGGTGATATAGTTGTGAAAATGGAGCTTATATTCTGCTGGGAGAAAATACACAAAAAGCAAGCAAAGAGATAGACAAGATAATCATGAAATGTGAAGGTCACAGTGAAGAAAATAGAGTGATGTAGTAGACTGGGGACATACTTTAGATGTAAATGTCATGAAGGTGTCTCTGAGGACATCTTCTTTTCTGCTCTAATTGCTGTGGCTAAAACTTCCAAAACTATGTTGAATAATAGTGGTGAGAGTGGACAACCTTGTCTTGTTCCTGATCTTAGAGGAAATGGTTTCAGTTTTTCACCACTGGGAACAATGTTGGCTGTGGGTTTGTCATATATGGCCTTTATTATGTTGAGGAAGGTTCCCTCTATGCCTACCTTCTGGAGGGCTTTTATCATAAATGGGTGTTGAATTTTATCAAAAGCTTTTTCGCATCTATTGAGATGATCATATGGTTTTTCTCCTTCAATTTGTTAATATGGTTTATCACATTGATTGATTTGCATGTATTGAAGAATCCTTGCATTCCTGGGATAAACCCTACTTGATCATGGTGTATGATCCCTTTAATGTACTGTTGGATTCTGTTTGCTCATATTTTGTTGAGGATTTTTGCATCTATGTTCATCAGTGATATTGGCCTTTAGTTTTCTTTTTTTGAGACATCTTTGTCTGGTTTTGGTATCAGGGTGATGGTGGCCTCTTAAAATGAGTTTGGGAGTGTTCCTCAGCCATAGTTTGGAAGAGCTTGAGAAGGATAGATGTTAGCTCTTCTCTAAATGTTTGCTAGAATTCGCCTGTGAAGCCATCTGGTCCTGGGCTTTTGTTTGTTGGAAGATTTTTAATCACAGTTTCAATTTCACTGCTTGTGATTGGTCTTTTAAATTTTCTATTTCTTCCTGGTTCAGTCTCGGAAGGTTGTGCTTTCCTAAGAATTTGTCCATTTCTTCCAGGTTGTCCATTTTACTGGCGTAGAGTTGCTTGTAGTAATCCTGCATGATTTTTTGTATTTCTTCAGTGTCAGTTGTTACTTCTCCCTTTTCATTTATAATTCTATTGATTTGAGTCTTCTCCCTTTTTTTCCTGAGTCTGGCTAATGGTTTATCAATTTTATCTTCTCAAAGAACCAGCTTTTAGTTTTATTGATCTTAGCTATTGTTTCCTTCATTTCTTTTTCATTTATTTCTGATCTGATCTTTATGATGTCTTTCCTTCTGCTAACTTTAGGTTTTTTTTTTGTTCTTCTTTCAGTAATTGCTTTAGGTGTAAGGTTAGGTTGTTTACTTGAGATGTTTCTTGCTTCTTGAGGTAGAATTGTATTGCTATAAACTTCCCTCTTAGAACTGCTTTTGCTGCATCACATAGGTTTTGGGTTGTCGTGTTTCCATTGTCATTTGTCTCTAGGTATTTTTTGATTTCCTCTTTGATTTCTTCAGTGATCTCTGGGTTATTTAGTAGTGTATTGTTTAGCCTTCATGTGTTTGTAATTTTTACAGACTTTTTCCTGTAATTGATATCTAGTCTCATAGTGTTGTGATTGGAAAAGATACCTGATACGGTTTCAACTTTCTTAAATTTACCAAGGCTTGATTTGTGACCCAAGATATGATCTATCCTGGAGAATTTTCCATGAGCACTTGAGAAGAATGTGTATTCTGTTGTTTTTGGATGGAATGTTCTATAAATATCAATTAAGTCCATTTTGTTTCATGTATCATTTAAAGCTTGTGTTTCCTTATTTATTTTCAGTTTGGATGACCTGTCCATTGGTGGAAGTTGGGTGTTCATTCCGCTAGTATTATTGTGTTACTGTCGATTTCCCCTTTTATGGATGTTAGCATTTGCTTTATGTATTGAGGTGCTCCTATGTTGGCTGCAGAAATATTTACAATTGTTATATCTTCTTCTTGGATCGATCCCTTGATCATTATGTAGTGTCCTTCTTTGTCTCTTTTAATAGTCCTTATTTTAAAGTCTATTTTGTCTGATATGAGAATTGCTACTCCAGCTTTCTTTTGGTTTCCATTTGCATGGAATATCTTTTTCCATCCCCTTACTTTCAGTCTGTATGTGTCTCTAGGTCTGAAGTGGGTCTCTTGTAGACAGCATATATATGGGTCTTGTTTTTGTATCCATTCAGCTAATCTGTGTCTTTTGGTGGGAGCATTTAGTCCATTTACATTTAAGGTAATTATCGATATGTATGTTCCTATTCCCATTTTCTAAATTGTTTTGGGTTCGTTATTATAGGTCTTTTCCTTCTCTTGTGTTTCTTGCCTAGAGAAGTTCCTTTAGCATTTGTTGTAAAGCTGGTTTGGTGGAGCTGAATTCTCTTAGCTTTTGCTTTTCTGTAAAGGTTTTAATTGCTCCGTTGAATCTGAATGAGATCCTTGCTGGGTAGAGTAATCTTGGTTGTAGGTTTCTCCCTTTCATCACTTCCAATATGTCCTGCCACTCCTTTCTGGCTTGCAGAATTTCTGCTGAAAGATCAGCTATTAACCTTATGGGGATTCCCTTGTATGTTATTTGTTGTTTTTCCCTTGCTGCTTTTAATATTTTTTCTTTGTATTTAATTTTTTTTTTTTTTTTTTGCGATACACGGGCCTCACACTGTTGTGGCCTCTCCCGTTGCAGAGCACAGGCTCCGGACACGCAGGCCCAGCGGCCACGACTCACGGGCCCAGCCGCTCCGCGGCATGTGGGATCCTCCCAGACTGGGACATGAACCCATGTCCCCTGCATCGGCAGGCGGACTCTCAACCACTGCACCACCAGGGAAGCCCTGTATTTAATTTTTGATAGTTTGATTAATATGTGTCTTGGTGTGTTTCTCCTTGGATTTATCCTGTATGGGACTCTCTGCCCTTCCTGGATTTGATTGACTATTTCCTTTCCCATATCAGGGAAGTTTTCAACTATAATCTCTTCAAATATTTTCTCAGTCCCTTTCTTTTTCTCTTCTTCTTCTGGGACCCCTATAATTCGAATGTTGGTGTGTTTAATGTTGACCCAGTGGTCTCTAAGATTTTCCTCAATTCTTTTCATTCTTTTTCCTTTATTCTGCTCTGCAGTAGTTATTTCCACCATTCTTTTTTTTTTTTTTGCGGTATGCAGGCCTCTCACTGTTGTGACCTCTCGCGTTGCGGGGCACAGGCTCCGGACGTGCAGGCTTAGCGGCCATGGCTCACGGGCCCAGCCGCTCCACGGCATGTGGGATCTTCCCGGACCGGGGCACAAACCTGTGTCCCCTGCATCGGCAGGTGGACTCTCAACCACTGCGCCACCAGGGAAGCCCCACCATTCTTTTTTCCAGGTCACTTATCCGTTCTTCTGCCTCAGTTATTCTGCTATTGATTCCTTCTAGAGAATTTTTAATTTCATTTATTGTGTTGTTCATGACTGTTTGTTTGCTCTTCAGTTCTTCTAGGTCCTTGTTAAACGTTTCTTGTATTTTCTCCATTCTTTTTCAAGATTTTGGATCATCTTTACTATCATTACTCTGAATTCTTTTTCAGGTAGACTGCCTATTTCCTCTTCATTTGTTTGGTCTGGCAGGTTTTTACCTTGCTTCTTCATCTGCTGTATGTTTCTCTGTCTTCTCATTTTGCTTAACTTACTGTGTTTGGGGTCTCTTTTTCATAGGCTGCATGTTCATAGTTCCCATTGTTTTTGGTGTCTGCCCCAGTGGCTAAGGTTGGTTCAGTGGGTTGTGTAGGCTTCCTGGTGGAGGTGACTTTCTCCTGTGTTCTGGTGGATGAGGCTGGATCTTGTCTTTCTGGTGGGCAGGACTGCGTCCAGTGGTGTGTTTTGGGGTGTCTTTGACCTTATTATGATTTTAGGCAGCCTCTCTGCTAATGGGTGGGTTTGTTTTCCTGTCTTGCTAGTTGTTTGGCATAGGGTGTCCAGCAGTGTAGCCTTCTGGTTGTTGAGTCGAGCTGGGTCTTAACTTTGAGGTGGAGATCTCTGGGAGAGCTTTCTCCATTTGATATTATGTGGAGCTGGGAGGTCTTTGGTGTACCAATATTCTGAACTCATCTCTCCCACCTCAGAGGCACAGGCCTGACCCCTGGCTGGAGCACCAAGACCATGTCAGCCGCACAGCTCAGAAGAAAAAGGAGAAAGAAAGAGAGAAAGAGAGACAGAGAGAGAGACAGAGACAGACAGACAGACAGAGAGACAGAGAAACAGACATAGAAAGAGAGAAAGAAAGAAAGAAAGAAAGAGAAAGAAAGAGGGAGGGAGGGAGGGAAGGAGAGAGGGAGGAAGAAAGAGAATAAAATAAAAACAAAGTTATTAAAGTAAAATTTTTTTTAAATTATTAAAATTAAAAAGTTATTAAAGAAAAGAAAATATAGAGAAAGAAGTAAGAGAGCAACCAAACCAAAAAACAAATCCACCAATGATAACAAGTGCTAAAAACTATATTAAAAAAAAAACCACGGACCGACAGATCCCTAGCACAAATGGTAAAAGCAAAGCTATACAGACAAAATTACACAAAGAAGCATACACATACGCACTCACAAAAAGAGAAAAAGGAAAAAAAAATATATCTATATACAAAAAAAGAAGAGAGCAACCAAATCAATAAACAAATCTACCAATGTTAATAAGCTGTAAATACTAAACTAAGTTAACATAAAACCAGAAACAAATTAGATGCAGAAAGCAAACCCCAAGTCTACAGTTGCTCTGAAAGTCCACCGCCTCCATTTCGGGATGATGTGTTATCTATTCAGGTATTCCAGAGATGCAGGGTATATCAGGTTGACTGTGGACATTTAATCTGCTGCTCCTGAGGCCTTTGGGAGAAATTTCCCTTTCTCTTCTTTCTTCACACAGCTCCTGGGGTTCAGCTTTGCATTTGGCCCCAAATTTAAATTTTGGCCTCTGCGTGTAGGTCGCCTGAGGGCATCTGTTCCTGCCCAGACTTGGGGGGGTTGGTTAAAAGAGTGGCTGATTTGGGGGCTCTGGCTCACTCAGGTTGGGGGGAAGGAGGGATATGGAATGTGGGGTGAGCCTGCGGTGGCAGAGGCCAGCATGACATTGCAACAGCCTGAGGCACACTATGTGTTCTCCCAGGGAAGTTGTCCCTGGATCACAGGATCCTGGCAGTGGTGGGCTGCACAGGCTTCTAGGATGGGAGGTGTACATAGTGACCTGTGCTCGCACACAGGCTTCTTGGTGGCTGCAGCAGCCTTAGCATCTCATGCTGGTCTCTAGTGTCCACACTGATAGCCATGGCTCGTGCTCATCTCTGGGGCTTGTTGAGGCAGTGCTTTGAGTCCCCTGTCCTTGCACACCCCGAAACAATGGTCTCTTGCCTCTTAGGCAGTTCCAGACTTTTTCCCGGACTACCTCCTGGCTAGCTGTAGTGTACTGGCCCCCTTCAGGCTGTGTTCACGCAGCAAACCCCAGTCCTCTCCCTGGGATCTGACCTCCGAAGCCCAAGCCTCAACTCGCAGCCCCCGCCCACCCTGGCTGGTGAGCAGACAAGCTTCTCAGGCTGGTGAGTGCTGGTTGGCAGTGATCCTCTGTGTAGGAATCTCTCCGCTTTGCCCTCCGCACCCCTGTTGCTGCGCTCTCCTCCGTGGCTCCAAAGCTTCCCCCCTCCGCCACCCGCAGTCTCTGCCCGCGAAGGGGCTTCCTAGTGTGTGGAAACTTTTCCTCCTTCACAGCTCCCTCCCCAAGGTGCAGGTCCATCCTTATTCTTTTGTCTCTGTTTTTTCTTGTTTTTTTTGCCCTACCCAGGTATGTGGGGAGTTTCTTGCCTTTTGGGAAGTCTGAGGTCTTCTGCCAGCATTCAGTAGGTGTTCTGTAGGAGTTGTTCCATATTTAGATGTATTTCTGGTGTATGTGTGGGGAGGAAGGTGATCTCTACATTTTACTCCTCTGCCATCTTGAAGGTCTCCCCCACATTTCCGTTTTGAAAAGATATGTTGACCTTTGTGTGTAGACTGGAGTGAGCAGAGTCTAGAGGGAAAGTGGGAGGGTAATTAGAAAGCTAGTTTTCAGTCTAGGCAAAAGATAATGTTGGCTTAGATTGAGTTATTTTTCAAGACACATCCGCTCTCTTCCTCCTCCACCGTGGGTTGGAGTATGCTTCCCTTCCCTGGCCAGCCTTTGAGACTGACCGTGTGCTTGCTTTGGCCAATGGAAAGTGACAAGATATAACACAGGCAATAGTTTTAAATGTTTTAGTGCAGGGGTCCCCAACCCTTGGACCATGGACCCGTACTGGTCTGTGGCCTGTTAGGAACTGGGCCACACAGCAAGAAGTGAGCAGCTGGCAAGCGAGTGAAGCTTCATCTGTATTTACAGCTGCTCCCCATCGCTTGCATTATCGCCTGAGCTCCACCTCCTGTCAGCATTATGGTGAGTTGTATAATTATTTCATTATATATTATAATATAATAATAATAGAAAGGAAGTACACAGTAAATGTAATGGGCTTGAATCCTCCCAAAACTATCCCCCCACCGTCTGGTCCGTGGAAAAATTGTCTTCCGTAAAACTGGTTCCTGGTGCCAAAAAGGTTGGGGACTGCTGTTTTAGTGGTTTAACTTGTATGTCTTACTCCTTGGTCTGCCATGAGAAGACCATGCCCCAGGTAGCTGCCCCTCCGGCATGGCCCATCTAAGCCACATGCCTCAGAGCCTGAAGCGGAGCTGCTCTGGCCAAGTCAAAGAACCATGAGCAAGAATCATCTAAACTTATAATCCACTGAGTTTTGGTTTGGTTTGGTATGTAGCATTATTGTGGTGGTATTAGTGACACTGGAGGAAATTGGTAAATTTGATATATATTTTAGTGACAGGTTATGAGTTTCTGGTTTGAGTGGGTGGCTGTGTGGTGATGTCTTTTACTGACACAAGAAAGACAAGAAAGAACAGTGTTTGGAAGAGAAGACCAAGGTTTCTATTAAATACATTATATTTGAAATGCTTATTAATATGCAACTTCACGTGTAAGACAATTATATACATGGGTCTGAAATTTTGAGGACAGGTATGGCCTGGAGGATAAAGTTTTAGAGTCACTGATGTATGGACATATTTACCTAAGGAACTGGATGAAATCTCCCAAGGAACAAGTGAAGTTAACACAAGTGAAAGGGCTTATGATAGAGGCTCATGGGACTGCATTTTTTAGAGGTCTGATAGAAGAAGGAGAGAGATTGAAAATGAGCAGCCAGGTGTTCATAGGATGGAGACCAGGAGAACTTGTCACATAGTCCCTGCACAATACTATGGGAATTTGTATACAGATACATCCGGTTAGGGTTAGTGTTAGGGTTAAGGTCTTATTGTATCAATGTTAATTTCTTGGGTGGATATTGTGAATGTGTAGAGGATGTGCTTGTTTTTAGGAGTTATGTGATGAAGTATTTAGGGGTGAAATGTCATACTGTTTGCAACTTTCAAATTGTCCAGCAAAAAATAATGTATACACACATATTTACATAACTGTGTGCATACACATATATCAGTAAGGCTACAAAGTATTTGACTTAAACAACTAAATTAAGAAGCTTAATTTATTAGATGAGTACAGAACAACAGTGAGAGGATGTACATTTTCAGACAAGTATGGAACATTGTGAAAACTGACTACACATTGGTCTATTAAGTAGGGGTCAGTAAATTTCAAAGATTTTAGAATTATATAAATCATGGTCTCTGATTACAGTGAAATTAAATTTTTAAATAATAACAATGATAATTTAAAATCCCATTATTTGGAAAATTATGGATTATTTATAGAAAGTATGGAGGATGGATTGGAGGGTATCATGGTTGGAAGCAGGAATCCAAGTGAGGAAGCTATTAGTGTTCCAGAGAAGAGATGGTAAAGCTCTGTGTTGAGACAGTATGAGTGGAAAAGTGGAAGGGATTTGATGACTGATTGTACTAGGAGGCTGAGGGAGAGTGAGTAGTAGAGGTGACTTCTGGGTTTTGAATGGATGGTGGTGTCATTAATTGTGAGAGGGGACATGTTGATTGGAATGTCTTTGGGACATGCATATAGAGATAGTTATTCAAATTTGGCCCTTGAGAGTGGTCTGATCAAGATATAGAGATTTTGTGAAGTATCCACATTTACATGATGAATATAGCCATGGGAGTGGACCAAATCATTTAAGCAAAGGGTTAGAAGGCAGTCAAGGAAAGAGCTGTGGGGCATACACAACAAGACTACAAGTTGAGGTAGTCATAGCAAAATGAGCCCATGAAGGAGACAAGTGAAATAGTCAGAAGTGAAGGAAATTGAATGGATGATTGACTCCAGATGAATGAATGATTGATTCCAGCTGAACTCTGAGAAAAACATGGTAAATAGTGTTAAGGACTAGAGTTTTTTGGTTGGAAGTTCTAATGCCTTATGTTTCATTTGTTTGATTTCATTACAAAACCCCCAAATGTTCATCACTTTACCTGCATTTTCTTTTCCCAGTCTTCCTGTCTCTTACTAATCATTTTAACCAGAAGTGATTTATAGTTTATGTTCCAGAACTGAAATTCTAGAGTTGATGTAATTGTTTTAGAGACTAGATTTTACATAAAGGGAATGGTTATGAACTCAGAAATGTTATAATTTGCCCAAAGTCACACAGTAAGTCTTGTTCCCCATCTAAAGGTTTATCTAAACTAATTAGAAGTAATGTAGGATTTTCATATGCTTTAATTGCCTTTCTAGAAATCTTCATTAACTCTATACTACTTAAAAAAATTTTATTTATTTTTAATTTATTTTTATTTTTGGCTCTGTTGTGTCTTCGTTGCTGCACACAGGCTTTCTCTAGTTGCAGCGAGCCGGGGGCTACTCTTTGTTGTGGTGTGCAGGCTTCTCATTGCAGTGGCTTCTCTTGTTGCAGAGCACCGGCTCTAGGCGCATGGGCTTCAGTAGTTGTGGCACGTGGGCTCAGTAGTTGTGGCTCGTGGGGTCTAGAGTACAGGCTCAGTAGTTGGGGCACACGGGCTTAGTTGGGGCACACGGGCTTGCTCCACAGCATGTGGGATCTTCCCAGACCAGGGCTCGAACCCATGTCCCCTGCATTGGCAGGAGGATTCTTAACCACTGTGCCACCAGGGAAGCCCCTATACTACTTTTTGAAAGGGGTGTAACTGCACTTATTTTCTATTTTGGATGCAGTACTAACATGATTTAGTTAAATGGTAATGTAGAGGGCTTTCAGTTTAGCGATTAAATGGATTATCCCTAAAGTTTTTAATACTTTTTTCTCAAAATGGGCATATCTTTTGCTTTATTAATTATTGTAGTAGCACAAGCTTAGTTCCTTTAGCATCACTGTAAAATTCACTCTCTAGATATCTGGGTTGCACGTCTCCTGACATTTCCCCACATCCTTTTTCTCCTTCACTTTTCTGAGTGATTTTCATGTTAGTTATGCTGTCCATTGAGAGTGGCAATCTTTTATTAATCATTATATCCTATATCTCCTCTCTAGGAGTTAGCATGACAATTTTCACTCAGTAGATATTCCTTAAATAAGTAAAATTAAAAATATGCATATTGGGTATCCTAGTGATTAAGAATGCAGGCTGTAGGGACTGCCTGCCTGGGTTTGAATATTGCCTCTACCTCCTGCTAGCTGTATAACCTTAGGAAAGTTAATCTCTGTTTCTCTGCTTCAGTGTTCTCATCTGTAAAATGGGGATAATAATAGTACCTAATTTATGGGGTGGTTGTGAGAATAAAATATGCTAATCTGTATACAGCAAGTAGCGCACTTGGCATATGGCAGATATTTTTAAATGTTTCTATTTTTACGACTCTAACTTATAAATTCTTTCTCTACTTCTTCACTTTAATACGATATTTCTCAACTTACTGTGTATCTTTATGTAAAGTGTGTCTTTTGAGCTCTGTAGTCACCCTCCAAAGTAAGCATGGCAGAAATTATCCTTTTCCCATAGTTAGGCACCTGAGGCCCCGGGAGCTCTGCCTGGGGGCAGTGGAGCAGAGTGAAGAAGAGTGAATTTACAGTCAGAGGGATATGGGTTTGTGCCCTGGCTCTGCACCTTTTAACTTAGATCTTTGGTAAACTGTTTTCCTGTATAATAGAGAATAATCACAATACTTCACCAAAAAACAATAGAACAGTTTTGAGGTTTAAGTGTGAGATAATTCACAGGGAATGCTAACCAACACCCCTGATATAAATAGTCAATAAATATTAGCATTCTGTTTTCCATTTCTCCCAATTTTTTGTGTTCTTTGTTATACATTTTAAATCTAGATTATATAATGCTATCGACTATGCTCTTTTATTTGTTAGCATTTACAAACCAAGTAGTTTGTAAAATTTCTAAAACAGAGGGTTTAATCTCATATGTTCTCTGTATCTTTAATATCTTTTTAATATACCTGAACTAGTAGCTAGAATGTCTTTAATAGATACATGACTTAATATTTTGTTGCAGTGTTTCAAACTGTGTTAGTCCCATTATTTGTACAAAATAGAAAGTAATAGGTATTTAAAAAATATTTATGTAGGTTTCTTTATAAACTCTAAGAACTAGATTTTTTAAATAGCAGAACCTTTGCCTTTTGTGGACTTCAGTCTTTCTATCAAATGGAGGAGATTTCTGGAGCACTCAGTGTTCCTATTTACATTAACTAATGATTGCTAAATTATTTTAAAATAGCAGGCTCTGCAATAAAACCTAAGCCTGCTGAAGATAAGGATGATAATAATGCTGATATGTATAAACGAGGCTTTTTGTACTCATTGGAATGTGCTGTATTCTTGCAGACATTTCTCTGGAAGCTATCTCCTTTCTGATATATGCAGTTCATATACTCTACACTTTCAGTCCTAAATTTTAGTAATTGCAAAACATCTGAGGAGCATGGGGTGGAAAAAAACACTTAAATGTTTATTTTTACCATATCTTTGTGTTAGTAATTTTTTTGAAAAATATCATACCTATTATTAAAAAAATCTGTGATTTGCAGTTTAATTCAAAGAATGCACTTAGAACTTGAAAACTAATAGTATACAATTAAAGCTTTTCTTTTCTTTCGAATTCCAGAACAAGTTAACCTGGGTAAAATAGTGACTAATATTGATTCAGTGAGTAAAAAAATGGAGAAAGAGAAGCAACAGCACCATGCGAAGACCAGGTAATGTGTAATTGGTTAACTTATAGAAAACATACACTATTCTACTTTGCCAGTATTTGTTGACCAATTGTCATGGTTTGTCAAGTCTGTTAACACCCCATGCATGAGGCTAATTTGTCCTTCTGCTTGAGTACCTCAAAGCATATTAATTATCAAAATTTTAGTTTTCAGTTCAATTAACTTTTGAACTGGAAGATGTCTGAATAGTTAAGCAAACCATCTGGGTTTTACAGTGCATAAGCTCAAATCCAATTTGTGGCTTTCTTGAGAAAAATGCCATATTTTATGATAATATTACATAAGTTTGGTATTTTAATAATTCATCTGCAGCTATTATGGAGCAGAGTTGTTATAATTTTTCTTTTTTAATATAATAATTTAAAGTTAGTCTTTTTCTAACAGAAGGTGAGGATGATCCTACTGAGCATAGTTTGAAGGCAGGAATTTTGAGCATTGCTTCTGCTTTCCAAAGGTGTCTGGAGATGGGTCAGTTACTTTTCTGAGTTATTCCACTAAATAACAGCATCATCTTTGGGGTAATGTTACAATTGTGTACATAATTTTTGGCCCTAAAGCTACAGATAGAACCTCTAAAGGCCCTTCAGCACATTTTGTAGGAACATTTATACTTCTAGAATGTAAATACTGCTCTGTTAAAATGTATTTTTCAGTGGCTTGTTTTGTATTAATTCATTATATAACATGGTCAGAAATGTGGGGTAATTGGCACAGCTATAAATAATAGAAATTAGAAAAAATGTTGCTGTGACTGTAAAGAATGTCCTGGATCTTCCAACATTTATCCTGCAAACTGTGCTTAGCACTACAAGTTTTATGCTCAGAAGTAACCACTTTCTTGGCTTAAAGTGTAATACGATACTGGAATTTGGAAGAGTGGAGTATATGTACAGCTTTAATACTGAGGGTTTGGTTTTATCCATGGTAAGAGAAGATATTAATTAGGAAGGAAAATAAATGATTGTATTGGAAATATACTAGTTTAAAAAAATATTCTTTTGCCTTTACTTAAGTTAACCTGAGAGCCAGGTTGGTCTAGCAGAGTGTTACCTGCTAAAAGAGTAGTTAATATAGCAATTTAACCAAACAGTTTAGAATTTCAGCTAAACTTTAAAACTAGAAAAGCTAACTGAACTAATGTTGAAAAACTACCATTTTCAGTATATTTAGATGGGGCTGTAATCCAAGGAAGAATAGTGATAATTTAGGGAAAATTAGAGCACTCATTAATAAACCTGATCAGGTTTAACATCTTTCAGTATGTCTTTCTCAAGAGAGTTGAGTATTTCCCAAAGAATTGTTTCTTCAGCAACTGGTGAAAGATAAAGATCTCTTGACATCCTAACAATCCATGTTTAATGAAAACAAAACCTGCTTAATGAGGAAGATCAACACCCTTTGAAACTAAGAGCAAGTACTTCAATGACAGCCTGGGGTACATAGAGACTGAACTTCAATCCACTAAGCCTGCCTTGTCTTTTTTTTTTTTTTATGCGGTATGCGGATCTCTCACTGTTGTGGCCTCTCCCGTTGCGGAGCACAGGCTCCGGACGCGCAGGCTCCGGACGCCCAGGCTCAGTGGCCATGGCTCACGGGCCCAGCCGCTCGCGGCATGTGGGATCGTCCCGGACCGGGGCACGAACCCACGCCCCTTGCATTGGCAGGCGAACTCTCAACCACTGCGCCACCAGGGAAGCCCTGCTTTGTCTTTATTTATAGCTAACTTATGGCGGTAACTTGTTTCCTGCCACAGCAGTTGGCTTCTTTTCATAAATGTTAGAAGTGACTTAGCCATGAGGGTATAAGCAACAGAAAGGAAAATGGAATCAGTCAGGAAATCAGGTAGGGGGTTGTTAACAATGCAGGGAAGGCTTTCGGACTAATTAGCATGAACTGCCCAACTCTTTGTGAGACCCTGGAAAGGTTTCTGTTCAAGACAAATAGAACCCAGAGAGAGGAGTTGTACAGAAACGACTTTTAATTTCCTAGAAGATGCTGTGGAAAACACTAATTTTTAAGGTGACACATAATATTTTTAGGTAGACCATAAAAATATTGACCCAACAAAAGAAATTTCCTTGGAAAATACATGAAGAAATATGATGGAATCTTATAAATGTATGTTTTTTTTTCCTTTTCCCAAATTTCTCTATGTTTGACTTGCAAAGGAAAACAAAATTGAATACTTCTGCAGTTTCAAGTTTAAGCTTAAGGAACTGAAGTTCTTCAATACACCTTTGAATTCTAACTTCAAAGATTAATTGTCATACATTAAATACTCTTTTTATTTCAATAATGATAAATGTGAGTGCATTCTAAATATTAATTTTCCATCAAGGAAATTTATTTATTATGCATTTATTTATTAGAGCTAATTTTTTAGTTAATAATATTTGGTACATTTGAAGGTATGACAACTGCATTTCTGTAAACGCATTCTGTATTTCAGGCAAGTGAAATACTTCCCGTAGTTTTGTGATCAGTGGGAGTTTCTTATGTGTTACATAACAATTTGTATTTAGGTTATTCTGATCAATTTAATAGCAGAATGAGGGTATTATAAAATAATGATAGAATTCCTCATGGCATTTGGTACATTTGTGTTGAAACAACTCTGGTATTTCACCTTAGTGTTTGCACAATATTTTGCTTAAGTGAATGAATTGTGGTCTACTTCTGTTAGAATCTTTCATTAATAGGGAATCATTGAAAAATGCAATTAATAGTTCTAATTTGGAGATTTAACTAATAGTTAACCAGGGACTAGTTATAAGGAAGCAAAGCAAACTACAACTATGTATGTTGATCCCATTCTTGATCATATAAATAAAATTCTAGAATTTCAAATGGAGTTTTGCAAAGCTGCCTGCATACTCAAACCTCTCGTATTTTCCCTTGACAATGTGATTTTGTCATATAAGGGGTACCTCAGTTCTTTGGCCAACTGCATAAACGTGACCACATGAGTGACAGACTAATGGATCCTATGTCACTCATTTATTTACTATTTATTGAACACCTACTATATGCCAGATATGAAACTCAAAAGCGGACAGTCACAGACTTTCTTCATAGACCCTAGTTTTTTGATGGGTAGAATGTTTTAAAATCCTAAAAATTTATGTAACATTTCTTTAATATTTGAACTAGCAATTGCATTTCTATACCAAAATAATGACGTGTATCTTTGTGCATTTACAAAGAAATATATTCACTATATGTTATCACATATAAAAAATAAGCTAAAAAGTTCATGTACATTTATGTACACCTAAACATAGAGAAGGTGTGGGGTATATTACACATGTTAATCATGACAAATGGAGTGAGTATAAAGTAGTAATAAGGCGCTTACTTAGTTCCTTAAATCCCACTGCCTGGATTCAAATCCTGGCTCTACCCATTTGTAGCTGGAGTAATCTGAACTATATACTATTTAACCCCTAAATCTCTTAGTCTCTTCCTTTATAAAATGAGTATAATAATAGTAAATATTCAGAGGCTTGTTGTGAGTATTAAATGTGGTAAGACACATAAAGGGCTTAGAATAGTGCTCAGCTCATAGGAAGCATTTAAGGCTTTGCAATTATTATTCATGTACTAGGGTAGTGAACTAGGGGTAATTTTTATTTTCTTACTTTTGCTTATTTACATTTTCTAAAGTTGCTACATGGTGCCCGTTTTTTGATTCAGCTGACTTGGTTGAAGCTCTCCAAGTCATGATAGGAAAACATATTACTTAAAATCTCTTGCAAAACAGAAGAAATAGATATGATGCATGTTCATTTTTCTGATTTTTATTAGAATTTTTCTTTCAGAAAGCAAATGTTCCTATGTTATCCCTGCTTAGATCCAGCAAAATTTGGTATTATTTTGTCTTCATTCAATAATAAATATTTATAGAGGGCCTACCATGTGCCCCTTACTCTGCAGTGAGGGTCCTGATGATACAATAGTCATAGTCTCTGTTGATAGGAGATGAGGTTTTCTCTCCATGATTAGCATCTAATCCTGTAACATTAGTCTAGAAAGTTTGATTACTAGTAAATCACTCAAAGCTCTACCTTCATGTTTTGGAAACAGAATGGTGGACTCATTTTGTGCCTTCCCCATCATCAACCTTGGCTTGCAGTCACAACCCATGACCTCCTCTTCCATGGGGCTTTTGAAAGAAAATGGTGAGTCATACTGCTTAAGTGTGGTAGCAACACAGTGACTTTCATTATTTTGTATTCATTTAAAATGCAAAGTCAAACAGCTGGTATTGAACAGTCATTTCCTTTATATTTCATTTCAAATAATGTGTCACGAGATAGAGATTTCGGAAACAACCACTAATAACTAATTTTTTAGCTCCTTTATTTGAACTTTAGAGATTGAATTTTTTTTAATGTGTGTAAATATTGAAGGTTTTAGGAAATTATAAGGATAAATTCTTATAATTTTAAATGTGTCTCTATAGTTGAGTTTTTGTTGTTTTAAAAAAATATGTATTTCTTCAAAAGAAAATATAGATGACCCTCATGTCCCTTAAGTGTGATTGAGCAACTCTGGAACTTGGTGAGCTATGTGATGACCTTGGGGGCTGTTGATTCAAAAACTATTTTGTAGTTTTCCCTCTTTTTAACTTGTTAGTCATGTTCTTGAGCTTCAGGCTGTCATTAAGAGAAAACTCTTCTTGTAGGGTGGGACTTTGATTGATTTTGGAATGCATTTTTGAAAATTTGCAGAATAAACTCCTCCTTGGTTTCTCAAGGCACTCTTGTTTAAAATTTCCTTTATCCATCTACAATTTTACCAGCCTTTATTTGTTTGGATTATTACAGAAGGAATTTAAACATCAACTGGAGGCTCATCAAACACATTTTTATTAATCGAACCAATATTCATCCAAACTATTACTGTTTGTGAATATAATGTCAGAATCTTGAACACATACAATAGGTCTATTTAAAATATTTACTTCTTGTATTTGTCCATAGCTTAAGTTCTTTTAAGGCTTGATCAGATAATTTGAAGCCCCAGGGTAGTAGAATAATGTGTGGGTCTCAGTTGAGTCTAGCATTAAGTATGTATGTGAAGAGGTAAGTGCTATCAAAAATTCCTCATATGGTACAGGGTCTGGTGGTGAAATAGTTTTAATAGATAACAGTCTTAAAATCTGATAACCCTAGGGACTTCCCTGGTGGTCCAGTGGTAAAGAATCTGCCTTCCAATGCAGGGGACACGAGTTTGGTCCCTGGTTGGGGAACTAAGATCCCACATGCTGCAGGGCGACTAAGCCCGTGCGCCACAACTACTGAGCTCTTGTGCCTCAACTAGAGAGCCTGCGTGCTGCAAACTACAGAACCCACATGCTCTGGAGCCTGTGTGCCACAACTAGAGAGAGAAAACCACACATTGCAACTAGAGAGAAGCCCGCCCGCTGCAACGAAGAGCCCACATGCCTCAACGAAATTTCTGCGTGCCACAACTAAGACCCGATGTAGCAAAATAAATAAATAAAATAAACAAATAAAATATTTTAAAAAAAACCAACCCGATGACCCTGAAAACTGATGTTTACAGCCCTTAACTACGACGTCGTCAAAATTCTACTAATTGTGTGACATTTAGAGTTTATTCAGGATCATCCTAAGGGTTGATAAAAGCCTCTATTTTCAAATACCATCCACCTCAGGTAAATCACATGTGTCTTTCCCTTGTGGAGGAGCCTATTAGCCCATTGAAGTGTTTGGTAATTCTCATGGCTTTAGTTTGAAAGTAGATATGTGAGTCTTCTTTCTCTGTATATGTGGAGCTTACTATACAGGAGCTTGACCACTGTTCATCTAGTGCTAAAGATAAGATAGAAGACCTTTCTTCTAAAATATTTGTTGAGAGAATCCCAGTTACTAGCTATAGATTATTGTGAAATTGTGAGTGTAAGGCTGGCACCTACATGATATGTTTTGAGATTTGCTAAAGGTTCTAGCTGTGCAAAAATGTTCTGCTGAAATATCTGAAATATTTACTAATAGAACTATAGCTTCATGAAAGCTAAAGAATTCATATACTTATCACAGTGACTGCCACATATTGGGCATTAATAAACATTTGTTAAATGAATGTATGAATGAATGAAGATAAATTAATAGGAGAAGCCACTCAAATGGAATATACTTCTGTATGTATCTATGTGTCTGTTTCTATACAGTAAGCTAAAACTTGATAACTGATAAAAGAAAAAAGAATTTGGGAAAATAAAATACAATAATAACAGCAGTGAATATAAACATGCAAAAGAATAACACTGGATACTATCTTTTTATAGTTCTTATTTATGCTGATTTTATGTAGACTGCTCAGATACCATAAAAATAAGTAAAATGTTATGCAGTGTACTTTACATGATTTAAAACCAAATTGTTGGGCAGATTATTAGTTTTATGATGTAAGTCTCTCAATACTCATAAACCTCATGGGAAATTTAAAGTTAAACAGGCTAAAAGTATAAAAAATGGCAGTAAAAATCATTATTTCCAAATGCTACAGGGTAGCTATTCTTTTTTCCTTAAAATGAAAGGTATTTTTAATCAGGTAAGAATGGGAATTTCATCACTGCTTTGTTGTATGTGAGGTTTTTGTTTTGTTTGGTTTTAAGCTAAATTGCTCTTTTATAATTGCAACATTTTTAAAAATAAGGGCAGAAATATCTGAGGACCTGTGGCCAGAAACTTATTTTATGTAAGCTACTAGTAAAATGTGAAAAATGTTGATTTTCTTTTTGAATAACCTAGGTGTGGTCCTGGCTTTGTGTCTTGGGTGAAGAAATAATGAATATATTTTTTATGCTTGCTAATTTTTTAGTTCATTTTAAGACTAGAGTCTAAAAATTTGTACAACAAAGCCTTTTATCCACATATTATTGTAACTCTGTTTAGTAAGTTACAGCTTCACTGAATGTCTGAAACAGCCACTGAGGTCTGTTTAACAACAGAATGTTGCTTAAATTGTGAGAGAATATAGATCTTGTGGTTTTCTCTGGGGTGTATGGTAATTTACTGGGCTCTTAAAGTTGCCCAGTTTTTTTTTAGGATAAATAAATTATTCTTATTAAAGGAAAAAGGAGAGGAAATTAGAACATAGGAATTAAGACAAAGTCATGATTTCTATCCTTTTGATATATAGTATATAATAATAATATATTTATAATATTATATATGTAAATGTATGTACCTAATACTGCTTGAAGCCTTGCCTTTTAAAGCAGTATAGCACAGTGATTAAGAGTGAAGGCACTGGAGTTATTGTAGTTACTCTAATGAGGTTAGAATTCTGACCCTGCCAGTTTCTAGCTGGGAAACCTCATTCAAGTTAATCACTCTGTGACTCAGTCTCCTCATGGGTTAAATTGGGAATAATAACAATACCTACCTAAAGTTTTTCTGATAATGCTTGTGAAGTATATATCATACATCCTAGTACTTAATAAATTGAGCTGTAATTCTTAGCTACAGTTCCCTTGATATACATAGTAAAGCATGATACACTTGAAAAGGCTTTGACCCTGTCCTAAAGGACGTATTACTAGAAGCACAAGACACACCTCATTACGACTTTGCCTTACACTATCAAAGCACTGAACTCAGGAAGTGAGGTTTATGGTTATTGTATAAACACAATCATGGCAGCCTTTCCTGGATTCAACTATTTTTGCCATTGTCATTGTTCACATCCTATTCTAGACCTTGACTCTGCCTGTTTGCCCTCCTATTTCAGTGAATTTGGAAGGTCATTCTTAAAATGATATTCCTCAAGCACACCTTTCACTGGTGATTTTTCTCCCCATCTTTATGATTCTAATGGAATAGGCCCATGGTAGAAACTCTTTAACAGACTTTATCAAAGAGAGTTCTAGGAAGGTGGCCATGTGTCAAAGAAGCCCACGTTGCTCTCCATAAGAACCAGTTCTCTGTGTGGCCTGGTGCAGATCCTTTCAGTTCTCTGTCATCCTCAAGGAAAGAATGAAACTGCCCTCAATGAAAGGGATGAAAGGTTAGAAAATGTCCTTTTCCTGTATGGCTGCTTCTCAGATATTAAAACCTCTCTACATAATCATTGGCAGGAGAGAAGAGGACCAATCCCCCCAGACTCTGCTCTTGGCAAGATTTCTTACCTCTCCCTACTTGCTAGATTCACAGCCTTGAGACCCTCAGGATGAATCTTATTAAATATGTCCTTTAACTCTGTCTATATTAGTCTCCACAAGACACCAAGGACTTCCAGGTCAACTCTTATCATCAAAACCCCACTATCTATATAATTCTGTATGTCTTTCTTCTCTGAGTTTATCCCTCACCCTTCCCACCTCTGAAACCTGTTTACTTTTATCCTTGAACTGCTAGCCAGTAGCCAGCAAAAATCCTGAATCCTTAACCTCTTCTAAGTGTTCCTTTCACCTTCTTGGTCTAGTTGAAATCTGTGCTCTGTCCCCAACCCTCAGGACATTTATTTCTCTGCTGCTCTCTTAAGAGGTGATGGTCTTCTCTCTCTCTCATGCTTCATGTCTCTGGGACTGGAGATGGTGAGGTGATCTCCTTACTCCTCATGATGTTTCTAGACCATTCTCCCTCCCTCTTCACTAAATCTGCCAGCTTTGAATATCATGTCATCAAATGATATCCTTCATTACCTCTCCTTCCTACTGTAATCTATTGATTTATATCCATTCTCTCATATCCTAAAGAATTTAGCCCTTGGATCCTTGTAACTTTTACTAGCTCTAGTCTTGTAATAACTCTTTGTGATTTTGGTATCCAAATAAATGAGCTCTGTAACTCATTGGCTTCTTGATTCCTTGAGTTCTTCTCCTCCAATGAGTTTGGTGCCTTTCGTACTATATACACATATGTATGTATGTATATATATATATATATATATATATATATATATACACACACACACACACACACACACACACACACACACACATACACACATATACATATATATGTGTGTGTGTGTGTGTGTGTGTGTGTATATATATATATATATATATATATATATATATATTCTCTGAAAGTTATGGCCTAGAGACCTTTGGAATAGTTCCAAAATCTCATTTTGAAGAGCACTACCAGTCAACCAGACTACCTTCTAAACTCCAACATTTTTTTTAACTCCCACTGGGTGTCTGGGTGCCCCCAATGTTCATAGGCCTGGAGATTAATTTTTGAATTTTTTCTCGAGCTATACTCATTCTCTTGGTAATTTTATCTAATCCATAGCTTTAACTACCATTTATATGCAGATGACTCAAATTTATATCTCCAGCCTGGTCATTCTCCTCAATTCCAGCTCACATTCAAATGCTTAATCAACATTTCTGCCTGGGTTTTTATTACGCATTTCGAACTTAACATGTCTGACTCAGGAACTTTGTACATGTTGTTTTCTGCCTGGAAAGCTCTTTACCTTAGACGTCACAGCATCACTCCATTACAAATTCTGGGCTTTGTTCAGATGCCTTCAGATCAGTGAAGCCATCCCTGACCAGCCTATTATAGTAGCAACTATACCCCCCACCCAGCCCCATTTACCAATCCTGCTTTATTTTGATCTCTAACATTTAAGTCCTCAGGACATATTGCCTACTTACTTATCTGGTTTTGTCTACTCCTGCTATAGTGTAATCTCCATGAATGCAGATAGTTTTGACTGATTAATTCATTAATAAATCCCTTGGACCCAGAATCATTCCTGGAACATAGGAAGTGCTCACTATATTTTGTTGGATGAATGAAGATAACTGCTATTTTATTTTCTAAAAGAGTGGTAAAAATTTTCATGTTTATTTTTTCTATTCAATGAGGAAAGTTATCTAATTTATCAGAATAAATATTTTCACCAATGGAGCTCAAATATGTTTTTGTCATTTTGAATAAAAAACTTACAGCTAGAAAAAATACAGCTGTGTGTGTGTGTGTGTGTGTGCACGTGTGCACGCATGTTTCTGAGCATATCGTGAACAACCATGTAAGGAGAGACTTCTGGGTACAGGACACCTAAAATTTCTAGTTAAATATTAAAAAAATAACTTTAGTAACCTGGCTGAACTGCCAGGAAAGGACAAAAATAATAAAAGCAGAAAATATAAGAAAGCATGATTCCATAGGGGTTTAATGTTCCTTAGAGTGATTTGTTTTTTAGGGCTTATACTTATTCCTGGTGGCCTAGAACTTTCCTAGTTTAAAAAAAAAAAAAAACTGGCATCACTGTTCTCTGTTTTCCTGTCTGTCTATCTATCTATCTACGTATCTATCAGCATTTATTGTACATGCATGTATTTGTTGTCTGGCCTCAGGTATCTAGAATTAGATTAATAGAAATTACTGTTTCATGATGCATTATCATCACTTGTCCATGAATTGCCCTCTTTAATTTATTTTTTGTATTATTTAGTATTATCATGAACACAAATAAAATCATCCCTCAGCCCCAAAACTATAATATTGACAGAAACTATCATCTACCGTGCCTCTTGCAAATTCTATCCCTTTGCTTCCACCCCAGATTTGGAGGAATTCTGTTACATTCTTGGTACTAATCCTTTGTTAATTATATTGTGGCTAGTCTTTTCACTTTATTTAAGGTGTCTTTGATAAACAAATAATATTGATTCAAATACAGTAAAATTTAGCAAAAATCTTATCCTCTCCGGGATAATAAAAGGGCTATGAAGCACTTTAGATTTGCTCTTCCTCCGTTTTGAATTTCTTACTATCATTTTCCATTATTTCAATTTTCTTTTTTTTAAAACTTTAACCCCACAAGCCATGCCATAATTATTATTAATTATTAAAGATAATGTTTATTTAGATATACCTGCCTCCAGGTAGATTAAGAATTGAGAAAAACAAATTTTTAGAATGAAATACAGATGGATATGAAATATCCTTCCTTTTATTTAGGCCTTCTTAGAACTGTCTCAATAATATTTTATAATATTCTGCATTTTTAAAAAAGATTTATTTCTATGCATTTGATGTTTTTGATGCTATTTTAAATGGTGTCTAAAATTTTATTTTATCCCTACCCCCTTTTCTGGAATATAGAAATCCAGTTGATCTTTTTTGCACGGACCTTATATCTTTATGGCTTTTATAAATTAACTTACTACTTCTGGTAGTTTATCTGGTGTATATATTGCTCATTTTAGACTTTTTATATACACAATCATGTTGTCCATGAATGATGATAGTTTTTGTTCTTTCCTTCCTATTCTAGAGCTTTTATTTATTTTTTCTTACCTTATTGTGGTAGTGAACACTTCCTACCCTATGTAAAATAGAAGTGGTGAGAAGGTTTCTTGTCTCATTTCCTATCTCAGAAGGAGTTATTATATATGTTAGCATTAAGTATAATGTATTGTGTTTATTATAGACTCTCCTTCTTATACTAAAAAGTTCCTAGGTTGCTAAGAGTTTATCATGAATCGATGTTGTACTTTATCAAATGATTTTCTCTTTATCTCTTAAGATGATTGTATGATTTCCCTCATTTGTTCTTTTTTTTTAAATAAATTTATTTTATTTATTTATTTTTGGCTGCATTGGATCTTCGTTGCTGTGCGCAGGCTTTCTCTAGTTGCGGTGAGCGGGGGCTACTCTTTGTTGCGGTGTGTAGGCTTCTCATTGTGGTGGCTTCTCTTGTTGCAGAGCACAGGCTCTAGGCCCGTGGGCTTCAGCAGTTGTGGTACACGGGCTCAGTAGTTGTGGCTCACGGGCTCTAGAGTGCAGGCTCAGTAGTGGCGCACGGGCTTAGCTGCTCTGCAGCATGTGGGATCTTACCGGACCAGGGCTCGAACCTGTGTCTGCTGCACTGGCAGGAGAATTCTTAACCACTGCACCACCAGGGAAACCCCTCATTTGTTCTTTTAATGTAGTGAATTATACTCATTGGTTTTCAGATGTTAAACTAATCTTCAACCCTGGAATAAACCTAATATGAATTCAATTTGCTAATATTCTTTTGAGGGTTTTTTCTTTTTACTGAAGAGAGAAATGACCTGCAATTTTGCTTGTTTTCATCTTCTTTCAGTTTTAGTAAGTTATGTTTATAATGATATTCTAAATTGTCAAAAGTATTGCCATAAAATTGTCCACAGTAACGTTTGTACTGATGTCTTCTTTTTAATTTTTGGTATTAATTATTTAGGCGCTCTCTCTCTCTCTCTTCCCCCACCTCCCTCTCCTCCTCCCTCCCCCTCTTCCTTCCTCCTGTTTCTCTTTGGTCAGTTTTGCTAAAGTCAGTTAACTTTATTGTTTTCTTTTTTATTTAAACCAAATTTTTAGCTTTGTCAAATTTCTCTATAGTACACTGCTGTCTATTTCATGAATTTCTATTAATTGCTATATTTTCCTGATCTTCATGCTGTGGTCAGCTCTGACTGAGCACCTTGAGACCCTAATATTTGTTATTTGGTTTTACTTCAGCATTTACTCATAACAATGAACACTTTCTAAATTCTGTTATATATGGTATTGTTATCTAATAAGTGTGATGCAGTCTTCTCTCAGTAAAATGGATGAGTTTTTTGAGGACATCAGTCCTTCTTTAAAAATAGCCGATAGAAAGTGGAAGACACATGAGATCTCAAAAAATGTTTTATAAATAGTCCTCGTTCCCCTGTGAAGATCGCTTAAAATGAAACCCTCACAATTAGACTCATATTAAGATCAATAGCAAATTTTTAGTTTTCATTTCTTTTTGTTATAAAAATACATATAATCTTACTAAAGAACATTTGGAGAAAAGAAAAAACTTGTCCATTAGTGCCACCACCCTCTCCATGACTAACAACTTGTTTATTTCCTTCCAATTTTGTTCCCTTTGCATCTTTTTAAAACCTAGTGGCTATACAAATTTTGATTTTTTTCTAATTAAGTCTATTAATTTCCTTTCATTAATTGGATATAAATGTCCATTTCATTTCTTCCCAGTGATTGTAAGAGAATTCTCCTCCACGTACCCGGGTAGCAAACTCTCCAGCTTCTTCACCTGCCTGCCCCTCCAGGGCTTACTCAGTGTACTAGTTAGCTTGGGCTGCCACAACAAAATACTATGCACTCGGTGGCTTAAGCAACAGACGTATTTTCTCACAGTTCCAGAGGCTGGAGGTCTGAGATCAGGGTGCCAGCATGATTGGGTTCTAATGGGAGCTCTCTTCCTGACTTGCAGCCTTGTAGCTGTTTTCTCACCTGGCCTTTCCTCAAACCATACATTCAAAGAGAGAGAAGTCTCTGGTCTTCTCCTATCCACTAATCCCATCATGAGGGCCGCATACTTATGATCTCATCTAAACCTAATTATCTCCCAAAGATGCCATGTCCGAATACCGTCTCATTGGTGGGCAGGGCTTCAACACATACGTTTTGTGGGGACACAGTTCAGTTCATGGCACTCAGTATCAGAGGAGGAAAAGACATGTTCTTTGTTCCTGCCTTCCGACACTGTGTGAAGGCAGCTGAAGGAAGAAAGGGAGGGAGGGAGGGAGGGAGTCTCAACCCATTTCAGAAGTGGAAAATAGATTTTTTAAAGTAACAAAATCTAAGATAGTAAAATCTCTAAATAGATTGTTTTATGCAAGTTTCCACTATATCGTAACAGGTGGCGTGGGAGGTAGTTGATGCTTGTCTTGTGTACATTTATTTATTTATTTTATTGAAGTATAGTTAATTCACAATGTTGCATTAGTTTCAAGTGATTCAATTATACAAATATATATATATATATACACACACATATATATTCTTTGTCAGATTCTTTTTCATTATAGGTTATTATAAGATATTGAATGTAGTTCCCTGTGCTACACAGTAGGTCCTTGTTGTTTACCTGTTTTATATATAGTCCTGTGTGTATGTTAATCCCAAACTCCTAATTTATACCCCCCCCACCCCACTATCCCCTTTGGTAACCACAAGTTTTTCTAAGAGAGTCGCCTTGTGTACATTTAGACTGTTGATAGTTGCCCTTTTAATTCTGTCCTTACCTATCTCTCCAAATTCTACTGTAATCATTAAGTACCTTCTCATAAATATTTTCTTTTATTAGTGCAATTTCAGTTTTTATTTTATACCAAGGTGATTATAAAAGTGATTTGAAAAAGTGAAATTTAAGATATTTAAAATATTTTTATTATTTTTGCCACAATGCCTACTCAAAATATTAACTGAAGGATAGGTGTGTATAATAAAATAATAGAACAAATTTCTTTTTAATATAATAATATACTAGTAATAAGTTTCTTTTTATATGTTGTCTCCTTGATTCTGATGGGATTTTCAGGCATGGCCAGTCTGACTTTTCTCATCTTTCAGGTGAAGAAACTAAATATCAAGAAGCTTGCAACTAGCTCAAGTCTCACCAGTATCAGGCTTCTGATTCTCAGTTCTTGTTCCATTTTACTGTTTTGCTTTATAAATGTTCATATTGTCTTATATGTAGCAATGAATATTTTGCTCTATAATTCTAAAATTAGGATATTTTAAAGCTGTATTTCAAGGCAGAACAGAATGATTCAATATACAATGAGCTTATAAAATGACTGTTTTGTGGTACATTTAATGTTATGGACTGAAAGCTCGTGTAAATTTGTGTGATTTTTGAATCAGTTTTAGTCCATCTGATCCCATACAGTCTAAATTTTGTTTCTTACTACTCTACATACTTTTTTAAATTGCATTTTCAGTCAGTCTTAAAAGTTCATCAATGATGTTACTGCATCTGCCTTTATATTGAATTATAAATTGGTTTGTATTGCTTTTTCAGTATGTAACAATATAATAGGAAAGATAGCTGTCTTGTATGATGCCCCACTGCTCATGTTAACAGACATTTCATAAAAGCACAAGTGTTTTATTGTCTGAAAACACAACTTGCCTCATCTTTTTTAGGAAAATGTGAAAAATATTTTTAATGTACCAAATTCTAAACAACCAAAAATTTTCATGCTGGGAGAATGCATGCTATGATATTAAAAGTGTTCAGGAAATCTCTAAGAGATACTTGTGGGGTGTAAAAACTGTTTTCAATCCATTACAAACATGCTTGTGTCTTGAATCCAGGTATTTCTCTGTTCACCATACACTCTGTCAGGAAAAGAAAAACAAATACGCTTTAGCTAATTTTAGGCCAATTTTAAAAATCTCAAGAGAGATGGGATATATAGTCAATAAATGTTGATGGTGGGAGGAAGATGTATTCCACAGTGAATTACATATATTTCTTATTCAAACAATCTCAAAATATAGTTGATTCAAATATGAAATTTCTTATTCAAAATAATCTTCAGCTATAACCTATAATTTTAAAATTACAGATAGGCAATTCATTTATATATCCTGAAGTAAGATTGAGAGAATATCTTTTGGCCAGTGATGTACAGTCGAAATAAAATTTGAGAAACACTTATAATTTACAATTTTCTAGTAGCCACATTAAACAAGTAAAGAGAAGCAACTGAAAGAAATTTTAAACACACTTTTTATTTAACCTAAAGCATATATACAAAATTTATCATTTCAATATGTAATCAGTATGAAAAATTATTAACATATTTAACATCCTTTTTTTTCTTACTAAGTCTTTGAAATCTTGTGCATAATTTAACACACTGTACATCTCAATTCATACTAGCCACATTTCAAGTGCTCATGGGCACATTGTTACCATACTGACAGCACAGCCTTGGATTCGGGGCTGCACCAGATCTCGGTCACTCATTTCTGTGATAATGCTTGGCACATAGTAAATGGACAGTAAATGTTTTAAAAAAGAGAAAAAGGAAGCAACGAAAGGTAATAGGATAAATTTGTAGTCAGATAGAACCATGTGTATACCCACTTACTAGCTGGATGCCCTTGGATTGGGTATTTACTCTTCCTAACATCTGTGTCCTTTTATGTAGGGGTGAGATATTTGTATCTGCCTTTCAGAATTATTGTGAAAGTGTTGAAGTATCATAAGCTGAGCACCTGATTGGTTCCCTTTCACCCCCTTTCTTTTCCGAAATTGAATTAAGTCACATATTAGATGACTTAATCTATTTGTGTCCACTTTTATTAGATCTTATTCATTACCCCACCAAACATAGTACTTTTTTTCAGTTACATATGAGTGGAAAGGAAGAAACTAGAATCAGAGAGTAGGAGGTTCTTGGCATCAAAAGTGGAGCCAAGGACAATTACGTTCAGTTGCTTAGCATGCTGTGGAATTAATTGCCTGTGATCTTAATTATAAATACTTAATTTATAAAACAGCCTTTAAACACGGAGGCCATTTAGATATAGGAACAATTCTGGTAAATCAGTTTCAGCCTGATAGCCAATTTAAAACGTTAATGACACAATGACTTCAGATCTTCTCACTTCCCTTCTACTCAGGCCTGACCCAGGGCTCTGGGACTTGCAGAAGGAAATAGAAGGGCTCACACACATGCGTGTGCAATATAACCTACAGGCAGAAATGAACAGAAAACATTATATGTATGTTGTGGGGCTGGCTTCATGGGTATGCGACCCTTCAGTCACATAGGACTACACCCTCAGAAGGGGTAAGTGCTTGGGCCTTAATGCTCTGTGGTTGCCATTGTGAAATTCTTAATAATTTTACCTTTAAAATTGTGGTTTGTGAGTGAGTCTGATAGGATAATGGAACATGCACTGGAAGCTTGGAGCCTTAGTTCCCAGTTGGTTCCACCTCCCGGCCCCTTCTCTGTCCACCGGGATGGGGTCTTGACCACCCACTTCCAGGTTCCAGCCCAGTGACTGCAGCCACCCTCTGCCCCTGATGCGGGTCGGGATGCAGGAGCAAGAAAGGCCCCATGGGTGTACGCAGCCTGCACACCTATGTGGGTCTGTGCTTGCCCAGCCAGTGTCCTCATGCTCAAGGGAGCACATTAAATAGCAAATAAAACCACACCATGACAGACAGAGAGACAGCTGAATAAATGAAAACCTGGTATGATGTGATGAAGAATTACACAGTTAATCCTGTGTAAGCACTATGCAGCTCATAAAATAGGACACTGTCAGTGCCCAGTAGTCACCCCTCCACACACACCATTTCTCTTCCCACTAAGAACACTCTTATTCGCCCCTCAGAGTTAACCACTAGCTTTAGTTTTGTGTTAATAGTGTCTGTGCTTTTCTCTCTAGTTCTACCATCCAGAGTGATGGTGAATTATTTGTACATATTTTAAAAATTTAGGTAAATTAAATCATACTGCATGTATTTTCTGTGCTTTACCTGTTTTGGTCAACATTGCTTATAAAATTTGTCCATGCTTCTAAATATTACTGTAGTTTGTTATTTCCACTGCTGTACAGTATACCATTTTAGGAATAGATCATGAAGTTTTTAGTCTATTCTTGATGGACGTTGAGCTGTTTTCACTTTAGGAGTGTTATGAATCATACTGTGTATATCTCCTGGTGCTCATGTGTAGGACTTTCTCTAGGGTTTATACCAAGGAGAGAATTTTCTGGTTCGTGATTATGTATACCTTTAACTTCTCAATAATGTCAAACTGTATTACAAGATTAGTGCTAATTCACATTTACACTTGTAGAGAATGAACATTCCCATTGTTTCACAACCTCTTCAGGTCTTAGAATTGTTAAACACATAAATTTGTGCCAATCAGTTGGGATTCAGTGTTTTAAAAATTGTTTATTTTAATTTGCATTTCTCTGATTTTTTATGAGATTGAGCATTCTTAACATATGCTTCTTGGCCATGTGGATTTCCTCTTTCAAAAAAATCTTGTTTAGTTGCTTCTTTTACAATTTTCTTTTGAGTGTCTTTCTTACTAAGTTGTAAAAACTCTCTGTAAAATTTTATAAACTGCATCTTTGTCAGTTGCATGTGTTGAAAAAATTTCTCCAGCTCCATGGTTTGTCTTTTTTTTTTTTTAACATCTTTATTGGAGTATAATTGCTTTACAATGGTGTGTTAGTTTCTGCTTTACATGGTTTGTCTTTATATACTCTTTTATGGTGTCTCTTGATAAGTAGGAATTGAAAATTATCAATGTTTCCATTATGACTATTTCTTTTTGTATCTTGTCTTTAAAATATGAAATTCTTTGCTACCTATCATTGAATTAATGTCCATTATTATCTTCTAAATTATTTATTGCTTTTATGTATATATTTAGGTTTTTAAGCACACTGGAAGTGATTTTTGCACAAGGTGTGAGAGGAGGATCGAGTTTTATTCCCTCCCCGTTCTCCCCCATTCCCCTCTCATAGAGACCCTCAATTGTCCTAGAAATGTTTACTGAAAAATCCCTTCATTACCTAGTGGTCTTCAGGGCCACCTCTGCCATATAAATGTCCACATATTCATAGGTATGTTTCTGTGCTCTTTTTCTGTTCCATCAATCTGTTTGTCTAGCCTTGGAAGAGTACTACTACACTCTCCTAATTACCATATATTTATAATAAATCTTTTGTCTAATTTTCTCATTGTTTGTGACAGGAGGTCAATTCCCATAGCAGTTAATATTTCATGAGTAGAAGACATATTTTCTTTATACATAACTATGACTCCCTCCTGTGAACAATAACAGAATTTGTGTGTATCTATTTATTCTTCCCTCCGTTCTCTTTAACCCACCACCAGATTTTGTTAGATATGTGTTTTTCTCTTACTCTATACCTTATACTTTAAATATACCTCTTTTTGATCATGCAGTTTACTAATTCCAAATGGTACTTTTCCGCCTTGACTATAAATGATGTTGAAATCGGCTACTCACATCATTTACCAACTTCTTTTCCCTCTTAAAATTTCAGTTAGTTATTTATTAGTTGTGTCATCTAGGCTAGGATAAAAATCTTACGTTACACTCATTTTTCTTGAGTAATGTGTAGACATTTCTCCACTGCCTTTTAGCTTGTGGCTTTGCTTCTTATAGGCGTATTGTTCTTTTGGCCTGGCTATTCAAAAGATTCTTTAATTCTGCATTCTAATAATGTTTCTGAGATATGTTTCGATAAGCATCAAACAGAGACAGTTTTTTTCCTGATATAAAGTATGTCCTTCAATTTGAAGATCCTAATTTTATTTTATTTTGGTAATTGCTCCTGAAACTATGTCCTTAATATATTTTTATTTTATTATTTTGTTCTTTTTTCTTCCTTTGCCTGTTCTCTATGTGTATCATTTTCTTGTAATCCTTTTAAAGTCTTTATTGTTTTTCACATTGTTCTCTTCTATCAATCCTGTTTTCAGTGTCCCATAGTCAGTCTTCATTTCTGTTTTTTTAAAAAATTCAATTTACCTAAACAAAAAACAAAAACAGTTCACCTATTTCTTCCACCCTCCATCCCCTGCCTCTGGCAGCCACAAATCTATTCTCCATATCTGTGAGCTTAGCATATATATACATATACATATATGTATTCATAGATTCCACATATAAGAGACATCATACAGTATTTCTCCTTCTCTGTCTGACTTATTTCACTTAGCATAATGCCCTTGAGGACATAGACCTTCATTTCTGCAAATGACTTTATTTCTTTCCATCAACTCACATGGGTATTTCTATTGTCTGACCATATCTTTCTTCAGCTTTTACATTCCTTTGCAGGGGGGGAGTTATTTAATAGAAACAATTACCTTTTTTTCCCTCCAAAAACCTTAGGCAATATGTTTGGTCAAAATGTTTACATTGTTTGTGGCAATAGTTTTCATCCCTTTTGTTACCCCTGGAGACATTTTTCTTGTGGTATTTATCCATCATATTTTTTAGCATCTTTTCCATTTTATTTGTTTCTGCAGTATTTTTTGTATACCTTTTTTTTTTTTTTTTTCTTTTCATTACTCACTTTGTGGTGAGTTCTTCCTGTGCCAGCCACTTGTAGGAGTTTTGGAGGTTTGTGTATGTCAGGGGTCAGAGCAGTTTTCCAGATTAATGGGAGACACCACTAATGACACAGGTCCCTGTTTGTATATGAGTTCCTTTAGCCTCTACTTCCCGCTCAGCCATTCTGTGCCCACTCTGAGGGACAGCTCACATTACTGACTGTCTCTCCTTACCCCCACAACAAGGAGGTTGAGTCCTGAAAATATGCCCTATCTCTGTGTGATTCCTCATTCAGCCCCCTTTCCTGACTTCTTGAGACCTTGTAAGAACGTGGTCCACGGTGCTTCTGCTGTCAGAATAAGCACCTCAGTTCCGTTCTTCCGAAGGGATTCGCTCCTCGGGTTGTGGCTACTTGTCGTAGCGAGCTATTCTCTGCATTGTCTGAGATCTGCAACCATGGGCATCTTTAACTGCCCTTTCTTCCACTCTCATTTAACTTTCATGTGTATTTGGAAGCTCTTTCTTGGATAATGTGCTTCCGAGTTGTGGATGTCTTCTCATTTCATCTCAGGAATTTGCTTTTCTGATTTTTTCATTTTTATTATTATTTTTGGACTGTTTCTAAGAGAAGAAGGGGTAAAGACTATATTTTTACCCCAAAATTTACAAATGAAAAGGCATGATAATATTTTGAGTAACTAAAGCAAATGCCAAGAAGCAAGCCTCCCTGAAAAATCTGCAGTTCATACATTAATGTTCAACACAAAGCTCTTATTATTACCTATCTGTACTTTTATGTTAAATGATAGTCTTATAATTTCTTCAGAAGTTACTGATGAATAAAATTAAACATAACATTTTAATAGGGTGTATTAATTTGTTAGGGCTGCCATAACAAATTACCACAACCTGAGTGGTTTAAAACAACAGAAATTTATTCTTTCACAGTTCTGGAGGCTGTAGTTCAAACCCAAAGTGTTGGCAGGGCCATGCTCCCTCTGAAGCCTCTAGGGGGGACCCTTTCTTGTCTGTTCCAGCTTCTGATAGTTCCAGGCATTCCTTGGCTTGTGGCAGCATGACTCCAATCTCTGCTTCTGACTTCACATAGCTCTGTTCTACTGGTCTGTGTGCCTCTCCTCTTCTCATAAGGACATGAGTCATACTGGATTTAAGGGCCCACTCTACTCTAGTATGACATCATCTGAATTTAACTAACCATGTCTGCAATGACCCTATTTCCAAAAAGATGACGTTCTGAGATATTTGGTGTTTAGGACTTCAACATTTCTTTTTGGAGGACACAATTTAACCCATAACATGTGGGGTAGTATCTTTTGGTAGAGAATGGATTAGCTGATTGTTATAACTCACAATTTATTTTCTAACAGATAAGTAATATTTTTGTGAAACAAATCTAAAGTATTATTAAAAACACATTGTGCTTTTTATAACAGCTATATTGAACCATTGAGACATATTGATTTCCTTATTTTAATACTGTGTTTAAATTTGTGTCTTTGTTAAGTTGGGAAAAAGGTGTTTGGAGACCTGCCAGTGATTATTATTTCAGGAGATAGAAATATAGGCCAACATTCCTTAGTTATCTACTTATGGACAGATAAATACTTATATAAAACTATTAAAAAAGTGTTATTTAGCCAAGGAACTGTGGATATTGGAATAGTATCTTGTTTTAGTTTGTGCGTAACAAAATCTATTAAATTTTGGCTTTAATAATTCTAACGAGGTATTTATTTCAGTTAATGGAGAGAAATGTTATTTGGGTAAATCATCCATTTTGAAATAAAAAAAATTTTTAAATAAATTACGTTTTTAAATTATCTTAAAAATCACTGAAGAACTAAAAAGACAGTGGAGAACTCCACTGGTCAATTTTTGATTGACCACCTATTAACCAGAGTGAGAAGCAGAACATTCGAGTGGGAAACTTGTTTATGCCATGAAAGCATTGTGATACTGGACACCTGGGAAGAGGAAGCGTGTATGTAAGGAGGACAGAGTCAAGGGTCAGGGCCTGTCCATGTTGGAGACTTTTATAAAAGAGCCTCCCTACATTAAGCCAGTAAGAGCAATCTAGGATGTATCCCATTTCTTCTCCAACCAAAGCAAAAACGTTTTAAAAATGTGAAAAAAGAAACATTCCCTGAGGAGTTGTGGCCACTCACAGGGTCTTGCATGGATTTGTACCTTGTGTATGCATAGCCTAGCTTAGTCAGGGAGCCTCAAGTTATAACTTAGGTTAAGATGATTTCCAACTGGAAATGCCCCCAGGCTGCTGGCAGAAGGAAATGTAAACCCTCTTGAATGAAAGGAGCTTAAATTAATTTTTAAGGGCAATGAAGATCAGGGAGTCCATAATATCTAAGCACATAAAGAAACAATGCAAAAGGTACAAAAACCAGCTAAAAAAATACACAATAGTAACAGGCTCATTTAGATTCACATATTGGAATTATCAGAGTCAAATATTAGAACGACTATACTTAGTGTGTTTAAAGAAATAAGAGAAGTTGAAAATATCTGTAGAGAATAGGAAATTATAAAAAGTGACATAAATTTGAAATTAAAACAACAAAACTTCTAGAAAATAAAAGCACAATAACTATATTGGCATACTTGGTAGCATATTGGTTACAGCAGAAGAGATAACCAGTGAAATGATAGTAAGGTTAGAAGAAATTATCCAGAATGCAACATAGAAAGACAAGTTGCAAAATACAGAAGAGAAGGCAAGAATGATACTATGAAAATACTATGAAGAGATCTAATATCCCAATGATCAGAGTCCAAGAGGGAGAGGATATCCCATCTAAGGGATATGGCAGAGGCAATATCTGAAGAGTTTTTGTTAAGTATTCACTTTTTAATATCTAGAATATCACTTTCATAATTGTGTAACTTTTAAACTAGTAGTTAAAAATAGCATTAAGCATAGTACATAACACAAATGAGGGCAAGAAGAGGGAGGAAAGGAACGTGGTAAAATAGAAAATGAAAATTAGAAGGTAGATACAAGTAAAAAATTACTATTGTTTATATTCATCTATAATTATTATCACATACATTGAACAAAAATGAACAAAATACTCCAGTTAAAAGTCAAAGAATTTCAGAGTATAGGGTGAAAAAAATCAACTATATGTTGTTTTTGAGATACATTTAAAATATAGACTATAGAAAAGTTGAAGTAAAAGGTTTTTCAGCTTTCTTTTGACTTCTGTTTACATAGTATATATATTTTTATCCTTTTATCAATATTAAGAATATAAAAGGTGATATCACTATAGAAATAGACTTAACAGAAAAAGAAAGGGAATATTGAGAACTTATACACAATAAGAAGGTTTCTGGAAAAATATATACTACCCTAACTAACTTAACAAAACAATAGAAAACCTGAAGACTTCTGCAATTATTGAAGAAAGTACATCTTTGTGAAAAATATTTTTCCCCAAATTACCAGGGCAAATGATTCTGCTGGTAAAGTCTATCAAGGATTCAAGGGATAAATTAATATTATATTTCAGGGGATGTTAAAAATTTATATTTCAGAAATATAAAGGATTTATTTTATTCTAAGTCTAATCAGGAGACATGTACTACATAATGATTTAAACTGGGGAAATTTAATATAAAGAGTTATTAAGACATGGTAAAAGAGATGTCAGTGAATTCTATAGGGTATTTTAAGGCTGAAGGAGAGTATGCAGAGATGGAAGAATTTGGAAGGGACCTCCCTCCCCAAGACTGGAGAAGGTGTAGTTGCAGCCTGTTGCAGGCAGAGAAGTTCCCTGTGTGGCTGGACCATAGCTGGTCTACAGTTACTGGGTGAGCAGGAAGCAGCCTTCTGAGTTGCATGCGAGCCTCAGTTAAGGACAGACACCAGGCATGCAGGCATGCAGGGGAAGTGGGCATGCTGCTGTGGGTGAGAGACCTGGTGGGCCTGGTGTCCACTTTGGGCAAGGATAGATGAGCAGAGCGAGTTGGAGAGCCAGTGTGGACAGGAGGTCTGGAGTGTGATGTCTCTATTTCTAGGGCTGTCAGACAGTGATCACCAGGCCAAGCTGGGGCTGTGAGTTTGCCAAGGGATCTATACCTTATATAAAAATACATGATATACCAAAGAGGTAGCACTACATATGCATGGGAAGAAAAGGGAATTTTCAATACATTGTACTAGAATAAATATCCTTACAGAAAAAAGCACAACTAGACAACTATTTCACATCACCTCACTCTTGGCGAGTAGTGACTGAAGGGGAATATTAGGGGAGCTTCTGATTGCTAGAAATGTTCTGGTTCTTAATCTAGTCATAGTTAACAAGGATGTTTGTGAAAAGTTACTAAACTGAATTCTTATGTTCAATTTTCTGCATGAATAACATTTTAATAAAAATGTTAATCTTTTAATTTTATAAGACAATATAGTGAAATATATCCAAGGTCATGGAGTAGGAAAGGATTTCTTAAACAAGACACAATATCACCAAATGTAAGTGAAAGAACTGATTCACTTACCTATATCAAAATTAAGAACTTCTATTCATCAAATGTACCAAAAAGAGTAATAAGACAAGTCACAGAGTGGGAGAAAAAAATTACAATATATATATCACCAACAGTTCTCTAAAACCTAGTGTATATAACAGATTCCTTCAAACTAGGGCGAAAGTGAGAAACAACCTGCCGAAAACTGGACAAAAGACTGGAAAGGGAGTTTAAAATCCAAATTCCTTATGAACTTATACAAAGATGCTCAGCCTTGTTGGTGATTAGGTATATGCAAAGGAAAGCTAGGCGATTCCAGACCACACCTACCAGATGGTTATAGATCTAAAAGACTGAGAGTACAAAGTGTTGGTGAGGATGTTGAAGGCTGGGGATGCTCATACCCTTACTGGTGTCAAGTAAAGCTTAATGGTAGTGATTCCACTCCTTAGCTCACTGTAGAGCAGTGCCTCTCACCCTGTCCTGCATAGTTTCCACACAGACTTTAATGTGCAAATGAATCTTGGTAAGATGAATATTCTGATTTAGTAAGTCTGGGTTGGGACCTGAGCATCTGCATTTCTCTCGGGTTCCCAGATGATGAGGATTCTCCTAATCCATAGACTTGCATTAGAGAACCTCTGACACACATAAATTAGGAGGCACATACAAGAATGTTCAGGGACTTCCCTGGTGGCCCAGCGGTTAAGACTCCATGCTCCCAATGCAGGGGGCCTGGGTTCCATCCCTCGTCAGGGAACTAGATCCCGAATGCTGCAACTAAGAGCCCGTATGCCACAACTAAAGATCCCACATGCCGCAGCTAAGACCCAGCACAGCCAAATAAATAAATATTAAAAAAAATAAAAAAGAATGTTCATAGCAGCATGATCTGTAATAACTCCAGGCTGGAAACAATTCAAATGTCATCAACAGCACAATGATGAATAAATCACGGTAAATCCAAGGGAAGAGTATATTGCAAGAGAGCGGACAACCTGTATCTACATGCAGCAACATGGATGAATTTTATAAATATGATGTTGAGCACTAAAAGCAAAACACAGAAGTATTTTGGTAGATCGCGTTCAAATAAAAAGGTAAAACTAAGCGTTATATTTTAATACTATTGGTACATTTATAAAAAAAGACAAATGTTTAATAGAAAAGTCAGGGAAGTAGTTAGGTCTTGGGAGAGGGAAAGTACTTTGATTGGGAAGGAAGCATTCTGGGGTGGGGCAAATATATTGTTTCTGGTACTAAGTGCTCCACTCTTTGTTAAAATCTGTGCATATAACATTTAGTGTACTTTCCTCTATGTATGTTACACTTTTACAACAGTAGATTTTTAAAAGATCAGCTTCACCAGGAAAAGCAAGGCTGAGTACCTATTCTGCTAGAGGCTTGGGAGTGGGACATCTTAGGGTGACCAACTGGCTCAGTTTGCCCTGGACCGAGGAGGTTCCCAGCATCTGAGACTTTCAGTACTAAAGTAGAGGCAGTCTTGGGCAAAATGGGATGGTTGGTCACCATGCATCTAGAATACTTTACACTGCAGAGGCCATTAGGGACAAAGGATAGGTTCTGAAGATCTCGTCATGTATTATAAAATTATGAAGAAGGCAGAGTCTTTAAACTGGGGTTTAAAGCAAGAATTGAAGGGCTAAACCCCTGGAGAGATTTATTTGGAGTTTCTAGTTAAAACAACTAGGACAATGGCACAGTGTTAAACAATTTGTTAGGTTTCTTGAGAGGCTCCTGACAGCCCAGTCTTGTTCTGCCTGAGCAGCCTTGCAGGGTATTGTGGGCAACTTCTAGTTCGGCTGCGTCCTCTCACCTACACTCTACTGTCTGCCTAAACAGTTCTCTGGACTTAAGTCTCAGGGATCTCCAAAGAGGATTTGAGTGTCCTGAGAATGTAGGACTCAGAGCCCTAATTCCTCTAAGGGACAGAAACTCTTCTACTCCACGTTAGACCCACTTACCATCCTTGAGGGTCCCCTTACCAGTGAAGCTGCCCCTAGAGTTGCTTTGTTTCTGAGTGAGCCTCCACAGATAAATCTACTAAACACTTAGTACAAAGTGGTGGTGAGTTGTCTTTGTTTATTTTTCCCTACTAGACTGTGTATTTCTCAAAGCTTGGGGCTGTCTTGTTCATCTTGTGTTCTCAACATCTTGTGTTCTCAACATGCCTGCCACACCATAAGCATCCATTGTTTAGCTGCATCTAGTAAATATGAGATAAATATCTGCTGAGGTTGCAGATGACAAAACCATGTACTGAACTAAAATACTAGGTGTAACAATTAGTTTGGTCCTGATGAAAGCCATGCTATGTTATCTTTCTATGTTTAGTTAAGTATTGCTTGCCTGATAGAGTGTAACTGTGGTAAATAACAGTTTTGATTTGAAAAAAAGTTTAAAAAAAGTTAAAAAAGTAAGAAAAAACACTAAGCACTTATCTATAGGCTACTGATTCTTATTGGATATATATGTCTTAGAACATACACCCCTCTAGAGCAGATACTATGTTATGTGTGAGTTCTGCTACGTAACCATCACATTTATTATTCCTAATTAAGAAAAAAACTTGATATGTTTTCTCTAATACATAAGGCAAAGGGTGATACAAATTTTATGGACTGGGAGACATGTTTGTGTCCTTCAATATATTTTTGAATCTGTCCTAAGTCTGAGGAGAACTATTCATTACTGTGTCCTAACCCACAGGGAAACCAAAGTCAGTCATTCTTCAAATTTAACATCCTGGAACGATATTCTTATGTTCTAAAATGTACTTTAAACCAATGAGAATCTCTGTTGTATTTGGATGATTGAGCTTTGAAGGAGCTCCAAATTTTCTTATGCAGTCCATGAGATGGGTTTATAGTTTAGACAGATGAAGGCAGTAACTGTTGAGATCGCAGAATATCCCTTCTTTGCTAAAGGGGGAAAAGGATACTTTTAGTCATTCCTGAATGCTTTGCAAAAGGTAAAATATTCCATTGCTTTTAAGTTGGAACTAATTTATAGCAAGTATTCAAAGAATCTATTTAATTACACACCAATGGGTATGAAAATGGATTTCCTATTTTTTGACCCTTAATTTTTATCAGTTTGTGCTACACTGTGTCCACTGGGAAATACAGTGTATATAAGGGATGTTTCTTTCAAGCATTTCATGCATATGAATCTTTTAAACATGAGGTTTTGAAACTATGTTGGCAAAATATGCTACAATTCTATTGCTTACAAACAAAAGCCAAGGTGGTTTTGACTTGAAGTCAAAAAGTGCCATTTATTAAATGTCATGGTAATGACTTGTACCATCAGTTCCATAAAGGAAATCTCTGTGAGAGCATTTTCTGAAAGTGTTTTTTTTTTTTCTCTCTCTCTTATTGTCTGCTTGGAATATTTCTTCTTGAATATACACACTGTGAATTTGACTTTGTCCATGAACAACCAAAATCTTAATGTTAGTCCATTTACTTACAGTGAACTTTGAATTAATTTTTAGAATACAAAAAGCAAGATCTTATTCTTTTAACCTGGCCCCAAACCCTTTTAAAGGCAATTTTCCAACTAGATTTACAATCCCTTTCTTACACTTAAGGTAGTTTTCTCTGGTATAAGTTTTAAAAATTAGAATTAATGATTCATGACCATAGTAAATTACATGTATGTCATAGTATATTTTGCAAGCTTATCTGACTTAAGGAATAGAAGGCTAAAACATGGAAATAAGGAAAATAGAATGTTAGAAAGTTTTCTTTTTCTGGGTTTCTAATTTTTGACTTAAATTCCTCTGTGGGGCAAAACTTGATTTGGGAATGTATTGAAAAATATTTAAATGACTGATGCATTTTCTCTTATTGTGTTTTAAAAAAGGATATAATTTATCACTTTACAAGAAAGAAAAACAGACTTGTAGAAAGAAATCTTATGTTTTTCATGATCTTAATTGCCCCTAATCATTTTCATGTGAATGAAAGTGTTTTTCCACAGTTAATCTTGTAGAACATGAATTTTTAAAATAGTATTCACAATTTTTTTTCAATTTTTAGTGTTTCTGAAATAATACATGATTAAAAATAGAATTTTGTGTGTGATTCTAATACAAAGAGTCTTTTAAAAACAATTCTCATTAGAATTAGTAAATTGTTACAGAGGAAATTAGTAAGTAAAATGGCTAAATAAAATTAGAGTCATTTTATATTATTCTTTATAGTTATAATTCTGTTTTCTTTTTTTATTGTTTTGTTTTTGTCAGAGTTAGGTTTTTAATAATCAGTGAAAGTGAGAACAAATATTTTCTCAAGGTTGTTAAAAAACTTTTACTGTATTCTTGGCTCCATTAAAATTGCTTTTGTATCCCAAGATAGGCCTCAAAATGAAAAAAAAGTTTGATAAAAAGGATAATTTATTTAGGAAAAGTGAGGATCTTAACTAAGGAAAAAGCCTTAAATGGAGATGTATAGAGATAGAAAAATGTGGTTAGAATTTAACAGGAAAACAGTTAAACAAACTCACAGGAATTTCACTCATGATAAGAAGAGTAAAAGAAGAAAAAAACCAGAGTTTTGTCTTATTTATAATGAGTGAGGGAAATCTCTCTTTATCTGTTTCTCATGGTGGATATAAGAATCAGATGAGATTGTTTTTGTAGAAGTTAACTGTAAATTGTGAAGTATTAAACTCTGATTACTATTTTTAGAATGGAGTATTAATACTTGAATCACAACATAACATTGCAGAAGGTCTAAAGTTAAAAAAGTCTCATACTAATGAATTTAAAATATCCACAGGAATTCTTATTCTCAACAGAAAACCACCTCAGTGCAACATATAGAAAACTATTTTTGAATTTAGTTCATTTCCCAGTGAGAAAAGTAAGAGCTTAGTCCCAGGAAAACCACTTGGCTATTTAGATTTTGAAATACTCTAATTTGTTTTGTGAATTATTTATTCTCAAGATGAACTTCAAATTAGAAAGTACCTTTAAGATATATAGGAGGAGCTTTTAACCTTTTAGGACTATAACTCAAATTTGCTTTGGCACCATAACAAGAATAATATAAATTGCTCATGTGAAGATACTACTAGAAGATACGTAGAATATTTAACTTGTCTTTATTTTTTTACTTAAATATAATTTACAGTAGTGAAATGGTCTTATCTCAAATGTACCATTCAGTGAGTTTTGGGGAACAGATACTGAGACACAGCATTTCTATCACTTCAGAAAGTTCCTGTCTGCCACTTCTCAGTCAGTCTACCCCTGCCCCACTCTCCGCCTCTAGAAGTAACACTGATCTGATTCCTAGTGTCATTGTTTAGTTTTGGAAATTTAGGAATTTCATATAAATGAAGTCATATACTATGTATGTTTTCTTGTCTGACTTCTTTCATTTAGCATAATGTTTTTGAGATTTATCCATGTTGTTGCAAGTATCAGTAGTCCATTCTTTTTTATTGCTGACTAGTAGTCAACTGTTTGACAATACCACATGTATCTATCCATTCTCCTGTTAATGGACATCTGAATTGTTTCTAGTTTTTAGCTGTTATAAGTAAAGCTTCCATTAATATTTGTGTACAAGTATTTGTGTGGACATGTGTTTTTATTTTTCTTGGATTAACACCTGGATACAGAATTAATGGATCACAGAGTAGATGTATGTTTAACTATTTTAGAAATGAGAAAGTTTTCTAAAGTGGTGGTACCAATTTGCATTTCCATTGGCCTTCCAGTTGCTCCACATTCTCTGACATTTGTTGTTGTCAATCCCTTTCATTTTAGCCATTTCAGTGGGAGTAGCTCATTGGGGTTTCAATTTGCATTCCTCTGCCTGATGACTAATGATGCTGAGCACTTTCTCACATGCGTGTTTTACATTTGTAGATCTCCATTTGTGAAGTGACTCTGTCTTTTGCCCATTTTAAAAATAGAGTCATTTGTCTTTCTGTTATTGAATTGCAAGAGTCTATATATATTCTGGGATTTAGGTCCTTTGTCATGTGTTATGAATACTTACATGTGTTATGAATATTTACTCTCAGTAGCTTGCCTTTTTTTCTTGCATTTTCTTATTAGCACAAGGTTTTATTTTTGATGAAGTCCAGTTTTTTCATTTTTTTCCTTTGTGACTTGTACTTTCTGTGTCTTCTTTAAAATTACTTTGTTGATCTAAAGGTTGTGAAGACCTATATTTTTTTCCTAGCAGTTTTGTTGTTTTAGCTTTTATGTTTGGACCTATGATCCATTTCAAATTAATTTTTGTGTATAGTTTAAGGTAGTATCATTTGTCGAAGAGGTTTCTTTCTCCATTGAATTGCTTTTGTGCCTTTGTCAAAATTTTTGATTGTATTTGTACACATCTATTTGAGGTCTGTTTACTCTGTTTCACTACCTCATTATCTTATTCCTGTAGCTTTATAGTAAATCTTGATGTCAAGTGGTGTATATCCTCCAGATTTTTTTCCTTTTCAAGATTGTTTTTACTATTTTTGTTCCTTTGCCTTTCCAAATAAAATTTTAAGTTATTTTGTCAATTTCCAGAAAAAAAGATGGCTGTGATTATAATTGACATTGCTTTGAATCTATATATCAGTTGAGGGATATAGAACAACAATCTTAACATTAAGTCTTCAATCCATGAACGCAGTATAACTCTTCATTTGTTTAAGTCTTTAATCTCTCAGCAATATTTTTTTTAAAATATACATTTTATATTTATATGCTATTTGTTAAATATATCCTTAATGCTTTGATTTTTGAAGCTCTTGCAAATGATACTGATTTTTAACTCCTTTTTCTGTTTATGGTACTATATAGAATACAGTCGATTTTTTAATTGACTTTGTACTTTGCAGCATTACTAAAATTCATTGTTTTCTTTCTGATTCATTAGAATTTACTACATACATGGTCATGTCATTCTGAATAAAGGTAGTTTTACTTCATTCTTTCCAAATTGTATGTCTTTTTGTTTTTTTCTCTTTGTCTTGTTTTATTGCACTGGTTAGGAATTCTAGCATGATGCTGATCACAGATATCCTATCTTGTTTCAAATCTTAGGCAGAAGGCATTCACTATCTCACCATCATGTATTACATTAGCTACAGTTTTTTGTAGGTTCCTATTGTCAGGATTTTGAAGTTTCCATTTTTGGTAGTTTGCTGTAGAACAATTTTTTTATTCATAAATGCTTGTTGAATTTTGGAAGATTTTTTATGCATGTACTTAAATATTATTTGATTTTTCTCTCAATGTATTATATATAGTACACTATATATAATACACTATATTATATATAGTGTATATAGTGAATTGCACTGATTAATTTTCACATATAAAACCAACTTTATATTCTTGGGCAACACCTAATTGTCCATAATATATTATGCTTTTCATATATTGATGGATATAAGGCTAAAATGAGATGGTGTTTGTAGAAGTTATTTTTAATACACTAAATAGATGTAAGTTACTGATAAATAATTTTCAGGAAGAAGCATACATAAATAAAACTTAAATCTTTGATGTGAATTTTTTTTTATAAATTTTATTTATTTTTGGCTTCGTTGGGTCTTTGTTGCTGCACGCGGGCTTTCTATAGTTGTGGCGAGCGGGGGCTACTCTTCGTTGCGGTGTGCGGGCTTCTTCTTGCAGTGGTTTATTTTGTTGCAGAGCATGGGCTCTAGGTGCGCGGGCTTCAGTAGTTGCGGCTCACAGGCTCTAGATTGCAGGCTCAGTAGTTGTGGCACACTGGCTTAGTTGCTCCGTGGCATATGGGATCTTCCTGGACCAGGGCTCGAACCTGTGTCCCCTGCATTGCCAGGCAGATTCTTAACCACTGCACCACCAGGGAAGCCTCTTGATGTCAATTTTTATGTTAATAGTTTAATACCTATAATTAATAATTTATGGTCTTTTGATGGTAATCAGGAGAGAGCATATTTTATATTCAGGAATAACTGACAAATATTTATTGAGCACTTACTATGTGTGCTCTGCTCATTGCTGGAGAGGCACTGGTGAACATGACAAAAGCTACTGACCTTGTAGTACTTATATTCTAGTGGAGAAGATAGACAGTAAACAAATTTTTGATGCTCTGCTCTACCTGAGGGAGGTTCTGACCTAGGATTTTAGAATATTGTTAACAAAGCCACCATGTGAGGACTTGGGGATTTTGCTTAGCTGAGCTTCCTTACACCTTATTGTTCAGTTCAATTCCCCCTTTTCCAAACCAGATTTTGCCAGATAGAAAAGTATGTTATTTATGTTTTGCTCTGTGTTCTGCTCTCTTTCCCTGATGATCAGCTATTTAATTCAAACTTTCCTTGGCATTGGAAAATTTATGTATTTTAGAATAAACAGATAGAAAGCCATTTTATTATAGAATAACTAAATATATACAAAAATAAAGAGAGTAGGATACCAAATCCATATGTATCCAGTAATTACTGGCTCCAGTAATTATGAACTCATGGTCAGTGCTGTTTCATCCATGTACTCACTCAGTTCCCGTCTCAGTTTGGATTATTTGAAGCAAATTTCTTGCTATCCATCCATAAGTATTTTTCAATTTTATTATAAAATATAAGGAATCTTTTTTTAAAGCACACCAAAATATCATAATCTCATCTAAAAATTAATAAGTTATTAATATCAACTAATAACTAGTAATTGTTCAAATTCCATATTTTTCATCATATTTTGATAAAACTTCATTCAAGTAAAGACAGAGTTGTTATATCATTTTTGCTTCCATCTTTTACAGGAATAAAGACATTTGGTATAAGTATCTATATAGAAGTAAAGATGTCATCTGAATTTTGAAGGCAATGAAATTGATTAAAGTTTTCATTTTTAACGTTTTAAAAACTGACCATAGAAAATGCTGTGCTAGATATATAATGAGTACAAAAAAATTTTAGACCTCAACCATGTCTTATAAAGAATTTATAGCGTTGTGGCTGAGTTATAACACAAAAGGTAACCCACAATACAAGTTGAGTTCTGTCCCAGTAATGGGGGTGAGTGGCTCTCAGCCTCTATGACCATTCACATTGGTGTATCATATCAGGAGGTGATTGCAAGGCACATTTTTTAATTCTGGAAAGACAAAACTTTGAAAATTATTTACCTTTTAAATAATTAGAATGGATTCAGGATTATTGTTGTAATCATGCCAGTTACATTCCTTTGAATTCCAATATGCTTTTATGAGTGAAGAGAAAAAGATGATGGAATTACAGCTTGGCCTTGAAAGTTGGGTGTGCTTTGGGAAGGTGGAGACTGGTTAGGAATAGTGGCCAGGGTTCTTGAGAGGAACAGAACCAGTAGGATCTCTCTCTATAGATACAGATATAGATACAGATATAGATGTCTATTGATCAATATATGTACATAGAGGTCTAGGTAGACAGATAGAGGGATAAACAGATAGATAGATGGATAGATAGACAGATGGATAGATAGATTTCTCTCTCTCTTTCTCCATATGTGATTTAAAAAAATAAATCTCTCCCCTACCTCTCCCCCTCATATATGGAGAGATTTATTTTAAGGAATTAGTTTAGTTTTTACAGAGGCTAGCAAGTCTAAAATCTGCAGTATGGGCTGGCAGGCTGGAGACCCAGGGAAAAGCTGATGTTGTATCTCAAGTCTGAAGGCAGTCTGCTGGCAGAATTCTCTCTTCTGAAGGCCTTCAACTGATCGGATGAGGCCCACCTACCTTATAGAGAGCAATCTGCTTTACTCAAAGCAGATTTAAATGTTAATCTCATCTAAAAATACCTTCACAGAAGCATCCAGATATTTTTGACTAAGTATCCAGGTACTGTGTCCTAGACAAGTTTACACATGAAAATTAACCATCACAAGTGGGCACCATGGCATAAGCAAATGAGTGGAGGTGGACTTCAATACTCTTTTGGATTAAGGCAAGTAGAGCATTTAAACTAGAGGAAAAATTCATATATGGACATAGCGGTTAGTAAAACCACTAAGAAATGATCCTAATTTTGTCCTCAATTATTCTTAAAGTTGATGCTAAAATGATATATATTATGTTTCTTGAAAGAACCAAATTTTGTTGAATTTGATCTTTTGATGTGTAGTAGTAAGAAGACAGAGCATCTGTGAAATATTTGATTAGTACAGTCAATTTTCATTTATTAGTAATAATGGAAACAGGGTCCACATGGCTACTGAGCTTCATAGATAACATTTAACACATTAATATTCAGAATTTTCATCATCCACTCAGAATTTAAACTTGTAGTTATAACAAGTAGAAACATTGATTTATGTTTTATCTTTGCTTCCTTTCTGATAATGGTTTAAAGGACTGAAAAGGACAGGTTGAAATTGACTGGTCCTTAAAAAACCAAATTGTAAATGTTGATCATAACAATGGAAAGTCCTTGTTGTTAGCTTATTTCACTAACCTTGTTTGTTATATTTATGTATGATACTTACTGTAGCTTTATAGACTTGGGCTTTGTGAATCACTTTGTACTTACACAAACCTCTAATTTTATTTTCTACAGTTTTCTGCCTGCAATTGAGTCTTAAGTTTTCACTAATCATATATGGTCTATATATGACCATACATATGCAAGGTGACAATCTATCTTGATACTAGCTATGACTAGGAGAGTTGAATAGAGTGAAACATTTGGAATAAACATACAAACACAAGCAGGGCTAAAATGCTGTACTATGATTATCCTTTTGTTTCTGCCACCAGAGTCTTTTTTCTTCTGTTGAATGTATTGCTTTAATGAGCTTTCAGTAAAGATAATGAAACATTAATGAACTTCAGTCTTCTTACCACCCCAATCATCAAAGACAGGGGGAAATAACTAAAAATTAACAATCTTTCATAGGGGATTAGATTCTTATTTTCATTTTCTAATTCCATTCCAGAATTTCTAATTCTCATTCCAGAATTTGCACAATAATTCTAGCTCATGCATAAACTGCAAATATGAGGAAAACACGATTAGGATAGCTTTCCTCAAAATGTGAGTCAGTTACGAAGAATTTATGAACCTTGCACTCAGCCTATTAGGAACAAAAGAAAAGAATACAGACAAAAATTTGATCAAACCAGAAGCTATCAGTTTTAGCAGTTCGGCATATTTTTGTTTAGTCTTGTTTATGAATTTTTTGGTTCATAATTAAAAGCATATGAATTATGAATTTGTTGGTTGTTTATAAATTTTTTGGTTCATAATTAAAAGCATAAGGTATATGATATTTTTAATTTTCTATATAATGTAAAAAACTTCATAGGCAAAATTTTTGTTATTGAAAAATAACCCAATGTATGTATGTCTTGTAATTTTCTTAACGAATCTTCCATTACTGGACATTTATTTTATTTCCAATTTTATTATTGTATTGGGGATCCCAAAGACCACCCCCAGGCTTAATGATTTGCTAGGAGGACTCATGGGACTCAGTACATAGCCTTATCAACAGCTAAGTTTTATTACAGTGAAAGGATACAAAGCAAAATCAGCAAGGGAAAAGGCACATGGGATGAAGTCCAGAGGAAACCAGGAGCCAGCTTCCAAGAGTCCTCTTCCAGTGGAGTCACATGGATGCACTTAATTCCTCCAGCAATGAGTCATGACACGTGTAAAGGGTTGTAACTGGGGAAACTCGTTAGAGATTCAGCACCCAAGGTTTTTACTGGGACATGGTTACATAGGCGCCCTCTGCTTAGCATGTACCAACATTCCAGATTTCCAGAAGGAAAGCAGGTGTTCTGCATAAACCATGTTTTTTGCACAGTTTAGGCATAGTGAGATACCCTTATCTTTTAGGGAAAGTTTACATCAGTGGGTAAGGAACTGTTTACCTGCCAAGTACTTAGATGCCAGCTGAGGATCAACCCTTGCAAGCATCTTCTTCTAAGAATAGCAGTCTCAAGTTTGTTACGCTAACTCTTTTTCTGCACAATTATTATAAATAATGCTGTAATAAGCATCTTTGTTAATAAATCTTTTGGCATATTCCAGATTATTTCCTTATGAAAGATTCCTAGAAATTGATATTACATCAAAAATATGAGCTTTAAAAGACTTCTCTTACTGATAAATTACTTTCCCAGAAGTCTTTTCAAATTTTCACTTTCACCAAGCATGTATGAGTGGGGGCACCAAAAACCTTGACTAAAATAGGTGAGATCCATATGGTCCAAACAGCAATTCATCATAAACCTGAAAGAATTAATTAAAAATAATTGAGTTTTATGAGAGGAAACAAAGACTAATCGTTGCTTCCATTTGTGGGGGGCAGGGACATTAAGAACGCTCCCATTAAATTATCACCCAAAATGCACTTTTCTCCTGGACCTCTGTCTGTTTTTGCCTAGAGATCTATGACGTCATTGTCATCTGTAAAACACACACCATCCAATTCATTTTAACATTCATTTGCTTTAAACAATTAGCACGTATTCTGTACTAGGCATTGCAGTTGTGTGGAGGATAAAACAGTGCACTGCGCCTGCCTTTTCTCCTTGCTTTTGTTCATTTTGTTTTTACATAATTTTTGCTTATTTTTACCTAAAATTTTATGGCCTATTTTAAATGTTTTTCCTAAAACTGTAATTAGTTGTAATAAATTGCAGAAAACTTGGAAAATACAGAGCACTCACAAAAAATGACAGTCCATTGGTATTCCACCACCCAGAGATACTCACTGTTAAATTCTGGTGTATTTGCTAGAATCTATTTTCCAGGTGTAGTTTTTCCCTTAGTTAAACGACAGAGCTCCATAAGAACCCTCAGAGGGTGTTCCTATAATATAAAGAGGAACTTTGTGAAGGGCGATGCCATGACTCAGGTGATTCAGTTTGAACTTTTGAAAGGAGAAAAGTCATTATTTAAGTTCTCTGAACCTGAAAATAGCCATTATATTGTTCTTTGTTATTCTTGTCTTATTTACTGAGTCTCTAGGTACATGTTCCAAGTGTTTAACCATTGTAAGTGCGTGACAGAACAACATTGGTTATTGGCTATAGAGCAAGATTCCATTTGAAAGAACATTTCATTTGAACTGTGAGTGAATTCAAGTGTATACCCTAGGAAACAAATTGTTTGGTTCCTGACAAAGTAGAATAGCAGAAAAGAAACTATGAGGTAAAGCCTGGAAGGACCAAGCTTTACATCAGAGCTACAGCATCCACGTACCACAAGTGATCCTACTAGAATTGCATGCTGGTACGGCAAGAACTGCTGGTACTCTTACAGCATGATTTCTAAATTCTTTTATCCTTGAATTTGATTCCCATCTTGGTCTTAGGTAAGTGTTTGTTTATTTACTTAAACAAAAACATATTTTTCTGAGCATATTTTCAGGGGACTGGTATATTTGAAAATGATTTGTTTCCTGGCCTTTATACATTGAGAACAATTTTGTTATGAAATTTCTGTTTCACACCTTTTCTTTTCCCTTGGTGGTATTCTGTTATTTATGGGTTCTTTTACTGTTTCACAGAAGAAATTTGGAAGGAACCTGAGTTTTGCTCCTTTGAGCTTTTTTCTTTCTAAATATATATGAAATTTTCTTTATTCTTATACTTTAAATGTTCTTTATTCCTTTAATTTTGCAGAATGTACTTGTGTACAAATCCTTTTTAATTAACTTATCCTAAAACACAGTAAGCCCCAATACTCAGAAGATGCAAATCTTTTTTTCAGCTCAGGAAATTATTATTCAGTAGTGTATTTTTTCATTCCTGATTGTTCTGTTTTCAACTTTGGTAAACTGTATGATTCCTTTCATGGATATTTATCTTTTGTCCTCTTTAATCTGTAATCTTCTCTCTCATAATTTTCGTCTTTGGACACTTTTCTTCTGCACTCTAGGAGTGCTTGCCAAATCCAGTCATTTGGTATTCTGCACTGTCTTCTACTCCCCCACTAACACTGAAGTACATTTTTGGTTTCCTTGTATTTCTTGCCTTTTTAAAAACACTATTTCCATTTTCGTTTGCCTTAACAAATATTATTTTCTAAAGTCTTAGTTTATTTTTTCCTTGTTGCTTTTGACCTCTATTTTTTAGATTGAAATATAGTTGATTTACAATGTTATATTATATCAGTTTCAATATTTTACTACATTTAAAGTTCTTGTAAAATATTGGCTATATTTTTTTGTGTTGTACAATATATCCTTGTAGCCTGTTTATTTTATGCATAGTAGTTTATACCTCTTACTCCCCTACCCCTATCCTCCCCCTCCCCACTTCCCTCTCCCCACTGGTAACCACTAGTTTACTGTCTATATCTGTGAGTCTGTTTCTGTTTTGTTATACTAATTCATTTGTTTTATTTTTTAGGTACCACATATAAGTGATAATTTGACATATTTGTCTTCCTCTGTCTGACTTATTTCACTAAGCATAATACCCTCTAGTTCCATCCACGTTGCTGCAAAGTGTCAGAATTTCATCCTTTTATATGGATGAGTAATATTCCATCGTATATATATACACCACATCTTCTTTATCCATTCATATGTTGATGGACACTTAGGTTGCTTCCGTATCCTGGCTATTGTAAATAATGCTGCTATGAATATTGGGATACATGTATCTTTTCAAATGAGTGTTTTCATTTTCTTCAGATATATTTTCTCACATGATATACAAAAATAAACTCAATGGATTAAAGACTTAAATGTAAGACTGGAAACCATAAAACTCCTAGAAGAAAACATAGGCAGACCACTCCTTGATATAAATCTTAGCAATATATTTTTTTGGGGGGGACACCTGTCTCCTAAGTCAAAGGAAACTAAAGGAATAAACAAATGGGACCTAATTAAACTTAAAAGCTTTTGCACAGCAAAGGAAACCATGGACAAATAAAAAAGACAACCTAATGAATGGGAGAAAATGTTTGCAGGTGATATGACTGATAAGGGGTTAATATCCAAAATATATAAACAGCTCATACAACTCAATATAAAAAAAACCCCAAACAACCAGATTAAAAATGGACAGAGGACCTGAATAAACATTTTTCCAAAGAAGGTATACAGATGGCCAACAGGCCCATGAAAACATACTCAACATCGCTAATCATTAGAGACATGCGAATCAAAATCACAATGAGATATCATCTCACACCTGTTAGAATGACTATCATCAAAAAGTCTACAAATACCAATGTTGGTGAGGATGTTGAGAAAAGGGAACCCTTGTACACTGTTGGTGGGAATTGCTGCAGCCACTATGGAAACAGTATGGGGGTTCCTCTAAAAACTAGAAATAGAACTACCACATGACTGAGCAGTTCTACTCCTTGGTGTATATCCAATTGGTGTATAAAACACAAATTCGAAAAGATACATGCACCCCCATGTTTTGGCCTCTATTTTGAATAGTTGGCTTGCTACAATATAGTGAGAATGCCAACACTTTTCTAAAATTTTCTTCTGAGTCTAGTAGAATATTTTACTAGATTTTCAGAATTGCAGACTGCATTAGTTTCCCATGGCTCCTCTAACAATTTACCAAAACTTGCTAGCTTAAACCAATACATATTTATTCTCTTATAGTTCTAGAGGCTAGAAATCCAAAATTAATGTCACTGGACTAAGTTGTCAAGAGTCTGGACTTAGAGTTTTGGGACTCTAGGGAAGAATCTGTTTCTTTGCCTTTTCTAGCTTCTGAAGGCTGCTTGCATTTCTTGGCTCATGACCTCTTTCTCTAATCACTCCAGTTTCTTGCTTCTGTCATCACATTTCCTTCTCCCCTTTTAGTCACATCTCCCCTTTGTAAGGACACTTGCATGTAGGGTCCGTCAGGATAATCCAGGATAATCTTCCCCTCTCAGGATTCTTAATTTAATCATACCTGCAAAGTCCCTCTTATCCTATGAGCTAACATTTACAGGTTCTAGGGATGAGGATGTGATATCTTTGGGGCCATTGTTCAGTCTACTGTAGGGAACTTTCCCCTTGTATCACAGTCACATGGGCTTCAAATTCAGAATGACCTGGGTTCACACAACCACTTAGCAATTGTCTGAACTTGGGCGAGTGACTTAATTAGTTTTCTTTGCTATTAAACTGGGATAAACTCAGCACCGACCTCATAGGGTTACTTTGCCAATTAGATCAAGTAATGTAAAGTGTTTAGCAAACTAGGTCCTCACTAAATGTTAACTAGCATTGTCATGATTAATGTAGGCCCCAATGTGTTTACTCTGCCCTGAATAAGGAGAAACAGATCTATGCAAAGTGAGTGATTTCACAAATAGAGAACATGGTGGATTTTTCTCAGCTCCACTCCATGTTCACTTGGTTGTGTTGGTCACCTTTTCTTGTTCTATAGTTGAGGAGCAGGTGTCAATGCCCACTTCTCTGCGCAATTCCTGGTAACTGCAGACATCTATCTATCTGAAATAGGTTGGCTCTGCCAAGGTGGGGCCTTTCCTATTCCACCCCTTCGTTCTTTATTAGTTTTAGCTGTTCAGCACATGAGAATTATAATCTCCATTATACATTGTTATCAAGATCTGCCTGTCCCACCCTCTGCACAGAGCTCTTTCCTTGAAATAGGACTGTATTAAATCCTACCACCAGGATTACTTCATTCCTAGTTGTTTTCTTGGAGCTGTAGTGTCCCAAGTGGATCGTGATAGATGGGGGTATGGGGAGGGAAATGGTTTTTCAATAGCAGCACCCACATTTTATTTTATTTTTAAAAATTTTTTGAATTAATTTTTATTGGAGTATAGTTGCTTTACAATGTTGTGTTAGTTTCTACTGTACAGCAAAATGAATCAGTTATACATATACATATATCCCCTCTTTTTTTGGATTTCCTTCCCATTTAGCTCACCAGAGTGCATTAAGTAGAGTTCCCTGTGCTATACAGTATGTTTTCATTAGTTATCTATTTTATACATAGTATTAATCGTGTATATGTGTCAATCCCAATCTCCCAATTCCTCCCACCACCCGCCTTCCCCCTTGGTATCCATACATTTGTTCTCTACATCTGTGTCTCTATTTCTGCTTTGCAAATAAGATCATCTACACCATTTTTCTAGATTCCACATATATGCGTTAATATACAATATTTGTTTTTCTCTTTCTGACTTACTTCAGTCTGTATGAGGGTCTCTAGGTCCATCCACGTCTCTACAAATGACCCAATTTCATTCCTTTTCATGGCTGAATAATAATCCATTGTTTATATGTACCACATCTTCTTTATCCATTCCTCTGTTGATGGACATTTAGTTTGCTTCCATGTCCTGGCTATTGTAGATAGTGAGCAGCACCCACATTTTAGAGAAATGATGTTTGTTCTGTTTGGTTTTTTCTTAGGTGGTATTAAGCTTCTTTCTAATGGCTTTCAGATGGGCTAGGGGTTTATTATTATGTAAAGATCACTGATTGCTTTCCTCAGTTCACTTCCATCATCCTAATTAATGAAAATTTTTTCTCAACTGCAGATAGGTGAATGCTTAAAATAATGTTTTTGTGACCTTGACATTTTCGTCTTTTTATGATTGTTATAGTATTTTCTTGAGGCTATAAAAAGGGCTGCCTCACAGTCTAAGGTAACAAGCCATATTGAACCAGAAATCATGATTCTTTTTGAACATTTTTTATTTACTGTGAGCTTGGAAGTATCTGCCAAACTTGTTCAAATACTTGGCAATTCAGAAAGATATTATGCAACAGTGATGCTACTGTTCTATTGTGTTATATCCTAATCATGATGAAGTTCTCATATATTTTTCTAACTCACGTTAAGCTTATCCTGCATCTTAGTATTGCCTCTGTATCTACAAACAACTGTTTCCATTTGATAGCCAAAAAAAAAAAAAGACTAAAGCTATGTTTTATTTGCTGTCTCTCAGCACACATATAAAAGTGTTAAGTAGAACCTAGTACAAAAGGAGTTACTCATATTTCTTAGATGTTTTGTAACATATAATTTGGGAGCCATGAATACTAACTGGTATTCAGTAGATATAAATAAGTTAGTTTGTTGGATCATTATTTTTATTGAATCCTTTTGGAAGCGGTTCACTATAACCAAAAGAAGGTAGATAGTTTAAGTAATTTTAGAATACATATTGTTCATTTTTGACTATAAATTAACAATATGAATTGATTTAAATGGACATTTCAGTCATTGATTCTAAAATCTGAACTAATACAAGAGATGGAATTCAGCTGCCCAAGCAAGCTTCTGGGGTTTGATTATTCAACTGATTAAGATGCTATTTGTCAACTCTAGTTTACCACCCCTTTTAATTATATAGATAATCAAACTAAGAACTGCTAATTCTGTCTCCTATTAATTGATTGTAATTACCTACAGATTAAAACTGCATGTGCAATTAACTCAAAGAATTAATTGATAGAAGGGAATTGATAAAAGGGAAACAGAACGAGCTTGGCATAAAAGAGGCTCTAGGGACAACAGGCCTGCTGAAACCAGTGGTGTCTTGGGCTCTGTCAAGTCCTCATAAAGATACACCACACTTGCCTCTGGACTTCTCTGGCTCTATCAGAGGCAGTTGCATAGATTATTTCCTGTGAACGTTTGGTTTCTTTGTTGACTGAAACAATATATTTGAAAGGTTTAAAATCCTATTGTCTTTGGGTTTTGTGCTGATATTCAGACAATTTGGACAAATCTATCAATTTGCAATATGGAGGAAATGCTTGTCACTACAAAGATCACAGAAAAGTGGTGAATGTTTTACCTAGTTAGAGATCCTTCCTTCCTCCCTCCTTTCCCTTGTTCCTTTCCTCATTTTCTTGGCAATATCACCAGATACAATCTTACCAGTTTTCTGTGACTCATCTAAATAATTTGTTTCTAAAGTAATTATGCTTATTAGATTTTGAAAATCCCTCTCATCTGTGTAAATAATTGGCTCATTGTTAACTGCATAAATTTGAATGAAAATGGGAAATAAAAAGCCACCCCCAACTCATATGTATTTAAAAACGATTACCATTATAAACATCAAGATAAATATCAAGAGAGGGAAGATGGTCTGGTGAAAAAAATATTTGGTCCTGAAAAAAAGAATTTTAAAAATCCCTTTTTAAAGACTCTTCCATTTTTTCAGATGTTTATATCAGTTGTATTACATGGGGCCTTTCACTCTCAGCAGTTTCCTGAGTGGCCTTTCACCCAATACCAAGTCAGTGCAGTAGCATATACTAAACATATGCTTGGGGCACAGCACTGTATTCAATATTATGGAGAATACAAAGCAAGTTAAAGACTCTCAAGTCTAGATAGGGAGATGAGATCTGAAGAAGACAACAAAATAACATGAACTAGTGGTATAATAAAGTTTTTCAAAGAGTCTAAATAAGTATTGAGGAAACACAAGGACACAAAGACATCAGTATGGATATTTAACAATTTTTTTAATGTTCAGAATTAGCTAATAACTCCTTGTTAATCTGATGGGATATTTTGGTTTCTTTCCAAATTTTGCTATTGTATTTTCCCCAGATTTGTTTAATCTCAGAGTATTTTATTTTGTCCTGCTGGCTGGTAAACTGGGAGTTCTAACAAGATTTCTTATTTTTTCACCTATCAATATACAGCCTACTCTTGCTTCCCCCCCCCCCACCCTTAGATTTCAGAATCTTAATTTCTCTTTGGCATTATCTGTGAAGCTTGTTGGCTCTGTGAAGGGTTTGTGAAGATTTAGTCTGATGTATGACTTTGGTCTTCTTCAAACTATCAGCTTATAACTTTCGACTGACTTTGTGGAATAAATTGGAATTTGTTGCGTGTCACCTTCTGTGCTTAGCTTCTGAGGAGGAGTCATTAGTATAGATCAGTGTGTGAATGATTACCTTGAGGATTTTAGTGGAGGCTTTACTGCTTCCTGAAGTGGAAAAGTTATAGCTATATTTTCTAGTGTGATACCTGTATACTGGAGAAAATAATGTATGGCCTTCTTGATTATATGAGTCTGTTTTGTGGGTAAACAAGATAAAATATTTGAAATGCTCTGGAATCTCTTGGAAAATAAGTCATATAGCATTTAGTTTCATTTGAGGTTGGGCTCTTCAGTGATCAGGAAGATTCCCTTTTGCCTGTGAGATTTAACCTTGTGAGGCTAATTCTAGTTCACCAGTGTTTACATAGTAACTTTAATCACATTGCTAATGAACCAGAATCACAGAGCAATTCCAAGTAAGATATTGTCCTTGCCCTGAAGGAGTTTATACATTTAAAAAGGAGATTGGAAAGAGATGCTCTGTTATCTAAAATAGTGAGAACATTTATTGTAGAAGTTCATTGAAGGAAGTGGGCGAAATAGGGATAGTGCTAGTAAATTGAGAAATGCTTCAAATTAGTCAAAAAAGCTTCATAAGAAATGTGGGGTATACACATCTCTAACGCTCTTATGCTATCCTTTTATATCCCCCTGGGTTTATGAAAGTCCCCAGTAAAGGATGACGTGTATGGCCTTTCCTTTGCTATCCTCTTCTCAGATACTAATCTTTTCAGATTCTCTATGATCTACCCATTATTGGCATTCGCTTCCATTAAAGATATTCATTTCTTCATATTGGGTTGTGATTGAGATACATAATTTGTTATGGTGCCTCTCCTAGAGATTTTTCCTTTTTGATAGAGGGCAGAGACTGACTGAAATTGAAGAAATATATGTAAAATTAAGATGGGGTAGGATATGTGTGTGTATATTGATTAGAATGTCTCTGAGATAATATCACATTTTTATTATTTTATGTTACTACTCTACCTCCCTATATATAGGACACTTAACTTATGGTCCTATAAATAAATTGAAGCAATGAAATGAGAGAATACATTCCTTCTGATTTTTCTCTAAATTTATATGAAATTAACTGGTCCATGGAGGACTCTATTAAATTAAAAATTTCAGGAAAGAAGATATGTATATGAATGAGTATTAGAAAGAAAATTGGAAATGTAAAAATAGATTGATTCATTTGGATGGCAGGATTAAATTGTATTTCTGAGAAATAAGTGGACAAATAAATCTGAAATCTCCTCTTCATTAAAAAATTTTTTGCAGAAATCCCACATAACTACCATGAGACAGAAGAAATATGTGGGCATGTACTGGCTAACCTTTTGCTCTTCCAACCTATTTACCTTAAATACTTTCAATAATTTTATTTACTTCACAATATCAAAACTAGCACCTTGATAATAATTTTGAATTCTCTTTTAAAGTGCTTATGTAACAGGGAGAGGAGGTTTTCTTTTGTTTTCATAAGTGCTATTCACAAATCTGATTTTGCTTTAAGCCTCCCTTAAAAAAGAAGTCAGTGTTCTTGAAGAGAAGAATCAAAAGAATGAACTTATTAGTTTTCTGATGGGCACACTGTATGTAATAAAAACACGAGAGCTTTACTGTGTGAGGAAGCCCATTAACTGAAGCCTCTATGCGGTGCTATCACTTCCTCATCTTGTTATGGTAGATGAAAAGATGTGATTTTAATACAGAATAGTGGGGCCATAAAGATGATTTACGTTCCTCTTTGTAACACTAAGCAGTATGATCAGTGTGTACTTTTCCTGGATAAATATTCTTTTAACCTGCATTGATATTTCCAACAGACAGAGCGTTCTATGATTGGAGAGGAGTAGTGTCTAAAAGGTTTTCCTGTTTGACTCATGACTCCAGTTGGCCTAGTTTCTCTGGATCATCGTCAGTATTTCAGGATTATTGTAGTGTAAGTATTTGTAAAACCGGACATAGAGTTGCATTACCATTTTTCTAGCAAATGATTGAATTCATTTTGATATAACATGTAAGATGTTACTATGGGCATATTTCATTCCTAAAATGATTCCCCATTGAAATTCATCTTTTTTCTGAAGCAGTGCTTTTGTTCTGTTGTCTTATTTTGTGTAAATCTTGCTGATCACCTTAACTCCTAAATATGTATATTAGTTTTTGTTTGAAGAGTGGTAATAGCCAAAGTGATCATCACAGTGGTTTGCCCTAAATGTGATAGCGACTATTTTTGTAATGGTACCTAGACTATCAAGAAAATACAGTGGAAGCCAGTGGAGAATAAAGATGTTTGTTAGGAGTGTGGCACTAAGAGGACTTAACAATCCAAGGACAATGTCACGACCACATACTAATGGTTTTGTGGGTGAGGGCTCTCCAAACTGGGGCGTGAGAATCTATGACTTGAAGATGGAATCAGGACTTCACATTAAGTTCACCTGCTCATCAGGGCAAGTTCTGAGATGTCTCTATGTAAATACAGTAAGTCCCCTACATATGAACCTCCGAGTTGCGAACTTTCAAAGATGCAAATGTGTGTTCACATGTCCAATCACGTAAGTTAGTTCACGTGTCTGGCATACATTGTTACATGCGTGCGTCCTGTACGAGTGGTTGTGCTTTTGTGTATTTTATTGTGTAGTACTGTGTAGAGTACAGTAGTATAGTATGTTTATTTCAATCCCAGGATGTCCAGAAGCAAGCGTAAAAGCAGCAGTATGTATTGTACTGTTCTTTTCAAGGTACTGTACTATAAGATTAAAAATGTTTTCTTTATTTTTTGTGGTTTTTATGTATTATTTGTGTGAAAAGTACTATTACAGTACAGTAGTATATAGCTAACTGTGTTAGTTGGGTACCTAGGCTGACTTTGTTGGACTTACGAACAAATTGGACTTAACGAACGTGCTCTCGGAACGGAACTTGTTCGTGTGTAGGTGACTTACTGTAGTAGAAGCAACTCATGTGATTCTGAAATCTTTAGCAATGATTTCTTAAAAGAGTGCAAAATGCCATTCTATAATATTTGTGTCTCACGGTGTCTGTATAGATGTCTGGAATTTTTACATCTCCTATGTGTTCTGCTCTGTATGTGAATGTGTCTGTCTCATTTTCCTTTTCTTTCCTCTTTTTATATCATGAATTATTTTTCCTTTCGACTTGTGATTTGTATTAGTATTCTTGGGCTGCCATAACACAATACCACAGACTGGGTGGCTTAAACAACAGACATTTATTTCTCAAAGTCCTGAAGGCTGGAAGTCCAAAATCAAGGTGCCAGTACGGCTGTTTTCTCCTGGGGCCTCTCTCTCCTTGGCTAGCAGAAAGCTGCCTCCTTTCTGTGTCCTCACATGGCCTTTCCAGTGTGTGTTTCTAGTGCCTCCCTCTCTTCTTATAAGGATGCTGGTCATATTGGATTAGTGCCCTTACCCATATGACCTCATTTAACCTAATTACCTCTCTAAGGGTCGCATCTCCAAATACAGTCACACTGGGGCTTAAGGAGTCATATGAATTGTGGGGAGACACAGTTCAGTCCATACACCATTAGAGAGCTGATAACAATTATTTTTCTTATCTACTGGATAGTTCGTTATCTAGTATTTTTAAAAATCTTGAGTTTTTATATTTTTTCTGTAAACCAAAACTTTTGAATCACATCATATTTAACTTCTGCTGCTAAATTCTTTGTGAGTAAATATACTAAAACTAAATCATTGCATCCCTGTTTTAGATAAGGGTATTATACAAACATTATTAAGGAAAATTATATGAATTTAGATGAGGAAATTATATGAATATTGTTTAGTGAAATTCAAAGTCTTCGTAATCTACTATTTTCAGAACATAGTAATTAATTACAGAATAGACAGTTACCTCCAGCTAATTGGATGTCTATTGCTAATTCATACATGTCCTTAGCAAAAGTAACACCCATAAAAGGCTGTTTTCATTTTCATTTTCCAGTAAAGGTGAATAAATGAACTACTGCTTACCCTGTTTTACACTAATCATTTAGAGATTGCTCCTAGCTGTGTGAAGAAGTACATTTAAACATATTTCTTTGGGGAATAAGTTGGGCAAGAGTAGACATGACTGTGGAGAGCTCCAGATGCAAGACTGGGGAATTGCCCACGGGGGAATTAGGAGTACAAAGAGCTACTAACCATGGCTTTGGCATAATAGATGGTGCTTTGGGTATGTGTACCTGTCTAAAGAAATTTGGGGTGGACTAGAGTGGAGACTGGGTGAGCATTAATAGGCCTTTTGCCTCAGTCCAGTTAGAGGTTTATCTTACTCTTGCAAACCCACTATGTTGGGGGCGGGGTGTGAATGGATAAGAGGGGATAAGATTCAAACCTTCAGATTTCTTTCCTGCAGCTCACTGCATCTTTAATTTTCACCATTGAAAGTCTAATTTATTTATTTATTTATTAAGGATTCCCCTTTCATTTATCCTTTAAAATAATAACAGTACTAGAAGGGATCAAATATCAAGTTCTAAGTTCATCTTTTCTGCCATTTTTTTTATTGTGGTAAAATACACATAACATAAAATTTACCATTTTAACATTTTAGGTGTACAGTTTGGTGGCATTAAGTACACCCACATTGCTGTGTAACTATTACCACCATCCGTCTCCAGAACCTTTTTATCTTTCCAAACTAAAACTCTGTACCCAGTAAACACTAATTCCTTGTTCTTCCCTTCCCCACCATCCTCTGGCAACAAGTATTTTACTTTTTCTTTTGGGGCTGGCTCATCTCACTTATAATGTCTTCAAGGTTCATCCATGCTGTAGCATGTGTCAAAATTTCCTTCTTTTTTAAAAAGGCTGAATAATATTCTATCGAATATATATGCCATATTTTGTTTATCCATTCATCTGTTGGTGGACACTTGGATTACTTCCACAATTTGGATATTGTGAATAATGCCACTATGAACAAGGGTGTAGAACTATTGTTTGAACCCTTTCTTTTTCTTTTTTTGGATATATACCCAGAAGTGGAATTGCTGGACCATATTGTATTCCTATATTTAATATTTTGAGGAATCATCATATTATTCTGCAGAGTGGTTGCACCATTTTACATTCCCTCTAGCAATGCACAAGTGCTCCAATTTCTCCACATTTTCATCAGCACTTATTATATTTCTGTTTTCTTAATAGCCATCTTAATGGGTGTGAAGTGTTAAGTAATCTTGATATGAGTTTGTTCAATCAGGTCCAGAAGACAAAAGTAACTAGGAAAGTTGAGAATGTAGAAAGAAGTTTGCATTGTTAAAAGAGGAAAGAAGACAGGGTGCAGAAAACCCTGTATTTGATTTTGTAGGAGGAGAGAAAAATATAACATATTTTGCTTTCAAAACACTCTCGATACCTTAGCTAATCATCAAAATTTTAATTTGCTCAAATAAGAAAGTCACTGTGGATATGCTTTCTTTAGGCTAAAAGAAAATATCCCTTTTAAGCCAGAGTTTCTGTTTTCTTTTTGAAGTATTTTGAATCCTATATGTTTTTAGTTCTAATTAAATAATACAATAATGTTATATGTCTTTAGTTTTAATGTTTCATTTCTGCAACTGCCGACTTATCATATTAGAATTGTATTCGAATTCCCAGTTATTTTAAACAGTGGCATATAGCCCCCTGAAACTTCTTTACATGAAGTTAAAGAAACTGCATTCCTAAGAAAAAGTTACTAATTCTACTTTTTATGATCTCTGAAGTCCTGAGACATTTGTAGCCTTAATTATCTTGAAAGATAACATTTATCCAAAGTAAGTGAGCACCTGTGAATATGATCCCTTGCATAATATAAAAATATAGTATTACATTTCAATAATATAGGAAACACCACCCATCTCCAACTTTGTTGTTGCAATTTCATTTCATAACTCTTCTTTACAAGGTTTTCTAACTTTATGATAATGTATGAAGCACTCTGGAAAACCACAACCTGAAGGACTGTAGGTGTGAAAAACAACTCTGGTATTTATCAAAATTCTGAGGTGCAAAATTTAGTGTCAATAGTGCTCTTAAAAAAGCTAGGATGAAAGCAAATATTGACAGAACTTTGTATAAGAAGTTAATTTCTATCTAATATTTATGAACATATAGAGTAAAAACTTTTATTCATTAGTCATCAGTAAGGCAAAACTCTCCTCTGTGAGTGGCTAACTCACAACTCTGTTGCAGTGGCTCTGGGATCAGAAGGTTCCCTGACGGGAACTCTGCCATTTGGTGACCCCTAGAATGAGGATGAGATGACAAGCAAGGGACTGCCCAAGCATGCATGCTTGCATACTTATTGTGGTGGTGACAGGGTTCAGGGATGGAGGATCAGAGGGGAAAGAACAGTTGTGGTTGTCTGAATGGGAGGGCAGAGTGCATTTCAGGAAGTGAAAGAAGTTGAGTGTGGCAAAAGTATAGCATTCAAGAGGGCAAGTGGCAAGAAATGAAACAAAATTTAAGCAAGTTCCATCGTCATGAAGTGCCTTCCTTGTAGGAAGACATTTGATCCCTTTATTTTCTTAATCTTGGATGGAATTTGCCTAACCTTGACACTAGGAAGTAGAGATTACAAGGAAATAGAACTTGGTTTAATACCTAGTTGCATTATACATTGTTTCGTGTTTCAAAGAATGCACTGTGAGTCCTCTGGGCATTTGGATCTCCCTCCTTTCAAGGAGAACAAGTCCTATATGAGAGAAGAAACCAAGAGTCACTTGTCCTGTTTTTAAACATACTTATAGATTCAGCTCATAAACAAAACAAAAAATTATTAGTTTTGCAGAAACATATTTTTAGAAATGAAAAAAGAAATTCCATATATAACATTATGCTTCACATTAGCTTAATTTTGACCATGAAATGGGTAGACTAGATTTTAATGAAATTTCTTATCACTCTTCTCTGGAGAATTTTCTTGAGCCATTTTGGGAAAAGAAAACTGTAAGAATCTAGGGGGATATTCTTCTCTTAACTTGGAAATTTAGATATTTTTGTGTGATTCTTTACCAAATTATGCTGTCAGAAGACTGTGGGCATTCACTTGATTTTAGTACATAATAAAAAATAGTAAATTAACTTATAATATGTAAAATATCTTTGCTCATTTTTTTCTCCTCCATCACATTTTCTTCTCTCTGCTCTTTTCTTTCCCTCCACACATTTGAGAGGTATTGTAATCATTTTCATACTCATGATTTTCTCCTCTTGTGGGTTGCATTTGATAAAAAATGTCATCTGATTTGATTTTCTGATATTTCGAAGAATTAACACAAATCATTATGACTATTAAATTTAAAATTTCTATTTATTCAAATGATTTCCTAAATTTTAAAAAATCATTTTGGGTATCAATGAAATTACATTTTGAAAATTCTGTTCTTACAGAATTAGGCTTGGGTTTAATTTAAGCCTTGAGTTAACTACGTGACTATGATTTTTTGACATACTGAAGAGCATTCCAACAGTTTACTCTTATCTGATCTTTTGTTTGTTTTGGTACTATTACAAGCAGTGATGTCTAATGCTGTACATTATCTTCAAACTTCACATTTTAATTTTGAAATGCATATGTATTTTCCTATGAAATATAAAATTTTGAATCTTTGTGAAAGAATGATATATTTATTTTGATATATACATATAGGTAAAACTATTATTTTTTTAACGTATATAGTTGCAGTTAAAACCCCACATTTTAATAGTTATATTGCCTTGTAGCAATATTATCTGAGCCTGACATTTTTATATATTTTATATGGGCCTAGGTATTTTATAATCATCATTTATTTTATTTTTATTAAATCTTTCCTTCTAGATAAAAATTTCTACTGTTGCCTTAATTAAAGTACTTTTTGGGAAAATAAAGAGGTACTCCATTGCAGAATTCCTTTAGCAATAAATAGGTTAAGATGTATAGACCAACAACAAATTGGTCAAGACATATATATTTAAAACTATTCTCACAAAGTTTTAAAAGAAAGCACTCTTGGTGATTGCAAGATTTGGATTATAATGTTACTTAGGCTTACCAATGTACCATCATTTAAACAGCTCACAATACCGTTTACACTAAATGATATTCAAAAGTGGAAGGTTAGGTAAATAAACAGGATAATTTTAAATTTGTATTTTTGGATCAATATATTTTTATAGAGAAAAATCTTGATCTATACTTCTTTATCATAAAAGACCACTGGATTTTTAGTTTCGTAAGTAACTTCACAATCTTTCTTTACTGTAGAAGCCAAAAGATTCAATCAAATTCTGTCAATCATGTTGCCCCTTTATTCTGAGATGTCCTCGTGTGGGAAAGGTATTTGAGGGACACTAGGCCCATGGGCATTAGTAACAGTGCTCGTCGTAGTTCTAGTTTTATAATAACCTCCAGTCAACATGCACATTCTTTCTGAGATAAGCTGGAGTGTGATTGTTACCAAAACCTGGATGAAAGAATGAAAAGCTGGATGCAAAGAACATTGGAGCAGATATTAGGTTAAGGGAGTGAACAGACTGTGCCTACCCTGGGGAATCCCCCCACCCCCACCCTTCTGGGAAGCTAGGTACGCTTGTTCTCTAGGAAAGGGAACATTAACTAAATTTCTTAAAAAGTAATGAAAGAGAACAAACTGTAAAAAGGCAGCCAAAAAAGGCAAACATCTGTTACTGAACATGTCTCACTTGACTTCCTTTTAATGTTCTTAGGAATAAATTTATGAACTAGGAAAGGTTCAGCACTAATTAGATTGTTTTCATCAAACAAAATGCACCAGACATGGATGTTGAATATGAATGAAAACTTCAGTAGTAATAATAAGTAGGCATAGAAAGTGCCAGGAGACATAGAAAGTGCCAGGAGACATAAACATCCTGGGTTATGGCCACAGGCTTTGGATAATGCTATGGCTGTTAATATTGCATTGACTTAGATTTGTTGTGATATGCTTTTTTAAATGATCAGAGAAATATGTCTGAAAAGTCAAGTGTATTCATTAAACAGTAGATGGATTAGGTGCAAAATTTTCTCTTCAATTATACTCATTTAGGCTAATGAGATGTTAGAATGAATTGGAATAACTAATACAGAGGTACTCAAAGGCAAAGTTTTTTAGTAAGAGCAGCAGCAGTGGTGATAGTTGTAGCTTGTCGTAGGTGTGGAGATCCATGCTTTATTCAGAACTCTTGGGACCAGCCATATTTGGGAATCAGAAAATTTCAAACTTTAGAGAGGTAAAAAGAAAAGTAGATCTGTAATCAAACCTGTAATCAAAGCATGGTAATATTTTGTAGTAAATCATATGAATATTCTCATTAAGTGGGAGATACAGGCTGCTATATAGGTCATTTGTTTGTTGGTTCTGGTTAGGTTTTGACACCAAAGGTTAGGTGAGTTAAATTCTCCCCTCCATATGTGTTATGAAAAATTTGTTGGTTTTCAAAGCTTTCTGGATTTCTGAGTTATAAATAAGGAATCATAGGCTTATAGTAGTAATAGTGATAGCAAAAGTAATAGTAGTGGTGGTCATAGTAGATAAAGGTGATGGGGAAGATAAGGAGATAAGGACAGACAGACAGACACACACACACACACACACACACACACACACACAAATATATATATACACACTGTGAAAATAAATAAAGGGAACCTCATTTAAAATGGAGCCATGCAGCCTGAGGGGGAACTCTCATGTGTATACCACTCTTTGCACTTGCATAACCAGCAGGAAGAAGGAAGGTAAGAATTGTTTTGACAAGGGAAGACATTAATCACAGGGGAATTTTATCTCCTGCTTTTCAGAAAAAGAAGGAAGGTCCCCCACAACCTCAAGCTCTTGCTCTTCTCCAATGAACTTTTGTTCAAAACAGCCCTTCTTTATTTCCTCCTAACACCTACTCAAAAGCCAGACCCCTCTCCTTTATTTTTCAGACTTGCCTGTGATTCACCATAGCTTGTCTGTCCCAAATTGCAATTCTCTGCTATTCCCGAATAAACCCATTTTGTGGGTAAAATAACTGGCTATTTTATTTTTAAGGTTGAAAACATACACACACACATTATTAGTTCTATAAGGAAAATACCATGATCGTATATTCATTGTTATTGATACTTGATGCAAGACATGTCCTGGAATTAACTGCAGAATGTCCATGTTTATGTGATTCCCAATAGCAGAATCAGGCAGATGTGATTATATATCTCTGATAGATGCTACTCCCTGTGATTGTTCTTCCCCGAACCCCACCTAAAGGAACACCACTACTTTTATTTTTTCAGAGTGCATCATGAATCTCTTTACTGGTTTATTACTGGCCTTCCTCACTAAATGTAGGTTCCATAAGGCTGAGGACATTTTAGATCACCAGTGCAACCCCAGTGCCTAGAATGGTTTGTCATAAACTAGAGGTTTAGAAAATATTTGTTGAATAAATGAATAATAGGCTATTTGACATTTCCCCAAGTGGAACACATAAGAGACCCAAGGTTCCAAAGCAGTGAAAAACACAACCATGATAATATTATTAAGAAGAGGAAAAAGAAAAAAAAGATGATTTAAGGATGTTGCATTAATTTTTTTTTTTTTTTTCTGTATTGACTGAAAGAGTTGTACGATCCTTAATTCTTTGCCCTGAAATGGACTTTTTGGCCCATTCCTCTTCTCTGGAATCCGTGGCCATTCTCATTTTGTCACACAGTTCTCCTGTTGGGTTCTTTTTTTCTTTTTTCTAACCTCCTCCAACAGTCTCATTAGAAGATCCCTTTGAGTCTGCAGACAGGATGGGTTTCATTGGCTGTCTGGAGAGGACCAAACAAATCCATCCCAAGGGCACAAACTCAAAACTGAGTTGTAGGAGATCTGGTGATGACGACTAGGTTGCAGATGGTGAAATCTGGTTGGTAGGAATCAGGAGGCCACACACACTCCCATTCAGTTGTTGTGTTAGGAGAGTATCAGAGGACGATGATCCTCTCAGCCACACAAGGCTGCTTCAGGGTTCTGTCTGCAGTGATTGATTCCTAATCTGACTCCAGTTGTATCCTTGAACCAGACACATAGGACAACTTTTAAACTCAAATTATTTTAGGTCTTTGTGTTCTTCCTTCTCTGTTCTCCCTGTACTGTTACCACATAATTATGACCATCCTATAAAGCCTTTAACATCTGCTTTTTACCACGTGTTAAAATAATTTTTATAAATATGCTCGTAATACCTATATTTTGAAGGAAACACAGATGAGCCAAAAATGAGAAAATCAACCATACTTATTATAGCAACAATGCTTTATAACCTTATTTTTTTCACTCAAAAATATATTCTGAGCATCTTTTCTTATTAACATATTTTCTTTAATATTAAATAACTCATTTTTGGTTATCTTGGCAATTGACAATGCTTTAATGGAATGCAGTGCATTATATTTGTAATTAAATCTTGGTGCATATTCTAAATTTCCTTAGGATAAATTCCTTGTAGTGGAGTTGCTGGTATGCTTCCCCCTTTTGCTTTGTTTTTTATTATATACTGTTAATTTTTCCTCCAAAGAAGTGTTGCTTTTAGATTTTCACATAGATTTCCACTGCTTCTTACTCCTCAAAAACAAAAGTACACAAAGAAAAAGCAAACCAATAACCAACTAAAATTAGATAATTCTCTGCAGGTTTAGTTAGGCCCTCCCGACTCCATGGGTCAATAGCATTGTTATCATCCAGGAACTTGTTAAAAATTTAGCTTTCAGGACCCACCCCAAATGTATTGAATCAGAATCTGTATTTGAGTAAGATCAGTAGTGATTTATAAGCATATAAAAATTTGAGAAACACTATTTTAGACAATTCCCCATAATATTTTGCCTTTTAAGTGAGCTTTTGATAAGTAGTGACAGTCTATACAATGTAATTGTTTTCCTGACAAATACCTGAAGTACAGATACTCTATGCTGAATTTAGTCATGTGGTGGGATAGGAATGTGGTTTATTGTGAACGTTGACGAGTGAGATTATAACTGATCAAAGATATCAGAAACACATTTTCAAGTAATGAAATAGAACTACAGTGAATGTCAAAATTGGCCTGGGAAAATATGCCAGCTATTTTGATAATACAGCTTTCACCCAAATAAAATAATCTGGACAATTTCAATAAGCTGATATATCATCCAAGTATATCCTGAGTCTCTAGGAATTGGATCTTAGTGATTTATAAGAGCATAAAGTTTGATAAGCACTGTTTTATGTAATTCCCCATAAACATGCTCCAAACAAGGAGAAATAGTCAAGTTGTAGTTAGGGGGCTGGGGCAGCTTTTGACCACCCCCACCATGCATCTGATTGGCTGTTCTAAGTCCCATTATGATTAAGTTCTACTGACTCCCTACAAAATCATTGGAGATTTTCTAAAAGAAATGAGTGGAAAACAAAATTGCTGAGTGCCAATCAATTAAAAAAATTAATGTAAACTCTAATGCTGTCTTTGTTCACTGTATTCTATTTTCATAGATTAAAAATTTTCTACCTGTATTACCAATTTCACCTTCCGGATAGAGTAGTGTATTGAGTCTGAATGAATCCCAGTCACCTCCTTCCTACTTGTGTAATCAAGGTAAAGATATTAAACTTCTCAACTTCCTAAGGGAAAGTGAGAATTAAAGTATCTATTTTGCAGAGTCTTGGTGAATATTGAAGAACATGAACATAAAGCAGATAGTAGGTTCTAATTATTAGTTATAACAATTTATTAGTTCTGGGATGCAGTTCCAGATCTAGCACATAGTATATAAATCTTATGATGGTAACCAAACTCACTGTTTACAATGGTCTTACAGTTAAATAAATCCCAAACAAATGCACAAATGAAAAGGATTGAATTCAAAAGTTTAAAATTCTATCCAGTTTATAACCAAATTGTTTAATAATAAATTAATTACCTGGGAGGGTATGTTATATACAAAGGGGGAAACATATTCAAAATCAAATAAGCACCTTACATTCATTTGAGCATCAACTTTAATATCGATATGAACACAAGCACATTAAAATGTCCTCAAATTGTAAAACATGAACTCATTTCCTCATTTTGTTGTTTTAATTCTAGCTGATAAAAAAAATTAATCATATGTATTTATAGATTCATACACTTAAAATTTCAGAATAAGACAACACAATCCTGGCAGCAGCTGTTCCATTGCTTGGCATTCTTGAATTTTGAAGTTTCCAAGAACACATACAAACCACAGGAGAGATTTGGAGCCATGTAACCTCCTAGTAAGTTTTGATATATTGAATACTTGGGAAACCCATAGATTCCCAAGATCTTTTCATTCTTTTCTTTCTCGGGGGACAGACACTCATCTTAAACTCAAGGAATTTTTTTACCACACTATTTAAAAAATTTGTATTGTTTTATGTATCAATTATACAAAACAGTGTATTATTCATATACGTATCTATTTATAGCTCTGTATCTTAAAGAATAACACTAAAACAAATACCTGTAAAACTTAGGGAACAGAACTCAACGTGTCTTTTCTTTCCCTTCATATCCTGAAGAAACCAGTCTCCTTAATTTTACGTTAATTGTTCCCTTGCTTTTCTTTATAATTTAGCACATCTACACACATCTCTATTTAGTATTTTGCTTACTTTTACTTGTTTTTCACTTTATGTGTGTGGAATTATAATGTTTTCTCTCTCTCTCTTTGCCCAGAAATGTATTTTTTTTTAAATAAATTTATTTATTTATTTTTGGCTGAGTTGGGTCTTTGTTGCTGCACGCGGGCTTTCTCCAGCTGCGGTGAGCGGGGGCTACTCTTCGTTACGGTGCACGGGCTTCTTATTGCTGGCTTCTCGTTGCGGAGCACGGGCTCTAGGCACTTGGGCTTCAGTAGCTGTAGCACGCGGGCTCTAGAGCTGCAGGCTCAGTAGTTGTGGTGCACGGGCTTAGTTGCTCCGCGGCATGTGGGATCTTCCCGGACCAGGGCTCGAACCCGTGTACCCTGCATTGGCAGGCGGATTCTTAACCACTGTGCCACCAGGGAAGTCCCAGCAATGTATTTTTGAGAGCCATCAGTCTTCATAAATGTTAATCTGTGACCCCATGGTTCATTCATTTTCATGGATGCACAACATCCCATTGAATGAATACACTACAATTTAATTATCCTTTCTATTGCTGAGAGATATTTGCCTTTTTAAAAAGTTATGTCCTATTATGAACAATTCTGCTACATTCTTCTACAAGTGTTAGGTGCAAGAGTTTCTCTAGGGTAAGAATTCCCAGCATCAATATGAACCTGCATCCTGTTGCATTGAGAACGGGTTATATAGATGCCAGAATATTGATCCCTTCAGCCTGGGAGGCAGGTGGACAGGGCCTGGGCAGTAGGAACTCCATAACTGATTATTAACTGCCTGAATAATTGATTGCCTCTAGCCACAAGCAGCCTGGAGTAGATTGGCTGTGCTGGCCAGTGGGCGTATATTCAGTGTTACCAGGCAATATAGAGAACAGTTTTCCACTCCTAGAAACAGTTTATGAGAGTCTGCATTGCTTCATATGCTTGGTAACACTTAATAATATGTCAAAATTTTAACCTTTTCCAATTTGGAAGATATGAAATATTTCTTTGAGATTTTAATTTGCATTTCCCTAATGACAAATCAGGCTGAGAATTTTTTTTCACATATTTCTGGGCCACGATTATTTCTTTTTTGTGAACATCATACAGTTGTATTTTCAAAAATATATTTAGATGCATTTATACCCCTTCTGTTCTGTGTTCTCTATTTGTTCTTTCTATTTTGTCCTTTTTTTTCTCTTTTGCTCCTTTGTCTATTTTGGAAATTGATTGACATGTTTTCCCCTCTTGTTCCATTTTTCCTAGTACTAGTTTTCCTTGTACTAGTTTTGTACTAGTACATTGTACAAACTAGCATTGTACTAGTTTTCCTTGTTCTCGTTTGACCTTTATGTTCTTTTTTTACTTTTTATAAGTGGTTAACCTATGGATTTTAATACATACTTTTAAAGTATATTTATCCTTTTCCCACCTCATACAGAAATCTTAGATTGCCTTAACTACCAGAGTTTAATTCTCTTATTATTTTCACTATTTTTAACTTCACAAATTAGAAACCATTATTTTGTTTTCTACCTCCTTGTCTGTTTAGGTTTACCTACATGCTTACCAATTTTTTTTTTACCTGCCCTTATATCTAGCATCACAGGCTATAGGATGATTTTCCTTCTTGAATTACATCCTTTAGAAGTACCTTTAGTAAGGGTCAGGTGGCAGAAAACTTCTGTTTATATCTATTTTTTCCTCCTCAATAATACATTCTCAGAATCTTGAAGTTATCTTTCCCCTGTTTTCTGGCTGCCACTGTTGCTGTTGAAAAATCAGATGTTTGTCCAGTTGTCTTTCCTTTGTGAGTAATCTCTCTTCTCTACTTCTAAGGACTTCTTTTCATTGTTCTGCTGTTTTATTATGAGATGTGTAAGTGTGTTTTTCTTTCTATTTATTCTGCTTGGTTTCTGTTTGGCTTCCTAACTATGAAAGTCAGTGTCTTTCAGCATTCTGGAAAAAAATCTCTGTCACTATCTCTTTAAATGCTTTTTTTCTTCCATTTTTTTCTTTATAAGCTCTGCTTAAAACTTTTTCTAAAACTCTCCTTACACATATGTTGTCTTCCATTTAATTGTCACTCTTTGTCTTTTTTTCCACTTTTTCACATTTTCCATCTCTTTGTCTCTTATTGCTATATCCTGGGTCTTATTTTCCCTCCTGATTCCTCTTTTATGTGTTTTCTTTTTGTGTGTCCATTCTTTTTTTTTTTTTGCTACTCGTTGAGTTTCCAATTATTCCAATTATTATATTTTTCATTTTTAGAATGGCTAGTTGTTACTTTTCAAATCAGCTTGTCAGCTTTGAAAATTTTTGGTTACCTTAACATATTTCTCTAAACATATAGAAACGGAAGCTCATTCTTATTTTATATTCTGTATACCTTAGTTTCAGTACTGGAGTCTTTGAGTTTCTGAATGTGTAGTTTGTTGTTTCTTCTGATGCTTTGATTGCTTATTTTCTTATGTTTGATGATTTTCTGACTGTGAGCTCATTTTTCTTGGTATTTTATTGTGAGAATTCTTTGAAACCTGAATTTAAACTGCATTCTTCTAAAAATGATTGATATTAGCTTTTACTGGGTACTCTTTCAGTGCACTACCAACCTGGGACCACTTTGTTCTTAATTTTTTGCTTTTCTTTGATAGGATGTGTTTACGGAATTGCCTATAGTGTGAAGTCAGGCCCCAAATCCATATGAATGAAGTCTTATCCTGAAAAATTCCTATGAGTGACTTTTTCTCCTCTCCACCCAGAGGCAAGGCCATGACAGACAAGTGGTCTCATGCTATCTCTTTCTCCTTCTGTTTCTACTTCTTTCTTTCTCTCCCCAGGGGAATTTTAAAATCCTGGTTTATATTCTAAGGATATTGCACTTCCAGTACCTAGGTTTTATGAGAGGTGTTCTCAGCTCTGATATTCCTTCATGCTCTGGGTTCCAGTGTTTGTCTCCCAACTTCAGGGCACGGGGCTCATTAGAACCCAGGTTCTAGGTTGTCTAAAATTTCCATGCCATCCCCAAGGCTAAGACAGGCTCCAGAACTCATACAACAGTAAATTCAACATTCTCGTTGTTTTCTACCAGAAAAGAGTTCTATTACTTTCCCTTCATTTCAGCTATGCATTTAAAATATATTTGATTTTTCGTTTTAGAATATGTGTTAGTATTATGCTGTGATTTGTTGCTATGAACGTGCTACTGGAAACAACAGCCCTGTTATATCTTTTACAAATAGGTTCCAACCCTCAGAGGGACTTATAGTGGGATGTAAACTTCTCTGTCCAGCTCCCTCTTTCTCATCAGTCTTTGTATTGCCTCCTATGTGATACTTAAATTGCTAAATATCAAAGAGTTTTCATTTCCCTTGGAGGTTAAAGAAATTTTATCTAGTGATTGATAAAGGAAAAACCTATGTTTTGTTGGGCCACCTCCCTCAGTCTTGCCTAATTTGAAAGTTGAATGGCTTTTTGAGGTCATGGCTATTACACAGTGACCAGCATTACCTATGGTATTCCCTCCACTTCTCTTAAGAAATGTAAAAGAAATACCACACTTGAGAACACCTTCACAATGGGGCTTCTGTGGCTCCACAAGAAGATTTTGAGAAACTATGGGTTTCCTGGGCCTATCACAACTTCCTGGGTGTGGCTCTATGGCTGGAAAACCCTTCTGTGGTTTGTATGTGTTCTTAGAAGCTCTAAAATACAACAGTGTAAAGATAATGACTTGTGAAAAATTCCAAAATGATGTGTTTGGTGCCTTCTGGTTCTGCATGTGTGCAAGTTACTGACAGTTTTCTTTTTAAAACATTTCTTACACAAGAAGCAGTAGCGGTACAAGGAATGCAACTCACTGCTATTTCACAGAATGTGCTGGTGACATGACTGACTTCTGCTGGGGAAACACAAGTTTCAAGCCTGGCAGAAAAAGCTTTTCAGTTTATTTCACATGTTTTAATGTGCAATTTTTAATTTTATATGTATATGCTATCAGTGATTTTCTCTTCACAGTTATCTATTTTTAAAGAAACCTTTCATTTACCTTGAATGGTGTGTTTATATATGCTTCTGGTAGGGTCACAAAGCTGTTTAAAACTATGAAAATTTCTTGCTACTTAGAAAATCCCCTTTAACCACATTTTAGGGTAAGTATTGGAGGTGTAATGTGCCAATTATAGATTACCTTGTTATTGCAAACATATTGCAGAATTTCACACTAATAGTAGTAATATAGAAGTATGGCTAGCATTATGATGTGAAATGAAAGGCTTTCTTCCATATTTCATCTGTGGTTAATCAATGCAAGAATTTAATCATCAAACTATGAGAGAAATTAGCAGCATTGTCAAAAGGAAGAAATAAATTCCAGATGAGATTTGGAAAGAAGGGGGAATTGGTGGATTAGGTAGCTGCTTCTAAAAAGAAGCTTGAGATTTAATATTATGTGAATTATCAGAAGTTGGTGCCGGTTAAGTTGTGGGATTTGAGAAAATATGTGGGGGAAAGGAGTCTGAAAAAGGTTTGAAATAAATTCACACAGGTTGTTAAAAAAATTGGAAAATTTTGACATGAGTATTTAATAAGTGACTTACATCATTATCCAAGTATTTAGAATGTGTCGCTTCAAATGCATTGTCATGGAGAGACTAGGATCTTGAAGAAGTCTAGAGAAGCAGCTGGCAGCTGTGGAAAGAAGAAACATTTTGAGAGAGAATGGAATTGAAACATCAAGGCAGAATGGACTTGAGATTTTAATATATAAGTATGGAGAAAACTAAGACTTAGAAAAAAAACCCCAGGACCCCTTAAAGAAAAGGACTGCTATTGACTTCACAAAAAGGTGACCAAACTCCCCCGCCACCACCGGTTTCTAATTATGGTAGGTAGGAAGAAAAAGACACAACAGAGGTAACTGGAAAAAAATCAGAGAACATTTTATTAAGAAAAATCCTCAAGAATGTTTGTCTGAGACTGTTTTGCTTAGTGGCCTGATATTTGACACCTTTCATGGTGGAGAATATGAAAATCTCAGTTAGTCTGGCCAAGAAGGAAGCAGTTAAAAAAATTTAGTTGGCAAGTGTAAATAGTAGTATCACATAAGGACAGTGTGTTCCAAGCCAAGCACTTTGTTGTGTGCAAAAGTATGGACTACATAAGTTAAAAAATAATTTTTGTAGCCGTGAGTATTTTTTCTAGCCATGAATATGTGTCATGGAACATCTTGAGAGCAATATTTAAAATATAGGTGCTTCTTCTTGTTTTATTATCACCTACATGTTGCACATAAATTTTAAAAAGTACAGTATTATTTTTGAGGGTGAATGCTTTGAAAAATAAAACATGATCAGGGAATTCTAAAAGTGACAAATAGTTGAGAGGTGATGCAAGTTAATTCTCAAGGTTATTCTTGCATTCTAACATAACAGTAGAAGAAAAGTTAATCTTCAGTCTTAAACAATGAATGGCACGAAATACAAGTTTACATATACAAGTCAGACTGCATCCGAGAGAGCACTCACTATAGGACAGAGTGAAGCTTGTATTTAAAACAATCACTCTGCATCTTAAAACTGAGTATTTTTGCAATACAGATACAAATTTCTTCCACATTTCATCTTTACACTTTTTATATATCCTGAGATTTTATAGAAGAGACTTCTTTGGGTTCAGTTGCCAAATAATGGTTAAATACATATTAGCAACTTTATGTTTTTAAATAAATTTATTTATTTATATTTGGCTGTGTTGGGTCTTCATTGCTGTGCGTGGACTTTCTCTAGTTGTCGCGAGGGGGGCTGCTCTTGGTTGCAGTGCATGGGCTTTTCATTGTGGTGGCTTCTCTTGTTGCGGAGCGTGGGCTCTAGGTGTGTGGGCTTCAGTAGTTGTGGCACAAGGGCTCTAGAGTGCAGGCTCTGTAGTTATGGCGCACAGACTTAGTTGCTCTGTGGCATGTGGGATCTTCCCAGACCAGGGATTGAACCTACGTCCCCTGCATTGGTAGGCTGATTCTTGTTTTAAAAAAATTAATTATTTTATTTTTGGCTGTGTTGGGTCTTTGTTTCTGCGCGCGGGCCTTCTCTAGTTGCGGCGAGCAGGGGCTACTCTTTGTTGCAGTGCATGGGCTTCTCATTGCAGTGGCTTCTCTTGTTGCAGAGCACGGGCTGTAGGCATGAGGGCTTCAGTAGTTGTGGCGCATGGGCTGTAGAGCGCAGGCTCAGTAGTTGTGGCGCATGGGCTTAGTTGCTCCACAGCATGTGGGATCTTCCCGGACCGGGGCTCGAACCTGTGTCCCCTGCATTGGCAGGCGGATTCTTAACCACTGCACCACAAGGGAAGCCCTGGTAGGCAGATTCTTAACCACTGTGCCACCAGGGAAGTCCCTATTTGCAACTTTAAAGCAAAAGTAAAATAAGCATTTTCGTTGTGGTATCAGGAGCATTACATCAATAGCCAAGGTACTTTCTGGCACCGACTTCTTATAGAGTCTGAGAGGGAAGACAACACCAACAATCCAAAATCCGTTAACCTTTACTCATTGTCAAGATTACCTCAAATTCCTCTTATCTGAGGCCATTTTTTCAAAAGCTATTTTGGGCAAAATAATTGTCATAGCAGATTATAAAATGGATATGCAATGCCTCTAGGTATCAGTTTAACCTTTGGATCACACCAAATGACCAGAAAGGGAATGACCCAGTTATTTTGAGATCTTGGAGAATCATCTCCTAAGTTGTTCTTTCAACTGTTGACTGACATTGAAGGACTGTGTAAAAGATCCATAGTAAACTTTCAAGTGTCATTGTTGAAGAGATGCTGTTGAAGCTGACCATTACACTATCCCAGGCTTCTTATGAAGGACTCATGGAAGAAATTTTTCACAGAAAATAAGTTTACTTCTCTTATAGATATTGTGAATGTTAGAACTACTGTGTTTTCTTTGTTACTTTGTGTTTTAGTTTGCCAGGCCTGCCATAATACAATAGTATAGACTGGGTGGCTGACACAACGGAAATTAATTTTCTCACAGTTCTAGGGCAAAGTTGGTTTTTCCTGAGGCTTCTCTCCTTGGCCTATAGATGGCTGCTTCTTGCTGTGTCCTCACATGGCCTTTTCTCTGTGCACACATGCCCCTGGCATCTCTTCCTCTTCTTATAAGGTCACCAGTCCTATTGGATTAGAGCCTCACCCTTATGACCTCATTTAACCTTAATTACCACTTGAAAGGCCTTATCTCCAAATATAGTCACATTTCGGGATTAGGGCTTCAACATATGACTTTTAGGGGAACACAGTTCAGTCTGTAACACTTTGGTAGCTGGGAATTTGAGAGGCAAATCTTTGTAACACAGTAAGCAGTATCAGAAAACACTTGACATTATTTTTCTATCCGTATTTTCCCTTTAACTTGATATCCTTTTTTTTCTTTTTTCACACATACTATATTTTTTGTAAGCTACCTTAAAACTTTTTATAAGACAGAGGGCAAATAAGTAATTAAATAAATAAATTCTTATCTCTAGTAGATTTTTATGGCTATTTGCTCACTGAAATGATCAGAAGGAATTGTATTCCTGGGGGCCAAAAGATGCCGGAGGAGGTTCTGTGATCATACTCCTCTGAGTATACTTATTTATATGTGTTTAGGTTTATAATATATACTTATATCAACGTTTAGGCTTATATATTAAAATGGATCAGTTGTTTCTCCCTTTGATAATATAATAGAACATCAGTGGAATTAAGATTTTATAGACAATGAAGTTGGTTTCCTAATTGTGTCAATTCTTCTTCCTCTTATTCTAGAAAAGTTTTATCAAAAAAGAACAACAGTCTGTCAAGCCAGAATCAAAGCCACAACCCAGGTATATCTTTATATAATAGCAGAAAAGTTTAAATTAATATGCTTGCTTTTGGTTTTATCCTGACTTAAGTATCTGGTTTAAAGAAATGTAGGTTGTTGAAAGCTCAAGTTTTCAACGTATCTTTTTCAAAGTTCCCATTTAATTTGACTAAGGCAAGGATAAAAAATTCTTATTTTTTTGAGTGTATTAATGCTCATTCAGTAGACCAGGCTGTAGGTTTACTTTGCAGTGGCAAGTAAAAGCATTGTAAACAGTACTGTATGATGTTTCAGCAGTTTTGTTTATTAGAGACTATGTCCTGCAATTCACTATGGTACAGCATGCCTTTCAGTGACTCCATGAGGCATTCTTAAGATTGCTCTGCTTCTTTGTGTAGCAAATTTGTTGACAAACTTTTGTGGAAAAATAACTGATTTTGTGAGATAGATTGGAGAGTGAGATGGAAAGAAGGGATTATGGAAAATTAACAGTGAAGTTTCTGAAAAGGACAGGTTTCAGACCTGTGCTTTCTTTTTCACTGGTAATGCATTAATTTATTAATTCACCAGATACCATTTTTGTACTGACTCGGTGCAAAGCTCTGTGTCAAGCCATATTGATGCAAATAGCAAAAGGGTAAACCTTGGAGACTGAAGTTTGTCAGAGCAACCAGTTTGGAAAACTTACCCCCTAGTAAATACAGGTTTATTCAAATATATTATTCAAGCTACCTTCTCTTACTTGACATCCTTCTTAATTCCTTCTCTCAGTTACTCAAAAGGTGTGGTCCATAATCCCTTATTCACAATTCCAAAATCTGGAAAGCTCCAGAAACTGAAAGTTGGTGTCACCTAAGGTGGTGCCAAAACTCTTAATGTCAAAACCTGACCTGAAGTAATAAGTGATCATGATTACTCATAGTCTCTACTTTTCCCACTTCATGTGAATATTCATACTTTGCATACATATTAACATTAATTATATTAGCTAATTAATATTAATATGTTCAGTGATGGGACACTGCCCCAGACATGTTACATAATATATGGTATACATGCTATATTAATTTCCTAGACTTTGAAACAAAATCTGAATTCCCAAATACATTTGACTCTAAGGTTCAAGTATTATGGAATTGCACTATATGGTAAATCTTGGCCAAATATGACTGTGAAATAATCCCAAATAATTGTTTAAACCTCCAATAAATAAATATCCAGTTTAAGATTAGGTGTTTTCTGAGATTTAGTCTCATACTAAATTTAGTAGTAGCTAAATTCATTAGTAGTAGCATTCATTCTGTGCTTAGTTTGTATGAGGTACTTTCATATAACTCCCGTAACAACACATGATGTATTTTATTATCACCATTTTACTGATGGGTAAACTGAGGTTGAATATTTCACTTAGGGTCAATCAGCTAGTCTGTGATAGAGCTGGATTCAAACATAGGTCCTTTAATTGCAGTCATTGCTACATACTATAAGCTAAATTATGCCAGAATGATCCCTGGCTAAAATTTCAAGTTCTGTGAGAGTAGGGGTGGTTGATTCTGTTAACTTTTCTATCTATAGCTCATGGCACAATCCCAGCAATGTAGTAGATACTCAGAAAATATAACTGAACAAATGAACAATTTCCAGAGGAAAAGGAAAAACAGATTGTGTCTTGTCCTGCTCAGAAAATTTTCTTTCAGTCTTTCACAGTTTATTCATTTAACAAGATGCTAACAAGATGCTAAGGACGGGATGAACAAGAGAGACTCCTTACATTTGTGGAATTTAAAGCCTAGGCAGAGTTCTCAGTTGCTGTTCACCATGGAGGGAGACAGAAGTTGGAGTTTAAGTCCTTTCAGATGACAGTACTTAGTAAACACCTCAGTCTCTCCATGGAAATCTTGGAAGGCCAACACCTATGGAGTGGAGAATATACCCCAGGACTAAGGAATTCACCTTAGTACAAGGGACGAAACAAACAGATTCACCCTAACAAAAGCATAAAACTAAGCCTCAACAAGTTCAAGATGATAAACCAGTAACTTAGCTGCCACCTAGAATTAAAAAACAATCAATATTCTTTCAAGGACGGTAACATAATCCACAATCCCTACAATATACAATGTTTAGTACACAACAAATAAAATGTTAGACATGTTAAGAAACAGGAAAATCTGGGTTACATCAAAGAAAAAGATATCCCAAATGTTAGAATTAGCAGACAAGAGCTTGAAAGCAGTTATTATAAATGTTCAAGAACTTAAAGAAAAAGATGTTCCTAATAACAGAGAATCCCAGTGCATAAATGGAAAATATAAGGACAATAATCAAATGAAAGTTCTGGAACTGAGAAATAACGTATCTGATGTGAAAATTTCATTGAATGGTTGAACACCATATTGGAGAAGGCAGTAGAGAAGATTAGTAAACTTGTAGATCTATAGAGACTAATCTGAACAAAACGATAGATTGAGAACAAAATGAACAAAGCCTGATGGGCCTATAAATTAATATCAAGTGGCCTATCATATGTGAATTGGAGTCTCAGAAGAAGAGAACTAGAATAAGGCAGAAAAAGTAGTTGAAGAAATAGTAGCTGGGGGCTTCCCTGGTGGTGCAGTGGTTAAGAATCCACCTGCCATTGCAGGGGGCATGGGTTCGAGCCCTGGTCCGGGAAGATCCCACATGCCATAGAGCAGCTAAGCCTGTGCGCCACAACTACTGAGCCTGTGCTCTAGAACCCACGAGCCACAACTGCTGAGCCCACAGGCCACAACTACTGAAGCCCATGCACCTAGAGCCCATGCTCTGCAACAAGAGAAGCCACCGCAATGAGAAGCCCGCACACTGCAATGAAGAGTAGCCCCCGTTCGTCGCAACTAGAGAAAGCCCATGTGCAGCAATGAAGACCCAATGAGCCAAAAATAAATTAATAAAATAAATACATTTATAAAAAAAAGAAAGAAAGAATAGCTGGAAATTTCCAAATTTAATGAAAAACATCTTTACGCGTCCAAGAAGATATCACATCTAAGCAAGATAAACACAAGAAAAAACACGTAGGCATATCATAGGCAAAGAGTTGAGAATTAAAGGCAAAGAAAAACCTTTGAAATAACCAGCAGGGAAAAGTACACATTGTACAAAGGGTTACAATTCTGAGAATGATGGATGTCTTCTCACTGGAAATGATGCAGACCAGAAGGCAATGAAATTATATATTTAAAGTGCTAAAAGAAAGATTATCAACTGATAATTCTGTATCTAGTGAAACTATCTCACAGTATTGAGGTTGAAAAAAGAAATTTTCAGCTAAATTAAAGAAATGAGAATATACTGCCAACTGATCTGTTTTTCACAAATGTTAAAAGAAGCTCTTCATGCTGAGAGAAATGACACCTGTTGTATATTTGAATCTACAAGAAGAAATAAAGAACATTGAACATAGAAAATATATGATGAAAATATATGAAAAAGAATATTTTTTCCAATTGTTTTTAAATTGAACATTTTAGGCAAAATCATAACATTATTATGGTACTTATAAGTAGGTAGAGGCAAAAACATATATGACAATGCTAGCAAAATAATGGACTTATACTTTTCAAGTTTCTTTCATTTTATGTGTAGTGGTATTAATTCTAAGTAGAGTGGGATAAGAAAGCAAATTGTAATTCCCAGAGCAACCACTAATACAAAAAGATAAACCTAAAAGATAATACAAAAACTAAAATGGAATATCAAAAACTATTTGGTTATCCCAAAAGAAGACAGGAAAGGGAGAACATATAATGGGTGAATAAAAAACAAATAGTAAAATGGTAGACTTAAACCCAACTGTACCAACATTTATATTTCATATACAGAATAAACATGCAGTTAAAAGTAAGAGCTTGTCAGGATGGATAAAAAAGCAAGAACCAACTCTATGCTATTTATAAGAGATGAACATAAAAAGACATTAATTGGAAGTAAAAGGTTAGAGAAAAGATACACAATGAAAAAAAGCTAGCAGAAGAGTGCTAGGGTGGCTATACATCAAAGTAGACTTCAAGGACGATTTCCAGACATAAAGAGGACACTTCATAATTGTAAAAGAATGAATTAATTAGAATTAGATAATAATCCTAAATGTGTATGACTTAATAATAGAGCTTTAACACAAATAAAGCAGAAATTGACAGGACTAAAGAATAAAATGGACAACTGCATAATTATGGCTGGAATTTTTTTACACGTCTTTTAGTAATTGATAGGAAAATTAGTAAAAAGTAAATGACAACATAGCAGATTTGAACAAACCGTCAACTGATTTGAAGTAATTAACATTTGTAGACTACAACCAGCAAATGTAGAAGATATGTTTTTTTTTAAGTGCACGTGTAACATTCGTTATAGAGATAAGAACAGAAAGCAATGAAATAAAAAACAGAAACAATAAAGCAAATTAAGAAAGCCAAAAGTTGGTTCTTTGGAAAGATTAGTAGAATTTGTAAGCTCCTAACAAAACTAAGAAAAAGAGATAAAACACAAATTACCAATACTAAAAATGAAAGAAGTGGAATCACTATACATTGTATAGACATTAAAAGGAGAAAAGATTATATGAATAAGTTCATGCCTACCACATTCAATAACTGAGATGAAATGGACAAATTCTTGAAAAAAGACATACCAAACTGACACAGAACAAATAGAAAATCTGAATAACCCATATCTATTAAAGAAATTGAATTTGTCATCAAAAACCTTTTCATAAAAAGACTTGCTTTAAGAAAAAAGTACTATATATTTTTAAACTATTTGATGGTGTTAGCTTATCTTCTTGTGTAAGTCTTTTTCCTGTAAATATCCTTTACCTGGTTAGTTTGAGTGGGAAGTCATTTTTTTTCTCATAGGTATTACTAAAGTAAAATTTGGTCCAGCCCTTTCAATAATAAAAAGTTGTACACTCTGAAAGGTGAGTGTTTATTGTATTTGTTTTCCTGGAGCCAACCAGCTACTCTGAATGCTAAGCATTTTCCTGTACCGTCTGCCATCTGTTGCAGCATAAAGAGCTGTGGCAATTTTGCAGGGACATCTAGCTAACTTTTGCAGGGCTGTCATAAATGTTTTAGAGGATGATGGCTGAAGGGAAGTTTAGAGATCACTTGATTCAATTCTTTTAATTTCCAGGTGAGAAAGTAAAAGTTTAAAAAGATTAAGTGTCTTCTTCAAGGTCACAAAAGTAAAAAGAAAAAAAAAACCCAAAATTGTTACTAGAGTCCAACACTCAATTCACAGCGTTCTTACTCAGTCATGCTGCTTTTATGCCATTTGTATCTTAAATTTTAACAGCCTTTCTGATGATTACTTAAGAGAAGTAGACTGAAACTAATGAATTAGCAAGTACAAGAGTGGCTCTAGTGATTAAAACGTATTACTAGATAGAATTCTGGAGGAAGAGAGATAAAAGAAAGTGAAACAATGTGAAAACAGAGTGAAGTAGTGAATGATATAAAACTAAATATTTCACATGCAGACACATTTCATTGAAAATATTTAAGTGAAACACTATTAAGATTTTCTTCTTCATTTGAAATCCTATACCATTTATGTCATAGAAATTCTGTGAAACTTTAGAATCCAAATGTTGGGACCCTTTAAGCTTGTCTTAAAGAGTTTTTCTTGTTAGAGAGAAATCTCTCATATATTTTCAGCTAGAGGTTTCCGTAGAATCTGCATGAGACAGAGTATATTATAACCTTCCATCAGTCATCTGTCAATTTCAGTAAGGTACTGGCCAATTTCTAAAGTACTTTTGCATTTCAAGGGTGAAAATATGTCACACATATATCACCATTGCCAGGCTATAATAAATATAAGAGAGTTTGGTTTTTTCCCCCTCTTCTTAGTTATAGAAAAAAAAATGATGGAATTTATTTACCCATAGCCACAAGCTTTGAGAGAACTCTCTACAGCTGGCAAATAGAACTGGCTTATGCACCCACTCAGCAGTGTTTTTTAAGGAGGCAGTCACTTGGCTGTTAAAAGGTTGGGATGGGAAGTTAAGCAAACTAAAAATGCTGTTGCTGCACTTGATTTGGAATTACTGCAAATTTGGGCACCCACTCCTGTTCTTGAGAGGGAAGGGAACCTGTTACCTTATATGGATAGAGAGTGGTAGATAAGGCAGAGTTATAATTATTTTTGTCCTAATCTTCAGTGATCATGAACCTAAAATGCATATTTTCACATTTCTATTTTTTTTGTCCATCTTCTAGTGTTTTCAACTGTAAAGATCTCAAAATTTAGAAGGAGAGAAAAAGATATAACAGTAGTGCTTAGGTCCATCTGCTATACAAATATGTATACAGATGTATATAAGACTTTTCATTAGCAGCATTATTAAACAAAGAACTATAATGCTCAAATCCAGTACATTTAGGATAAATTTACCAGGTTCCAGATTCCACACGGTGGCTACTTGATTTTATTTTGGGGTTCTTAAATATATATTTGTGTTATTTTTATGAGAGATATGATCTTATTGTCTTGATTTTCAATTCTGCTAAAAATACTCATTTCATACACACCCTTGCCCAACATTTAGAGAATATAAATTTCATAAATGAACAATATAAAGCAAAATTATTTGATTTCAGAATGCAAGTTTCTATTTCCTCAATATTTCAATTTAAATGGTAAATTTTGAAATTTTAGAACTCCGTAAATGTCAGAAGATTGTTAGAAATCCTTAAGGTTAAGGTATGGTTGAGAAAGCCTAAAACCTTTTTTAAGGGAAAAGAAAGGTTATGATGAGCTTTTCAAAGCGAGCCAAGCAATTTCATTTCAAATAGAATTGCCAAAGGAACGTTTTTACGAGTTTTATTGTTTTTCAAAGTAAAATACTTTATGTAAGATTTCTAAACCAGAAAGAATTAAAGCCCAATAGATGTAATTCTTAATTTGTAATTTAAAAAAAGTAATATGTACACAAATTATAGTATATATGTTTATGTTTTTACCCTGATAAAGGTAAAAAGTGAATGATATTTTGCAATGAAGTGGGATCTTGTCTTTTCCTAGCATCACCTTTTTTAAAATCTTTTCATTAACTTCTTCATGCTTAACACATTTTCTCTTATTTTGTGTGGTATCATAAATATAAAAATATCAAAAGCAGTTTATATTATTAACTAAAAGGAAATAATACATTAGCACACAGAGTTAATTCTCAATATCTAAGTGAAAATTGTGAACCAGGATTGTAATCTATTGTACTATTACCATGACATTGTACTTTTATTTTCTGTGAGAAAGATTTCTTCATATATCTTCCTTGAGGTCCACTTGAATTTGTTTGGCACCTCTAACTATATTGCAAATAGTATCTCCTTCTTTGTTCAGATAAACTATTGTATTTCATGAATAAAACACTTATTCTCTTTTGATGTCTTTCAGCAGTGAGCTGTTAATTCTTTGCAGATTCATCTGACTTTAGTGATAAATTTTCCTTTCGATAAATTTTCCTTTCGTTGAATTTCTAAAGTACATAATTGTTTTTTAAAATGACTGACTGATTTCCAAGTACAGAATAGAAAAAATGATGGGTCTTTAACTCATAGAAGAAAAATATTCTATCGTTAATTCATAATGTTAAAGTTGTAAGAAGTTGTAAGAAGTTGTAAAAGGTGGTCATCAGCCCTTCACCATTTTACTTTTTAGTTTGTTTCAATTCTAGATGATAAAAACATTGTTTAAATATACCATCTATGAAGTGTACCATTTAGAACCCTTAAGTTCCTCTTTTTTTTTCATTCTTTAGGATTCTAAGCATCCAGATAGTTCATGTAAATATGTAGATGTGGAATAATTATATATTTTCCCTTCCTATTTTGTAGCATGCTAGAACTAAAAGGGTAGTAGTAACCAGATATGACTCACTAATATGTTACTGAAAAGCAAAACTGTGCTAAGAATTCTAAATTTTCTCTTTTTTCATATAATAGAATATAGTACATTTACTGTCATATCTAAGTATGAAATTCACATTTCAGAGTCTGGAGATTTAGCTAGGTACTTTAATGTTTCCTTTATATCTCTAAAATTACTGCATTTGTCCATCATCATTTTTTCTGAAATGGGTCAAGTCCTCTTATTTTATCTCAAAACAATTTTACAGTTTACCACCTAATAACTTTCCTTTGGTCTCTTCTAAAATTTGTTAATTACTAATGTAATATTAGCTTGTTTATGGTATCTTCTGTGAACAGATTATTTTTTCTGGGTCAGTACCCAGCCTAAGCATTTTTTGAAAATAAATTTATAGTGGATGTTTCTCCAATGATACTTCCTCTAGTTGTATTTTGTCTTTGGGGAATTATAGAATCTCAAGAGTTTAAGGAACCTTAAAGATTTTCTACTGAAACCCTCTATCCAAAGGGTGAATCTCCTCTATAACATGGTACCTACATCACCTCTACTTGAAAACTCCAGGGATTAGTAATTACTCTGTTCAAGTGGAATCCATTTCATTCTAATTAGTGCTCTGACTTTGACAGCTGTCTCTGTGAGGCTCAGCACCTATCCCCCTTGAGCTGGTACCCACTGGTCCTGATTCTGTCTTCTTGAAGCCACTCTAGTTACCAGTTCTCTCTTTAGATTCTCTCTTTCTATACACACACATACACACACACACATCTTTATTATATTTATATATTTATTAGGATGCTAATTCAAATTAGCTTAAGCAAAATGGTAATTAAATCTGTTTCCTCATATAAGTAGAGGTTCCAAGAGTGTAGAGTATGTCAGACATCCGTTCTTTTTATCTCTTTAACATCTTAGGCTCAACTGATTCAACAGGTTCAAGTAATGTCTTCAGGATGTGCTCTCCTTTCATTCATTTTAAATCTCTGCTTGCCCCTATTTGGCCTTAAAACCTCTTACTATAGACTTTTTCTCCATGTGGTAAGCAAAATGGTTGGCTTCCAGCTGTTTGTAATTGACTTACTTCCTGCTCTTACCAGAAAGAAAGGTCTCTTATTAGACACACACACACAGAGAAATATTCTGGCTGACCTTCCAGCTTGGATGACATGGCCAGCCCTAGACAAATCCTAGTCATACGAATGGAGAAGGAGAAGTGCAATTCCACAAGGGAAAGGAGGTGAAAACAGAGGAAAGGAACAGATGCCCACCATATTCAAAAGTATCCCTCTTGAAGTGTGATGCTTAGGAAAGAACATAGTATTTCAGATGTAATTTTATGAATAGTGTAGAGTGGAACCAAACTGTAGATATTCTAGATCAGTTCATGCAGCCCATCATATGTCAGCTTTGGGGGTCAGTCTCTTAAGGGCAATACTCACATTGATTTCATTTCTGAAAAATAAATAAAACCCCAGACAAGCAAACCCTGAGCCTTTCTCAGATATTCTAACGTATCCCTATTCTGTTCTTTTGCTGTCCCTCCTTTCTTTTCTTTCTCTATCCCTTTTTTTCTTCCCTTCATCTATTATATATTGCCAGGTACACAAGGAAAAGTAGTTGCTCTTAGGGAATTCAGAGTATAGAGGGGCGATAGACCAAGAGAATTAAGTTATGTCGTAACTACAATGATGGAGGAAAGGTACCTAACCATCCTCATGAGTCTGAGAGGAATTATTTGTACAATCATGTATATTAACCAATTGCAGAACTTTATAAGCATAGCTATCACATTTCAACATTGGATTTAGCTCCTTATCACTTTTGCCTGAGATAGTTAGCTCACACGTTACCTTTTCAATAATCCCACACCAGCCATAACACACTATTTAAAAGTGCAATTTCCACCCCTGCTAGCACTCCCCAACTTCCTTACTCCGCTTTATTTTCTATCAAAGCATACATTGCCTTCTAAAATACTCAATAATTAACTTGTTTACTGTGATTACTGTCTGTCTCTCCCACTAGAACGTAAGCTTAATGAAGACAGGGAATTTTCTATGTTTTATTTATCAGTGTATCCTCAATGCTAGAAGAGTATCTTACACTAAATGAATGAATGAATGAATGAGTAAATGAATATATATTTATTCAATGCATGGATTAAATTTTTGGATCTTTTCTCTGCCTTCTAATGATTTTTTTCCCTTTCAGGAATTTATAACTCCTATCTCAGACTTTCTGCTCCTTCCTGGGTATCTTCACTGGGATATCCCATAACCGTCTCTCAAAATTGCAATAATTATGTTTTCCCTTCCCCATGTCTTCTCTCCTATATTCCCTATCTCAGCTAGTAATGACACTATCCACCCTACCGCCCAAGACTGCCCAGTCAGCCTATATTTCTCTACCTTGTTTACAAAGATTTTATGAGAATCTTGAAATTTGCCCTCCTGAAATTGAGAAACATCATAAATAATTCCCTGGTATAGTAATATAGTGAAAACAAAACAAAACAGTAATAAAATTAAAACAAAGGAAATGAATTCAGGATGGCCTGGCATCCTTTTTGTACACATTCTGGCTCTTGGCACCACTACTACTTTCTTTAGTTCTTCACATACCATCTGATTGATAACTAATACGATCTGATATTAAACAAACACAAGGACACCTGCTTTCCTCAAAAAAGCAAGGAAGCACCCCCGCCCCCCAAACTCATTTCTAATAAAAACCTCCCTCTGGACAAACTTGCAGAAAACCAAACTGACTGTATCTTCTAGCTGTGTTTACATTGACAGTACCAAGAGGACTTAACTACAAGGAAGTGGTATAAGCTGGCTGAACTTGAAATTGGGACAAAGGTCTCTCTACAACTATTTATCATCTCATTTTAATGCTAAAATTCCTGCCCAAGGACACCATGTTGGTTCCCTCTGCTTCTGACCCAAACTCCAAAGGACCATAAAAGGGCAGAAAAGAGGTGCAGACCCTGGTCCAGGAAATCACCACCCGTTTCCATGAACCTAAATGACAAGACCTCTGCCCTATACCGCCCCTTTAGCCCCTTTTCCTATGAAAATCTCACCCTTGCCTACACTCAGGGAGAAGGGGCTTTTAGAGCAAGACCTCCTCCTCCTCCATTCCTTGGTCAATGAATAATTTTTCTGTCTGCTGCTATAAAAAGTAATTTTGCCTTATTGATGCGAACAATAACCGGGTAGGGAAAGAAGCAGACATTATTGGTAACAATTCCTGTGTGGAATCAGAAGGAAAACATCTGAGAAACAGCAAGCAGAATAATGAGAGGGAGAACACATAAGTTCTCATCTCTAAGTCACAGTAATCCTACCCAGAAAAGTAAAATAAGAATGAATGGAGAGAAGCAGATTTTCTCAAGCAGAGAAAATCAGATTTTCCATTACTTTTTCATGGAAGCATTCATACAGAGGGAGAATAGGGAGGCAGAAGCATGGGGAGAGGGGGTTACAAAGTCCCATCCCTCTCCAGGTTGTTCCAAAGACTGTCCACATTTCCTGTTTTTCTAGTAGAATTTGACCTGCTTTCTGACCACCACTCTGAGCGTGTTTGCTTGAGGGTCTCCTCAATTCCTGGAAATGACAGTACCTAAAACAGTTATGTGGGTGGGAATAAAATATTGAGTATAATATCAGAAATTGTTTTTAGAATCACCTGAACTGTTGCGGGGATTTATTTCATTACCTAAAGCCCAGTTCTAGGGAAAAGGAATCTGTGGACAGGCACCCATCTTCATTGTCTGCTCTTTTGGAGCAGAGATGAGAGAGACGGATGGCAGGGGGTAGAGCCAGCTCTTCTCCATAACTGACCAAAGTTTGGGTTGAGAGCAAAAGGCTACCCCAAGAGGAATAAATGAATGTTTTGGGAGAAAGACTATACAACTCGTTATGTTCCCTATTGCATAGATAAGCTCGTGAAAAATTGACACCTCTGGGTGCTGTGCCACAGAAATATCAGCTCCCATTACACCTTTGGCATAAACACCCTAGTCATTACAGACATCTTCAGTGGTAATGTTTTTCAGTGCCCTTCAAATAAAAACATGTAGGTACAATAAAAAGGTGGTTTAAATGTTTGTTTTAGAGAGAATTCCCTGGAAGTGCATCATACTTACCTTGCCCATAATGTCAGAATCAATTAAATTTGAACAAAACCAGTGTTTCCTCTCTGCTTTTGTTTTTGTATTGTCTGAAATGATAATTTCAGTTTAATTCATAACAAATAGTGTTCCTCCAAAAAGCTGATATGTGCAGGAAAGAATAATTGCATTTTTTTGAACTGAATTTGAAATTTAAAAAGCTCTATCTTGTTTTGAGGAAGAACCGTTAGAAACTTGAAACCAAGCAGCAGCAGCAGCAAAAATAAAACCCATCTTTCCAGATATATGACATGATGGGCTGGGAGAATGTCTTCCTAGGAAAATCAGGTATGGGGGCAGGGAGAAGAAATTCTCCCAGCCCGTTGTATGATTTGCATTTCTGGATAGGTACTAGTTAGAGCACTTGAGGTTGTAAACTGTTGAAGCCAAGTACCCTTGGCTTCAGAATATCAACCTCACCCTTTAATATGATCTAGTGAAAGAGATTGCCATGGAACTGGGAGCTACCCAAAATAGGAGGGGTCTTGGGTTTTATGGCTCAGGGCAGGCTAGCATTTTGAGGAATGATCAGAACACAAAAAAAGTGTGGAAAGCACAGAAGAAAACACATCTCATTCACATATTTAAACTATTTAAAATTTTTGCCTTAACTAAACTGGTGTCTATCTTCCACTTCAGGAGGATTGCACCTATTTTTAAAAGTTTCAGGAATCCTGTTTTGATTTTTTTTAAGTGAATAGGTTTTGCTAGCATGAAGTACTAAACCCTTGGGAAGATTTGAAAATGGAGTACTAAATAATATTGAGACAAGATTTTTCATGGAAATGTGTAACATCCCTGTTCTTAAAAATCTCTTTCACCCATGCTGAATTTAATACATTGTTTTTAAACTGAACAGATCTCATATAGGACATTAAAGTAGGCCACAAACTTGTTTCACTTGTTAGCCAAGTTACTTTCAGATCCAGCATTCAAAGCATGAGGGCATCACGTGTTTCTACTTCAAGGCTACAAGTACAGGAAACGAAAGCCCTTGACACAGCTTGGTAGCAGAGGATCCAAATCAGAGTAAATTGTGTAAATTATAACTAAATTACAAAGCATTTGGACAAAGCAGGCATGATAGTCTAATCAGGAAAGCGGTGATACTTACTTCTCGATAATGCAGGTTGGAAGAGGAATTGGGGGTAGGGAGGCATCACAAATCTCTTTTAATGTATTTCCGAACTTGGCAACCTGAATTGATTTTGTCACATATTTGCAGCTTAAAAAGTATTTGGCTTTTACAACAGCCAAAATAAGTGTCCTTTAATCACTTTCAACCTATGAACAGATGGGCAAAGAGTGCTTTTATAAATGGAACATACAAAATACTTCAATATCAGCCAAAACTAATTAGTAGCAATATCTGAAACAAACTCTAAAACTGATGTAGTGTTTAATATATATTATCGTATAAGCATTAGCAGTTGAAAGGAAATTCCCTGTTCAAATGTTTGCCAAGCTCAGTGTCTAATGTTTAGATATGATTAACTTAATAATGAACTTATTGTATCTTTTCTCACATGCAATCTTGTTTAATGATTCCTTCTTTCACTGAAAACTATCTGATCTGATAACCTTGATCATAGCCTAGATTCATAGGTAGGTAACCTATGATTCTACCTCTTGATGGTTGGGGCTATAAAATCACATTGCAAAGATAGGGACATAAGGAAGCATTAATTGGCCGTCAGGGCAATCAGTTTACCACAGTGAGCTCCTAATATATTTATATTAATAATATTTTAGTTGTTATATATTTAACTTAAGGAGGAGACTTTTCTTTGATTTTTTTTCATGGTTTGGACTTGGATAAATAGGACAACTTTCAATGTAATGACTATTTCAATATATTCAATAGTAGTGCTGAATTAAGTAAAACTATGGATCATTGTACTGAGTTCAAAGATCATGGGGATAATCAAGGAAAAGGCATGGCCATGAAGTGGCAATGGCACATAACGAGCTTTATCTGGGCATCATATGGACAGCTTTGCGTGAGAGGGGAAGTCTCTCACAGCAGGAGACCTTCTAGAAACCATGACATAGAGCCATCACCCAGAAGGGGAAGAGGGTAAGGGAACTCCTGTGGGAACAGGAGAGTCAGAGGGGGGCTTACATGTCTACGTGATATCACTCACAGCAAGATGGGGGTGTCTCTGGGTCAGAGAGCTCCAGTGGGCAGCAGTGGCTTGCGGTCTTTTATGGCCTCAAAGTCTGTCTTATCTATGGCTGGTAGATGTTGGTTATAGTTTCATGGGACATGCAAAACAGGCAGGCTCTAAATGGCTAAAAAATATGCTTGTTTGGGCCATATTTAAAACAATTGGATGTTTAAGAATTTTGAGTTTGGAGCCAGCAGGCTTTTGAGCTAATCCTTGCCTAACGTAAGAAGTAAACAACATAGGGGCCAATATACAAGGGCCATTTTTGACTCATTTATGTAACAACTATGCCACACATACCTTGCCATTTCTAGCATTCCTCCTCTTATACAGTGAAGGAAAAAAATCTTTGGTATGGTCTTGCAGCCATCTGGGACACCCAAAAGATAGGTTAAAAAGACATCACAACAGTTTGTTTTTAAATTTGGGGCTTGAATTTGAATTGGAAAGAATTTTCACAGGAGGCGCAGTATCAGTAAAAGTTATAGGTGCCTTTAGAGTAAAAAAAAGTAACATATCTACAAGTAACATTAAATATTAGGAATACCAGATTTTGTAAGAAGTAGATCACAAGGAAGAAGAAAAAAAAGATTTATAAGCCTGATAGGAGAAATATTTTTGTGATACAGGAACTTTTGTTTCCTAGGAAATCTATAATGAAGGTACTGAACGATTTTTCCTTTGTCATATTAGGAGCAGACTGTTATTCAAAAATCAGTTTCTCAGTGTAACAGAAAGAAAATCAAATTCTAATTTTCCTTTCTGTATAACACCTATACAACATTCCATAGCTGAGTATTCATTCACAGGCATTTCTCTATTTTAATATTAAGCTTGCTTATCAAAAGTGACCTAACTTTTTCAAAATTTTGTATATTTCATAGCTTCTTTTCAAACCCATTATTTGTAAATATAATTCACCTTCCATCAAGCCTTCAATAAATTATTCTTCAACTTTAAATTTCCCTTTCTTTTATTTTTAACATTCTAATTGTTTAGAGATGTGCTGTTGATGAAAGTCCATATGGCTAGGGCCTAAGATAAAATTCTTTTCTTCTTCAATTGATAAAAAAACAGACAAAACCTATCCATCATTTTGTAAACATGTTTGTGTTTCCTTATAATCCTTTTAATTAATGTAGTTTTAATCACTCATATTAACTACAGCTTTTAACCAAAAATAGCTAATTTCAATTCTCCTTCTCCCTTCCCCCGACCCCCTCCCACACTACATATACTTTTCATTACATGACTAAGAACTCTGAGCCATTCAAGGCACTTTAGGAGACCAGAAGAGATGTGACCACTGCTGGTACTTTAACACTATGCATTACACATCACCTTACAGTCAGTCACACATATCCCTTTAAGATTTTTTTACACCTTATTGTTAGAACATGAAACTTTGACTATAAAGTTGGCTCATCTAGGTATTTCTAGAAGACTTATTTCTTCTGAGAAAAAGTCATCAACTCAGGATCCTTTAGATTTCACAGTAGGTCTTGAAACTCTGGCCAAGCCAGAAGTGACCATTTCTATTTCATCCACATTCCCAGTTTATCTCATACATGGAGGCCTGTTCATAAAAATTGTTATATTAAAGGAGCAAAAATACTCTTAGAAGGCAGAGCTCCCTCTTTTCTAAGCTATTAAAAATCAATCTTAATTCAAACAAACAAAAATAAGACTTTGCCTTATTTTCTTTGCCTTTTCTAGTAGCTTTGTCTACTTGAATATTTCTCTACAGCACATGTTGTATTTTTGACTCGTTAATCTACAGAAATTTTCTCAAGAGAGAGAATAAGAGAAAGAACCAACCAGAGATACAAAAGAGCTACAGTTACAAGAACATCATACAAGGCTAACTTCCTTTCTTTTGCAAAGACAAAAAGGACATTTTTCATTTATATACACAAACACAAAGAAATAACAGCCTCGGTTCTGTATCTTTAACTATAGGTCAAAAGTAAATATGGAGGACAGTTTTCTGTGCTTGAGCAAATGTCATTGATCAGTAGTGGCTACTTTTTGTGCCAGTACCATACTGTCTTGATTACTGTAGTATAGTCTGAAGTCCAGGAGCCTGATTCCTCCAGCTCCGTTTTTCTTTCTCAAGATTGCTTTGGCTATTTGGGGTCTTTTGTTAAAAAAAATAAAAAATCCAGCAACAACAACAAAAAAGAAAAATATGTTTGTATGCTAAAAATTGCAAGGAAACTACACTTTGAACTTTGGAAGACTTTGAAAAAACTGACTACCTATAAAAAATGCAATAGATATATAAAGGAAAAAAAGCAGACACAAGATTGCCAAGGTTACAGACAGTCTGTTCATAGTAGAAAGTCTGTAGTTTTCTCACATGGTCATCATCACTGCAAGGACGGACCATCCATATCAGCGATGCAGGGCTTGTCCTGTTTTCCAGTATGATCCCTCACTTCTGCGATTCTGTAGTCCATGGCCCTAACAATATACTACCCTGCCTCTCAGTTGAGTGCATTTGGAAAATAAAATTACTTTTCAGATGATGTTTGGTAAGTAGATTATCAGTGCCAAATAATTTTGAAGCAATCTTTAGTTTAAAATAGCTTCTGGGACAGGAAAGTTATTTTTACTAATGTGCCCTGTCATAGGAAAGTATTTTGTTCCTTAGATACTATATCTCTCTTTTGAATAGTTGTGGATGAGCTTTGACAGATTCACTTTCTTTTGGGTTTCCCTTCTTCAGAAGATTAATTTATACATGTTATATTAATTCTGGCATATTCAACCTTCTTTGGAGAGCCCTGTTGGAATGTTCAGCTGATATACCTATGAACTTTATGTGCTAATTACAATATATTTCCTATTTCAATATATTCCCTATTTCAAAATATTCATTATGAAAGTGAATTTAAGACTTTTTAGAAGTTTATTTTTCTTATTAACTCTAATAAGAAAGTTTTATATTTTATTTTTAGCCCAAAATCTATTCTAAGTAAAAGTGATAAACTTGACAATAAAGTTAAAAGAATTGGACCACAAATGGAAAACTTCCAAGTGTTCCGGCGAAGGAAAAAATTCGCAATTACCAAAAACATTGTTAGAATGGTCATCGTCATGCAGGCACTTGTCAGAGGGTGGCTCGAACGCAAAAGATTCCAAAGAATAATGATCAAGGTAAAGCATATATTGAATATTATAATGTGTTTAAAAAGTCTTTTATTCTTCCAGTTTTATTGAGATATAACTGATATACAGCACTGTACAAGTTTAACATATACAGCCTAATGATTTGACTTACATCACAAAATGATTACCACAGTAAGTTTAATGACCACGCATCATCTCATATAGATACAAAATTAAGAAATAGAAAACAAATTTCCTTGTGATGAGAACTCTCAGGATTTACTCTTAACATCTCCCATATATAACATACAGCTGAGTTCATTATATTTGTCCTGCTATACATGACATCCCTTGTACTCATTTATCCTATAACTGGAAGTTTGTACCTGTTGACTGCCTTCCTCCAATTTCCCCTTCGCCTCCCCCTCTCCTCTGGTAACCACAAATCTGGTCTCTTTTTCTATGAGTTTGTTTGTTGTTTTTGAGGTGTAATTGACCTACAACACTATGTTAGTTCCTATTTCACAACGTAGGAGTTGATACTTTTATACATTTCAAAATGATCACCACAACAAGTGTAGTTATCATTTGTCACCATACAAAGATATTATGTAATTACTGAGTAAATTCCCCATACTGTACATTTCATACCTGTGACTCATATATTTTACAATTGGAAATTTATACCTCTTAATCTCTTTTACCTGTTTCTCTCCTCCCTCCGACCCCCTCTCCTCTGGCAAAAACCTGTTTGTATCTATGACTCTGTTTCTGTTTTGTTGTTTATTCATTTGTTTTCCTTTTTATATTCCATATATACGTGAAATCATGCAGTATTTGTCTTCCTCTGTCTGACTTATTTCACTTAGCATAATGCCCTCTAGGTCCATACAGATATCCTCTAGGTTGTCACAAATGGCAAGATTTCATTCTTTTTTTTTTTTTTGGCTGAGTATAAGTATATAAATATACACATTTTTAGCCATGTATAAATGTATAGACATATATATATTTTAAATATATTTAAAATATATATTTATATATAAAATACATTTATGTATATACTTTATATATATATATATATATATATACATACCACATTTTTTTTAAGCATTCTCCTAGATATTTATTTATTTATTTATATGTTTATTGGAGTATAATTACTTTACAATGTTGTGTTAGTTTCTGCTGTATATCAAAGTGAATCAGCTATATGTATCCCCATATTCCCTCCCTCTTGAGCCTCCCTCCCACTCTCCCTATCCCACTCCTCTAGGTGGTCACAAAGCACCAAGCTGATCTCCCTGTGCTATGCAGCTGCTTCCCACTAGCTATCTGTTTTACATTTGGTAGTGTATATATGTCAATCTCACTTTCTCACTTTGTCCCAGCTTCCCCTTCTCCCCTCCCCTGTGTCCTCAAGTCCATTCTCTACGTCTGCGTCTTTATTCCTGTCCTGACCATAGGTTCTTCAGAACCAATTTTTTTTAGATTCCATATATATGTGTTAGCATACGGTATTTGTTTTTCTCTTTCTGACTTACTTCACTCTGTATGACAGTCTCTAGGTCCATCTACCTCACTACAAATAACTCAATTTCATTTCTTTTTATGGCTGAGTAATATTCCGTTGTATATATGTGCCACATCTTTTTTATCCATTCATCTGTCGATGGACACTTAGGTTGTTTCTCTGTCCTGGCTATTGTAAATAGTGCTGCAATGAACATTGTGATACATGTCTATTTTTGAATTATGGTTTTCTCAGGGTATATGCCCAGTAGTGGGATTGCTGGGTCATATGGTAGTTCTATTTTTAGTTTTTCAAGGAACCTCCATACTGTTCTCCATAGTGGCTCTATCAATTTACATTCCCACCAACAGTGCAAGAGTGTTCCATTTTCACCACACCCTCTCCAGCCTTTATTGTTTGTAGATTTTTGATGATGGCCATCTGACTGGTGTACCACATTTTCTTTATCCATTCATCCATCAATGGACATTTAGATTCAATTAAGCAGACTTTTGCGTAGTCACCTTGTCAATATACCTATGATTTTTCTAAATAAAGTTCTGTCTACATTCTTTGGTTTAAGAAAATTTTATTTATAATATACTCTTGTGACAGTTTCAGATTGTATCAAGCTGGAGACTGTGAACAAGTGCCTAGCTTATCCTTAACCCAACAGTTCTGGGATTACTTTTACTCTAAGGCTGGGACCACCTATTTGCATTGATTTTGTTTCTCCTATGCTATCTGCTTATTCTCTGTTTAAAGTAACTTTCCACTTCCCACACTCCTGAATACTCTTTCAGTGCATAAACCTTCACCTTAAAAAGAAACTACACACACATCCACACACCCACCTGAGCAACTTTTATAAACAGCAATCCTGACACTCAGAATAAAACATAAGGACCTATTTTGGCTGGGCAAATGCAGAAGAACCTGAGTGAATGGATTTTGGCAAAACTTTGAGAGAATCCAAAAATGTTTCACCTTGAGGACTAAAGTTGTGCTACTCATAAAGGAATTTGGAAAACCAACTAGAAATAGAAGAATAGATCAGGAGTGCCCACTTGAATTCCTGGATTATCTGGGAGGACCCCCCCCCCAAATGGCCTCTCATTGGGCACCCTGAATGAATTTCTCTGAGAATACAGGCTTGCTGTTAGAAGGTAGTCCATTTGCCTATCGACATGTGTATATTTGTACATGCATTAATATGTACATATAACATACATTTGTAGTTCTGATGATTCAATGTGATAATGCGTGTAAAACTCTGACAATAAGTAAGCATTCCATATAGTTAATCTTTCAGTAATTCTGTGAAATCTCTGTGATTCTGTGAAATCACATTTTATATGTGAAGAAACTGATGCTCAGAGAAATTAAGTCATTTGACTAGAGTTGCCCTCCTGGTAAGTGACAGAGCTAGAATTCAAACCCTTGTCTGACCCCAAAGCCCATGGTCATTCTACATATTATATCATCGACTTAAACTACTTTATAGCTGATTGCTCCCTAATCTAATCTAAGGCCCTATCCCAGACCTATCTCTCCAGCTCTAGATTTAGGCATTTAATTCCCCATTTGCAAGGTCCATAGTTAAACCAAACTCCACGGAGCCTTCAATGAACTTATTTTCTTACTCCACAAAGTTCTTCCTTTCCTGTACTACCTATTTTGGTGAACTGTCCCACCACCCATTGTCCAAGCTATACACCTGGTGTTTTCTTAGTCTCCTTCAACTTTCTCACCCCCATATTCAGTTGGTCACCACTTCCTTGACATTTCCTGTGCTGCTTTTCCTCTCTGGGCTCTTACCATAGCTCCTATTCATCACTCCTCACATGGAGAACTGCAGTAGTCTCCTAATTGGCCTCCCTGCCTGTAGACCTACTCCCATCTAATCTGTCATCTGCAGTTGAGGAAATTCCACTCTGATGACCTTATTCCATTTCTTTATAGTCTTTTGAAAGCCCCATGTTTCTTATCAGATGAAATATGAATTCTCTAACATAGTACACATGGCCTCCCTGGTCTGGCCATTTCCCACTGTCCAGCCTCATCACAGGACACTTCTTCACTAATACCCTGTGCTCTAGCAAAGCCCAAATCCTTTAATTCCCTGATTGTTTCCTATTATCTTATGTTTTTATACTGTTCTCTCAGACTGGAATACTCTTCCTAATTTTCTGATAAACTCCAACTCATTCTTTAAGATCTTGCTTAAGTGTTCATACCTAGACACCTTTTTTGGTCCATCAAGCAGAGCTGAGCTCTCTATTTTTGTTCGTTATTGTGCCCAGTCCTCTACAGTTTGACCTTTTGTTTACACCTCTGTCATGGGCACTACAATTTCTGTGACCTGTTTGGGAGTACATACTCTTTACTTTTATATTATATAGCACCACATACTGTTTTGATACATGCATTCTCTCTTATTTTAACTATATTCACTTATTATCTGCTGTTTTTCTTGTTTATTTTCTTGTTTGTATATGTTTATATTGTTTTCTGTCTTGTTTGCTACCATGTCCAAAGGCTTAGAATAGTGCTTGGCATATGGTAGCTATTCCACAAATGTCTTAGAATGGATGAATTAATTCAACAAAATATAGTTGTAGAAGTTTATCAGGGCACTCTAATTATTCATATATATATATATATATATATATTATATATATATATATATAAACATATATAAATAAATATATCATACACGATATTATGTATATGATAATATACTTATATTATAATTTAACTTAATTTTAGCATTTCCTGATGTTGGAGAGAACGGTAGCATCATCCATAACCTCTGGGACAAAATGGGTCTAGAAAACGTAGAGAGCAAGAGTGAGCCCAAGATGATAGTGAAAAGGAGAGCTCGGCAAGGAAAATGTTGAATTTCTATGTGGAGGTAGAATTGAGATAAAAAGAATGAGAAGCCTTTTTCAAGGGTCTGAGCAAATATAAACTAGATTGTTTACTTTGATTTGGTTGTGAAATTTGTTATGATCATTGATTTTCTTTTTTATTCCACCATTGGTGTGTATGTTGCATGGCTGCTCTGCTGATACAGTTAATGTTGTTCTGCTTACTGTTGAAATGGTCATGTGGCAGGCCTGTAATGCATGCATAGTCCGGTTCCAGGACTGAGCCTTGTGCAGTGTTGCTGTTGGGGGAATTCCTGATAGACTTTCTGGTGTAAAGGCTGCACAGCAAATCACTGGATAATTGTCAGCACTGTGGGAATCCCTCCACTGGGAAACTTACATAGTCATATTGTTCGGCTGGCACTTCAGAGCTTGTGGCTGTAGACAATATCTGCTAGAATGTTGCTCTAAAGTACCTCAGGAGACTGTATAGTTTCCACCATTTCCTGTGAAATGCTCTAGTTTGGGTTTATTTAGAAATAATGAAGCAGCATTGAATTATATCAGTCATAAGGAGACCACAGAAATTGCTGCCTTTAACCATCAGCATTATTTATTTCCACCATTAAAAATATCCTTTTCCTTTTAAAATTTCTATGTTGTTTGTTTGCATGTGTTTTGGTATAAGTTAATATGATCCAGAAAAAAATCCTAAAGACACAAAAACAGTATTTTCCTCAGTGTAATGCCTCTAAGATTTTAACTTAAAGATTTTTTTGTGAATATTTAGAATTTAAATTTTAAAATTTTAGTCTTAAGTTGATATGTTCAGTTGCTATTTGTCAAAAATACTGAAATTCTAAAACATTTGAATGGCTGGTGGTTGCAATAAAAAAGTGTTCAAAATTGGCTTTGAATAAATATTTGTTGAATAAATAAAATTGGAGAAATCCTAGAAATCTGAGTTTTAATATCCCATGCATAGGTCAGTGGTCTTTATTCTTTTGGGGGTTACAGAATCCTTTGAAAATTTGATAAAGTATGGATTTCCTCTCATTATCTAAAAAAAACCCAATAAGAAATAAAAAGAAAATTCTGAAGCCCATTCATGGACCTGTGGCACTGGTGACCTCGTATGGAATAGTTTTATTACATAAATGTGTTAACTCTCAGGTACTGGGAGAACTGTATTAATGTATTCCAGAACACTTTTTAAGAAATGTGATCATAGTTACTATTTACTAGATCTGATATCTTGCCTGATGTATAGAGCAAATAGTCCAGATAGAAATGGAGGTAACTAAGTCTTAGGTATTATTAGAGAACTTAGAAAGACCACTGAACCCAAAGGACTGTGTCTAGTGTGGGGGTAGTGTCAACAAATTGAGATCTGGAGGATGAAGGGTAGTTGTGTTTTGTCATGTAGATGGGGAGGTTGAGAGAGTTGTAGGCCCAGGGAATCTCAACGGCCTTAGACGATACAGACATTTAGGGGGCTGGCTGGGAGGAGGACAGTGGCAGTAGAGGAAGATGAAGGTAGGAGCAGATTAACAATGTTCTTAAAAACCATGCTAAGGAGTTTATACATAGTGTATGGGAATGGATGACTTTAAAGCAGGTCAGTGACATGAAGAGATTTTTTATTTTAGAAAAATTACTGACTCTGGACAATGAATTGGGGAAAGAAGTTGGCAAAATTAGAGAAAGAACAACTAGTATGCTTTTTCAGTAATCCAGTGCATGATGGTGGTGGCTTGGGGCAAAGTTGGAGAATTGCACAGTAGGTAGGACATTGGGTTTGATTAGATTTGGAGATAAGGGAGCTGGAAGAGTCAGGAATGGATCCTAGGTTTTTGTCTTGGGCAACCTGATGGATGATTGTGAAATATAGAACTTCGGAGGAGTGAGTGGGAGAGGTGGGAGGAAAGGAAAGGAGACAGCGTTGAGTTTTCAACACTGAGTTTGAAGTGCCTGTGGAACATCCTTGAGATGTCTGGGAAGCAGTTGGGTATATGAGTCTAAGCTCAGAAGGAAGACTGGGCCATAGGGAAACATTTGAGGTTCGTCAGTAGTTCTTAAACTTTTTCCACCTTAACACACCTGAAGAAGAATATAAAACCATCCCACCCATAAAAGTGGCTCAATTTGGCAATGATTGTCATTTTATCTCTGAGAAAGCTCTTTCCCAAGGTGACTGCATGGCTCTCTTATTTCATTCGTCTTTCTGTTCATTGTTACATTATCAAAAAGCCTGCCCCATACTACCCTATAAAAAAAATAACACTTACTCTGGTCACTCCCTATTCCATTTAAAACACTATTGTTCTTCATACCACGGACTGCCACCTAATACATATATATTTGTTTATTGGATTATTTTTCCTTCCATCAGAATGTAACTCATTGTGAGACAGGAATTTTGTCTTTTCTGTTCACTAATCTACAAGGTCTAGAACTTCCCTGGCACATGTCTTTGAATAAATTATTTTCAACATGGTGGAGAATGGGATGAGAGGATGTGAAATCTGGGAAATCTTTTCTACACATTTTGATTCAGGTCCCTGAACAAGGATACCCTCTGTACTCTGCCCTCATCCGTAGATTTGAGAATCATTATTAGTGATACTGTCTAGAGACATTGGAATTGATGTCATTGTCCAGAGAACATATGTAAAGTAAGGAGAGAGGCATGAAAAGACAAGAGTGAGAAATACCAATGCTCAAGGGAGAAGGCAGAGATGAGGATTCCACAAATGAATTCCATAGCTAGAGAGGTATGAAGAAAACCAGAATATGCTAGATCAAGGAAGTTCAGACACAGTATAATAAAGAGGGTTAGATCAGTGATTTCCAATGCTGCTAGGAATGAAGGCCTAGGCAAAAATAGGTAGAAGAACTAGTACTTCACAGTAGGAGAAACATAAATGGCTTGTAAACATGAAAGAAGCTACTCTTGCTAGTAATCAAAGAAATTAAGTTCCACTAAGTATCATATGGTAGTGGAATCCTCCCAACAAGCAGTCAATTCATTACTTTAAAAAAAGACATGACCATATCAAATAAAAAGCTGACTTATATTTGGAAAATATTTTTAAATCCTGATATACGATAAGCATGATACATTTACACTTTAAATCAACATGGATTGGAAAATTATAATCAGTAATTTGCATTGTCTTTTATTTCAATATTGCTGTTGTAAATATCAATTTGTACATTTTTCTGATTAATTCTGTCTTGAGAAACGTTTAGAAATATGGTGAAAGATTCACATACTGAGATGACATAGCATCATAACTGAGGCATATTTCTGTACAGAAGGCTGGCAGAGAGGCATGCTATAATAAGAACCACACAGATGGACCATTGCCATTTTCTCTGACCCAAGTTCTTAACCATGAAAACCTCCTAGGTAGCCTTCTGAATGCCTCAGATCTGAGAAGGGTTTCTTCACAAGACAGGTTGTGTCCACAAAAGAGGATTTATTAAATTCAGAGGAAAAACACTCATATTGGGTTTGGTGACTGACCAAATGCCCCTGCTCTCTTAGCAAATGTCATCATTCAACTAAGCAGCACTTCAAGCAGGGACCTTTTGCCTCATGTTCTAAGAATACAATTAAAACAATGCTTGATTCTTAATTATTAGCAAAAGAAACCTACTGGCAGACTTAAGCAGAAAGGTATTGACTAGAATATTGGGCAGAGGTCTGAAGAATTAAGCTCAGGAACATGAAGGAATGATGAAGGCTAGCCTAGATAGCTCCTTGGACTCCAGTCAAATCCTGCACAGAGTCTGTTGCAAATGCTGAATCCTGTTCTGCTTCCACCAATGCTACCCTTAGAAAATGGATATTGCTGCCACGGTTACTCTACCACACAAATAGATTTCTCACTGGTTGTTTCACTTTTAAAAGCATTATTAATTTCGAGTGAAAACCTGAGTCTGGTGTAGATAATGGAGGAAGCTTTGTCACATGTCTGCATCCCAGCAACAGAGGAGGCTTGGATCATGAGCAACTGATTTGTGGCTTCAAATTGTAGGAAGTGAGTTATGCCTTCTGCTAAGATTCACATTATGGAGAGTGCTCCAAAAGTGTGGCTTACTTCACTCTGTATGACAGACTCTAGGTCCATCCACCTCACTATGAAATGTAAAATAGATAGCTAGTGGGAAGCAGCCACATAGCACAGGGAGATCAGCTTGGTGCTTTGTGACCACCTAGAGGGGTGGGATAGGGAGGGTGGGAGGGAGGGAGACGCAAGAGGGAAGAGATATGGGGATATATGTATATGTATAACTGATTCACTTTGTTATACAGCAGAAACTAACACACTATTGTAAAGCAATTATACTCCGATAAAGATGTTTAAAAAAAAATTAAAAACCATAAATAAAGTGGGACCAATCCATTATTTAAAACAAAACAAAACAACAACAAAATGACAAGAGCCTATTGAACAAAAGGCAGATTAAAAATACACACTGGAAAATGTTATTAAATGTTGAAAGACATTAGCAAACATTCAGAATCTGCCTGATTCTGATGGAATTCAGATGGAAGGAGAAAAGGAAAGTAGTGAAATTATGCTAATTTATTTTTTTATTTAGGTAAATCAAGAAATATTATTTCATTGATAGTTTTGATAAATTAAAAAATATAGGCTTAAACATAGTGTTTTAAAAAGGTGAAGAAAAATAAAATAATAAAAACAATCTTCCAAGAATCACGCAAAACAGAAAATAAATAAGAGCAAGAACAATCATAAGTGTAATAGTAACTATACTAGGAAAGAAACCAAAACAAAAATTTACAGAATGGGTGAAAAATGTGAAATTCAAGTAAATTAAGAGGAATACTTATATAATTAAAAGTGTGGGCTCTGAATTGTCCCTATTTTGAATTCAGAACCAATTCTGCAATTTACTAACCATAGGACCGTGGGAAAGTCATTTAAAGATGTTATGCTTTAGTGTTTTTACTTGTATAATGGTATGCAAAGCACATCAAAGGAAAGTGGACTCAGAAGAAATTTTATGAACTTCAGTACATTTGTAAAAAATTAATGAAAATAGGTTAATTAAATCTTTAATTCAAGAAGCCAAGAAGGAGAAAATAAACCTTAAAAAAAAGGAATTAATAAAGATAAGTAGAGAAATTAATGAGCTAGAAAATGTAAAAATATTTGAATTGGTAAATAAAATGGAACTGGCTGTTTACAAAACCAAAAAAAAAAAAAAAACCTGAAATAGATGAATTTTTATACTTTAATTTAAAAAAATGTATTATAGTAGAATGTATAAAATGAACATACAGAAAAATATAGTCACAGATTAAAGGTAAACTGACAGAACAACATTTGCACATATGCTGAAAAGGGTTACTTTCTTTAATATTGATGGTGTTTTTAGAAATCAACAAGTAAAATCTGAAAATATCCAGTGAAAAATAGGTACAATACATAAATATATAATTTTCAAGAGAAAGAAAATACAAGGATTTGAGCACCCAGAGTGGATAGCTTAGGTAAGAATCATCCATTACAGAGTAATGCCTTAATAAAACTTTTATTTTTTTTCCTGGCTAAGTGGGCTACATACTATAAAAATCTGTACACCAGCCTAGGAAGCTCCTATCACCCATCACCAAAACCTCTTTTTTATGGGAAGTATGAGTATGTAATAACAGAGCAACTCAAAATGATGTTCTCTGAACTTTAGGGAGATTAACCCACTCTATAATGCATGTATTTAACCAAACTTATTTAAAAACATAAATAAAATACATCATAATCTGAGAAACTGGGTGAGACAGATGAAATGAATAGGGCAAAATCAGATTAAATATAAATAGCAGAAATATATAAAGAGTTCAGCTGTCTATATTGCTCTTTTATAGGCTTTGTATCATGGACCAGATTTGAGAACAGTTATAAACATGTATTGCAGACTAATCCATCGTGTTAAATATCGACTTGGTCTTTGGAGGACGAGACAAATTATAAACCTTACAGAGCTAGAGGAATGGATGGACAGAAAAAAATGTATGTGATGCTATCATTTCTGATTTGATTTTAGATTTGGAATTTTTTTAACCATTAATTATTTACATAAAATTTACATATAATTACCCATAGACAACACAAGTAGGCGATATTTTTATTGCTTCAAGCTATTTACTTTTTAAGTTGATGTATATGTGGATTAATTTATTAGGATCTCATTCTGGCTAAACAAAAAGGAAATTTAAAGGAAAGATAGCTAAAGAATGAGATTTCAGAAAGAACATGAACCAGAGCTGCTCCAGAGATCTAAGGAGCAAAAAATAAGAGGCAATCTCTGTTTGCCTCTGGGGGATAGAAAAGCTGCTATCACTTTATGATTTTTTATTCTTGAGCTTTAAATTCAAATTCTAGGTTGGTTTAGCTTGAGTTATGTGTCCAACACTTTGCCTTGATAGGGCAAAGAAATCTGCTTGGGAGTTGCATAGAAACTTAGAAACTATATTCATTGAGGGTAGGGAGTAGCTCCCCAAAGGAAAACTACATATTTATAACAGAAGAACAGTTAAAGGACACTGAGCAGACTAAACAACAGATATCCATTACATGTTGCTTATTAGTGTTGAAATTCTACGTGAAGAACAGGTTTTCCAATTTCTATCTTAACTTTCAGAATCCTGATTTTTATTATATTTAATGAATTTATTATTGCTTGATTAGGATGGATATTACAGTCTGTTTCTTGATTAAAAAAAAAATAAATGAGGACTTCTGGTTTCTGCTTCTGTACGTAAGGAGCTTGGAAGTCAACACTCTATCTTAACAACAAGTAAAAAAGCTGAACAGACTAAAAAATCAACAAGTCTTCCTGGATTCGTAAAAGAGGGGAGACACAGGGCAAACTGCTGCCCCTAAGACTGGAGAGACAGGCATACAAAGTCACAGCTTACCAGAGCAGAGACTCATGAGCAGAATCCGGTGTGGGAACCAGTGCTGGGGTAAGAAAAATGAACTGTAATTGACAAATGGCAGGAGCACAATTCTGAGAGTTAAAAATTCCAGAGGATCCAGTCATAAAGGGGCCTCCACAATACTGCGATATTTACCTCCAGGAGCTCAATCAGATTCCCACAGTAAATATGAGAAAATGAACCATTTTGAAATATGCCAGAGCACTCCATTCTTCTTAACAAGGCCTGCCTTGAGAGGAAACTAATTAACCAGAGCCTAACCTGCTGGGTATTATCAGAGCCTAATTAAACCTGTGGAAGGGAAATACCCAACTCCAGTCCACTCTGACCATCCTGTCCCACCTAAGGAGGAAGAAAAAAACTGGGAAACATTCATAAAGTTCACAGTCCAGAGACATAGGCTCCATAAGAGACTGAGACCTAATCATTAGAACACTTCCTCTCCCCCAGCACCTTATCACCACGTTACTAAAGACCTTTTTACAGCAGTTTCTTTTACCCACTATGTCATGACTAGCTACATGTATACTACAAGGTAAACAAAAACGCAAAAAACACAATTTGTAAAGACAAAGCAAACGTCAGAACCAGACGTGGCAGAGATGTTGGAATTATCAGACTGAGAATTTAAAACAACTATGATTAAATATGCTGATTATGCATAAAATAGACAGCATGCAAGAACAGATGGGCAAGGTAGGCAGAGAGATGGAAATCCCAAGAAAGAACCCCAAAGAAATGATAAAAATAAAAAATATTGTAACAGAAATGAAGAATGCCTCTGATGGGCTTCTTGGAAAGGTGGCTGAGGAAAGATTCTCTGAGCTAGAAATTATATCAATAGAATCCTTGAACACTGAAAAGCAAAGAGAACAAAAACTGAAATAAAAAACAGAACAAAGTATCTAGGGACTGTGGGGCAACTACAAAAGGAGTAACATATGGGAATACCAGAGGGAGAAGAAAGAAACAGAAGAAATATTTATAACAATAATAACTGAGAATTTCCCCAAATTAATGTCAGACACCAAACCACAGATCCATGAAGTCCAGAGAACACCAAGCGGAATAAATTCCAAAAAACTACACCTAGGCGTATCATCTTCAAACTATAGAAAATTAAAGATAAAGACAAAAATTCTGAAAGAAGCCAGATGGGGAAGGCACCTGGCCTCTGGAGAAAAAAAAAAAAAAAGAATTACATTTGACTTATCCAAAACCATGCAAGTAAGGAGAATGGCATGAAATAGTTAAAATGTTGAGAGAAATAAAACACCAACCCAGAATTCTGTACCCTTAAAAATTATACTTAAAAAATGAAGGACTTCCTCAGACAAACAAAAATTGAGGGAATTTGTTGCCAGTATATCTGCCTTGCAAAAAGTGTTAAAAGAAATTTCTTAGAGGGGAAATAATATAGGTCAGAAACTCAGACTACAAAAAGTAAAGAAGAGCACTGAAGAAGAAATAAGAAGGTAAAATAAAACATTTATTTTTCTTATTCCTAAGTGATCTTACAGATAACATGTTCAAAATAATACTAACAATATACTCAATTACAATATACATATATAGCTTAGGTATAATTATATATGCTGATATATGTACATGTATGTATAAGTGAAGTGAATGACAACAATTATACAAGGGATGGGAGGGAGGAATTAGAATTATTTTGTTATTGTAAGGTATTTGCACTACCCATGAAGTAGGATAGTGTTATTTGAAAGTGGATTTAGATTAGCTATAAATGTATATTGTGAACTCCAGGGCAACCATTAAAATAAAGTAAAAAAAAAAGGATAATAGGTATGCTTTGAAATGAGAGAAAATAGAAACATATAAAATCCTCAATTAAAATTACAAAAGGCAGAGAAAAGTAGAAGAGAAAAATAAGAACAAAGAACAAGGGCAACAAATAGAAAACCTATCAGATATAGTAGATCTGAATCCAACTGTGTCAGTAATCACTTCGAACATTAAATGATCTAAATTCACCAATTAAAAGGCAGACATTGTCAGAGTAGGTCAAAAAACACAACCCAATGGTATGCTGTCTACAAGAAACCCACTTTAAATATAAAGACATATATAGGTTAAAAGTAAATGGATGGAGAAAAATGTACCATGCTAACAATAATCAAGATAAAGCAGGAGCAGCTATATTAATTTCAGACAGAGCAGGTTGCAAATTAAGGAAAGTTATCAAAGGTGAAGAAGAGCATTACATAATGGTAAAGGGGTCAATTCTCCAAGAATACATTAACAATTGTAATTGTGTATCTGCCTAACAACATAGCATCAAACTACGTGAGGCAAAAACTGATAGAACTACAAGGAGAAATAGATGAATCCACTAACATAGTTGGGTAAAATCCAACACCCATTCATAATAAAACCTCTCAGTAAACAGGAAATAGAGAGGAACTTTCTCAACTTGATAAAGACTATCTACAAAAAAACTACAGCTAACATCATACCTAACGTGAGTAACTCAGAGTTTTCCTACTAAGATCAGGTACATGACAAGGACATCCTCTCTCACCACTCTCTCTCACCACTTCTTTTCAACTTCATGCTGGAAGTTCTTGCTGATGCAATAAAGCAATAAAAGGAAATAAAGGCATACAGATTGGGAAGAAAGAAAACTATCTTTGTTTGCAGATCATATGATCATTTGTGTAGCAAATCTGAAAGAATTGACAAAAACCCTCTGGAACTAGCAAGCCATTTATATCAAGGTTGCAGGATACAAGGTTAATATACAAAAGTTAATTGCTTCCTGGATACCAACAATGAACAAGTAGACTTTGAAATTAAAAACACACTACCATTTACATTAGTACCCTCCAAAAATGAAATACTTAGGTTTAAAGATAACAAAATATGTATAAGATCTTTATGAGGAAAACTACAAGACTCCAATGAACAAAATCAGAGAACTAGATAAATGGATAGATATTTCATGTTAATGGATAGGTAGTCTCAATATTGTAAAGATGTCAGTTCTTTCTAACTTGATCTATAGATTTAATGCAATCACATTCAAAATCTCAGCAAATTATTTTGTGGACACCACCAAAATGATTCTAAAGTTTATATGGAGAGGCAAAAGACCAGAATAGCTAACACAATATTGAAGAAGAACAAAATTGGAAGACTGATGCTATCTGACTTCAGGATTTATGATAAGGCTACAAGTTCAAGTGTGATATTGGTGAAAGAATAGACAAATAGATCAGTGGAACAGAATAGAGAGCCCAGAAACAGACCCCTATAAATATAGTCAACTGGTCTTTGACAAAAGAACAAAGGCAATATAATAGGGCAAAGATAGTCTTTTCAACAAATGGTGCTGGACTAACTGGGCATCCATGTGTAAAAAAATAAATCTAAACACAGACTTTACACACTTCACAAAATTAACTCAAAATGGATCATAGACCTAAGTGTAAAATGCAAAACTGTGAAACTCCTAGGAGGTAACATAGGAGAAAACCTAGATGATCTTGGGTATGGTGACTTTTTAGATACACCACCAAAGACATGACTCATTAAAAAATTAATTGATAAACTAGACTACATTAAAATGAAGAACTTTTGCTCTGTGAAAGACAGTATCAAGAGAATGGGAAGATGAGCCACATACTGAAAGAAAATATTTGCAAAAGACATATCTAATAAAGGACTGTTATCCGAAATATATAAGGAACTCTTAAAAGTCAACAATAAGAAAGCAAACAACTTGATTAAGATATGGGCCAAAGATCTCAACAGAGACCTCAGCACAGATAACAAATAAGCATATGGAATGATGTTCCACATCATTTGTCATCAGGGAAGTGCAAATTAAAACAACAAAGAGATACCACTACACACCTATTAAAATGGCCAAAATCCAGAACACTGACAGCACCAAACGCTGGCAAGGATGTGAAGCAGCAGGCACTGTTATTCCTTGTTGGTGGGAAAGCAAAATGATACAGCCATTTTGAAAGACAGTTTGGTGTTTTCTTACAAAATTAAACGTACTCTTGCCATACAATCCAGCAATCATTCTCCTTGGTGTTTAGCCACAGGGGATTTATGTTCACACAAACCCTACACATGGATATCTATAGCAGCATTTTCATAATTGCCAAAGCTGGGAAGCAACCTTCCAAGCTTTTCCCTCCATTAGTAGGTGAATGGATAAATAAACTGGTGCACCCAGACAGTGAATATCATTTCATTATAAGAAGAAATGAGCTGTTAAGCCATGAAAAGAAATGGAGGAACCTTAAGTGCATATTACTAAGTGAAAGAAGCCAATCTGAAAAGGCTACATTCTGTATGATTCCAACTATCTGACATTTTGGAAAAGGCGAAACTGTGGAGAAAATAAAAAGATCGATGGTTGCCTGGGGTGGGATTGGGTGGGGGGAAGGAGGAAACAGCAAGCACAGAGGAGTTTTAGGACCATGAAACTATTTTGTACAGTGATGGATACATGTTATTATACATTTGTCCAAACCCAAAGAATGTACAACACCAAGGTAAACTATTGGCTTTAGTGATTATGATGTGTCAGTGTAGGTTTATTCTTGATAACAAACGCACCACTCTGGAGTTGGTGCATTGATTAATAATTGATAATGGGGGGAGGAGTTATCTTTGAGTGTGGGGGTAAAGGATTTATGAGAAATTTCTGTATCTCCTTCTCGAGTTTGTTTTAAACTTAAAACTGCTTTTGCATGTGCAGACTCAGTTCCTGGAGAAAGATGGCAACAGCCAAGAAGCAGAAACACGATGGGTGGGTGAAGATTGGCCCCTGCATCCTGGGGGACACGCTGGGGGTCAGGAAGTTCAGCAAAGTGAAGGCCCATAGAAACTTAGAATCCTGAAATTAGAACATTGGAGAGGAGACTGTGAGTTGGCTTCTGATAGGCTATGAAGGATGAGACACAACTTCAAAAAGCAGAAAACTCTAGGAGCTGGAACATAATAGCCTGGGAGCAAGAAGTAACTCCCATGGATGTCACTGTGTGAGGGCACAGGGAGTAACTGATGCTCATACAAGGTGAACATTTGCTTGGTTCCCTGTCATCATTGTGTTCCATTTAAGAATTCTTAAATGGGACTTCCCTGGTGGCACAGTGGTTAAGAATTCACCTGTAGGGCTTCCCTGGTGGTGCAGTGGTTGAGAGACTGCCTGCCGATGCAGGGGACACGGGTTCGTGCACTGGTCCGGGAGGATCCCACATGCCGCGGAGCCGCTGGGCCCGTGAGCCATGGCCACTGAGCCTGCGCGTCCGGAGCCTGTGCTCCGCAATGGGAGAGGCCACAAGAGTGAGAGGCCCGCGTACCGCAAAAAAAAAAAAAAAAAAGAATTCACCTGCCGAGCAACTAAGCCCGTGCTCCACAACTACTGAGCCTGTGCTCTAGAGCTCACGAGCCACAACTACTGAGCCCACATGCTGCAACTACTGAAGCCCACGCGCCTAGAGCCCGTGCTCCACAACATGTGCACCGCAGTGAGAAGCTCAGTCACTGCAATGAAGAGTAGCCCCCGCTTGCCGCAGCTAGAGAAAGCCTGTGCGCAGCAATGAAGACCCAACGCAGCCAAAAATAAATAAGTTTATTTAAAAAAACCAACAATGGCTTTTGTAACTTTTCTTTAAAAACGAAATAAAACTACAACAACAAAATGATCCGAATAACTTATATTTAACTGGAATCAGCAACTTATTGCCTTATAAAGTAAAAGTGCTACATTTTTGGTAGTTTCAGCTAGTCATAAAATGTCTATTTTATAGTGGACTGTAAGTTCCATGAAGACAAGAACTGCGTCTGTTATGTTCATTAATACATACCCACTGTTAACAAATGCTTGGTTTATCAGAAGGGCTCAAAAATATTTTTTGAAAGGATAGTTTTCATTAAGCTTATTAATTATGCTAAAATTATGTACCAAAAGTATTTATCAATAACCAGAATTCTTTGAGTTAGAATGCCTCCTTTTTGGTGGCTAGAGGTTGAGGAAGGAATAATCCAGAGAGAGAAAGAGATTCTATGTAAGTCATAGAATCAGTCACAGAATCATAGAACTCAGATCAGTTTCCCCAGTCCAACAGCCTGGTTTCTAGAGAAAAAAGCAGGAAGGAGCAAAGTATTTGAGAGATGAAAAGGCAGGAAGAAGAAGGCAGAAAGAGAAAACAAGAGAGGCAGAGAAAGAGAAAACTCTTCTTTCATTAGGAAACTGCTGGGGCTTCTTTTACTTAATCCTTTAAAAAGTGAGAGGGAGTGCAACTAACTTATTTGGGGAAATACTGTTAGCAGAATGGAGAAATGAGTCAGGGAAGAGATGGAAGGAAGGAAAAGGTGCATCATCCATCCATCTAACCAAAGGTGCCCACATGGTTACCATGTGGGCAACCAGAGCTTAATCCCTCTAGGGAACAGTGCAGCCACCTTGCCTCAAGTGCTGTGTCTTTACCCACCAACTCCCCCAGTCAGAGATGAAGAGCTGCTCCAATGGGAGCCTTGATCGCCTGGCACTTCTGGCTTGCTGCACAGGTAGGCAGAGTGGAGTCCTGCAGCCAGAGGGACCCCTTAGGCAATGAAATGCAGGTGCTGGAAATTTAAATCAGATTAGCATGCACAGACATGTAAGGGACAAGGCAATATGAATGGAGACAGCAACTGCTCTAGTTTGCTTGTTAGAATAGAAAAAATCATAGAGATATTAAATAGACATTTATGTTTATTTTCTGCTGTGTTTCAGAATCTGGAATAGCTACTCGTATTCAGGCAATCACTAAATGTTTCTTGAACTTGTTGATGTCTTATGACTGTCCATCTCAACTGAATGAGTGGATGAGTGAATGGATAGAAAATTGAAGTCTATATGGTTGATTGTCAGAATGATACATTAACTTCTGTTAGAAACCACTTTGGTGCCCTTTGTCATTGGGAGCCCGTATTTCAGAGCTAAACCTGTGCTGAGGACAGACCCTGTCAACTTGTAAATGCTGATTAACAATCAGATTTATGGGGCTAATCCATATACTTCAGAATGGAGACTCAATTTCATCTTTTTGAAACAAAAATAAAATGGAGAACTACACTTACGAAACGCGTGCATCAGTTCTCTTGGTCATTATCTAAACCCTGTCTAATGCCAAGTATGGGAAATAGGTGAGGGTTGTCCCGACTGAATGATTTTCTGGGGAAGCCTTGAGCCAGGAGTGACAAAAGACATTAAAGTAGGAAGTAGGAATGCATGATGTTACCAAAAAGTAGATATTTTAAGGGCAAAATCAGCAGTAGAATAAGCAGTCCAATGTGGAATCACCAATTCAAGTAAATAGTTAAAATGTGGGTAGAAGTCAAAAAGAGATGAAAAAATTAGGGAAACTAATCAAAACTAATAAAAAATGCATGCTGAAATGGGTCAACAGAAATCAGGCCCCCAGAAGCCCTGAGCTATGTCTTACGATGTGGTTTGAACGTTGATATATGTAGAGTCTATGGACAACTGTCATGTAAACCAGGCCAGAGGATGCCAGTGTTCTCTTTGGGGAAGCAAGACCAAATTTCCCTCCTTTGGAGTGGGGGAGGGAGAAGCATGCCCACTTCCTCTGCCTGCCCCAGGAGGCTGACATGGTCCTACTCACCTCATGGAGGCTTATCACCAGACATCAAAATAAAACTGGAGTGAAAGTGTCTTCAAATCCAGATCACACTTTCAGGTGGGGTGTATATTTGATTTGTTATTTACAAAGAAAATATTTTATTTTATCTTTTTTTCCTTGTAGTCTATGAAACAGTGTTTGCTAGAAGAGAAGATTGGCAAGGATTAGAAAGAAGTGAGCTCCTTAAGTACTTCAATGACTGTGGTCATTTCCCAATGCACCAGCAAATTGATGAGGTTTGGGACCTGGTCCATAGAGGTATTTTCTCATTTCTTTTTTTTGCTTTCTCCTTTCTTTTTTTCCTCCGTGTTTTCCTCCTTTGTTCTTTCCTTCCTTCTCTTACTTTCATTAAACTTGTCTTATAAGTCCCTTTTTTTCAAATTTTCAAAACCTGATTTTAATATATCAGAAAGAAGAGATTAAAAGAACAGGTTAAAAGAAGTTAATACGGTAAAATTATTTTTAGAGAGGTAGAAGAGATTCTTTAGCTTTTTAAGCTTTTAATGTATTTTTGATACAATATAAGTTATGTCAGGATATATTTTAAACCACCATGTATTTTAAATACTGATGCTAAAATGATTTCTGCTGAATAGATTTGGTACCAAAGAATATAGTCAAGTTTAAATGTTTAAACATTATCAATTATTTCAATGCAATAGATTTTCACAGTTAGAAAATCATTTCTTTTCTGAACAGTCAATAAGTGAAATGATAATATTGTTTTTGTATGGGAATATTTAGTAAGTTAAATGGAACAACATTTCTCCATTCTCTAAAGATTAGTAATGGAGTGCAAATTGTCACCAAGGTTTGGGAGATCTCATTGAATTTTCCTTAACTCCTTAAGATTCTTCTCATCATTTCTTTCTGTGTCCACACTAATGCTATGGCTGGCTGCCATGTTTAAAGATGATGAATGATGTACCCGTAATTTAATTGAGAGGAAAAGATAAACAAGCAAAACAAAATATTTCAGGACCTTTTTTTTTAGTAGAGGTGAAGGGCCCACATACCAGTAGGAAGGTATGATTAATGTCAGAGTGACAAGGTTGAAGCTTCATTAAAGGTTGAAGTTCTCTTCCTTTGTTAGTTCTTAGTGTAATTATCTAATTCTTTACCTATGTATGGACTTTGCTTTGCCACTGCTGAATCCCTAGTACCTAGAAAAGTTTTCTAGACTCTTGCTAAATATTTGTTCACAGTCTGGAGAAGCATCCAGATCATGTTGGATGTTTAAGCAAATTTTTCCTGATGACAAAAACATTAAATATTTATTATAGAAAATTTGGGAATATAGAAATATATAAGATTACTAACCAACAGCAATTAACATTTGATGTTCATCATTCCCAGTTTTTTTCTGTGCATATAACATTTTTATGAAAATAGGAATTTTCTAAATATTTGAAAATCTACTTTTTTGCTTAACAATACTCATTAATTTCCAAGCCATAAGTATCTTTTACAACATTATTTATGATAGAGTAATAACTTGTCATAAGGGTATTCTGTATTTACTGTTTATATTTAAATTCTTACCATTTTTCTTTATAATAAATAATAATAAAATTTTAAAAATTGAATGCAGCAAAATAAAATCAATTAGGGATTTCAGAAACTTATACTTCAGAAACTTGGTAATTTAAAATATGTTTTTCTTCAAATTAACAGTTTCATAGTGATATTTTCCTTCACTGATTATTTTGGAGTATATCATAAAGGCTTAGGTTTAGGGCATGGCTTAGTATTAGCTTGACTGGATTTAATTCCTGGCTTCAGCACTTATTAGCTGTATGTCTTTGGACAAGTTATTTATCTCTGCTATGCCTTACTTTATATATATGTAAAAGGAAGATAATACTCTAAGTCATTGGGCTGTTATGAGGTTAAAATGAAATAATTCATGTAAAACATGTGGCCCATTATAAGTGCTCAATAAATGTTTGCTATTATTATTCTTAAATAATTTTAAGTATACTTAGATAATTATGACAATTAATTTTCATAATTTTTATTTTGAAAATGTTAAAATGTTGAACCTAATTGTTGAATGACGTATTTCTATAGAGATTTTTGTATTGAATGTTATCAACTGGTTTACACCCATATCATCTCTTGCTTACCATAATGACCTGTGTGCTAGAGAAGATGATATGCTCATTTTTGTTCATTTTACAAATGAGAGAACTGAGACTTAGAGACCTTTTTAAGTCATTAGGAGAGCAGAAACTATCCCTGGTCTATTCAAGTCAAGTTCAATGCTCTTTCCATTTTACTATGTGGAATAAAATTTAAAAGTTCAGTGTTACAAAAGCATAATTAGATAGATGGTTAAAATATTCTTGACAGAAAGTATTGCCTTTTATTGATCTTTCACAGACTAGATAATGCCTTGCAATATAGTAGGTTTTCTGAAAATGATGTACTCTATTAAATTTCTTATTAAAACTAGAATTTTCAAAAGAACAGTTAGTATAAAACATACTGTTTTTATTATAATGCCTAAAATTGGGAAGCTTTCCTTTATAGAAAGAAGCCACTCTAACATAATTTAAAATATATGTCCAATTATGCTGCTACATCCAGTTCAAAATTCTAGTGGTTTATAAGAAGCTTTAATTTAAAATGGAGATATTCTAAAATAATGGAAAGAAAACAGAAAATTTATGGGAAATGGAGCTAAATTAATGTTTTCTGCTTGCTTCTTCTAAGAGAATCTGATTTTATGCATTTTGGATTGTCAATCTTCTTCATTCATACTGACTTATTTGATTGTGGATAATAGCTCCAGATGTGCAACCTACACATTTTTTCATCCAGTAGAATATTTCACCTAACCCATATGTACTTAATTAAACTGATTAACTTCGTCAGTGTATGACACCAAGTAGGCCAAAGTTCCAAAACTGTCTGTATGTGTTCAGGTATTTTTAGCTTTTTTTTTTTTTTCCATTTTTTTTCTTATCACTATGGTAACAAAAAATTGTGACTGAGGATGTGATTTTTGTCTGAAAATCTTCCTTTGGAATAATGAAGCCCCTTCAGACTGCATGTATGGCTGATCTTAAAAGCTGAAGACTATGCAAACATGAGAACCTTTACTTGATATTCATTTACATCTCAACAAATGAAACTAATAACAATAGGATGGCATATCTCAAAGGAAAGAAAATCATAATTTGGTTCTATATTATCTATCCTCATATCTAACTAATTTTAGAAGTTTGAACTTTGAAGGTTTTCCAGTGTTTTCTCAACACATAAATAGAACTTTTAGGTTGTTTTCTGCAATTGAAATGAACTCAACAATGAAGACAAATCCACTTTCACTGTGGAGCCCTAGACAAAAATGTTAAAACCCGAAATACCCTCTGCATCTGAAGAAACAATGGTCTGAGATAGGATATGAATTATTTCAGCCTCTCTGACTAGTTGGTGGCAAATTGTAACTGTATCCTGGGCCTCCTGCTCCTCAGGGCACAGCTTTACCCACTACAAGCAGACAACACTGGATTTTCTGTTATTTTCTCAAGATATGGCTTTATGTTATTAAATGGAGAGCATATAATGAGTTTCCCCTAAAATTGTTTTCATATGAACAAGCTGTCTAATAATAAGATTTTTATTTTTTAATTTTTTTTTTGCGGGACGCGGGCCTCTCACTGTTGTGGCCTCTCCCATTGTGGAGCACAGGCTCCGGAAACGCAGGCTCAGCGGCCATGGCTCACGGGCCCAGCTGCTCCACGGCATGTGGGATCCTCCCGGACCGGGCACGACCCCGCGTCCCCTGCATCGGCAGGCGGACTCTCAACCACGGCGCCACCAGGGAAGCCCTAATAATAAGATTTTGATTAAGCATAGAAGGGATTAAAGAGGACTAAAAAAGGTAGTATTCTAGGGCATAAGAAATTTTAATGATAAAATAATGCAAGGAGATTGGTTCAAGATGGCGGAGTAGAAGGATATGCTCTCACTCCCTCTTTCAAAAACACTGGAATCACAACTAACTGCTGAACAATCATCGACAAGGAAACACTGGAACTCACCAAAACAGATACCCCACATGCAAAGACAAAGGAGAAGCTGCAATGAGAAGGTAGGAGGGGTGCTATCACAATAAAATCAAATCCCATAACTGCTGGGTGGTTAACTCACAAACTGGAGAACACTTATACCACAGAAGCCCACCCACTGGAGTGAAGGTTCTGAGCCACATGTCAGGCTTCCCAACCTGGGGGTCTGGCAATGAGAGGAAGAATTCTTAGAGAATCAGACTTTGAAGGCTAGCGGGATTTGATTGCAGGACTTCAGCAGGACTGAGGGAAACAGAAACTCCACTCTTGGAGGACACACACAAAGTAGCGTGTGCATCGGGAGTCAGGGGAAGGAGCAGTGACCCCATAGGAGACTGAACCAGACCTACCTGCTAGTGTTGGAGGGTCTCCTGCAGAGGTGGGGGTCAGCTGTGGCTCACCAAGGGACAAGGACACTGGCAGCAGAAGTTCTGCAAAGTACTCCTTGGCGTGAGCCCTCCCAAAGTCTGCCATTAGCCCAACCAAAGAGCCCGGGCTCCAGTGTTGGGTCACCTCAGGCCAAACAACCAACAGGGAGGGAACCCAGCCCCACTCATCAGCATCAAGCAGATTAAAGTTTTACTGAGCTCTGCCCACCAGAGCAACAGCCAGCTCTACCCACCACCAGTCCCTCCCATCAGGAAACTTCCACAAGCCTCTTAGATAGCCTCATCCACCAGAGGGCAGACAGCAGAAGCAAGAAGAACTATAATCCTGCAACCTGTGGAACAAAAACCACATTCACAGAAAGACAGACAAGATGAAAAGGCAGAGGGCTATGTACCAGATGAAGGAACAACAAAGAACCCCAGAGAAACAACTAAATGAAGTGGAGATAGGCAACCTTCCAGAAAAAGAATTCAGAATAATGATAGTGAAGATAATCCAGGACCTCGGGAAAAGAACGGAGGCAAAGATCAAGAAGATGCAAGAAATGTTTAACAAAGATCTAGAAGAATTAAAGAACAAAAAAACAGAGATGAACAATAAAATAACTGAAATGAAAAATACACTAGAAGGAATCAATAGCAGAATAACTGAGGCAGAAGAACAGATAAGTGGCCTGGAAGACAGAATGGTGGAATTCACTGCTGCAGAATGGAATAAAGAAAAAAAATGAAAAGAAATGAAGACAGCCTAAGAGACCTCTGGGACAACATTAAACGCAACAACATTCACATTATAGGGGGTCCCAGAAGGAGGAGAGAGAGAAAGGCCCCGAGAAAATATTTGAAGAGATTATAGTCGAAAACTTCCCTAACATGGGAAAGGAAATACCCACCCATGTCCAGGAAGTGCAGAGAGTCCCATACAGGATAAACCCAAGGAGAAACACGTTGAGACACATAGAAGTCAAATTGGCAAAAATAAAAGACAAAGAAAAATTATTGAAAGCAGCAAGGGAAAAATGACAAATAACATATAAGGGAACTCCCATAAGGTTAACAGCTGATTTCTCAGCAGAAACTCTACAAGCCAGAAGGGAATGGCATGATATACTTAAAGTGATGAAAGGGAAAAACCTACAACCAAGATTACTCTACCCAGCAAGGATCTCATTCAGATTCAGTGGAGAAGTCAAAAGCTTTACAGACAAGCAAAAGCCAAGAGAATTCAGCACCACCAAACCAGCGCTACAGCAAATGCTAAAGGAACTTCTCTAAGTGGGAAACACAAGAGAAGAAAAGGACCTACAAAAACAAACACAAAACAATCAAGAAAATGGTAAATGGAACATACATATCGATAATTACCTTAAACGTGAATGGATTAAATGCTCCAACCAAAAGACACAGGCTTGCTGAATGGATACAAAAACAAAACCCATATATATGCTGTCTATAAGAGAAAAACTTCAGACCTAGGGACACATACAGACTGAAAGCGAGGGAATGGAAAAAGATATTCCATGCAAATGGAAATCAAAAGAAAGCTGGAGTAGCAATACTCATATCAGATAAAATAGACTTTAAAATAAAGAACATTACAAGAGACAAGGAAGGACACTACATAATGATCAAGGGATCAATCCAAGAAGAAGATATAACAATTATAAATATATATGCACCCAACATAGGAGCACCTCAATACATAAGGCATCTGCTCACAGCTCTAAAAGAGGAAATTGACAGTAACACAGCAATAGTAGGGGACTTTAACACCTCACTTACACCAATGGACAGACCATCCAAATAGAAAATTAATAAGGAAACAGAAGCTTTAAATGACCCAATAGACCAGATAGATTTAATTGATATTTATAGGACATTCCATCCAAAAACAGCAGATTACACTTTCTTCTCAAGTTTGCATGGAACGTTCTCCAGGATAGATCACATCTTGTGTTACAAATCAAGCCTCAGTAAATTTAAGAAAATTGAAATCATATCAAGCATCTTTTCTGACCACAATCCTATGATATTAGAAATCAAGTACAGGGAAAAAACATAAAAAACACAAACACGTGGAGGCTAAACAATACGTTACTAAATAACCAATAGATCACAGAATAAATCAAAGTGGAAATCAAAAAATACCTAGAGACAAATCACAATGAAAACAGGACAATCCAAAACCTATGGCATGCAGCAAAAGCAGTTCTAAGAGGGAAGTTTATAGCTATACAAACCTACATCAAGAAACAAGAAAAATCTCAAACAATCTAACGTTACACCTGAAGGAACTAGAGATAGAAGAAGAAACAAAACCCAACATTAGCAGAAGGAAAGAAATCATAAAGATCAGAGCAGAAATAAATGAAATCGAAACAAAGAAAACAATAGCAAAGATCAATAAAACTAAAAGCTGGTTCTTTGGGAAGATAAACAAAATTGGTAAACCATTAGCCAAACTCATCAAGAAAAAGAGGGAGAGGACTCAAATCAATAAAATTAGAAATGAAAAAGGAGAAGTTATAACAGACACCACAGAAATACAAAGCATCCTAAGAAACTAGTACAAGCAACTCTATGCCAATAAAATGGACAGCCTGGAAGAAATGGACAAATTCTTAGAAAGGTATAACCTTCCAAGACTGAACTAGGAAGAAACAGAAAATATGAACAGACCAATCACAAGTAATGAAATTGAAACTGTGATTAAAAATCTCCCAACAAACAAAAGTCCAGGACCAGATGGCTTCAGAGGTGAATTCTATCAAACATTTAGAGAGGAGCTAACACCCATCCTTCGCAAACTCTTCCAAAAAATTGCAGAGGAAGGAACAGACCCAAACTCATTCTACAAGGCCACCATCACCCTGATACCAAAACCAGACAAAGATACTACAAAAAAAGGAAATTAGAGACCAATATCACTGATGAATATAGATGCAGAAATCCTCAACAAAATAGTAGCAAACAGAATCCAATAGCACATTAAAAGGATCATACACCATGATCAAGTGGGGTTTATCCCAGAGATGCAAGGATTCTTCAGTATACTCAAACCAATCAGTGTGATACACCATATTAAGAAATTGAAGAATAAAAACCATATGATCCTCTTAATAGATGCAGAAAAAGCTTTTGACAAAATTCAACACCCATTTATGATAAAAACTCTCGAGAAAGTGCACATAGAGGAAACCTACTTCAACATAATAAAGGCCATATGTGACAAACCCACAGCAAACATCATTCTCAATGGTGAAAAACTAAAAGCATTTCCTCTAAGATCAGGAACAAGACAAGGATGTACACTCTCACCACTATTATTCAACATAGTTTTGGAAGTCCTAGCCATGGCAATCAGAGAAGAAAAAGAAATAAAAGGAATACAAGTTGGAAAAGAAGAAGTAAAACTGTCACTGTTTGCAGATGACATGATACTATACATAGAGAATTGTAAAGATGCCACCAGAAAACTACTAGAGCTAATCAATGAATTTGGTAAAGTTGTGAGATACAAGATTAATGCACAGAAATCTCTTGCATTTCTATACACTAATGATGAAAAATCTGAAAGAGAAATTAAGGAAACACTCCCATTTACCATTGCAACAAAAAGAATAAAATACCTAAGAATAAACCTACCTAAGGAGACAAAAGACCTGTATGCAGAAAACTATAAGACACTGATGAAAGATATTAAAGGTGATACCAATAGATGGAGAGATATACCATGTTCTTGGATTGGAAGAATCAATATTGTGAAAATGACTCTACTACCCAAAGCAATCTACAGATTCAGTGCAATCCCTATCAAATTTCCAATGGCACTTTTTACAGAACTAGAACAAAAAACCTTAAAATTTGTATGGAGACACAAAAGACCCTGAATAGCCAAAGCAGTCTTAAGGGAAAAAAAGGAGCTGGAGGAATCATACTCCCTGACTTCAGACTATACTACAAAGTGACAGTAATCAAGACAATATGGTACTGGCACAAAAACAGAAATATATATCAATGGAACAGGATAGAAAGCCCAGAGATAAACCCATGCACATATGGTCAACTAATGTATGATAAAGGAGGCAGATATACAGTGGAGAAAAGGCAGTCTCTTCAATAAGTGGTGCTGGAAAAACTGGACAGCTACATGTAAAAGAATGAAATTAGAACACTCCCTAACACCATACACAACAATAAACTCAAAATGGATTACAGACCTAAATTAAGACTGGACACTATAAAACTCTTACAGGAAAACATAGGAAGAACACTCTTTGACATAAATCACAGCAAGATCATTTTTGATCCACCTCCTAGAGTAATGGAAATAAAAACAAAAATAAAGAAATGGAACCTAATGAAACTTAAAAGCTTTTGCACAGCAAAGGAAACCATAAACAAGATGAAAAGACAACCCTCAGAATGGGAGAAAATATTTGCAAATGAATCATCGGACAAAGGATTAATCTCCAAATTATATAAACAGCTCATGCAGCTCAATATTAAAAAAACAAGCAGCCCAATCCAAAAATGGGCAGAAGACCTAAATAGACATTTCTCCAAAGAAGACATACAGATGGCCAGGAAGCACATGAAAAGGTGCTCAACATCACTCATTATTAGAGAAATGCAAATCAAAACTACAATGAGATGTCACCTCACACCAGTTAGAATGGGCATCATCAGAAAATCTACAAACAACAAATGCTGGAGAGGGTGTGAAGAAAAGGGAACCCTCTTGCACTGTTGGCGGGAATGTAAATTGATACAGCCACTATGGAGAACAATATGGAGGTTCCTTAAAGAACTAAAAATAGAATTACCATATGACCCAGCAATCCCTCTACTGGTTATATACCCAGGGAAAACTATAATTCCAAAAGAGACATGTACCACAATATTCATTGCAGTACTGTTTGCAATAGCCAGGACATGGAAGCAACCTAAATGCCCGTCAACAGATGAATGGATAAAGAAGATGTGGTACATATATACAATGGAATATTACTCAGCCATAAAAAAGTATGAAATTGGGTCAATTGTAGATATGTGGATGCATCTAGAGACTTTCATACACAGTGAAGTAAGTCAGAAAGAGAAAAACAAATATCGTATGTTAACGCATATATGTGGAACCTAGAAAATGGAACAGATGAACTGGTTTGCAGAGCAGAAATTGAGACACAGAAGTAGAGAAAAAACGTATGGACACCAAGGGGGGAAAGCGGTGGGGGGTGGGGATGGTGGTGTGATGAATTGGGAGATTGGGATTGACATGTATACACTGATGTGTATGAAATGGATGACTAATAAGAAAATAAATAAATAAACATTAAAAAAAATAACGCAGAATTATCAGAGGTAACATGTTACAAAAGCCTTATTTTAAATTACTTCTAAAAAAGAAAGGATTTCCCTGATGGCACAGTGGTTAAGAATCCACCTGCCAATGCAGGGGACATGGGTTCGATCCCTGGTCTGGGAAGATGCCACCTGCCGCGGAGCAACTAAGCCCATGCGCCACAACTACTCAGCCTGCGCTCTAGAGCCTGTGAGCCACAACTACTGAGCCCCTGCTCTCTGCAACTAGAGAAAGCCCATGTGCAGCAATGAAGACCCAACATAGCCAAAAATAAATAAATAAATAATAAATAAAAAAGAAATTTAACACATTCTTGTCATAAATCATTTTGAAAATGCATACAAAAAGCAAAGATGAAATGAAAAATACTGACAGTTTTATGATTCAGAATGACTAGAGGTCAACTACAGCAGGTAGCCAGGTCTTTTAAAGATCTCTTAGTGCCACCATAACCATTTGGGGAAAGTGTCTGGCAATGTCTTCTTTTTTTTATATATATATTAAAAATGTGATCACACTATGTATTTATGTTGCTGGTACAAATCTCAATCCATGAACTCACTGTTTCTCTATAAGGAGTTAATTTTTATTTCTAACCTCCATCCATTAAGCTTTAATTTCAGTCAGTTTGGCTTTTCGTTGTCTTTTTATGAGTTTGTGGCCAGATAATGATGGCGGGCTATGTAGCATGTGGCGCGTCCTGCCTCACTGATCTGAAATATCTGCTCATTTATCTCTTATCAAGTGTGTTATGTATACTGTTAATGCCAATGGGTGTTGATTTTTTTCTTACCTCTTCAAATCAGTTTAGATTCCTTTGATGGCTTGTTATGCGGAGAAAATGATTCTCATTTTAGACATACTGATATTGGTCAGGTCTTCAGATCCTTGTCATGATCCAGTTCAGTAGAACTCATGACGTATAGGTCTACATTTATTCACTAGAGGAGGATAAAATGCTCAAAAATGTGGAGGCAGGTAAATGAATATAATTCCTAGCACAAAATCTACTTATCAGAAATGAAGCAATAAAGATGATTAAGGCATGTGGTCAATATTAGGAAAGTCTGGCACCCATGCTGATGACTGAACAACAGGAATAGTCTTTCTACTATCACTTCCACTTCACCAATGAGTCCAATGAATTGTACTGCCATGAAGTTTTTTAGCAGGATTTAAGTATTTTGTTATGCAACACTGGATAGCTTGAGAAGTGTTTGACGTTTGTCCCACCTGCTCTGAGGGATTACTGCTAAGGTCCCCTGAATCTACAGACTCTTTCTGTGCATTACAAAGATATAAAGGTTTTGTCAGTGGTGTAGTGTAACCCTGTGTAAAAGGATGCCACTTTTTTCCCCCTGGTATTTTAACCGATATTCTCTAATGCTTTCAGCCATGTGAAAGGTACAAGCACTTTCTCTTCTCTGATGGATAATTTCTGGTATAAGTCATAAAGAGAAAGGTAATGCATTAGAGCATATTATATGGATGTCTTCCTTGGTTGAGACAATCCAGAATCTTTTTTGATAAAATTGTTGTTGCAAATATATTCAACAAAGATCTTCTAAGCACTTAATATGTGCTATGAAATGTAATGTGGTTCAAAGGTTTCAGAGTCTCCATAATAACTGGAGGGACATGCACATATATAACCGGATAAATACAATGTTGTAAATGCTTACACATTCACACATGTATCAGGTGCTAAGATGATACAGATATTAATTATGTCTTAAGTTTGGAAATCAGGGAAAGTTATAGAGTGTATTTAAGACTTAGTCAATCATTGTAGGATGAGTTAACTAGATAAAAAAAAGACCAAGGTTTAACGCATAAGGGATTGTGTGCAAAGAAATTAGAATTTACAGGGTTTCTGGTAACACTGAATAGAGGAGACGTGTCTGCTGGGTGGGTACCTGGAGAGGGCACAATGTTACTAAAACTGCTGACTAAAAGATGCCAGATCATTCACTGAGATCTAGTTGATGGGGGCTGCTTTTCCCTATAGGATTCCTCTTATTTTAAGTCCCTTATTCACCTGTCATCTGCCTATTGAAAATGGATGTTTCCAAATGCACAATGCAAATTAGATTTTGGATATAAATCAGTTTGTGACAGTAGGAGCTATTTAAACACTTTTCCCTAGAGCTTGAATACCCCTGAATAAACTAGAGACCAAACCCTAGGGGCAAAAAGCAATCCTGAAAGGTCTGACTCTCCTCACCTTGCTTCAGCTACCTAATCCAAGCAGCTGCTCCTAAAATTCTGCCTGCTTTCTCCTCTAACACTTTTAAAAGATAGTTCTTGACATTTTGTCTCATCTTACATTATTTAACACTGTTAATGCCTTTTTTTGACCCTATCCATGGCTCTGCAAAGCCTGTGAAAGCCTATGCTAATGATATGCCCTGGGAATGGTCATTGCCTGTGGAAAACTTTCCCCTTTCCTTTCTTTTCTATCCTACAGTCACATGAGTTGTTACTCCGATTATTAGGTTACCCTAATTAGCCATTCTGGGTTTCTTTAAAACTTTGAGTCTTTTATTATTTGGGTTGAAATATTTGTACCATTGTTATATAAGCTGCACAGAGAATCTGATTAAATCGTGTAATATTACTTAACACCAGCTATTCTTCTAAAGCCTGTCTGTTTTCTTTAAGTAGAAAATAACCATCTTTAAGAAACAGCAGGAACAGCAGGGGTTTGAGAGTGGTGTAACTTCAATAAAGGTATAATTACTTTTATAAGTCTGTTAGAGAACAAGGCTTTAGGCTTCTTTTGTTAGATCATTGTTTATTAAGATTACACACCCAGTACTCCCAACACACGGAGATCCACCAGCAAGTCTTTGGTTTATGTGATTGAATTACTATAAGATCAGGAATATAAACTCCTCGGTGAGAACAACTTTGCTCTGGAAGTCTCTGATAAATGAAAGAAATGTTAATATAAAATATTTCATCAGAAATTCTTATGAAATGCAAAATTTTATGTTACAGTATAATTATTCCAACATCATAAACACTGCATTAAAGAGCTTTATTTCTTCTGGCATTTCACTTGATCCAGAGTCCTGTTAATTCCCACAGTGAAATGAAAATGTCCAAAGGGCTTAAAGTAATTCTCAGACCTTTACGGTCAAGTAAGTTTTACAGTTCTCAATTCACTTCTTAAGTCACCTTTAGGAATGAACATTTTCTAGCATTCCTGAATCAAGCTTTTAAAAGGAATTATGCTCTGCTCAATAAAGCACCATGACACTCCTATGCTGTGAAGTCTATCATGCTGATCTAAGTTATAAGTGGTATTGAAATGAAAGCTTGTGATTCAGATTCATAAAAACAAGCCTCTTGCAGGATGCTGCCAGTTTGGCAGCATAGAAGCCAAAAGTTAATGCTAAAGGATTGTTTCCTTAAAGATTATCTCTTCAGGTACAAGCCCACGAGAGTTTCATTTTGGTATTTCTGTTTCCAAAATTTAAAATTCTGTGACTGTTACCACACTGAAGTCAACAGAAGTGTTTTTTTTTTTTAAATCAGAGTCATGTTGGCCTGTTGTGCAAGGAGATGTTTATAGAGTAAGCTTCTTTTAGAGCATAGTTTCTTAGGAATCTTAATGTAAATATCTTATTTTCCTACCATAAAGATGTTGGGTTTCTATTCTTTAGAAGTATTCCTGCCAGTGATTCTTTATCTACCAATGCTTATATATATTTTTAGCATGATGAGGGACCAGACATCTTTTTAGCTGATGTTGTTTAGTGGTTTGGATATAGAGGACTTGATTTTCATATACATCCTTAAATGCACTTATAATCCTTTGAGGTAAAAATAGGAATACCCATGTAAGCACATTAGTATAGCATGTGCATTATAGTTAGTAACTCCCATCAGTACTAATAACTGCCTATAAGAAAGGCAGATATCATAACCTTCTCTTCCTTTTATTTTTTTATGGAGTTTAATTCATAGTACCAATCAGAGAAGACACAAAATTGAGTGTACACCTACAATTTATTGTGCATATTTTCTAGCACCGAGATTTACATTGAATATTAAATAATCACTTAAACTAGTGGCTCTTAGCCAAGGTCTCATAACATATTCATGTATTTAAATAAGTTGTAAAGTGAATTCCAAATTTTTTGATTCTAAGAAAGTTAATGTACCCGGACTTTTAAAGTAAGAAATAAATTTGAATGGATTAAAAGATAATTCCTATAACTTTCACTTGCTGGAATTCCAAAGACTTTGTCAAGGAGAGAGAAGATGGAACCATCGCTAGAGTGCTAGAACTCCATGGCAGTGCGGTCTCTGTGCCATGCAGTGAGCCTCACCCTTGGGCTGTTGGAGCCAGAAAGAGAATGAGAACCCCTGTCTTGCATTAATGCCCCCTATGAGCTAAATAATTTCTAGCAGGTAAATCTTAATCTGCTTAATCTTCCCTTGGAAAAAAAATTCTAATTATTGTACAGAATAAGGAGTAGGGTTGCTTTTCGGGGATGAGATGATTGCTTGTATAACTACTGCATACCTCTTGCTGACGCCATGCTTTCGTATTTTCTGTGGATACCTAAAACCAATCATTGTTTGGAACACTTCTAATACTATGTTCTTCATGGTGTTTTGGTTACAGTGAAAGACAAAGAGGTCTATTACCAACTACCATATTCTAAATGGTTAGTCTGCAGATGATAACTAGCTCCTTAACATAAAATTTACAGGATGTAGCATTTGGAGTACCTTAAGGAATTTTTATTTTTCTATTTACTTCCCGCTGTTTTGTGTTCTCAGTCTTCTGAAGGTGCTTGCCGATAACAGTTTTCGCTGCATCTTGAGCTCTCATTTTCTAGAGTCTTCATTTCTAATGATTGTATTTCGAAAGCTACTTAATTATAATACTTCCTAGGTTGTAACTAGATTTTTTCATTACCAGTAATATCTTCCATCTTTCTTTTCAGCCTATTACCCTCCGATCCCCTCCTCATATGTTTTTGGCTCTTCTCCCCTTTCAATAAATCTGCAACCCCATGGGGACATTCAATCCATTAACTTTACTATGTTTACAGTATTCATAACCCCTGAGATTTTTTACCTTTCTCCTTACTCAGCTTAGATTCATTCCGTGGTACCCCTGCATACATTTTTAACCTCCTCACCCACCGCAGACTTATTTTCCAACAGGCTGACTCTGATAAAACAAACTTTCTGCTTAGTTCATGTAGATAAACATGACATGGCTGGAGAAAAATCATAACTAGGCTGATTTATTTCACTTTCAATTTCTGATCACAAATGTCAAGTGGACCCTCAGAATAGCCAGGCAATTTTATTCCACTTTTCAAGTTAATTCAGTCTCTTCCTCTCCCCAATTAATATTCCACATGATCTTGGCCCTCCTCAAACTAAATATCTCATCTTCCTCCTTTCTGTTGATGACCTTGTCTCTAATAAAACTGATATAGCAGACACAATTAGAAAAGATTATTTTATCTTCCTACCTCCCAATCTATCAACCTTCCAGCATCTTCAGCCTCAGAACCTGCTTTTCTTCCTCCTGCAATGGATGAACTTTCCCTGTTCATCCCTTCTTGACCACAGTCTCCTGTTGTCTCTGACTTACTCAGGGATTTTATTACTGTCTTTACTTTCTTTACTCCAGATTATTTCCTGTCTTACCTCTGTTATTTATTTCTGCTCTCCTGGACTGTATCTCAAGAGCATACAAACATGCCGAGAAATTTGCCATCTGACAAACACCCTCCCTAGATGTCACATAATCTATTGTTCTTCTTCAATTATCATTCCATTTCTTTGCTCTCCTTTATAAGAAACTCCTCAAAATATGGAGTCTATTTGCCAAGTCTACTTCCTTCTTTACCTCCTATACCATTCTTCTTTTTAAGACATATTATCAAGTACTTCAGACGTATAAAAAGAACCAGTAAAATATATAATAAACACCACTCAAGTAGTGAGCTAGTGCTGCATGTATCAACATGGATAAATATTTGTAAAAAGAATTATGAAAAAAGAAAGTTTCAAAAGGACACAATTTATGTAAAACTTGTTGATATTCAAAATGATATTTTATATTGTTTGAGAGCACATATATATGCAGTAAAAGCATAAAAACATGAATGGTAAAGGAAGACAGCAAATTCAGAATAATGACTACTTCTCTTTTTCTTTCCCACCAAAGAAGAAACAGCTTTATAAGGAGTCTGGGCATGTCAGGGAACCTCAGTCAGTTACAGAGAAGAGAGGCTAACATTGGTACAGAGCAAGAATCTAGCATTTAAAAAGCCAAATGTGAAACTAAAACCTCCATCTTAATAATCTCACAGTCAGAAATGCTGCCGAATTTAGCCCAGATGAAACTTCTCTGGAAGCTGCTGGTGAAATAATGAGATTTTTGCATAAAGGGAGAGCTCTCCAGCACAGCTAAGTCTGAGCTCCATATAAGGTTATGGGTCTGGAGTGAAAGAAATCGAGAAAAAGATAAGGGGGATGATACACTGCTTCTACCAGATGTCAAATTTCCAACTAAATCTGGGTCTGTTTCCGGATATTCATTTCTATTTCTTTTATCTCTTAGTATATGCCTAAACTAGCACCCCAATTGGTATAGCTTTGTAATGAGCCATACCTGGCAGGGGAAGTTCTACTACTTTTTTTTTTTTTTTTTTTGCCTTGGAACTTCTTGAATTTTTTCACTATTTATAAATGTGGGAATGGGGACTTACCTGGTGGCACAGTGGTTAAGAATCTGCCTGCCAATGCAGGGGACATGGGTTCGAGCCCTGATCCGGGAAGATCCCACATGCCACGGAGCAACTAAGCCCATGTTCCACAACTACTGAGCCTGCGCTCTAGAGCCCATGAGCCACAACTACTGAGCCCATGTGCCACAACTACTGAAGACCTCCTGCCTACAGCCTGTGCTCTGCAACGAGAAACCACCGCAGTGAGAAGCCCCCACACTGCAACAAAGAGTTAGCCCCTGCTTACCACAACTAGAGAAAGCCCGCACACAGAAACGAAGACCCAATGCAGCCAAAAATAAAATTAATTAATTAATTAAAAAAAAAAAGAATCTGCCTACCAATGCAGGGGACATGTGTTCAATCCCAGGTCCGGGAAAATCCCACATGCCACAGAACAACTAGCCTGTGCGCCACAACTACTGAGCCTGTGCTCTAGGGCCCGTGAGCCAGAGCTACTGAAGCCCACATGCCTAGAGCCTGTGCTCCGCACAAAGAGAAGCCATAGCAATGAGAAATCCATGCAACACAACGAAGAGTAGCCCCCGCTCGCTGCAACTAGAGAAAGCCCGTGCATAGCAATGAAGACCTAATGCAGCTAAAAATAAATAAATAAATTTATAAAAAAGAAAATGCGGGAATGAATCTTTTTCATTGCATTAATAATGCAGTTAATATTGAGATAATTTATAGAGAATTGACTTCTTTTTGATATTAAATCCTTTTCTTCAATAGATTGTCTTTATATTTTATATATTCTATAAAAATTATAAAATTATGTAGTTTTACATCATATACTTTGTATTTACATATTTTATGTTTTTCAGTGGTTTTATTTTTTCTCCCTAAAGATCTTATAAATTTTTGTTAGAATTATTTCCTTTTTTTAATTTTATTTTATGTTGTTGTAGTAGGAACACTTTCCATGAGATCCGTTCTACTAACAAATTTTTAAGTGCACAATACAGTACTGTTGAATATAGGTACAAAATACTACAGCAGATCTTGAGAGTTCAGTCATCTTGCTTTAATAGGCTTATTTCAAAGTACTTCCTTTAGTCTTGTAATGTTTCTTACGGCAGATGCTGGGTACACAGTGCTCATTTTCTTCCTTTATTTCTTTTTTACATGTCTGAAATACTTAAAAATAAAATTTAAAAGTTCTCTAGTTCCTTCCTATCACTTGTAGAATAAACTTCAAACACCCAAGAAGTGAGACATTTTCTACCTTTCTAACCCCAGGTCCTATCACTCTCCCTCTTGCTTACTCTACTTCAGTCAGGCTGATGCCTTCTGCTTTTTTGAATACACGAAATTCTTTGCACTTGCTGTTTCTTCTATTTAGAATTTTCTTTCCTCATGGATCACTTTGCAAGAGTTTGACTCACATCTCCGCTCAAGCATCATTTGCTCAGAAAGGCCTTTCCTGGTTTTCCTGTCTGAAACATCCCACTCTCCTCTCTCTGTCCTCTGCCCTCTATCCTCTTCCATCTCTTTAATGTTTAGTTTTCTTCATTCCACTTATCACTAACTGATATTTTATTACACACATATTTGTTTGTTCATGGTCTATCTCCTCCAACTGCCTGTTGATTTCAACATGGCAGGGTTCTTATCTTTCTTGTTCACTGCAATGATCCAGTTCATAGGATAGAACCTTGTATACGAAAAAGAGGGTAGATGTGGTGTCACCAGTCACAGCAGAATGAAGGACATATGCCAGTACTAAGGTGAGAGACATGAAAAGAAAATCTTTAACTACTTTCCTCTAAAATAAGTGGAGTAGAAAAAAATTAAAAAGGTAGAATATACCCATATAGTCCTAGAGATGATAAAAAGTAGATGATTTAGTTGCCCTATATCTTGTCTTGGGGCCATGAAGGGAAGTTACCCTTCAGAAAAAATCTGCTCCTCTTAGAACTTTCCAAAACTCTTCTCCAGGCAAGTTGGTGGAGATCCTATAATAATATTCAGGTTACAATTTCTTATTCATGAGTAATCTGTTTATCAGGCATATTCAGATAGTTTTCTGCACTGATCTGGTGAACTTAGGACATGTGTGCATAGCCAGCCAAGTGTGAGTCACCCAACAAAAGGGAAAGTTAGGAGGGGATTAAATCTGATTATGATTCAAATGCATGAGGTGATAAAGGAGCTGGACCTACTACTACCAGGCAAACTATGTAGCCAACAATGAAGCTTCAGTGACCAGTTATGTTAATCAGACACCTGCTATAAACAATATATTCATAGGAAAGTTAATAAACAGTACCAGGCCAGTGTCTGTTATGAGTCAGCAGAAATGGAGTGTTTAATCAGAACAAATGTTTAATATTAAAAAGGGGCATTATTCTTATTGTTAAAATAAAAATAAGACAGAATGATAACTAGTATGCAGTCTCCTCTGCAGGGCCTGGTTCTGTTAGTGCTGCATATAATGAATTTTAAAAACTGGTAGCTGCCAGCTTACATTCAAGAAATTATTATTTGTAATTGTTTCTGAAGACAAATGCATTGAAATTAAAAATACAGATTTATTTCACCAATAAATCTAGTGTCTTTGTCAGCTTGGACTGTGATAACAAAATACAATATACTGGGTGTTTAAGCAACAGATATTTATTCCTCACAATTCTAGAGGCTGGGAAGCCAAAGATCAAAATGCTGGTAGATTTGGTTCTCAGTGACGGCCACCTTCTCACTGCATCCTCATCTGGTGAGAGTAAGCTCTCATGTCAATTCTTTTTTTTTTTTTATGTCAATTTCTTTTCAAATAAGGACACTAATTCCATCATGGGAGCTCCACTTTCATGTCATCATCTCAGCCTAATTACCTCCCAAAGGCCCCACTTCCTAATACTATAACATTGGGGGTTAGGGGTTCACCATAAGAAATTTGGGGGAGACAAACAACAGAGAAATGCATATGTTATATAAAGCAACACATCTACAGGTTCATAAATGTTAGAAACTTCATGTCCTTTCTTCTTCCTATTCTGGGGAAAGGACTCAACTATCAAATCTGCTTTGGTTGGTGCTTAGTTTAGTGCTACCTACTTGATGAGAGTGATAATCATGATCTATTTATAGTAAACTGATCTGGTGATTCCCTTCACAGTTTGGTATCACTATTATACTTCAGTTCTTGCTGAGATCATAATTCCAGGAGTCAGATAGGAAAGTACTTTGGCATATAACTAGAATTCCCCTCACGGTACTCATCTGTAGATGTCCTATAACTTAACACATGTGTAATTACTTTTATGAGAGGTTATAAAAAATAGTAGAATTGATTATTTGTAAATTTTTATAATAAATAATTTCCTTAAAATAGAGTAACACTTAGCAATAAGCAAAATGTGTAGGAAATAACAAAAAGTATGCCAGAATGATTATTTTATTGTTCTGGATGTTAATTCTTCATATTCAGTTTACATATTTAAAATATTGCCATAAGATTTTTTCTTTCATGGGATTTCCTAGTTCCAATGTTTACAAACATGTTCAATTGACAAAAGCAATATCAAATTGTTAAAGTTCTATTTAGAGCATTTTGTCATTATACTGTTATTTATTTATTTATAAATTAAACGTGGATTAGTCTCATGATTACACAGAGAAGTAGCTTTCATTCTGTGTAGATTAAATTTTCACTTCTGTAATGTAAGCAGGCTGCAAAGCATTTGAGGAAGAGCCATTTTTTCATATTGTATAGCTTTGAACTTTTTCACAGTAAAAAAACTCTTTTTGATGATGTAAATAATGTAGTATCATTGTAAAATTTAAATTTTCTTCTATGTTCTTCTTGCTTATATATACATATGAAAGTACATGTTTATGATTACTGTTTTTTTACAGACTAGAATCATATACATTTCTCAAAAATCTTTTTTCACTTAGCAATATATCATGAGAACCCTCTAACTCTTTCTCATGCCTTGATAATATTCCACAATACATATACACTCCAGTTTATTTAGTCATTTTCCTGTTGATTAGAGCTTACTTTGTTTACAGTTTGGGACCATTACAAACATCTTTTTGTATTGGTGCTTTTATTTCTGTGGGATAGATTTCCAAGAATGAGATTATTAAATCAAAGGTTATACATTTAAAAATTTTTCATTGAGATTTACAGGATGATTTTTAAAAAGGCTGTGATAATTCAAATTCCACACCCCCCAGCAAAGTTTGAGTGTATCCTTTTTATCTGAATTGCCAGTTTGGTGAGTAAGGAATAATTTAAACTTACCTTACGTTTCTCTCTCTATGGCATTTAGCTGCTCTTCATACATTTGTGCTCTCCTCTAATTTGCCTATTTACAATTTTTGCCCATTTTCATTATTTCTCTTTATGTTGTTGGTTTTAATGTGCTTTCTACAATATTCTATATAGTAATCTTTCACTTATATATTTTACAGTCATTTTCCAGTCATTTAATTGTAAACTATGTTTATATGGTGTTTTGTAATAAAAAATTTGTTTCTATCAATGTATATCTTTATACCTTTGGTTTTACTTTTTTGATTGAAAAGATTTTTCATAAAATAAATAAGCTACAAGGATATATTTTACAGCACAGGGAATATAGCAAATATTTTATAATAACCTTAAATGGAGTATAATCTGTAAAATTTTGAATCAATGTATTGTACAACTGAAACTGATATAATATTCACATCAACTATAATGCAATAAAAAAAGGTTTTTCAAGTTCTGAGTTACACAGAGTCTACTAAAATTTTCTTCTAAAATTATTGTTATATTTTCTTATCTTTAATACACCTGGAGTTTATATCTGGTTATGACGTGAGTCCAACTTTCTTCGAAATGGATATCTGCTTGTATCAACAACATTTAGTAAGTTAATTATCTTTTGACCACTGAATGAGAATACCTCTCTGTATATTATATTCCCATAATGCTTAGATCTAATTAAAGACCCTTTATTCTCTTGTATTCATTCATGTGTCTATTATTTTAAAGTTTTTCTTAGGAGTGGCTGCTTGATTCAATCTGTTGCCAATTCAGCATCTATTGATCGCTTGTTTTTTTCTGTTTTAATATGTTTTTCTTGAAGTATAGTTGATTTATAATGTTAATTTCAGATGTATGACATAGTGGTTCAATATTTTTATAGATTATACTCCATTTAAAGTTATCATAAAATACTGGTTATATTCCCTATGCTGTACATTATATCCTGTATTTTATTTATTTTATATCTAGTAGTTTGTACCTCTTAATTCCCTTCTCCTATGTAACCCCTCCACTCCTATCCTCAGTAGTAACCACTACTTTGTTCTTGGTTTCTATGAATAGTTCTTGATTTTTAAAATTCATTTGTTTGTTTTATTTTTTGGATTCTACATATAAGTGAAAAAATACAGTATTTGTCTTTCTGTGTCTGACTTACTTTGCTAAGCATGATCTCTCCAGGTCCATCCATGTTGTTTAAAATGGCAAAATTTCATTCTTTTTTATGGCTGAGTAATATTTTATTGTATATATATATGCCACATCTTCTTTATCCATTCATCTGTTGATGGACACTTAGGTGGTTTCCATATCTTGGCTATCGTAAATAATGCTGCAGTGAATGTTGGGGCACATGCATCTTTTCGAATTAGTGTTTTTGTTTTCTTCAGATATATATACCAAGGAGTGGAATTATTGGATCATATGGTAGTTCTAGTTTTAGTTTTCTGAGCAACCTCCCTACTGTTTTCCACAGTGGCTGCACCAATTTACATTCCTACCAACAGTGTACAAGGGTTCCTCTTTCTCCACATCCTTGCCAACATTTGTTATTTGTGGTCTTTTTGAAAAGAGCCATTCTGACAGATGTGAGGTGATACCTCCTTGTGATTTTGATTTAAATTTCCCTGATAACGGTGATGTTGAGCATCTTTTCATGTGCCTGTTGGCCAACAGTATGGCTTCTTTGGAAAAATGTCTATTTAAATAAGTCTTCTGCTCATTTTTTTCTTTGGGTTATTTGGATTTTTGATATGTAATTGTATGATGTCTTTATATATTTTGGATATTAACCCCTTTTCAGAATATCATATGCAAATATCTTCTCCCATTTAGTAGGTTGTCCTTTTAGTGTTGTTGATACAAAAGCTTTTAAGTTTAATTAGGTTCCATTTGTTTATTTTTGCTTTTGTTTCCCTTGCCTGAGGAGATAGATACAAAAAAGTTATTGCTAAGACTTAGTCAAAGAGTGCATTGCCTATGTTTTCTTCTAGGAATTTTATGGTTTCCAGTCTTATATTCAGGTCTTTAATCCATTTTGAGTTTATTTTTGTATATGGTGTAAGAAGGTAGTCCACTTTTATTCTTTGGCATGTATCTGCCCAGTTTTTCCAATACCATATATTGAAGAAACTCTCTTTCCCCGTTGTATATTCTTGCCTCCTTTTTGTAGATTAACTGACCATATTAGTGTAGGATATATTTCTGGGCTCTCTATTCTTTTCCATTGATATATGTATCTGTTTTTGTGCCAGTACCATACTTTTTTGATTGCTTAGCTTTTCATGATAGTCTCAAGTCAGGGAATAGGATAACTCCAGCTTTATTCCTTTTTTCTCAAGATTGCTTTGGCTAATTGAGATCTTTTGTGGTTCCATACAAATTTTAGGATTATTTGTTCTAGTTCTGTGCAAAATGACATGGGTATTTTGATAGGGATTGCATTGAATCTGTACATTGCTTTAGGTAGTATGGCCATTTTAACAATATTCGTTTTTTCCAGTCCACAAACACGAATGGATATTCTTCCATTTATTTCTGTCATCTTCAGTTTCCTTCATTAGTGTCTTGTAGTTTTCAGAGTATTAGTTTTTCACCTCCATAGTTAAGTTTATTCCTAAGTATTTTATTCCTATTTTTGGCAATATCTTTTTTTTAGATTGAAATGTAGTTGATTACAATGTTATATAAGTTACAGGCATACAATATAGTGATTCACACTTTTTAAAGGCTATACTGCATTTATAGTTATTGTAAAATATTGGCTATATTCCCTGTGTTGTATAGTATATCCTTATAGTTTCTTTTATACATAATAGTTTGTACCTCTTAATCTGCTACCTGTTTATTGCCTCTCCCCCTTCCCTTGACTACTGGTAACCACTAGTTTGTTTTCTAATTCTGTGAGTCTGATGCTTTTTTGTTGTATTCACTAGTTTGTTGTATTTTTTAGATTCCCTGTGTAAGTGATATATACAATATTTGTCTTTCTCTGTCTGACTTATTTCACTTCACATAATACCCTCCAAGTCCATCCATGTTGTTGCAAGTGGTAAAATTTCATTCTTTTATATGGCTGAGTAGTATTCCATTATGTGTGTGTGTGTGTGTGTGTGTGTCTGTGTCTGTATATTTGTATAAAATACATTTTGTGTATATCTATTATATCTTGGCAATTGTAAATAATGCTGCTATGAACATTGGGGTCCATGAATCTTTTCAAATTAGTGTTTTTGTTTTATTCAGATTTATACCAAGGAGTGGAATTGCTGGATCTTATGTTAGTTCTATTTTTAGCTTTTTGAGGAACCTCCATACTGTTTTCCACAGTAGCTGTACCAATTTACATTCCCACCAACAGTACGGGAGGGTTCACTTTTCTCCACATCCTCACCAACACTTTTTATTTGTGTTCTTTTTGATGATAGCCATTCTGACAAATGTAAGGTGATATCTCATTGTGGTTTTGATTTTCATTTCCCAGACAATTAGTGATGTTGAGCATCTTTTCATGTGTTTGTTGACCATCTGCATTTCCTCTTTGGAAAAATGTCTTTTCAGTCATTCTGCCCATTTTTTAACTGGGTTGTTTGTTCTTTTGATGTTGAGTTGTATGAGCTGTTTATATATGGTGGATATCAATCCCTTATCAGTCATTTAATTTGCACATATTTTCTCCCAGTCAATAGGTTGTCTTTTCATTTTGTCGATAGTTTCCTTTGCTATGCAAAAGCTTTTTAAATTTAATTAGTTTATTTTGTTTAATTTATTTATTTATCTTTGCTTTTATTTCCTTTGCTTTAGGAGACAGATCAAAAGAAATTTTGCTGCAATTTATGTCAAAGAGTGTTTTGCCTATATTTTTCTCTATGATTTTTATGGTTTCTGGTCTTACATTTAGGTCTTTCATCCATTTTCAGTTTATTTTTGTATATGGTGGTAAAAGACCTTTACTTGGAAAACTATAAGACGCTGATGAAAGAAACTGAAAATGACACAAACACATGAAAAGATATACTATGTTCTTGGATTAGAAGAATTAATATTGTTTTTGTTTGTTTGTTTTTGCGGTACGCGGGCCTCTCACTGTTGTGGCCTTTCCTATTGTGGAGCACAGGCTCCAGATGCGCAGGCTCAGCAGCCATAGCTCACGGGCCAGCCGCTCCACGGCATGTGGATTCTTCCCAGACCGGGGCACGAACCCATGTCCCCTGCATCAGAAGGCGGACTCTCAACCACTGCACCACCAGGGAAGCCCAAGAATTAATATTGTTAAAGTGACCATACTACCCAAGGCAATCCACAGATTCAATGCAATCCCTATCAAAATACCAATGGCATTTTTCACAGAATGAGAACAAATAATTTAAAAATTGGTATGGAAACACAAAAGACCCCAAATAGCCAAAATAATCTTGAGAAAGAAGAACAGAGCTGGAGAAATCATGCTCCCTGATTTCAGACTATACTAGCAAGTTACATTAATCAAAACAGTATGGCACTGACACAAAAACAGACACATAGATCGATAGAACAGAATAGAGAACTCAGAAATAAACCCACACACTTAAGGTCAATTAGTCTATGACAAAGGGGGCAAGAATATACAATGGAGAAAAGACACTCTCTTAAACAAGTGCTCCTGGGAACACTGGACAGTTATAAGAAAAAGAATGAAATTAGAACATCTCTAACACTGTATATAAACATATTTTATTCCTTTTGATGTGTTTATAAATAGGATTTTTTTGCATTCTCTTTCTGCTAGTTCATTTTTAGTGTATAAGAAAGCAGCAAATTTTTGTATATTAATCTTGTATCCTACAACTTTACTGACTTCCTTTATTGGTTCTAATAGTTTTGAAGTGGAGACTTCAGGGTTTTCTATATATAGTACCATGTTGTCTGCAAATAATAACAATTTTACTTCTTCCCTTCCAATTTGAAGGCCTTTTTTTTACTTTTCCTCATATGATTGCTATGACTAGGACTACCAAAACTGTTAAATATAAATAGTGAGAGTGAGCATCCTTGTCTTGTTCCTGATTTTAGAGAAAAAGCTTTCAGCTTTTCAACATTAAGTATAATGTTAGCTATGGGTTTGTCATAAACGGCTTTTATGTCAAGATATGTTCCCTCTGTGAAAACTTTGCTGAGAGCTTTTATCATGAATGGATGTTAAATTTTGTCACATGGTTTTTCTGCATCTATTGAGAGAATCATGTGATTTTTATCCTTCATTTTTTTAATGGGAGGGTATTACATTGATTGATTTGTGAATATTGGATCATCCTCCCATCCCCGGAATAAATCCCACTTGATCATGGTGTATGATCCTTTTTACATATTGTTGAATTTGGTTTGCTAATATTGTGTTGAGAATTTTTGCATTTTTGCTCATCGGGGATATTGGCCTGTAATTTTCTTTTTATTGTAGTGTCTTTTTCTGGTTTTGGTATCAGGGTAATGTTTGCCTCACAGAATGAATTTGGGAGTGTTTCCTTCTCTGTAATTTTTTGGAATAGTTTGAGAAGCATAGATATTAACTCTTCTTTATATGTTTGGTAGAATTACCCTGTGAAGCCATCCAGTCCTGGACTTTTGTTTGCTGGGAATTTTTTGATTACTGATTCAGTTTCACTACTAGAGATTGGTCTGTTTAGATTATCAGTCTTACTGGTTCACTTTTGGAAGATCGTAAGTTTCTAGGATTTTCTCCATTTTTTTTTTTTTTTTTTTTTGCATATAACTGTTGATAGTGTTCTCTTGTAATTGTTTGTATCTCTGTTGTAATGGTTGTTATTTCTTCTCTCTCATTTCTTATTTTGTTTACTTGGGTCCTCTTACTTTTCTTAATGATCCTGGCTAAAGGCTTATAAATTTTGTTTGTTTTTCAAAACGCTAGGTCTTGGTGTCATTGATCTTTTCTATATATATATATTTTTGGCCTCTATTTATGCTCTGATTTTTATTATTTACTTCCTTTTGCTGACTTTGGGCTTTGTATGTTCTTTTTCTAATTCCTTTAGATGTTAGATTAGGTTGTTTGTTTGACATTTTTCTTGTTTCTTGAAGTAGGCCTGTGTTGCTATAACCTTCCCTCTTAGAATTGCTTTTGCTGCATGCCATGGATTTTGGAAAGGTGTTTTTTATTTTCATTTATCTTAAGGTATTTTCTGATTTCCTCTGTGATTTCTTCTTTGACCCATTGGTTTTTCAGCAGTATGTTGTTCAGTTTCCATGTGTTTGTGTTTTTCCCATTTTTCTTTCTGTAATTTATTTCTACTCTCATATAGTTGTTCTCAGAAAAGATGCTTGATATAATTTCTGTCCTCTAAAATTTGTTGAGACTTGTTTTGTAGCCTAGTATATGATCTAACCTGTAAAATGTTCCATGTGCTCTTGAAAATAACGTATTCTGCCGTTTGGGGATGGAATGTCCTGTAGATATCCATTAAGTCCAACTGGTCTAATGCGTTATTTAAGGTGATGGTTTTTTTTATTGGTATTCTGTCTATGATCTTTCCATTGCTGTATGTCAGGTGTTAAAGTCCCCTACTATTATTATATTATTGTAAATTTCTCACGTTATGTCTATTAATATTTGCTTTATATATTTAGGCTCTCCTATATTAGTTGCATATTTGTTTATGAATATGATAGCCTCTTCTTGTATTGATCCCTTTATCATTATATAATGCCCTTCTTTTCTTTTGTTATAGACTTTGTTTTAAAATCTGCTTCATCTTTGCAAGGCAGAAATAGAGACACACGTGTAGAGAACAAATGTATGGACACCAAGCAGGGGGTGGGGGGTGGGATGAATTGGGAGACTGGGATTTATATACATACACTAATATGTATAAAATACATAACTAATAAGATCCTGCTGTATAGCACAGGGAACTCCACTTTGCTGTAAGTAGAAACTAATACAACATTGTAAAAAAAATCTTTTTAACTAAAAAAATAATAAAAAATAAAAATAATAAAAAAGAATGAAAGAGGATATTCTGGGTAAGGAGGTAAATAAAATGATCTTTTGACTGTATTGTTGGGTGGAAAATCAATGTACAGAGCAGTGTTTCTGGGCAAAAAGCATTTAAAATAATATTCTTAAATGTTAAAAACATAAAGTCTACTTCATCTGATATGAGTATCACCACCCCAGCTTTCTTTTAATTTGCATTCACATGGATTTTCTTTTTCCATCTCCTTTCAGTCTGTGTGTGTGTTTAGCTCTGAAATGAGTCTTTTATAAGCACATTTTAAATTCTGTTTTTTTTGTAAATTACATATAACTGGATTTTGTGTTGTACTTATTGGGTCTGTTGTCATGTTGCTTATCTTTTCTCTGGAGATATTAAAGCTCTTTTCTTTTCTCCCCTCTATCTCTTAAATTATTTCCTTCATGAATCTTCTAAGCTACTAAATCAGACTTTAATAGTGATTATTCTCTTTTTCAATTCACCCACTGAATTATTAAAGTAGAGAATTATATTTTTGTTACAAAAAGTATTTTTTATGCTTTTAATAGTACTTATATTTTCTTACCTTATTTTGTTTAGTGGTTTTCTGTTTCCATCAACAGTTCTGTTCTATTATAAGCCATCTGTCTGGGTGTTTTCTTTCTTTTTCTTCTGTTTGACTCTTGGGTTCCTAGAGAGCAGAGCAATTTTCCTTTGATATGTATGGTTCTTTATATCTTGGTGGCCAGGGCTAGCTAACCTGAAGTTGTGACAGTCTGGATAATGGTGGTGGGAACAGCTGTCCTTCTGTATAGTTGGCAGGGACTGACTGGCAAGTTGGCAGTGGATGGTGAGGCACCAGAAAACCCTGGAAGAACCCTCTCTGCTCCCAAGTGGTCTTAACAGCAGAGGCTCTCTCAGCCTCTAGTGTCAGAAGCTCTGGGCTCACCTGTTTGTTCCTCTGTAACACTTCCAGTGAAAGGGAGACTAGCATTTGCTCTTTGGAATAGGCAGCCTTTTGTTTCCAGGGTTCTTATATCTCCTCGTCCCAACTCTCTCAGAGTAAGGGGTAGTGGTCTGATCCTTACCTGAGGACCCTCAGCCTCCATTATTTTGTATAGCCCAGAGGAGCTTAGATGTACTGATCCCTGGCAGATCCTAGTCTCTCAGACTCAGTAGCCACATCCAGTCTGGAGAACAGTGTAAGTACTCTGATCAGTAGGGCTGTGGTGGCAGAGGAGGGCAGCAGGTGTGAGTCTAAAGGGTCAGTATAACCTGATTGATTAATTCAGGAACTATTATTTTGTCTCCAAAACTGGATAGCGAAGGCAATGAAATTTGGTGTTTCTCTCAGTCCCACCCACTTAATCCGGTAAAGCCTTTTATATTGTTGTTGAAGATATTTAAATAATAGCTTATCTTTGGAAAAAACTTAGATAATTGTCTAAAGGGTCAACTGACTTAGAGACTCTGCAAATTGAATGCATTTTAACCTAAAACCTCTGATCCTTTCTGAGGGATCTTGAAAGATTCACATATTTAAATAGAATTAAACAATTATAAAAATTAGGATAATTTTTCTTTCTGTTTCTGAGACTGAAACTGAGATATTCTTTATGGAAATTGTGAGCATTGTGAGGTAATTATTTGCATGGTGAGAAAAATAAAGGGAAAAAATCTTTTAATTCTTTTTTTCCTTCCTTCCTCCCTCCCACTCTCCTCTCCTTCCTTCCTTCCTTCCTCCCTTCCTTCCTTCCTTCCTTCCTTCCATTTCTTGTTCTCCCTCTCCTTCTTTTTATTCTCCTCTTCCTCTTTTTAATGCCTAGATACTAAGAAATATGGCAAAGAAGAAAATTGAGATGAAAGACTATTCTCTGCCACCTCTGATTTTCCAACTAGTAGACAGATTTGAGGTCTTGTGTAAAGAGAGTTTATGCCTATGAACAGAAAGAACTGTTCATGAATATCTTGGGAGATTTGAGTCAAAGATGACTCTTATGGACCCAGGTAAGGAAAAGCACCAGCCCACAGTGGGTTAGGGAGCCATTCTGCCCTTATCCCTGCTTCATCACAGAGCTCAGGGCAGCTTGGGACCCCACTACATCCTAGTAGCCACCAGCAGAGAGTTTATGTGCCCAGTAGAGCAATAAGAGAGTTTGGGGCACTTGAGAGAGTGATGTTCTTATGGGGCATATGGGATAGGAAAGATGTCCCTGCTAAGTGTAAGTAAGGCAGACTTCCACCGAGGAGGCAAGGTAGAAAAGCATGAGTGCGTATGTCTATAGGTATGTGGTACATATTTTGGAGACCCTAATATAGCTGAGGAAGACTTCAAGGAAAGCATGGTGTTTTAGAATCATTCAAATGGGCTTAAGAGCAATTAGAATTTGTGCCCTAAAGCTAATGGAACTGTATTTATGCTGACAGGTTAGTGACACCTAGAGCATTCAAATTACATTTCTATAATAAGGAAAAGAACACTTTATATATTCTATAGCCCTTGGGGATGGTACATTTTAACTAATCTGCCTACTGCTTTTAGAAGCACTTTCTTTATTTTCCCTTTTTTCTTCTTCAGCACTGCTAGCTTTCTGCCAGAGAGGCAGCACTGTGTATTTGATAAGGGTTTGGGCTCTGGGGAGGCTAACCATATAATTTATCATCCCAAATGGGACACTTTGAGAATTAAAGGACATGCCATTAATAATTACACTGGAACCATAGGGAAAACTGTGAATCTTTGGTGTAGAGAAGGACATATTGTCAGCTGAGCTTTGGAGCTAGACTGTGTGGGTTTGAGTTGTGCATCTGCTGTTCATGAGAGCCTGAGTTCATTGCTCAAACTCCTTTTGCTCTGATTTTCTTACCTGAAAAAGATGATAAAGGTAACCCACCTTATTAGGTTGTTGTGTGGAATAAACAAGTTAATATACAGAAAGCACTCTGAGCAGTACCTGGAGTATAGATGTGTGCTGTAACAAGGTTACCTATCTGTTATTACCATGGCTTTACCATTTGGTGGGAATGTCTTAGCCAAGTCTAATAGATATTGCTTAGCAGATATCAAACATGACAGCATTTTAAAAGCAAGACACATATATTAAATGGCACATTTTTAAGAAAGCAAATTCAAGGATATGGTCTGATTCAAGGAAAAGCCAATTATCACTCTCTTTGCATGCAAAATAATTAGAATTTATTTTTCAATTTTCCAAAATGGTACAGCGTCAAATAGTCACCAAATACTCGCAGAAAACTAATCACAAATTTGCATAATGCTTTCTCTGTGTTGTAAATAGCATAAAGTTGCTCTTATTTATTTTTACTGGATTCAAGTACACGATTTCTATCTAGAAAAACAGCAGTAATGCCTGGTAAATGGTCTCTTTCACTGTTTGACAAGACCCCACAACACAGGGATTTAGTCTCATCTCTCTGCTATCTTCTCTAGACCAAATGATGTGACCTGTTATTGATTATTTATTGTACGGTGACTTGTCCTGAACAAGAAAGCTTAATTCAGGTGTTCTCTCTGTTTCCTTTCCTAGCTTTTCCCTAAATGCAGGAACTCCCCAAGAGTGTCTCTTTAACTGACTTCTGTACTTTTCCTCAGAGCTTTCTTAGGTGATCTCATCACCTTTCTCAACTTTCATTGTGATTTCTATGTATAAGACTACCACATCTCTCTTCTATGTCTCTTTGTTTCTCTCTCTCTTGCACATGAGTGTGTTCTTGGCTGAATTCTCTCCTTACACTTTCAATACAGAATTGTGAGTCATTTCCATCTCAATATCCACTGGAACCTAAAATTCATTGTGATTCTTTCCATTTGTTTCACATTATCCAATCAGTTGTTAAGTTCTCTTGGTTCTTTTGTCCTGGTATCTCTGACTTACTTTCTCCTTCCTTTCTATTTTCTTGGCTGCTACTTTATATCTGACCCATATAACTTATGAGTATACTACTAAGACAGTCCCCTAAATGTGCTCTTTTTTGGGGGGGAAAAAGACATAAAAATATATTCCTTTGTGCAAAATGTATTGTTTCCTTTCTGGAAAGTTTGAGTTATAATACAGGAGTCCTACATATCACAGAGACTTTACTCAAAGGAATAAACTTAAGAGTGATGTTTTGGGACTTCCCTGGTGACCCAGTGGTTAAGACTCCATGCTTCCAATGCAGGGGGAGTGGGTTTGATCCCTAGTCGGGGAACTAAGATCCCACATGCTGTGTGGCCAAAGGAGTGACATTTTAGTTAGGTGATGATGAGTAGGATAAAACCCCTTCCCATGTCTTCCTCATCTACCCAGTTAGCACTAAGCTAGCAGTGATCTACTGTAATTTTCTTAAGGTAGATTAAAACTTTTAGACTTGTTAAATAGTCACTTCCTCCCTACCAACTCCATGGTAGGAGTATACATACTTTCCCACACCCCTGCTGTTGGACTTGGCCATGTAACTAGCTTTAACCTCACAGTGGATGGAATATGCTTCCTCACGGTTTGGCTTTGGGCTTGGCCATGTGACTTGCTTTGGCCAATTGGATATCAGTGAATGTGACACCAGCAGAGACTTGACATGTGCTAGTCTTCCTGTGCCTGTGTCGTTGCATGAGAGTGACATGCCGCAACTATTCCTCTGGTCCAAGGAGGATAAGAGACGTGGAGGCTGAATAAACCACTTGCAGTTTATAGCTGCCTAGATAAGCCTAGCTTAGTTCAGCTGACTCACATGAGCTAATGAAATGTTTCTCATCGATAATGTGCTAAATAAATGCTTACCCTTGTATGCCCCTAATATTCTATGCTGTTTGTTTCACAGCAGTAGTTCCCTGACATAAGTTTCCAGAAAGTTTTTTTAACTTCAAATAAGCTAAGTATTTCAGTATGTGATACTCATTACGAGAGAAAAAATAAATTCACGTACTTTATAAAAATTGTCATGGTAATGCTAGAGGAAAAGAGAGGAATCCTAATAGTCAGATATTCAGCATGTCCTTTCACTCAGCAGTCTACTTCAGTGGTCTTAAACCTTAATGTGATGAAGAACCACTTGGGTAGATTATTTATAGAACAAATCCCTGGCCCTAAGACTAGCAATTAATTCATTAGATTTGGGGTAACTACCAGCATTCTGTATCTTTAGCTGTCACTCCTAGGTAGTCTAAGAATCATTGATTGCATTTGTTTTGTTTTCTTATATTCTTTCATTTATTTTATTTTATTTTATCTTTTGGCCACGCCACATGGCATGTGAGAGCTTAGTTCCCTGACTAGGGATCAAGTCCATGCCTCCTGCATTGGCAGGACAGTGTCTTCCCTGGACCGCCAGGGAAGTCCCTCTTATATTCTTTTCTCCTTCTTTCTTTTTAGGATTTCTTAGAGAGAAAAGTATAAGATATAGTTGGGTGACACATGAAACAAATATAAGGTAGAAAATAAAATGATAAGGGATCTACTCTACTCTCTTTTACCCTCCTGAATCTTTTTATTCATTGTGAGTAAAAGATTGAAGAGCAACATTATCCTGTTATTTTTCGTTTCCTGTAGTTCACGTCATAAGTTCAGTATGCTTTAATTTTTATTTTGCTATTATTTATAATTGATACCAAACAGTTCTCCAGAGGCCTCTTTTCAACAACCAATGTTCCCTTTGGCAGTGAAATCCACTAACCTTAACTGACTATGATTATACTTCAACCTAGTTCTCAGAGTCATGATGGTAATATTCATTTTACTATCCCAAAAGGCTCTTAGTATTCATCAAATATTTGATTAACATCATCTAATAAAGCTTATAGAATGCAGAAGCATGAAACCTAACTCCATCATGATTTCTACTACTGTCCCTTTCATTAACACTGTGAGTTTCTTCTCTAAAATAATTAAAATCCATAATTGAATACACTAGAATAATTTTGGAAAATTAGTTTCATTATTCCAGTACTTCCATTTGGAAAGTTTGCATTATTTATTACAACTAAATGGATAAATGTGGCCCCTCTTTTCTTTCTTTTCATTTTACACTTACTCTTTTGGAGAGAATATTTGTTTTGTATATTTGTAATTTTTTAAGGGTGTGAGTAATAGCTCTTAAAGCTATGTTGACAAGAACATAAGGATGACTTGGACACTGTAAATAAGATGAGTGCACTAACTGCAGAAGTCTTATTCACCTTCAGAATTTGGCTCATTATACTAAGAAATATCCAACTCCCTTTCCTCACTGAGTTTGCTGTCCAAGTTTTAAATTATGCTATACCCTTTAGAAGCGAAGTATACCATGGGAAATTATAGATCTTTCAAAGATTCTCTTTGGAATAAAGAGTAGATTTAGATTTGTCTACTCTAGACTTATGGTCCACTGCTTAGCTCAAGTGGGTTTGGGCTGCATGGAGTTCATTAGTCTGAATTAGCTCTGTAGTTGAGCAGGGCACCTAGGACATGGCTGGGTTATTTATGTAGCACAAAAACTGGAGGTATTTTATGGACTGGAAAATAAAAACCTAAACATGGTATTTTAAACTTTGACTAAATCCCTCTCGTTCTATTCACATAGCAATCCAAGCAATCTTACTGTGGGAAGTAAGGGTATCTTTATTAAAAACACTTCAGCTTTATGAGATAAAAGCTATTCAGAACACTGGATGACTGTAGTGACTTCATTTTTTTTTGAAACATATTTATGAGAAATAGCAAAGGCCTCAGCGGAAATTACACAATTAATATTTTAGGAGGTCTGGGGTTCACCCAGTCAGCAGTAACATGAGGTGGCTGGGTCATAAGTCACAAGTATGCTTGGATTTCATAATTGTAAGCTTTACCTCTGACTTAGTAGAATAATTCAACTGACAACACAGAATCAAATGAAAATACTCAAACAATTTGAAAGAGAAATAAATTAAACCTAATATGAAAGGTCAGAAGCTCTCCATTAAAATTTATATGTATGAATTCTCTCAAGTTAAGCTAAATAAATATCTATAATAAAGGGTCTTAAAATGCCAGTGTCATTTCTGTTGCCAAATTTCGTAGTCTAGCATTTGAAATAAAATTTGCAGGTCTAGGTTTTGCATGATATCACTGCAAAACACTGTGGAAATCTCCAACTTCTAAACCATTTCCCTTCCTTCCTTTCACATTTCTATCCCTCAATCCTACCCCACCTTCCCAACCCCTATAAACTACTTACTTGTGCTTTCTAAGGGAAGTTGATCAGTTAGAATAAGAGGACTTGATTTATATTTTCTGTTAAGTAGAGCTCATATTCCCTGGAAACTAAGAGGTTGATCAGTCAGTGTTGACAACCATAGTATGCATAAGTGACTTTTTGGAATGGTCTCCGCTTCTTAAAGGTTTTATGATTTCTTGTGGTGTATGATTATAAAGTAACAAGAGCAGTTATGTCTGCCTTATACCCTAGGCATCTAGCACATATCTGGCACAAAGAAGGTGTTTAATAAATACTGGTTGAATGAATGCATGCATGGATGAATGAGTGAAGAGCAGTAAACAATTATTATTGAGGGCCACTGTAGTCAAGACCATAGTATTTGGAAGCAGCATTTATTTATTTACCATCAAGTATTTATTGAATATCTGTTATGTATCAGGCACTACGTTAGCCCCTGGAGACACAAAAGAAAGAGGAAAGACACTATCACTGCCCTATTGTAATGTGTAATCCAGTGCAGGATACGGAGGATTATAACACATAATAATAAGGTTTGTGACAGGGCAGGACAATGTGCTCTGGGTGCACAGAGATGTGTCACCAGACCCAAACTGGAGATCTCATGAAATATATTTGTGAAAAAAAGTGATATATCAGTTGATATCTGAAGAAAGAATGGGGCTAACCTTAGTGAAACAGATGTGAGGGAGAGAAAGGAAGAGTAGAATAGGCATGTCTGAATGAGGCTGTGGAAGATGGGAGGGTCACATCCTCCGTGGACTTGTGGGTCATGTTGAATAATGGCCCAAATGGTTAATTACCAAAGTCAATCAATATCTCTAAAACAAAGAAGCCTCAGTGGTGGTGGTGGCCTGGCTCTTTAGCTAGTTGTATGGCTGGTGATGAGTTTATTCAAAAGAGCCTTAGTGGGATGCCTCTATAAAATGAATCCCTTGGCATTCAAAGCTTAAGTCAGGCACTTGCATTATAAAAAAGAAAAAAAATACTGTCAGGCCTTACGCTACAGTATTTGATTATGAAAAAAAATGTATGGCTTTAATGACTTGCTTCCAAAGAATAGAGTATGGAAAGGGAAAATTGGGAACTTTACAGTGGAGAAACCTGGCAAACACTGTGGTATGCAAGTGATGAAGGTTACCATCACCAGTGATGTCACACAGCATCAGATACTGCCTGATAATGTGTGATGGAGCACCTCTGCGGTACTATTTCCAAAAAACGCATCGCTCCAGTCTAATCATGAGAAAAACATCAGACAGATCCAAACTGAGGGAAAAACTATAAAATACTTGATCACTACAGTACTACTCAAAGCTCTCAAGGTCATGAAAAACAAAAGATTGAGAACCAATCGCAAACAAACCAGAGGATACTAATGAGATAACAAATCAAAGCAATGTGTTATCCTGGATTAGATCCAGGAGCAGAAAGAGAACATTAATGGTAAAGCTGGTGAAATTCGAATAAAGACTAAAATTTAGTTATTGGTAATATACCAATATTGAGTTCTTAGATTTGACAAATATACCATGATGATGGAAGATGATAACAGCAGGGGGAAACTGAAACTAGGTAAAGAGTATTCACGAATTCTCTGTACTTTCTTTGTAACTTTTCTATAAATCTAAAATTCTTCCAAAATAAAAATTTATTTAAAAAAGTTTATTTTAAAAGAATGAAAAAATAACATATGGCTAAGATTTGATTGATTTGCAAATAATATTAATACTTGGGAAATAAATTTAAATTCTATACTATAGAATTCTATACTATATGAAATTCTATACTATATGAAAACTCTTTTAAATTGATATGAAAAAGACAAATAACTGAGTAGAAATGTAGGTAAGTGATATAAGGAACTTCCTAGAAGAGCAAGTTCACATGACAAATAAAACATGCTCAACCTCACTGGTGGTCAAGGACATGCAAATTAAAATAATGATGAGATATCTCTTTAGTTTGTTCAAAATTAAAAAGTGGTAATATCTGGTGCAAGTGGGGATTCCAAGAACATGGTACTCATATATTGCTGGTGGAAATTTTGTTAAATTCTTTGTGGAATTCATTTTGGCAATATATTAGAATATAATATACATATATATTCCTAGCAAACAGACTCCTGGAAAATGATTCCATAAAAATAGAAGTTAGTATAAGAGTGCATATTTCAGGGGTGTAGCAAAAAATTACTGAAATGAAATGAAAATCTATAATATGGGAATGATGAAAAAGCTAACATCAACACCAAGGTCTCAAAAACGACCATTATGAATGAATTAGAAATAAGCTTGGGAGGCTTTCCAGAGTGTATTATTAAATAACAAGAGGAATATATGAAAAATCTACAAAATATGTAAAATATGATTGCATTTTATAAATTTCATAGTGATGCATGATATATATATATACAAGATATCTATATTTATCTATCTATGTATATTATTTATTAAATGTGATAGTCTCAAGGGAATGCAAAAAGGAAATAACTTACTTTTCTCTACTGATGACTGAACAGACTTTCTGGGATATTCCTTGTCCCTGAATTAATCTTGATCTCAGATCTCTTGGCAGTTCCAGCCAATTTTTAAGATAATAAAAAATCCAGTCTAACCTAATACCAAAACTTCAATCTCTCAACCAATTCAAATCTTCTCCCTTACCCCTAGCTCAGGCTGGATTCTTGCTTCTGCAAAGTGGCAGTAAGGAAGATGGGAAGGGAGGGGTGAGTAGTGATGTAGTATCATCTATTCTTTCACTGTTTTTCTATCTTGTTCTTGCTTGCCTTCCTCACTTTCTTGCTGCTTCTGATTCTTCCAGTGTCAGAGCAGGGAGAAGAGATGAGAGGCAACCAGGCAGAAGCTGATGCTGTTTGGAGTTCTTTCTTGGCTCTTATATGCTGTCTTTTGTGACAGACCTCCAACTGCTGCTGGTTTCTCTTGAGAATGAATTTGTAGATTCTGCATTGCCACCGCTGCACCTTGGTGCAGTGGCCTTTTATATTCCACCTTTTCCTAATTTGAGTGATGCACTTTTGGTTTATCCTTTTATAATTTTCTCTTAGTTCCTTTTCAAAGGATTTATATTTGGGGTCATTTCCTTCTGCCAGTTACCCTGAAAGGGGATTCTTTTAAGGCAGCTTTAACCTACTTACATCTATAGTATCACTTGACTTATGGAAAACTTACCCTCTTGCCCCACATCTGTGGAAATGTACTTTACTCCCATTGCAATCTTCTCTTCTTATTCTGGTGTCAGGAGAATTCTAGCAGCCTCTGATTTTATGGCATATTCCCCAAACTCTTGTAGGACTATATCATATTCTCAGAATTCTTTTGTAATAGAAGTGGATATAGTGCTGGCTGGGCTGATGAGTTAGTTTCCTTAGGTCAACAAGCATCCAATCAGAAAATAACATGGCAGAATCTTCTTATGTAAGCCTCCTTTAATCTTCTCAAAGGATTTTATTACTGCCCTCCTCACTCCCTACTCTTGCACTTGGGTTGATACCTGGGAAGATAGCATCCCATCCTATATTAGGAAGAGGAAATGCTGGCTCATTCTCAGGCCAACCAACACTCTTCATATTAATAAATATTCACACATAGGCTCAAGTTGGGGAGTGACTAAGATTCACAGGCCCCATTTTATTCACCTTTTAATAAGTCATGTGAAAATGTGTCTGGGGTCTCTCTTTAAAAATGGTTAGAATGTTTTGACACTTATCACTCATCATTTCTGTTTAGGGTTTCAGCTCACTCTGAGTACAGAACCAATCCCAATTTAACATCTTCTTACAATTTAACATCTTCTTACACAAAAATTTGTACATGATAATATAAATATGGAAAAAAGTAACAACCAGATCCTTAATAGTGATTTTCAGGATGGAGGATGGAGAGGTGAGAGAAAAGAAAAAAAGAGAAAAGTGCATATACAATAAGGACAGTATTTTAGAACAATCTCTAAATACACATTTTGACTGTGTGGTTATGTCGATGTGGAGAGATGAAAGAAAGGAACAGCAGCAGCAAAACATTTATGTGGTTATCTCAGGATGGTGTGACTTCAGATGATTTATATTTGCTTCTTTATACTGTTCTTTATGATAGTGTTTCAAATACATTTTTATATGATCTGGTAAAAACTATAGAGGTACATTTTTAAAAAGTGTATAAACTTTGGAAAGCTTAAAGAAAATGAAATAGATATCTTACTTTCAGAACTTTTCAGAGCCTTGTAATGTATTAATTGGGAATCTCCAAGAGTATTTGCCAATAGAATGGGACTATAGTATTCCCCCTTTTTCAGTGTGACACATCTTTAAGAAATGCTACATCAATAGATGTGTCAAAGAAAGATTATTTTAAAATTATATCTAAGTCATTGGTGTTCTATGAATTTATGAATTTGTTTTCTTTCTTACATACCTTTTAGGTAATATATTCAGAAATTTCAATGATGTGCCTATTGTTTCCCTTTTTTCCCCAATTACAGTGTAAACTCCATGAGATTAGGAATCTGAGCTGCCATATTTATTACAAAAGGTACCCATTTAGAATTGTACCTGGTACACAATAGGTAATCAATAAATATTTGCTCACGCAAGAGGGAGGGGATATGGGAATATATGTATACATATAGCTGATTCATTTTGTTATACAACAGAAGCTAACACACCATTGTAAAGCAATTCTACTCCAATAAAGATGTTAAAAAAATTAAAAAGAAATATTTGCTCAATGAATAAATGGATGATTTTTCTATATCATTCTTACATTCTAGTTTGTGTTCATTTTGTTACCACCAGTTGTCTATGAGAATATCCATTTATTCTCATCCTGGCCATCTTGGGGTAGTATCATACTTTTTCATTATTTCTAATCTGACAGATGAAAAATGATTTCACAGCATTGTTTTGAATTGTCTTATTCAGTTGCTAGTAAGAGTGAATCTTTTCTCATAGGCTTGCATGCCATTTGAAATTCTTCCTTTTTAATGGTCCATTTGAGTCATTTGCTAATTTGTTTAATGGCTTGGTTGTATTTTTCTTGATAATTTGGCTATGTTTTTATATACTTGGAATAATAACCCTTTTTCTGTCAAAATTCCAGATGCTTTTTTTCCCCAATTTGATGTTTATTTTAAAATTTAGATGGTGTAAGTGTTTTGAAATAAACATCTCTCTCAGTACCCTCTAGTCTATACTTTATAGTTCCTCAGTGTTTCTGGCTTGATACAGATTCTTTTTTATAGTTTGGTATTTTGTTGGTCATTTCAGTTTTTTATTTATTTTTTTCCTGTGGTTCACCTCTTGGTTGGCTGGTGTAAGCCTTCAAATAATATTTATAGAAAAAATATCTAATATCCAAGAGCTGTGGCGTTGAGAGAATCTTTCCTTTGTGTTTACACATGACCTACAATTTGGCTACACGTCAAAATCTTGGGTTACAGTTATTTTCTCTAAAAACTCTGCAGATGTAATTTCATTTCATTTTAGCATTTAATATTTGGTAGAAAAATTCTGAAGCCACTTTGATTCCCCTCTTCCCTCAAAATAATTCAGTCTGGATGGTTAGGGAGTCTTTGTCTCTGAAACTTAAAAATTCCATTGCCATGTAGCCATGTATGTTTTTTTCAGGATTAATTTTTTTTGTTTTTTAGTAAACCTTTTAGATATACAGATTCAAGCATTTCTATAGATCAGGAAAGTTATTTTTAATTTAATTATGTATTTTTATTCAGATTTTTCCGGTATTTTCTTTAGGAACACATAGATGTCTATTGAATACCAATTTTCAAGCCTTTTTGCTTGCTTGGAAATTTTCTCCCTTTTGTCCCCTACATGATGAATTCAAGTTTTCTGTAGTGCAAGTTTTACTATTCATTGCTCCTGATGCATATTTCAGTTCTGTGATTGCGTTTCTTCAGTCTCTTACCTCATTGTGATCTGTTTTCTTCTTTTTCTCAGCCTGTTGCTTTACCATTTTATTTTTTCATCTCTGGTTTCAGAATCCATTTTTTACTTGATGTTTATAGTGATCACAATGTTGATATATTTACAAATTTCACTTTTGTTTTCTATAGTAAGTTATTTTGGCAAAAGTCCCTCTGTCTCTCTCTCTCTGTCTCTCTCTCTCTCTATATATATATATTCCTTTATGTATTTATACACTTTTAAAACTTATTCATTGAGCATAAGGCTATTTATAGATAGTAATTGCCCATAAAGAGCTTAATGGGTTCTCATTGTCTAAACTGTGCCATTAAAATCCTTTATCATATCTTGTGATTTTTGACTGGTGAACTGCATTTACTTAACCAGTGATCTAATAGCCTAACGTGAACTGAGAGGGAACTAAAATTACAGGAAGTTCTATAACTTTACTATAAGGACTTTCCTCTGTAGCTAACAAGGGAACTTCCTTATAGAGCATTTTCTTCTTTATTAATGAATGTGCTATGTTGGGAACTGGCTTCCAGATGATGTGTTTTCTTTTGGCTCTCAGCCTTATACTCACATCAGCCTTCCTGGTACTGCTGCTGCTCTACTCATCTGCTGACAATGCAGCCCAAGTGCAGCCTCCCAGGGCCATTGATTTCCTAGTGGCGGACAGGAGTCTAAATGTGTGCTGCATATTGGTCATGCACTGTCCATGAATCCAGTATTTCCTCTTCAAAGTTAAGTGGTGTTAGTGGGTTTCTGCATGGGTTTTCTTCCTTCCTGCTGATTCTTAGCTTTTAGAGCTGGAGAATTTGGGCATCATCTCTCAATTCCCGTCTTCAGTATGATCCCATCTATACTATAGTTTGTACTAAAAACTGTTGTCATGTTGGTGGACCCTTACATTATTGATCAAATTTCTCCATATCTTTATTTTCATATCTTTATTTTATCTTACAATCTCTTGGTCCTTTCAGTAGGAATCTGGAGCAATGAATGGTTAAATGTCTTTCATGTTACCCGGAATTTTCTTTTCTAATATCTAGATATTCTAATATCTAGGTAACTGCAGTTTCTTCTGCAATTTCTGATAAGAATTTTTCACCATCCCAACTAACATCTAAAATCATGCAAGTTGGTTTTATTCGTCAAACACTGAATACCTATTATGTTTCAGACACTCAGAATGCCAACATGAATTTAAAGAGAAATATCCTTTCCTTTCAAAGGATCAAGACAGTCACAGTCTAGATGCTGAGCAGCAAGTAAACAACTAGTTTACAACACAATGTGATTAGTTCAGTCACACAGGTAATAGGAAAAATATCTCAGTAGCCCAAAGTATGAAAGTGAAAGAATTTCAAGTATCTCATGCTAATAAATCTAGATTTTTGTCTTCTAAACATGGATAACCATGACTTCCATCTTTTCTTTTAAGTCACCGGGAAACAAAATTGCCAAAGGAAAGAACCCAGTGGCATAGAACAGCGTAGCACTCCGGGTTGCTATTTCATTGTTCCATATCTTTCTACATCATGTTCCATGATATCATGTGATTTTTTTTTAATATTTTAATGAAATCAGGGCCATGAATGTCTGAGGTATTCTTCTACTCTTCTAATAGAAAAGTAGTACTGACCCTAGCTGTGCTCCTTTGATTTCTAACCTTTTTTTCTCTAAATATATACAAGTCATCTGCTCAAAAACCTGTCCCATAATTTTATCTTGAGATTGAAGTCAGTGTTTCTGTGGTTTCTGAAACCCATCCTTAAAACTAAAGGGACAAGACACCTTTTGCCTACCTTAGTCTTTTGCTGCCTTTTCAAGTTTGTATGGCTCCTAAAAGTTAATTCAAGATAGTGTGTGTTCATATCTGATGATTCTTTCAGCCATCTCTGATTTGGTCATCTGGATCTGAGTATTTGAACTCTTTCTATAAACTTACATGTTCTTTTAATTTCTTCTCAATTATCTTAAGGTTCCATTCAGTACATCTAACACAAGATTGTTTACCTCCTTCCTAGATGAAGTGAGAGGATTTATGTTATCTCAAAGATACTAACTTAAGCCTACATTTGGCACTTTGCTGGCTTAAGTCATAAATATTCATGTAGACTTCTACAAGGGAAAAATGAAAAGTGTTGCAGGGATATCTCCCTTTATTGATAGTTGAGACCTTTCTCATATAATCATTCTTTATTGCTATCTTAGATTCTTTACCTTTCAAACTGAAAGAAAGGTTATTGAAACAAAATTTCTCAACCAAATTGTATTTGTACATGTTGTGTTTGGACAAACAGAAGCTTATTAATTGGTTGTTCATTTAAACCATTTTTTCCCAGAGAGGGTTTGGAAGGTCTGCCACATTGAGGGTGTTGCCTTAGGTCAGCTGAAGAAAGAGCAGGATGTTCTCTGGATGGAGTGAGTTTCAGGAAGTTGTTGAGCAAGGAAGGTTCAGACAGAAGAACTTACGTAGTCTTAAGGCAATTTCTGAAACATTTTTTTATTCCCCTGCCTCAAATATTCAAATAAAAATTACATCCCAAAGTAAATGCTGCTGACTCTGTCCACTGTTTTGAGCAGTCTACATTTCCTTTTTCATTACAATGGGTGATGGAGTAGACATATTGAATTTATTTCTAAGCCACCACTTTAATTATTATCACATTACTGTAACATAAAGTTTGGATTTAAAAAAATCATGCCTTTAAGAGCTTTTATTTCTTGCCTATGGGGTATACAGCTGTTACTTAGATAATAAATAAGGACTATTTCTATAAAAAAAGTCTCTGGTAGCAATTTTTGCTTTGCTGAAGTAAGCTGTTAGTCATCTGTCTCCAAAGGGTAATCAGTGAGGTTTTAAATATTGCTGTGTCTTTCTGCTTTTACAATATATTTGATTAGCCAATAAATATAGGTTAGTGTATTTCCAAATTAGAGTTACTATGTTTGCATTCTCCTTTACTAAGGCAAATTATTTTTTTCCTAATATTTTGATGAAAAAATATTGTTTCTTTGTGAAATTTAAAGGAGCTAAATAAAACTGTGGAGATTGTACTATGTTGTTTCTAGAAAAAGTAGCAGGTATATGCACGTGTATGTGTATTTTTAACTTACAGAGCAATATATGATAGATGAGCACTTGCACCTAACATTCCCAGTCTCTCTATAATATCCTCCCTTCCCCTGTCCTGTTTCTCAAGAGCCAGAATTGTGTTTGTGTTTTAGGGACTTTAAGAAAGTTGATTATGTGTTTTCCTCCACTCATTTGAAAGGGATAAATCAAGATATCACTTGTAAAATCTAAGCTCTGACAAAGTGAGAGAGTGGCATGGACATATATACACTACCAAACGTAAAATAGATAGCTAGTGGGAAGCAGCCGCATAGCACAGGGAGATCAGCTCGGTGCTTTGTGTCCACCTAGAGGGGTGGGATAGGGAGGGTGGGAGGGAAGGAGACGCAAGAGGGAAGAGATATGGGGACATATGTATATGTATAACTGATTCACTTTGTTATAAAGCAGAAACTAACACACCATTGTAAAGCAATTATACTTCAATAAAGGTGTTAAAAATAAATAAATACCCAGCTCTGCTGGTAGACCCCAGTTATTGAACAGTATAAACTTTGTGGGGAACATTTATTTTTGTTTCTTTCTTTATTCACCACCTTCAAACATGCCCCTTACAAGTCAGGGTATACAAACCAACTTGCAATTGATAGTAATATAGAGAGCTTTTTGGTAGTTGTTTTCTTTTTAACAGTGAAATAAAATTTCAACATTATTTTTTACCTTGATAAACTTTCAGGAAATGTGACATTTACCCCATAAGATCTAGCTTTCTGGAGAGGAAACAAAGGATTAATTTTGTCGAGGTTACCTGTGCCTAAAAGCCCTGTGGCTTTTCTATTGTTCATCCTGAGAGACATTCTCAGGCCCAGGCCCTCTATGAGTTCCTCCAGCTCTTCCAGGAAACTCAGGACCCAGCTCAGGGGGCAGTAGCTGCCATCACTCATAGACTTATCCCTTGGCATTCCATTCTCTGAAAGATTGACTGGAGAATGGAATATTTATACAACTTCCTAGTACAGTGTCATAGTTCTGTCCAACTCAGAATTTTTAGTTATTCTAACAAAAAAGAAAAAAAAGAGAGACAGAGGGAAAAGATTCTACGAAGACTTTCTGAACACTTCTCCTCATCCCGCCCCTCCACAACTAGCAGAACTTGTTTCCTTTCTTTGTCTCCCCACTATTTCCACACTCCATCACTTAAAGCAGTGGTCTCCAACCCCCAGGCCATGGACTGGTACTGGTCCATGGCCTGTTAGGAACTGGGCTACACAGCAGGAGATGAGCGGCAGGCGAGCAAAGCTCCATCTTTATTTAGAGCCACTCCCCATTGCTCAAATTCTTCTAAAAAACTGAAGAGGAAGAAACACTTTCAAGTTCATTTTATACACTTCCAGGTTCATTGTATGAGGCCAGCATTGCCCTGATACCTAAGCTAGACAAGGATACTATAAGAAAAAAAAAAAAAAACAGGAATTAGATTCTCATAGGAGCGCAAACCCTGCTGTGAACTGTGCATGCGAGAGATCTAGGTTGTATGCTCCTTATGAGAATCTAATGCCTGATGATCTGAGGTGGAGCTGAGGGGGTGATGCTAGCACTGGGGAGTGGCTACAAATACAGATTACCATTAGCAGAGAGGTTTGACTGCACAGAGACCATGATAAATCAACTGCTTGTAGACCCATATCAAAACCCTATCAGTGAGTGGCAAGTGAAAACAAGCTCAGGGCTCCCACTGATTTTGCATTATGGTGAGTTGTATAATTATTTCATTATATATTACAATGTAATAATAATAGAAATAAAATGCACAATAAATGTAATGCACTTGAATCATCCCCAAACCATCCCCCTATCCCTTGGTCCATGGAAAAATTGTCTTCCATGAAACAAGTCCCTGGTGCCATAAAGTTTGGGGACCGCTGACTTAAAGGATTTTATTGCACTATCTGTTTTTGTCCCTTCCACTAGACAGTGAGCAAATCTCTTGTCTTATTTACCATCATATTTTAGGCAGTAAAGGAGACCTTAGCAAGCCTTGACGCTTGATAAACGTTTGATGAGTAAAGGGATGAATGATCACCAAGGATATTAGCCTGTAGTTTTTTGTTTTGTTTTTTTTTTCTTATAGTATCCTTGCCTAGCCTTGGTATCAGGACAATGCTGGCCTCATAAAATGAACCTGGAAGTGTATAAAATGAACTTGGAAGTGTTTCTTCCTCTTCAGTTTTTTAGAAGAATTTGAGAATGATTGGTATTAATTCATTTGAAATGTTTGGTAGAATTCACCTGTGCAGCCATCTGATCCTGGACTTTTATTTATTTATTTTTGATTACTGATTCAGTCTCCTTGCTTGTTATTGGTCTCTTTAGATATTCTATTACTTGATGACTCTGTCTTGGTCTGTTGTATTTTTCTAGGAATTTATCCATTTTTTCTAAACATATATGCAAAAGTCCTCAACAGAATACTAGCAAACTGAGTTTAAGAGCACATTAAAAGGATCATACACATGCAAAGATGGTTCAACACCTGCAAATCAATCAGTGCTGTACACTACATTAACAGAATGAAGGATAGAAATCATATGATCATTTCAATAGATGTAGAAAAAGCATTTGACAAAATTCTACATCTTTCATGATGAAAACACTCAACAAATTAGGTATAGAAGAAATGTACCTCAATGTAATAAAGACCATATATGACAGACCCACAGATAACATCATACTCATAAGTAAAAATTAAAAACCTTTTCTCTAACATCAGGAAAAATACAAGGATGCATATTCTCACCACTTCTATTCAACATATTACTGAAAGTCCTAGTAATAGCAATTAGGCAAGATGAGTAAAACACATCCAAATTGGAAAAGAAGGTGTAAAATGATCTCTGTTTGCAGATGATATGATCTTATATATAGGAAACCCTAAAACTTCAAAAAAATTCTGTTAAAACTAATGAACGAATTCAGTAAAGTTGCAGGATAAAAAATCCACATACAAAAATCAGTTGCACTTCAATGCATGAACAACGAACAACAAAAAAGAAATTAAGAAAACAATCCCAATTCAGAAAACAATCCCAATTTCGATAACATCAAAAAAAAAAATACTAAGGAAAGTATTTAACCAAGGAGGTGAAAGATCTGTACACTGAAAACTATAAGACATTGATGAAAGAAATTGAAGAAGACATAAATAAATGGAAAGATATTATGTGCTCATGAATTGGAAGAATCAGTATCGTTAATATATACATACTACCCAAAGAGACCTACAGAGTCAGTGTAATTCCTATCAAAATTCCAATGAGATTTTTCACTATAATAGAAAAAAATAATCCTAAAACTTATATGGAACCACAAAAGACCCTAAACAGCCAAAGCAATCTTGAGAAAGAAAAACAAACCTGAAGGCATCACATATCCTAATTTCAAACTATGTTACAAAGCTATAGTAATCAAAACATACTGGCATATACACAGACATATAGATCAGTGGAGCAGAATAGAGATCTCAGAAATAAATTCACACATTTACATTCAATTCATTTTCAAAAAAGGTGCCAAGAACTCATAATGGAGAAAGGATAGTCTCTGCAATAAATGATGTTGAGAAAACTGGATATCCATATGTAGAAGAATGAAATTGGACTCTTATATAAAAATGGACTTGAAATGGATTAAAGACTTAAATGTAAGACCTGAAGCTGAAATATTCTAGAAGAAAACATAGGGAAAAAGTTTCTTGACATTGGTCTGGGCAGTGATATTTTTTGGATATGATTTTAAAAATACAGGCAAAGAAAGCAAAAACAGACAAAGGGATTGCATCAAACTAAAAAGCTTTTGGACCCCAAAGGAACAATTGTCAAAAGTGAAGAGAGGGCTTCCCTGGTGGCGCAGTGGTTGAGAGTCCGCCTGCCGATGCAGGGGACTCGGGTTCGTGCCCCGGTTCGGGAAGATCCCACATGCCGCAGAGCGGCTGGGCCCGTGAGCCATGGCCACTGAGCCTGCGCGTCCGGAGCCTGTGCTCTGCAAGGGGAGAGGCCACAACAGTGAGAGGCCCACGTACCGCAAAAAAAAAAAAAAAAAAAAAGTGAAGAGAAAACCTACTGAATGGGAGAAAATATGTCCAAACTATACATTGAATAAGGGGTTAATATCCACAATATATAAAGAACTCAAACAACTCAATGGCAAGAAAACAAGTGACCTCATTTAAAAATGGACAAAGACCTGAATAGACATTGTTCTGAAGAAGACATACAGATGGCCAATAGATACATGAAAAGGTGTTCAGTGTCACTAATCATCATGGAAATGCAAATCAAAACCACAAGGAGATATCACCTTACCCCTATTGAATGGCTATTATCATAAAGTTAAGAGATTACAAATGTTGGCAAAGATAGGGAGAAAAAAAGAACTCTTATACACTATTGGTTGGAATGTAAATTGGTGCAGCCACTATGGAAAACAGTATGGAGGTTCCTGAAAAAATTAAAAATAGAACTACTGTATAATCTAGCAATTTCACTCCTGGGTATATGTCCAAAGAAATGAAATCAGTATCTCAAAGAGCTATCTACACCCCTATGCTCATTGTAGCATTATTCACAATAGCCAAGATGTGGCAACAACCTACGTGTCCTTTAATGGATGAATGGATAAAAAAATGTGATATATCTATGTATCGACATTAATATATCTCTATATCTCTATCTTTATCTCTATCTACCATCTATCTATCTATAATGGAATATTATTCAGCTATAAAAAGAAGGAAATCCTACCATTTATGAAAGTAACATGGGTGGACCTGGAGGCCATTATGCCAAGTGAAATAAGCTAGACAAAGAAAGACAAATACTCTATGGTATTACTTATAGATGGAAACTAATTAAAAGAAAGTCAATTTCGTAGAAACAGAATAGTGGTTGCCAGGAGTGAGGGGGAGGGGGAAATGAAGAGATGTATGTCAAATGGTACAAGCTTTCAGTTATAGGAAGAACAAGTTCTGAGGATCTAAGGTACAGTGGTGGTGACTATAGTTAATAACATAGTTAATAATGTAGCATTGTTTACTTGAAATTTGCTAAGAGTAGATCTTAAATGTTCTTACCACACATACACACCCAAACACACCCACCCAAAAGTTAACTATGTAAGGTGATGGATATGTTAATTATCTTGATCTTATAAATCATTCTACAATGAATATGTGTCTGTGTGTGTGTATATATATATATATATATATATATATATATATATATATACACACACACATACACACAAACAATCATCACATCGTATGCTTTAAATATATAAATATATCAATTATTCCCCAATAAAGTTGGAAACAAAAGGAAAGAATGAATGTTGAACAAAAGGAGCAATAAAAAAATGAGCAAGCTACAAAAATTATAGACTATTAGTTTCTTATTGATGCTGTAACAAATAACTACAAACAGTGGTTTAAACAGCACACATTTATTATCTTGCAGTTCTGGATGCCAGAAGTCCTAAAATCAAGATGTCAGTGGGGCTGCATTTCTTCTGGAGCCTCTAGGGAAAAATCTATTTCCTTTCTTCTCCAGCTTCTAGAGGCTACCTGCGGTCCTTGGCCGGTGGCCCCTTCTGTCTTCTTCAAAGCCAGCTTCAACTCTCTCTCTTATCTCTGCTTTCATCTTTACATCTCCTTCTCTGACTCTCACTCTCCTTCCTCCCTCTTATAAAGACCCTGTGATTACACTGGGCCCACCCAGGTAATCCAGGATAATCTCCCCATCTGAAAATCCTTAATTTAATCACATCTGCAAGGTCTCTTTTTGCCATGTAAGGTTTTGGAAATAAAGATATGGACATCTTTGAGGAACCATTATTCTACCTAAATTAGGTAGAATTGCAAGATTCTAGTTCTTAATGCCTGACCCCATTAGGGATAAGTAAGAACCATGTCAGGTTGGTATACATAGTATTGTTATTTGCCAATACTCCCCTCTCTACCCTGCTTACCTCCCTACTCCTCCACCCTCCAGTCTGAGTCTCCCTTTAGAAAAGATCTTGCTGGCCACTCCTGAAAGGTAATTTCACTTCCCTGTACAAAGGCCTGTAGATGGAAACTGCCAGGTCCCATGTTATCAGAATCTGGTTCTATTTGCTTAATCTCATGCAGCTAAATATCTCCTCCTCTTCTGAGATGGTAGAACACTCGGTACGCAGGAATTATGTAAGTAATGAGCTATCAGATTCTCACCATTATTGAAATGAATTAAACAAACCCCTCTACCAGCTTAGTATAGACATTTGCTTTGTGTCAGTTGTTTTGGCAAATCATGACTTAGACAAAATTGTATCTGAGAAGAAGTAATTTCTCAAGCTTTCCTTGGATTCTCTAATGAAGGTGCCTTTCTTTTACCCGTTTTATACTTATACTAACCATTTTGCCTTTTGTGGTGTTAGCAAGCACACCATGCTCTTCTTTTCTGTCAAAAACTTACCTAGCCATCAAGGTTTGTTCTGCATTGCTCTCCTCAGAGTGGCTTTTCCACCTTCCCAGATGCTTAGAGTTGGCATCAATCTTTATTCTATTGTACCTTTACCATAGAACTTTGCATGTGTGTGCGTGCGTGTGTGTGTACCTGTGCACAAGTGTGTGATTTGAAAGTTGTATGGTATAAAAGGTTAAGGGCGTACACTTTGGAGGCAGACTGATTCAACTTTAAATCTTAGCTCTAACATTTATCAGCTGGGTGATCTTGGGCTTGTCGCTTTACTTCTCTGGGCCCCAATTTTGTCACGTGTAACCTGAGTTTGTGTGAGGTTTAAATGAGAAAAGCTCTTAGACTAGTGCTTAGCTCACATTTTATGTGTTATGATTACTTATATTTGTCTCTCTGTGTTATAGTAGATTGTAAGCTATTAAAAGGCAATGGTGGGCTTCCCTGGTGGCGCAGTGGTTGAGAGTCCACCTGCCGATGCAGGGGACACGGGTTCGTGCCCTGGTTCGGGAAGATCCCACGTGCCGCGAAGCGGCGAGGCCCGTGAGCCATGGCTGCTGAGCCTGTGTGTCCAGAGCCTGTGCTCCACAACGGGAGAGGCCACAACAGTGAGAGGCCTGCGTACCACAAAAAAAAAAAAAAAAAGGCAATGGTGATGACAATATTTATGGTTATACAGTAGACAATGCTTGATACAGATCAGAAACATGAAAACTGTTGACTTAAATTCTATATAAGCTCTCATTCTGTATAGGCTTTCCCCTTGCCCTGTGTTCCCTATCTCTGTAAATGGCATCCTCCTTCTCCTGTGTGCTGAAGTCCCAACCTGACTCGTTCTTTACCTCTTCCTTTTCCTTTCTCCTCTAATACCTGCCCTTGATCTGTCTATTCTTTCTGCCTCTATCGTCCAACCTCTGAATACCAAACCAGCCACTACAGTAGTCCATATGTGGTTTCTTTGGTTTCATTCTTGACATACAATCTATTTTCTAACCAGCTGCCCAAGTAACCTTTAAGACACATAAGTAAGATCATGGTGCCGCCTTGCTTAAAACCCTCTCATTTCTTCATTGTACTTTTTTTTTTTTAACTGTCTGGCTTCTTTTTTTAAAATTAATTTTTATTGGAGTATAGTTGCTTTACAATGTTGTGTTAGTTTCTACTGTACAGCAAAGTGAATCAGCTATATGTATACATATAACCCCTCCTGTTTGGATTTCCTTCCCATTTAGATCACCACAGAGCACTGAGTAGAGTTCCCAGAGCTATACAGTAGATTCTCAGTTATCTATTTTATACATAGTATCAATAGTGTACATATGTACTTAGAATAACATCCATTCCCCTTATCCTGACCTACCAACCTTTCCACAGCCTGCTTTTCCAACCTCATCTTGCTCCTGTGGCATTCTCCCTACTCTTCGTACTGTCCAGCGCCCTCCCACCTTAGGGCATATTGTTCTTTGTGGGTAGAGTGCTGAAGGCTTGCCCTGTTTGTTTTGGACTGAGGCATTATAATTCCTTTCTGTTGTGGAGATGATGCAGTCACCCAAGTGCCATGAGTTCTCTGCTGGTGTCTTTGGCACAAACGTGAAAGTTTAAGTCTTGGTTTTGGTTTTTGTTTCTTAATCAGGGTTCTCATTTTTTGGCATTAAAAGTACAAGCTCATTAGTGACTTTGGGGTATTGAAATTACTGAAGGCAGCAAAAGATCAGAGCTTTGAATGACATTCATACTCATGCCATTGTATTGAGACTTGTTTCCTGGCTCGCTGCTGGTTATTTTTCTTTATAGCCCCTTATTTGTTGCAGAGACTTGTTGCAATTGTTATAAATGTTTATATCTACTTATTAGAGTGATTACTTTGCATTTATGTCTCAGCAGTGTGCATACTGTAACTCATGCAAAATGTTAGCTGTTAAAAAAGACTGCTGGGCCTGAGTTAATTAAAAATACAGAGGAGGCTGAATCTTATTGTGGGTGTAGCATCAGGCTCTGTTTGGACAGGAGTTTTTATATATTATGAAGTAGAAAAGGCAGAAAATAAAAAAGAAGAAGAAAAGCATTGTATCTGGATAGAGCCACATGCTTGAACTACAGTTGCTGATTTTTATACAACAGAGTAGATGGTTTATGTTCAGTTATGATTCTCCTTTTCAGAAATTTATTCTCCAGCAAGCACTAGGCAGAATGTAGCTTTTTGTGCCGTTTCCAAATTTCTTTCTCTGTAGTCCTCCCCACTACCCGCACCCACCTATTATTTATTTATTTTTCTCCTCAGTGAAGGACAGTGTTAGCAGCAGCAACAGCACTTGAATTAACCTAATTTCTTTTTCTGTGTGTTAGCAGAATGGTTCAAGGTCCAGAGCAAGGTGAATTTTTCTTAGACTATGCACACATTCTCTAACTGCAGAGATCACCCAAGGGCAAAAGTACCTATTGCTGAGAGCCATTAGGATCCCTTCCCTTCACTTCCTTTAAAAAGAGAGTTGCTTGATGCCTGAAACATGATATCTTTCTCTAACCCACATGGTTACAGGCAATTTCAACATATATGTTTTGGGGAGTTAATATATGATAACAGGCAATTCTAGACCTGCGTGGAAGGACTAATAGTATTCAATCCACATTTATGATGATAAATTGGTGACACATTTTCCAAAAATGGTAACATTGTGCTGTGCAAGTTAAAGTATTATTTTAAAAATCTTAGTGCTGGCTTTTAATGAGTCTAAAAATATTTCTTTTAATTCAAGGTAAAGCTCATTCAAGTTTTTGTTGTAGGAAAATTATTTTCTCTTCTATGCCCACCTTCTCAATGAGAAAAAAATGAGAGAATTATTGAGGATGATAAGAAAAATAAAAATTTTAAGATATTTAAAGGTTGTTATCTAATGGAATATAAGGATGTGAGAAAATTTTCTGATTTCCTGCTTGGGTGGTTGAGCTAGCAGTGTTACCATTAACTGAGGTAGGGAACATAAGAGAAGGATGGCTTGTGCAGACTAATTCTAAGCTGGGTTTAGTCTGTAGATCATTGAGTTGGAGACGCCCACCAGGCAATTAGATGTGTCTAAGTAATGAGGGTGATCGCTTATCCCATTGGTGCTAGAGTTGATTTCAGTCATCTAATTTGCTAGGTCATACACAGTCTTTTCTTCCCTTTCCACCCTACATTCTGTAACCTATCCAAAGCTGTATAAGAGGATGACATTCCCTGGTATAAGAGATGCTTTCTTTGGTCAAAGACCTATTTAGGAGTTGTAGTCATCTATAAGAACCTCCAACACGGGTCTGGAGTTCAGAAGTCAAAGCTGGCCGTTTAGATATAATTATTTTAGGCACCATCCATAGGCTAGTGGATGGCAAAAGAGAAACTTGCAAACAACCATCAGCTCAACTCACAGTTTATTAGCAGAGAAGACATGAGAGCAGCATGGGAGTCAGTGTATCTAAGCTAATGCTTCCTCCCTCCTGTTCCCTCATGGGCTATTGACAGGGTGGCTGCCAGGGTTAGTAATTTGCTTGTGGCAGGCAATCATCCAAGTCACAGAAAATTGCAGTCAGTACTATGAAGGATAAATACATCTATCATATGCATTATTAGCAGGTAATATTTCATTAGAGAATGGAGTTTTCAATGGGATAGCTGATAGCAGGAAGAGAGGTACTGGAGATGCTACAAACATCAGACCTCAAAAATCGTGTTTGACTATTGAAAAATGCATTGTTATGGAGGGAAAGGACTGATAAGAAAGTAGTGGGAAGTATATTTATTCTATTGAAACAGAATAATGGAGCAAAAGGATAAAGAGTAGCCAGGGATACATTGATAAGTAAACCAGTCTTACTGCTTTGGCTCATAGGATGTTTTTATTTTCTATTGAAGTTCTATCTTAAAAATAAAGATTCTTTTATTATGAAAACTCAATACCATTAGAGTTGGCAATAAAACATATTTGAAGTGCATGGCTTATCTTTTTGATAAATTGAAAATGTCTGCATAATAATAAAGGGCTATTATGCTTATTGTTATTGTTTTTAATATTTAATAGAGTGGGACACTTGGCTTCAAAATGCTTATCAACATATATCTATCTAGATACATAAATCTCCTATTATGTGTGCTGTTAAATATTATGTGCATATTTATATATCTGGTAAGTGAAATTCAAGGAATTTTAAGAATCACAGCTAGTCTTTTTAGAACCATTATTTTAGTACTTTAACTTTTTTTCATGGATTATGCAACTTATTTTTCCAACTTATTATAGAAATATTTCACACTTTATTAATCTGTTCACTTTTAGTAACTTATTATAGAAATATTTCACACTTTATTAATCTATTCACTTTTAGTAACTGTTTTTCTGGTGTTCATAGACCTAACACCAATAAAATGCAAAATTGAGGACACCTACTCTCTCTAATGTTGGATTTTTTTAACACATATATTGATGTTTGCAGTTAACCAAATAAAAAACAAATATTTTCATCATTTTTATGTTTATCTTGTATTTCAAATTCTAGACAATTTCTCACTAATATATTTGTTATACTTAAGAGGATTCCGGTAGACTGATAAAAAACCCTATTTTATGTTTATATATATGCATGTATATATTTATATACATATGTATTTAATTATAGAGATATCCTTGAGCCCATAAAGCATAACAGCAAAGCAGGTCAATTTCTTAAGCAACAGTATTTCATTCAGTACCTTGGTGGTTGTAATTAACATTTCTGTTTAGTTCTAATTATAGTTTTTGTACCACAGCCATTATGCTAATGGTGTTATTCAGTAGTATGTGAGATTGCATTCATTATCACTGGTGAATTAAACCTTTATTAAAGAAAAATTCCCACAGGCCTCATTCTGGAGTTAAGTAATTATTCATTTGGTTTTATCCTAGCAATTAGCTTATATACTGTAGCACTCATTATTGAGTTTCTATACCTCACTGAATGAGATTAACCCACCATGGTAAATAAATGCCTAACAGCTCCCAAGCTCACAATGTGTTGCTTTTTAAGCATATTATTATGTAACAAAATGAGGAATCAGAATGCACTGCAGCAGTATTCTGGCTTCCAACACATAATGTACTTGCTGGGAAGACCATGTTGGGCATTTTGTGTTTAATTCAGAATTTAAAAAAAAAATGCAGTTGAAGCCCTCCAATGCTAAGTTCACCTTTGTGGGTGTATGTTTTCCTTTGTTTAATTCCATTCCATTACTTGCTTGCTTGTTGAATTATGTGACTATGCCCATTTGATGTTGATAAAAGCCTTTTTCAATAGCACAGACTCTAAATAGAACATCCAATTAGATCTCCATTCCAAATGTATTTGGAGAGGGCTAGATCATTGAAGTCTTTTAGCTGGATGAGATCCTGAGCCATTCATTATAAATCACTAGACTTTGTTTGATCTATAGTTTTAGTAAAACTATTTTAAATTAACACTCTGCTTTTTACATAGCCATTCATGTCATCAAAATGTCCACCTTCTCACCGTCCTATAGAAAAGCCCACCCATGTTTTCAAGTTTCCACATTCATTATCAGCTGATGTTACCTTTTGAGATGAAGTGTCTGCTATTACCTTTTCTCTTCTTGGGAATTAGTCTACCTACTCTGCCTCCTCTATTTTTTTCCAGAATTTACTTAGTTCACAAAACACTGCAAATTAAAGTATAAAATGGAGTCCTTTGGGGTCATATTTGCATCTTTTCAGTAACTAAGAAGAGAATTATCACTTTTCTCTTTACACATTTTAATGCAATCTGGAGTCTGTATATTAAGGGACAACCTCAAAAACAGCAGTGTGAAGTTTGTTATCATGGCAATGATATATCTGGAAAGGTTCTATTAACAACTTTTCATAATGTATTTATATTCTGGACCTGAAATGAAAGTTATATGAAAATGAATTTCAAAGTTTGGTTGTTTCCAATTCCTAGTCTATCCCAAATACATTTTTGAAAAGTGAACAGCATTTTCATAGGGAGCATTTTTATCATCTTAAATTAGTTTGCTCATTTTAGCATAACTGTTTTTTTATGCCTGTTTTGCAACTAGGATATTTCTTATGGTACTGGATTATATTGGTAAGTATTTGTAAGGCAAATTAATATATTTATTTCGGAGTGCTATTTTTGAGTAAATAAATACTGCATGGTAACCATATATTTTTCACATGAAATCCTTTACGGTATAGCAATACCAATAAACTCATACAAAGAGTTTTATGTGTTAAAAGAATCAACTATCAAGAAAAAAATCTATAAAAAAATCTATCTATCTATCATCTATCTATATCTATCTAATTATCTTTTAAAAACACTATTTTTAAATCATAGTGATCAGGGGAGGGTCTACTGATGGCATATTAACAATGCTTATCCTGTTTGAACAGAGGACTTTTACATGTCAGTAAGATCATCCTTTAAGGATGATTAAAGATCATCCTTTAATATCTGTCAGTGGCCTATAATTGCAGATCTATTTGCTGCTCTTTTTCTTTTATACATCGTCTAATGTTTCTGCATACTTTATTTTCCTGGGTATCACCTTATTCCCTCTGTGGCAGTCATTATTCCAAAAGGTCTAGGCATGCAGCACACTATTTGATATCAAGCTTTCGTACAATCTCTTGGGCATCATCTTGGGCTGTTTGTACACGGCTGTCTTCCTCACTCCCTTTAGGATCCAGTGCACTGTGCCAGGCTGTCCCTCTGCAGGGGTACCCTTCTTGTTCTGCCCAGACCTTCACTCCATCACCCTGTGCCAGGCCAGAGGACTGCGACTCGCCTACCTGGTGTGGATGCCTACCATGCTCAGTCTCATCTAGTGACTTTAGGACTGCCTTGTTCAGGAAAGGAAAAGAAGAAGAGGGGACTCCCTGAATTCTTACCTTGGCTCTGCCACTTAAAATTGGTGTGACCTGTAAATGTTAGTTTACTGTTTCCCAGGGTCCTCTTCCTTTAAAGGAAGTAATGAGTACCTTTCTCTTAGAGTTGCTAAGAAGATCAAAGGCATTGATAGGTGTTAAGCCCTTAGAACAGTGATTGGCAAAGAATAAATACCCCCAAATGATAGAAGTTTATAATTATGATCATCATTATTATTTTAAAATTTAAGTGACATGCCCAACATATCATAACTGAGGCCATGTGGCAGAACCAGGACTGGAAGAGTGTTTTTCCCTCTATACACCAGGCCACTGGGGATGAACGCTTTTGAAAAATACATAGTTTATCTTACTGAATTTCTATCTCATACTTAAGCTAATAGGGTCAATATGGTCAGTCATTGGCATTAAGTGACTCAAATATGAATTATTCCTATTAAACTCTAAAGAGTTTTCTATTCCTGCTATGATATTTTCTCTCCAGCAACACTTGTCCATATTTTGAGACAGAGAGAAACTGAATGATTCTTTACTTCTAAGATCTGGAATTCTTGCCTCCTTTGAGTCTATTGAAACTAAGACTCACCTTTACCATCATCAACTGATATTTATTAAATGGCTATTTTATTAGTAGTTTAGGAGATATAGTGTATAGTCTGCAAGGTTACATTTTACTTGGAAAAATAACAAGCATATATATTCCAAGTATCCCCAGTCATCATCAACCTGTAGGTACAAATGAAGTTGCATTAATGTTAATACCCAAATTTCACCTACTTATAACCTGAACTAATTGCAAGGAGTTCTGTAAATATCAGGAAATCTCACCCCGTACATTCCTGGAAGACCCAGAAGGACTCTTTTAGATTCTCATGAACAAGAGCACTTGTGCCCTCCTTTTGTCCTCAGATCCCTTGAGGGAGGCTCAGGCCATTGTGCTATTGCCTGCTGCTGTACTCCCCATGAAATTGCTCATGAGTGTGTCTCCTGGTGGTTCAAAGCAGCAGAACTGTAGAGGAACCAAACATATTATGTTCCCTCTAAGCCTCACTGAGCCAGAACTTTGTGTGTTTGGTGCCTTAATGGGAAGACTGCCCCTCTGGCTAATTATGTATTATGACATCCTTGTGACTTGGTACCTGAGCTGCAGAGTTTGTGCCCCATGTATCATAATGCCCTGTAGCCGTTTGCTATATTCAGGCCCACAACTCTTGTTCCAGGCTGGGGAATCGCTCCAGGCTGTCAGAATGTAGGAGTCTGAGAGATCTACATCCTCTCAAATGGCTACAATCTCGTACCTGCCATTATCCAGACAAGAAACACCAGTCCTATGATGGCTAAGACTGCTGCCCACCTCCTATCAAAGACTGTTGAAACTTGCTCACTAACTTCTTGTCACAGTGGCTTTCTTTCTGTTCTTTGAACATGCCTTAGAGGCTTTTCACATGCTTCTCCACTATCTAAAATTATAATGATAATATTAATAGACAATACTTATTGCACACTAACTCTATTCCTGGCACTATTCTAAGTAACTTATAGGTATTTACTTGTCTCATTCCTCAAAATAACTCCATAAGTGTTATAACCATTTAGAGATTAATAAGACACATAGCTTAAGAAAGGTTCATACATTAGAAGGTGTAGAGTCAGGATCTGAAGCCAGGTAGTGAGATGCCAGAGCCCTGCACCTTGCATACCACACTAAGCTGTCCATGGCCTTCTGCATGGCCCACTCTCTCTCTCTGTCCCTTCACTGCTATCTGGAATGATCTTGTTTACCATTTTGCTATAGTTATTGTTTCTTTTAAGAATATAAGTTGCCTGGGCTTCCCTGGTGGCGCAGTGGTTGAGAGTCTGCCTGCCAATGCAGGGGGCACGGGCTCGTGACCCGGTCCGGGAAGATCCCACATGCCGTGGAGCAGCTGGGCCCATGAGCCATGGCCGCTAAGCCTGCATATCCGGAGCCTGTGCTCTGCAATGGGAGAGGCCACAACAGTGAGAGGCCCGCGTACCACAAAAAAAAGAAAAGAAAAAAAGAATATAAGCTGCCTAATAACAAGCATGTATAGTCCTGTGTTCCAGAAGATATTCTAAATGCTTCACATAGACTAAGTCATATAATCCTCAAACTTATTAGAAAGGTGTATTATATATTACAGATGTGACAGTCAAAGTTTAGAAATGTAACTTGCCCAAGGTCACACAGCTAATAACTGTTGTAGCCAGAATTTAAACCCATGCGGGCTGGCTCCAGAGTCAGTGCTACTAACCATCCAACATCTACTACTTCCTAGTGAAGGGAGGGACCTGCTTCTTTAAGGTCTCACTGGATCATCAGCCCTGGAACCCATGGGGATGCTTAATATTTGTTCAGCTGTTAAGTAAATGAATTAACCCATCTTTTCATCAGTCAACGTGCAAAGTATAGGCCCTCGGCCCAATAATATTTTACTTTTCTTTCCCTGATTCTTTCCCTGATTCATCTCCTCTCACTTTATGATAGCCTACCCTTGGAGCTGCTGGTCCCCCAGTCATCCAACCCTGCAATATCCTCACTCTTGAATGTAGTTTCTTTAGCTCCTGGACTTACTATGAATGTGGCTCTCCCCTGAACATGCCAGTTCTCTCGTAACCCTTTCAAGTATTGGCTCTTTGTTTTCTTAAGATCCAGATACCTCAGAGCAAGATACGGGATTGAAATGTTTCTGACATCCCACTTTTGCTTTTGCTTTTTACAAGTCCTTCTTGTAAAAGATTTTGTTTTAAAAGGTCTGTGCCATTTGACCATACCACTCACACCACCCAGCATCTGCCACACCACACACAACTATTTTTGCCAATATACCCCCCAAAATCATACCTTCCATCATAAGTGCTCCATTTCTGTTTGCATTTATCTGTGAGACTATTTGATTTGACGTGTGTCTCCTCCCAGCCCCCACCAGACAGTAAAGCCCTGTGAAGTTAAGAGCCATGTCTATGTTTGCTTCCTTATATACCCCAATTTCCGAGAAAAGTGTTTGGTACAAAGTAAATGCTCAATAAATATCCACCTCCTGGTTATTCATGTTTCTTCCCCTTCTCAGCAGAGAGGAATTTCTTCTTTGAAGGCTCCCTTACCCTTGTGCAAATCAGCTCTTGTTAACAGGCCCCTGGCAGATCACAGCCTGCCAGTTCATCAGAAAATGCCTAAAAGTCAGTCCTGGTTTAGGTTTACCTGAGACATGAAAACATAACTTTAATAGAAAGTAGTCTAAGATAAGCCCCAATGAACATCACCAATTGATTTATCAAAGACAGGAGTAAGGGCTTTCAGATCCTTAGTTTTAACTTTATGAACACAGCCATATTTCACAAAACAATATCTTTTAGTAGATGTATGACCTAATGCTTATTTTCCCCTGAAATTCGTATCTTTATTATGTGATTAAACAAAAATGAAGAGAATTTGGGACAGCGCTGATGGCATGTAAACTTCCAAGTAGCCAGCTGTCTTCCCAGAAACCAGATTTCTCTCCTTCCTCTATTTGTGAGACTCCTTTCAATTTAATTTCCATTTAATGTAGTACAAAGCTTTGTAGATTGTTATTCAAATAAAAGGTTGCTATTATTGTACTAATAGAAATATAATTAAATAGCAAGAGGACTCAATGCTACTGATCTGAGATGGGTTCCTGGGTCTGACGGGCAGGGAGGTGTGCCCTCTCAGTTTTTTTCATATCTGGCTCATCACGTTTCTTATAACTGGCTAAAAGGAAAAAAAAAATTAAGGAAATTTCTCTCCCTACAACTTATACCAAATCTAGTCTGTTAGAAGATATCTGGAATCTGACTTCCTTGGACCTTTAAAATAATTAGCAATTTATTTATTTTTTTCTAGGTTACAAAGGATACACTAATACAAACTTCTACTGCATTTTCAGGCCTATATTCCCAGACTCTTCTTGCTTTTAGGTGGACTCAGAGAGTGACTGTGCTGAAAGTGACACAGCCCAATCTTACTGCATGTCACTTAAGACTTAGTAATGCTTTGATCACTTTCTATCTTTAATATAAAGTCAATTTACCTATACATTAATTTAGTTTCATACTGTAATATAAGTCCTCACTCATAATATAAAACCAGCCTTCTTCCTGCCACTCTGGGGAGCTTAAGTAAAGAGACTCAGATTTATTTTGAATTTTTTACCCTACTATCAGGCAAACAGGCTAAGCATTGTTCCTTACAAGAAATGTTCATGCTTTTGTTACTTCCATCGGTTACCCTGTCTTCCTCTTGCTACCATAGATGCTCCAATTGATTCATGTTCCAGTCTTAAGTTGGTCCATTCAGTTGTGCCCTAGATCCAGCACCATCTTGCCTTCTTAAGGACATTGCTCCAGCAACCCTGATCTCTCTCTCCAAACCATCAATCTTCCTTTTTACTGGATATTTCCCATCAGTATACAAACATGCTGCTGTTTCTCCCATGCTAAAAAAAAAATAAAGTTTCTTCCTCTGTTAGTTCCCACTTCTTTTGCAGCAAACTTTCTTGAAAGAGTTGCCTACACTCCTTGTCTTTGATTTCCTCTCCATTTATTGTCTTTCAAACCCACTACTGTCAGGCTCTCATGTCCCTTCCTCCCCATTACTCTAAAGACACTGTTCTTGTCAAGGTCACCAAAAGCCTTCATTCTGCTAAATCGAGTCGTCATCTTACTTGGCCTATAAACATCATTTCCCACAACTGGTTATTCCATTCTCCTGGATAGACTTATTTTTGTTGTTGTTGTTCAAAGACATCTCCTGGTTTTCCTCCCCTCTCTCTGTCTTTTCTTTATCTGTCCCCTTTGCTGATTCCTCATCTTCTTCCTACCACCTTAGTATTGAAATTCCCTGAGCCTCAGTCCTTGGCCCTCCTACCTTCTCTATTCATACTCACTCCCTCGGTGATCTGTTCCATCTCACAGCTTTAAATATGTTGACCACTCGCAAATTTCCATTTGCAGCCCAGACCTCTCTCCCGACTCCAGGATCGTTTGTCTGCCTAGTCAATATATCCACTTCAGATTCAGTAAGAGATTCAGATTCTCCTATTCAATATATCCAAAATAAATTGCTGATCTTCTGGTTCAAATTGGCCCCACTTACGTTCTTGCCATATTAGTTAATGCCAGTGCCATTCTTCCCATTGCTCCAAGGCAATCCAGGGGCATCCTTGACTCCTTCGTTTCTCTTATCCCAACATCTAATCTGTCAGGAAATCCTATTGGCTGTACCTTCAATTATATCTGACTACTACTAAGCTCTGCTTTCACACCCTAGTCTGAGCATCATCTCACTTGGATTACTGCAATAGCGTCATCACTTGCTGCCCTGATGCTACCCCTGCCTCTCCCTGCCACAGTCTATTTCCAACACAGCAGCCAGAATGATCCTTTAAAAATATGTAAGGTCGTGTCTTTACTCTGGTCAAAACCCTTCTTCAGTTTCCCACTCAGCTCAGTAAAGACCAAAGCCCTTTCAATAGCCTGTAAAACCTTGCATGATCTGGCCCCCTGAAACACTCTGTCTCCATCTCTTACTATTTTCCTCCCCACTCACTCTGCTCCTTATTTTTTCTTAAACACAACAGCCATGCACAGACCATTCCTTCTTCTTGGAATATTCCTTACCCTGATATTCAGCTGGCTAACTTCTCTATCTCCTTCAAGTCTTAGTTGAATTGATATCTTCTCAGTTATATTTACTCTAGTCATTTTATTTTGCAATACCCTCTCCTGATCCCTAAACTTTTTATCCCCCTTTCCCTACTCTGTCATTCTTTGGATTACTTTCCATATTTATTACCTTCTAACATACCATCCTGGATATTTTTCATTTGCTCCTTCAGAGCCATTCTCTACCCTGCTGTATGCCCTGGGATAGTAAAATGTATGAACCACATCAGTAGGCTCCCTACCTTCAGGTTCCAGTTGAGTGTAGCCAATGGGAGGCAACAGCGCTAGATCAGAGGGGAGAAAGGGAATGAGGCTGAGGTATTTATTTCCCCGGCTCCTTCCCTGCTGTGTCTCTACCATTGGCTGTTCTTCTCTACTGAAAGCCACATGGCCCTTTCTGAGTTCTGATAACTATGCTCTTTGCTTTTTCCATTGGGCCTTCCATATAACAGCTCCCTGAAATTGCTTCCCTGGGATTTTGCATCAGCCCTTGTTGGTTTCCCTAAACCTTGCCCTTACCTTTTTAAAGAAGTGTTTTCATTAAGTATGTCATCTGTTTCCTACTGAGATCCTAGTTGAAATGTACTTATTTATTTTCTGTATTCCATAACAGTGACCGTTGACTGTTTTGTTTGTTGAACAGTACCTGGCACACAGTATACACTCAGTACATATCTGTTGTTAGTATGAATAAGCAAATGAATTGAGAATTCTCATCATGTCTTTTCTCCTTCCTATAATAATGTGGTTCTCTATACCCTTATTCAGATATTCTCCCAAATTTAAGATCATAGCTTATCAGTGTTGGAAAGTATGTTTGTGGGCCTCTATTCTTGTGCTCAACAATCCTGAAAAGTGGTTATCTGACCACACAGCCAGTGTCAGAACACTACTGCCTGTGACAGAATATTTTCATTTTCAAACATCACTAATTATTAAATAATATATCATTACACTGAGTGAAAACTTCTCTCTCTGAAATTCACATCCTTTTCTCCTAATTCTGCCATCTTGCCTGTCTTTCCTCTGGCATTTTTCCTAACATTTGTACATAGCTGCCAGGGCCCTCTGCGATTTTACTCTTTTTTATATATATATAATTTTTATTGGAGTATAGTTGATTTACAATGTTGTGTTAGTTTCAGGTGTACAGCAAAGTGAATCTGTTATACATATATCCACTCTTTTATAGATTCTTTTCCCATATAGGTCATTACAGAGTATTGAGTAGACTTCCCTGTGCTATACAGTAGGTTCTTATTAGTTATCTATTTTATACATAGCAGTGTGTATATATCAATCCCAATCTCTCAATTTATCCCTCCCCTCCTTCTCCTGGTAGCCATTCGTTTATTTTCTATATCTGTAACTCTGTTTCTGTTTTGTAGGTAAGTTAATTTGTAGCCTTTTTTTTAGATTCCACATATAAGTGATATCATGTGATATTTGTCTTTGTCTGGCTTACTTCACTTAGTATGATAATCTCTAGGTCCATCCATGTTGTTGCAGATGGCATTATTTCATTCTTTTTTATGGCTGAGTAATACTCCGCTGTATATATGTACCACATCTTCTTTATCCATTCCTCTGTTAATGGACACAACTTTACTATTCTTGAAGGTAAGCATCCCAGCTCTTTTCTGATAAACAGTACAATAATCCTTGGAACCTTCCTTTGGTCATGTTCCCCTTGATAAAAAGTCTGCAAAAAGTGTAATGCAGAATATATATACTATACTATATATACTAATAATATATATACTATACTATAATATAGTATAATAATATATATACTATATTATATATATAATAATATATATACTATAATATATATTTTATATATTATATATTTTATATTATATATATTATATTATATATTATATTATATATATAATAATATATATATACTATAATAATATATATACTATAATAATATATATACTATACTATATATACTAATATACTATACTAAAAGTAGAATTTAGTATATCATTTCAGATGTGGCCTGACCCATACAGAAGAAAACAGAGCAGACATCTCCTTTGATCAGATTATCGCATTTGCATTAGTGCAAACTAAGGAAGCACTAGTTAATTGAATGTTATTATTATACCTCAGTTATGCACCAAGCACGAAGAAAGGCTCTCAGGCTATATGATACATGCAACAGACTTCCTTCACTGGAGAGGCTTGCAGCCTAGCGGGAGGGATCTAGACAGATAAACAAGTGAGAGTAATGGTGTGTCCTAGCTGGTATGATGGACGTGTGCACGTAGAATTGTTCAAAACCACATCACATGTTGATTTACTGAAGCAATATTTATGGCAGTGAAAAAGATATTGAGTCAGCCTAGATTTTGATTCTACTGTATTCCACATTGTCAATTTGTTTACTTTTTGAAAATTTGATGAGCAAAACTAGATTTCAGTTGTTTCAACGTATTCTTCTCTGGTTGTAAACAAGGTTGACATTCACATCTTCATTAGCCATTCATATATCTTCTGCAGTTAATTTTTGATAATTATTTTTTACTATTTCTCTATTTGTTAGATTTTAAAAATTGATTTGTTAGAGCTCTTAGTTACTAAGACTAATCCTTTGTTATATAGGTTGCAAATATTTTCTCATTATTTGTATATGGTTGGACATGCTATATATATATATTTTTTCTTTTTTTTTGCGGTACGTGGGCCTCTCACTGTTGTGGCCTCTCCCATTGCGGAGCACAGGCTCTGGACGCGCAGGCTCAGTGGCTATGGCTCACGGGCCCAGCCGCTCCGCGGTATGTGGGATCTTCCCAGACCGGGGCACGAATCCGTGTCCCCTGCATCGGCAGGCGGGCTCTCAACCACTGCACCACCAGGGAAGCCCGATATGCTATATTTTTATTATCATTTGGTTCAAAATATGTTCTACTTTCTATTGAGATCTATCTATCACCTATCATTTATCTGAGAGTACAATACTTAGTTTCCAAACATTTGTGGATTTACCAGTTATCTTTTTAAAAAAATTGATTTCTAGCTTAATTTCACTGTGGTCAGAAAACATACTTTTAATTATTTTATCCCTTTAACATCTGTTGCAATTTGCCTTACGGCCCAGGATATGGTCATTTTTGGTAAATGTGCTATGTGCAATTTGAAAAGAATGTGTGTTTTAGGTCAAGCTTGTTAATTATGTTGTTCAGATCTTCTATAATCTTGCTGATTATTTTATTGAAGTATAATTTACAATATTTTATTAGTTTCAGGTATACAGCATTGTGATTCAGTAGATTTACAGATTATACTCCATTAAAATTTATTATAAGATAATGGCTCTAATTCCCTGTGCTATACAATATATCCTTGTTGCTTATCTATTTTATACACAGTAGTTGTATCTGTTAATCCCATACCCCTAATTTGCCCCTCCCCCCTTCATTCTCCCTTTTGGTAACCACTAGTTTGTTTTCTATATCTGTGAGTCTGTTTCCATTTTGCATATACATTCACTTGTAAATATTATTTTTTAGATTCCACATATAAGTGATATCATACAGTATTTGTCTTTGTTTGACTTATTTCACTAAGCATAATATTCTCTGGGTCCATCTATGTTGCTGCAAATGACAGAATTTTATTCTTTTTTATGGCTGAGTAATATTCTATTGTATATATGCATACTACATCTTCTTTTTCCATTCATCTGTTGACGGGCACTTGGGTTGCTTCTATGTCTTGGCTGTTGTAACTAGTGCTGCTATGAACATTGGGGTGCATGAATCTTTTCAAATTCATGTTTTTGTTTTTTCTGGACATATATCGAGGAGTGGAATTGCTGGATCATATGGTAGTTCTATTTTCAGTTTTTTTGAGGCACATCCATACTGTTTTCCACAGTGGCTGCACCAATTTACATTCCCACCAATAGTGTACAAGGATTCCCTTTTCTCCACATCCTCTCCAGTGTTTGTTATTTGTAGACTTTTTGATGATAGCCATTCTGAAAGGTATGATGTGATATTTCATTGTTTTGATTTGCATTTCTCTGATAATTAGAGGTGCTGAGCATTTTTCATATGCCTGTAAATCATCTGTATGTCTTCTTTGGAGAAGTATCTCTTCAGGTCTTCTGCCCATTTTTTGAGTGGGTTGTTTATTTTTTTGATATTGAGTTGTATCAGCTGTTTATATATTTTGTATATTAATGCCTTGTAAGTGATATCATTTGCAAATATTTTCTCACACTCAGTAGGTTATCTTTTCATTTTGTCAATGATTTCCTTTGATGTGCAAAAGCTTTTACGTTTAGTTAGGTCCTATTTGTTTATTTTTACTTTTATTTCTTTTGCCTTAGGTTCAACTTGTGAAGATTTCCTAATTTTGTTTGTTTGAATAGATTTTTTTTTTCATTTTTCAAGAATAAGTTAGTTGGGTATAAAGTTCTAGCCAGGTATTCATTTGCTTCAAATTTTGATGATTTAATTCCACTATATTTAGGCTTCCATTATATTATTAATAAGTCAGGCCAGTCTTATTTTTCCTCTCTTGAAGGAAATGTTACTTTTTTCTGTGTTCTTTTATCATCTTGGTTTTGATTTTTAGAAAATTGTTATCCATACTTACATATAATTTGCTTTGTAGTTATAATTCTTGGGTTTCTTAGTGCTTCCTGAATTTCTGGTTTGATTTTTGAGTTTCTCATTATCTCTCTTCTTTCCTTCTGAGATTTCATTACATATGTGTTAACAGTTTTACATTTTCCACAAATATTTTTATACCTTTTTCTGTGAATTTAATTTTTTGCTCATCTTGTTAATTGGGCACACGTTGTGATACATACACATGCATGCCTGGATGCGTGCACTCACACCTATACCAGTGTATATTTTTCTGATTCAGCTCTAAGTGATTTACATAAGGATGTCATCTCATTTTGGAGTAAAGTGAAATAATTTAATAACGTTCCTCCAGCTATCTTGTATCAACCTCCACCACACATTTCTATGCTGGGAATACATTTATATTAATGATGTCTCAGTATAATGCAGTAATGTTTCTGTCACTTCCAGTTACTAAACCACCCTCATTTCAGTTTGGTAAGACTCTGACCAACTAATTTTATATTTACAATCTTAGAAACTAAGCCCCCCTCCTTTCTCACACAGGTTGACCTGTGAGTTAGAAAGGTGGAATGAAAATTGGTAAAGATGCATGGTTTGTACTTTCACTTTCCCATACCTTCTCCTGGGCAATTACTGTCCTAATGTTGGGCAGGAGTGGGGTTAGGAAAGGCAGTGATGGCCTAATTTAACTTCCTGTGCCAAGGTTGGTGGTATCTGTTGTTCTAGCTTATTGTATATAGATGTAGTATCTGTGGTGAGAGCTTCATAAAGACTCCCTGGAGAAAGGCTCATACCCAAGAAGCCCCTATAGGCTTTGATGGCCCTTTGCTAGGATGTACTACATCTTCTGTTGTTGGTGTCTTGGTATATTCCTCTAATGCTCAGATGTGTTTGCATGATTCTTTCAGCGTCTGAGGCAAAACTTGGCCACACATTCCTCCCCTGCCTCCTCCCAATCCGTCTGTGCTCCTTGATCTCACAGAAAATGGGGACATAGGAGGCAGCCCTTCTTTTGCCACCTGCATGTTCTATCATGTAGTTTTTCATTATTCCCCCATGTTCTTTTCCCCTGCTCCAGTAGCACAGAGCAGGTCTGTAAGCATAGTGCCTAACAGAAAGCCAACTACAACCCAAAAAGCCAATTTCCCTTTTTGAAGAGGCCACCATTATTTACAATCAATTCTTTGGACTCTTTCTCATTTGACTTTGGGAAGGTTCCCAGAAGGAGGTGAGAAGGAACAACTTTCCTAAAGTGGTCTTTCCTCAGAGGTGCCTTTATTTCTCCCAGTGGCTGTGGTGGTTGTCTAGTGAGGTAAGTCTTAGGGGAGTTAGAACTGGTTCTAGAGTATACATCACTCAGCACGCCCTGAGGGGAGATAGCCTCAACAGTAATACGTAGCTTTCTAAACTTAAAATGTAGTGTCTCAGTTTCTCATACTCACCTGGAGTCTTAGTTACCTATTTTGTCCCTTGGCTCCTAATATCATTCCATTATACATAGAAACGCTATGTTTTTAGTGACAATGCCACAAAGGTTTATGTGGACTTGGAGACCAATTAAAAGCATGTGTATTATTTATATAAACTGTGCTTTTCAAGCCACATATTTCACATTTTCTGTTAAGTAATTTGTTTAAAAACCAAAATGTAAAACTATTTTTCTCTTCATTGAAGTTTTTTCCTTATCCAATAGTCTAAGAAATGGTACACAAAGATTAGCATTTAAATGTCATTTCTTCTTTTTCTTTACATATCATCTTGAATATGTTGTTAGTTCTTATATTAATGGTTTGTGTACTCGCACAAGATGGTTAGTAACACAGAGATAATGAAAATGGGAGGGGACAAAAACGAAAATAAAATCATGGTTTTCTTCTATCTGTATCTCTATGTACATCTAGACTTCATGACTCTTCCTATTTATCTTTATATTATGATTTTTATTTGTAAACTACCAAGAGGTTAGGGGAGGACCTGGATCTGAGATATCTAATATGATATTCAATTAATCAAAATTTTAAAAATTCAGGGGCTACACTAATATGTATAAAATGGATAACTAATAAGAACCTGCTGTATAAAAAATTAAATTAAATTAAATTTAAAAATTAAAAAAAAAATGCAGGGCCTTCCCTGGTGGCACAGTGGTTGAGAGTCTGCCTGCCAATGCAGGGGACATAGGTTTGAACCCTGGTCCGGAAAGATCCCACATGCCACGGAGCAAGTAAGCCCGTGTGCCACAACTACTGAGCCTGCACTCTAGAGTCTGCGAGCCACAACTACTGAAGCCCACGTGCCTAGAGCCCGTGCTCTGCAACAAGAGAAGCCACCACAATGAGAAGCCTACACCGCAAATAAGAGTAGCCCCCGCTCGCTACAACTAGAGAAAGCCCGTGTGCATCAACAAAGATCCAACACAGCCAGAAATAAATAAATAAAATAAATTTATTTATTTAAAAATTTTAATTCAGTTCCTTAGTCACACTAATCACATTTCTAGTACTCAAGAGCCACAAGTTCCCAATGGCTACCATTTTGGGCAGCACAGATATAGAACATTTCCAACACCCCAGGAAGTTCTATTAAGTAGTGTTGATCACATAAAACTAGAACCCTGAGACAGGATGTAGATCTCCTGTGTCAGGCAAGACAATCTCCAAAGGTTCCAACAAAAACTATAATTGGAGGTACAATTAGACAAGTTAAGTCTGCATGAGAAAGGCTTAGTGGTTTGCCATAGGTAAGAAAGGCATGACATCTGAGGGTATAGGCAATAGTCAGAGGTCAAGACAAGGAAATCAGACCAGTCTGGCAAGAGAGTGGCTTTAGGGGCTGGGTGCCTAGTCCAGAAAGCTCCAGCAAGATCCAAGCAGGATAAGTTCTAATCCTTGATAGGACTAGACACATATAAGATATTGTGTCAAGAATTTAGTTAGGGGGACAGGAAATATCCCCTGGGTGCTGGATTTGGAGTAATTTTAAGATGAAGACTGTGGTTTATTTATGAGGAACTAGTCTGGAAGCCAATTAGTAGAATTAAATTATAATCTTAGAATAGGACTAATTTGAGAGCAATTCAACTCCCTCTGATTAAGAATGTGATGTAAAGCAGAACCCTGAGGTAGGGTTTAGTGTCCTTTCTGTGGGGTGATAGGTATGCACAGTCTGAGATCAGTAGTTCATTTTATTTAGCTGAGTAGCAATATTTACATATACAATAAAAGAGGGAAAAGATGAATACCACCAAGCTTTATGATTCTACCTCCGTACCCAACCTAGAAAGAAATATGCAGTTTACCCTAATTTCTTATCTGATGAGCTACTTTGAGATTCAAGTTTTCTTTCCAAGTAGTGTGATTAGGAACTTTCTAAAAAGTTTCCTACTTATCAGTTCTACTGGTGTTATTTTCATGTTTTACTTTTCAACTTTTTTTTAAAGCTTAGTCTGTGTTATTTCTCCAGAAATGCTGAACATCTAGTATGACAATTGTAATCATTCTTTTATATTCACTAGGATTTTAAGGTTGGTTCTCAGCCATCATATTTTGAAATACCATTCTTGCTTTAAGTTACCTAATCAAAATGTTATAGGTATCTTATAAAAGAACAATGAGTTCATTTTAAAGGGAAACAAAATAAAAACCTATATGCTTAGTACTGAGATAGTAGTTACAATAATGCACTATATAGGGACTTATAATTTAGCCATCATGATTTCATAATCAATTGTTCCCCATTCCTCAGGGATTAAGAATATGGTTTCCATGGTAATTCTGGATTCTAAAAATGCTCATCTTTTCCCTAAATGAATAGTAAATAGTTTGAATAGAAAATGACCTGTTAACCAGAGTTATACTTTAGTGTTATAAGAAGGAGAAATACACTACCTCTTTAAAAATAGAATAGACCATAATAGGTTCCAAGTCTGTAAAATCACAACCCCTTGATTGCCAGTGTTAACAAAAGCTTGTTCTTTAATTACCTCTATTGCATTCAGCTTCTGTTTCCTTCCAAAACCCAATTATGGGTAATAGCAGCGGTAAGCTGTACTCCTGTTCTTTATGGCAGTTCATTTTAAAGTGCTCTGTTTGATCATCATTTGCCTTCATGACTTAATGAATCAGGTTCAGATTTTCATTGGACACTTCCAGTTTAGTAGTCTTCACCTTGCCTGTGTATATAAACGGAACTGTTATGTAATGTGGCTGTCTTTTTATATTTCCTAACCAGAGGCTGTTCCCTCAGTGATGGAAATCATGCTATTTTCCTAAGTACTTTCTAACAGTTTTTTTTTTAAATGCAGTAATTCCAGTGCCTCACAGCAAAGGGATATTTTGAAATTTGTAGAAAAGAGATGGAGAACTTTTATTTATCCCTTCCTCCCACAGATCCATTTTCTCCCAGTGTGTTGTTCATTGCCTAATCATTCTCTGCAGCTCAGATTCATATGTTCTTCTGCAGAGACTAGCAGTCTGCCTTCTAGAGTTGAATCCAGAATAATTCAGCAGTCTAATTTCTGATTTAATTTTGCTTCTGTCCAACTGTGGTGTAAACCTAGCTCTGAGAACTGAATAACTTGTGGCACTTTGCCTCAGTTGAAAATACTTATGTCTGTATTCCTCATGTACATTGTTTCCATTGTTTCCATGAGTCATTGTTTCCATGATAACTAATGGGATCCAGTGGAAAATGGAGAAAAAGACACATGTAAGATAAACAAGAAAAGACAGAAATTCAAACAGTAGGAAACCTATTGCTTTATTGAAAATTAACTTCCGTATACTGTATGTACGTGTTAGGTGCTATTGTGAGATGGGAAAAGATGAGTAGTTTTTCATTTGCATCCATCCCTCTAATGCTCCTTCTTCTGCCTCCCATGTCTTTAGAATAGTCAAGGAAACACATGCACAGTGAGACAATGGGGCTGGCCTGCCACTCTCTACTGTTACTTGTCACTATTTTGACTGAGTCATTTTCTGAAGAAAGGTCATTCTGATTTTGATGTATCCCTGAAAAAGACCCTTCCCCTGTATTGGTTAGTCAGCCTGGTAGAACCTTTCCACTCAGTGTTCATTGATATCAGCAACACTGATGTCATTTGGGCTTATGTTAGAAATGCATGATCTCAATCTCCACCTCGGACCTACCAAATCATGGTGTGCATTTGGGCAGCACAGATATAGAACATTCCGTTGATAAGATCTCCAAAGAATTCATAGATGACTTAATAGACATTACACATAAACCCTTTTAGGTACAATGTATCTAGAGAGGTACATAATATATATGCAATAAAGCCTGTAAAAACATCTGATTTTTATAGGGTAGGAAGGATCTCTACTTTCTCATTTACTAATGCTTTATTTCATTTTTGGGTTTTTTTCTTTACTATTTGTTTTTTCATTTTAGATTTTAAAAAAATTTATTGAAGTATAGTTGATTTCAATGTTTCAGGTGTACAGCAAAGTGATTCAGTTTTATTCTTTTCCAGATTCTTTCCCATTATTGGTTATTACAATATATTAAATATAGTTCCCTGGGCTATATAGTGGGTCCTTGTTGGTTATTTATTTAATATATAGTAGTGTGTATCTACTAATCCCAAATCCTTAATTTATCTCCTCCCCTTTGGTAACCACAGGTTTGGTTTCTACGTCTGTGAGGCTATTTCTGTTCTGTAAATAAGTTCCTTTGAATTATTTTTTTTAGATTCCACATATAAGTGATATCAGATGATATTTGTCTTTGTATGACTTACTTCATTTAGTATGATAATCTCTACGTCCATCCATGTTGCTGCAAATGGCATTATTTCACTCTTTTATGTCTGAGTAATATTCCACTGTGTATATATATACCACATCTTCTTTATCCATTTACCTGTTGATGGACATTTAGGTTGCTTCCTGTCTTGGATAGTGCTGCTATGAACATTGGTGTGCATGTACCTTTTCGAATTAGAGTTTTCATCTTTCCCAGATATACACCCAGGAATGGGATTGCTGGGTCATATGGTAGCTCTATTTTTAGTTCTTAAAGGAACCTCCATACTGTTCTCCATAGTGGCTGCACCAATTTACATTCTCACCAACAGTGTAGGAGGATTCCTTTTCTCTGCACTCTCTCCAGCATTTATTATCTGTAGACTTTTTGATGATGGCCATTCTGACTGGTGTGAGGTGATACCTTACTGTAGTTTTGATTTGCATTTCTCTAATAATTAAAAGAAGGCTCATTTGGAATAGAAGTTTGCTTCAGTTCTCAGGCTTCTATATCTTCCCTCTAGCTTAGATTTGGGGTTTTTTCAAGTAGTCCTAAGGTAACTAATATTTACCTTCTATCCAAGCCACAGCCATTTTGACCATTTATATTCTGGGCATATGTTTTCTCTAAAACCTCTTCACTCTTTAGTCATTTATCACTTCTTTTCCTAGATAGTATAATAAGCAACCTCATAGGATGATGCAAGACAAGATATTTCTATTAGGACGAATCCAAGTTTTGATAAAATTCAGTCATTTTTTTTTTCTTCTTTCTTTTTTTTCTTTTTTGCGGTACGCGGGCCTCTCACTGTTGTGGCCTCTCCCGTTGCGGAGCACAGGCTCCGGACGCGCAGGCCCAGCGGCCATGGCTCACGGGCCCAGCCGCTCCGCGCATGTGGGATCTTCCCGGACCGGGGCACGAACCCGCGTTCTTTGCATCGGCAGGTGGACTCTCAACCACTGCGCCACCAGGGAAGCCCAAATTCAGTCATTTTTAATGGAAATTTCTTCTCTTGAAAATGATCCAGGGACTTTGCTCGTGGTGCAGTGGTTGAGAATCTGCCTATGCAGGGGACGTGGGTTCGATCCCTGGTCCGGGAAGATCCCACGTGCCGCGGAGCAACTAAGCCTGTGCACCACAACTACTGAGCCTGTGCTCTAGAGCCGATGAGCCACAACTACTGAGCCCGTGAGCCACAACTACTGAAACCCGCACGCCTAGAGCACATGCTCCGCAACAAGAGAAGCCACTGCAATGAGAAGCCTGCACACCACAACAAAGAGTAGCCCCTGCTCACTACAACTAGAGAAAGCCCACTCACAGCAACAAAGACCCAACGCAGCCAATAAATAAATAAGTAAATAAAATAAAATAAAATAAAATAACCCTTTCCCCAAAAGCCATCAGGGAGTTTGGGTCTTTAAATAAATAAATAAAACTCTATACCCATTAAATAATATTCCCTTTAAAAAAAAAGAATAAAATGATCCACAATGTCACGTTTAGCCTCAGGATGTATATATGTAAGTTATTCCTTCAGTTTTATTGGCTTCATGTTACCATTAACAAGAAATTTTCCACACTACAATTTTTCTTATTTTTTTTCAACCAATTTTAAAATTGAAAATAAAATCAAAGGTGATATGTTTTCCTCGTGTTTCCTTTCTTTGACATTTTCTAATCTAGTCTGATATAAATAAAGCTAGATGTTCGTAAGCATAATTGGTATTTTTTCATTCTTATCAAGGAGAAATGATTCTTGATGTTATAAAATGATCATTAGATGTTACCTTACCATGAACAGTAGCATTCCATGTGCCCCTTTAGCTTACTTTAATGACATATTTTGACAGTGATTTTTTTAACAGAGAAAAATTTCGAAGTAATACAATAGTAACATGTCGAGGGATCCAGCACGGATTTTGAAAATCCATACTTGATTATTTTTAAAAGCAGATATCTTTATTCCATTAGAAATAAAGATTTTCCAGTGACTTTCGGTACCTTTTATTCTGCGTGGCAGTGGTGAGTATTAAAATGCATTACAGCTTTCTGTGTCCATAGGTTAATTTATACTGTTAGTCATTTGATCCTTCCTCCCCTCCTCCCTCCCTTCCTTCCTTCCTTGTTTCCCTCTTTTTTTCCCCCTTTTTTCAATGTATTAGTATTGATCCTCTTAGCTGACACTCTATGTTGTACCAAAAAAATTCCATCCTTGATCCCAGAGATTTTTTTTAACCTGGGGCATTATAATTATGTTACTCAGGCTAATTCAGACATTTATTTGAGTAACTCTAGGGTGGACTTTTTATACAGCTAATAATGTTATGCGTCTACCTACCCATTTCTAAAACTTTGAAACCAAGTTAATTGAGAAAAAAATTATAGGGAGGCATTTCTTATTTTGTTTTTGCAATTTCTTCTTCATTGTTCTCTTCTCAGTTAATCCAACAGTCAACATTTATTAGTAGCTAAGTGCCAAACATTGGCGAGACAGGGATGAATGGCCAAGAATGCTATATCTGACCTTAGGGAGAGAAAATGAGGTAAATACCTTAACACAGAGCATCCTTAGTTTTCATCCCGTAGTCTGTTTGATCCCATTGAAAGCAGAAGAACAATAATTATTTCATGTTCATCTTGAACATATGATCATGCCACAGCCTATTAGAATAGGGAGTATAATGTTTCTTGAGCTGTTTAGACCTTATTTGTTTCAGTATAGTGAAACCCACTCTATGAAACATATTGGAATATTTTCAAGGCATCATTCAGGGATTAACACTCCTACTGCACTGTAATCTAGTGGTGCTGAAAGTAAAATACCAATAACAGAAACCCTCCATCTAGCTTTTTGTTATGCTGTATGTTAGACACTTACTAGACTGGATGGCTGCCTATGGTACCCAAATGATAAACTATTTAATCTGTGGGAAAGCATAATCCCAAAATCTAGTACTTTTCAGACGATCATGGAAAATGGTGTTTATGGATTGGGTTTGTTTGTTTGCAATCTATAACTCAATTATTAAACTTCTCTATTTTTGCTAATTGGAGAAAGATTTGCACCTAAAATACTGAATTTTGAATTAACTTTCAAAATGTTTGACACCAAACTAATTTGTCTATAAGAACATTGGATAAAATAGTTTGAATCTCTCTTTTCTAATCTTTTCTATAAGAAAATTAACTTGTTTTTTTCCTGTTTTGCAAAGTAGATGTTATCAAATTAAAACCCACCAAACAACAGGATTACTAAGACTGGAAATTAAGAAAAGTAAAAAAACAAAACAAAAACAAAGCACTAAGAGGATTATGGAATAGTCTTACACTTTAGAATTTAAATACTCTCAATATTTTCATTTTTTTAAATTGCTTTTCATTAATCTTGACCCCTAAATTTACTTATAGGGTATATATATGTGTATATATATATATATATGTATATATATATATATGTATATATATATATATAAATTTTACTTTATTTTAACATCTTTATTGGAATATAATTGCTTTACAATGCTGTATTAGTTTCCACTGCACAAAAAGTGAATCAGCCATATGCACACACATATCCCCATATCCCCTCCCTCCTTCATCTCCCTCTTAGCCCCACAATCCCACCCCTCCAGGTGGTCACAAAGCACCGAGCTGATCTCCCTGTGCTATGCAGCTGCTTCCCACTAGCTATCTACCTTACGCTTGGTAGTGTATATATGTCCATGCCACTCTCTCACTTTGTCACAGCTTACCCTTCCCCCTCCCCATATCCTAAAGTCCATTCTCTAGTAGGTCTGTGTCTTTATTCCTGTCTTACCCCTAGGTTCTTCATGACATTTTTTTTCTTAGACTCCATATATATGTGTTAGTATTAGGTATTTGTCTTTCTCTTTCTGGCTTACTTCACTCTGTATGACAGTCTCTAGGTACATCCACCTCACTACAAATAACTCAATTTCGTTTCTTTTTATGGCTGAGTAATATTCCATTGTATATATGTGCCACATCTTCTTTATCCATTCATCCGATGATGGACACTTAGGTTGCTTCCATCTCCTGGCTATTGTATATAGAGCTGCAATGAACATTTTGGTACATGACTCTTTTTGAATTATGGTTTTCTCAGGGTAAATGCCCAGTAGTGGGATTGCTGGGTTGTATGGTAGTTCTATTTTTAGTTTTTTAAGGAACCTCCGTACTGTTTTCCATAGTGGCTGTGTCAACTTACATTCCTACCAACAGTGCAAGAGGGTTCCCTTTTCTCCACACCCTCTCCAGCATTTATTGCTTGTAGATTTTTTGATGATGGCCATTCTGACTGGTGTGAAGTGATACCTCATTGTAGTTTTGATTTGCATTTCTCTAATGATTAGTGATGTTGAGCATCCTTTCATGTGTTTGTTGGCAATCTGTATATCTTCTTTGGAGAAATGTCTATTTAGGTCTTCTGCCCATTTTTGGATTGGGTTGTTTGTTTTTTTGATATTGAGCTGCATGAGATGCTTGTATATTTTGGTGATTAATCCTTCTCTCAGTAGATTCATCTGCAAATATTTTCTCCCATTCTGAAGGTTGTCTTTTCGTCTTGTTTATGGTTTCCTTTGCTGTGCAAAAGCTTTTAAGTTTCATTAGGTCCCATTTGTTTATTTTTGTTTTTATTTCCATTTCTCTAGGAGATGGGTCAAAAAGGATCTTGCTGTGATTTATGTCATAGAATGTTCTGCCTATGTTTTCCTCTAAGAGTTTGATAGTGTCTGGCCTTACATTTAGGTCTGTAATCCATTTTGAGTTTATTTTTGTGTACGGTCTTAGGGAGTGTTTTAATTTCATTCTTTTAAATGTAGCTGTCGAGTTTTCCCAGCACCACTTATTGAAGAGGCTGTCTTTTCTCCACTGTGTATTTGCCTCCTTTATCAAAGATAAGGTGAGCATATGTGCGTGGCTTTATCTCTGGGCTTTCTATTCTGTTCCATTGATCTATATTTATGTTTTTGTGCCATTACCATACTGTCTTGATTACTGTAGCTTTGCGGTATAGTTTGAAGTCAGGGAGCCTGATTCCTCCAGCTCCATATTTTTTTCTTAAGATTGCTTTGGCTATGTGGGGTCTTTTATGTTTACATACAAATTGTGAAATTTTTTGTTCTAGTTCTGTGATAAAAGTCATTGGTAGTGATAGGGATTGCGTTGAATCTGTAGACTGCTTTGGATAGTATTTGGATAGTATTTTGTCATTTTCACAATGTTGATTCTTCCAATCCAAGAACATGGCATATCTCTCCATCTGTTTGTATCATCTTTAATTTCTTTCATCAGTGTCTTATAGTTTTCTGCATACAGGTCTTTGTCTCCTTAGATAGGTTTATTCCTAGATATTTTATTCTTTTTGTTGCAATGGTGAATGGGATTGTTTTCTTAATTTCTCTTTCTCGTCTTTCATTGTTAGTGTATAGGAATGGAAGAGATTTCTGATTTAATTTTGTATCCTGCAACTTTACCAAATTCATTGATTAGCTCTAGTAGTTTTCTGGTACCATCTTTAGGATTCTCTATGTATAGTATCATATCATCTGCAAACAGTGACAGTTTTACTTCTTCTTTTCTGATTTGGATTCCATGACAGTTTTACTTCTTCTTTTCTGATTTGGATTCCTTTTATTTCTTTTTCTTCTCTAATTGCTGTGGCTAAAACTTCCACAACTATGTTGAATAATACTTGTGAGAGTAGGCAAACTTGTCTTGTTCCTGATCTTAGTGGAAATCATTTCAGTTTTTCACCATTCAGAACGATGTTGGCTGAGGCTGTTATATATGGCCATTATTATGTTGAGGTAAGTTCCCTCTATGCCTACTTTCTGGAGAGTTTTTAATCATAAGTGGGTGCTATATTTTGTCGAAAGCTTTTTCCGCATTTATTGGAGATGATCATTTGGTTTTTATCCTTCAATTTGTTAATATGCTGTATTACATTTATTGATTTGCGTATATTGAAGATTGCTTGCATTCCTGGGGATAAACCCCACTTGATCATGGTGTATGATCCTTTTAAAGTGCTGTTGGATTCTGTTTACTAGTATTTTGTTGAGGATTTTTCATCTATGTTCATCAGTGTTATTGGCCTGTAGTTTTCTTTTTTGGTGACATCTTTGTCTGGATTTGATATCAGGGTGATGGGGGCCTCATAGAATGAGTTTGGGAGTGTTCCTCCCTCTGCTATATTTTGGAAGAGTTTGAGAAGTATAGGTGTTAGCTCTTCTCTAAATGTTTGCTAGAATTTACCTGTGAAGCCACTGGTCCTTGGCTTTTGTTTGTTGGAAGACTTTTAATCACAGTCTCAAATTCAGTGCTTGTGATTGGTCTGATTATGTTTTCTATTTCTTCCTGGTTCAGTCTTGGAAGTTGTGCTTTTCTAAGAATTTGTTCATTTCTTCCAGGTTGTCCATTTTATTGGCATAAGTTGCTTGTAGTTATCCCTCATGATTCTTTGTATTTCGGCAGTGTCACTTGTTACTTCTCCTTTTTCATTTCTAATTCTGTTGATGTGAGTCTTCTCACTTTTTTTTCTTGATGAGTCTGGCTAGTGGTTTATCAATTTTATCATCTCAAAGAACGAGCTTTTAGTTTTGTTGATGTTTACTATCGTTTCCATCATTTCTTTTTCATTTATTTTTGATCTGAAATTTATGATTTCATTCCTTCTGCAAACTTTGGAGTTTTTTTGTTCTTTTTCTAATTGCTTTAGGTGCAAGATTAGGTTGTTTATTTGAGATGTTTCTTGTTTCTTGAGGTAGGATTGTATTGCTATAAACTTCCCTCTTAGAACTGCTTTTGCTGCATCCCATAGGTTTTGGGTCGTCATGTTTCCATTGTAATTTTTTCTAGGTATTTTCTGATTTGCTCTTTGATTTCTTCAGTGATCTCTTGGTTATCAAGTAGTGTATTGTTTAGCTTCCGTGTGTTTGTAGTTTTTACAGATTTTTTCCTGTAATTGATATCTAGTCTCATAGCATTGTGGTCCAATTTTCTTAAATTTACCAAGGCTTGATTTGTGACACAAGATATGATCTATCCTGGAGAATGTTCCATGAGCCCTTGAGAAGAAAGTGTATTCTGTTGTTTAGGGATGGAATGTCCTATAAATATCAATTAAGTCCATCTTGTTTAATGTATCATTTAAAGCTTTTATTTCCATATTTATTTTCATTTGGATGATCTGTCCATTGGTGAAAGTGGGGTGTTAAAGTCCCCTACTATGATTGTGTTACTGTCAATTTCCCCTTTTACGGCTGTTAATATTTGCCTTATGTATTGAGGTGCTCCTATGTTGGGTGCATAAATATTTACAATTGTTATATCTTCTTCTTGGATTGATCCCTTGATCATTATGTAGTGTCCTTCTTTGTCTCTTGTAATAGTCTTTGTTTTAAAGTCTATTTTGTCTGATATGAGAATTGCTACTCCAGCTTTCCTTTGATTTCCATTTGCATGGAATATCTTTTCCCTTCCCCTCACTTTCAGTCTGTATGTGTCCCTAGGTCTGAAATGGGTCTCTTGTACACACCATATATATGAGTCTTGTTTTTGTATCCATTCACCCAGTCTATGTCTTTTGGTTGGAGATTTTAGTCCACTTACATTGAAGATAATTATCGATATGTATGTTCCTATTACTATTTTCTTAATTGTTTTTGGTTTGTTATTTTAGGTCCTTTCCTTCTCTTGTGTTTCCTGCCTAGAGAAGTTCCTTTAGCGTTTGTGGTAAAGCTGGTTTGGTGGTGCTGAATTCTCTTAGCCTTTGCTTGTCTCTAAAGGTTTTAATTTCTCCATCAAAGCTGAATGATATCCTTGCTAGGTAGGGTAATCTTGGTTATAGGTTTTTCCCCTTCATCACTTTAAATATGTCCTGCCACTCCCTTCTGGCTTGCAGAGTTTCTGCTGAAAGATCAGCTGTTAACCTTATGGGGATCTTGTGTGTTATTTGTTGTTTTTCCCTTGCTGCTTTTAATATTTTTTCTTTGTATTTAATTTTTGATAGTTTCATTAATATGTGTCTTGGTGTGTTTCTCCTTGTATGTGACTCTCTATGCTTCCTGGACTTGATTAACAATTTCCTTTCCCATATTAGGGAAGTTTTCAACTAGAATCTCTTCAAATATTTTCTCAGTCCCTTTCTTTTTCTCTTCTTCTTTTGAGACCCCTATCATTCGAATGTTGTTGCATTTAATGTTGTCCCAGAGGTCTCTGAGACTGTCCTCAATTTTTTTCATTCTTTTTTCTTTATTCTGCTCTGCAGTAGTTATTTCCACTATTTTATCTTCCAGGTCACTTTTCCGTTACTCTGCCTCAGTTATTCTGCTATTGATCCCTTCTATAGAATTTTTAATTTCATTTATTGTGTTGTTCATGACTGTTTGCTCTTTAGTTCTTCTACGTCCTTGTTAAACGTTTCTTGTATTTTCTGCATTCTATTTCCATGATTTTGGATCATCTTTACTATCATTATTCTGAATTCTTTTTCAGGTAGCCTGCCTATTTCCTCTTTATTTGTTAGGCTTGTTCGGTTTTTACCTTGCTCCTTCATCTCCTGTGTGTTTTTCTGTCTTCTCATTTTCCTTAACTTAGTATGTTTGGGGTCTCCTTTTTGCAGGCTGCAGGTTTGTAGTTTCCATTGTTTTTGATGTCTGCCCCCAGTGGCTAAGGTTGTTTCAGTGGTTGTGTATGCTAGTGCCTGTGTTCTAGAGGATGGGGTTAGATCTTGTCTGCCTGGTGGGCAGGTCCACGTCTGGTGGTGTGTTTTGGGGTGTCTTATTGGGGTGGGCTTATTATGATTTTCGGCAGCCTCTCTGCTAATGGTTGTGGTTGTGTTCCTGTTTTGCTAGGTGTTTGGCATAGGGAGTCTAGTACTGTAACTTTCTGGTCGTTGAGTGGAGCTGGGTCTTGGCATTGAGTTGGAGATATCTGGGAGATTTTCACCGTTTCATATTACATGGATCTGGGAGGTCTCTTATGGGCCAATATCCTGAACATGGTTCTCCCATCTCAGAGGCACAGCCCTGATGCCTGGGTGGAACACCAAGAGCCTGTCATCCACATGGCTCAGAATAAATGGGAGGAGGGAGGGAGGGAGGGAAGGAAGGAAGGAAGGAAGGAAGGGAAGGAAGGAAAGAAAGAAAAGAAAAGAAAGAAAGAAAGGGAAAGAAAGAAGGAAAGAAAGAGAAAGAAAGAAAGAAAGAGGGAGGGAGTGAGGGAGGAAGGAAGGAAAAGAAAGAAAGAAAGAAAGAAAGAAAGAAAGAAAGAAAGAAAGAAAGAAAGAAAGAAAGGAAAAGAAAGAAAGAAAGGGAAAGAAAAAAGGAGATAAAATAAAATAGAATAAATGTATTTAAAAAAGAAATAAATAATTATTTTAAAAAATTTGTTTAAGTAATAAAAAAAAAAAAGAAAGAAGGAAGAGAGCAACTAATCCAAAAAACAAATCCACCACTGATAACAAGAGCTCTAAGCTATACTAAAAAACAAACAAACAAAAAAAGAAACCAGACAGACAGAACCCTAGGGCAAATGGTAAAAGGAAAGCTATACAGACAAAATCACACACAGAAGCATACACATACACACTCAAAAAAGAAAGGGAAAAAAATATATATATCGTTGCCCCGAAAGTCCACCTCCTCCATTTGGGATGATTCGTTATCTATTCAGGTATTCTACAGATGCAGGGTACATCAAGTTAATTGTGGAAATTTAATCCACTGCTCCTGAGGCTGCTGGCAGAAACTTCCCTTTCTCTTCTTTGTTTGCACAGCTCCTGGGGTTCAACTTTGGTTTGGGCCCTGCCTCTGCATGTAGATCACCTGATGGCGTCTGTTCTTCGCTCAGACAGGACGGGGTTAAAGGAGCAGCTGATTCGGGGGCTCTGGGTCACTCAGGCCGCGGGGAGGGAGGCATACGGAGGTGGGGCGAGCCTGCGGCAGCAGAGGCCAGCAGCATTACATTGTACCAGCCTGAGGTGCGCCTTGTGTTCTCCCGGGGAAGTTGTCCCTGGATCACGGGACCCTGGCAGTGGCGGGCTGCACAGGCTCCCTGGAAAGGAGGTGTGGATAGTGACCTGTGCTCGCACACAGGTTTCTTGGTGGCTGCAGCAGCGGCCTTAGCGTCTCATGCCCGTCCCTGGGGTCCGCGCTGTTAGCCGTAGCTCGCGCCCATCTCTGGAGCTCCTTTAAGCTGCGCTCTTAATCCCCTCTCCTCGTGCTCTAGGAAACAGAGAGGCAAGAAAAAGTCTCTTGCCTCTTCGGCAGCTTCAGACTTTTTCCCTGACTCCTTCCCAGCTAGCTGTGGCGCACTAGCCCCCTTCAGGCTGTGTTCACGCAGCCAACCCCAGTCCTCTCCCTGGGATCTGACCTCCCAAACCCGAGCCTCAGCTCCCAGCCCCCACCCTCCCCGGCGGGTGAGCAGACAAGCCTCTCGGGCTAGGGAGTGCTCGTTGGCACCGATTCTCTGTGCGAATCTCTCCGCACCCCTGTTGCTGTGCTCTCCTCCGTGGCTCCGAAGTTTCCCCCCTCTGCCACCCGCAGTCTCCGCCCATGAAGGGGCTTCCTAATGTGTGGAAACGTTTCCTCCTTCACAGCTCCCTCCCACGGGTGCAGGTCCCGTCCCTATTCTTTTGTCTCTGTTTTTTTCTTTTGCCCTACCCAGGTACGTGGGGAGTTTCTTGCCTTTTGGGAGGTCTGAGGTCTTCTGCCAGCCTTCAGTAGGTGTCATGTAGGAGTCGTTCCACATGAAATGTATTTCTGATGTATTTGTGGGGAGGAAGGTGATCTCTGTGTCTTACTCTTCCACCATCTTGAAGCTCCTCCCTCCCCCTATTATAAATTTTCGATAAGAGGTTTCATTTTTTCTTCCTGAACTTATTTTTGTTCATGCATTCAAAATTTTTTACTGAACATAATATACTTCATTGATCTTATTTTAATGTGATGAAATCACATTATTTCTTAGATGGCCAGGATAATTTAATTAAAGTGATTAGCACAGTGCTTGAGTTATTAAGTACTTTCAAGCACAAAATTAAACATTTAAACATTTTCCAACACTTCCACTTTTGCTTTCTCAATGAAATTTTATAATTTTTCTTCCGTGCGTGTTACATTTGACTTTTTTGTTAGTTGTGTGACATATATATCTCCCTATTCTATATTTTTTCATGGCATGCCCATTTTTGTATTCCTTCCTCTCTTTTCTCTGAGATCACATATGATGGAGTGCATATAGCACTGCTTAATTTACATTTCCTGAACTCACTTTAACTGAGATATGTAGGGAAAAGGAAATAAAGTAACAAGTCAAAATAAATTTCTGGTTTTTCACTTTTTCTCTTCACACGCATACAAACATTTGTCCTCATTTTTAAAAAGAAGCGCAGTTGAAATAGAAAATGTTAGTCATAGAAAAAAGTAGAATTTAAAATTTTTCCCTAACTTTGTCTCTAAAACATTGGCACCATGGTACACTTTTTCCAAATCTTTTTTTTCATTTTATTGTTACACAATTTTGATCATGCTTTTCTATCTTTTTTGTTTTTTTCACCCAGCCAAACTCTGATATGTCTTTTTTCATTTGTCACACTAATAGCAAAAAACAAGTAATGTTTTCCGATGGCCTTGTTTTGGATTTCCTCATATTTATTATAAATTAAAAAAATCAGCTATGCCAGGGTTGATGAGACTTTGCTAAAGCCTGTTCTGGAAATGCATATTCAAAGAGAACACACTGTTCAGTTTATCCTTTCTATTACAGGGCACATTTATATCACTCTGCCTTTGTTCTTCTAATGCTAGTGACCAGAGGAACTCACAGGAGACTAGAGAAGATAAAGAGAAGATTTCCAGGGCTAATGCATATCTATTTGTGGACAAATAGGACACTGCTTTTCCAGAAAGTCCTAATTGTAATGCAATCCAAGAGCAGAGAAAGTTTCTCAATGTTTTCTCATAACTCTAGTTATAACTAAGTGAGATATGGAAGAACTGTACCAATTTTAAGAAAGAAAGAAAATAAAAGATTGGTATTCTTTTTATTGTGGAATAAGGAAAAGAATTGAAATCAGACAAATCTGAGTTTGGAACCACAGTGACCTCATTTAGAGCTGTGGAACATTAGGTAAATTTAACCTCTCTGAGCCTTTAAAACAATCTCTAAATGAGAATTAGAACAGAAACATAAAATCTCTGTGATCCATGAAATCTCATGTATGGCAATGCCTAGGACACCACTGGGCTTATAGGAAACTTTAAATGTTAATCTACATCATTACTTTTCTTTACTGATAGCTTTAATAAAACTAAAGTCATTTATTCATTAAGGCATTAAACAAATGTTTATTAAATCCAGGTGTGAACTTGGTATTTGCTCTACAACGTACAGCAAGATACACATGGTCTCTATTTTCTAGTCAAGTGGGCACTGTAACTTGAAGATAATGGTAAAGAGGATTCCAGACCAAGGGAACTACACATCTCGCAGTCTAAATAGATAACTGATTTCATGGATAATTGTTTTATTTATATATTTTATATAAATATATGTTGTATATATATACTTATATGCTACATAATTATATTTAATATTTATATAGTTATATAACTTTATAATATTTATATTAACAAACATATATGTGTATATATATATATATATATATATATATATACACACACATACAGAGAGAGAGAGAGAGAGCCAGCATATATTTATAAATACAGCCCAGTCCTGTCCTCTCAGTTTCTGATTAGTACATCTAACTTACTACTTGACAGTATCACTGAGTTAATAGTTTTGCCAGGAGTTACACTTGATTCTTCTTTCTTTCTTAACCCCCACATATAATCCATTACCAAATCTTGTTTTTAATTTATGTGTATTGTATCTGAAATAATTTTTTCTCTTTCCTGTTTTTCATGAACAGTTTTATTGAAATATAATTTACATATTAGAAAATTCATCCTTTTAAAGTGTATAATTCAGTGGTTTCTAGCATATTCACAGAGTTGTGCAATCATCACCATAATCTAATTTTAGAATATTTTAATCATCTCCAAAAGAAACCTTGTATCCATAGCAGTCACTCCCCATCCCCTGCTTGGCTGCTATCTGCACCCAGTCCCCAGCCTTAGGCAACCACTAATCTACTTTCTGCCTTTATGGATGTACCTATACTAGATAATTTACAGAAATGGAATCATACTATATGTGGTATTTCATAAGTGACTTTCTTCACTTATTTAGAAGTTCATCCATGTTGTAGTATGTATCAGCACTTTATTCTTTTTTTATTACCAAATAGTTTTCACTGAATGGATAAGCAGCATTTTGTTTATTCATTGATCAGTTGATGGATGTTTAGGTTGTTTCCACTTTGGGGCTATTCGTAGTAATGCTGTGATGAACAATTACGTACAAGTTTTTGTGTGGACATATGTTTTCATTTCTAGTGGGTAGATCCCTATGAGTAAAATTTCTGGGTCATATGATAATTCTACCTTTAGCATTTTGAGGAACTGCCAAACTCTTTTCCAAAGTGGCTGCATCATCTTACAGTCTCATCAATAAAGTTTGACGGTTCTAACTTCTCCATAATCTTTGTTGACCTCTTACTGTCTGTCTTTCTGATTATTGTCATTCTATTAGGTGTGAAGTGGTATCTCACTGTAATTTTGATTTACATTTCCCTGAAGACCAATCATGTGAGCATCTATCTGTGTGCTATTGGGCCCTTGTATATCTCCTCTGGAGAAAAATCTATTCAGATAATTTTCCCACTTTAAAATTTGAGTTGTCTTTTTATCATCGAGTTATAAGAGTTCCTTACCTATTCCGGATACAAGTCCATTGTCACAAATAAGATTTGCAGATATTTCCTCCCGGTCTGTGGGTTGTCTTTTCCTTTCCTTGATAGTGTCCTTTGAAGCCAAAGTTTTTAATTTTTTCAAAGTCCAGTTTATCTTTTTTTATTTTGTTCCTGTCTTTTTGATATTGTTATCTCAGAAACCATTGCCTAATCCAAGATTATGAATTCCTATGTTTCCCTCTAGGTAGTTTTACAATTTAATGCTTATATTTAAGTCTGTGAACCATTTTGAGTTAATTTTTGTGTATGGTGTGAGGTAGGCATCCAAATTCATTCTTTTTCAGTGCTTAGTATACAAGTCTTGCATTTCTGTGATTAATTTTATTTTTAATTATTTTCTTTTTTATGCTATTGTAAATGGGATTGTTCTTAAAAGTCATTTTTGGATTGTCCCTCTCTGCCCCCTTTTTACAAAGCCCCTTGTTTTGTGCCTGGATTACTGCAAGTAGCCTCTTAGCCAATCTGTATCCTTCCACTATTGCTTTTCAGCACATAGGAATCAGAGTGGTCTATTAAATATGTAAATTCAATCATAGCATTAGCCAGAATAAAACCCTATTATGGCCTTCCATTATATATATAACAATTAGTAATTGTTGTCTACAAGGCTAGATGTTTTCTAGGCCTTGCCTATCTTTCCAATCTAATCACTAATCTTCTCCCACAGTCTCTATGATATAGCCACCTGGGTCTTTTACTTCCAGTTGATTACATCGCATTTCCTAATTCTTTAAAGCTTTTCTACCTACCGTTTCTCTTTTAAAACTTAGTTTCTAGTTTTTTTCCAAATTAAACTTTTCTAGAAAATAATCCATTTCATTTAAGTTGTTGAACAGCTTTATTGAAACCTAGTTGACATATAATAAACTGCACATATTTAAATGAACTCAAAGTTTGATGTTTTGACATTTATTGAAAAGACCGTCTTTCCTAAACTAAACTGACTTTGTATCTTTGTCAAATATCAACTTGACCATATATAACTGGGTCTATTTCTGGACTCTCTATTCTGTTCTATTGATCATATTTGTATATCTTTATGTAAATAACCACACTATATTGAATACTGTAACTTTATAATAAGACTTAAAATTATGTGGTATAAACCTTCCAACTTTCTTCTTCTTTTTTCAAAATTGCTTTGGCTATTTTAGGTACTTTGCATTTCCATATGAATTTTAGAATCATTTTGTCGATTTCTGCAAAAAAAGTCCTATTAAGACTCTGATTGGTATTGCATTGAATCAATAGATCAATTTGGGGAGAATTGACATCTTAACAATATTGAGTCTTCTGATCTTTAACTATGATATATCTCTCAATTTGTTTAGGTTTTCTTTAATTTCTCTCAGCAATGTTTGTAGCTTTCAGTGTTCAAGCCTTACATATAGTCTATCTAATTTATCTTTACATACTTTGTATATTATCAAATTTTTAATATCTAATCAGATTTTTTGTTACATATAAAAACACAATTGATTTTTTATATTGCTCTTGTAATCTGCAAGCTGGCTAAAGTTACTTATTACTTCTAGTAGCTTTTTGTAGATTCCATAGAATTTTTTGCATAGACAGACATGTAGCCTGTGAATAAAGACAATTTTACTGCTTCCTTCCAAAGATAGATGACTTTTATTTATTTATTTTTCTGGGCTTATGACACTAACTAGAACCATGAGTGTGTTAAAAAGAAGTGGTAAGAATGTTTATCCTTGCTTTCTTCCTGACTTTAAGAGGAAAGTACAGTCTTCCCTCAATATCCTTGGGGGATTGATTCCAGAACCCTCTGCAGATACCAAATCCGAGGATGCTCAAGTCCCTTACATAAAATGACATAGTATTTGTATATAACATACACACATCCTCCTGTATACTTTAAATCATCTCCAGGTTACTTATAATACCTAATACCAAGTAAATGCTATGTAAATAGTTGTAAATACAATGTAAATGCTACATAAATAGTTGCCAGTTCATGGAACTGTCTGTTAATTCTATCATCTAAGTTATTTGTGTCTGTTTAGGTTGATTGATTTTTCTCCTCAGTATGGGTTGCTTCTTTGCATGCCTAATATTTTTTATTGGATGACAGACATTTTGAATTTTACCTTATTGATATTTGATAATTCTATTTCTATAAATATACTTTCAATTTTTATAAAGCAGTTTCTTTAAAACCTAGCTAAAGTGATTCAATCTCCTTCTACCACTCACCATATTATTTTCTTTCATGTCTTTTTCCTTTGTTACATGAATAATAATTTGTATGTATATATTTGTTGATTTACTTTCTTATTATCTATCTCATATCCAAATAGACCAGATTCAAGGAGGAAAGTGCCACTTTGCTCACTTTTTATCCCTAATATCTAACAGTATCTAGCATATAATAATTACTCAATAAATGAATGATTTTAGATTTTGGCTATGTTAATGCCATAGATAAACGTTTTGGTTTGGGGATTTAACATTTTGGCAGCATTTGAATTTCACTTAATAAATTTTAAAATATAAACCATCCTCAAGTTCATAATTCTGGTTATAAGGAATTATAATTGATTATCCTGGCTTTATTTTAAGAGATTTTAAAACAGCGTATTTGCCCTAAATTTCTCTAATGAAATGTTCTACTAAAATGAACGCTTCATGGAAATACGTTTATATGTACAATTTAGAAGAATGCATAATGTCTTTAATTTGAATTTTTAACATGAAATCTGTAGCTGTAAAGTTAATGAATAAGTGTAAGACCCATTATTTTCTTCAACTATATCCAGAGACTATTAAAATTAAGGTCTTGGTGTCATGTAAAAAAATTCTGTTTTCAGTTAGCTATAACTTCTCAAGTTTTCCCCCATGCCTGTGCAATTTACTGTCCATTAAAATGACACTTTGCATCTTAAACACTTTTTTAAAAAGCAAATATATCTTCCCACATATTTTTATTATTGTTTGAAAGTTTAAGTATTATTTATATTTGAGCCAGCTAGCTCCTTTGAATGGAGCATATTAGAAAGACCTAGCAATATAGATTCAGTTATTTCATGGGCCAGTTAGCTTGACACAAAGAATCCATTGTATTTAACTGCACAAAAATAAAATCCTCTTTAAAGACAGCTTCCTTATAAATACATCTCAGGGATCATAGGAGTCACCAGATAAGAAAACATGAATGGCCCATGCCAAATTTCTCGTGACAACTAATAAAAGAAAAAAAAAACTTTAAACTGTATTTTTAGTATTTTAATTCAGTAACATAATTTTATCTAAAATATTACATGTCAGAATATAATAATTTTCACATTTTTTTAGTCCTTGGTGATTTCTCTGAAAGTTAGATAAAATAAGGTGAAAATTTTGGGAGCGGGGGTGCACTCATGCCAACACCATGGAGGAATATATAGAAAATATTCTTTAGTTTGGAGCAATGATCTTAAATCTCATGTGAGTGTAGGGGGAAACATTTTTTTTAACCAGATCAGTAGCAGATCACATGACAGCCCAAATGAATGGGCAGCTATATTTCTCAGAAGAAAAAATAAAGATATTCCCTTTTTATTTCCAACTGATAGCCTGAGTAAAACATGTTGATGCTGCTTGAAACATAAACCTTCCTTTAAAAATTTGAATCAAGATCCCAGATTTTAGGGTAAATCATCAGAGAAACAGCTGTTAGTCTGTTATGAAGGGATGCAGAGAGTAACAATACAGAAAAAAATTCTGAACTAACTAAAGTTTTTACGTTACTACCCAGTGATTATAACAATTACCCTAAGCACAGGCAACATTTAACAGCACTGTTAAATCAGGTCCCTGCAACTTATTGTTTTGACCCAAAAGTTAGGTTGTATAATTTATTTTCTTTCATTACAATCATATTTTTAACCACCAGTTGGCTGGTTTAATGTATTGATTTTAATTCTAATTTTGAAATTTGATACCTGGAGTATCAAATGTATACATACTAAAAAGCTTGATAATGTAAATTAGAAATAACTTTATACATATTCCATGTCCTCTGTTAAAATAGCCTAAAACTCAGGCATTTATATAAATACACATATCTAAACACAGACATACCCATAGTTACCTGAGCTTCTGCGGGAATAGAGATTTACCTTACATTGACAGCCAGGCTGACCATTTAGCCACCATTCTCTCAGTCACTTATATCTAGTTAATGCTAATTTTTGAGCCAAGAAGAAGACTGCACTGAAGTGCAGAAAAAAAGTGCACAGAAAGGCCTGTCTACAGGTTATACTGTTCATAAGGAGGAGCTGGTTGTCCACAAAATCTCTTGACTGTGCTTCCAGGTTAATAGTAAAAAATGAACATTGTGACTGATAAAATCTATATATCATGTTATCAGGTTGTGCTTATAAAGGATTTTTCAACTCAAAAGGAAGTGAAGATTAAGGGGAAAAGTGGTCCAGTAGTTTTTAATTTTAATGTAGTCATAGTCATCTATCTTTTCTTCTTTGTACGATTTCTGAAGATTATCTCAATGCATTTTCTGAACTACATTATGTTAACGTTTTCCCCTTTTTCTCAAGACAATACAATATGTTAGGCTCATATTTGTTATCAATTTAACTAATATCTGCTGTCAATTTGCCATGGAACACTAGAAACAATCTGTTTATTATTTCTGCCAATCCATTTGATCTTAGTCCCTGCTAATCTGTTTTTCTTTAATTTACATTTAATTTTTTAATAAAATCTTCTTTAAAGCCCCATTAAAATAGAGAGATATCAGGACTCTAATTTATCCTTTAAGCTTGTTATCACATGAAAGAAATTAAATACAGCACAGTGGATGACATACACATTTATAAATTATGTAAGCCTATCTTTATTCCAGCAATTAATGTTGCTCTTTTGGACAAAACCCAAGGGGAAATAACCCAAGTTGTCTTATATTTCCAAGAAACGACATGCACAAAACGCTGGAATTTTGCAGCTTACCCAATCTCAAATGTAAGAAATATATCATTAAACATCACTTTTCTCCCAAATGCAATTATTAGATAACTTGATTGATAAATGTTTACTTAGATTTAGAAAACAGCATAAAATTATATATATATTACAGAAAAAGTATGATATTTATGTATTTATAGAAAAAGTATCTCATGAGAGTTTTTTTTCCCAAATACCATTAATTCATTTGGAGAATGCGGTGAAGATACCATAAATATATATGTGTGTGGTCTTTCCCCTTTTCATTGGTAACCAAACCTCTAAATTGTTAGGGGCAGCAATATGTCTGGCTAAAATACTATATATACTACTCAATGGGAGTTTAGCTTTATCAGGAATTATTCTGCAATGTTTTGGGTCTTTTTAAAGAATACTTTAGGAAATTTAGGGGGGACAATTCAAGATGGCAGTGTAGGAAGTTACTGAACTCACTTTCACCCATGGACACACCAAATATACAGCTACATATTAAACAATTCCCTCTGAAAAAGACCTGAAATGTAGCTGAAAATCTCCTTCCACAACAGAGGATAAAAGGGCCACATTGAGATGTGTAGGAGAGGCAGAGATACAGTCTCCCCCAAAGCCCTACCCCTGGTGCAGCAAACCATAATTGGGAGGGATCTCAGAAATATGGAGCTTCTCCCTGAGGATCAAGGGGTTCAAGCCCCGGTGGGATAAATTGGGAGATTAGGATTGACATATATACACTAATATGTATAAAATAGATAACTAATATACCTGTTGTATAAAAAAATAAAATTCAAAGAAAATAAGTAAAGATAAAAAAATTTTAAATTAAAAAAAAAAAGGTTCGAGCCCCACATCGCACACCCTAAACCTTGAGACCTATTTCAGAGAGAAACCCCCAAGATATCTGGCTTTGAAAACAAATGAGGCTTAACATCCAGGAGACCAACAGGGCTGTAGGAAACAGAAATTCTGCTATTAAATGGCTTGTGCACAGACTCACTAGCTCTGGGACCCAGAGCAAAATCAGCAGTTTGAAAAGTGCCTAGACCGTATGTGTAGGAGATTAATCTGCTAATCTTAAAGAATCTGCCAGAGAGGCAGGGGTCTGTTGGAACTCTCTCCAGGGACAGAGGCTCTGTTGGGTGATGTTTAGCACTATCCTTTTATTTTGCTGGTGCCAGCAGGCCTACTTCTTCCCAGTACCCTCCTACAGCCCCACTAAAGCCAGCAGGCAGGTTTTCCCTCGCCTGGTGCCACCCCACCAAAGCCCTATGAAAGCCAGCAGGTTGGTTTGCCCTGGCCTGGCACTCCCCCCTGCCCTGCCAAAGCCAGTGGGTGTGCACAGTCCACACAGGGGATTCCCCCTGAATGCCTAGCTCTGGGCCCCATGGGACTGAAAAACTGGAGAGACAGCTTTGCGCAGGCTACCACCCCTAGAGCATTGCACAAACAGATGACTGAAACACCACCCCCCCACCCCGTTCTTCCTGGGTCAATCCTTCAAGACTGGGGGAGTAGCTGTTTCACTTAATACATAGAAACGAATAGAGAGTCACACAAAATGAGGGAACAGTGGAATATGTTCCAAATAAAAAAATAAGGTAAAACCCCAGAAAAAAACCCTTAATGAAATGGAAATGAGTAATTTACCTGATAAGAGTTAAAAGCAATATTCCATTGTAGGTATGTACCACATCTTCTTTATCCATTCACCTGTCAATGGACATTTAGGTTGCTTCCATGTCTTGGCTATTGTAAACAGTGCTGCAATGAACATTGGATGCATGTATCCTTTCGAACCATGTTTTTCTCCAAATATATGCCCAGAAGTGGAATTGCTGGATCATATGATAGCTCTGTTTTTAGTTTCTTAAGGAACCTCCATACTGTTCTCCATAGTGGCTGTACCAATTTACATTCCCACCAACAGTGTAGGAGGGCTCCCTTTTCTCCACACCCTCACCAGCATTTATTGTTTGTAGGTTTTTTGATGGTGGCTATTCTGACAGGCATGAGGTGATATCTCGTAGTTTTGATTTGCATTTGCATTTCTCTAATAATTAGCAATGTTGAGCATCTTTTCATGTGCTTCTTGGCCATCTGTATGTCTTCTTCGGAGAAGTGTCTATTTATATCTTCTGCCCATTTTTTGATTGGGTTTTTTTTTTTTTGATATTGAGCCACATGAGCTGTTTGTAAATTTTGGAGATTAATCCCTTGTTGGTCACATTATTTGCAAATATTTTCTCCTATTTTGTGGGCTGTCTTTTCTCTTTGTTTATGATTTCCTTTGCTGTGCAAAAGCTTTTGGAATATTACTCAGCCTTTAAGAAGAATGAAAAAATGCCATTTGCAGCAATATGGATGGACCTGGAGATTATCATACTAAGTGAAGTAAATCAGAGAAAGACAAATATCATATGATATTGCTTATATGTGTAATCTAAAAAAAATGATACAAACGAACTTATTTACAAAACAGAAACAGACTCACAGACTTAGGGAATGAACTTATGGTTACTGGGGGGAAGGGGGAGGGGGAGGGATAGATTGGGAGTTTGGGATTGACATGTACACACTGCTATATTTAAAATGGATAACCAACAAGGACCTACTGTATATATAGCACAGGGAACTCTTCTCAATACTCTGTAATAACCTAAATGGGAAAAGAATTTGAAAAAGAATAGATACATATATATGTATAACTGAATCACTTTGCTTTACACGTGAAACTAACACAACATTGTTAATCAACTATACTCCAATATAAAATAAAAATTTTTAGAAAAAGATAATGAGAAAAAAAGTTAAAAGTAATGATCATAAAGATGCTCATTGATCTTGGGAGAAGAATGATGAGCACAGAGAAAACTTCAACAAAGAGATAGAAAATATAAGAAAGTACCAAACAGAAGTCACAGAGCTTAAGAATACAATAACTGAACTGAAAAAATACACTGTAAGCTTCCAAGAGCAGACTAGATGAAGCAATAAAAAAGGATCAGTGATCTAAAGGACAGAGCAATGGAACTTAGCAGCAAAAATAAAGAATTTTTAAAGAGTAAAGATAGTTTAAGGGACGTATGGGACAAAATCAAGCAGAACAATTGCATTATAGGGGTCTCAGAAAGAGAAAAGATAGAAAAAGGGACAGAAAACTTATTTGAAGAAATAATGGCTGAAAACTTTCCTAACCTGGGAAATGAAATAGACATCCAGATCCAGGAAGCTCGGAGAGTTCCAAATAAGATGAACACAAAGAGATCCACACCAAGACACATCATAATTAAAATGCCAAAACTTAAAGATAAACTTAGAGAATCTTTAAAACAACAAGAGAAAAACAACTTGTTATGTACAAGGGAACCTGCATAAAACTGTCAGCAGTCTTTTTAGCAAAAACTCTGTAGGCCAGAAGGGAGTGGAAATGCTAAAAGCAAAAAAAATCCAACCAAGAAAACTCTATCTGACAAGGTTATCATTCAGAATTGAAAGAAAGAGTTTTCCAAACAAGCAAAAGTTAAAGGAGTGCACCATCACTAAGCAGTTTTGTAAGAAATGTTAAAAGGGCTTTAAGGACTTCCCTGGTGGCGCAGTGGTTGAGAGTCCACCTGCCGATGCAGGGGACATGGGTTCGTGCCCTGGTCTGGGAGGATCCCACATGCCGTGGAGCGACTGAGCCCGTGAGCCATGGCCGCTGAGCCTGCGCATCTGGAGCCTGTGCTCTGCAACGGGAGAGGCCGCGACAGTGAGAGGCCCTAGTACCGCAAAAAAAAAAAAAAAAAAGAGCTTTAAGCTGAAAGAAAGAGCACTAATTAGTGTAAACAAGAAAACATATGAATATAAATCTCACTGATAAAGGTAAATATATTGTAAAATTACTGAAGTAATCACTTATAAAGCTAGTATGATGGTTAAAAGACAAAAGTAATAAAAAATAACTATAACTACAATAATTAGTTAAGGGATACACCAAGTAAAGAGATGTACAATGTGACATCAAAAACGTAAAATGTTGAGGAGGTAAAAGTGTAGTTTTAGAATGTGTTCAAACTTAACTTACTATCAGCTTAACTTAAAATAGACTGTTAAACATATAGGTTGATATATGTGAACCTCTTGGTAACCACAAAACAAAAACCTATTGTAGTTACACAAAAGATGAGAATGTAATCTAAACATAGTACTAAAGAAAATCATCAAACCACAAGGGAAGGGAGCAAGAGAAGAAGAAACAAATACAAAATAGCCAAAAATAATTTTTTAAATGGCAGTAATACATACCTATCTATAATTACTTAAATGCAAATGGCCTAAATTCTCCAATCAAAAGGCATAGTGTGGCTGAACGGATAAAAATGTAACACTGATCTATCTGCTGCCTACGAGAGGTTCACTTCAGATGTAAGGACACAAACCAGCTGAAACTGATAAGAATGCAAATTGGTGCAGCCACTATGGAAAACAGTATAGAGGTTCCTCAGAAAACTAAATATAGAACTATTGTAAAATCCAGCTGTTACACTCAGGGTATTTATTCAAAGAAGACGAAAACACTAATTTGTATGTGCACCCCTGTGTTCACTGCAGCATTATTCATATATATATATATATATATATATATATATATATATATGTATGTATGTATATGCCTTGTGTATATATGTATATACACAATGGAATACTACTCAGCCATAAATAAGAATGAAATTTTGCCATTTGAGACAACATGTATGGACCTTGAGTATGAAATATGCTAAGTGAAATCAGACAGAGAAATACAAATATACATATATGTGGAATCTAAAAAATGAAACATGAACAAACAAAGCACAACAAAACCAAACTCATAAATGTAGAGAATATAATGGTGGTTGCCAGAGGGAGAGGGGTTGGGGCTTAGGCAAAATGGGTGAAGGGGATCAAGAGGTACAAACTTCCAGTCATAAAATAAATGTCATGGGGTTGTAATGTACAGCATGGCAACTATAGTCAATGGTATTATATTGCACATTTTATTACTTTGTATGGTGACAGAGAGTAACTAGACTTATCATGGTGATTATTTCTACAGTGTATACAAATATCAAATAATTATGTTCTATATCTGAAACTAAAATTACATTATATGTCAATTTTACCTTAATTTAAAAGAAAGGAAATTTAAATATAATACTTAAAGTTTTTGCTAATTGATCAAAAATCTCTACTGACATCCTACAAATATAATGAGAAAATTATCACATTTAAACTTCCTTTTAATTCTACTCTAAAACCTCTCCCAATTTTAAAATTATATCTTATGATTTTTGAAAATATTTTCAAGGTTTCTAATATATGTACTTTTTCTCTAAGGCCTACAGTGGTTCAGCCTTGTAGTTCTATATATTTACATGGGTTCAATACTTAGCAGTTTCCTTCCTCCCTCCCTCCTTCCCTCCCTCCCTCCCTCCCTCCCTTCCTCCCTTCCTTCCTTCCTTCCTTCCTTCCTTCCTTCATGTTTTACCATGGGCTTCTCCATTCTTTAGTTCTGTATATTAATTCAATTTTATTTGGCTTGATTTTAACAAAATGTAGTCTTTTATTGTTTTGTTTTATTCCAGGAAGAGGTTGTGGGTGCTTTATTTCTTGAGAATATATTTTGATATCTTTAAACTTGGCTTCATATAAAACTCATGGATTACATCTTCTCTCAGAACTTTATAAGTATTTTTCTTCTTTTGTTGAAAGTTGTTTTGGAAAAACTGAAGCCAGCTCTTACCATCTGTTGGAAGTGATTTGGGTTCCTAATGGATGCTTTCTATATTCTTAAGTTCATTAAGCTTGTCATGGTCATGTGTAAGCTTGAGTAGACTACAATTCCCACTTATTCAGTCAAACACTAATCTAGATGTTGCTGCAAAGGTATTTTGTAGATGTGATGAAGTACATAATTGGTTGACTTTAAGTAAGGAAGATTATCTGTATTGGGGTAGGCTTGATACAATCAGTTGACAAGCCTTTAAAAAAGAGCTGAGGCTTCCCTGAGGAAGAAATGCTGCCTATGGATGGTAACTTCAGTCCCTGCCCAAGAATTCCAGCCTGCCCTTCCTGATGGCCTGCTCTATAGATTTAGGACTTACCTAACCACTCCCTAACTTATACAATTGTATAAGCCAATTCCTTACAGTAAATCTCTTTATATATATATATCTCTTACTGGATCTGCTTCTCTGGTTGAACACTGACTGACAAAGATTGTCTAAAAATGTAGAACTGAGCAGGTGGAGGTTAGAATACTGTGGACCTTCATAGGAAAAGCCTGGATTGCCTTCCATAGACTGTTAGTAGAATTATGGATGCTAATGATTCTGCTAATATGGACTCAGAAGGAAATGAGGAACATAGTAGAGAAATCCTAAATCACTTTAGAGAATACCAAAATCACAAACAGACTATTAGTAAGAATATGGATGTTTAAGTTGCTGCTACTAAGGGCTCAGAAGGAAATGAACATGTTATTGGAAACTAGGGGAAAAAGAGATCCCTGTTCTATAGTGGCAGAAAGCTCAGTGGAATTGTGTCTTACAGTTATGTAGGAAGTAGAATGTTTTATCTATGACCTTCAGCTGAGGAGTTTTCCAAGCAGAGTTGATACTGCAACCTGGCTACTTTTTGCTGCGTATAGTAAAATGCAATAGGATAAATTGAGGGAAGAACTGTTAAACAAAAAGAAACCAAGACTAGGTGATTTGGGAAATTCTCAATTCATTCCAATTATGAAAGATGCTAAAATTAACAAGTTCACTATCAGGAAAAAATGCTCTAGAGGAAAAGCTGAAAATGTGGCTGGACAATCTTTTGCTAATACATCAGAAAGATGAAATAAGGGAATTCAGTCACACAAAGGTTCTCTGAAGAGAAAAAAATACGTGACTCATTGAACTTCTCAGTCATCTAAGCAGAAGAATGGGGATGAGATTTTCCCGGAAAGATATCTGGAGAAGCCTCATGTCTAATGGAGTGGATCTCCATAACATATATGAGAGAACCACAAGATTCTTGAAAATTTTACACCAATGGAACATTGCCAGCTTGGACGAAAAAGGGACAGAGACAGTATGGAATGAAAGAAGGCTGCTGGACACCCAAAAGTGTATAGGCAGGAAAGAGACTAATAAAACTAGTCAGCTACAAATCCATGCTACCCTTCATGAAAAAGGAAAGATGATTCAGAGGACGGAGCTGAAAATCACAGAGGTTTATTTCCAGCCCTTGAATCTAATGGAGTTCTTCCAGCTGGATTTCAGAAACACTCCATGTTTTCTTTCAATTTTTTCCCTTTTGAATGGCGATATCTTAATTGTTACCTTACACTTGTTCCACCTTTGTATTTTGGGAGCAGACAACTTGTTCTTAAGTTTCAGAGGCCCATAGGTAGAGAGGAATTGTGCACGAAGATGGATCATACAGAGAGCTTCACCCATAACCAAGTTTAAGTGATTTAGGAACTTTTGAGCTGATGGGAATTTTGGACCGACTTGATGCTATCAGTGGTAGAGACTAGGGAACGCTGGGACAAAGTGGATGTGGTTAACGCAGGAGACAAACATGAATCTCCTTCCTTCAGCTCTGCCTCAACTGTCATTCTGAGGTGTGGCATGGACTGGATTTCCCAGTTACACCTTTTGTTTCTTCTCTGTTTCATCCACACACATAAGTCTTGTCACTTCCTTAACAGGTCCTTGAAGGTGTCTTTCAGGACTACGATTCTTCCTTTCAGACATGTCTGTATCTTGTCTGAGGACTGAGGAGGTTTGTGTCAGTTTTAGGCATTCTCTCACTTAGGTCTGAATTTTATTGTTTCTGTCACATATTCTTCAAAGTTATTGGAAGTTGTGGTAATTTTCATGTTTCATTAAAGATGTAAATATATTTGTATTTTGATAGATTAAACATGTTTCTTTGGGGTATCCTGGGAGAGGAGGAGAGGAAAAAATTCCTTTTGTTATACCATGTTTTTTTGTTTTTTTTGTTTTTTTTGCGGTACACGGGCCTCTCACTATTGTGGCCTCTCCCGTTGCGGAGCACAGGCTCCGGACGCACAGGCTCAGCGGCCATGGCTCACGGGCCTAGCCGCTCCGCGGCATGTGGGATCTTCCCAGACCGGGGCACAAACCCGTGTCCCCTGCATTGGCAGGCAGACTCTCAACCACTGCGCCACCAGGGAAGCCCCTACTATACCATGTTTAATGAGGGATATTATTACCTATTGATACCTGTAAATAAATTAAGCCAGGAAATTGGACATTTGTTAAATAAGTAAATTCTTCCACTTAATAATTAGCTTGTACCCAACCTTGTTTCATAAAGAATTCAGATTAATCTTAACTTTTCTATAATCAATAAACAGACCTCGAATTATAGACCCTTTACTGGTATTGGGAAATCTAAATTATTCTGGTGAATGAACTCCAAAAAGCTAGAGAATGGTTTAGTTCTAAAAGACAGCATCAACTGTTTAAAAAAATCAATATCAAATAATTTTCCAAGTGAATACCACTTGGTATTTGGTATTCACTAGGAAAATCCATCAGGAAAGATTCTTACTGATTTGGAGTTCATTTTTGCTGTATGAAATAGCATGGTATTAGTTTTGTCTCCAGAGTTTAGAGACAATCCTAAGCACGTAAAAGGGAACGTAAATTTTTGGGGTTTTGTGAGAATATTTTTTGCTTGCAGGATGACATTGTTGAGTAAAGGTATAGAGCTAAGCCTGTTATAGTCATCTGCCAATTATTGCATTTTTTGCTCAGGGATTGAGATAATATGGGACAGTAATACTTACAATGTTGAATTGTGTCTTTAACTTCAAATTCCACTCCCCTCCCCCAGTATACCTTTTAAAACTCATATTACCAAGGAATAGCCTACAGATTGATTGAATTTTCCCCAATCCTTAAGGATATGTATACATGTAGGAAAATAACCAAAACGATGGCAGTATGTGGCAAGAAAGACAAGAGGATTGGGTAATTCAAATGTAATTTAACAATTTAGAATAGCTATATTTATTTGGAATTTTTATGCTTCCAACCCTGAAAGGTGACTTTCTTTATTAAAATACTCTTCCAAACTAAGAGAAAAGAAATATGTTTTGAATTATGTATGGTGAGTCCAATAAAAACTGACACTGTGCTAAGTTTTAAGAATTTTTTGTGCTATTATATTTTTCTCAAAGTGAGAACATTTTAACTAAGGTGAGAGGAGCATTTGTCTTTAGTCTGTCAGAGTAAAGTCGTGTTAATGGATTTAATCTGGCTATCCTGAGACTCAGACCTTCAGAGAAAAATGAAGGGCATATTTTTAAAAGTACTTAAAATTAATCATAATACTAATCATTTATGAGACAATGTTTGCATTACTTCTAGTACACAGACACACACACACAAACACACACACAGGCTTTTATTATTGTTTTCAGCTGTTTTGTTTGCGATTTAAAATTTTTTTAATCATTTTTTTCTAGTATGTATTCTAACAAGTTTTTCTTGTATATAGAAAGACTGTTAATTTATATGTTTATTTTATAATCAGTAGTTGTATTTTACCCTCCTAAATTATAATAATTTTCAGCTTATCTTGAGTTTTATAAGTGTGTAATTGTTTCACCTGAAAATGATATAAAATTTTTTCTAATTACACATTATTTACGATATGATTAAAGATATCTTTTTCTTGACTTTTGCATTAATTAGAACTTTTAAAACATTAGATAATATTGATAATGATGAACATTGGTATTTTCTCACTAATTTTAATGTTATTGTGTACCATTGACTTGTTTTAAGTTGTATCCTTCTCTTCCTAGTTTACTAGATGTCTTTATGAAGAGTTTTAATTTCATTTTTATTAAATACTTTTTGAAATCTATGGAGACAGTTTACATTTTATTTGACCTATTGCATTCCCACCTTAAATCTTTGTTCCTCATTATGTGTATTTAAGTATGCTCTTGGGTATTTAGATGTAAAGTTCTTTTAGTCTTTGTTGTTTAATAACAAAGTGCTATTTTTAAAATGCAAATTTATCATTGAACATTTCTTTAGCAGTTTATTATAGGTTTTAACATATTTTTATTAACATCGCTTTTAAAATAAAAGAAAATGCCGCTCATAAGGAATCCTTATAATTTTATCAGAATTATTAACCAAAATTATTTGTTTTATGTAGCTACGTGACATGTTAATATGGCTTAATATGTTCTGGGTTTTTGTCTAAATTCCATGAAGACAGAAAAAGGGAAAGGTCTTTTAGCTTTCTTCATCCAACACTTGCAAATGTATTTAATTTGCTTATAAGTCTAAAAGGCAAAAAAAATCAATATGGAAATAAAAATAAATGTTAGCATATTTATGAACTCTGTATACTTATTCCACTGAAGAAGTGAACCTTTTGAAATAACTGTACTTTGATTATTGAACAATCAAGTGGCTGCAATCACCTAGTTTCCTATTTTATATTAGAAATTTGATTGGATTTATAAAGGTTTGTATGTGTTAATGACACAGTGTTCCCACATTTAACCTTTTGAATTATATAGTAAAGAAAGTTCTGGTGGAATTTATAATATGTACGTTTTTTTCATGAAATGAGGGGATTTAAAAGTAGTAATTGCTATATTTTACTATTCTATTTTTTATTTTTATTTTTTATTTTACTGGAGTATAGTCGATTTACGTTGTTTTAGTTTCAGGTGTTCAGCAAAGTGATTTAGTTATACATATACATATATTCATTCTTTTTTAGATGCTTTTCTCATATATGTTATCACAGAATATTGAGTAGAGTTCCCTGTGCCATACAGTAGGTCCTTGTTGGTTATCTATCTTATATATACTAGTGTGTGTGTGTGTTCATCCCAAGCTTCTGATTTATCCCTCCCCTGCCCCCACATTTCCCTTTGGGCAATCATGTTTGTTTTCGGTATCTGTAAGTCTGTTTCATAAATAAGTTCATTTGTTTATTTTTTTTTAATCGGATTCCACATATGAGTGATATATGATATTTGTCTTTCTCCTTCTGACTTCACTTAGTATAATACTGCTATACTTTAACAAAATTTTAATTAATTCATGTCCTTATTTTATATTCTTTACTCTGATTCAAGTGTTAATGAACGTTTTTGTTCTTCTTTAAATTAAACAATGTTGGTATTTAATTGTAATATAAGAGATCAATGTTCCTTGCATTTATTCTTACCGGTTGTATCATCCAGCGGCATGTTGTTTAACTGCCTTCTTAACCATTTTGCTCTTTGTTTTTTTTTTTTTCTTAACTTATTTATTTTATTTATTTATTTTTGGCTGCATTGGGTCTTCATTGTTGCACATGGGCTTTCTCTAGTTGTGGTGAGCGGGGGCTACTCTTTGTTGCAGTGCGTGGGCTTTTCATTGCAGTGGCTTCTCTTGTTGTGGAGCATGGGCTCTAGGCACGTAGAGCACGGGCTGTAGGCAGTAGTTGTGGCGCATGGGCTTAGTTGCTCTGCGGCATGTGGGATCTTCCTGGACCAGGGCTTGAAACCCGTGTCCCCTGCATTGACAGGCAGATTCTTAACCATTGTACCACCAGGGAAGCCCCGCCCTTTGGTTTTGATTCTTAACATTTTGCTCTTTCATCAGTGATCTTTAAGATCTCATATTTCAGCTTAAGATAAATTAAATGTAAGAAAGTTCCATTGATTTATGAATGGCGATGCTTTAGATTCACTTTCCCTTGTTCATAACATATGGAATTTTTTATACTGATAAATTGGCATTCTTCTTTTAAATTTACTGATGAATAGAGAAAGCGTAGATAAAAGTGTCATGACAAAAAAGTATGACATTCATCTAATTCAAATCAAAGAAAATGAATGCAGCATAAAAACATAAAGTGCTCTAACAGTGACAATATATTAAAAGTACAACATTTAGAAATTGGTCATTTACACTGGGTTATAGATTATTTGACCACCACTTTGAACTCACGTTTGATAACCCCATGCTGAAAACCTCATATGACTGGTCAGTGGCCCATGAGAGCTAAGTTTGCATTTTAATAAATGCATAATATTCACAATGGAAGGAAATCTTGATTATCTGTCACCATTGTTTTTAGCCTGTGAAGTCTTTGTTCATGTGAAGATTATGAAGTGTATTTTTACCTTGGTGATAAATTTAGTTACATAATAATGCAGGTACTGGGCAAAGGGAAAGGATTAGGCTATTTTTACCCATACTTGCAAATACTTCTTAATAATTGACTTCAAAAATGAGGTCTTCTATTCTGGTTTAATAACCCAGGGTCACTAGTAAAGCTTTATTAGCCATCTAACTCTCTCTTGATACACTTAGGACTGGTCCTCAACTTAACGATTTATATACGAGCCCTTTTTAAGTAGTAAGTCGGTGCTGGGGATTTGTGTTGAGGACAGGCCCATTAGGAAGAAATTCACACTTCCAAAATTCCTAGAAGCTCAATTTCTCATCATTTGCTGTAAAGTACATTTACTTGTGTACTGTGTACATGACTGAGATTAATAATAATTTTAGAAAGGAACAACTGCGACGATAGATGTTTTTTCTTTTTATCACACCTACCTATAATGTAAAGCTGACAACTTTATGTCTGTTTCCTAATTCTAAGAATGATCTGCCACCAAGTGTCCTGTTAGTACTAATGTGCTATTATACATTCTTGGGGGTTGTGGGAGAAAAAAATCACACACATGGGATTAGAGTTGGCAAATGCTGAATAATAATTATTCCTTATACTTTTTTGTATTTCCAAAATTTCCTATCATGAACATATAATGCTTTTATTTATTTTTTTAATATTTAAAAAAAAATTTATTGGAGTATAGTTGATTAACAATGTTGTGTTAGTTTCAGGTGTACAGTAAAGTGAATCAGTTATACATCTATATATATATATCTCCACTCTTTTTTAGCTTCTTTACACATATAGTTCATTACACAGTAAGAAATAATATTTTTTCACAGTAAAAGTATATCCCAAACATTTCATAGAATATGCTTATACTAAAAAATTGTTATTTTTTTAAACATCTTTATCGGAGTACAATTGCTTTACAATGGTGTGTTAGTTTCTGCTTTATAACAAAGTGAATGTTATACATATATATATATGTCCCCATATCTCTTCCCTCTTGCATCTCCCTCCCTCCCACCCCTCTAGGTGGTCACAAAGCACAGAGCTGATATCCCTGTGCTTTGAGGCTGCTACCAACTAGCTATCTATTTTAAGTTTGGTAGTATATATATGTCCATGCCACTCTCTCACTTTGTCCCAGCTTACCCTTCCCCCTCCCCATATCCTCAAGTCCATTCTCTAGTAGGTCGGTGTCTTTATTCCTGTCTTGCCCCTAGGTTCTTCATGACCTTTTTTTTTTTTAGATTCCGTATATATGTGTCAGCATATGGTATTTGTTTTTCTCTTTCTGACTTACTTCACTCTGTATGACAGACTCTGAGTCCATCCACCTCACTACAAATAACTCAATTTCGTTTCTTTTTATGGCTGAGTAATATTCCTTTGTATATATGTGTCACATTTTCTTTATCCATTCATCTATTGATGGACACTTAGGTCAATTTTGTTTATCTTCTCAAAGAACTAGCTTTTAGTTGTATTGATCTTTTCTATTGTTTCCTTCATTTCTTTTTCATTTATTTCTGATCTGAAATTTATGATTTCTTTCCTTCTGCTAACTTTGGGGTTTCTTTGTTCTTCTTTCTCTAATTGCTTTTGGTGTAAGGTTGGTTGTTTGTTTGAGATGTTTCTTGTTTCTTAAGGTAGGATTCTATTGCTATAAACTTCCCTCTTAGAACTGCTTTTGCTCTATCCCATAGGTTTTGGGTCGTCATGTTTTCATTGTCATTTGTTTCTAGGTATTTTTTGATTTCCTCTTTGATTTCTTCAGTGATCTCTTGGTTATTAAATAGTGTATTGTTTAGCCTCCATGTGTTTGTATTTTTCACATATTATTTCCTGTAATTGATACCTAGTCTCATAGTGTTGTGGTCAGAAAAGATACTTGATACGATTTCAATTTTCTTAAATTTACCAAGGCTTGATTTGTGACCCAAGATATGATCCATCCTGGAGAATGTTCCATGAGTACTTGAAAGTGTACTCTGTTGTTTTTGGATGGAATGTCCTATAAATATCAATTAAGTCTATCTTGTTTAATGTATCATTTAAAGCCTGTGTTTCTGTATTTATTTTCATTTTGGATGATCTGTCCATTGGTGAAAGTAGGGTGTTAAAGACTCCTAGTATGATTGTGTTAATGTAGATTTCCCATTTTATGTCTGTTAGTATTTGCCTTATGTATTGAGCTGCTCCTGTGTTGGGTGCATAAATATTTACAATTGTTATATCTTCTTCTTGGATTGATCCCTTGATCATTATGTAGTGTCCTTCTTTGTCTCTTGTAATAAATAGTCTTTGTCTTAAAAGCTATTTTGTCTGATATGAGAATTGCTACTCCAGCTTCTTTTGATTTCCATTTGCATGGAATATCTTTTTCCATCCCCTCACTTTCAGTCTGTATGTGTCCCTAGGTCTCAAGTCAGTCTCTTGTAGACAGCATATATATGGGTCTTGTTTTTGTATCCATTCAGCCAGTCTATGTCTTTTGGTTGGATATTTAATTCATTTACATTTAAGGTAATTATCGGTATGTATGTTCCTATAACCATTTACTTATTGTTTTGGGCTTGTTATTGTAGGTCTTTTCCTTCTCTTGTGTTTCCTGCCTAGAGAAGTTCCTTTAGCTTTTTTTGTAAAGCTGGTTTGGTGGTGCTGAATTCTCTTAGCTTTTGCTTGTCTGTAAAGGTTTTAATTTCTCCATCAAATCTGAATGATATCCTTGCTGGGTAGAGTAATGTTGGTTGTAGGTTTTTTTTCCTTCATCACTTTAAATATGTCCTGCCACTCCCTTCTGGCTTGCAGAGTTTCTGCTGAAAGATCAGCTGTTAACCTTATGGGGATCCCCTTGTGTGTTATATGTTGTTTATCCCTTCCTGCTTTTAATATTTTTTCTTCGTATTTAATTTTTGATAGTTTCATTAATATGTGTCTTGGCGTGTTTCTCCTTGGATTTATCCTTTATGGGACTCTCTGTGCTTCCTGGACTTGATTAACTATTTTCTTTCCCATATTAGGGAAGTTTTCAACTAGAATCTCTTCAAATATTTTCTCAGTCCCTGTCTTTTTCTCTTCTTCTTCTGGGACCCCTATCATTCGAATGTTGGTGCATTTAATGTTGTCCCAGAGGTCTCTGAGACTGTCCTCAATTCTTTTCATTCCTTTTTCTTTATTCTGCTCTGCAGTAGTTATTTCCACTATTTTATCTTCCAGGTCACTTATCCATTCTTCTGCCTCAGTTATTCTGCTATTAATCCCTTCTAAAAAATTTTTAATTTCATTTATTGTGTTGTTCATCACTGTTTGTTTGCTCTTTATTTCTTCTACATCCTTGTTAAACGTTTCTTTTATTTTCTCCATTCTATTTCCAAGATTTTGGATCATCTTTACTATCATTACTCTGAATTCTTTTTCCGGTAGACTGCCTATTTCCTCTTCATTTTTTAGGTTTGGTGGGTTTTTACCTTGCTTCTTCATCTGCTGTGTGTTTCTCTGCCTTCTCATTTTGCTTATCTTACTGTGTTTGGGGTCTCCTTTTTGCAGGCTGCAGGTTCGTAGTTCCCATTGTTTTTGGTGTCTGTCCTCAGTAGCTAAGGTTGGTTCAGTGGGTTGTGTAGGCTTCCTGGTGGAGGGGACTAGTGCCTGTGTTCTGGTGGATGGGGCTGGATCTTGTCTTTCTGGTGGGATGGTCTGCATCTGGTGGTGTGTTTTGAGGTGTCTGTGGCCTTATTATGATTTTAGGAAGCCTCTCTGCTAATGGATGGGGTTGTGTTCCTGTCTTGCGAGTTGTTTGGCATACGGTGTCCATCACTGTAGCTTTCTGGTCATTGAGTGGAGCTGGGTCTTGGCGTTGAGATGGAGATCTCTGGGAGATTTTCGCCATTTGATATTACGTGGAGCTGGGAGGTGTCTTGTGGACCAGTGTCCTTCTGAATGTGTCTCTCCCACCTCAGAGGCACAGCCCTGACTCCTGGCTGGAGCACCAAGAGCCTGTCATCACACGGCTCAGAATTAAAGGGAGAAAAAAAAGAAAGAAAAAAAGAAAGGAAGAAGAAGATTTAAAAAAATAAAGTAAAATAAAATAAAGTTATTAAAATAAAAAATAATCATTAATAATTTTTTAAGTAATAATAAAAAAAGCAAAGAGAGCAACCAAAGCACAAAACAAATCCACCAATGATAACAAGTTCTAAAAACTTTCCAAAAAAAACAAAAAACAAAAACAAAAACGGAGAGACAGAACCCTAGGACAAATAATAAAAGCAAAGCTATACAGACAAAGTCACACACAGAAGCATACACATACACACTCACAAAAAGAGAAAAAGGAAAAAAATATATATATATTGTTGCTCCCAGCGTCCATCTCCTCAATTTGGGATGATTCGTTGTCTATTCAGGTATTCCACAGATGCAGGGTACATCAAGTTGATTGTGGAGATTTAATCCACTGCTCCTGAAGCTGCTGGGAGAGATTTCCCTTTCTCTTTTGTGTTCGCACAGTTCCTGGGGTTCAGTTTGGATTGGCCACGCCTCTGTGTCTGGGTCGCCTGAGGGCATCTGTTCTTCGCTCAGACAGGACGGGGTTAAAGGAGCAGCTGATACGGGGGCTCTGGCTCACTCAGGCCAGGGGGAGGGAGGGGTACGGATGCGGGATGAGCCTGCGGCGGCAGAAGCCGGCATGACGTTGCACCAGCCTGAGGCGCCCCGTGCGTTCTCCCAGGGGAGTTGTCCCTGCATCACGGGACCCTGGCAGTGGCGGGCTGCACAGGCTTCCGGGAGGGGAGGTGGGGATAGTGACCTGTGCTTGCACACTGGCTTCTTGGTGGCGGCAGCAGCAGCCTTAGCGTCTCCTGCCTGTCTCTGGGGTCCGTGCTGATAGCCGCGGCTCGCTCCCATCTTTGGAGCTCTTTAAGCGGCGCTCTTAATCCCGTCTCCTCGCGCACCATGAAACAAAGAGGGAAGAAAAAGTCTCTTGCCTCTTCGGCAGCTCCAGATTTTTTCCCGAACTCCCTCCTGGCTAGCCGTGGTGCACTAACCCCTTCAGGCTGTGTTCACTCCACCAGTCCTCTCCCTGCGCTCTGACCGAAGCCCGAGCCTCAGCTTCCGGCCCCCGCCTGCCCCGCGGGTGAGCAGACAAGCCTCTCGGGCTGGTGAGTGCTGGTTGGCACCGATCCTCTGTGTGGGAATCTCTCTGCTTTGCCCTCCGCACCCCTGTTGCTGTGCTCTCCTCCGCGGCTCTGAAGCTTCTTCCCCCCTCCGCCACCCGCAGTCTCCGCCCGTGAAGGGGCTTCTAGTGTGTGGAAACCTTTCCTCCTTCACAGCTCCCTCCCACTGGTGCAGGTCCTATCCGTCCCTATCCTTTTGACTCTGTTTATTCTTTTTTCTTTTGCCCTACCCAGGTACGTGGGGAGTTTCTTGCCTTTTGGGAGGTCTGAGGTCTTCTGCCAGCGTTCAGTAGGTGTTCTGTAGGAGTTGTTCCACGTGTAGATGTATTTCTGATGTATCTGTGGGGAGGAAGGTGATCTCCGCGTCTTACTCTTCCACCGTCTTGAAGCTCCTCCTCCTGTAATGCTTTTAAAACCATAAAATAATGTTAAAATAATCATGGAACCAAAATATTTACCAAACAAAAGTATGTCTTTAGTATGATTCCATTTACAATGTTTTTTAAAATCCCTGTGATTCTTGAAGTACAAGTCTGGGGACCACTGCCTTAAATATTCAAATTCAGGGCCTGCAGTAGGGAAGCAGTGGGACCTGAATAATACAATCGGCCTGTGCAGGAGAGGGAGGGACAGGCATCTTTGGGTCCTCTGAACACTCACCATCTATTCTAAATATTAAGCATAATGAGCCTTGCTTATCTGAGAGGCAGGAGATAACTATAGGTGTCTAAGGAGGTCCCACTGTGGGGTTTTATTCTGGCTTCCATCCTTAGCAAACTAAGAGGGTTATAATCAGTTGATGAACTGTGGTTTTGACCTGAGGGGTTGTCAATAGTCTGTAGAAAATAAATTCTTGTGGAGAAGACTAACATCAGAAAACCATCTGGAAATCTGGAAAGAGCTATGAGTTCTTGTGAGAGAAACCATAGTGCTGACTATGCACGGACAGCTAAAGGATTTAGAAAGATTAGAAGAAGACTTCAAAGGGAGAGGCCACCAGAAAACTAGCAACCCCTGAAGGCGCTAACAGTCCCATGATACCAGGAACAGTGTGTTTAAAATGATATGGCATCCTCATTGAAAGGACCGACTTTCAAGTTAGAATTAAGATTATACTGGCCTCACCACTTACTGTGAGGCCATGAAAATGCTCTTTAACCTCTATATGCCTCAGTGTCTTGAGCTATGTTATGAGTATGCTAGTATTGAACTCATAGGATTGTCAGTAAGTCACACATATGTGATTTTAGGATTAATTTAGCTAATGTACATAACCTGCTTAGCACACTGCCTGCTATATACTAAGCTCCCAATGAATACTATTAATTATTGTTGTATTTATTTGTTAATTAAAAAGCCTTTTATTGACCCTTTCCCAGTATCAGGCACATGGCTAGGTGCTAGGAGATTCAATGGTTAGCAAACAATCATGGACCTTGTCTGCCTGTAACTGATAGTCTTGTGAACGAGGCAGATCTCAAGTAATAATAGGAATAATATAATTACAAACTTCAGTAAGTGTAATGGAGGAAAAGTACAGAGAACAATAACTCTGAGATGATATAATGTGAAAGCTTGATCTAGTTGGTGAGAGTTAGAGGACACTTTGAGAAGAGACATGAAGGTGTTGTAGACGTTGATGAGGCAACGGAGGAAAGGGTTTGGGAGGAGAACATACCAGCTACACAGAACATCTTATGCAAAGCTTCTGAAGTAGGAGGATGCAAGATGTGATTCTGAAACTGAAAGAAAGCCAAGGTTGCTAGAGTAGAGATGGAAGAGGAGGCAGGGGCCAGAATGTTCAAAGTCTTTCAGGGCATAGTAAGGACTTGGCATTATTTTAAGAGCATCAGGAAGCCATTGAGTAGGAAAATGAACCAGGGAAACTGCTGAGTAGGAAAATGAACTAGGGAACTGCTGAATAGGAAAATGTATTAAAAATACTTTAAAAAATATTATTCTGGAGCTTCCCTGGTGGCGCAGTGGTTGAGAGTCCGCCTGCCGATGCAGGGGACACGGGTTTGTGCCCCGGTCCGGGAGGATCCCGCGTGCCGCGGAGCGGCTGGGCCCGTGAGCCGCTGAGCCTGTGCGTCCGGCAGCGGGAGAGGCCGCGGCAGTGGGAGGCCCGCGTACCGAAAAAAATATATATATATATATATTATTCTGGCTGCTGTTTAGAGGCAAGATCCAAAGGGCCAAGAAGACTGTTTAGGAGGCAAAAATGTTTGTATAAAAATAGATGATAGTTTTTCTAGGAGGGTGGCAGTGGGTAGTGCGGTGTCAAGATCTAGTTTTCTAGGTTGTGCCATTAAATAGGGGCTATTTACTGAGACAGGGAATCCTAGAACAGGACAGACATTGGTGCCTATTTGTTAGCCAAGTGGAGTTGTCAATTAGGCAACTGGATATCATGATTTTGCCATATTTTGTTAACGCTAAGATGTATATTTTCATATTTTAATGTCTCTAAAATTGAGCTATATCTTATAATCAATGGTATGCCCTAGTTAAATTTCCAGTCTTTTATATTTCTTCGTGGTGTGTAAACTAACGGGGTCATCAACATCTATAATGTCTTAGATTCAACAAAATATGCTAATAATAGCAACAAGGAAGACCACCGTAACATCAGTTAGTAGCTCACAAGCACTAATTAACACAAAACTTCTGATCAGTATAGAACAGGAACCACTTACCCTTAGAATATCCAAAATAGTGTAGGAGTGACCAGAAAGAGCAACGACTTCAGGATGACTGTCCACTTTTCCACCCACCCATCCAGAAGACAAGTAAGATGGGGGACAAGACAGGAAACTGCCCTCATTATCTAAATAGGATAGAGGCTGTACCAGCATCTGTTAAATGAAGAGCATGATAATAATAGTAATAACACTTAAATAATGCTGGCCATAGACTAGGTGTTCTTCTAAAGACTTTATATCAGCTCATGACAACACTATTATGTGAACAGTTTTACTATGATACTGAGCTGGAAAGAGGTTAGCTAACTTGCTTCGGGTCACACAGATCATAAATGGCAGATCCAGGTTCACACCCAAGCAGTGGTCAGCTCTAAAGCCTCTGCTCTCAACCACTGCTGCTACCTCTAATGAAGATAATTAATTACTTGGTGACCTGGGAGCAATAGAGATTTATGGAACTATTGTGTGGGCTTTTGCCAGACCTAGACACATACATCTAAGATCCTCAGAGTTTTACTATGTACATGGCTTGGGGAAGAAGGCATAAGGAAGAGCTCTTATTCTTTTGAGTTCTGAGAACTGTATTATTACATCTAAATGTAATGTGGCAATATTGACTTAGTGACTTAGCAGTGTATCAAAAGGAAGGTGCTTTATAAATAACACATTATCAATATCAGCAACAAAAATTAAATTCCTGTTTTTATCTTGGGATGACATATGTAATAAAACAAAAAGAAGAGGACATGTTTTACAAGCCATATGTCTTCTAAAATGAAAAATGCTTACTTGTAATCAACTTTGATATTATGAAAGGAGGTACAATTATTCCAAAATCATTATGCCTTGTTTATATAAGCTCTAAGTCTCCATTTGTATTACCTGATGGCAGGTGGTGGCATTAGCAAGATTCTGAGCTGAAAACCTTGAATGTGTGTCTGATACTATAGCTATCACGATACCACATTGTCATGGCAAGTTCAGCTTCCACAGACTTCATGTGTTTCTGCTTAAGTCTTCAATCAGGATAAGCCAGGAATAGAAAGTGGCAGGTCTACATTCACCACTGCTTAGATTTTAGTGTAGGCATTTTATTTTTCCCCAAATGAAAACATTTGCCTTTATGGAAAATAAAATGCTTTATTAAAACTGATAAGCATAGGACTTCCCTGGTGGCGCAGTGGTTGAGAGTCCGCCTGCCAATGCAGGGGCACGGGTTCATGCCCCGGTCCGGGAAGATCCCACATGCCGCGGAGCGGCTGGGCCCATGAGCCATGGCCGCTGAGCCTGCGTGTCCGGAGCCTGTGCTCCGCAACAGGAGAGGCCACAACAGTGAGAGGCCTGTGTACCGCAAAAAAAAGAAACCCCAAAACTAATAAGCATAGCCCTATTAAATAACGTTACTAAACATCTTGTTTAAGCTAAAGGAATTAGAAAGATATAAATCTTGAAGAGGAGAGAAATCTAAGTGTAATTTGGTTCTTCACACTAAAAAGGCTGCTATTATTGCTAGATTTTTCTACTTTATTTTTTTTTCTTTATGGTTTTGAAGAGGGAAACTCTGATCTATTTTATTTCCTCACTTTGTGTGTGATGGAAAACTTCAGGATTGTATTTAATTTCACTCTATGATTTCTCATAATGTAATTAATGCTGCATCCTCCTTCACAATTCATCCTCCTTCACAAAACGCTGTCGCCTTCACAACTTGAAGAGACCTCTACTGCCTGAGGATCTCCCTTGATCAACTTCTTGAAGAAGTATAATCAGAATGAAAAAGTAAAGCAGGGTTGACTCTTTAGCACTGCTTTGTAATAGTTCTGGCTTCCTTTCTTCTGTTGACAGATGAGAAAGGATTTAGAATTATTTAAATGAGATATATCTAATAACTGCATGTCTGAGCACATATGAAGATGTCTGCTTTTTTAGTTAGAGGGGAATAATTTTGAACTTTTCCTTTTAAGAAGAGGCAGAAAACTTCCTAAGATGTTTATAATTGAAAGATGCAATAACTTTATTTCCTGGCTCTCTCATGGTTTTTATTAGTGTTGGAATAATACTAGATGAAAATTAAAACTAACACACTCATGTAGTACTTATAGACATGGTGCTATAAATTTTGATATATCTCTTATATCACTTAATCCTAACAATAACCCTATGATGTCAGTATTATCACCAGGAGATAAATGTGATTCATCTAATATTTCATAGCCTGTTAATGGTGATTCAAGAATTAAAACCCAGGTCTGTTTGTATCAATCAGGATCCAGTTAGAAACTAAAACTACATGGTGACTTGAGAAGGAAAAGATTAATATAAAGAATTATTAACTATGATGGTGATTAAATAAGATTGGCTACGAAGGGTAAAAAAAAACCTAAAGAATTGAGAAGAGCAGATATAAGGAGTGGCGCTAACCCTCGGTCTGAGGCAGAGCACTTAAGGAAAGAACAAATTTTAAAGAGTGCCCCTTACCCTCTCCCTTTACCCTGGGATCCAGCTCTTCTTGAAGAGGACATAGCTGTGACCCAGTGAGTGGCAGAGACGTTTGCTGAGGTAGCATGCTAGTGGAACTCCCAGGGAAGCCACTCTCTGGGGTTCTGGGGAAACTTCCCATAAGGAGGTGTCTCAGTGTGGAACCCATTCAAGGGAAGTTGGTGCCTCACGGAACGTGCTAGCCAGCTCCTAGAGTGTGAGTCAGGGAAGCCCTGTGGGGTGCCAAGCAACATGGCCCAGAAGGTGCCCTGCACTGCTGCTGGTCACTATGCACAGTAGGAGCTATCAGACAAAAGCCCCCGGAACCAGGAAGAGCCTCTTTGTCCTCTAGTTTTCTACCTTACCCTCTATGAAGGATGCTTAAAAATTTCCCATATGGCAAGGGAGAAATATTCTAGTCTCACAAATAGGACAATGAAGGGTGGATTTAGGGTGAGGCAATAGATGGATACTACCCGCCAACAAATCTGCTTTCTTAATCATTTAATCATTATGTTGTACTGCCTTATACTTACTGTACCACAAAATATGATATTTGAAAAAATAAAGGGGAAAAAAGGGAAGGAAGGTAGAGGTAGGAAGAAAAAGATAGACAATGTAACAGGATTATAAATGAAGATTTACATCAGTATCTCTCTTTTCTTTGAAATGTTTCTAGGTAGAGTCACTTTGAATTAATTGCTCAGGAGACTGCCTTATTAAATTTTAGGATATTGGCTTATCAACCAAAAACTGAAGACACAAACTGCAGGCCCAAGGGCCATAACCAAAGATTTTTCACTCTACAATTTAAATTATTTTTTAATCCCAGCTTTCTCATCTACTGGTTAATGCAGGTCATGTTCACTTGACAAACATTTGTTTGCAAATAAGAGCTTCTCCTCAGACAATCCAAATCCTAATTGCATCATTTACAGACTGTAAGATTTAGGCAAGTTATTTAATTTCTTTGGGCCTCCAATTCCTCATGTAAAATGATGATAACAACAGTATCTACCTTACAGATGTGTTATGAATATTAAGTGTGTTAATATTCAAAAGCACTTGGGACCATTTCTTGCATATAGTAAGTGCTATATAAATATTTGTATAGATGTTATTATATTTTCTTAAAGACCATATCCTAAAAATATGTATTCTTTCAGTAGTTCCAGTTTATGGAACTCTTCATTTAATCAACATTTTTGTCAGATTATTCTGATTTCATTGTTTAATGGCAATTAAAAAAATATGATTACGTTATAGTATGTATAATGTGAATGCTGTTAGTTGGTTATCTTACTTTTTTCTACAGCTATTAACAACAGTGCTTTAAACTGATAGTGTTTGAAGATTCTACTAGCAAGCCCGTACTCCTTAATTTTTGCTATGAATTATCTAAACGGTAAGATTTTTGGTGAAGTATTTTTGGCTAAAGAAAACTACGTTGTCAGCATAACCATTAGCATTCAAATTATTCAATAGTTTTAAATTTACATCCCTTAAAAGAAACACATTAGAAATTTTGTAAAAATGTCTAAAATTAAAAACAAATTAATGTTCTTTTTTTTTACAGAACACCATGCAAAATACTCTGATATCATCAAGAAGTCCAATGCAATTGAAATGTTATTTACACTCTACCCTCCTCAAGGTGCCCATGTGCGTACTAATATGAGGCTTAGGTCAACTTGGCTAAGACCCATAGTAAATGGGGAAGAAGGATATAAATATATAGGTAAGATGCTGAACCTTATAATTTCCTTTTATAATAAGGCAGAAATGACCTTGTACTTTATATAACCCTTATCCATCACTTAGATGATATGGGATGATAGGCCCTATAGAATATTCCCTTTCGTTCTTGAGTATTATGCTTGCAATTTAAAAAGTGGCTGATTTATACTTTGGTGACTCCATTAAAATAGTGGAAACACTGTGTTTATCCATTTATCTGATGATGGATATTTGGCTTGTTTTTTAGAAAAAGTGATACTACAAGGAAAGCTGCTACGAACATTCATGTACTGGACTGTATATAGACACATGTATGCATTTCTCTTGACTAAACTGTTTTCCAGCATGGTTAAACCATTTCATATTCCCCATCAGTAGAAATATGAGAGTTGCATTTATTCCATGGCCATATCAATACTCAGTGTAATCAGTTTTTCTAATTTTAGCCATTCTAAGAGATAGCATTGATATTCCATTGTGGTTTTAATTTGCATTTCTCTAGTAGACAATGATATACAGCATATTTTCATGTATTTGTCATTTGTGTATCTTCTTTGGTGAAATGTCTGTTCAAATTTTTGGCCAGTTTTATATTTTTTGCTGTTGTTTTAAGTGTTGAGAGTCCTTTAGATATTCTGAATATAAATTATTTAACATATATATGCTTCGCAAATATTTTCTCCCAGTCTGTGGCTTGTCTTTTCTTTCTCTTAATAATATCTTCTGAAGAGCAGAAGATTTTAATTTTGATGAAGTCCAGTTTACCACTGTATTCTTTTATGACTCACGCTTTTACTGTCATATCCAAGAAATATTGGTTAGACCTCTGGTCACAAAGTTTTCTTCTAGAAATATAGTTTTAAATTTTATATTTCAGTATATAATTTGTTTTGAGCTCTGTTTCGTGCACGACTCAAGATTGAAGTTTTGTCTTTTTTCTAACATATTGATACCCAAATGTGCTAGCACTATTTGTTGAAAAGACTATCCTTCTATGAATTAACTTTGTATTTTGGAAAACCAGATAGTCCAAAGAAAATATATAGATGGCAAATAAGCACATGAAAAGATGATCAATATTATTAGTCATTAGGAAAATACAAATAAAAGCCATAATGTCATACCACTACTCATCTATTAGAATGACTAAAATAAAATTTAAAAATCTGACAATACCAAATCTGGCAAGAATGTAGAAAAACTGGAACATTCATACATTGCTGGTGGAAATACTAAATTGTACAACCCATTTCTAAAGATTTTGATACTTATAAATTAATATGCTCTAACCATAAAGCCTAGCCATCATACTCCTAGGTAATTTCCTAAGAGGATTGAAAGTATTTGTTTACACAAAAACCTATATATAAATATATGTAGCTGCTTAATCATAATTGCCAAGGGCTGGAAAAACACAAATGTTCTTCAACTGGTGAATGGATAATCAAAATTTGTTAACATTTGTACAGTGAAATAGTATCCAGCAATAAAGAGGAATGAGATACTGATACAATAACATGGATGAATTTCAAATGCATCATGTTAAGTGAAAGAAGCCAAACTCAAAGGCTATATATTGATTCCATTTAAATGACACTTTGGAAAAGCAAAACTAGTAGGACAGAGTCAGCCCTGTGATTGTCAGGGGTTAATGCTGGTGGGAGGGTTTGACTACAGAGAGGTTGCATGAGGGAGTTATTCTTAGGGTGATGAAACTGTTCTGCATAGCTAAAACAAACTGTATGCCAAAAAGAATGAATTTTGCTGAAAGTAAAATTTTTAAAATAAACACAAAATAAAAAGAGAATAATTTAAGAATGGCAAACAAATCCAAAAATGATGCGCACTGCTATTAGTCATTAGGGAGATGTAAATTAAACACAGTAGGATACCACTACACACCTACCTTAAGGGCTAAATTAAAAAGTCAGAACACACCAAGTGCAGCAGCTGGAACACTAATATCCTGCCAATGCAAATGTAAAATTTTAAAATCACCATGCAAAATGGTTTGACATTTTCTTAAAAAGTTATAGATACACTTACTATATGACTCAGCCATACCACTCCTAGATATTTGTCCATGAAAAAGTATACGTACATACAGGGACTTGTACATGAATATTCATAGATTCTTTTTTTGTTAAAGACCCAAACTAGAAACAACTCAAATGCCCATCTACAGGTGAAAGGATAAACAAATTGTGATATATCCATGCAGAATACTACTCATCAATATAAAAGAACAAACTATTGACAGTATATAATACATATAACAAACAATATGGCTGAATCTCACATGAATTATGCTGAAAAAGGTTAGACAAAAAAGAGTACAAGAGTATGATTCCGTTTATATAAAAGTCTAGAAGTTGCAAACAAACTAGGCCTGTGACAGAATCAGATCCGTGGTTACCTGGGACAGAGGTGGGAAATAGAAGTGAGACCTGATGGATTACAAAATTTGAGGGATGCTGTCAATAGAAATGTTTATTAACTTGATTGTGGTGATAGGTGATGGTTCCATGGATGCAAACATATGTCAAAATTCATCAAATTATACACTTTAAGTACATGTAGTTTTTTATTTACACGTCAATAAAGCTGTAAAAATAAAGTTGAAGACATAAAGTTAAACAACCAAGATAGTTAAATTTGTATTTTGGGATTTTTTGAAAGATGACTTCTCTTTAAGTTTAAAAGTAGCATATTAGAACTCATCTGGAGAGTCACAAATTTAATGCAGTCTCATTTGGCTTGTGCATATAAAGATCTATTTAAGTGCTCAGTTCTGAAAGATAGCCTGGAAGAAGAAGCGGGAAAGAAAGAGAAAGAAAATTATGAAAAGGAGGTTGAAGGCTTTAGGTTCTATAAGATGAACCAAGACCCTGATTGCAATTTATTTTCTCTTTGCAATTTTCTCTCTGAAAGTTAACCTATCATTCTAAAAGATTTGTGTTCATTGTCTAAAGCCCATTTGTGAACATTTGGTTCAAATAAAACAAATAGGAAATACGGAAGTGGCCTTATAAGTTGAGGACTCCATCTTCTGAGGTTTTATGCTTTCTTTCTCCTTTTTAGTAGGTGGCCAGGGCCTTGCATCTTTTTGAATTATAGTTGTTATTAAATTGATTGACAATAGAGTTTGCAGCATTTACCTTGAAAAAGATTAGTCTATTATAGAGTGCTTTCTGAAACTCAGTTAACTCCTTGACTATAAACATTTTAGGGAATATAGCTCTGGGAATTTATTACATGTTCCAATATTAATACTCCACAATGTAGGCACTCCTGTTTATTGATTTCACTCTGTAGATTTAGAGATGTATCATCAGCAAGAACTGAAGAGTAGTTAACAGAGTTACTGAATGCTCTGTAAATGGCATGGGCTACTAACAAAGTATGTAGTATTAAGACCATACATACTCTAAAAATATTTCATATATCCATATTTTATATCCCAGAATTCCTAGCACAGTGGCTTGAATGTAAGTGGAATGCTGCATATGTCATAATTTCAAATTGCTTAATAGGCACAAAATATTTATTCTGAATCATAATTTTGTAATCTTAGACCATCAATGAAGTTAAAAAAAAAAGTCTTTAAATTTTTTTCCGGGAGCATAGTCTTGTCAAACCTGTTTTCGGAAAGGTTATTTGGAGGGCTAGTCTTTTAATATGTCTTTGGTTATCTTTCCTTATGAGTTGTCTGTTTCTGAGCTCCCCTGACCTTATGGCCTATCACAGGTACACTGAACTTGTTCCTCTCCTTCATTAAGTTTTTGTGACTTTGGTGAATTTCCAGCCTGGAAGCTGTATATTACATTAATGAGCTCTTGGAATTCTAATAGGAATACCTAGAAAGGGGTAGGTTAGTCATTGCTTTCAGGGAAGTAATTTAGGGAATACAAATGAATGATTAAACTACTTTCTCAAACCAATGGTCCATTCTTAACTGAAATCATATTGTTATATTAATGTAAGTTTTCTAATCAGTTCAGATTCTGAGTAATGAGCAAAGACCTCTAGTTCTATTTCTTTTTCATACATCATTTTGAGCCCTTATGTAGTAAGTTTTACTTACCTTTATAACATATGGTTATTTAAGTTGTATAATTAATACTGGAACCTGATTTCCTGGCCTAATCACTATTATGTTACGTATTACAAGTACAAGGTATCTTTTTATGCCCTTCAGTTTATTCCACTGCCTTCAGGCAAGACCTGATATACATTAGCCAAATGGGAATCTGTCCCATCTTTAAAGACTGTGGCAATTACTCAGTCATCCTTGACAGCTCAGAATTTTCTACTTTGCAACATGACTTTCTTTTCTCATGCATCCTTTATTGCAGTTGTAGCTGTTTCACTCTCCACAAAACAAAGGCTATGCCTACAAGATTAAGACCTTTTCTTTTTTCTGAAAATATTCCTTTTCAAACATTATTCCTCAGAAGTCCCCTTTCTAATCCTTAATGTCTTTTGGCACTTCTCTCTAAACTTTCCCACATTTTCTCATTTGTTTTAAGTGATGGAACTCAGACTAATATATAATAATCCAATAAGTCTGATTTATTATGAATATAATCCTACTTACTACATGTTCTGCTTATATCTTTTGTGCTTTTTTAGACCTTTAAAATACACATCTCCGGGCTTCCCTGGTGGCACAGTGGTTGAGAGTCCGCCTGCCGATGCAGGGGACGCGGGTTCGTGCCCCGGTCCGGGAAGATCCCACATGCCGCGGAGCGACTGGGCCCGTGAGCCATGGCCATTGAGCCTGCGTGTCCGGAGCCTGTGCTCCGAAACGGGAGAGGCCACAGCAGTGAGAGGCCCGTGTACCGCAAAAAAAAAAAAAAAAAAATACACATCTCCGCATTTACTTGGATTTCTATCTATCATTTTTAATCTCCTTTTATGGACATATTTCTTGTAGCTATTTGATATATGTGTAATTTATTTTGCCTTCTTAAATTTCCTACCCTGACTTCTCCTGATTTTCCTTAACTTATTTAGAATATGGACATTTATTACTCTTGTCAAAACTCAGTTGACAATGTTGAACCCATTCTCTGAGGTGTTTTATAAGATTATTATATAATGTAAAACCCAAATAAATCCTGATTTGAAAGGAGCTCCATATATACATATATATATATATATATATATATATATAATTAACATCTTTATTGCAGTATAATTGCTTTACAATGGTGTGTTAGTTTCTGCTTTATAACAAAATGAATCATTTATACATATACATATGTCCCCATATCTCTTCCCTCTTGCGTCTCCCTCCCTCCCACCCTCCCTATCACAACCCTCTAGGTGGTCACAAAGCACTGAGCTGATCTCCCTGTGCTATGCGGCTGCTTCCCACTAGCTATCTATTTTATGTTTGGTAGTGTATATATGTCCATGCCACTCTCTCACTTTGTCCCAGCTTACCCTTCCCCCTCCCCATATCCTCAAGTCCATTCTCTAGTAGGTCTGTGTCTTTATTCCCATCTTGCACCTAGGTTCTTCATGACCTTTTTTTTTTTTTTTCTTAGATTCCATATATATGTGTTAGCATACGGTATTTGTTTTTCTCTTTCTGACTTACTTCACTCTGTAGGACAGACTTTAGGTCCATCCACCTCACTACAAATAACTCAATTTCGTTTCGTTTTATAGCTGATTAATATTCCATTGTATATATGTGCCACACCTTCTTTATCCATTCATCTGTTGATGGACAGGTTGCTTCCATGTCCTGGCTATTGTAAATAGAGCTGCAATGAACATTGTGGTATATGACTTTTTTTGAATTATGGTTTTCTCAGAGAATATGTCCAGTAGTGGGATTGCTGGGTCTTATGGTAGTTCTATTTTTAGTTTTTTAAGGAACCTCCATACTGTTCTCCACAGTGGCTGTATCAGTTTACATTCCCACCAACAGTGCAAGAGGGTTCCCTTCTCTCCACGCCCTCTCCAGCATTTATTGCTTGTAGATTTTTTGATGATGGCCATTCTGACCGGTGTGAGATGATACCTCATTGTAGTTTTGATTTGCATTTCTCTAATGATTAATGATGTTGAGCATTCTTTCATGTTTTGATGGCAATCTGTATATCTTCTTTGGAGAAATGTCTATTTAGGTCTTCTGCCCATTTTTGGATTAGGTTGTTTGTTCTTTTGGTATTGAGCTGCATGAGTTGCTTGCATGTTTTGGAAATTAATCCTTTGTCAGTTGCTTCCTTTGCAAATATTTTCTCCCATTCTGAGTGTTGTCTTTTCGTCTTATTTATGGTTTCCTTTGCTGTGCAAAAGCTTTTAAGTTTCATTAGGTCCCATTTGTTTATTTTTGGTTTCATTTCCATTTCTCTAGGTGGTGGGTCAAAAAGGATCTTGCTGTGATTTATGTCATAGAGTGTTCTGCCTATGTTTTCCTCTAAGAGTTTGATAGTGTCTGGCCTTACATTTAGGTCTTTAATCCATTTTGAGTTTATTTTGGTGTATGGTGTTAGGGAATGTTCTAATTTCATACTTTTAAATGTAGCTGTCCAGTTTTCCCAGGACCACTCATTGAAGAGGCTGTCTTTTCTCCACTGTATATTCTTGCCTCCTTTATCAAACATAAAGTGACCATATGTGCATGGTTTATCTCTGGGCTTTCCATTCTGTTCCATTGATCTATATTTCTGTTTTTGTGTCTTGATTACTGTAGCTTTGTCATATAGTCTGAAATCAGGGAGCCTGATTCCTCCAGCTCCATTTTTCTTTCTCAAGATTGCTTTGGCTGTTCAGTGTCTTTTGTGTTTCCATACAAATTGTGAAATTTTTTGTTCTAGTTCTGTGTAAAATGCCAGTGGTAGTTTGATGGGGATTGCATTGAATCTGTAGATTGCTTTGGGTAGTAGAGTCATTTTCACAATGTTGATTCTTCCAATCCAAGAACATGGTATATCTCTCCATCTAGTTGTATCATCTTTAATTTCTTTCATCAGTGTCTTATAATTTTCTGCATACAGGTCTTTTGTCTCCTTAGGTAGGTTTATTCCTAGATATTTTATTCTTTTTGTTGCAATGGTAAATGGGAGTGTTTCCTTAATTTCACTTTCAGATTTTTAATTATTAGTGTGTAGGAATGCTAGAGATTTCTGTGCATTAATTTTGTATCCTGCTACTTTACCAAATTCATTGATTATCTCTAGTAGTTTTTTGGTAGCATCTTAAGGATTCTCTAGATATAGTATCATGTCAACTGCACACAGTGGCAGCATTACTTTTTCTTTTCCGATTTGGATTTCTTTTATTTCTTTTTCTTCTCTGATTGCTGTGGCTAAAACTTCCAAAACTATGTTGGATAATAGTGCTGAGAGTGGGCAACCTTGTCTTGTTCCTGATCTTAGTGGAAATGGTTTCAGTTTTTCACCATGGAGGACGATGTTGGCTGTAAGTTTGTCATATCAGACCTTTATTATGTTGAGGAAAGTTACCTCTATGCCTAGTTTCTGGAGGGTTTTTATCATAAATAAGTGTTGAATTTTGTCGAAAGCTTTCTCTGCTTCTATTGAGATGATCATATGGTTTTCATTCTTCAATTTGTTAATATGGTATATGATATTAATTGATTTGCATATATTGAATAATCCTTGCATTCCTGGGATAAACCCCACTTGATCATTGTGTATGATCCTTTTAATGTGCTGTTGGATTCCGTTTGCTAGTATTTTGTTGAGGATCTTTGCAACTATGTTCATCATCGATATTTGCCTGTAGTTTTCTTTCTTTGTGATGTCTTTGTCTGGTTGTGGTATCAGGGTGATGGTGGCCTCGTAGAATGAGTTTGGGAGTGTTCCTCCCTCTGCTATATTTAGGAAGAGTTTGAGAAGGATAGGTGTTAGCTCTTCTCTAAATGTTTGACAGAATTCGCCTGTGAAGCCATCTGGTCCTGGGCTTTTGTTTGTTGCCAGATTTTTAATCACAGTTTCAATTTCAGTGCTGGTGATTGCACTGTTCATATTTTCTATTTCTTCCTGGTTCACTCATGGAAGGTTGTGCATTTCTAAGAATTTGTCCATTTCTTCCAGGTTGTCCATTTTATTGGCATAGAGTTGCTTGTAGTAATCTCTCATGACCGTTTGTACTTCTGCAGTGTCAGTTATTACTTCTCCTTTTTCATTTCTAATTTTATTGATTTGAGTCTTCTCCCTTTTTTTCATGAACAGTCTGCCTAATGGTTTATCAATTTTGTTTATCTACTCAAAGAACCAGCTTTTAGTTTTATTGATCTTTGCTATCATTTCCTTCATTTCTTTTTCATTTATTTCTGATCTGATCTTTATGATTTCTTTCCTTCTGCTGACTTTAGGGTTTTTTTTGTTCTTCTTTCTCTAATTGTGTTAGGTGTAAGGTTGGTTGCTTATTTGAGATGTTTCTTGTTTCTTGAGATAGGATTGTTTGCTATAAACTTCCCTCTTAGAATTCCTTTTGCTGCATCCCAAAGGTTTTGGGTCATCGTGTTTCCATTGTCATTTGTTTCTAGGTATATTTTGATTTCCTTTTGATTTCTTCAGTGATCTCTTGGTTATTAAGTAGTGTATTGTTTAGCCTCCGAATGTTTGTATTGTTTGCAGATCTTTTCCTGTAAATGGTGCCTAGTCTCGTAGCGTTGTGGTCAGAAAAGATACTTGATACGACTTCAATTTTCTTAAATTTACCAAGGCTTGATTTGTGACTCAAGATATATTCTATCCTGGAGAATGTTCCATGAGCACTTGAGAAGAATGTGTACTCTGTTGTTTTGGATGGAATGTCCTATAAATATCAATTAAGTCCATCTTGTTTAATGTATCACTTAAAGCTTGTGTTTCCTTATTTATTTTCATTTTGGATGATCTGTCCATTGGTGAAAGTGGGGTGTTAAAGTCCCCTACTGTGATTGTGTTACTGTCAGTTTCCCATTTTATGCCTGTTAGCATTTGCCTTATGTATTGAGCTGCTCCTATGTTAGGTGCATAAATATTTACAATTGTTATATCTTCTTCTTGGATTAATCCCTTGATCATTATGTAGTGTCCTTCTTTGTCTCTTGTAATAGTCTTTGTTTTAAAGTCTATTTTGTCTGATATGAGAATTGCTACTCCAGCATTCTTTTGATTTCCATTTGCATGGAATATCTTTCTCCATCCCTTCACTTTCAGTCTGTATGTGTCCCTAGGTCTCAAGTCAGTCTCTTGTAGACAGCATATATATGGGTCTTGTTTTTCTATCCATTCAGCCAGTCTATGTCTTTTGGTTGGAGCATTTAATCCATTTACATTTAAGGTAATTATCGGTATGTATGTTCCTATTACCATTTTCTTAACTGTATTGGGTTTGTTATTGTAGGTCTTTTCCTTCTCTTGTGTTTCCTGCCTAGAGAAGTTCCTTTAGCATTTTTTGTAAAGCTGGTTTGGTGGTGCTGAATTCTCTTTGCTTTCACTTGTCTGTAAAGGTTTTAATTTCTCCATCCAATCTGAATGAGATCCTTGCTGGGTAGAGTAATGTTGGTTGTAGGTTTTTCTCCTTCATCACTTTAAATATGTCCTGCCACTCCTTCTGGCTTGCAGGATTTCTGCTGAAAGATCAGCTCTTATCCTTATAGGGGTTCCCTTGTGTGTTATTTGTTGTTTTTCCCTTGCTGCTCTTAATATTTGTTCCATGTTTTTAATTTTTGATAGTTTGATTAATGTGTGTCTTGCGTGTTTCTCCTTGGATTTATCCTGTATGGGACTCTGTGCTTCCTGGACTTGATTAACTATTTCCTTTCCCATATTAGGGAAGTTTTCAACTATAATCTCTTCAAATATTTTCTCAGTCCGTTTCTTTTTCTCTTCTTCTTCTTGGACCCCATCATTCGAATGTTGTTGCATTTAATGTTGTCCCAGAGGTCTCTGAGACTGTCCGTAATTCTTTTTTCTTTATTCTGCTCTGCAGTAGTTATTTCCACTATTTTACCTTCCAGGTCACTTATCCATTATTCTGCCTCAGTTATTCTGCTACTGATCCCTTCTAGAGAATTTTTAATTTCATTTATTGTGTTGTTCATCACTGTTTGTTTGCTCTTTATTTCTTCTACATCCTTGTTAAACGTTTCTTGTATTTTCTCTATTCTATTTCCAAGATTTTGGATCATCTTTACTATCATAATTCTGAATTCTTTTTCAGGTATACTGCTATTTCCTCGTCACTTGATAGATCTGGTGGGTTTTTGCCTTGGTCCTTCATCTGCTGTGTGTTTCTCTGTTTTCTCATTTTGCTTAACTTACTGTATTTGGGGTCTCCTTTTCGCAGGCTGCAGGTTTATAGTTTCCTTTTTTTTTTTGGTGTCTGTCCGCAGTGACTAAGGTTGGTTCAGTGCGTTTTGTAGGCTTCCTGGTGGAGGGGACTAATGCCTGTGTTCTCGTGGATGAGGCTGCATCTTGTCTTTCTGGTGTCAGGTCCACGTCTGGTGGTGTGTTTTGTGGAGTCTGTGGCCTTATTATGACTTTAGGCAGCCTCTCTGCTAATGGGTTGGGTTGTGTTCCTGTTTTGCTAGTTGTTTGGCATAGGGTGTCCAGCACTGTTGCTTGCTGGTCGTTGAATGGAACTTGGTCTTGGCCTTTAGATGGAGATCTGTGGGAGATTTTTGCTGTTTAATATTACATGGAGCTGGGAGGTCTCTTGTAGACCAGTTCCTGAACTTGGCTCTCCCACCTCAGAGGCCCAGCCCTGATGCCTGGCTGGAGCACCAAGAGCATTTCATCCACACAGCTCAGAATAAAAGGGAGAAAAAATAGAAAGAAAGAGAGAAAGAGAGAGAGAGAGAGAAAGGGAGAGAGGAGAGAGAGAAAGAGAGAGAGAGAAAGAGAGAAAGAAAGGAAAAGAAAGAAAGAAAGAAGATAAAATAAAATAAAATAGTAAAAATAAAGTTATTAAAACAAAAAATAATTATTAAGGAAAAGTTTTTAAAAGGTAATAAAATAAATGGACAGACAGAACCCTAGGACAAATGGTAAAAGTAAAGATATAAAGACAAAGTCACACTCAGAAGCGTACACATACACAGTCACAAAAAGAGAAAAACGGAAAAAAATATATATATCGTTTCTCCCAAAGTCCACCTTCTCCATTTGGGATGATTTGTTGTCTATTCAGGTATTCCACAGATGCAGGGTACATCAAGTTGATTGTGAAGATTTAATCTGCTCCTGGGAGAAATTTCCCTTCCTGTTCTTTGTTCGCACAGCTCCTGGGGTTCAGCTTTGGATTTGACCCTGCCTCTGCGTGTAGGTCGCCTGAGGGCATCTGTTCTTAGCTCAGACAGGACGGGGTTAAAGGAGCAACTGATTTGGGGCCTCTGGCTCACTCAGGCCGGGGGGAGGGAGGGGTACGGATGTGGGGCGAGCCTGCGGCGGTAGAGATCATCATGACGTTGCACCAGCCTGAGGCACGCCGTGTGCTCTCCCCAGGAAGTTGTCCCTGCATCACGGGACCCTGGCAGTGGCGGGCTGCACAGGCTCCTGGGAGGGGAGGTGTGGAGAGTGACCTGTGCTTGCACACAGTCTTCTTGGTGGCGGCAGCAGCAGCCTTAGCGTCTCATGCCCATCTCTGGGGTCCACACTGATAGCTGCAGCTTGCGCCCGTCTCTGGAGCTCCTTTAAGCGGCGCTCTTAATCCCCTCTCCTCGCACACCAGGAAACAATGGTCTCTTGCCTCTTAGGCAGTTCCAGACTTTTTCCCGGACTCCCTCCCAGCTAGCTGTGGCGCACTAGCCCCTTCATGCTGTATTCACTCAGGCAACCCCAGTCCTCTCCCTGGGATCCGACCTCCGAGGCCCGAGCCTCAACTCCCAGCCCCCGCCCGCCCCGGCTGGTGAGCAGACAAGCCTCTCGGGCTGGTGAGTGCAGGTCGGCACCGATGCTCTGTGCGGGAATCTCTCCGCTTTGCCCTCCGCACCCCTGTTGCTGTGCTCTCCTCCGCGGCTCCGAAGCTTCACCACTCCGCCCCCCACAGTCTCCGCCTACAAAGGGGTTTCTAGTGTGTGGAAACCTTTCCTCCTTCACAGCTCCCTCCCACTGGTGTGGCCCCGTCCCTATCCTTTTGTCTCTGTTTATTCTTTTTTCTTTTGCCCTACCCACGTACGTGGGGGAGTCTCTTGCCTTTTGGGAGGTCTGAGGTCTTCTGCCAGCATTCAGTAGGTGTTTTGTAGGAGTTGTTCCACGTGTAGATGTATTTGTGGGGAGGAAGGTGATCTCCGTGTCTTAGTCTTCTGTCATCTTGAAGCTCCTCCTTCCATATATTTTATATCTCTTATATCTGCTCAAACATAGGAAATGGTCTATTATTATTTGGAGAAGTTTAAATGTACTATGGCTAGTTCAATGTTGCAATTTACCTATAGAGGTAAATCTTCTTGCTTGAGGAGAATAATGTGGTCACTTGAAATTTTTCAAGTCAACTGAACAGGAAAAATTGTTTAGGTGTATACCCATTGATCTCCCTTTACCAACTATAAACTCCCAACAACCTCTACTTTCATATTCTTTAATGTCTCATATTCTTTAATGTCCCTTTGATTTTCTTCATTAAGGGCAAATGATGTGAATGTGTTTTTGTGATAAGTGTAATTGCTGCTAGGAAAAGTGTCATTTTATTTTTATATGGTTCAGTTGGTTAAAACTTTCAACGTTTAGTACACTCACAAGAATAACCCAATGGAAAGATAAAAATGAACGCTATATTGTATCTGGTTAAAGTGTTTCTTAACTATTGTCAAATTACTAAAAATTCTTTAGGATGATGAAATATATCTTCCTCATTGTGTTCTTTGTGACTTCCATTTCTTTTCTTGGGCTTCAGTGGTAAAATCAGAGATGTGTTTCCCATTCCCTCAACCCCAGTTTTACCAAGCAGGTTGGAAGCATTGAGGAGGCAGACTTTAAGATAAGGCATCAGATCCATAAGTTAAAGGAAATGTGAGTTGCACATTTACAACCACCTACCACTTCATACTTTACTGCTTATCTTTGTAAAATAAAAATTGTAGGATCATTGTTTCATTATTTGCCTTCTGCATCTATTTATTTAACAAGCATTAATTAGGCGTCTACTATATGCTTGGCAACAGAGATTGAGAAACAATTAAAGCTTAATCCCTGCCCTAGAAGTGTTCACATTCTAGCAGATCCAAAACACTATGAGATTTTGGCTCAGTTAGTCTCAGTGAGCACCCCTATTGGTCCATGAGTCAAATAGAGTGATATCAAATGAGGATCTTCCAAAAATTTTTTGGAAGAACATCTCCAAATAACGAAGGTTGGCATTAATACTCAGTATCTGAAATAAAAACTCAAAGCTGAGTTCACTGTCCATCTAAGTAAGGGAGAGTCATGCCTAGTGATGGTATGTGACTTCTCAGGCTAGGCCATAGAAGACTTTATGGCTTCTCCCTTGCTCTCTTTTGGATAAGCTAGTCAGGAAAGCTAGCTACCATGTCATGGAGACACTCTAGCAGCTCTGTTGAGAGTTCTATGTGCTGATGAACTGAGGGCATGTGCTACAGCCAGTGAGGAACTGAGGTCTGTGTGAATAATGCAACATGGAGGTGGAACCTCCAGCACCAACAGTACGTCTACAACGATGACTGCAGCTCCAGTGACAGCTTGACTGCAACTTCATGAGAGACCCTGGCCTGACCCACGCAGAAAATCCAGTCCAGATTCCTAACTATTATTATGTGAGACAAATGTTTGTTGTTTTAAGCTTTTAGTTTGGGGGTAATTTTTTACACAGCATACAAGTCAGTGATTAGTGTTTTTTAACAGTGGAAGTGAAATGACATAGGATTGAGTGTAGTTCCTCGGGAAAGACTGGGCTGCTGGTTGACTGACCTTCAAAAAACTTTGTAACTAGAGTGAAACTTTTGTTCATTGGTTAACTTTCAAAAGTAGGATCTCTCACTGATTGGTTGGCTTTCAGAAGTGTGTTTACTGAGGTGAGTTTTTACCAGCTGATAAAACAGGCTTGATATTGGTTCTGGGGGTTACTTGTCAGCATGGCTATGGAACTATAATTGATTGGTTAAAGAGATATTAAAAAAAGTTTAAGTATTAACTTGTTACATAGCTGTAGAACTGTTAGGCTTCTCTTAATACTGTGGGGAAAAAGTTATTTTCAATAAATAGGCACAGAAAGAAACAAAGATTACATGGTAATTGATTTACTAGAAGCAATTAAGCATAATTATGAGCCTAGGAAAAGAGAATGACTATATCTGGCAGTATTAGAAATGATTTTATAAAGATGATGATATATGAGTTTATCCTTACAGAATAGGTTAGAATTACTAAGTACAGAAGAGAAGAAAGATTGTAGGCAAAGGGAAGAGCATGGGAGAGTCCACATGTGGGAACTAACTTTGTTTTAAGAAGCTCTTTTTTATCAAATTCTCCTGAACAATTTAGCAGAAGGCTCTTCTTTTCTTATTGTGATATAATTGGCATATAACTTTATATTAGTTTCAGGTGTACAATATAATGATTTGATATTTGTATGTATTGTGAAATGATTAAAACAATTAGTCTAGTTAACATCCATCATAATACATAGCTACAAATTTTTTTCTTGTGACAAGAATTCTTAAGATCTACTCTCTTAGTAACTTTCAAATATACATTATAGTATTATTATATACAAACTATACATTACACCCCCATGATTTATTTATTTTATAACTGTAAGTTTGTACCTTTTGACCACCTTCTCCCATTTGCCCCACCCCCCCACCTCTGGCAACCACCAATCTATTCTCCGTACCTATGAATTAAGGGTTTTTTGTTTTTGGTTTTTAGATTCCATATATAAGTGCAATTGTATGGTATTTGTCTTTCTCTGTCTGATTTATGTCACTCACTCAGCATTATGACTTCATGGTCCATCCATGTTGTTGCAAATGGCAAGATTTCCTTCTTTTTATGGCTGAATAATATTCCACTGTATGTGTGTATATATATATGTACATATATATACAATATATATGTATATATATCCCTATGTCAATGAATAGAGGGATTAAAAAATGTGGAGCATGTATACACACATATATATATATATATATATGTGTGTATACATGCTCCACATTTTTTAATCCCTGTATTCATTGATGGACACTTAAGTTGCTTCCATGTCTTAGCTATTGTAAATAATCCTGCAATGAGCATGGGTACATATATTTTTGAGTTAGTGTTTTTGTTTCCTTCAGATAAATACCCAGATATGGAATAACTAGTTGGTAGTTCTATTTTTAACTTTTTCAGGAAACTTCATATCTCTTTCTCTGGTAGTTCTATTAGTTTTTGAGAACATATTCCTTATTTCCAGACTAAAATTCTTTAGCACATAGTAAGCATTTATGCATTAACTATTTGTTTTATGAATGAATGCTTATGTGAAGTATTACTATAGCAGTTAAGCCATTTTTTTCATCTTTTATATATTAAAATTCCTTTTGTTTACTCTCTCTGGATTGCTTCAGAGATTACTGTAGTGTGATATGGATATAATATAGTATGGCACAGTTCTTTAATATTTAACCATTTTAATTTAATAAAATATAATTTAACCATAATGGAGGCAGAAATCCAAGGTAAGAAGAGCATTATTCAGTCACTCCACAAATGTTTATTGAGTGCCTTGTGTTCAATGTTTTGTGATAAATGTGAGGAAGTTTCAAAAGTTAATAGAATAGCTTCCCTTTTGTGTGTTTATGATTTAGCCTGGGGAAATGATACATATGCATAATTAACTACAATAGAAGACATAAAGTGATGAGTCTTGTAAAACAAGCACATCTCAGCTGCTCTGCTTAACAGTCTTGTCAGGCAGGGCACAGAAGGGGCTTTGCAAGAGAGGAGCCTGAGCTGTGGCACAGACACTCCCGGCATCTTTGGAGAGCTGTAAGGATAACTCTAAAGTTATTTCATGCTCACATTCATAATGTGCATAGCCAGCCCTTCTAAAATAACAATAATTAAAAACAGTACACTTGTTGAAGTAAGTCAGAGAAAGACAAATGTCATGTGATATCATTTATATGTGGAACTTAAAAAAAGACACAAATGAACTTATTTACAAAACAGAAATAGACTCACAGACATAGAAAACACACTTATAGTTACTAAAGGGGAAAGAGGGGGAAGGGATAAATTAGGAGTTAGGGATTAACATATACACTACTATGGATAAAATGGGTAAACAACAAAGACCTACTGTATAGCACAGGGAACTATGTTCAATATTTTGTAATAAGCTATAATGGAAAAGAATCTGAAAAAGTATATATATATATATATATATATGTGTATAACTAAAAAATAAAACAGTACATTTGTTTACTAAAGAGTAAGCACTACTTCAATATATAGTGATCAACTGTAGTGTATTATACATTGATATTGTTATGTATAAATTTAATATAAAGATGGCTTTTAGAAAATTTGTAAAATTATAAAAATAGGGAAGTATTACTAAGAATTCAGTTTCTTTAATATAACCACTTTTTATTATCTTGGCATATTCTTTTACAGTAATTTGTAAAACTACTTGTAACTAGAATATTTAAGCCCTGGAAGGGACACTACATATCATTTTGCCCAATTCCCTTTTCATTGTTATGGGGAGTCAGTTAGGAGGTATTAGAAAAGTATCATTTGAATTGAGAATCTGAGGATGCAGAGGCTAAGTCAAGGTCATGACCTTCACTGTAACTGTGAAGATGATGATTCAAGTTCAGAGTCGCATCAGGCCCATCACCCCCACCACTACCACACACAGACATACTTCCCAAGCCGTCCTGGCTTTTTATGAAAAGTAATTTTTCTGGACAAAGTAAGTACCACTGTATCTGCCTTTGAACTAGTCTTTTTTTTTTCTTTTCCTCAAGCTTTACAATTGCTGCTACTTTTGTCCTTTGAATATTTTCTGAAGCAAAATCTGAAAGAAATATACTCACTCCCCCTTTTGCTCTATCTTGGGAGTGGAGGTGAGGCAGAGGCCTGGAGTCCAGGCAGCCTGGCCCTGCAAAAGCTCTTATTGCCTGTGGACAGATTGGGTTCCAAACTCCTTGGAAAGCTCTGACCACGCATTTTTGGCCCCTCATATGTTGCTTCGCATGACTGTTTTAAGCTCAATTCCTTTCTTTTTCCAACCACACATATTAAATAGTAGGACATAGTATTTCATCATGAAACTTCACATAAAACAAAAGCTGATCCTTATTAGATGTAAATATTTTTTAAGCTGAAAATCATTTAATATCCCTGTGGGAGAATGATGACTTTTCTCCCCAAGACTGCAGTATAATGAGGTAAAAATGTTTTCACAATACTTTGGAATTGTTATAATTGTCTTCTGTGTTGTTTGACTGTCAGTTAAATGAGAACATTTGATAACTGTAGGGAGCTGATAAGACTTTCTATTAAAGTTACGTCATTATGTTAATCTGGGTTCAAATATAGTTTGCCTGAATCCTATTTTGATTATATTAGAATAAATTAACCTATTAAATAAAATTACCCTAGAGGGCACAGAACATTTTAAATGCCTTTCAAGTTACAAGTATATAAAATCATGTACTACTAAATCTACAGTTGTCTTTCCTCCTTAAAGCCTTTATGATTTGGAGCATAGATATTTCCACATAAATACAGATTGTTTGAGACTTAACATCAACCAATGAACAAGATTATTTAGCTTTTAACTCTTCGCATATTGTGGGAAAATAGTGAGTAGTGAAGTTTAAAAAATGTAGAGGCTCCCAGATTGCATGTGGTATGCAAACAACCAGAGACTGGAGTTATCTAATAAATATATTGACAGCTGCTTGTACAAAACACATAACTTTATTTTAAAAGGTTGATCTTCGTGTCATGGTGCAGATAACAGAGGTCTTCCAACAATTTTAAGTGTAATTCCTTTATCCATGTATGGGAAGGACTCAGTGACCATGAGTACCATACATAAGTTTATAAACATTCACATAACAATTATATACTGTCCACTTTACAGTGATATGGCCTGCTTTTATTCAGAGTAAGTTTGACATATGTTTATGTAAAAATGAACTATTCTAACTCACCCAATTTAAAAGAAACTTCCACAACTTCATTTATTTATATATTCATTCATTCAATAGATATTCTGAAGTTCATGCTGTGGTACTATGTACCAGGAAACTGTCGCAATATAGAGACATAAAAGGATCATAGAGCAAACTGAACATTGAGTAGATTTCTTTCTAGTCAATATAGCTGACACCTGAGAGTCAACAGGTGGATTCTCAGGACCACTCAACTAAAAACTTGTTGGTGTTTTGGCACCATCAAATATTTGTGCTTTTCATGAGTATGCATATTAACCTCCATCTGACTGTCTAATGGGCTCTTATTAGAGATTTTAAGAGTGGAAAAAGGCAGGAGAGGGAAAAGTATAGATGAGATGAGTGGGAGAGGAATTTTGTAGTAGATGCCAGTGCCTAACTATTTGCAAAAACATCACCACACCATTACACACTGTCATAGGTACGGACAGAAGTCAAGAGAACTATTTCTGGCTTTTAAAAAAATTGCTTATATAATATACAATCTATGTATGTAAGTAGTAAAACAATTCTTCCACACTGTAGAACACACTAAGTGTGCTCTTCAATATATACTTCCTGTTTAAGAATAACCTGGTATTGTGATTTTGGTTTCTGGCTTTAAGTTTGAGGTTAATCAAAATTCTTTAAAGTCAAAGTAAATCAACATCTGTTTAGTGGACTAGAACTGTGCTCCAGATACTATATTATTTGGAAAAAAAAAAGAAAAATAATTATACTTCACATGTATTGAATGCTTTCTATATGCAAAGAATTATGCTAAATGATTTATCTGAATTCATTTAAATAATCTTATTTAATCCTCATAGAAACCCAATGGGCCATGCACCATAAGAACACTGAATCACAGAGAGGCAATATATCTAAAATGCATAGCTAGAAAGTGGTAGAGTTATGACGTGAAACCCCAGTGTTCTGACTTTTCAGCCCATGGTTTCAAAATATTTAAAGTAATGTAGGATTTCCAACATGTAACCTGTAAAAGAAGTAGATCAGAATAAAAGCTTCAAACAACAGTTCAAAAGCAAGGCCAACACTTATACACAATTATTTGGATGGGAATTATTGAATATTGTAAATAGTTATAATGTTTTACTGGCAATTTTAGGTGGTAATCAATAAAATCTTTTTTTGGGAGGACAGAGGCATGCAAAATTAGTTCTTATGAGCCAACATCAATTACCAACGTTGCATTTTATTGCCTTTTTTCTTAAAAAGACTGCAACACTTACTTATTACCAAAAACTTTTTACAATTAGAAAGGATAAAGAAGAAAATTCATTCATTTATTCAACAAATATTTATAGAGTGTTAAGATCACCTATAAAATAGGCCACCAAGAGATAACTACCATTAACTTTTTGCTGTATTTTCTAATGTTCTGTTTTTTAAAATACATACTTGTAATGACAGGGTATACAAAAATTATACATACACATATGAACTTCAAAATCCGTTTTTCTGATTATAAACATAACACATGCTCATTGTGGAAAATTTAGAAAATAAAAAGTAAATTTTTAAATAGTACTTGGAATATCTACCTCCTCAAAATAATCTCTGTTAATATTTATGTGTATTTCATTAATTGCATAATGAATTATAAGACATTTCACTTACTGTATAGGTTAATAAAGTTAAACGCATCTGTATGTATTGATTTTTATCACAGTGAACTCAAGAATATTCATATGTCTGAATGAAAAATGATAATGGAAGAGTACAAAGAAAACATACTATTAGCTTGGGAAAGTTTAGTAAACTTTCTTGATTGAATAATTGAGTGTTCAGGGTCATTCGACATGATTCAGCAGATGCAGAAGAGCGTCAATCACAATTCTCCATAAAGAATATGGCCAGTCTGTTTCTCTATCCTCTGCTTATGTTCAAGGAAAAGAAAAATTAGTAGTACTCCCAGCACAGTATCCAACTGTGTAAACAGTTTAGCCAATAAAGAAGTTCTAGAATATAACAGAACCCATCATGGCTTTTGCTAGGCTCAAGTGTACGTAGGTAATGACCCTCACTGATCCCACAAACCCAGATTACTATTTATATGCTCCCACAATCTTCAAGTTTCTAGTTTTGCCCGTTTAAATTGCCTTTAATGAAAAACAGTGAGAAAGGAAATAGGGAATGTTTTTTTATTGCTTGGCATCTGAACATATATACACCCAGTAGCTTGGAAGAGTCTAGCCTAAAGGGCGAATCACTGAAGAAGAGACAGGAAAGCACATCTCTCTCCTGTAGAGCAGAGGGGGATGACTCAGCTATACAACTTAGATTGTACAACTTAGCTGTACAAGTATTAGATTGTGGACTTTGAGTCTAGCAGGTTTTGTGTACCAAACAATGACACACCCATCCAAAGTGTCCACCGTGATGTATAGTGAATTATGTTTCTAATTAGTCACGTTAGAAAACTGCTAAATTAAATTCCAGTGGACTTAAGCTAACAGAATGAAGTAACACCCAGAAATATCTTCAAATAAGATCAATTCCAGTGGAACCAAAGTGCTCCAGAACAACTAGCTGCAGAGTGCTGAGCCCACTGGAATGTAAATACGCTGCAGTTGAGATCTGACATGAGGTGATAAAACCTCATGTTCAAGGAGAGAAGCACTAAAATGCAAATTTAAGGGTGAGTCCTAAAAGATCTTATTAGTCATCAGCCTGGCAAGAAATCCCATCTAAAATTGTGGGTTAAAGGGTGTGGCACAAGAAATACATTTCCTGAGACAGGGAAAGCAGCAAAAGCAGAAACACTGCTAAGGACAGAATCAAATCAGGCTGCACCAAAGTTCTGACACACGTAATCCAACAGGACACTTGAGTTTGGGCTCCAAGCTGAATAAGGGCAAACCTATTATACACAACGTTTCCACCCTTAAGTGTAGTTTTGATTACTCCATCTGTTAAAATCCATCTAAAAGATTTTGAATATATGTCCTCACATAGCTGTGAAAGTTTGTCCCTTCAGAGACCTAGAAAGCATATGAAGTTCGTGGGTCCAACTCTTTTCCCTCAAAGGCGCATAACAATTCTTCATTTATTCTACATATTTAGACTGCTTTTTATTCCCAGAAATTTTCAACATGCACAAAAATAGAGGGAATAGCCCAGGGGACCTCAGTACCAGCTTTCTCAGCTATCAGTGTTTTCTTGGTGTTCAGAACATACCTTGTTCTTTCTCCACTTCCTCCATTCTTACTCAAGTCACATTATTTCTAGTCTGGACTGGTTAAAGTCTCTCAATAATATTCCCTTTGCTCACCTACCAGTCTATTTTCCACACAAAGTCAAAATGGTCTATAACTGTAAATCAGATCTTGCCACTCCCCTGCCTAAAATCTCCTATGTCCTCTCATTTAAAAATCCCGAACACTTATGGTCTGGAGAGCTTTCTGATCTATCTCAGTTCAGATGTCACCTTTTTTTTTTTTTTAACCTCCCTCACCACCCCATCAAAAATGTCCTGCCCCAGTCCCTCCAGTCCCTCTCCCAAGTGCAACAAGCTGTTTTGTTTTCATCATGGCTTTCATCACTATCTAAAATTTTATTATTTCTCTGCTTTTGCCCCAACTCTTACCTGGAGAACCTTGGCTCCAGGACAGCTGGAATCTTGTCCATGTGTTCACAGCTTTCTCCTCCACCTCTGGCCGAGTGGTTCTCAACCTTGGTGGCACATTAGAATCACCTGGGCAGCACTGACTAATATAATTTGCCTTGGGGCCCAGGCACCATTAGTTCTTTTCAGACCCCCCCAGGTGATTCTAGTGCATACCAGGGACTGAGAAACACTGCCTCCTGAAAATGCCTGGCACATAAAAGGTACTGAATAACCTTTTGTTTAAACAAATGAATGAGGGCTTGCCTCCTACTTCAATTATATTTTGAATACAGCAGTAGATAATGTGTCAGGAATACGTTATTCCTCTGAGTCTTCAGGATCACTTTGGTTCTGTGGTATTTATTTTTAAGTCCATATTGGTAGAGAGATAGAGAGGGAGAGAGAGAAAAGAGGGAGGGAGAATGTGTAAGAGAGGGAGAGGGAAGCATGGGTTGGTGGGGAGGAGAGAAAGAGGAAGAGAGAGAGACTGATTGTGTTTCCTCTGTTTTCATCCCTGAATCTTTCTTGTACTAGTGTTAACCACTTGTTCATGGGTCATACTCACTCAGCCCTCTGATTAGGAGGCTTCTAAACTAACTCTACTAGCTGGCTTTTCCCCACTCCAGCGACCTTACTGCCCAGCTCTTTGAATAGATGAGTTTGTGAAAAGCTGTCCTTTCAGAAGGCACTACTACTTTACCTATAATCTTACACATCTCAGAATGGAAGATGCTAGCATCTGTCCCTTTCCTGACGTTTTTTTTTCCTGGCTCATTTGCAATATGTGAATAGGTGTGGAACGAACATCACTGTTAAACTGGGAAATTTAGAAAAGTACTCTGGCTGTTCTGAAAAATCAGGAGCCACAAAGCAGAGGAACAGTCATTCAGCAAGCTTCTGCCGTCTTCCTTATGAATATTTGCAGTTGTTCTGTGGTTCACACAAAGCAGTATAAAACTCACTGATCACTGTCACTGTGAACATTTCAGTAATACCGAGGCAAGTATTAGGTAGGTAGACAGATAGAGATAGACACAGATAGATAAACCTTTTTTCATTTAGCAGAGTTGAAAACTGAGGTTTAAGGAAATTATGTCTTGCCCAAGATGCCACAGTCAGTTTATGGTAGACTCCTTTTCATATGGTGGTATCATCAATTACAAAGAATGATGAGTAAGAAATAGTGATTGAGCTTTCTTCACAAACCAATGCCTGCAATGTAATTTTTCTAGGTAACCTCAAAACTTCAAGCGTTCAAGGCCGTCCTTTTCCAATGCATTTTTAAATGTGATGAAAATGTGGCATGATGGCATTTTAATTGAAGTATCCATTTCTTTTTCCAACATAATTGACATTTTTAGATGTTGTGTAAAATGAATTTATTTTCAACTAGATACAAGTACTATGGAATATAAGTGGAAAATAAGAATTATAAAAGAAAACATATAATTGAGCCCATATTATAAAATATATTTTTATTAGATTTGATGCAAATAATTTTCTCCATGAATCTACAAAACAGAAGAGTTGCTTTAATATTTCTGATATTTGCAGTTTTTTCCCTATGTGATTTATTGTCCTATAGGAATCCAATTAAAATTTTCTATTTTGTTAAATTTTACATTTGAAACCTCTGATTGTTATTCCACAAATGTGAGAATAAAATTCTTAGATAGAACTATTGATATTAGAAGAAGTCCTCAGTTTGTTAATATTTTTGGATTGTTATTTTTTTCATTTATAAAGATTAATGACAAACATTAATTGTACAACTGAGAAGTATCTGCAAATATGGAAAATTCTCATGGGGCCTTTTAAAAGGGGAGAGGGAAAAGATAAAATGAAAGTATTAAATTTTTATCACAGAGAGCATAATGGACCAACTCTGAGTGCATCTATGATTATTTATTTCATGAATCTGTGATTCTCTCTATGCACTTTAAGTGGGTTCATACCTCACTTTCCAGCACTGCTTTTCCCTTGTAATTGAGAGTAAATGAATGTACCATGAATCAGAGACTAAAATTCACACCTCAGTATTATTATATAACATAGAAAATCTATCATCGTGAAAGCAATTCCCTTACTCCTGAGATAATTCGAGGTATCCATTTTGGACAGGATCATCCTTTATGAAGAAGGTACAGAAGTATCGATTGAGTACTTTAGTGATATTCAGAATTTATTGGAGCTCCATATCCTTAAGTAGTCGGATGAAATGAAAATGCTCTGAATGTAATCATTAATTATTCCTCAAACCTCCCTTAGGAAAACATTCATTGTAAGATAGGACTTGGTAAGGTAGGACAGGGATTTTAAATATGAGAAGCATCAAAATAATTACTCTATGTGGCATTCATCAGCTTCAAAAATGTGCATAGTTTAAATCATTGGATTTTAGGCAAGACTTTGCAGTCATACCAGAATCAGAAATGTTTTTATAACATGCCTGGAGGAAAATTCTTTGTTACGCCTTCACTGAACACATTAATTTTGTATCAGAAGAGGGGAGTTGATAGCAGTTTTGCACCTATCTGCAGATGTATGAAATGTTTAGTCATTTTAAGGTAAGAAGTGCTCACATGTCAACATTTCACTGAATTTAACAAAACTGCTTCGTTTCTGTAAGAAAAATGTAATGTTTAATAATCACAGGTATCAAAATTCTCTGTTAGTGAAGTAGATTTAAACATGTAAGCATGTAAATCTATTTTTATTTTAACATATTTCCCAACATAGAGAAATACAGCAACTAATATAATCAGCACCCACCTATTCACTACCCACATGGAACTCTTAAAATTTTGTTCATATACTTCTCTGTATTTTAAATTTCTATTTCATTTCTTTATCTTTCTTTAACAAGGTCTTGATATAAAAGGTGCAGAAGAAGAGTTCCTCTAAGAACTGTGTGTATATGGTTCTGAGTAGCCCCGGCAGATGGATAGTTAGACCCTCAGCGTGGTCCTGGCCCTGCCCCTCCCCGACTGCCTTCCCTGCCTGCTCCCTTGCAAGGATCTCATCAGTCACAGCCCTTGCTCCTGCTTCAGGTTGAACCCAGGTTCCCAGCAGCCCCCCTGCTCCATCGCTCTAGGCTCCACCTGATCTCTTTCAGTCCATTCTCCACTCAGCTCCCTGAGTTAGTCTCTTAAAAAAGCAAAGCTGATGGTTTTCAAATCTCTTGAATGTTCGTTGCCTACAAAAGTTGCTTCTCAAGTGGGGTGCAGAGACAAAGGAGGATCCACGGGGTTGGGAGAAGAAAATCTCAGGACCTTTATCTGCCTTTATTGTTTATATAGTATTTGAGATTTGTATTTAATGTGTGTTTTAGAATGTACGTAAGTTCATCTATACATAGATAAATATGCATATACTGGGGGAATCATACTAATAGAGGTGCAGAGTAAAAGATTTTAGAGACCACTGTCTTGGAGAACAAAATTCAAGCTCCTTCTTAGTCTGGCCCTGACATTTTTCTCCCTACCCCATCACCTCCTGCTTACCTACCTCCTTGGCACTTTGAAATTTTTAAATATCCCTGGACCTGCCTCAGCACAGATTCCCTTGTACAGAAAATCCTCTTCACATACCTCAACTAAATCCAATGGCACCATGGCATGAAAGTTAATATTTCCTTAATGACTCTATCCCCTGTGTTCCCATAGCCCTTTTTTTCAGATGTTGAAAATGCCTAGCACAATACATTATAATTTAGATCTATGCAGATCTGTTTCCTAAATTCGGTGGGAATCATTTCTTATTAACCTTTGCATCTACAGTACCTTGCACACTGTCTGGTACATCACAAGTGCTCAATAAATACTTCTGAATATGTGTGAATAAGTGTACAGAAACATGGGCCTGTATTACAGAGATACTACTGCTTATAACCAACACTAAGGCAAATCAATATATGGCTGTAAATTTAGTTACATTGACTCCAAGAAGATATTAAAATACAAATATAGGAATTTTCTTTGGGAAGGCTCTAGGTATCCATAGTTGTATATTTTCAATGGTCAAAACATAAACATATTATAATTTATGTACTTTTAAAAATTGGGGTATAGTTGCTTTACAATGTTGTGTTAGTTTCTGCTATACAATGAAGTGAATAGCCAGATGTATGCATATATCCCCTCCCTCTTGGACCTCCCCCCCCCCACATCCCACCCATCTAGGTCACCACAGAGCACCGAGCTGAGCTCCCTGTGCTACACAGCAGGTTCCCACTAGCTATCTGTTTACACATGGTAGTGTGTATATGTCAATCTCAGTCTCCCAATTCATCCCAATTTATGTACTTTTGAGGAGAAAACCTTATTAGCCTTGTTATTTTTAAGTCTTGAGGAATTTCTTAGGCTCAGGGTGACCTGGGCTCACATCTTCTTTTTTGCCTTAGAGCCCAAAGATATAACTTTTAGACCCTCATATCCACTGTGGCCACCATAATTGTTTTCCTGTTCTATTCTCCAAGACTGGTTGCAGAATGAGAGGCCAAAGAACAAACAAACTAACAAAACCAAAAAGTATATATATAAATAAAATTTATATGTATTAAGATATATATGTGATATATATGAAGATATATAAAATATAAATATGAAGTTATCTATAAGACTAGTTTAATTGATTATATTTATAATAATAAAAATATATAGTAGAGACCTTGCATTCTGGAGTAGAACAGTAGAACAATTTGGGCTCAATCTTGCCTCCATTACTATCGATTGTGTATATTGGGACAAATTCTTTACTTTCCTCAGCACCAGTTTTCATATCCATAAAATAAAAATTCTGAAAAGAATATTATGTGGTTTGAATAATGTAAGGTGCTTAAGTAACATAGCATAGTGCCTGATTTTAAAACACCTAGTAATTTTTAGCCACCTTCATTATTCTACTTCCTATTTTTTAACCTAATAAAATGGATCTTATGGTGAACTAGAAACATACTAACCTAGTAAAAAACACCTCAGGAATTCCTTTTACTCCTCTTTCTCTGGGTGGAATATTTAAACAATAGATTCCATTTTTCTATAGAGTCAAAATGTGATTTACTTATTTCAGCCTCTGTTAAAGCTGCCAAATAAATTTTCATTCCAAAATACAAACTAGTTAATACAATCAAATCATCTAAAAGAAACCTTGACACATCGTGAGCACTCAAGAAATGTTAGCTACAATTGACGTTTCTACTGACAGGTTTTTAACCTATTTTGCATGACCACAATATGTGTAAAAATACAAACATATTTTGAACTGTTGAACAATTATGTTTTATCCAACAGAACTGCAATGAACAGAATCTGTATTTTGTTTAAAAATACACGAAAATATTAATCATTTAAAAATGACATTTGAAAAACATATTGTAGGAAAAAACTGCTACTAAAGACTCTATTGAAAGTAAAATATTGAGGATACATAAATTTTATAAATTTAATGGGACATTGCAATAGAAGTGTTACTTGGTAATTGGTGATTTTAATGAGCTTCAATTTCTTTGAAAAGACCCTTATTATAAATAGGATGTTTATATCCATGGTAACAGGGAGGATGCCTCTTAGCTTTTCAAAACATACTAAGAAAATTAATTAAGTTTTCTTCATTTCTTTTTTTTTCTCCATAATTTAAAAACAACAATAGAGGAGAGTTTTGCTCATTTGTTCGCCAGGATATTATACATAGTTCCAGTGTAAAAATTAAAATCTAGTGAGGTGAAATAAATCAATAAAGTTCACTCTGTTGGTGGATTGGGAATAGGTCCTTGGTCCACAAAAACTATTGGACAGTTGTAAGATAGCTTCCTTAAGACCTTCAGTGAAATCCACACAATCTCCTCTTCATCAGATATCACTAGATAAAGATGGAAATCTGACTTTGGCTAATTTTAGCCTAAATGTAATTGAAAATAGCTCTTTTTAAGGCAGAGATACATGAGCAATGTGCTTGCCTAAAAAAAACCAGTATAGACAATGTAAATGCTACTGTTAATATTCTAGGTCTTGAATTTCAGTCTATAAAAATGCAAATTTACCATCAACAACCAGTTGTTTATAAATTACAAAATGAAAATATTACATATATAAATTTTATTTTTATATATTGATGTATATCATATCCTCTGATTTAAAATATGGAAATATTACATCTGAAAATACTATATCTAGCAACTAGCTATGTATTTGTGTATATTTCCTTCCCCACAGGAAGGAAAGCTTATTATAATAATTTAGCATTCCGTTTTATGCTATATAAATATAGTACTATAAACTATGATAGCTAAAATTGTGATTTCAAGGAGTGCTAGGGTCAAAAGTGAGCATTTTGGTGGCTTTTGCTGTAGAACTGGCTCTCTTGGAGTACTGGTGTGATACAGAATGCAGTGTGGATAGCTGGCAAGGGAGGTATAGCCCAGTGAAAGGCTTTTGCTACTTCTACTTCCCCTCTCTGTGTTACTGCTCTGCTACAGAGATGCATGCATACTTCCTTTAGAAAAAGGGCAGAGCGTCTTCATAAGCAGAGAGAGGCCATTCCCTAGGAAAGAATAGGGACATTTTCAGGATTCCAGATCATTAAACACTCAGAGCTGTTCACAGGCCCTTTAACACACTACCAATGTTTTATAATTCATTAAAAAAACCAGTTCTACTCTATGCCACCACAGAAATTTCTAATTGACTTCAAAAAGGGATTTGGTGGGAGGAGCTTCAAGATGGCGGAAGAGTAAGACACGGAGATTACCTTCCTCCCCACAAATACATCAGAAATACATCTACATGTGGAACAACAACTACAGAACACCTACTGAACGCTGGCAGAAGACCTCAAACCTCCCAAAAGGCAAGAAACTCCCCACGTACCTGGGTAGGGCAAAAGAATAAAGAGAGACAAAGAATAGGGATGGGACCGGCACCAGTGGGAGGGAGCTGTGAAGGAGGAAAGGTTTCCACACACTAGGAGCCCCTTCGGTGGGGAGACTACGGGTGGCCAAGGGGGGAAGCTTCGGAGCCGCGGAGGAGAGTGCAGCCACAGGTGTGCGGGGGCAAAGTGAAGAGGTTTCCGCACAGAGGATTGGTGCCAACTGGCACTCACCAGCCGAGAGGCTTGTCTGCTCACCCATCGGGGCGGGCGGGGGCTGAGAGCTGAGGCTCGGGCTTCGGTCGGAGCACAGGAAGAGGACTGGGGTTGGCTGCGTGAACACAGCCTGCAGGGGTTAGTGCGCCACGGCTAGCCGGGAGGGAGTCCAGGAAAATGTCTGGAGCTGCCGAAGAGGCAAGAGACTTTTCTTGCCTCTTTTTTTCCTGGTGTGCGAGGAGAGGGGATGAAGAGCGCTGCTGAAAGGAGCTCCAGAGACGGGCCCAAGCTGCAGCTGTCAACACGGACCCCAGAGACGGGCATGGGATGCTAAGGCTGCTGCTGCAGCCACCAAGAAGCATGTGAGAAAACACAGGTCACTATCCACACCTCCCCTGCCGGAGCCTGTGCAGCCCGCCACTGCCAGGGTCCCATGATCCAGGGACAACTTCCCCGGGAGAACGCACAGTTCATCTCAGGCTAGTGCAACGTCACTCTGACCTCTGCCCCTGCAGGTTCACCCAGCACTCCGTACCCCTCCCTCCCCTGGCCTGAGTGAGCCAGAGCCCCCAAATCAGCTGATTCTTTAACACCGTCCTCGGACCGAAGAACAGACGCCCTCATGCAACCTACATGCAGAGGCGGGTCCAAATCCAAAGCTGAACACCGGCAGCTGTGCAAACAAAGAAGAGAAGGGAAATTTCTCTCAGCAGCCTCAGGAGCAGTGGATTAAATCTCCACAATCAATTTGATGTACCCTACATCTGTGGAATACCTGAAGAGACAACGAATCATCACAAATTGAGAAGGTGGACTTTGGGAGCAACGATATATATATATTTTTTTCCTTTTTCCCTTTTTGTGAGTGTGTATGTGTAGGCTTCTGTGTGTGATTTTGTCTGTATAGCTTTGCTTTTGCCATTTGTCCTAGGGTTCTGTCTGTCTTTTCTTTCGAAAAATTTTTATTAGTAATTATTTTTTACTTTTTATTTTAATAACTTTATTTTATTTTATCTACTTCCTTCCTTCCTTCCTTCCTTCCTTCCTTTCTTTCTTTCTTTCTTCCTTCCTTCCTTCCTTCCTTCCTTTCTTTTTCCCTTTTACTCTGAGCCATGTGAATAACACGCTCTTGCTGCTCCAGCCAGGCATCAGGGCTGTGCCACTGAGGTGGGAAAGCCACGTTCAGAACACTGGTCCACAAGAGACCTCCCAGATCCATGTAATATCAAATGGTGAATATCTCCCAGATATCTCCATCTCAGCGCCAAAACGCAACTCCACTCAAGAACCAACAAGCTACAGTGCTGGACACCCTATGCCAAACAACTAGCAAGACAGGAACACAACACCACCCATTAGCAGAAAGGCTGCATAAAATCATAATAAGGCCACAGACACCCCCAAAACACACTATCAGACATGGAACTGACCACTAGAAAGACATGATGAAGCCCCATCCACCAGAACACAGGCACTAGTCCCCACCAACAGGAAGCCTACACAACCCACTGAATCAACCTTAGCCACTGTGGACAGATACCAAAAACAACGGGAACTACAAACCTGCAGCCTGCAAAAACGAGACCCCAAACACAGTAAGTTAAGCAAAATGAGAAAACAGAAACACACAGCAGATGAAGGAATAAGGTAAAAACCCACCAGACCTAACAAATGAAGAGGAAATAGGCAGTCTACCTGAAAAAGAATTCAGAATAATGATAGTAAAGATCATCTAAAATATTGGAAATAGAATGGAGAAAATGATTAACAAGAAAATGATTAACAAGAAAATGATTAACAAGGACGTGGAAGAACTAAAGAGCAAACAACCAGTGATGAACAACACAACAAATGAAAATAAAAATTCTGTAGAAGGGATCAGTAGCAGAATAACTGAGGCAGAATAACGGATAAGTGAGTGGAAGGTAAAATAGTGGAAATAACTACTGCAGAGCAGAATAAAGAAAAAAGAATGAAAAGAATTGAGGACAGTCTCAGAGACCTCTGGGAAAACATTAAACGCACCAACATTCGAATGATAGGGGTCCCAGAAGAAGAAGAGAAAAAAAAAGGGACTGAGAAAATATTTGAAGAGATTCTAGTTGAAAACTTCCCTAATATGGGAAAGGAAATAGTTAATCAAGTCCAGGAAGCACAGAGAGTCCAATACAGTATAAATCCAAGGAGAAACACGCCAAGACACATATTAATCACACTATCAAAAATGAAATACAAAGAAAAAATGTTAAAAGCAGCAAGGGAAAAACAACAAATAACACACAAGGGCATCCCCATATGGTTAACAGCTGATCTTTCAGCAGAAACTCTGCAAGCCAGAAGAGAGTGGCAGGACATATTTAAAGTGATGAAGGAGAAAAACCTACAACCAAGACGACCCAGCAAGGATCTCATCCAGATTGGATGGAGAGATTAAAACCTTTATAGACAAGCAAAAGCTAAGAGAATTGAGCACCACCAAACCAGCTTCACAACAAATGCTAAAGGAACTTCTCTGGGCAGGAAACATGAGAGAAGGAAAAGACCTAAAATAACAAACCTAAATCAATTAAGAAAATGGTAATAGGAACACACATATCGATAATTACCTTAATTGTAAGTGGAGTAAATGCTCCAACCAAAAGACATAGACTGGCTGAATGGATACAAAAACAAGACCCATATATATGCTGTCTACAAGAGACTGACTTGAGACCTAGGGACACATACAGACTGAAAGTGAGGGGATGGAAAAAGATATTCCATGCAAATGGAAATCAAAAGAAAGCTGGAGTAGCAATTCTCATATCAGACAAAATAGACTTTAAAACAAAGACTATTACAAGAGACAAAGAAGGACACTACATAATGATCAAGGGATCAATCCAAGAAGAAGATATTACAGTTGTAAATATTTATGCACCCAACATAGGAGCACCTCAATACATAAGACAGATACTAACAGCCATAAAACGGGAAATCGACAGTAACACAATCATACTAGGGTACTTTAACACCCCACTTTCACCAATGGACAGATCATCCAAAATGAAAATAAATACAGAAACACAAGCTTTAAATGATACATTAAACAAGATGGACTTAATTGATCTTTACAGGACATTCCAACCAAAAACAACAGAATACACATTCTTCTCAAGGGCTCGTGGAACATTCTCCAGGATAGATCATATCTTGGGTCACAAATCAAGCCTTGGTAAATTTAAGAAAATTGAAATCGTATCAAGGATCTTTTCTGACCACAACACTATGAGACTAGGTATCAATTACAGGAAAAAATCTGTAGAAAATGCAAACACATGGAGGCTAAACAATACACTACTTAATAACCAAGAGATTACTGAAGAAATTACAGAGGAAATCAAAAAATACCAAGAAACAAATGACAATGAAAACACAATGACCCAAAACCTATGGGATGCAGCAAAATGAGTTCTATGAGGGAAGTTTATAGCAATACAATCTTACCTCAAGAAACAAGAAACATCTCAAATAAACCACCTAACCTTACACCTAAAGCAATTAGAGAAAGAAGAACAAAAAATCCCCTAAGTTATCAGAAGGAAAGAAATCATAAAGATCAGATCAGAAATAAATGAAAAAGAAATGAAGGAAACGATAGCAAAGATCAATAAAACTGTAAGCTGGTTCTCTGAGAACATAAACAAAATTGATAAACCATTAGCCAGACGTATCAAGAAAAAAAGGGAGAAGACTCAAATCAATAGAATTAGAAATGAAAAAGGAGAAGTAAAAACTGATACTGCAGAAATACAAAGGATCATGAGAGATTACTACAAGCAATTGTATGCCAATAAAATGGAAAACCTGGAAAAAATGGACAAATTCTTGGAAATGCACAACCTTCTGAGAGCGAACCATGAAAAAATAGAAAATATGAACAGACCAATCGCAAGCACTGAAATTGAAACTGTGATTAAAAATATTCCAACAAACAGAAGCCCAGGACCAGATGGCTTCTCAGGAGAATTCTGTCAAACATTTAGAGAAGAGCTAACACCTATCCTTCTCAAACTCTTCCAAAATATAGCAGAGGGAGGAACACTCCCAAACTCATTCTACGAGGTCCCCATCACCCTGATACCAAAAGCAGAAAAAGACATCACAAAGAAAGAAAACTACAGGCCAATATCACTGATGAACGTAGATGCAAAAATCCTTAACAAAATATTAGGAAACAAATCTGACAGCCCATTAAAAGGATCATACACCATGATCAAGTGGGGTTTATCCCAGGAATGCAAGGATTTCTCAATATACGCAAATCAATCAATGTGATACACCATATTAACAAATTGAAAGGGAAAAACCATATGATCATCTCAATAGATGCAGAGAATGCTTTTGACAAAATTCAACACCCATTTATGGTAAAAACCCTCCAGAAAGTAGGCATAGAGGGATGTTTCCTCAACATAATAAAGGCCATATATGACAAACCCACAGCCAACTTCATCCTCAATGGTGAAAAACTGAAATCATTTCCACTAAGATGAGGAACAAGACAAGGATGCCCACTCTCACCACTATTATTCAACCTAGTTTTGGAAGTTTTAGCCACAGCAATCAGAGAAGAAAAGGAAATAAAAGGAATCCAAATCGGAAAAGAAGAGGTAAAGCTGTCAGTGTTTGCAGATGACATGATACTATACCTAGAGAATACTAAGGATGCTACCAGGAAACCACTAGAGCTAATAAATGAATTTGGTAAAGTTACAGGATACAAAATTAATGCACAGAAATCTCTTGCATTCCTATCCACTAATGATGAAAAATCTGAAAGTGAAATCAAGAAAGCACTCCCATTTACCATTGCAACAAAAAGAATAAAATATCTAGGAATAAACCTACCTAAGGAGACAAAAGACCTGTATGCAGAAAATTACAAGACACTGATGAAAGAAATTAAAGATGATACAAATAGATGGAGAGATATACCATATTCTTGGCTTGGAAGAATCAACACTGTGAAAATGACTCTACTACCCAAAGCAATCTACAGATTCAATGCAATCCCTATCAAACTACCACTGGCATTTTTCACAGAACTAGAACAAAAAATTTCACAATTTGTATGGAAACACAGAAGACCCCGAATAGCCAAAGCAATCTTGAGAAAGATAAACAGTGCTTGAGAAATCAGGCTCCCTGACTTCAGACTATACTACAAAGCTACAGTAATCAAGACAGTATGGTACTGGCACAAAAACAAAAAAAATAGATCAATGGAACAGGTTAGAAAACCTAGAGATAAACCATGCACATATGGTCACCTTATCTTTGATAAAGGAGGCAAGAATATACAGTGGAGAAAAGACAGCCTCTTCAATGAGTGGTCCTGGGAAAACTGGACAGCTACATTTAAAAGAATGAAATTAGAACAGTCTCTAACACCATACACAATAATAAACTCAAAATGCATTAAAGACTTAAATGTAAGGCCAGAAACTATCAAACTCTTAGAGGAAAACATAGGCAGAACACTCTATGACATAAATCACAGCAAGATCTTTTTTGACCCACATCCTACAGAAATGGTAATAAAACCGAAAATTAAAAAATGGGACCTAATGAAAGTTAAAAGCTTTTGCACAGCAAAGGAAACCATAAACAAGACCAAAAGACAACCCTCAGAATGGGAGAAAATATTTGCAAAGGAAGCAACTGACAAAGGATTTATCTCCAAAATTTACAAGCAGCTCATGCAGCTCAATATCAAAAAAACAAACAACCCAATCCAAAAATGGGCAGAAGACCTAAATAGACATTTCTCCAAAGAAGATACACAGACTGCCAACAAACACATGAAAGAATGCTCAACATCATTAATCATTAGAGAAGTGCAAATCAAAACTACAGTGAGATATCATCTCACACCAGTCAGAATGGTCATCATCAAAAAATCTACAAAAAATAAATGCTCGAGAGAGTGTGGGGGAAAAGGGAACCCTCTTGCACTGTTGGTGGGAATGTAAATTGATACAGCCACTATGGAGAACAGTGTGGATGTTCCTTAGAAAACTAAAAATAGAACTACCATACGACCCAGCAATCCCACTCCTGGGCATATGCCCTGAGAAAACCATAATTCAAAAAGAGTCATATACCAAGATATTCATTGCTGCTCTATTTACAATAGCCAGGTCATGGAAGCAGCCTAAGTGTCCACCAACAGATAAATGGATAAAGAAGTTGTGACACATACATACAATGGAATATTACTCCGCCATAAAAAGAAACGAAATTGAGTTATTTGTAGTGAGGTGGGTGGACCTCGAGTCTGTCCTACAGAGTGAAGTAAGTCAGAAAGAGAAAAACAAATACTGTATACTAACACAAATATATGGAATCTAAGAAAAAAAAAATGTCCTGAAGAACCTAGGCGCAAGACGGGAATAAAGACACAGACCTACTAGAGAATGGACCTGAGGATATGGGGAGGGGCAAGGGTAAGCTGTGATAAAGTGAGAGAGTGGCATGGACATATATACAGTACCAAACGTAAAATAGATACTAGTGGGAAGCAGCCGCATAGCACAGGGAGATCAGCTCGGTGCTTTATGACCATCTAGAGGGGTGGGATAGGGAGGGTGGGAGGGAGGGAGATGCAAGAGGGAAGAGATATGGGAACATATGTATATGTATAAATGATTCACTTTGTTATAAAGCAGAAACTGACACACCATTGTAAAGCAATTATACTGCAATAAAGATGTTTAAAAAAATATTTGGGAAAGAAATGTAGAAATAGTTTCCTGCCATCTTTGTTCTGTTGTCAGTTTGGCCGTCACAAAGCAGAACAATAGCAACCCCATGAGTTTTACTTTGTGAAATGCCAGGATGATAATTTCTGGACGATTTGTCACATCCTGTCACTCAGTGTGCAGCCGTAGGGAGTGCCAGAATGTCTGAGTGGAGACCATTCTTCTGTGGGCCATGAATTTCTGGGCTCTGGGTTGACTAGCATGGGTGACAGACTGACCCCTGCCAGGTCTTTCTATACTTCAATTCACACACGCCACCTTGGACTTGTCTTAGAGTCAGCTGTAATGTCTTTGGACGCCCCATCTTGACTGACCTTTTGTGAATCTTCTTGGTAAATATTTTCTCATCTGGCTTCTCACCCACTGGATAAGGGCCAAGGGCCCTGGAACTGGCTGAGGGCCACTGTTGGTGTGAGAGTCCATCCTTGTTTTCCAGAATGGCCTCGGACAGTATTTCTGTCATCTTCAGGAGGGTTGCTGAAAGTTGTTGATCACTTTACATAACTCTACCTCATTTGGAAACTAAAAGTAACTGCAGAAGTAATTTTGTCAAAGGTTGTGTTGTGTGCTTATATCTGACCAAAGTGCTGAATAGCTAGGTTGGAGCAAGGTTAGGTTTTTCTGGGATGGCATGAAAAACAAACTTCTAGACCTCCCTGCTTTTCTTTCATATTATGTTCTTTCTCATTAGCCTGAGAGCATCAGTTAGGAACACAGGCTCCTCTTAAAGAGGAACAGTTGTGTTTTGTACTATGGTATTATCTGGAAAAATAAAATTAAAACATAGAAAAGGCTTTAAAGGATATTTTTTCGATTTTTAAAAACAATGTTACATGCACACACAGTTGCACAAACACAGACATACTATAGCTAGTAATCAAAGATGTATTTGGAACTAAATGGAATCTAAACAAATTTAAACAAAGTTCTTTAAGACTAACCTCCTGTTGTTACAGTAGCAAGAATAGGAACTCAGTGACTGCTAAAGTCACTTCTTAAAATTGCCTGGTTTCTAGTGGGAATTTCTTAGATGATAGGAAACAATTGCGTTGAAAGGCAAAAGAAGCAGTTCTGTTGTTTATTTGAGTACAGATGGCATAGTGTATCAGTTCAGGAGGGACTCTTACAGATTTTAGGATGGCATATCTTATCAGCATTTATTCTTCATCAATTATTTTCTAGCCAGTCTACTTGTCTTACTTTTAACAGAATAATCATCTGTTGAATACATGCATCATTCATTTTCTTTATTACTACATATGTCACAATGAGTCGGTCCAATTTTAAGCAGAAAAATACCTGCTTTTCCTGGCATAGTTGAGAATTAACTGTTTCATGCAATCTAATTTTTTAGATAACTGAAATCTACCACAGAAGCATCAATTTTTAAAACATATTCATTTTAATGGAAAACGCTGAAAATATTTACAGCTTCCAAAGTTCCATGCACTCATAAGCAGAATACTTTGTGTGTGTGTGATTATTGTGAATCTGATCATGTCACAGAGTCTGCTTCTGCTTAAAAAAAGCCATTCTTTTTTTTTTTTTTTTTGCGGTACGCGGGCCTCTCACTGTTGTGGTATCTCCCGTTGCGGAGTACAGGCTCCGGACGTGCAGACTCAGTGGCCATGGCTCACGGGCCCAGCCGCTCCGCGGCATGTGGGATCTTCCCGGACCGGGGCACGAACCTGTGTCCCCTGCATCGGCAGGCGGACTCTCAACTACTGTGCCACCAGGGATGCCCGCCATTCATTTTTTTCACCTTGCTCTTAGAATAGAGACTAAAGTCTCTAGTATGATCTTAACCCCCTTGCCGCCTTCTCCAGCCTCATTGTACATTACAGCCCTCTGATGTTCTCATTGCTTTACCCATGTTGTTCTTAAGTCTCTTGCCATACTCTTTCCAGCCACAGGACCTTTGTGTATGCTGTTATTGCTACCTTGAACATTTTTCCTTCCCTTCTTTCCTAGATCATCCTACCTATCCTTCAGATCTCAGTTCAAGTGTCACTTTCTCAAAGAAGCATTTCCTTACTGCCCTGACCATTAATATGGGCTCAGAACTATCCCCTAGCATTTGTCACTATACTGAGCCTGTATTAATTATCTCCCTCTCTAGATAGTGAGTTCCATAGCTTCAGAGACCTTGTCTGTTTTGCTCACCATTAACCAGTTCAGTGCCTGGGAATCAAGAGCTGCTAGACTTGATTTTGTACCCCAAGAAATAGACACCACCTTCTCTCTGTGCATTTGTTATATTCTCTTCTACCTCTGTGTTCATAGATTGGAACTTTTTATAACATCTCTACCTCCTGTGTATATCAGTGTTTTTAGCAATGATTATTCAAACTCTCCCTGGGTATCTTTTCATTTGATAAACAGTCAAGAGCCCAGAAACTCTTCTCTGAGATTCCACCTGTTTAATATTTCCAAGCACCACTTATAAATAGAGGACAAAAGTCGACTATTCAGAATCTGGAAAGGTCTGAATAAATCCATGCTTTGACGGTGGCCATTTGCACTACTATACTAATGAGTTTTTTTGTGTTGATTGGCCAACAGAGATGTGGCAGCTGGAGTTGCCTCAATGTACTCAGTTTTTGCCTCAATATACTCAGTTTTATCTCTGTAACTCCAGATAAATACCTGAGTGAATTGAAGCAATGGTGTGAGATGTTTCACAGGACGGGTGTCTTACTCATTTTGTCCACCTCTATATCTATTTTGCGTGACAGAGTGCCTGACAAATATTGGGCATTTAATAACTGCTTGCTGAACACTTGATGATGAAAAAAATACTCACTTGGTTGTTTGTCCATACTTGACTCATTTCTCTCCTTCATCAGCACCATTTACTTTCTAACTAACTCATCTTTAATTCTGCCCTAGTGTTATGAATATTTAATAAATGAAAAATTGAAGGTGTTTAATTACTTTTCCATAATGTATTATCTGTGACATCAACTACCTAATCAATATTTTACCTCTAATTGAATGTGCACACTAAGGACATTATAAATGATGTTGTACGCACTCAATTTTGTCTTCTGACTCCTGAAATCTTTTCCTTTCTCCTCGATCTGTTCCAATATGCCCCCGATTTGATGATGATGCTACTGTCTGCAGGGGCATGTGTGTTTGTAGGTTGAGTGAAAAGACGCATGCAGGAGCTCATCACTAATTAGCCATGCATTTCCCATAGTGAAAAACTGGCCTAAAGTTTCAAGAAAAAAATAGAGTTCCTGAAGTTGAAAATTAGTCTGCCAGTTCAGACCCATAGCAAATGGTTATTGCTCTCAAACTTAGGATTTACAATAGATAATTGAAGATTCTCTTAACTAAGACATTGTAAATGGCATAACTATAATGATCCTATTTGGAATTCAGCCCTTGTTTTCAGGGATTTACTGTTTTGAAAAGTGTTTGATAAATTTATAGCAGAAGAGAAAATACTTCTGCCAACTATGTAAGTGCTTTTGACATAATTTGTATTCCTGCTGTTACATGTAAAAAATTGTGCTAGAGGGGAGAAAAAAACAAGTAAAAAGAAATGTTGTTTGGAAAGAAACCAGCAGTCTAGAAAGGTAGTTTTGATCTATAAATATCTCTCTTAAGGAGATTTGAACACCAACTAATGTTGCTACCTTGAACATTTTTCCTTCCCTTCTTAAGAAATAAAATGCTTAAGATAATCAAAATATTCCATTCACTTAAAGATGCTTATACTGGATATATTTTTGATGAATTTTCAAATAAGAATGACATGAGGATTATGATACATTATATCATAATGAAAAATGGAGAAACTTGTACATGTTATGTATCATGAAATGTAACTAACCATGTTATAATGGAGATAACGAGACAGAATTGAAAGACCTTGATTAGCAACTTGGCTTGCCATTTTAGGCATATGCCATTGAAAAACCTAGGTTTTCTCATTTATAAATGGAGGCAACTACTCAAAAGTTAAGAAGTTTAGATAAAACCATGTTTGTGAAAGTGCTTTGTAAATTGTGTAGCACCATACCAACAAAAAGGATTGTATGACCTGGGATACTCCAAATAGAGAAAATTTCTAATAAGTACTTAAGAAATATGTTATAATCACATAGTTCTACCTGTTGATCAAAGCATTGTTAGACAATTTCTAAATTTTGTTTACGGAGTACTAATCCCCATATGGGTATTTCATGAAAAAAAGGAAGCGTGCTTACTGAATGTGAATAAACGTCATTGAGTTTGTGGTCCTCTCTTCTCTCATTCTGCCTCAATCCTCTGTAGGCCAAGCTTCTCCTCACCTTGCCTTCATGGACAAAGGAATCAATGATGGTCTAGAGTTTAATATCAGTTATATATATATATATATCTTCTATTGATTTTCATTTTGTACAGCATTATCTTGTAAAGACAAGATACAGTGACAACCTCCAAGCTATTTGCATATCAGAGCTGAAACTGAAAGTATCTCCATAATTGAATTTTCACTTATTTGTAATAAGTTTATCCTTAGGAGGATACTTTCATAGTGTTTGATCACAGATGAGTTTGGGCATTGCTATCACTCAATAATGTTAAGCTTCTGTCAGGTTCTCTCCTATACTATATATTAATTTTTTCTCCATGAAGCAAATATTTATTGGCGGCCTGTGGGAATAAGATACACCTAGGTCCTCTTTCCTTGGTATATTCACAAAAGCCTCTGAACCTAAATTTCCAAGTCAGGCCATACTAAGGCCTGGCATAATAAGTTTTCATCGTTAACAGGTTTTTTGTGTTTGTGGGGGTTTTTTTTTTTTTTTTTTACATCTTTATTGGAGTATAATTGCTTTACAATAGTGTGCTAGTTTCTGCTTTATAACAAAGTGAATCAGTTATACATATACATATGTTCCCATATCCCTTCCCTCTTGCGTCTCCCTCCCTCCCACCCTCCCTATCTCACCCCTCCAGGCGGTCACAAAGCACCGAGCTGATCTCCCTGTGCTATGTGACTGCTTCCCACTAGCTATCTGTCTTACGTTTAGTAGTGTATATATGTCCATGCCTCTCTCACTTTGTCACAGCTTACCCTTCCCCCTCTCCATATCCTCAAGTCCATTCTCTAGTAGGTCTGTGTCTTTATTCCTGTCTTACCACTAAGTTCTTCATGACACTTTTTTTCCTTAAATTCCATATATATGTGTTAGCATATGGTATTTGTCTTTCTCTTTCTGGCTTACTTCACTCTGTATGACAGACTCTAGGTCTATCCACCTCATTACAAATAGCTCAATTTCGTTTCTTTTTATGGCTGAGTAATATTCCATTGTATATATATGCCACATCTTCTTTATCCATTCATACGATGATGGACACTTAGGTTGTTTCCATCTCCAGGCTATTGTAAATAGAGCTGCAATGAACATTTTGGCACATGAATCTTTTTGAATTATGGTTTTCTCAGGGTATATGCCCAGTAGTGGGATTGCTGGGTTATATGGTAGTTCTATTTGTTAATATCAGTTATATATTTTAAAAGGCATTTTCAGAATAAAATAGATGTCCACCAAAATGATCTATAGACCTGCAAATACTAATTTCTGAGACACACATTTTCAGTTGAACACATCTGGACATAAACTCCCTCATGTGTATTTTGTGCCCTTAGAGCTCCTCCTCTGCTTCTTCTGCCTTGAATTTTTACAAAGGTATGGGTAGAAGATCATGTGGAATAGCTGTTTTCCCAGAGCCCTACAATATAAACTAATGGTTTTGGCAAGGGAATATAGAAAAATGAAAGCTGGTGGGAGAAGAGGAATCCAAGGACCTGAATATTGGTTTATGCCTTAATAACATTCACCAAATGAGTCTTGAATTTCAAAGATTTTTTATTCTCCCTGCACCTAGATATGTGTGTCTGTCAATAGCAATAGCAACAACAAAAGAAACATTATCATCCAGCACAAATTGTCTATATAGTCATTATGCAAAATCACAAATTATGTCAGTGCACCCACCTTTCCCTTCCATAGAAGTGTTGTGTTAAGTGCATTTTCACATAATCCAATTGAACCATTATAGTTTTGCATTAAAATATAATTAACGTTTATCAAAATTGCACATACAAAATGCTTTCAATATCCTGGAAACTATCGACTCTTGTAAAAGAATCCACTAAACTGTGCTAAGTTTTTATGATGTAATCATTGGAAAGTTGTCGTTTTCATTAACAGCATTGTGATCATTTAGAAAGTTTCATCACTCTAAAGTTACCAATGAAATGTAATGTTTAACACCTGCATTTTAAAATATGCATTCATTGTATCATGATCAGCAGCATTGTTCCTGTCCTATTAAAATAAATATTTATTTGCTAGTTTATATGGGGACACAATCAGGTTATCTATTACATAAATATTGGTAAAAGCTTAGCTACAAATATATGAATCAAAGGTCCTTAACTAAGTGTTCCTGACCAAACTTCAGGGGAGTCCTTGAATCTCCTGAAATCATGTGCAAAACTGTTATCTATGGATATAGGAGCATTTATTGGTAAGGATTGGATGCCCAAAGTGACACATCATCCACTGAAAGATAAAAACACTATTCTATATAACACATATAAATTTAAAAATTTTGTTTATGTTTGATAAACATAAACATATTTGATAAAAACATAAATATTTCCCTCTGTCTTCCTTGATTTCATTTGAACACTGTGAATTCCCAGAATATTTTATTTTCATTCACCTTAAGATATTTATAGCATTCTGCTCATATTATAATTTTCAGAAGTTACATTGTCATATGCTCTTTTCTGGTTGTGAGGTTGTGAGGGTCTGTCTGATTCACATACATTTTGTACATCCAGAAGCATCTAAAGAGATATGCATTCAATTACTTATTGTACATTTATTGAGCCCACAGCTATTTTAGGAGTTGGTGTTAAAAGACAAGCAAGTCAATACTTCTAACATATGTGAAAAGTGCCAGAGCAAAGTGTGCAGCAACAGCACAGAACACGGCCCCTGGGTTCCCCTTGGCAGAAGGGACCCCTTGGTCCACCACAGGGTTAATCTTAAGGCTTTACCTAAGAAGATGTGTGGACAAGTGTCTTTTTTTTTTCAAATTGATGACTTCTTAAAAAATTATTGAGTTCTTTCCTTCTCCATCATTTGGTCATGCCTGATTTATCAAGTATTATACTTTTAGATATTTATTAGACTTTAATACTCCTCCATTGATCTAACATTTATTTGTCACCCAGAGATATACTAATTTTGCTAATTTTGCTTCAAATGCATTTTAATATGCAGAAGGTCTGGTAGTATTAGTGTTCCTCCTTATTCTTTTTCTGAATATTCTTTGATATTCTGAACTACAAATTATCAAAAGTGGAATTTAAAATGAAAACATTATGTTTTCAGAAAAATTTTTATAAGATTTTGATTTCTATCTCTATCCGTTAGGAATTCATTTGGTTGAAAAGACCAGAAACCAGACAAAAAATAGCTTTCAAAAAGTAAAAATTGTTCTCATTATAACAATTTAGAGAGTGCAGCAGCTCTGTGGTGACATAAGGAACTCAGGGTTTTTCTACTTTTCATTCTTCTATCCTTAAACTGTAAGACTTTGTCTTTAAGCTTCTTTTGCCTTAAGGCCTGAAAGTAGCTTATGTACCATTAGACCACAGGTCTGAGTTCTGGGTAGAAAGAGGGATGAAGGAGGGAAAACAAACAAACTCTAAAAGCAAACAAACAAAAAACACTATTCCCCATGTCCCAGTGATACTTGGCTTCTTTATGGGATGAGAAGGTCTGGGACTCTCACCTACTCTCATTGACCATAATAACGTTTCATGGCATCAAGAGCTGCAGTGGAGGATAGACAGTTGAGTAACAGAGGTTTTCAGCCTCTAAAGTTCAAGAGATAAGCAACAAAGGTGTTGCTACTGTGTTTTGGTAGCCAGTCCAAAGCCTATAATCGTATTTCATCAAATTAGTAAATATCTTGGAGTCAATTTACACGTATGTGTGTTTATTACCTTTCCCTAAAATCAGCAGGGTGTTTTTCTCAGTAATTCCAGGCTTCTTACATAATCTCTCTAAAAGGACAACAGTTAACATTTATGGAGAGCTTTCTATTTTATAGGCATTGTGTTAATAAGTGCTTTGCATACATTCACTCATATTCAATGTAACCCGTGAGGTAAGAGAAATGGAGATGCCCAATGTACACCGATATACAGAGATCACAGGTATAAAACTTTAAGTGAACAAAACTGCATACAGCATGCTTCCTTTCACATAAGAATTTATGTATTTTTCTCAGTAAAAGAATTGGAAAGCTAAACCAAAGTCTAATTAAAAGAATTACCTATAGATAAGGTAAGACATTTGGGGAGCAATTGTGGCAGTTTGATCATGGACTGGCCATTGTATGAGATTAGGATATTGTTATTTCTGTGTGAGATAATGGTATTATTGTTAGGTAGCATCTGCAGCTTTCAAACAATTTGGTAAATTATGTATGTGTGCATTCGGGTGTGTGATAGACCATCAACTATGAGAAAAAGCTGATAATGCTGAATCAAGTTGATTACTTGGTAATGTAGGCGCTCCTTGTAGTATTCTTTGAATTTTCATGTTAAAAATATTTATAATTAAAAGTTGTAAAAAGTAAATATTAGACATGACTGACTTGAACTCGATGTTGACCTTTATTCAGAAACATCAAAAATTTAAGAAAAGCCACCCCAGTTTTTGCTAATTTACTACTTGTGAGGAAAAAGTAAAATGTGAGTTTTATTCATAAAGGAAATCTGAAGAATAACATTAGTGTTTTCAGGGTTACGAGGATTTTTATAAAATGCAAAATGTCTAGTCATTTTCCCCTTCTGGGAATAGAGAACAGAATCTTAATACTAATTATAAAACTTGCATTTGCATAGCACTTTATTGTTCCCAAAATACTTTTCTGTCTCCTGATAGGCATGGTTGTAGGAAATCGAAATGAGCTACTTAGAATAATTTATGATTCACCCTCATTCTTTGGCAGAGAACAGACAACCCCATGACAGGTGGGTTGTACAATTCACCAGTGGTTGAAGAGGAGCAATGTGTAACCCCTTGGGATCCCTTTCACTTTATGCTTTTATAATTTCCATCCTTTGTTATACAAAACAAACTATGCTTAAATAAAACATTAAATCCAAAGTAAACATATGTAAACCATTCTCCAAAGAGCAGCACTTAATGAGACCTGAGGTCTATTTATTCACATACTGGTTTATTTTTTGCCTGAAATCTGTATATATTCAGCAAATGATATTTCTATAATAGAAACAGTTATCATTACTGCAAAAGTGAACCTTTACAATTCGTGTAAAGTGGCACTTGCTGAGTTTTAAAACACATACAATACCCCTAATACTTTGGATTCCAAGGCAGGTTAGCCCTTTAACTGCTGGCAATGAAAATATGATTTTCTTCCTAGTTGCCATGTGTTTCCCAGAGGAACGTGTGATCAAAACAAATGTTAGCTATAGATATGTTTATATGTTTTGCTTTGCGACATCTTTCCCATTTGAATTGGCCTCTTTTAAATTCTTAGATTTCACTGGGGCATATTTAGATACTGATTTGTGGACATGTGCTCTGCTCTTCCTGTTCCCTTAGCTAGGTTTTATTTGGTGGGAATTCCAAGATATTTTCTGTGTCAGTTAAATTATAGGCCAGTAAAAAGCAAAATAAGATTGTTTGGAGGCAGTGATGTGGACCTCAAGGCAGTGTAATTGCTTAATCAAGCAAATTCTCTAGAAACACTTGGTTCAAGTCCCTTTCTCTGACTTAAGTTAACGAAGAACTAGGTAAAAATATTCAAATTAGTCTTTTTCTCAAGATGAGGAGATTAAATGCGCAAAACTATTTAGAATAGTTCTTTCAGATTAAATCTTCCAAGTGTGTAATTGCTGCTTCAGAAGACAGATTCTATGAGCTTCAGGTTAGTTTGCAAGTAGTGGGATTGAATTTAGTTGGGCAGAACCTAGGCATCCAACCTGTAGGGACTCCCACCTTGGCATTCACCCTTGAGGCCATGGAACCCGATCTCACTCCAAAAGAGGCCAAGATAACTGCTTGTGCTAGGAAAGAAAGTGAGATGACCCAGTGGGACTTTTATAAAGTAAGTGATCAAGGCACCAGAGGGGGATGATGTGACTGAGCAAACTTAGGGAGGAACACAAATTAAGCCCAGAACAACAAACAGAGAACCAAAACATTGCTTAGAAACCAATAATATAATAAACATTTTTTAAAAAAAAGGAATCTTTGCAAGATAAAGAAATATCTCAAAAGAAAAGGATGGAGTACATAAAAAATACAAAACAAATGAAAAATAACAACCAAATATAAGAAAATTAGAGGATTAATCTGTAAGGTACAACTCTGAAATATTAGAATTTCAAAAAGTAAAGATAGAAAAAGATGAAGGGAGAATATAGAAAATTTTCAAAGAAATAATGGAAGAAAACTTTCCAAACATTTAAGATCCCTCAATATAACCATCAAAATAAGTGCAGTAAGACACCCATCGAGATATGTTACTTTAAATTATTCAAAAGCTTACAAAGACAATAAAACAAGTAAAAAAAGGTTATATTCAAATTGTTATGAACAAAAATGGCATAGAGCTTGCCAAGAACAACACTGACTATGAGAAGACAATGAAGAAATACATTTGAAATCGAGCCTCCTGACTTAGAAACTATTATTCAGTGTTTTTAGGCCCACCTACTTACTGTTTATCCATTCAACATTTGTTTAGATTTTTTTGTGTTTTTACCAATTTCTTTGCTCATCAATTTTTCTTGAATCTCCAACTTCCTTCTGGGATCCTTCTTTTTCCAGACATATATCCTTTAGAAAATTTTTATTTGATGATAAACATTCTCATTTTTATTTCTTGGAAATTATCTTTGTTTCCATTTTAGTCATGAATGATAGTTAAGCTGGGCATTTAATTCTTCACCTATAGTCATTTTTTCTCAGTACCTTAACAATATTAATTTGGTCTATTGTTGCTGCCATTTTTATTGTCACTCATTTTTATGTAAGTATGTGCCCTCCCTTGATTCTTTTAAAATATCATCTTGGTCTTTGATTCCATACAGCTTCACTAAGAGGTGTTTAGATGTGGAAAATATATTTTTTAATTTCTAAAAAAAATAAAATTTTATTTGTTTTGTTTGGGATTCCAGAATCTTGAATTTCTATGTTTCATTATGTTCTTAAAATTCTCACCTACTATTCTTTAGAACATTTCATCTTTTCCATTATATTCTTTTCTTGTAAAGCTCCCATTAGGTTTATAATGGAACCTCTCATTCTTTCCTTCATATCTCATAACTTATCTTTCATGTTTTCGATCTACTCTATCTTCTTGCTAAGTTTTTCAACCTCTTCTTTTGGTTTACTCATTCTTCTTCAACACTATCTATTTTGCTATTTCACCAATATTGAAGTTTATCATTTCAATTATTATATTTCTCACCTCTAGCCATCTATTCAGTTATTTTCCACATCACTTGATATTTTGATAGTATCTTATTACTTGGTCATCTTTTTGATCCAATCTTATTACTTTAAACTTTAATTAATTTTTATTATATCATATATTTTTTAAAATTCAAAGCAGTCAAAATCTGCAGTATGTTGTTCTGCTTTCAGTAATGTCTGCCTATTTCCTGGGGCATTATGTAAATTTTGGATTATGTGTCTATACATCTCTTAGAAAAGATTTGTTGTGGCTTCTTTCCAAGTTTCTGGGACATCCCTATCATGGAAAAACTATAAATTTATTTTTGAGTTTGGAGTTTTTTGGGACAATATGGTTAATGTAAATTAAAATCCTAAACCCATGAAAGAACAGTGGTTATAAATTCTCAATGAAGGGTATTTTCTTTTTCTGTTTTTTTCTTTTCTTTTTTTCCTACCTAGTGTCCAGGTTATATCAGACATGTTTCTTTTCCCCATGGGCAGATTTTTGTCCAGTCCATTCTTTCACTGAAGTTGAACTATGTATGGATATAATATATAGAACATTATATGGAGAGAGTAACTCCAATTCTTCACTTTAAGTAAGCTCAAGGCTTGTCTTCTGCTTTTTGTTCACAGCTGTAGTTATTGGTTATAGAGGACAAAGTTTAACAAATGACCCCTGAGAAGCTATAGCTATGTCTTCAGCCTTTTAATTCCCTATTTCTATCTCCCTATTAATTTTTGCCCCATGTGCATTTTCATTACTTTAATGGGGGGGTCATAGAATCTCCAGTTTGCAAGGAACATGACTTTTCTACCTCCCTTCTCCCATTCTCCATAATTCCAATGTTTTAATATAACACATTTGCAGAGTCTCCTTAGAGCCACGCTTGCCTCAGTTATCAGGCATGGATTCCTTTTAAAGGTAGTCCATCCTTCATTTTATGATCGCTTGTTGACTAGATTTAATTTTTGCATGATTTTATCCAGATTAATCTTTATATTTGATAAGCTTTAACCATTCATTACACTGCCTCATCCTTAAAACTTTTATATCATGGTGGTATTTTGTACTTACATGTTAGTTTGATTATTTTAAAGAATCTAATTTGAAAAGAAAGGTTCAGTTGAACTGTGGTATCATATTTGTCAGAAATTAGCTTATTTCACAAATCCTAAAGAAATTTATTTCATTTGTGTATATAAATTTTAGATATTTAATAAAACCTCACTAATTTTTATTAATTGGGAAGAAAGTGATAAAGGTCAACAAGAAATATTAATAGAATCTAATAGGAAATTCAGAGTCATTGCTTTTAGTAAAACAAGCTACTAGCTGATAACATATTGCCAAGAATATGTGACACACATCTATAAACCATATTTGCCTGCTGACAGAGCCCCAAACTCCATGAAGCAAAAAAATGACAGAAATAAAGGGAGAAATAGAAAATTCAAAAATAATAGTTGGAGGCTTCAATTCCCCACTTTCCATAATGGATAGAAAAACTAGGCAGAAGATCAACAAGGAAACTGAAAACTTATAGAAGACTGAAAACCAACTAGACTTTACAGACATCTGTAGAACACACTACTGAACAGCAGCAGAATACACAGTCTTCTCAAGCGTATTTAGAACATTCTCCAAGATAGAGAATATGCTAGGCCATGAAACAAGACTCAATAAATTTACAGGTATTTTATTTATGCAAAGTCTGTTCTTTGACCACAGTGTATCTAAGTTAGAAATCAACATCAAGAAAATTTGGGAAATTCTCAATATGTGGAAAATAAGCAACACTGCCTAAATAACCAATAGATCAAAGAAGAAATCACAAGTGAAATTTTAGAAAATACTTAGAAATGAATGAAAATAAAAACACAACATACTGAAACTTATGGGATACAACTAAAGTAGTGTTTAGAGCGAAATTTATAGCTGCAAATGCCTATATTAAAAAAGAAGAAAGATCTCCAATCAACAACCTAACTTTCCACCCTAAGAAAGATTTCCAATCAACAACCTAACTTTATATTTTATTTAAAAAATAAACTAAAATAAAGTTTAAAGAGGGAATAATGAAATAAAGAATAGAAAAACAATGGAGAACTCACTCAAGTTGGAAGCTTCATGATTTTAAAACTTCACTACAAAACAGCAGTAATCATTTTTGTTTTTATTTCCATTTCTCTAGGAGGTGGGTCAAAAAGGATCTTGCTGTGATTTATGTCATAGAGTGTTCTGCCTATATTTTCCTCTAAGAGTTTGATAGTGTCTGGCCTTACATTTAGGTCTTTAATTCATTTTGAGTTTATTTTTGTGTATGGTGCTAGGGAGTGTTCTAATTTCATACTTTTACATGTACCTGTCCAGTTTTCCCAGCACCACTTATTGAAGAGGCTGTTTTTTCTCCACTGTATATTCTTGCCTCCTTTATAAAAGGTAAGGTGACCATATGTGCGTGGTTTATCTCTGGGCTGTCTATCCTGTTCCATTGATCTATATTTCTGTTTTTGTGCCAGTACCATACTGTCTTGATTACTGTAGCTTTGTAGTATAGTTTGAAGGGACCTAATGAAACTTAAAAGCTTTTGCACAGCAAAGGAAACCGTAAACAAGACCAAAAGACAACCCTCAGAATGGGAGAAAATATTTGCAAATGAAGCAACTGACAAAGGATTAATCTCCAAAATTTACAAGCAGCTCATGCAGCTCAATAACAAAAAAACAAACAACCCAATCCAAAAATGGGCAGAAGACCTAAATAGACATTTCTCCAAAGAAGATATACAGACTGCCAACAAACATATGAAAAAATGCTCAACTTCATTAATCATTAGAGAAATGCAAATCAAAACTACAATGAGATATCATCTCACACCAGTCAGAATGGCCGTCATCAAACAATCTAGAAACAATAAATGCTGGAGAGGGTGTGGAGAAAAGGGAACACTCTTGTGCTGTTGGTGGGAATGTAAATTGATACAGCTGCTATGGAGAACAGTATGGAGGTTCCTTAAAAAACTAAAAATAGAACTACCATACGACCCAGCGATCCCACTCCTGGGCATATACCCTAAGAAAACCATAATTCAAAAAGAGTCATATACCAAAATGTTCATTGCAGCTCTATTTACAATAGCCAGGACATGGAAGTGACCTAAGTGTCCATCAACAGATGAATGGATAAAGAAGATGTGGCACATATATACAATAAAATAATACTCAGCCATAAAAAGAAACGAAACTGAGTTATTTGTAGTGAGGTGGATGGACCTAGAGTCTGTCATACAGAGTGAAGTAAGCCAGAAAGAGAAAAACAAATACCGTGTGCTAACACATATATATGGAATCTAAGGAAAGAAAAACAAAAAAAGAAAAGGTCATGAAGAACCTAGGGGTAAGATGGGAATAAAGACACAGACCTACTAGAGAATGGACTTGAAGATATGGGGAGGGGGAAGGGTAAGCTGTGACAAAGTGAGAGAGTGGTATGGGCATATATACACTACCAAACGTGAACTAGATAGCTAGTGGGAAGCAGCCGCATAGCACAGGGAGATCAGCTCGGTGGTTTGTGATCACGTAGAGGGGTGGGATTGGGAGGGGTGGGAGGGAGGGAGACACAAGAGGGAAGAGATATGGGAACATATGTATATGTATAACTGATTCACTTTGTTATAAAGCAGAAACTAACACACCATTGTAAAGCAATTATACTCCAATAAAGATGTTAAAAAAATTAATTAAAATTAAAAAAAAATTAAAACAACAACAAACAAACAGCAGTAATCAAAACAGTGTGATTGCTATGAATGTATTCTTCCCATATTCATATGTTGAAGCCCCAATCCCCAATGTGACTGTGAAACACACAGCATCACTTAAGTGTTCTTGGTGGGAGGAGATAGGAAGGACATTAAACCTGAATTTATTTAAAACTTTCAAAGTAACTTCCAATTTACAGAAAGTTTCCTGGTAAAATAAGTTAAATGAGACCACAAAGGAATCAAACTGAGACATTTAGGATATAGAGCATTCTATAGGACAGCTAACCAGTTTCTTCAAACTAATGGGATGAAAATTTTAAAAATGGGAAAAAGGACTGCTTCAGATTAGGATTTAGGAGACATCACCAAACACACTGTATGGACCTTGTTTGGATCCTGATTCTAATAACTGATATGTGAAAAAGACATTTTTTGATAAAATTTAAAATTTTTAAATTCAGCTTTGAATCAGATAATACCAAGGAATTCTTACTGTGTTTGTTAGGTATGATAATGACATTGTAGTTTGCAAGAAGGTGTGCATATTGTTAAAGATGCCTATTAAAACATTCTGAAATGAGGTGACATGAGGTTTAGCATTTCCCCTAAAATACTTCAGCTACAAAGAGTAGAGTATAAAATATCGATAATTGTTAAATGTATGTGTTAAATGTTTGTTATATATTCTCTATACTTTGTGTTTGAAAATATTTATAATCAGAAATTTTGTTTCAAAAAGTGTGTGCCATGTGGGATCACCACCTTCCTCCCCAATCTTTTCCCTCCTCTTGTATCCACTGAAGTATGGCAAACTCAGAGTTCCCAATTATTCAATGTGGAGGTTGACATCACAGTGCAAATCCTATACAGTGGTAATAAATTACAAGTACACAGACACACATTTCTCATCTTGTTTTGTGCAAGACAGAGCATTAACCAACCCATTCATGCAGGACCTTTTAAGCCTTATTAATTTTTTTTCTTTAAAGCCAGTGTGGTTTTTAAATAGGAGAATGGCATGATAATACTAGAGAGCTGAAAAGACCATTTTTCCCCTTGGAAAATGAATTAAAGGTAAGCAAAAGGGGTACAAGGAAACCAGTTGAGTCAATCATTTATTCAATATATTTACTGAGCATTTACTATGTACTAGGCATGCTTCTAAGTCCTTAAGTAATGCAATAGTAGAAGTGGTTGATGCTCATAGTTTGAATTACAGTAGTAATGGAGAAAATTGAAAAACTTGAACTTATTTGAAAGGTATTCTGTGGGTAAAATCAATAACTTGACAATGGTTTGATAATAGAAAGAGTCAAGTTTGACTCGAATTTCTAACTTGAGAAACAGATGGAATATCTATAGTGAAGAAGACCAGATTTGTAAGGAAAGATTTTAAGTTGGGTGTTAAACATGTTGAACTTGATGAATTTGTCAAGTCAGTTGGATATTTGGGTCTGTATTTTGGGGAAAACGTCTTGGCTTCTAGGAATCTTTGAGATGAATTTGTGATTGACTCAGTGTAAAAGTGGCATACCTTACTTATCACCTTCCTCTTCACAGGCAACCTTTCATGAGCTCAAGGGCCACCTTCTGTATTCATTTTTGTCAACCCATACTGTGATACAGTTATCTACTCTCGCCTTTGTCCTTCTGTTATTCTGGCAACAGGCTACTATCATGGTGTCTGTAATCTCTTCATTCTACTCCTTGTTTTTTAAACTGTCTCCTCATGTTCGACTGTAAGCCCTTTAAGGATAGGCATCACGGCTTCCTCATTTTTAGCAAGTGTCTGATATTTTGTAAGCACTTAACTGTGTTCAAGGTATTAATAAGGAGGCAGATTAAGACTATTTAAAAATTAAATCCTGAAATATAGCTAGTGCCACAACTTTAAACCAGTAGGCTCTCTCTCCCTCTCATATCGTTCTAAAACAGTCTTTTAGGATGAACGGCAATAGCACCCACTCCCCGCATCTCCCCTTCTCCTGCAACACGTGTAGAAGATAAAAGGGATGGAGTTCTGAAGTGGATAGTGTAGGATGTACAATTTTTTAAGTAATAAAGCTAAATCACCCACAGCTAGATTATAAACACACTGTGGAAATAGCTGTTTCTGAGTAAATTCTTAACTCAGAAATAGCTGTTTCTGAGTAAATTCTATTTAACTGAGTGGCAAATAATCGTTTGTCATGTAAGGCAGGAAAAACTTTTCCTCTACCCTCTTAGGTTTATGAATGAGACTTGCAAGTTAAGCTGACAAAAGACAGACTAACAGGAAAAAAAGCATGCATATTTTATTGACTTTAATACTTTTACATGCAGTGTATGGGGAGGGGTTCACAGAGAAGAAGTGAAAGCCCCAAAGAGTCAGTTAAACCTGCGGGCTTATATACCATTTTACCAAGTAACATTAGGTTGTGGAGAAGTAACTAGACAAAGGAAAAGGGGTTTGGGCTTCTAGGTGTAGCAAATTTTGGGAAGGTAAATATATGGGGATACTAATGGAACATATGGATTGTTTAATAAGGTTTGTTATGCAGGCTCAAGTCAGTGACTCTGCAGTGAGATTAAAAGTCATTCTCTTCCAGTTACAGGAGAGGGGAGGAGAACACCTTCACAAAGGAAAATGTATGCCCTGCTTTTAGGCAGAAAGTGGAAGAGCAGAGAGTTCTTCCTGCCTCTGCTGCCCTTCAGTTGCCCTCAACTCAAAATAATTCTTTTGCCAGAGTGACGTATTTTGGGACTGCATATTATGATCCCCTTCAGTCACATAATGCAATTATAACTATTAATATGACTCCATATCATTTTCTTTTTTTTTTTGCGGTACGCGGGCCTCTCACTCTTGTGGCCTCTCCCGTTGCGGAGCACAGACTCCGGACGCACAGGCTCAGCGGCCATGGCTCACGGGCCCAGCTGCTCCGCGGCATGTGGGATCTTCCCGGACCGGGGCACGAACCCGTGTCCTCTGCATCAGCAGGAGGACTCTCAACCACTGCACCACCAGGGAAGCCCCATATCATTTTCTTTACTGGAATTGAAGCTTCTTATCTGTAAAATGAAAGAAAAAACTGAGCTTAGGTGATCACCAGTGTTCTTCTCAGGTCTCAAATTTCATTAGAAGACATACTTTCCATCATCTGTCCTACATGATTTTCACATTCATAGAAACTGTAACTTCATAAGAAATTCTAATGTATAACATACTCCAGAATGTTCTATAGAGAATGTGAGGATTAATAATGGAGGAATTTAGCCCATCCTTTCAGTCGACATTTGGCCAAAAAGATCCAGCTGTTCAAATTTAATAGTCAATTTTGCAGCTGAATATTTAAAAATTTCTGAAATCAGCTACTCAGTTTGTGACATAACTTTAATTGTACACTTAAAAAACAGAATTGTGTCAACTGTGTTTTATTGAATATGCCAGAATGCTGTCCATCTGATCTCAGTGTCACATTCATGTGGTAAAAAATTCTAGTGTCTAATTTGGAATCTGCATTATCCTTAGAGGGCCATAGAGATATTCATTATCCACATATTTCAAACATAATTTAATGACTAGAGATCCTCTAAATTTCCTACATTTATGAGCAAGTCAAAATATATGTATGATGCATTTTGTCTCTGGTTTCTATCACCTACATCATTTTTTAAAGTGTCTACATATGGCAATGGAAGCAATTACCAGTCTAACTAGACTTAAAAATCTTAGAATATGAGGGCACAAGAGATTCAAGACAAGGACAATTAGTATTACTATTTTAGCCTGGGAACAGGCAGGGGTCTCAAGATACTTTTAATGCTGGTGTTGTCCCATTAGGACATATGTTTGTGTGTATTTCAGGGTATTGATACCACAGTATAATTTTCCTTTTTTTTCTCTGTTCAAGAATATGATCAATAATGTCCAAATAAGACTAAAAAGAAAACTCAAGTTTCCATTTTTTTCATTTTGGTCTAAACTAGATGCACCAGCCATTGTTAATATTGATGAGCTTAAGTATGTGTCATTGTCCTAACTGATGTATCCAAGCCTCTGGGTGATTCTGCCTTTGGCATCACTGAAACTTAATGTGAACAATATCATTCAAAACAATAACATAATAGGGCCTTTATTGTTGGTTCATTAGCATATAGCAAGGGATTATTCCCTTCTGGTCTGCAGGAGATTTTTTTCCTTTCTTCTCACTGACTCTGTGTTTTTATCTGAGAAGATTGCTGTGAATGATCAGGTGCCAAATACAACATGAGCTTTTTATCTAAGTTTTGTAAAAAAATAAAAGGACCTGGGAAAGTACCCATTCTGCCACTAGAAAAACTTTATAGTGGAAATTAGAATTATAATATGGCATGGTGTCATATTAAAGCTAGGACCCACTGCCAATTTCATTGTAATCAGTTTACCAGGCATCCATGGAAACAACTTTTTCCCTGACTAAATTACTATACATCCCCAAATTTTGGAAACGAACTCTACACAGATGCAGAATCAAAATAGAACAAAACAAAGAGTTGGCAATATTCCATTGAATTAAGGCAGTGGAGGCAAATAGTTTGTGTAATTCAGCCATTTTTCCAACTTCACCCCCAGAAGTATTTTTATTTATTATCTGAATTCACTCATTCATTTATTCAAAGGTTTATTGAGCATCTACTATATAGTAGGCATCATTCTAGGCACACGGGGATACAGCTCTGATCTAAATAGTCAACAATTTCTGCCAGCCAAGAGTTTATATTCTAGTGGAGAGAAACAGAAAATAAACAAGATGAATAAAATACACACTGTGTTATATGGTTGTAAACTGTATGGCAGAAAGGGGCTAGAAGTGGTTAGGATGTCCTGGGAGTAGGTGGTTCTTCAATTTAAATGGAATGAGCAAGGAAATCTGCATGTAGAAGGTGCCATTTGAGCAAACACCTGAAGTGGTGAGGAATTGTGCCAGGGGGATCATTGAGGAGAAATTCTAAAAAAAGGAACAGCAAAGGCAAAGAACCTGAAAGGAGAGTGTCTGGAGTGTTTCAGGACAGCAGGGGAGCCCGTGTAGTTGGAAGGAAATAAATGAAGAGGTGCATAGTTGGAGGGGAGGTTACAGAGCTAAAGAGGCAGGGGTCATTATCAAGTTTTTGGCTTTTAGCCTGAGGGAAATGGGAAGCTTAATGGAGTGTTGATCAGAAGAGTGACAAGATTTACTCTGGCTGCTGTGTAGAAAATAGACTTGAGGGGTGGGAGAGTGAGGCAGAGAGAGGCAGAAGCAGGGACTAATAAGAGCTATTGCAATAATCCAGGCAGGAGAGAATAATGGCTTGGAAAAGGGTGGTGACAATGGAGATGATGAGAAGTATTCAGATTCTGAATATATTCAGAAGATAGAGCCAGCAGGACACGCAATGGGAGAGGATATAGTTATGTGAGAGAAAAGGAGTCAAAGTCTAATGATTTTAGCCTGAACAACTAAAAATGTTGGATTTACTGAGCTGAGGAAGAAGAGGAAATGTGAATGAAGCAGCTTTGGGGGAAATTCAGTTCAGTTTTAGACGTGAATTTTGAGATGACTAATGCACATCTAAGTGGTGATTGCAAGAGGTCAATTTGGTACCATATCTTGATGTTAGTGAGATATTTTTTTCTCAACTAAATCTTTAACGGCAATTTTTAATAAGAACTTTTAAGCAAAACATGTTTATTTAAAAAACAGAATGTAGGCGCATGAAACCCAATTGCAGACAGCAGAGCCATGCTACATGGGATTATGGGTTATGGAATGTCAACTTGCCTTCTCTCCCTCTTTCCTGAACCAAAAGATCTCTTAGCACTGTTGCTCTTTGCATATTTGCTTTATTCTGCCCATTACTATCTCATTTCCTCTGCTCTATAACACATTACTCTTCACAGCAGCAATGTCAGGCAGAATATATACCTATGACTCTCCAACTTTGATGTTACTGAACAGAGAATTGGGAAGAGATATGTAAAGTCTCCTCTAGTCAGTCCAGGATATCACTGAAAGTGTTCATTTTTCTTACCCTTGATATGCAGTGGATTTTAGGGTCCCCTTTCACATCAAATCTGGAGCTTAGAGAGCTATTGAAGCTGGAGATATCAATTTGATAGCTGTTAACAAATGTATGTTATTTAAGGGCATAGTTCTGGGGAAGAAGGGGGATAAAGATAGAGGAGGTTTCAAGGCACAGAATTTGATACCAAGTCAGAGAGAAGGAAGAATAATCCTTAAAAGAATAAGAAGCAGCAGCTCATTATGGTAGGAGAAAACTAGAGTATTGCCTTACCTAGAAATCCTGTGAACATCCTTCCAGATGAGACTTGAAAGGTAGGAAGGGGCCAGACCTTTTAGAGCCTCACAGATAATGTTAAGAAATTTTTTGTTTACCATAAGCCAACAGTTGGTTTGTGTCTTGAATTGGGAATGTTTCAAAAATTTCAATCTAAATATTTCATTTCCTTTCAGAAGGTCAAATGTTTCAGTCCTATCAAATTGGCCAATGTGCCAAAATATCTTGAAAATATAATTTTTAGTTAGACGATTTAAAATAATGAACTTTTAAAATTTTAAAACTAGAAAATTTCAATGTTCTGGAGAAAAAGAACAGATTATAAAGTATTATTCTAAACTTTAATTTGACCCAGTAGTTTAATGTGCTAATTCATATGTTTAAAAATTAGAGACTGACGTAAGCTAGTGTGAATGGTGGCATGATTACATTAAATCATAGAGATATTTTTCCCTACCTATTTTCCCTTCATTTATAGCAAATACAAGCTGTAAATCTTAACTAAAGTCTTGAATAGGCACACAATATTTAAAGCCTTTTTAAAAAGCAGAAAGATTTGTGTTTATTGTTTTTTATGTACACATTAGGCTCAGTTAGATAAAAGTAAGTGAAAATAAACCCACAACATATTTTTAGTTCATTTTTTATTGCAGAAAAATGCATTTCTTATCTCTGTTACCACATAAATATTAATCTGGTATCTTGTTAGAGTCACTGAATGATCTTAAAGACTGAGCGGCCAGTGAGTGCCATTTGTGAATCACATCAACAATTTCAGATGGTCCCTATCATCTGTCACTGCACATTGTCATCTCAGCTGGGCAACCCTGGCAATATTGCAGCAGGCTATTGTTTATTGAGAAAGCTAATATTAGGAGTAGATGTGATAAGAATGCCTTTAAAAAACTAATTGAATGCTATCTGTTTTTGGCAATAGCATCTTATATCTCTCTGTAGTTTATCGCTTTAGAGTCCTTTATTCAGTCTTTTTATAAAATCCCATTATTTAAAAATCGAGGGCAGAGTCGTGACATGTAAGGAGCTTTATATATTACTCTGATACTCAAAGATAACCCTTCTTCCTTTACTGCTCAACAAAACCTGCATTATTGAAAAACATGGGAAAACCTGCCGAAAACGTTGAGATATGAGTCATAATCTCAGTGTTCATTTCAAACATCCTCCAAATGTTTATAGAAATGTTTATAGAGGAAAAAGCAAAGTCAAAATGTTGAAAATATTAAGAGTGAGGGGATTTCTATTCAGTCATGCCCATGTTTTTCAGCTCATTCTTCCTATTATTTGATTACAAAATCCTTAAACAGGGCGGATAGATGGAGAGATACATGATAAAGTCCAGTAAATTATTAATTGTAGCATCTAAGTGGTTTTCATTGTATAATTCATTCACAGTTTTAGTATGTTTGAAAATATTCATAATAAATTGTTGGAAACAAAATACTCAAATATTACCCTCTGGCCCTGTCAATGAAAATGGAATAGATGTTTGCTTATTTCATTAAATGATTATTTATAGTAAATTTAAATTAAAATAATCTTGCAGCATCTAATACTATTTGCTAAGGAAATTCCATACTTCCAATCTGAATTTAAAGAGACATAAACTGGGAGGAAGAATCAATGAATTATTATATTTAGGAAAAACACAATGGAATAGCAAGAAGATGTAAATGGGAATTGTGTTTATGTTTTTGTAAAAGATCTGGAAAGAAACCAGAGTGCAAAAAGTCCCAGTTCTTTCCACAGAAGTGCATTAACCCGATTAACTTTCAAACTAATGTTTGAAATAATCTGAGAGTGGAAATTGTATTTTACTTAATTTTTTTTCTTTTTTTCTACAAAATCCTTGCCATCCATAAACCAAAAAGTAGGAGCTAACTTAGCTCCTGTTGACAAAGACTTTCTCCTTTGTTAGGATACTCCTCTGGTCTGGCCATGGCATTTTGGGACTTGGGCATAGTTTTTGGTCTCTCTGTCTCCTCCTTCCCTTCTTCAGAGAAAGAGGATGAAAGCAGAAGTATCAGATGGGCTGTAGGCGCCCATCTATGTAGTAGCACAAATACCAGCTGAACATATTTTTGGTCAGGTACAAAGAAACAAATGGCGGATGGTTTCCCCAAATGTTGTTTACCCTTCTGATAGTCTTCCCAACAACCATCACATATAAATATGTATGGTATTTATTTTAGTGTTTAGCTGAGAACAAATTCAGCAAGGTGCTCTGGTACCAATATTTATTGTTTGATATGAACTTACTGAGCTTTTTAACTGAATGGATTTGGGACTTCCTTTTTTTTATATACAGCAGGTTCTTATTAGTCACCCATTTTATACACATCAGTATATGTACGTCAATCCCAATCTCCCGGATTTGGGACTTCCTTAATGGCTATTCCTAGGCTAAATTTTGCTCATAAAGAATATTCTAAAAAAAATAAAATAAAATAAAAGATGGGATTTTCAGCACAAAGGATTCTGTGCAAAACTGTGGCAGAGGCAACGGACTTGGCATGATCTTGACCACTAATTTTTATACACACATATCTTGAAAACATTTCTATTTTGTGACAAATGCAAAATATCAAGTACAGTACCTACACTACTTTTCGAAACAGAATTTTCAGGGCAAGGGTGAAGCAGCAATAGTAGCAGCAGCAAAGGATGTAGCAGCAGTGGTGAAAAGTGGTAGGAGCTGGGGATCAGGACATATTTCCTGGTTTAAATATACCAGAGAAGAGAAAAAGAAACAAACAAAACTTCCCTTCATTCAGAACACTGTCATTTTAAATGCCTTAAAACAAACATTCTATTTCCTGAATTTTCTTTTTCTTTCAAAATGATGTTAACATTCCTAAACTGGAACCAAGGGATAAATTAAGCTTGATTGACAAAATAGTTTTCATAAATGGTTCTAAAGTAGTGAATGGACAGGGTTACTAAGGAAAGGAGGACTAGGTGAGGACGATGGACCAGAATGCATGAAAAGAAAAAACTGCAAGATGCAGCAGCTCCACAGTCTCTAAAAGGCATCAGCTTCAAGAACTTTTACCAGACAGCAGTAATACAATTCAGACAATGAATACTTTATCAGTCAAGGCTCAGCACAGGAAATGAAAAGCACACTAGAAATGTTAAGAAGAAACTGATTTGATGCCAAAAATTAGTACTTTAAAAAATGCTGAATGAAATAATGCCATTTGCAGCAACATGGATGGACCTAGAGATTATCATACTAAGTGCAGTAAGTTAGAAAGAGAAAGACAAATACCATATGATTATTATATGTAGAATCTAAAATATGACACAAATGAACCTATCTACAAAACAGGAACAGACTCACAGACATAGAGAACAGACTGTGGTTGCCAAGGGGGGTGGGTGGGGAAAGGATGTGTTGGGAGTTTGGAATTAGCAGATACAAACTATTATATATAGAATGGATAAACAACAAGGTCCTACTTTACAGCACGGGGAACTAGATTCAATATCCTGTGTTAAACCATAATGGAAAAGAATATGAAAATACTATATACATGTAAAACTGAGTCACTTTGCTGTACAGCAGAAATTAAAGACAACATTGTAAATCAACTATACTTCAATAACATTTTTTTAAAAAGACCTGTAAAAAATTGTTGAATGGTGAAGGGATGGTTTCTAGTTTGGATTTCTAGGAGTGACTCTCAGAGCAATGAAGGTCTGACCCACTAGGGAAGTTACCATCTTGGTGGCTGCCACTGGAGCTATGAATACAAGAACACATCCCAGTAGCTGTTCCGGAAATCAGGATGTGAAGTCACGAAGATGTTTTTGTTGCTGCTGCTGCAAATACTTCTAGTCACCCAAGAGTTTAGGTAAGAGTCTTTGGAATACTTGAGCAGAACAAACTTGCCTTTCTTTGACCTTATCTACTAGCAGAAAGAAAAAAAAGAAAAGGGTAGAAAGATGGTCTCCACATCACTTTCCCTTCCAAATCTTATGAAAGTGTAGCTAGTTGGTAGAAGGCAATTAACATCCAGAGTCAGTTTCAAGGCCATCTCAGAAATACAGTTTTTGTATCTCCGGTTGCTCTAGATCGAGGTGGAAGGTTGAAGGGAGGAATCAATCCACTACAGAATCGAGATCCAAGAATAGAAGATGTTTATAAATGCTTGTATAATTTTAAATTTAAATTCCTAGAGCTAAAATCATAATGTGCATAAAATATTTGTGTACCATATAAATATATATCTCAGTTAAATATGTATGCAAATAATTAACATTCAGACAAAAGGCAAAAGTACAAAGTCTGTTGACCGGCTAGATTCAAATCTTGAATAGTAGTGTGTATATGGGCATTTTCTTATGATGAGTAAAAATTAGAATTCTTTATCATTACCCTAGATTATGTCAGAAACGAGATCACATGAACCCCTGAATTATATTGGGGTAACATTGTGGGATCTATAATCTAGAGTTTTAAACCCAACTTGCTGGGCTCAGCATTAAAATTACTCTGTAATTGAGCCAAGAGTACATTTCACCATTTTTTTTTTTTTCTGGTCAAAGGGAGCTGCAAAGGAGAGAGACATCCACGAAACTGAACTTGTGCTAATTACAGTTGTGTTTAGGATGACCTACTTAAGGCAAGAAATGCCAGAAAGAGAAGAAAACCTATTCAGCACCATATAAATTTACTAGATTAAGGAAGTACTTTTTAAAATTTTCAATTGGACATGAGTTTTAACCAAGTCTCAATGGAGACCTAATTTTTGAAGGGTTTAAAATTCTTCTGTTCAGAGAATGTTCATGTCAGATAAACTTGGGCCTCTGAGAATGTGTCCACTGCTGTGGAACTTGCAATTAAGCAAGTTTTTTTCTTGGTTCAGAATAATTACAATAATTTTTTAAAAACTTGAGAAATTCATAAGAAGCATCAAATAGAGAAAAAGGACTTGGTCATGATTAGAACATGCCACTGAATCTCTAGGGCTGGGCTTCTTTGTAAGTACAAAATGTTAAGTGTGATGTAGAATGCTTAGAACTGGGGTCTTTTCATGACCTCAGCTCCACAAAAATGTTTCTGGGGTGGACTTATTGAAAAACTGTTGCTGGAATTTATCTGTTCAGTTCTTGTGCATCTTTGAGAAAGAAAAATGCCCATTTTCAGCCTGAAAATTAACTTCCATGACCTGTCAGCAGTAGTAGAATGAATCTTGGAGAATCAGGAACAATTGGATCATGTTTACATAGGAGTTTTACATGGTAAAGATGTATTGGTTTTCATCACAAAATTGGAAGCTCATCTGAGTTCTTGCTAGTGACACCACAGTCTGATACCATAGTGACAGCACAGTCTGTGGGGGTAAAAGGTGATTCCATAAGCCTCTGGAATGATGGAGTGTGGAAAGCTGGATACTGTTGGAGATAGAAACACTGCAGGTAGCCTTCAGCCCACTGGAGGTGGGAACCTATTAAATGAGGTTCTTGTTGGTGGAGATAATTGGATTTTCCTATCCTCATCAAGGCCAGACTTGGTCTTACATTGGAAATTATTATTTGCTTCCAGTGTGACAAAGTCACTGTTACTGTTAGATGTTTCTCAGGTGCAGGCCAAGTGCCTACTGCAGAGCATTTTGGTAGTAGGAAGTGACCCCACATTTGCTTCGATATGACAAAGAGTGCCATCTAGTGGTAAAGTATAACTGTGAGCGAATTTACCCTTTGAACATACCCTGTTCTCAACCTTTCCGCAGATGTGGATCCTGTATGGAAAGGGATTAAATACCTTAATAAATATGCTTGCTCAGAAGTTGTCATTGCCTAGATTCAAGGTCTGGGAAAATGAAACTGGTGGAACTCTACCAGCCTGAGTCTTTCAATATTTCCAAGTTTTGCTCATAAAAGAAGGGAGAGGTGGGAGGGCAGGAAGTTTGGGCTGTGCATTGGTAGATCTCTTATACACACCAGATAGATTTATCTATCCGATTAATTGAAGAAGATTAAACAAAATGAAATTTCTATTCCTCAGAGTTTAACTTGGGAAATGTGTGTGGGCAGGGGAGCTAGTGTTGTGTATTGAAACCCAATCAGAATGGAGAAAGAATTGTACATTTCAGTTGTCTTCACATCAGAATGTAGGCGCATCAGTGGTAAATAGAGAATATATAGGAAAAAGTTAGAGGAAACAAACTGGCGGTCCATTGGAAGAGGTTGTTTGCCTGTCTGGAAGTTGCATTCACATAGCAAACACACTTTTTTTTTTTTAACCTCAATATACCCAATAAATAAATATATACTAAGGCAGATGCTGATAAACTAATCTCCATCTCAGTAGAGGATGACTGAAAAAAAAAATGAGAAGGGCAATAACAACAGCTAAAATTTATTAAGAAATTATGATGTATTCAAATCTAAATCAAGTGCTTTGTGTGCATTTTCTCATTAAATTCCTATGCTAATCCTTTTAGGTTAAGTCCTCTTATTATCTTCATTTTACAGTTGAAGAAAGGCAAGCTCATCTTTCCTGAGAACACAGAGGCGCTAAGTTAGTAGTGCCAGTATTTGAATTCTATTCTTGCTGATCCCAAAATTTGCTTTGTGCTAAAAATGTCACAAGAATTTTTATCACTTCCTGGTGAGATATTGACCATCCTGCTTTGTTTGTCCTTAGCTAAATCCCATTAAGATCAATTGGATTTCAGTTAGAGCTCAGTAGGTTATAACACAGATGGTTGAACCATCTTTGCTCTTTTCCAGTGTACACATATATTGGAACACTTTAATTTTCTTGTGATTGTTTCTTCTCAGAGGCAATTCAGCAGTTTGAATCTTCACTATGCTATTGTCCTAATATAGACTAAAATAAATAATGAAGCACTTGTTTGAGTATTTCCTAGTGGATTTTTGTAATAATACCATACCATGTTCATTTTATGACAAGGAGATGGAAAACCAAGGAAGGTCAAGAGATATACTAAGTTATGGAGAACATCTGGGGTAAAATGCATTTGTACACATTTTTTCCTAGGATTTAAAAATGTGTTTTCTAGATGGGCCTCCTCCTCAAGTTAATCTCATATATTTGTTTGGAATGTTAGGATCTACATCAACTCAGAGAAATTTCTTATTTGTGTGTTTTACATATATTCTAAAGTCTTACGCTTGTGTTAATTTGTCTTTTTCTATCACCCCCTTAAAGAAATATGATGAAGGATTTGTATTTGAAAATTCTAGAATTGCTCTTGTATTTTCATCTCTAACGTCTTTGCTTCAAAGCCTCATTTCTTAGCCACTGGTCAGAGAATGAGAACCAGCTCATGGAAGATGCCCAGGTCACTTTTATGTAAACCTGGCTGAAGGGCTCTTACTAAGAGTTGATTTCTTGTAATTGGGCCTGAAAGATCCAAAACAGTTTCTGACAGGGTGGAAGAAGTTGGCAGTCTTTGCCTTAGTAGTCATGAGTACAGAGTACTTGGAGACAAGTAAGTTGTCCCAGCCATCGATTAAACATTCTGTTCCAAACAGAAGGATGATACCATATTAAGAATTAAGAATTCTATTCCCATAGTTTATTACATCAACATTTTTAGGGAGAAAAAAATCATATGATAATATCAATAGATACTAAAAGAGGCAGTTGAGAAAGCTGAACAACCATCTAAATAAATAAATAGGTATATAATTAAGTAACTAACTAAATAAATAAATCTGATAGGAAATCTAGAGAACTACATATTTAAGGTAGGAGCAGGAAAGATAGTACTCAAAAAGAATACAGAAGAAAAGAAAAATGACCTTGCTTATACATAAAACTTTCAAAACTTTTCTATGAAAAAACACCATAAGCAAATTTATTTAAAAAATTGATTTGGATTCAAAAAGACACATGCACCCCAATGTTCACTGCAGCACTATTTACAATAGCCAGGTCATTGAAGCAACCTAAGTGCCCATCGACAGACAAATGGATAAAGAAGATGTGGTACATATATACAATGGAGTATTACTGAACCATAAAAAGGGACGAAATTGGGTCATTTGTAGAGATGTGGATGGACCTAGAGACTGTCATACAGAGTGAAGTAAGTCAGAAAGAGAAAAACAAATATTGTATATTAATGCATATATGTGGAACCTAGAAAAATGGTACAGATGAACGGGTTAGCAAGTCAGAAATAGAGACACAGATGCAGAGAACAAACGTATGGACACCAAGGGGGGGAAAAGTGGTAGAGGGATGGTGGTGGTGGGATGAATTGGGAGATTGGGATTGACATGAATACACTGATGTGTATAAAATAGATAACTAATAAGAACCTGATGTATAAAAAATAAATAAAATAAAATTCAAAAAAAATTAAAAATAAATTTGATTTGGAGTGGAATTGCATTTTTGAAGGCAGAGGTTTAATACAGTGAGCTATTTAAAATCGGGAACAAGGGAACAATCATAACAAAATAGACAAAAAATGTAGAGAAACCATTCACAAAACAAAAATCCAACAGCTATTGGATATATGCAATGATGCTCAAAGTCACTAGTGGATGAGGAAACTCAGTAGATTAGCAGCTTTTAGATTGGCCAAAATTAAAACAAAACAAAATAATTGCTATTGTTGGCTGGGATATGAGCAAAGAAGTACCATCACACATTGCTGGTAGAAATATGAATTTTACAGTGTTTTAGAAAGCACCTTGACAATATCAATTAAAATTAAAAATGTGTTTCTGCACTCCATCTTGAGAATCTATCACATAGAAATAAAACCACTACCTAACAAACAAACAAACATGCTTATTTTAACATTATTTTTCTTTGGAAAAACTGAGAAACAAAGTAAACATTAATCAGTAGAGGAATATTATGGTCTATTCATATCACAAAATACTATGTACCGCTTAAAATAATGAATTAGAGCTATACTAGTTAGCTTGAAGGAATTTCCATGAATTAATCCTTCTTGAGTGAAGAAAGCAAAATATGCATGGTACGATGTCATTTTTATAAAACAAAAATAAGCATTATCAAAATTATTTATTGAACACTCATCTGTCTGCAAGACACACTCATAGAGATTAGTGCACTGAGAAAAAGAAGTGAATTATTGATATTTTGAAGATACAGGACAAATGTATAAAAAAAGAAGCAATAATATAATGTAACTTAGACCTACTTTAAAAATAAGTGATATATATAGAGTGCTATGTTTTCCAATGAGTTGTTATAAAAGGTTCTGCAGTCCATATGTAGATCAAGAATTATTTATCCATTGAAACATGTCACTGATATGAGTCTTAGTTTCCTATAATAATAATCATGATAGCATCAGGTATTGGTGGAAAGAGAAAGTAAGATAAGTGCTCAGCACAGTGCCTGGCACAGAATGAATGTACATTAAATGACAGCTGTTATTCTCATTGTTATTGTTTTTTTAAATGCTGAGATTATACATTTTTTGAAAGAATGTCAGAGGTGACGTGCCCTCCTCACCACATCATATCAGCAGGAACATGCTATCAATATGACTTATCCCCAGTGCTGTTAACCTTAATCACCTGGCCAAGGTAGTATTTGTCAGGTTTCTCCACTCACTATAAAGTAACTTTCCTCCCATCCACCTTCTGCAACCTATTTTTTGAAAGCATATATCTAAGTCCAGTTCACACTGGGGGAGGGAATGGGGAGGAATGGAGGAATTCAACTTTTTTCTTGGAGGTGGGAGTATCAACATAAATTATTAAGAATTATTAGATATTTTCTCCCCTTTTATTCAATCATTTATTTATATCAATATGTACTTATAAATATTTCTTTCCTACATATTTCTTTCCTACTATGAGTTATAATCTAAGACTACATTATTCTGTTGTTGTTGCTGAAATTATTCCAGCATTAGACTTTGGGAGCTTTTTCAGGTTGGTTCCTGAGTCTCTTTAACGTTACTTTACCCTTTCAGGTTTTTTTGTTTGTTTGTTTTGTTTTGTTTCGTTTTTTGCGGTACACAGGCCTCTCACTGTTGTGGCCTCTCCCATTGCGGAGCACAGGCTCTGGAGGCGCAGGCTCAGCAGCCATGGCTCACGGGCCCAGCTGCTCCGCGGAACTACATACATAATCACAAAAATAGTGGCACATAGAATTTTCTACCTACTCTTATGCAACTTCTGGTCTCTTTGAAAGCAATCCTGGTAGCTGCAGTTATTTCTAGAAGTTCTCCTAGGATATCTCACTTGTGCTCATAAATACACCGTTCTAAGCTGCAACATAGAAATTTCGCCCCCCTCCCACCCACCCCCTTGCAGTGCTGTCTGCTGTTGTCACTCCAAAGCTCAGGAAGCCTGATGGAGGTGTCTTGCTGCTGCTATTGCCACTAGCACCTGTCCAGGCCATGGTGTGTGGATTCCATATGGGCCTAAGCCAACCTGCTGAAGGGAAAAGCCCATCGCTCTCCTGGCCTTGTAACCCAGTTCCCTTAATCTCAGAGCACTGATACCCTGTTCTCTCAGTATCCCGAGAACATGGTATAGGAAAATAGCTTTTTCAGCTCCATTATTTTCTCATTTGAGTCTTCCTTTCACAAGGCTATAGGCCAGAATCTCTTTGGCGGGGTGGGAGGGTGGGGAAGAAGGGAGTGCAGAGTCAAGGCAAAATCATCTTAGCAAGAGGTAGCTCAGAGCACATGAAACCACTCATCCCTGCCAACAGCCATCATCTTATTGGACCAAGATGAAAATATTCAGCTCACTCTTCTCATATTAAGAATTTTTTTCCCCAAGAAGATTTCTTGGTCTTTCTTTGCAGAGAGATCTCTAGAGCATTTATTCAGCCAGTCTTCATGGACGTAACTCTGTTTGAAATACTCAGATGCACAAAACTTGGGTTCAAATTTGTACCCTTGCAACATATAAGCATCAAATGTAACTACTTAAATACGTCCTTTATTGTTTGTCATCTAGGACTATATTTTTGCTTTGTATTCACTATGATAATCTTCTGGTGGGCAGGGCCATTATACCGCATTAGGTAGATACTTTCATTTTTTAAACTAAATGTTTATGAGTAGCATAATAATTGCAATTGTTTGTTTGTTTTTTTAATTGTTTCTGGATTAGGAAATGAAGACCCAGAAAGGTCTCAGCTAGTGCCTTTTATATCACCTCATAGCCCTTAGCAAGAACCTGAACAAATAGGACTCAATAGATACTCAACGACCTAAATGTGTATTTTATGTTCTAACACAGTCAGTGTTTGTTTTCTTTCCAAGTTGCTCTACAAAGATTCATTTTGAAGCACTGACAGGAAGTAGCCAATAGTGTAGAATAATACAATATATAACCTTGAGTGGGTCATGGAAATGGCATGAAAAATCATAAAATAGACTTGTGAACATAAAAACATAGAGATGGTTTAGAAGAAAACAGAGGACAAAAGCTTACTTTGAGCCTTTGAGGAAAATTTAGTATCCCTTTTCTGAAAATACAGCCTATTAAATGAATATTAACCATATTATCTATTTTTATTTGATTATTTTCCCAAGTTGAAATCATTTATTCAAATTATTGACTATCAACAAAGATCTAACTTCTGATTATTCATTATCTACAATAAAAATGACTTTCTACCGTATATTCCAATCTAGAAACTTGAACATCTCTAATACTGTTATTTTACATAAATAATATCTTCTGTCATAAATATGGATAAGCGAAAAGAACTAAAGCTAAATTATAATTCCAACCACTGTGAATATTTTGGTATTTAATACTGTACATGGTTTCCTATGCATATAACTTTTTTAAAAACTGGGATCACATTGTAGATACTGCTTTGTAGCCTGTTTTTCTATTTAAAACTGATTGTAACATATAAGGGTTTAATAAAATATGTTTCTATGACATATTTTAAAGACCTTGGTTGAAGTTGCTTTCCTCTAGAGAGGTTTTTTCATTTGTTCTTGGGGCCCAACAAACTCTAAATTTATTTAAGGTATTTTGGACCACACAGGTGACATGAACCAGGGCATCAAACAATGGTGGCTTTGAGGCTCTGCTCCATCTACCCAGCCTCATGGAAAAGGGAAAGGTTCCTTGCTGTCCTCTTCTTTGAAGTTTTCTCTTCTCTTCCCTTGCCTTCATTTCCCTGCCCTTCTCTCTCTCTCTCTCTCTTTCTCCTTCTCTCTCTTTATTTTGTGATATTATCCCACCTACTCTGATGTGTAGCCCTCTGGGGCCCCGCACTCCGCTGTGGTCTCATGCCGGGCTTCCCATTTTGAGTGAACCTTATGCTTTACCTCCTGACCCCACTCCCCTCACAAGGCTGAAGCTCAGATATCCAGGGCTCAGCAGAAAACCTTAGAAAAAAAAACTGGCTTTAGCACTCAAATATTCACTAAGGTTACTGATTTTACTTTTTTTGGCCTTTGCATTTTCTTCCTTCTCTGCCAATTTAGCAATGCAGTTAAAATACACTTAATATTTTATTCAGGATTTGAGTTGTTTTAATCAAAAAGATTTTTCTCTGAATCTGTTCTGCCATATGACAAAAATGAAGGTCGAGAATACTTACTTTGAAGGGTTAAAAATATATCATGTATACTTACATTTTTATCCTTCCTAAAATTAATGATCCTTTATTTAATTGAAATATTTATGAAATTATATATTATGCAATTTAGGATTCTGCTCCCAGTCCCACTTCCGGTCACCAACTAAGATTCTGGTCGCCAATTCCAATGTGTGAGTTTTGTTTTTTCCCACGTCAACAAGCAATTCTCTGACACTAGCTGGGTGTCCTACAATTTTACTCAATCCTGACACAATCCACCTGGAGAGAGAATCAGATGCCAGTCAGATCTCCCAGGTTAAGTGCTCCATCCCAGGAGACTGTCCCCCACTTCAGATGCCAATTACAAGTAGTAGGTTATCAAGTTATCCACAACTTGTGTCCAACTTGGCTACAAATCAGAGGTTCCCATAACTCCCTCCTCAGGTTTTATCAGTTTGCTAGAGAAGCTCACAGAACTCAGGGAAACATTTACTTCTATTTACCATTTTATTAAAGGATAGGATAAAGGATACCAACGAATAGCCAGTTGAAGAGATAAGTGGGGTGAGATCTGGGAGAGTCCTGTACTTCTGTTTTCTGTCCCTGTGGCATCACCCTTCTGGTCCAAGGATGTTTTCATCCACCTGGAAGCTTTCCAAACCCCGTACCACTGGGATTTTTATTGAGGCTTTATCACATAGGCATGGTGGACCATTAACTCCATTTCTAGCCCCTGTCCCTCCCTGGAGAAGTGTTGGTGGGAGGGGGCTAAAAGTTCCAAGCTTTTAATCATGGCTTGGTCTTTCTGGTGACCAGCCCCCATCCAGTAGCCCACCCAGAGTCACCTCATTAGAACAAAAGATGCTCCCAGTGCTGTTATCACTTAGGAAATTGTAAGCGTTTTAAGAGTTCTGTGCCAGGAACTGGGGACAGAGACCAATATATATACATTTGCTATTATCTCACACAATTATTAGTGATTTCTTTATAAAGCCTACATATATTATAACTTCATAGTGTAAATAATAATAATACAGCAACTATATTTTGAATACTTAATGAATTGTCAGGCACATATCTTTATTTTTAACTAATAGACTTTATGTTTTTGAGGAATTTTAGGTTTACAGAAATACTAGTGGAAAGTACAGGGTGTTCCCATATACCCCCTCACCTGCAACCCCTTCCTCCTGTTGCCTATTATTAACACCTTGCATTAGTGTGGTATATTTTATAATTGATGGGTCAATATTAATACATTATTCTTACACATATATCTCTTGACATATGTTTTTGGATCCTTTTAACAACCAGACAGGATAGATATTATCCCTGTTTCAAAAATAAGGAAACTAAGATTGAGTATTAAATTTGGATTCACTCACAAATGTATAAGAACAAGAGCTTGGACCATTATATTCACTTTTTCTTCTATTTTACCTACTTTGAGTAATCCTGTATTTCAGCTATTCTCTGCCTGATGAAATATATGGTTGGTATTGCATATTATCAAAAAAATTGCAGTAGGAAATCATTTAGTCCTAAGATCTCACCTTTAGAACTAACACACTTATCTTGTATAACTACTATATTGGGACATCAATTGGTGATTGCCTTTCCCTGTGATTACACCTGCAATGATAATTACTAATACTAATTATTTCATAAATATTCGGAATGTAGTCTAATTTAGTTTTTTTATTATAAGCCTTGCTCTTTTTCTAATGGCAATATAGATAAACCTGAAAACAACAATGCCCTGCTTCTCCTTTGACAACACATCAAGTCATTCATTTTCTGTTAGTAATGAGGATTGTTCTTCTCACAACTTTAACTGTTTTTTTGTAGTTGGTTATGTTTTTGTTTAATAACAACAATAGGTCTTAAAAGGCAAAGTATATGACCATATCTGTAAATTAGTACTGTCTAAAATAGTGTCTGCAGTAAATCTATGTTTTTTATTTATTTGAAGGCATTTTATACATAAAGATGAATCAAGTACAAGCCATCTATAAAAATAGTGCTTTGTATTGATTTGAATATCAGTATCAGAACTGATTCCATTGTAATGCAAAAATTTTCAATGCTGTTGTTCTTATGGTCAAACATATGTTGCATCTAATTTATTTATTTCAAGTATGCTGTAGATTGGTGGAATCCAGATTCTGCCATCCTTCCTCTCAACTCTTTGGTCCAACAGTAATTCTTGCTGAATCTCGTGGTATGATACATAATGTATCTCAATACACCTGAAGGAAATGTGCCCAAGTCAAATCTTTGTTTTAGCACAACCATAACTGATTTCCTATAATATTTTAAAATTATTTCAAAAGCATGATACATTGTGTCATATAATTTAAAATTTATTAATGTAATTATATATTTTGTCTTACAGTCAGGGGACATCCAATACTCAAAAGAGCTAACATCCAGATTGTTGGGAACCTGGTGGCCGGATCTATGAGAGAAAGGAAAATGAGACAACAGTATTCATCATGAGAAGTAAGATAGTATTTTCAATACAATGTTGAAACCTTAAGAGTTGAACCTATCTACCCAAAGACATAGATTAACATAGGCCATGGATTAATTCTGTATCAACAGGAAAAAAGGACAAGCATCTTTGCACATCCAAAGAACTTCAACAAGTCAGTCTATAATTACTAAATATCTTTGGATGAACCATTCATTGGACCTTTTTTTATAAACGACATCTCTTTTATCGTAATGAAGTTGAAATCACATAGTATCAAGAATTCCTTTCATTGGACTTAAATTTGGTTTGTTGCAGTACCAATAAATGCCATAAAGAAATGTTAATATTCTTATTTCTAGAACCTCACATTTTTTTGGAAATGGTTTCTCAAAATGTGTTTTAAAATATTTTATTAGTGTAGTCATCATATTATGTTTTCCCTATTCTTATTGCTCACTTTAAAGTGAAAAACTGAAAGTTAATATATAGTATTCCTGAATTACCTACCTTAGTTCAGAAAAGATTTGAAGCACAGTGGCTAACACCAGTCTCTAAAGAATCTTGAATTTAATTTTATCTATCCATCATTCATCCATCCATCCATCCAACCATCTAACCAGCATTCATCCCTCTCTCCCTCCCTTCCTCCCTCCATCTATGAATGAGATTGTAGAAATAATAGTAGAGGGAACAGAATCCATGCACAGCACAGTGACTTGATATGAATAAAGAGACAGGAAATACATGACAGGTGTTCCATTTTCTCAATTCTTGCCCTGATCTATTACCTCTGTAATAGACACTTTGGTTTTAAAAAAAAAAATCTCTCAGACTACTTCATGAACTGTAAATATGGAAGGTACTAGAATGAAATTTTTAGAAGGCTAATTACAAGAATCATGTTAAGTCAGGGCCTCACCAAAACCAGAACCAAGATGGACTAAAAAACATGCTGATACCCTATTCAGAAAATGTTAGCAGTAAAACGTTTGATAGGGGGGAAAAGTGATTACTGGCTAAAATATAGAGGTTAGCTTATCTGTGAAATTAAATGATCTGTATTATCCCAGTTGATAATTGAGAGAGCCTGATTTTAAAGAAAAACATTTTATTTCAGTACTGAAAAAAAGCTGGAAAATGCGCAGTTAAATAAAGGGAAAAAAATCACACATGAGTTGAGTCCCAGCATGATAACAGATCAGAAGCCTGTTCCTTTTTATAGCATTATTAGGATAAAAATTTCACTAGATTTCTGCCTTCAATATTCCAGAGAATTGGGAGCAAAAGCATAGAATATAATGAAATGCATTTATAAACTAAAACACAAGATTTCCTAATGAGTGTTGTGTAATGAGTGCCACTATTTCAAATGGCAAATGTATTTATAAGAGAAAACAATTAATAGAAAAACAATATCAAAATTACCTTATAACAATAAAATATAAAAATTAAGTTATGATTATGACAATCGGGGGCAGGAAACAGAAGAAATTTATTTTTCCTTTAAAAAAAAAGTGTGATTGTTCTTGTCTCATATTTTCTAGATTTGACTATTCTTCTTGATTTTTTAGCAAACTGAGGTAGGGCTCCTGAATGTCTTTTAGAGGTGTGATCCTACATTAAGTTCAGTGACATGTCACTCTAGACCTGTAGAAGACAGTGTAAGGTCAGTGAAAAAAGCCTTCACTTTTCAATAGTCAGTTTCTATATAAAAATTGGCAGTTGGTGCTCATCAAAGAACAAGAAATATTGGATATGCTCGAAATGTCCATTGTGTTTTTGAGCCAACTACCTGATGGAAGTCATCACTTATATGTAAATGAACTGTCAATGGCTTGCCACTGTTGGCAATCACTGGACTGTGAAGGGTATGTCTTAATAAGAACCGAAGCTCTTCACAGACTTTGATTTACTGGAAATAAATTAGAAAAGTCCTCTGAGACTACAAAGGACACTTGTTTCAGATAAAACGTCTAGACAGTAGCAATATATTTAGGGCTTTTATTATAGCAAAACTGCAAATTAGAATGGAGTGGTGAGAAAGTTCCTGTGACCCAGCTGAGTTCTACAACGCTGCTTCTGACTAGAGTAATACAATCTTTAAAATAGCTAAGCCAAATTAAATAAAAGTGCATTAAGAAAAAGAAAGCAGAAACAACAAAAGGTCAAGACTTAGCTTTCTTACATCTTTTAAATGATCTGTCTTATGTCTTACATTTTCTTATAAATTGATATTTTTCTAAATAAATGCAGCTATTAGAATAATTGAAAGCCAAACTTCCATGATCCTGCAACATGGACTACTTTTCAGAAAATTCAGATTTAAGGTAATTTTTCCTTGTTGATTCATTCCTTTCCCCAACTTCCATTCTAGAACACAAAATTGAAATACTGAATTCCTTGACACTATTAATATTTTTATTAATGTTGTTAATAACAAAAATATATTAAATTTGCAAAATGCTTTAGAATTTGCAGTATACTTTCACACAAATGTGAATTACGGAAACTGTGTTAAAAATGATAAGACAATCTAAGTGATTTCATGAAGTGGACAGTCTCCATTTGGAGAACTGCAAAATGGGGTGGAAGACAGGAAACTTTTATAGGATAAAAAAATAAAGAAAAAGGAAGAGAAAAATAGAAAATGTCTGATTGGCTGGGGCCACACAGGCAACCTTGTTTGGATGAAAAGGAACATGGAAATAAGTGTAGAGCCCAGAGTTGGCTTGGTGTTTGGGGATTGGCTGATGGGATTTACTGTGTTTCTGGTCAAGTGGAACATGTAAGGGATGCAGAAGTTATCTAAATTTTGGTTTGCTGTTGTGGCACCCTGAGTAGCAGCAGCTCTATCTTGGGCCTATTTCAACAATAGGTAGACCAAATTTTTATATTAACTGCTTTCTCCCAAAGCATATTATGTTCAAAGAGGTATATAATTCCAGGTAGGTTAATAGCTTTGAAAAACAATCCCCCAAATCCCATTAGCTTAAATAATAACTTCTTTTCTGCTCACTTCACAATCCAGTGTGAGCCAGCAGGTACTGCCCCATGCACTCTTTTAGACATTCAGGCTTTTTTCATCTTAATAGCTTTGACATGCTTTAGGGCCTGTACTGTAGTCTTCACAGCCAGGCTGTAGATAAAAAAAAGAGTGTGGAGAAAGTATACCCACTTCTTATCTACTTCAGTCTGAACTTGGAACATATCACTTCTACTCACATTCTACTAGAGAGAATTTGTTACCTGGTTCCATCTAAATGCAAGGGGCCTAGGAAGTGTAATCTAGTTTTACATCCTGAAAGAGAATATGCCACTTTAAGGCATAGGGAGTAAATTGCACTCCTCGTTAGTTTAGGGAACAGGAAAAATTTCAAATGCCTTCATTTGAATGGTCATCATTCTGGTTTAAAATATTCTTATAAGGAGTCTGGATCAAGATGACAGTGTTGGAAGATCTTGAGCTCACCTCCTCTAATAGCCCACCAAAATTACAGCTACTGATAGAGCAGCTATCTCTAAGAATGATCTGAAGACTAGCAGAAAGGATTTTCCACAACTAAAGATATAAAGAAGGGGCCACAATAAAATGGGTGTGAGGGGTGTAGACATGGTCTACTTAAGACCAGACCATCAGCATAATGACTCGCTGCTGGAGGGATAACATAACCATGGAGGTCCTCTCCAAGGAACGATGGATCCATGCCCCACATTGGGCTCCCAATCCCAGAGTCCTGAACTGGGAAGACAAGCCTTTAAAAGTCTGGCTTTGAAAGCCAGTGGAGCTTTGGGTCAGGAGAGCCAGAGGGCTTTAGGAAACCAAGACTCCACTCTTAAAGTGGGCACATAACACCTCACTTGGTCCAAGTCCCAGTGCAGAGGCAGCAGTTTGAAAGGTGCCTGGATCAGACCCATTTAATGATCTTTGAGAGCCTCCTGGTGAGGCAGGAGGTAGCTGGGACTCCCCCTGCGGACTGAGAAGCTGATGGCAGCCAGCTAACAGCATACTCAACAGTGAAAAGCTGAAAGCATTTCCTCAAAGATCAGGATTAAGACAAGGATGCCACTCTGGCCACATTTATTGTTATTTTATTAATATAGTATTGGAAGTCCTAGCCACACAGATAAGAAAAAGAAATAAAGACATCCAAGTTGGAAAGGAAGATGTAAAACTGTCAGTATTTGCAGGTGACATGATACTACTATATATAGAAAATCCTAAAGATTTCACAAAAAACTGTTAGAGCTAATCAATGAATTCAGTAAAGTTGCAGGGTGCAAAATTAATATACAGAAATCTGGTGCTTTTTTATACACTAATAATATATGAGCAGAAAGAGAAGTTAAGAAAACAATCCCATTTACAATTACATCAAATAGAATAAAATACTAGGGAATAACCAAGGAAGTGAAAGACCTATACTCTGAAAACTATAAGACATTGATGAAATAAAATTGCAGATAATACAAATAAATAGAAATATCAATATATACTGTGCTCAGGGACTGGAAAAATTTATAGTGTTAAAATGTCTAGACTACCCAAGGAGACCTACAGATTCCGTCTTCTCAGGCAAGGGAAACAAAAAGAAAAATAAAACAAAAATAAACAAATAGGACTACATCAAACTTAAAAGCTTTTGCACAGTAAAGGAAACCATCAACAAAACGAAAAGGCAACTTACTGAATGGGAAAATGTGTTTGCAACTGATATATCCAATAAAGGATTAATATCCAAAATATGCAAGGAACACATACAATTCAATATCAAAAAAAAGCAATCAGGTTAAAAAAGTGAGCAGAGGACTCGAACAAACATTTTTCCAAAGAAGACATACAGATGGCTATGAAAAAATGCTCAATATCACTAATTATCAGGGAGATGCAAATCAAAACCACAATGAGATATCAACTCACACCTGTCAGAGTGGCTATTATCAAAAAGACAAGAAATAACAATCATTAGTAAGGCTGTGGAGAAAAGGAAACCCTTGTGCACTGTTGGTGGGAATGTAAATTGCTGTAGCCACCATGAAAAACAGTATGGAGTTTCCTCAAAAAACTAAAAATACAGCTACCATATGACCCTACAATTCCAAATCGATGTATGTATCCAAAGAAGCAAAAACACTAATTTGAAAAGATATATGCACCCCTATTTTTATTGTGGCATTATTCACAATAGCCAAGATATGGAAGCAATCTAAATTTCCATTGGTCTTAACAATATATTTTATGATCTGTCTTCTCAGGCAAGGGAAAGAAAAGGAAAAATAAACAAATAGGACTATATCAAACTTAAAAGCTTTTGCACAGTAAAGGAAACCATCAACAAAATGAAAAGGCAACTTACGGAATGGGAAAACATTTGCAAATGATATATCCAATAAAGGATTAATATATACATATATATATATCATATATATAAAATGAAATATTACTCAGGCATAAAAAAGAATGAAATCTTGCCTTTTGCAACAACATGAATGGATCTAGAGTGTATTATGATAAGCAAAATAAGTCAGACAAAGACAAATACCATATGATTTCAATTATATGTGGAATGTAAAAATCAAAACAGGTGAACAACAACAAAAAACCCAAAACAGAAACAGACTCATAGATACAGAGAACAAACTGGTAGTTGCTAGAGGGGAAGGAGGTGGAGGAATGGACGAAATAGGTTAAAGGGATTAAGAGATACAAACTTCCAGCCATAAAATAAATCAGTCACAGGGATGTAATGTACAGCATAGGGAATATAGTCAACAACATTGCAATAACTTTGTATGGTGACAGATGGTTATTAGACTTATTGTGGTGATTATTTCGTAAAGTATATAAATGTCAAACCACTGTGTGGTATACCTGAAACTAATATAATATTGTAGGTCAACTATATTTCAATAAAAAAAGACCAGCAAAAATAATTTATTATAAAAATATTAAAATAATCCAGTCTTTTTTAGTTTTTTAGCATTTTGATGCTAATTCCCTTCCTCATACAATTCATCAAGAATCCTGAAACATCTAGCATCAATTTAAAGGGAAACCATTTTTCTTTTTTATTTCTGACATATGTGCTTTTCTTTCTAGAAATTGAAGAACTTCGGGTTTTATTTTTGTTATTCAAATAAATATGTCAAATAAATAATTTTCAATAATATGTTGATAAGAATCATCTTTTTATATTAAAAAACTTATTTCCAGTTTGAGAAGCAGTCTATCAAAAATTAATGCTTGCAGAGCAATAGAGGGAGACTTTTCTATATAAATAATCAAGAAAAGAAAGGATAATAAAATGGTACTAAGGCAAGACTGACTTACCATCTCAGAAGTAATTCTTTTTATTTCAATGGCAAGAATATTGAGGAATTAAAAAATCCCCATTTTTAAAGTATTTTTAAACAACTAAGAGGAAAGAAAAAGAGAAAACTTAAAGAAACAAAATTCTAAATAGGTTTGCTGAAAGTTTTGAACACATGTGCTAACTTGGGTACATTCCCTTGGGTATCTCTTTCTGGAATAAATGCTTGAAACTTTCAAGTTTGGGGGTTATTAAACAAATTCCACTTTGGACTTCTATTTGTGTTCTTCCAATTATTTTTAAAAGTCTGCACATTTTACTAGTTTTCCACATTGTAAAACATACATTTACAATGTAACAATAATAATAATAATGCATGCTATATTTTCAGCCTCCTCCATACAAAATTTTGCTTAGGAAATGAGCTATGTAGGGATAAAAGGTGAGCACAGAGCATTGACCCTACTAGAATACTTCATGGCAGTGTCCTGGCCTTGATCAGCGGGTATGGTGTAGCTTTCTGATTCAGAGTTTCCTAATTTTGTTAAGCCAGTTCCTGAGGTGATACAAGGGGTGATTCATGGAACTCCTGCCATCTGTTTTTTCTGCCATCCCAACAGTTTTTTTAGTTGTCTATATCTCTTAATAAATCTCTTCCTGATTAATATAGCTGGTGCTGCCATGTCATCTTCAACTGAGAAGCAATTACAAATGTTGAATTATCAAATATATTCCTTTTTTTATTGAGGTATAGTTGATTTACTATATTATATTAGTTTCAGGTGTACAACATAGTGATTCAAATTTTTATAGATCATACTCTGTTTAAAGTTATTATAAAATATTGGCTATATTGCCTGTGCTGTACAGAATATAAAGTCCTTGTTGGATCCTGCCTCCCAGGCTAGCCAATGCAAAGTGTTTGAGGTAAAGAACCAAAGAATTAGAATTTTTTAAAGTTTCTTATGTAAAAATACTTTACCAATTCTCCTTTTTGTCACAATACTTCTTGGATTTGTCCCTTTCTTTTTCACTCTCGCATTCATTCTGTTAGGTCAGAACCTTATCAGTTCTAATCTAGACTACTTAATATGTCTCAGAATTTTCTCAAATATGGATGTCCATCTAGCAATGTATGGCCTTCCCACTCAAGTCCCTTGTCCATGAATTTCCAGACCCTCAGATGAAGTTCAGTTTTTACCTTTGCATTCTATGCTGCTTGCAACACACCTTCACCTTCTTGCCCAATCTACAGACCACCCAAGGAAAGACATCTTCCTGCCCTAGTTCATGGCACCTCTTCCATTTTCTCCTCATCCACACAAGGTTTAGCTAGTCTTCTCAGCAACCAATCCTAGAGTTACCTTAAAACCTTTCCCAGAAAACTGTCATCCTTAGTCTTTTTTTTCTCTTCTGCCAGAGTGGATTTGCACCATTTATTTGTGTTCTTGATGACGTTATTTTGCACCAATTTATACTGGTCTCAACCAGTTGTTTCATGTGCATGACTTTTAACTCACCAGAAAAAAGAAAAAAAGATCCCTGAGAGCAAGGATTATGCCATTATACCTAAACATAGCACACATTTTTGAGAAATGCTCATTTTATTAAGAGGGTTTTAAACTAGACGGCTCAATCAAACAGAAGAGGCTAGCAAGGGTTTTACCAAGACATGAAAGGCACCAGTCTGTAATTATATAGCGAATGCTTGAAAAAATACAGACAGAAGCAGATCACAAAAAAGCTAATGAAAAAATGTATCATCCAAACGGAAACAATTGTGAGAGTAAAGATGGTATTAAACATAGCTAAAATTATTTTTTTCAATGAACTCATTTTATTATATCGGTGGATCTATAAAATAAGTCAATTGAAGCTCTTTTCAAAGATAAAATTCTTTTTTAAAAAGTGAAAACAACCTTCATCTATATGCCTTAATGTAACATAGCAAAACATCTTTTTAGTGATTATTTGAACAATAAAAATGACAAGCAGAATGTTTGTTCTTGTTATTAATTCACATTTTTAAATCACATACTTTAATGAATTACATAGCTGTTTAATGCCATGACATTTGTATCTTTCTCAAATATGGTATCACTTTAATTTTTTCATAAAATTGCCTGAAGTATTCTTCTAAATTGCATTTTATGTTTAACAGATTTAAAATTGACACTTTCCATTGAATGTTCTCCATAGATTATATTATTTGGAATTGAGAAAACACTCTTTTTATATGTGCTGAGGTAAACTCAGAGCAAATTCTGCTAAGTGGAGAATATTCTCAATTGTAAATTTTTTGTATTGATGTATATAAATATTTCAACCCAAATATTTTTACCGTATAAAAAATTAATAAGCAGAAATCTCAATTACATACAGTCAGGAGGCCAGAGGGGGAGTTCTTGCTCCCTGTGATAATAGCAGAGCCCAACAGGAAGAAAAAAAGACTCCTCTTCTTTCCTGTCAAGGACTCACCCAATGAAAAGCCATGGACTCTGTGTTTACTATAGCCCTCCCAACTCCCTTTTCCCCTCTATAAAAGAGTTCTTCTTCCCTTGTGAGGTCTTGTGCATGGCTTGCCATGGTTGCAGACCCCAAACCCATGGTTGCAATTTTCTGCTGATTCCAAATAAATACGTCTTTGCTGGAGAAATATCTGGCAGTCTATTTATTTCAGGTCAACAACAGATAATCACATTTAGCCTCCAGTTAGAGACCATTCTTTAATATTTTTACATGGAAAAAGTGTATCACCTATGTTCTCAGTATGATTTTTTGAATGTTTTATTAACTTCAGATTGTGCAAAATTACGCACAATTTTTAATTTCACTGCATTCCATAACATAACTTATACAATTAAATATTAAAACTCCAATAACATTGTTTTCCTACTAAAGATACTCCAAAGTGAAACTATAGAATTTTAGAATTAAATCTTATATATCATTTAAGCTACTATTGTCTAATTTGCTCACTCCGTCTCTTGCTTTTATATGGATAAGTATCAGATATGAATAAAAACCAGTCTTCCTGTTCACTAGTATTGTTTTTCAGTAATTGCAATGCAATAAAATCTTTAAAAAATGGCATTTTGTCAACTCCCGTTATTGATTATTTTTAGGAAAGATTTCATATTGAGGGCTTCCCTGGTGGCGCAGTGGTTGAGAGTCCACCTGCCCATGCAGGGGACACGGGTTTGTGCCCCGGTCCAGGAAGATCCCACATGCCGCGGAGCAGCTAGGTCCCTGAGCCATGGCCGCTGAGCCTGCGCGTCCGGAGCCTGTGCTCCGCAATGGGAGAGGCCACAACAGTGAGAGGCCCGCATACCTCAAAAAAAAAAAAAAAAAAAAAAAAAAAATTTCATATTGATTCTGAAGAAAATAACCCGCAAATACAGAGGACTCACAAAAAGTTTATTAGTAAAGTAGTTTAAAGAAAAAACACTTCTAAAATGGGCAGCAAAGAGAGAAATTGCATACTGCTATGCAGAAGTATTGCTTCATTTTCAATGTCCTCTTCATCCTGCAAACTTTGTATCCATAGTATAGTTATTCTAACTCTGGTTACAAATGTGTGTGTATGTGTTTGTGTGTGTGTGATGTTTAGCAACTGCAGTTTCTATTTCAGAATACTGCAGCTTGTTTGTATGCAATTATGAATTCTCTGTGTACTACAACCAATTCTAAGAATATTTCTGCCCCAAATATTTCTTAATATTGTAAGAACATTTTTTTACCATAATCCCATTCTTTAAAATATATTTATTTATTTATTTATTTATTTATTTATTTGCCTGCGCCGGGTCTTAGTTGCAGCAGGTAGGATCTTTGTTGCTGCGTGCAGGCTCATAATTGCAGCATGCGGGATCTAGTTCCCTGACCAGGGATCAAACCCAGGCCCCCTGCATTGGAGTGCAGACTCTTAAGCACTGGACCACCAGGGAAGTCCCCATAATCCCATTCTTAACAAAATTTATATTGATATTACTACTGCAAAAACAAAAGTTGTATTTTCAATGTTGAACTTTTTAACTGAATTTACAGAAACATTTATAAAAATATCAGATTTCTCACCTTTCAAAGAATGAAATTTCAAAAACCTTTACTTTAATGACATGAAGTATATGAAAAAAATTATATCATTATTAGACTTACCTTAATTGATATCTTTGTAGGATCTGATGATATTAATATAATATGGTTTGTGTAATTATTTTCTGCTAATAGAGTTAGTACATTAATAACTATCATTTAACTTGGAAATTATTAAAAGAAAACTTTGAATTGAAAATAAGCAAAAATCCAGTTAGTAATTAAACCAGTGTTATACTTCACAGAATTATACTTAATGGCATCTTCTGAATCTACATTTTAAGTCATGATCTTTGGGCACGGTCTTCTTAAAATAACTACTGGAAAATTTTATTATTCATTTTTTCAAGAAATAAATTTAGTTCTTAATTTTTAATTGAATGTAGACATTGTTTCCTTGAGTTCATGGCTACTAGAAAGTGTTTGTTACAAAATTAAAATGTTACCATACAAGATATGGGCTAATGATTCTGAAACTATTTTACACCTGTACTAGGCTTGGACAAAGAAGTAAATATGTTTCAGATAATGAAACCTAAGACTCTCACTTTCTGAGAAGTTACAAATAAAGTGTAATTTTTTAGAATAAAATTTTCTAAATGCTAGAATGAACTCTAATAATACTATTGGATTTTAACCCCAAAATTAAAACCAAATCAAAAGAAAACAAAAAACTCCATGAGTTCATAATAATACACATAAATGATTGAAAAAAATAAGAGAAAATGTTATCAAAATAAATGTAAATTATAAAGCCACTGTGCGAGACTATTTAGATTACACCCTATGTTTGATTACTGACTGTTCAGCATCCATTTCCTCTACGTATTCCATATACATCTAACCTGTAACTTGCCATTATTTCCTATGGACCCCACAAACTCAAAATCTGGAAGTTCTGTGCATCTTGTGAACTGGGAGAGGGGCAATAGCACAACTGTCTGGTACATCATGTGGCTGGCAGAGGCAGCAGCATCAAATACATCTCCCACTTGGTTGTGGGAATCCTTCTGTAATGTATATGTACAGGCATACCTCGTTTTATTGCACTTCAAAGATACTGCTTTTTTTTTTTTTTTTTACAACCTGAAGGTTTGTGGCAACGCTGCATGGAGCAAGGCTCTATAGGCATCATTTTTTCAACAGCATTTGCTCACTTCATGTCAGGTTCACATTTTTGCAATTCTCGTAATCTTTCAAACTTTTTCATTATTATTATAATTATTATGGTGACCTGTGATCAATGGTCTTTGATGTTACTATTGTAATTGTTTTGGGGAGAAGCAAACTGCGCCCATATAAGACGGCGAACTTAATTGATAAATGTTGTGTGTGTTCTGACTGCTCCACCAACTGACCGTTCCCCTGTCTCTATCCCTTTCCTGAGACCTCCCTATTCCCTGAGACACAATAACATTGAAATTAGGCTAATTAATAATCCTACAATTGCCTCTAAGTGTTCAAGTTAAAGGAAAAGTTGAGTGTTTCCCACCTTAAATCAAAAGCTAGAAATAATCAAGTTTAGTGAGAAAGACATGTCAAACCTAAGAAAGGCTGAAAACTAGGCTTCTTGCACCAAATAGTTAGCCAAGTTGTGAATGCAAAGGAAAAGGTTTTGAAGAAAACTTAAAGTACTACTGCAGTGAACACACAAATGATAAGAAAACAAAACAGCCCTATTGCTGATATGGAGAGACATTTAGTGGCCTGGATAGAAGACCAAAGCAGCCACAACATTCCCTTAAGCTGAAGCCTAATGCAGAGCAAGACCCTAACTCTATTCAATTCTATGAAGGTTGAGAGAGGTGAGGAAGCTGCAGAAGAAAAGCCTGAAGCTAGCAGAGTTGGTTCATGAGGTTTAAGGAAAGATGACATCTCCATAACATGACAATGCAAGGTGAACCAGCAAGTTATCCAGTAGGTCTAGCTAAGATAATGAAGGAAAGTGGATGCACTAAAAAACAGATTTTCAGTGTAGATGAAACAGTCTTATATTGGAAGATGCCAACTAGAACTTTCATAGCTAACGAGGAGAAGTCAGCACCTGGCTTCAAAGCTTCGAAGGACAGGCTGACTCTCTTGTTAGAGGCTAATGCAGCTGGTGACTTTAAGTTGAAGCCAATGCTCACTTACCATTCTGAAAATCCTAGGGCCCTTAAGAATCATGCTAAATCTACTCTACCTCTGCTCTATAAATAGAACAACAAAGTCTGGATGATAGCACATCTGTTTACAACATGGTTTACTGAATATTTAGAACTCCAATGTTGAGATCTACTGCTCAAAAAAAGAAAAAAAAAAAAAGGATTCCTTTCAAAATATTCCTGCTCAATGACAGTGCACCTGGTCACTCAAGAGCACTGATGGAAATGGACAATGAGATTAATTTTGCTTTCATGCCTGCCAACACAGCATCCATTCTGCAGCCCATGGATCAAGGAATAATGTTGACTTTCGAGTCTTATTATTTAGGAAGTACATTTCGTAAGGCTATAGCTGTCATAAATAGTGTGATTCCTCTGATGGATCTAGGCAAAGTAAACTGGAAATCTTCTGGAAAGGATTCACCATTCTAGATGCCATTAAGGACATTTGTGATTCCTGGAAAGAGGTCAAAATATCAACATTAACAAGAGTTTGGAAGAAGTTGATTCCAATTCTCATCGATGACTTTGAGGGGTTCAAGACTTTAGTGGAGGAAGTAACTGCAGATATAGTGGAAATAGAACTAGAATTAGAAGTGGAGCCTGAAGATGTGACCAAATTTCTCCAAGAGATGTTAAAACATTAAGTGTTGAGGAGTTGCTTCTTATGGATGAGCGAAGAAAGTAGTTACTTGCAATGGAATGTACTCCTGGTGAAGATGCTGTGAAGATAGTTGAAATGACAACAAAGGATTTAGAATATTACATTGAACTTAGTTGATGAAGCAGTGTCAGGGTTTGAGAGGATTGACTCCAATTTTATTTATTTATTTTTTAAAAGTTAATTTAATTTAATTTTTTTATTGGAGTATAATTGCTTTACAATGTCGTGTTAGTTTCTGCCACACAGCGAAGTGAATCAGCCATATGTATACATATATCCCCTCCCTCTTGGACCCCCCTTCCTCTCCCCCCATCCCACCCAACTAGGCCATCACAGAGCACTGAGCTGAGCTCCCTGTGCTATACAGCAGGTTCCCACTAGCTATTTTACACATGGTAGTGTATTTATTTGACTCCAATTTTAAAAGAAGTCCTACTGTGGGTAAAATGTTATCAAACAGCACTGCATATTGCAGAGAAATTGTTTGTGAAAGGAAGAGTCAACTGATGTGGCAAACCTCATTGTTGTCTTATTTTAAGACATGGTCACAGCAGCCCCAGCCTTCAGCAACCATCACCCTGATCAGTCAGCAGCCACCAGCATGGAGGCAAGACCCTCCACCAACAAAAAGATTACAACTTGCTGAAGGCTCAGATGATGGTTAGCACTTTTAGCAATAAAGTATTTTTAAATTAAGTATGTACATTGTTGTTTAGGCATAATGCTTTTGCACACTTAATAGACTACAATATTGTGTAAACCTAACTTTTTCTTTTTTAATGAAGACTTGAACCATTCCTATTTGAAGATAGCAATGCTCCTCAACTCTTTTACTATATATATATATATATATATATATATATATATATATATATATATAAATTTTACTTATTTTTGACTGCGTTGGGTCTTCGTTGCCCCGCATGGGCTTTACCCTAGTTGCGAGAGCAGGGGCTACTCTTCGTTGCAGTGTATGGGCTTCTCACTGCCATGGCTTTTCTTGTTGTGGAGCGCAGGCTCTAGGCGTGTGGCTCAGTAGTTGTGGTGCACAGGCTTAGTTGCTCTGCAGCATTTGGGATCTTCCCAGACCAGGGCTCGAACCCGTGTCCCCTGCATTGGCAGGAGGATTCTTAACCACTGCGCCACCAGGGAAGCCTGAAACCTAACTTTTATATGCACTGGGAAACCAAAAAATTCGTGTGATTCCGTTTATTGCAATATTTGTTTTATTGCGGTTGTCTGGAACCAAACCTGCAATATCTTCAAGGCATGCCTGTATATCAAATCATCATGTCATACACTTTATATATATTACATTTTAGTCAATTATACCTCAATAAAGCTGGGGAAAATACTATTAAAAGCTAGGATATTGCTAAAATAAATGAATGGAGGTTAATTTACATTTCTATTCCTAAGACAAATGGTAAGAGCTTCCATCTTGATGAGAGTCCTTAGTAAATAAAAATATGCTTAAATAAAAAAAATACATTCCCCAGTGTAACCGGAGACCAAAAGAAGTTTGCTGTCTCTAGCTGCTCTTGTTGGTACACACTTTGTTTTATCAGTGGTTATTCTGCATGTTGTTCTTTAATGGAAGGCGTAAGATGTATTACTTATGAAAAGTTTTGGGAAAAGGGAGGTGGGTTATTGAAGACTGATTTCCTGAATTAAGCTCCTGTTGAATGAAAACTGTTCACTGCACATATAGATCACATACTACTAGATGAAAACTATGGTAGAAGCTGGACATACACAGAGGCATGTTACCAAACTAATTCTGGCTTATTTTTAATGTAATTATTAAAAATAATACTTGTTAAAAAATAAAACAATCTGGGGAAAATGCTAACCAGATTGGAAGCTGGGGCAATAGCTATAAGCCAGCACTGTTTTCAAGGAAAACAGAATTGTCTGTTAATGCCTTTAGCAAGGAGCACTTTCAAATTTTCCATAGTCTTTACTACATCTTTTTATTCTGCAAAGTGGTTTTATCAATTAATTTGGGTAGAACTGACATCTTTATAATATTCTCATTCATAATCATGGTAATTCAGGTAAGATAAGGAAAAGTACCCTTAATAGCTCTTAGCTGTTAACTGGCTTGTGACAGTTAGACGGTGGTGACTATAATATCACAGAATCCATCAGATAAGGCTCCTGAGACTGTGATGGAGTAAGACTAAAACAAGGCCATGACCTAATGACACAGAAGAAAACAAAAGCACCATGCTAGCCACAAAGATGACCAACCATGCCCTTCCCAGCTAACATGAGTGAGTGTTGCTTCTTTGCCAGTTACAGAATGAGCTCCACCCTGTTCCTCTCACCTCTTAAAGTTGTTAAGATCTCCAGTAACCTGTAATCTTTAAGCAATTACCTTTGTTTTCTCACATCATCCAGTCCAGAGCAGTCCCTCACTTCCTTAAGCCCTCTCCAAATCATCCACACAAGCCCAAATCCTATCAGAAGCTCCCCATACACATCCTTATCTTACTGAGATACGCCACTGTTCCCCATGGCATGCAGTTCTCCCCACTGAGTCAAGTAATCTGTAGAATTGATGACAGGTCAATTTGAAGACAGGTGTTCCTGATGGTCTTTGTCTTCTGGACAGTGATACAGGTCTTCTATGTCCTTAAATAATAATTTGAATTTGGGGATTGTTATGCACTGAATTGTGTCCTCCAAAAGATACGTTGAAGTCTTCACCCCCAGTACCCAGAATATGACTTTATTTGCAAAGAAGATTGTTACAGATGTAATTAGTTAAGATGAGCTCATACAGGTACAGAGTGGGGCCCTGATAGAATATGTGGTCTTTATAAGAAGATGACCGTGGACCATATGAAGACACAGACACGCAGGGAAAGCACCACAATTAAGATGGAGGCAAAGGTTGGAGTCCTGCATCTCCAAACCAAGGAGCCCCTGAGGCTACCAGAAACTGGAAGAGGCAAGGAAGGATCCCTTAGAGGGTTTAAAGAAAGTATAGCCCTGCCAACACCTTGATTTTAGACCTGTAGTCTCCAGATCCGTGAGACAAGAAATTTCTGTTGGTTTAAGCCACTCAGCTTCTACTATTTTGTTAAGGCAGCCCTAGGAAATGAATACAGGGCTTACATATTTTTGTAGGTATTTTCCTAGGTACTTTATAATTTTCACTGCTATTAAAATCAGTACCATTTTCTATTATAATTTTAATTGGTTATTTTACTGATTTTATATATTTAATATATTAAAATATAAAAATTCCTTTTGATTTTATATACTGATCTTATACTAATCATTTTGCTAAACTTTATTATGTGTTCTTACTGTTTGTTTGGAAATTATTGTACATTCTCTTTATTGATAAATGTGTTCTATATAAATAAATATTGTTTTATTTACTCTTTACCAATCCTTATGCTTTATTTATTTTTCTGGTAGCCTTGCCTTGGCTAGGAACTTTAGTACAACGATTAATAACTATGAATGATGCATGATAGTGGGCAACACTGCCTTATTGATGTAGAATGGATATATTTCTTAAGTTTTACTTATATATATATTTTTTTTCTTAAATAGTTTTTATTTGTCAATGTGTAAATTACATTGCAGTATTTTCTGATGTTGAATCACTCTTGAGTTCCTGTGATAAATCCCCCTTAGTTACAAGGTATACATTAACACTGCTGGATTTGATTTATAAAAATTAAATTTAGGACTTTTTCATCTATGTTACCACAGGAGATTATCTATAATTTTAGATTTTCTTGAATTCTCTGTCAGGTCTTATTTTCAAACTTATATTAACTTCCTAACATTAATTTGTTAACCTACTCCCTAATTTAATTATACAAAACTTTTTATATAACATAGAAATTAATAAAATGATTCTATAAAATTGCCTGAGCTTACTAATAGCTTTTTAGAGGGAGAGGTTTTAGACTGCCAGTTCTGTTTTTAAAAATAGGTATGGGGTTATTTAGCTCTTTTCTTCTTAAGTTACTTTTGGTAATTGACATGGACAAATTTTCAATGTAGTGGCAAAAATTGTCTTCAGAATTTACTACTATTTGTCAAATCTCTGTTGTATTTATAGCCATGTTCTCCTTTTCCCTTCTCTGTTAATGTTTATTTGTACTGACACTTAATAATACCTACCATATAGGTATTATTATTCCTGTAAGGATTAAACAAATTAATGTAATGTAAAGCACTCACATCAATGTCTTGCTAGAGGATAGTTCATTTTATTAGTCTTTTTAAGAAACATTCTATTGCTTTTGTGACTATTTTTTCTATTTTGTTTTAGTCTGCTCTTGTCTCTTTTATTTCCTTATTTCTGCTTTTTTAAGGTATAATCTGTTTCTCTTTCAATAGCTTCTATAGTTAATTTGTTTTTAATGTCTCTTGTTTTTAAAATAATTGCATTTGTGTAAAACTTCCATCTAAACAATGCTTTAGCTGCATCCTATTAGGTTTTTATATAATACTTTTATGTTATTCATTGTAAATATTTTGTAATCTTAATCTTATTTAATCTTTAATTTATGTATTTAGATTATTTTATTTTCCAAATATATAATTTAATATTTAAAGATTTCTCACTTCATCACATTTTAGACTGTTGAATTTGGAACTATCTCTAACATTTTGTGTTTTCTGTTTCCTATGCTTTTCCTTTGCTTATTTGTCTCCTTATCTGCCTTCTGTTGGATTGATAAGTTTGTTTTGTTCACTCTTTCCCCTCTACTGGTTTATTATCTTTAAAAAAGTTAGCATACATACTCAAATCATTTTGCTATCAGAGTCTAAAGTTTTCATTACTTCTATTCTCTTGAATGAGGAACAAAACTTAGAAAGTTAACTCTTCATTGAACAGAATTTACTTTTAGAATTTTAGATTTGTACATATTTTGACCAAAAAGTAGTAACTCTATGGTAAATATTTTAATGTTTGTGGTATTTTTATTTCTGGGTTGTTTTATTCTTGTTAAATTGCATGCTTTAGTAGTTCTTCCAATGAGGTTCTGTGGGTAGTAAATTCTCCTATTTGTTTAAATATCTGAAAATATCTTTAATTCTCTCTCTTTAGAATGATACTTTATTTAGCTGGATCTAGAATTTGAAATTGCAAGTTATTTTCCTCCAGTACTTAGATTTTATTCCATCATCTTCTGTCATTCATTTTTGCTGATGAGCACACTGCTGTAAGTGTAATTGTCATTCCTTTGTAAGTACTTTTTAATATTCTTCTCAAAGACTTATAAGATTCTTTTTCTTTGTATTCTGAAATTTCACGAGAATGTGTCCATGGAAGTAGTTTGTTTTCATTAATCTAGCTGAGCTTTATATGTACATTTAAAATTTTCTTCAAATGTGGAAAATACTCAGCCATATTGAACAAATATTGCCTGTCATTACCTCTATTATCAATTTTGGGAAACTTATTATACCTAAGTTTATTGGTGCCTCATTTTACCCTTCATGTCTCTAAATTTCTCTGTTGTGCTTTTTTCTTTCTTTATCTCTCAAAGTGATGTTCTGAAAGAATTTCTCAAGGCTATATTTCAATTCAGTAATTCTCTCTTTGACTGTCTTTCTAGAGTACTATTTTGTCCATGGAATTAAAACAATTTTTTTAATTAACATATTTTCATTGCAAAATTTATTCTTTTATATATTCATTTATTCTTGATTCATACCTGCCTAATTTTTCTGCATAGTATGTTTAAAAAAATATGTTTGCTCTTCTTCCCTTTTACTCACTTACAATCATTTGAAAAAATGTATTAGTAAATCCATGTCCTAATTACTGATCTTGTTGATTTGTTCCAAAGTGTTAGTTTTCTACACAGTCCTGTAGAATATAGACCCTTCTTAGTAGGAATTGTTTCAAATTGCTTACTGTTCCTTTTTCCTTTTCTCCCTCCTTTTAAACCATCCCTATGTATTTTGTGGTTTTGGATTGCCTAACTCGATCGCCATTTCATCCAGTGCAGCATCTGAACTAATAGTGGCAGCAGAATATAAATGATCTGAGAGCTATCACAGATCTGGTCATTTACCTAAATGGAGGCTTAACTCCAGTCTACACACACTATGCAGCTTTGTACAATCTACAGCATCAGGAGGCTCCTGAAATCTTTCAGTCTCCCATTACAGATGACCCTACTCCAGCTCCTGTTCCCCTTCGAGAAGCAACTCTTAGTTATCTCTGAATATTTCTGGGCTTGGAAACCAGCAAGCCTGTAGCTTCAGGCCTTGATTTTTTAATGAGTTTCTGTTCAATTTGTGGTGCATGGAGACGTTAACCTGTTTTTCAGAGTGTGACTAAGATATATATATATGTGTGTTTTATATATATAAAAATAACTAATATATGTCATTAATATATATACATTATACAAACATCATACATATATATGATATATACATATGACATGTATATATATGATATATACATGTCATATGACATGTATATATCATATATATACATGTCATATGACATGTATATATCATATATATACATGTCATATGACATGTATATATCATATATATACATATGATATATGTATATATTAATATATGATATGTACATATCATATATTAATGAAATTAATATATCACTAATATATATACATCATACAAACATCATTAATATATAAACATCATATATATAACATATATACATCATACTCTATGATCTAGAGTAGATAATAGAGTGAAACATTTTAAAAATATTTGCATATGAAAATAGTTTAAAAAGTAACAACTGAAATCTTTTATCTTGCTCTATATCAGAGAACTGTGAGAAAACAAAGAAGAAAAAACAGCAAGTTAAAAAAAAAAAACTTAAAAAATCACATTTTAGGCGATTAGAACATATTGATAAAATCTCTGTGTTGAAGCAGATCAGGCATTCCTCTTCCCAAAGAGGGTTAGAGACTCTGAAACACAAAGAAGCGTATTGGGAAAGTAAAATAATAGTAATGTTGGGTGCTTACTATGCATCAGGTCCTTGCAGGTAGATGATCTTAATTTTCAAAATTACCCTATGAATATGTTATTATCCTCATGATATGGATGAAGAAATTAATGGGGCTTAGACCATGTGGTTAATCCAAGCTGAACTAGTGGAGAAGTTTAGGAGTGCCTAAATCTGAGCTTAATCTGTGCCTAAATTTCTACCCAATTACCTTCCTATATGGAAAATGTGATTCCCCACATATTAAATACATAATACACATAATAGTGGAAAAAACTTTTAAAAATCCATTAGGCTGAAATATCTTTTCCCCTTCACTGTAGCTAATCCTCCCATATTCCCCAGTCATAACTTTCTCTATCCAACACCTTTTCCCCTTATTTCTCATATTACTGAGAATACATGCATTAACCTGTGGGAAAGAGTATTTGTTCCTTGGCAAATTTAAAGTTTCATGAAAACCAAACAAAAAGAAAATCCATAGGGGATGGTGAGACCAAAAGTCTCAATTTCCTTTAATCACACTTCTGACTCTTTTTAGGTCCTTTAGCAGATGGACTTGGATTTATTTGGGGGATTGTTGAAATCCCAAAAAGATGGGTGCCATCAGGGTAGAGTTTTCCACAGGGACAGAGCTTAGAGCAAAACAAACGTCTTCCTAGGAACTGAAAATGTCAACAGGATAAGCTTAAAAATCAATCTGCTAGTTCACAGAAAGGATCAGAAAAAGTGTAAAGTGATCACAGATGCTCAATTTTCAGAGCAGACATGGTGTGGTGCAAAATAAAAAGGAGTACACATACTAACCATCAAAATTCAGTATTTCTCTAGATTAAGGAAGCCGTTCTTTTGGGGAGGCAAGGCTAGGGTGTATCCCTCAAGACAAAAACTAAGAAATGTTCACTTGTCTGGCATAGAGGTAAAAGAAATAGAACAATACTAATAATAGCAATAGCAAATATGTACGGAGTGTTTGCCATGTGTCAGGCATTGTTCTGAGCAAATTTAGAGTTTTATGAAAACCAAACAAAAAGAAAATCCACAGGGAATGGTGAGACCAAAAGGCCCAATTTCCTTTAATCCTTTTAACCCTAACCCTAATATGGAGGACATTGGAGCAGCAGCTAGTGAACTTTACCATTTACCCTGAGTGTGGGTGCTATTTATATAATGTCTCATTTAAACCTCACAATAATCTATGTGAGCTACGTATTATTATTCCCATTTTGTGGATATATAATTGATATTTAGGGAGGCTAGTAAATGAAAGAGTCTGGACTTCAAATCCATCTGGGCTTTTTTGAGTTTCATGGTTGCCACAGATCAAAGTTTCTCAACCTCAGTATATGGGGCCAGATAATTTTTTGTTGTAGAGAGTTGTTTTGTGCTTTGTAGGATGTTTAGCATCATCGTTGTCTTCTACCTAATAGATGCTAGTAGTACTTCCATAGTTGTGAAAACCAAAAATGTCTCTAAACATTGCTAAATATCCCTTGGGGAGCTAAACTGCCCCCAGTTGAGAACCACCACCCAAATCAATTCATCGCAAACAAGAGCAGAAGTAGGTAAAAATTAAACCTGCCAATAATTATGGGCAGGTTTGAGGCTTATTATATATTATACACTTTGCTTGGCTTAAAATGTAAAGTGTTTCAGTCATGCCTAATGAAGATCCATGTGCATTTGCTACAGACACTCAAAAGAAAACGACTTTACACCAAAAGTATTCACTTAGCTGGCTGGAGAGTCACAAAAAGCCAGGACATAATATAATACAGTAGAAAAAGAACAGGCTTTGGAGTTTGATGAACTTGGGGTTTGAATATAGATAGGTCTTTTATTTATAGTCCTATTTGAATGATCTTGGGAAAAATTACTTACACTTACCAAGCTTCCATATCTTTGTCTCTAAAGTAGAAATTTTTACTCTTTTCTACAAGGTTTTTAGAGGCTTATATGTGAACATGAATGTATCTGATATAGAGTGTAGTAAATTGTAACATTTGACATAAGTGACACCAAAATAACATGCAAGTAATTGTTCCATTTATGTTAAAAGAAACTGACATATAACCAAGAACATACATGAGCCTGCTTCCACATGTCATAACAGCCAAGATGAAGAATGATATTCTCATCAGATACTGTGTAACAAACCCTAACTAACAAATTCCAAACCAGAACTGCTGTTGTGTATCAGGAACATTGGCCAAGTTCCTCTAGATGATATATGATTCTAGAAGCAGAGTTCACAACAGACAATTGTGACTTTGAGAACAAGAGGCGATGACATGGTGTCACCAAGACCTTGGGAAAGAGGCATCAAAGTTGGCTTTTGAGAGTTAAAGTGTAAAATCACAATGGATCAGAGCACAGATGGGCAAAATCATTTTATAGACTAAATGATTCCCAGACCAGCAAGACAAAAACATAACCTGACTAACCGTACTGGCAAGTCTAGGAAAACACTGTGTCACACCTTCAGGAAGTGGGGAGGGAATCTGAAAGCCAGAGAAGCACAGAAGGAGAATCATTTTGGTAATGCCACTCAAGTCTGTCCTGGGCAGAGAAAACTTGGCACCAGCAAACACCAGGAACTTCGGACTTATTAGCAAGGCTGTTTTTGGAGAAGGTTGCATAATTCCATCAACATATTTTATTCATTCAACAAATATTTATTGGGTTTCTACTATGTATCAGACACTCTTCAACACACAGGAAAACACAACATTGAATAACAAAGATAAGTCTCTGCTTTCAGATATTACATTCTAGTGTAGAAGATAGACATTTAAAAATGATGAAATATACGGTAAAATGTGCTATGGAAAAAAAAAGTACAAGAATAGACACAGAAGTGCTATTTTTGATAAGTTATCAGCAAAAATTTCTCTGAGGAGGTGACATTTGAATGGAGACCTGAAGGATGGGAAGGAGTAAACCATCTAAATATCTAAAAGAAGAGAAAATTAGACCGAGGGAATAACACATGTCAAAGTCCTCAGGCAGGAGCAGGCTGAGGAGGGCTAGAGGAAGAGCAAGGAGACAAGATAGGATGAAATGCACTGGAGAGTAGATATGAAGTCAGACAGATGTCAGATATTACCAGTCAGATTATGCAGAACCTTATGGGCCATGATTAGGCTTTTAAAATTTAATTTAAATGGATAGGAAGCCATTAGAAGGTTTTGAACAGAAGAATGTCCTGGTATAATATATGCTTTTAAAGACTCAGTCGGTGGTGATCGGAGAATAGATCATGGAAAGCAGATAAAGGTGGAAGCATGGAGAATAGTCAGGAGTCTATTGCAATAATCCAGGTGAAGAATAATAATCTTGGATTTGTGTGGTAACCGTGAAAGTGATATGAAGCAGTCAGATACCAGATAATTTATGAAGTTGGAGGCTGCAGGACTTGCTGGCAGATTAGGTAAGGGGTGTGAGAAAAAGAGAGGAGCTAAGAAGGACTCCAAGAATTTGTGCTTGATCACTGGCTCAAGAGAATTGTATTTAGTTGAGATGGGATATCCTGAAGGGGAGGTGTGCACATCTAGAGAGTAGTTTAAATTTGAAATGCCTAGTAGACTTCAGAGAGTAAAGCAGGCTATTATTGCAAATGCAAATCTAGAGTTCATGGGGAAGGGTTGGGCTAAAGATATACATTTAGGGTCTTCAGTATGAAGATGATAGTTAAACTATTGGATTGGATGAGATGCCTAGGATGAGTGCATAGAAAAGAAACCAGAAGTATGGACAAGCCCTAGATTATTCCAATGTTCACAAGCCAAGAAATTAGAAAAAAAGAAAAAGATCTAGCTGAAAGGGATTCAAAAAATGTAACAATTTCAGCTTCAACACAAACGATGAAAGCAGTGAATTGAATAAACCCGTTGATCAACCTATTGAATACAATATAAATCCATGACTTCACACTGTTATGAAATATGATTCTCCAAATAAATGGGGGGAAAGAGGAAACTTTGCCTTACGGTGAGTAGGATGCCAACAAATGTAGCTGAAGCTAGGAAGTCACCATTTTGCAACCCTTATCATAATAATTGACTAAGACAAGAATCATCAGCAGGTGGCCTAGACTAGAGGCTGTAAGTTAATGTGAAGCAGAATTTATCCAGAGCCTCAAAGTATCTCCTCATTAATTACATATTAATTGTAAATGGAAACGTAGTAACTTTACAGGGAGAAACCCAGAAGACATCACTCTAACCAAATGATCAGAGATAATGTTACCATTAGTGGGACAAACCAAGCCAACACTGTGTGCCTCCTGATGAAGATGTGCTGAAGAGACACAGTGTCCTGTATGTGGTATTCCTACCAAACATGCAAACCTGAATCTAATCATGAGGAAGACTCATTCTACAAAATAGTTGTCTGATATTCTTCCAGAAGTCAATGTCATGGAAACAAATACAGCCTGAGGCACTTGAGATTAAAGGTGACATAATTGGAAAATGCAGTCATGATCCTGGATTGGATCCCAGACTAGAAAAAAGAAAATCCTATAAAGGATATTACTGGGGCAATTGGTAAAATTTGATTAATTCTAATAATGGAGAATACTGATAGTATCACATCAATGTTACATTTTCTGATTTTGATTATTGTACTATAATTATATTAAATGGTGTCCTACTTCTGAAGAAATACACAGAGAAGTAAAGGAGTCAAGGGGTCTGAGTGCTCCAATCTATGCTCAAAATGTTCAGGGGAAAAGATGAATGACTGAAACAGAAAATGATACAGTGTGGCAAAATGTTAGCAGTTGGTGAATCTGGGTGAAGGGTCTATGGAACTTCTTTGTACAATCCCTGCAACTTTTCTCTAACTATAAAGTTATTTCAAAATAAAAGCTAAAAAAAAAAGTCGTTAAGAACCAGTGTGGTGTTGGAAAACCAAGGGAATATGGTACTGGGCACATTATGGCTAGAAAACAAGTGAAGGAATGTTTCAAAGAGGAGGATGTCAGCAATGATGTTTTACGTGGTTGTACACTGCTGAAAGATCAAGTTAGTGTGGACTGAGAAATGACCACTGGATTTGGCAACATGGAAGGCTAATTGGAGTCAGTTCAAGAAAGAATGGAATTTTCTGCTGTACAGCAAAGTCAGTTATACATACACATATATCCACTCTTTTTTAGATTCTATTCCCATATAGGTTATTACAGAGTATTGAATAGAATTCCCTGTGCTTTAACACAACATTGTAAATCAACTATATGTCAATAAAAAAAAATTTTTAAAACCTTTCTCGTACAGAAATTTTCTTTCAAGTGTTAGATGATCAGTTAGTGTCAGGGGTTGAATTGTGTTCCCTCAGAATTCGTATGTCAAAGTCCTAACCTCCAGCACCTCAGAATGTAATCTTATTTGGAGAAAAAGTTTATGAAATGGTAAACAAGATAAAGGGAGGTCAATAGGGTAAGCCCTAATCCAATATAACTGACTGCTGTCATCAAAAAAGGGAGAATTTGGACACATAGATCCTCATAGACTGAAAAGTATGTGAAGAGACACAGAAAGAAGTCAGTGTCTATAAGCCAAGGAGAGGCCTGCGATAGGTCCTTCCCTCATAGCCCTCAGAAAAAACCAACCCTGATAACACCTTGATTTTGGACTTTTAGCCTCCAAAACTGTGAGATAATAAATTTCTGTTATTTAAGTCAAAAAGAAAAGAAAGAAAGAATGGAAGGATGGGAGAGAGCAAGCAGAGACAGCATTACAGGAAACGCTTCTGAAGAGTTTGTTAGGGATTGAGAGCAGAGCCACGGGGTAATAACAGGAGGGAGATACATATTCAAGGAAGCCTATTGTTTGTTTGTTTTTAATTAGTTCTCTATTTTATACATATTAGTGTATACATGTCAATGCCAATCTCCCAATTCATCCCACCACCACCACCCCACTTTCCCCTCTTGGTGTCCGTACATTTGTTCTCTACATCTGTGTCTCTTTCTGCCTTGCAAACTGGCTCATCTGTAGCATTTAAGGAAGCCTATTGTTAAACACTGAATTGAAACAGTGTATTTCCACTCATCTATTTCCACTACACTACTCTTGGTCTGATTTCTGCTTTTCAAGGAAAACTTCTAATTTGTATTTGGCTTGCATTTAGACCTGCATGCCAGGATTCGAATACTTTGGTTTCATTACAGAGATTATTCACTGTAAATTAATGAGTTGGCATTTCAGTTTTATACATGAACTGGTTAATATGATTCTGTCCTTGAGAGATGAATGAAATTGTTTCTGCCATACACAATTTGGGGACAAGGAGGCGATATGTCTAATTTTGCAGAGTTCATTCAGAACTGTATTGATCTTTGAAGGGGCAGTAAGTCAGTTATATGCATTATATAGCATTAGAGTCGGTTCTACTTGTTCTGCACTATTGTAAAAACAACTTTTCAAGAAAAAAGAAAAATCTACCCCTTACCATAATTAAATCTTAGTAATTGTGACTCTCAAATATTTTAACCATAAAAAGCGTATATGTGAGCATGAAAATTAGATGGTTATTCCTTGCACCCTGGAGACTCAGGGGTCCTGAATGTCTCCCCATGAAGCCTCTTGTGACACCATCTGCCTAACCTTATCCTTTGGCAGTGCCAGTCCAGCTTTATCTTGAGGCTAAAATTTCAGGATTATTTTTCCACTCTAGCCATAAGGCACTTGCAACATCTTGCAAAACCTCACTTGAAACTTTCTGTAGTAAAGATTTCAAAAGAAACCTCACTGTTTTGTTTTGTTTTATTTAATGAAGAGACACTTCTAGCAACACCATAGTAAGTTTACTTTGTGTAATTGTATGATGTTCTTGTCCTACTGGATTACTTGATTTTAGGATGATCTAGTCATCTAAAAGAAAAACCTAAGTAAACTCAAGAAAATAATTCCCTACTAATAGGGAATTCCCTAATTCCCTACTATTGAAAATTTACAACGTGCAAAGATTCCACTGGAAGCTTTACCTATCTCATTACTCCTCACAAAAATTCTATGGGTTAGGCCATTATTATCGCATTACAAGAAATGAGGCAATTGTAGCTTAAAGTACCCAAAGCAGGATTTGAATTGAGGTTGAGCTGGCCCCCAAAGCCTCTGCTTTTTTCACTATGTGCATTGCTTCCCTGCCATAATCATCTGCTTATCCACCGCTTCATCTAATCCGATTTTACTTCCTTATTCTTGCTTCTTGTGAATATCCACTGAGATTTTTATATTCAAGGAGACATAGTCTAGGATTCTAATACTTTACATTTTTAAATGGTCTTTAAACCTGAATCTGAAGAAATTTGAGGGAAAGATAGTTGAAAGTGTTCAGTCAAAGCGATATACTGAAAAGGGAATCAAAGCTAAGATAAAATTGCTGTGGTGTGTAGTATCTTCCACTGGCCACTTGCCTTCTCAGCAATATTGAGTTAATAGTGCTTCCGTGCAGGTGCAGATGAGTTGGACATTATTTGTAGCATCTACCTGATTTTTAGAAAACAGTCTATAATTAGCGAGTATTAGCATTCTGTATACCATGATAAGCACATCAAATCCTAATATACCTTTTCAATAGGGAAAGTAATAGCTAGAAATATAGTTACTAAAAATGGATGGTGACCTAGAATCATATTTATTTTTCCCCTTGTTAATAGTATCTAAGCTCCATAGTCACAGTATATTAACTCGTGCATTTTCAGCTTCTCTACTGGGGATAACAAAAGCTCAACAGATTCTCTGCTTCAATTAGCAAATTTTATTTTTATAAAAAAGAAAATGTTTGAAAAATTTCATCTTACAATTAACTCTTGCTGAGAGGATATAAAACTATTGGTAGACTTCTCTAAGCAATGCTTTTTACTCAATATATATTTTCTAATGTACTCTTTTTCCCATGGGAAGAACTTAATTACCAGAAAGCATCACTGTGAAGACGTAAAAGAAAAAAATGCATTTATAATTGGACTAAAGAAAAGTCAACTGGGATGAAATGACATTATCATTGCCATATATACATTTCTGTTTGTATTTGGTCAAATATGTTTCCATTTGAATTTAAGTGATAAAAAGAGGTCAAATCTTATGAATGAGGTTTTTAGATATGGACACAGTAAGAATTACTGATAGTTAAAACAAAACTGGGCTTATATGATTTTTAAGTTACAAACATAACAGACCAAGGCAGACTTGTGTTGACTACTTTGTAAACTTCCATTTTTCTGTGGTGTTTTAAATAACATCTTACTCATCTGAAAGCATTAATGTAGCTTTCAAAGATGATTAACTATTATTTAAGAAAAGTTTATACACTGAAAATGTAAAATTAAGAATTATATAAGATATAAAATCTTTATAGTCTCCTAATTTCTTATTTTTCTATAGCTACTTTGCCCAATCTGAAGTTATTATGATAGCTTTGTCATAGTAATTAATATAAATACAATGATTTGAGACATTTTAAAAACATGCTGTAAATGAACTGAGTAACTTTTTATTGGAAAGTGTGGTCAATTAACTTAAATTTAACAAATGTTTATTAAGCATCTACTATGCACTGTCCACAGTTCTAGGCACTGGGAACAGGCAAGTGAGTAAAAGACAACACTCCTTATTATTGTGGAGCTTACATTACAGTAAGAGGAGATAGTCAAACGAAAAAAAATGTACAAAGAAGTGAACTTTAGAGTATTCAAAAAATAATACATGCTATAGACCAAACTAAAAGTGCAGCCCATTGGGTGAGGACTGCACTCACTTGTGTGATCAGATAAACCTCATTTAGAAGGTGACATTGAGCATGTTTTAAAATGGTAAGACATTTCTGCAGACACGTGGGTTCTCGCATTCTGTGTTGAGGCAACAGGTAGGTCCAAGGCCCAGAGACAGAAGCGTGCTGTCATGGGTGGGTACAGTAAGGAGGCCAGCAGGGCTGCAGTGAAGCAGACAGTGGGTGAGGAGGCAGGATCATGGAGAGACCATCATGAGAATTTGACCTTTACCCCTAGTGAAACGGGAGCCATTACAGGATATTGAACAGAATAGTAACATGGCCTGACTCACAGTTCAAGAGGATCACTGTGGGTGCAGAGAAGAGCATGGACCATGGAGATACAAGGGCAGAGGCAGCAAGACGAGTTAGGAGGCCACAGCAGTCCTCAGAGAAGAGGTTTGGGCAGTGACATGGAGCGGTCAAAGTCATCAGGTCCTAGCAGACTTACTAATGAGCATTGTGGTCCCTTATGAGGGACAATAGAGCAGGAGGTTATAATTTTGTGAAAACAAAAGGTAGTCACATGAAATAATTTTTTAAATACCATGTAACTAATGATAAAGCATGAAATAGCACTAGTTTTGGGGGGATGTGTATATGTGATATGATGGGAGGTAAATGAACAAATACGTAATGTCCACTGGGTTCCAGTCCCAGTTATGTCATAACTAATGGAGTGATTTGGGGCAAATTATTTAACCTCTCTGGGCCTCAGTTTCTCTTCATGTAAAATGTTGGGTTTAGCTCAGTTGATCTCTAAGACGCCTACTATTTTAAATGTTTTATAATATATGTTCTAAATTAATTCGTGTAACGTTTATTTATTATTGAATAAATTTGGCTTGTAACATTGTGTAAGTTTAAGGTACACCATGATACTATGATACATTTATATATCTTGATATGGTTGCCAATGTAGTGATATTTATTGCCTTACACAGTTATAGTGCAATATTATTGTCAATGTTCATTCTACTGTACATGAGATCTCTATGGCTTATTATCAAATAAGGGATTAATATCCAAAATATGTAAAGAATGTAGGAAACTCAATAACCAAAAACTGCCCAAATAATCTGATTAAGACATAGGCAGGAGAACTTATTTATTGATCATAGTCTATGAGTAGAACACAGAGCTTACAGTTTTTATTAAAAATCTATAAATGTAAAGGAAATTTCAAGAACAAGAGCACTTAAAAACGACATTTTCATGCAGAAGCGATCTAAGTGATTTTCAGCAACTCTCCAGATTATTATAATTATATGGTTATATAAAAATAACATCTTAGAATTGTGTTGCATTTTGGTGTTTTTCCAGTGTATTATATCATGTCAATGTAATTAACTTTGGTATGGTTCCAAAGAGTCATGCATGCACAGATTTTAGATTTGATTTTGTATACATACTAAAATCATGAAAATTTTATTAAAATTAGATTGTATGTTGATCTTAGGATATATTAATAATTTGATTCTTCTGTGAAATATGCATAATACCCACTAATCCATTGAAATTGCGTGGTAAGTTTTAAATTTAAAATTGTTTTCACAGCTTACCTTTGAAAAATATATATTCATTACCTCCATATGATATGTAGTAAAGTGTTTTGCATTATTTTGAAACTACATAATCACATAATATTATTTTTCCAAATACCTTATGCTAAATACAGTTTATATCAAGTGGTAAAATATTTAGTGGTAATAATGGAGGAAGTTTACTTGTTTCACATGTGGCCATATTCCAACTTTTAGGTCCATTTCTGTTAATATATAATATTAACATGTGTAATAATAACATTTATTGACAATTCCTTGTCCTCCTCTCATAAGCAGACCGCCTGGAGCTCTCTGACATATAAATTCGAGAAATCTGTATTCTTACAACTTCATGAGATGTTCAGAATTTCTTTATTCTTTCTTTTTCCAAAATTAGACTTCCCACACATTTTGTCCATTGTTTTTATTTTACATAAAAGAAGGCTACTTGTAGAAAATCCCTAATTTTTGTGTTTTCTTGATACTCTTCAGATTTGGTTCTTAAAAAAAAAAACATAAATGCTTCATTCGTATGTGAAAATTGTTTCTAATTAATATTGATAGTATGAATATATTTTGATTGGTAATTGATAATATTGATAAATTTTCTAATTTGTGTATTAGAAATTTTCTAATGTGTGAAATTAGAATTTGTAGACTCTTGAATTCTAGAGCTCCTGTAACTGGGCACACACTAAAGAAAAAATGTTTAGCCTAACCAGTAATTTAATAGAGTTTATTATAGCAACGTTCTTCAGCATCACCTCAGAAAGAGTTTTGAATCCCTCTATCCAAGAAAAACATACAAGAGTTAGTTATTACCTTGAATAGCACATGTATAAATACTGCACATGCACTCGTGTGTATGTATATGTGTATGCGTATGCATGTGTATCTATTTAGCACAATATATATATCACATCGCTTAGGGAAACTTTTCTGATAGTTCAAATTTTTAAACTTATATGTAAAATTTAATATTTTTTTTTGCTATTTTATTTCAATAAGTGTTTTCCATTTTTAAAATAGAGTATTAACAGTAATGAATACTTTTTAAGTTTCTTGTTTGTGCCTCTACACTAAAATATAAAAATACCTCTTGTTATCTTAATGCCTATCAGTGAAAGCTGATTTGTGTCTACATGCCAAGTTAATCTTTCAACTGGAATATAAAAATTTTTAAAGTGTGTGATTTATATCAATGACAGGTTCTTATTTGTCTAAGTTGAAAATATGGTTTTTCATCAGTGTGGAAATGGATATATTTCTTAGATATTATTATAAAACAAATCATTAAAAATTTTACATGTATGTGAGCAGAGTTTATATGTGTGAGTAATATATTGAAACCTGTGCTCACATATTTGAATAAGGAAGCTGTAAGACAGATGAAGATATTAATTTGTCCCATTTCCTTGACTACAGATGTAACCCTACTTGTGTATTGCCTCAAAAAAAAAAATCTTTAGGGCGAGATATTCTGTCTTTGATAAATCATGAGTTATAGTCAGTAATTTTCTCAAAATATCTAAAATTAACTTTTTCTGATGCAATTTGAATACTTTTTTCTCTTTACTGTAACTCCCACATTCTATATACTTTTAATTTAAAAATTCACATGGCCCTGGCCTCAATATCTTGTGACTACAGAATAGTTAGGTTTCCACAGATATCAGAAATAAGGTGATCTTAATTAAGCCTCCCCTCATCTGGGGTAGATTCTGCCTCCTAGAGTGCCCATCCCTTGTCTCACAGAATTTCTCAGAGTGTTGTCCCTCGTGTGCTCAGAAGACAATCCCCATTTTCCAGTTCTCTGGCCCCCTGCATAGACCTCCACCCCTTGCCTTGCTGCCCCAACGTGCCCATGGGTCCCCCGGGTACCACCATCGCCGCAGGGGCCACTGTGTAGAATACAACTCAGAATGCAAAAAAGGCACAAACGAGCTGGGGCATTCATCCACTAGTTTCCTATATATCAGTGGACAATGGATTTTTTTTTTTTTTGGTGGTATTACTTCCTAGATGCTTTTAGATTTGCTCTGCATATAGGCCCAGTGCCCACCCATAGCCAGGAGAAGAAAAGAAACTAGAAAGTTAGTCTCTAATAATGACTGTTATTGAAGCACTCTCTTCCTTTGGCTTCTATAATAGCACACTCTACTGGTTTGAGAGTACTGACTCCAGTATTTATTCTTCTAATTCAGTCTTCTTTCATGCTCCTTAGACCATTTGCCTGTTAGATATTATTACTTAGAGAGCTCACATGCATCTGAAATTCACCATATCCAAAACTCAGCTACAACCTTCCCACCTTCTAAGATGGCTCCTTCCTCTGAATTCCCTGAATATATGATTGGCACCTTCATACGAGTTGCTTAAATCAGAAACCCAGGGTTATTCTAACCTTGTCTCTTTCACTCCCTTCCCTCATTTACCAGCCACTTGGAACCACCATTCTGTTTTCTAAATATCTTTTAAATTCATCTTTTTTTCCTCCACGCGCACTGCCCTAGTGCAGACTCTCATTATTCTTACCTGAATTACTGTTACAAAAGCCTAATTGATCTCCCTGCTTTCTACTCCAACCATTTTCCTCAGTGCAGCCACTATAATATTCCCAAGGGTAAGTTTGATAAATTGTTCCTATACTTACAACCTGAAATGATTGCTCATTGGGCTTAAAATGAAGACCAATCCTACTGAGGTAATGATCAAAGCCCTTTACGAGATAGCCCCTGCTTTTCTCCCTATCCTCAATTCTCGTCACTTCCACACTTAAAGACAGGACTTCAGCATCTTCACACATGTTTTCCCTGCCTGTAAAACTCCCTTTCCACTCCCCACTCTGCCTTGACCTTATAACTGCTAATAATTCTTTAGGTCCCAACAGACATTTCCTCCCCAAAGTCTTCACTTCTTGATTAACGTGAGTGGTTTGGTGGGCAGTTATGTATTCCTCTTAGTAATCTTAACTTCCTTGTCAGTCTTTATCATATTTCGTTGCAATTAGTTCTAACTGACTTCCTCTTATGCTACACTCTATGATCTGTGGGAGCAGTAATTATGTCTTTCTTATTCACTTTAAAATTTTCAGCAACTAGTTTTAGCCAAATTTTAGCCATAGTTTCTGGAACATTAGGTGCTTAATATATGTCTGCTTATCAAAAGGTTACTTACTACCTTTAGCTCTTTAACAAAGTTACTGGTTACAATAGACTGCCTTTTATGGATATTTTTCTTGATCGTCTCTGTTTCTTCAGTGCCTAGTACAGTGCTGAGTATGTAGAAGACACTTGATAAATGTTAGTTAACTTAAGAAATAAAGATCTTTATATCAATTAGCAATGATATCAAGCACACTACACATTACCAATACTAGACCAACACTCCTAATGAGAATCACCAGTACCATCATGTTTGTGTTCAAGGTAGGTAAGTCATTTTCAGTTTATTAATGTTATTCTCCTTTATAATTATATAAGCAATGATACCAAGCAAATATTATTTCTAAATGAATTCAGAATGAAAGAATACTTGGTAAATAGTATCTGTGAATATTTCCCTATTTTGAGGAAATAAATAATTCACATACTCAGACTTACGAAAAAATTGACAAATCCCTGTAAAAGTGATGAAAATCATTACCATTCCAAGATTCAGTGGTGTGTTTTAGATAGGAGTTAAAGAGACATCCTCAGGGAATTATCCTAGCAGGGAAGCAAAAGAATTTCCCCTATAAACTCTTTGCTCCACAGAACTAAATGTTAAATAGCTTCATGTTAGAAAATGTATTCTCCCTTCCACTAGCTAAATATTTCTCTGTGGCTTGGATGATCATTTCCTAAATCTGTTATGACACACTCCTTCAGAGTGCAGCTCCAAGATGCTTCTGTTCCTTTCCTTCGTCCTTGGAAGGAATGTCTAGTAACTTCCCACCAAATCCTTTATGTCTTTGTTTTCTATCCTGGAAAACAGATGGTCTGTTTCATCCAAAGAGAGTTTCTGTCAGGCAATTGAGAGACCAGGATATCCTGTTTTAAATTGGGGTTATCTGGTGGGAAATGCCATTTTTTGAAAATATCTATTATTCACTGTCTTGTCATGAAGATATCCATGAAACTTGATGAGAGAAGGAGAATATGGTAATACAGATACTGTTTCCTATTCTTCATCATGCTGTAGTCACCCCTTCCTCTCTCCCCCGCAAAGAAAGAAAGCAAATGTCTCTTTGGAAAAGTTCTAAAATAGTACTGAACAAAAACCTTTCAAAATGATTGATAAAGCCCTAAGACTTGGCTATTGGGTGATTGGAACAGGTAAGAGGAGTCAGTGCTGTTGAACTAGTCATTTAATAAGGGGTGGCCCATATTGGAAAGATATGTTTCTGCCATTTTGCATAAGGCAGAAATTCAGCAAGCTTGACTGAGCAAGAGTGTCTGCTGTCAGATACAGTATAGTTCTTTCATTAACCTTAGATTGAATTCTTAAGGTGGTCCAAGCCTTAGGGAGATCTACAAGAAAACCTGATTCACATTTGTTGAATTTTCCATGTATTCCTGAAAAGCTGCCAGATCTGATATCATTGGAAGTACTATGTATTAAAAGAAAACGCAACAAACTATCTTCCCTTGAGATGGGACCATCCCTCATACCTTGACTTTTTTTTTTTGGTTCAGTTGCATCAGGTGCTCTGAGAAAAACAAAATAGTATCCTTTTGCATATTGAAATTACTACATTAATTTTCTTCCTGAAAACTAACAAAAGTGTAGAATTTCTCTAGGGTCCACATAGGACATTTCAAAATGAGAGTCCCCTTATTTAAATATGTATGCTTATAGTAGCATACATACTATACAGAGATAACAACTATTTTATATGAAAGAATAAGTGTCAATATGCAGGCAAAAAAAAGCTTTTATATTGTGGTGTTTTTAGGAAAGTTTTAGTTTGATTTTAAACTTGTATTTGATTTTAAATTCTTGTAACCTGCAGAGTTTTATATTACCATGATTACGTTGTTAATTCTTATATTCAGAGTTCTACAGCCCTCTGAAAGCACCCAGGCATATATTCAATGGCTTGTGGATTACCTTGTATTTAGTGAGTTAATATTTTTAGAGACCTTCAGAGAGTCCAATTCACTTCTTAGTATAATACAATACAAACTGCTAATGAGAGATAATTACTATTTTAAGCAGTGTTTTGTGTTAGGTTGTTTGTTCTTTTTTTGTCTTTTGTGTGTGTATGCATGTTTCGTATATGCCTTTCAAAATACCAATACCTTTTCTTTTTTCATAGTGAAGTTGATATATGCCCACTGATGTACATTAAAGTCTTAAATTCTACTAATTTATATAAGTGTGAGCAATGTAGTCATAGGTCAAATTTCCATATGACCCTGCCACCTCAGACAAAAAGTAAATTTCATTGTGTTTCTATGCTAATGTGAGTTAAAATGCAATAAACCCTTCTTTCTTTTTTTCATTTTCTTGTTCTAATTTTAACAGCAACACCTGCTCGCATATTCACATAACTCTGGCATCTCATTTAAAGTGCATATGTTACAGATTGAAATTCAGTATAGAATAAGGGAGGAGAAATAGTAAGATGACAGAAATTCGAGGGGTGTCATAATTTATTAAGAAAGTTATATCAGCACTTCAGCTTTATTCAGTGTAAAACCACTGCTAACAAGCATAATTTTTTTTCTTCTAAGATATATCTGCTAATTCTGAACAGTGCTTAGACAATTCAGTATGTTATTGACTAATAACATGAGAAGAAATAGTCTTGATCATTTAAAAGTATACGTGCTAAAGATTTCTGTCTTCAAATATATAATTAACTGGCCATATGGAAATTTTTTGTCAGCGCGTTGATTGGATAGACTCGCAACAGATGTAATTTTAACTTTTTAAAATGTTCTCTAAATTCATCTACTGAACGTAAGAGATTCACATTGGCATTTATGTGTTGTGTTTAATAATTCATTGTCAACTCGAAAGTACTGAGTTTAAAATCTTCCTCTTTATTCCAAATTTACTGCATAGGAAAATATTGAGGAAAATGTTATCTCACATCAACATTGTAGACTGAAACTGTCATGCTCTTTACTTTCAAGGGACATAGAAAAATGCATGAATATTTCAGGAACTCTTTACTAAAGTACAGGAGAATAAGATTTGCTTCAGAATATTTATTTGAATTGAGAAAGAACAAAGATGAGATGCTTATTTACTTATACAGCATTTGTATACTGCAATGAAAACCTACGTTATAATAGACAAAGAGGTATTCTATAAGAGGAAGTACTTCAGCTTCTGTATTGTCATACTTTTTGACTCCAAGGGGGTGATTCATTCCTTTAAATTTCATCTCAGAAAGATGTTCAAGATCTCAAACAGCTACCCTTGTTGGTCCGTTGAAATTCACACCATACTTGCAAGAAAAACCAATGACACATTTATTTCATGTGGGGCTTATATGGTTGGCGTGCATCCTGAGCCTCTTTCCTCACATAGTATTTTGGAGTATTACAGCACAGTCTAGGAATGTTATCCATTTCAATAGAAGCATCTAACAAGCTTGACCTCAGAATGAGCCTGAAATTTACAAGCTAAATAAAATAACTATATTCTAATCTTGGGAATAGGACCAAAACTATATGGATGATGCAGAGGAAGGAAGATGATTGCAGTTTCTTAGAAAATGCCAGGCACACATAAAGTCTGGTTTCAGCTGTGCTCATAATTACTGCTATTTGACTTTGGAGTTGGAGCCCACTGCTGTATTTCAATATAGGGAAAATGAGAGAGTTCACCTCAGTATAATTGGTATTCTGTTCGATTTTACTTCATTCTGTATTGTTCAAGCTAATAATAAAATAGTACCTGAGAGAGGTTTTTTTCCTCTTGGCATCGAATATATGGTGTTTGCCCAATACAATTTCTGTAACTTGAACTTTCTGACACCAACTAGATGTCCAACAATTCCATTCAATTCAGACACTAATAACTATCTGGAATTAGTGCAGACCCCATAGCTGAAGGGCTCAGTCCCACAAGACTGCTCTCACTTCAGAAGTTCATGGGAAGTCTTGGGCCACTTGTACTTTTGACCGACTGGCTATATAACTCAAGGATTCCCATGACCCCCTTCTCAGGTTCAATAATATGCCAAAATGGCTACAGAACTCATAAAGACACTTTACTTATGCTTAGCAGCTTATTATAAAGAATACAAAGAAGCCAGGTGAAGAGGTACATAGGGTGATGTCTGGAGAGGTCTCCAGGATCTTGTAGAACTGGGGTGTGTCACCCTCTTGAAGAATTGGGGTGTCAGCTTGGATGCATTCACCCATCCAAAAGCCCCCCATACCTTGTCATGGAGGGGTTTTTAATGGAGGTTTCATTAGGTAGGCGTGATTGATTCCATCATTAGCCTGATGATTAACTCAATTTCCAGCCCCTCTCCCCTTCCCAGAGGTTGGAGAGTGGGATGGCATGTTCCAAGTTTCTAATCAAGGATTGGTCTTTCTGATAACTAGCCCTCATCCTGAAGTTACCTAGGGACCCATCTCATTAGAACAGCAGACAATTCTATCACCCTTATCACTCAGGAAATTCCAAGGGTTTTAGGAGCAGGGAACAAAGGAATCAGGGACAAAGACCATGTAAATTTCTATGATATCACTATACCTATTATAAATCAAATGGGTAAATCATAAGTAAAAAGGAGTTAGTTGAAATTATGTTTCGTTTTCTATATGATTGCTGGTTTTAAGTCACTCATATTGAATACTGATTTTGCACATGGCAGACGCTTGACTATCTTAAATGCCAAGGTCTCTGGGCATCAGGCACAGTTTCCACACCCTCCAAAATGAGACTAAATTGACCACGTTTCCTGTGTGTGATTTTGTCAGTTGACACCTGTGGTATTAGCCACCACCCTCTGTTTCCCACAAGGCTTTATGTTCATGTCTTCAACTTTCTCCAACTCTCTGTGTCCCCTGGAACTATCCTTCCATAGTTATCAGCCTGTCTTCATAACTCAAACAGTTCTCCATGTGCTTCCTTCTCCATCTGCTTTAGTAAAACCTGCCTGTGCCCTGAGGACCCAGGTTCTGCAGGTGGTCTCTCCAGTGGTAGCACTTCATTCCCTCACTGCTCATGTACTTTGGTCGCAAGTCATGGGGTTACTACTCTCCTTTGCCTCTTGCAACCACTACCCTCTACTCTATTTAACATTTCTATATGACTCTTTCCTCTTTCAGCTTTTTGTCTTTCATACTCAGGTCAAGTCATCCTCTTTCATTGTACCTAGGGACAACCAGTTGCATTCTTCTCCAAATAAAATTCAGCTAGAATTCTGTGAGGTTCCAACATACCACCAAGCCTGGTTGTCAAACTCATGAAGTTTCTAGTCCACTGACCCTTCAGTCTCTCATTTAATCATTTCAGTCTCTCTTTCCTCACGTCTCTTTTTTTCTACCATGGCCCCTGGGTCTGATAACACTTTTCCTTATATCTTAAATGTCCTGTTCTTCTCTTTTAGTTTATTTACATGTGAGAATTTATTGAAGTTACATAACAGTTACATCTTCCATTTAGATCACATCATGTATGCATAAAGTTGCAGGAAAGTTATATGTTTCTTTTGACCTTGTCCATCAAAGTATTTAGTGATTTCAGTATGAGAACAAAATATATTACTCTTTATATACTTACCTTTAAAAGTGAGATACCATTGCCACAGTCTTCTGTACTTTGTTCTCATAAGTTATTCCCTCTAAGAAAAACTTGGGATCCAGGGCTGAATTTCTCTGTCCTGCATGCCTGAGTCTCACTCAGTTGGACAACTAGAAAGAAGTCCCTGGTTAAAATAAATTATCATAGCAAGGGGAAAACTTCAAGGTTAGACCTGGTCCTACAGGAAAAAACTGAGAGTAGGAGGAATCCAGTCTTAGGGGAAAGGGTGGTCAGCAATAGGACAAGAGCTTGAAATGGGGTCTGTGGACCTCCTATTAGACCCTGTCTACACTGTCTCCCCAATCCTTCCACGAGCTTCTCCCATCTTCCTTAAATCCCTTTGGGATCATCCAAATGTAGAAGAAATTCAAACTGGCTCCACAAAAAAATAGAAATAGACAATAAATATAATTTGCTCAACCTCACTGGTAACATGAGTACTTGGAATAAAAACAGTAAGATACATTGGATGGGTTTTAAACAATGAGGGATGCTTTTGAAGGAATATATTTTGTTCCAGTTAGAAATGTAATGTGGCATAAAATGCTATGGAGGCATTTTAAGGCAGCAATGATCCAGATTTCAGATTTTTAAAAATACCAGAATAACAATATTACAACAACAAAATACTGTTATTTAGATATTTAATAACATCTCAATATTCCGGCATCATGGAATACTGGAAGCCAGTATCACCCCACCTGCGGGCAGGGAAGAGTAGAGGAAAGTTTGTCTCAAAACATAGATTTGATAGTCTGGGGACTTCCCTGGTGGCGCAGTGGTTAAGAATCCGCTTGCCAATGCAGGGGACATGGGTTCGATCCCTGGTCCTGGAAGATCCCACATGCTGCGGAGCAACTAAGCCCATGTGCCACAACTACTGAGCCTGTGCTCTAGAGCCCGTGAGCCACAACTACTGAGCCCGGGTGCCACAACTACTGACGCCCACATGCCTACAGCCCGTGCTCCCCAGCAAGAGAAGCCACCGCAATGAGAAGCCCACACAGTGCAGTGAAGAGTAGCCCCTGCTCGTCACAACTAGAGAAAGCACGCACACAGCAACAAAGACCCAACGCAGCCCCCCCCAAAAAAACAACCTGTAAATAAATAAATAAATAAATAGTCTGGTCTGTTTAACAGTGTCTGTAGATGTCACAGTGTCAGAATTTGAGGTATCATAGTACCAGCGCCTTTTTGGTTACCCCACTCTGATTTTACCTTGCACCTCTCAAATGATAAACAGTAGCGTTTCAAAATTCTTGCACTGAATGTATTAAAGTTGAATGAGACACAATCTTCTCCAGTAGATTATCTCTTTAATTGTTTAATAATAGTAAAAGTACGGTGTTTAATCAAGATCTTTAATAAAATGAAACATACATTTATACCAACCAGAGCTATAAAAATAAACTGTGGCACACAGAAAGGAGACTCAGAAGATAAAACTCAAATTTAATATGAACAATGAAGGAAAAGTTTCTCAAGTACTCAAGTGTATCCATACACACATAGTAATTTTAAAGGCTCTCTTGTCTAGGGAGGCAGAAGTCACAAAACTCTGCTAACCCTGAAAGGGCCAGACATGAAGACAATAGTGTAAACCTGGGAAAGCAAGGATTTCCCCTAAAAGGATCAAAATTAATTTTTCTTCAGACTAAGAGTTGGGAGAAGGAAAGCTCCAAGTCCAAAATGATTGGCTATTGTTAAAATGTTCTGTAACACAAAGAAAGTAAACTTGCTACTTCTCTGTCTGAAACCCATCATGCTGATATCCAAAAACTGTACCAAAAAGAAAATGAAAAACCAATCTCACTTAGGAATATTGATGCAAATTCTAAATAAAATATTAGCAAATAGAATCTAGAAGTACATTAAAAGAGTACTTCAGCATGGCCAATTGGGATTCAACCCAGAAATTCAAACTGATTCAATGTTTTAAAAGGCATTAATAATATTCAGCATATTAATGAGTTAAAGGAGAAACAAGCAAAGGATGGCTTCAACATATGCTGATATGACATTTGAAAAATTCCATTACCCACTCCTGATTCAAGAAGAAAAAGTCTTAGAGAAATAGGAATAAAGAGAAATTTCCTTTACATGAAAAAAATGTGGATGCCAACTAAGTTTCATGATGAAGAGTGAAGCACTTGAAGTATTACAATTAAAGTCAGAAATATAACAGTGATGCCCACTATTATTGGTAGTGTTTAAAACTAATGATGATACATGTGAAATGTTGGCACAAAGGGGAAAATGTTATTTCAGCCATTTATTCCACAAATATTGATAGACAGCCTTTCAAGTGTTGGCCATATAATAAGGCTCTTAGGATATATAGTCAGTCCTCCATATCCAAGAGTTCTGCATCCGCAGATTCAGCCAAACTCCAATCAAAAATATTCAGAAAAAGATTTCAGAAAGTTCCCAGAAGCAAAACTTGAATTTGTCACGTGCCAGCAACTATTTATACAGTGTTTACATTGTATTTACAACTATTTACATAGCTTCTACATTGCATTAGGTATTATAAGTAATCTAGAGATGATTTAAAGTAAACAAGTATATAGGACGATGTGCATTGTTGAGCTGCAGATACTATCCATTTTATATAAGGACTTAAGCATCTGGATTTTTGTACCCGTGGGAGTCCTCGGATCAGTCATCTGTTGATACTGGAGAACCACCGTATAGCCATGTAAAGATGGACTGGTTGCACTCTTGGAGTTTATATTCAAATGGGGTAGATTATTTGCAGATTATATTAATATTATGACTGCAATGCCTGGAGGTATAAAAAACAGTATCGACTGCATTTTAAAATTTTAGTTGGACTTTAAAATTACCATACAAATGTTAATAAGCAGTTAGCAAAGATGATTAAATAAAACTATTCCAGTTGTTTGTTCCAGTAAAGAAACAACAAAAAATTCTAGGCATATAGAAAAATGCATACTTTTAAGAAAATGATAAGTTTCAAGTGTGAGAAATAATGCCTTTTAAAAGAGGAGACAATTCCTATTCTTGTATAGGAAGATTCAATACTGTCATGATAAAAATCCTTCTTAAATTAATCTCTAAAACAAATAAAATCCCAATGTGAATCACAACATAACTTTTTTTTAAACTTCATGAATTTCATCTAGAAATATAAATATCTGAGACTTGGATGGGAAATGCTGGAAAGAAAGAATAATCTAGAGGAACTATTCATGTCAGATTTTAAATTGTTTTCATAAAGCTACAATAATTAAAATAGTGTGGTAACAGTAAGAGAATAGACAATTCAGTGGTGCAGAATAATCAACAAATAGATTAAAACATTTATTGGAATTCACTGTGTGATAAAGATGGCATTGCAAATCACTGGGAAAATGATAAGTATTCAGTCACTGATGTTTTGTACAGTAACATAGTCATTTAAAAATAATGATAATACAACTGGATCCCTACCTCAAAGTTAACAACAGAATGAATTCCAAATGAGTTAAAGGTTTAAATGTTCTTAAAAATCAGCAGAAGTATTGAAATGAGATGTGATTGAATATTATGATAATCTTGGATTAGGGAAGAATTTCCCAAGCCTGGCACAAAATCTAGAAATCATAAACTGGTACATTTTTACTACATCCCAATTTAAAACTTCTACATGAATCAAGAAACTCCCCTAAATATTAATAACAAAATATATTCATAACATATAGTACATAAAATAAGCTTAATGTCCTTCAGATAAAAGGAGATCTTATATATTGATGATTAAAAAAACATTTTTTAAATGGGCAAAGGCTATATGAACAGGTAACTCATGGAACAGGAGGTACAAATACCCAACATCAAATAAAATATGTTAAATTTCACTAAACAAATAAAAGTTAAAACAACAAAGAGATGTAAATTTTAACCTATCTGATTGGTAAAAGGCAAAATGACTGGTACTCTCCAGTCTGGGTGAGAGTGAAGGAAATGAGCACTCAGAATACTGCTTGGATTGTAAATGAGTTCAGTATAACCTTTTTGGGAGCAATTTGTCAATATAAGTCAATATTTTAATTGCTAATGTCCTTTTAACTATAAATTGCAATTTTAGGAATAAGTCTATAGGAGAAAAATAGTATATAATGCATGTTTGGATGTTTAAGCATGGTATTTGTGTTACTTTAAAAGCAGAAATTTGGAACAACCTAAGTTTTCATCTTTAGGGGTTGGTTAAATGTTTCTTTACAATGCATATACTAGAATATTATGCAGTGGTTGAAAATATTGAAGTATATCTATATATTCTAATTTGGAAAATGTCCATGGTCAATTGCTAAATGAAAAGGTAATAGTATGTTCTCTACTATATAATCTAACTACTGTAATTCAACTGGCTATGGGGTTTATATTTGTAAATTCACAGGGACATTTGAGTAAGGCTATACATCAGATTAACAGTTCATCCCTAGAAAATTAGATTCAGAAGAAGAAAGCAGAGCAGGGAGAGGAGAGTATCATATGTTCTACTTTATATCCTTCTGTATTGTCTAAATTTCTTTTATAAGGAGCATGCATGACTTTTATAATATAAAATATCTACAAAGATCTAAAAGTTCTTTGCAGAAAATAAATCTGAAGATAGCCCTCTGTGTTTTCCAATTCCCTTTGAGAAAAAGTTCTTTTATTTATACTAGCATGCTGGATTTCTAGCAAAAGTTAACTTTATGAACAAGTTAATAATCTAAGTTTTGAATTATTTATTTGCATTTTGAAACTTTAAGGCAGAGAGGGCAGCTCCATATTTCCTCCCCTTCAGATCATAATCCTCCCTCTGCTACTACTGTCTTCTCCATATTGATGAGGTGCAGAGAGCGGAAAGAATGTTCCATTTCAGGTGGAGGGTGTGCCCTGCCCTCTTCCACACGAGAATTGTGAAGGGCAGCAGAACTGAATTCAGCTGACAAATGTTTAGCCATTCCAGGACTTAATAGTGAGGTAGCATAGAAAAGTACATTTACAGATATTGGTAGGATGGATTCCTGATTAAAGATTTTTTTCCTGCTTTGGCCTAGATTCAAGGATCTGCTTCATCTCCAACCCGCCTCCACCCACTAGCCTTACAGGCTGGTTTGGTCCTTGGGGAAATTTGGGATTTGATTCTAAGACTTTAAGAGTACTATCTCTGGTCCTGGTTCCTACGGTCTGGAAGTCCATTTGGCTTCTAGTGTAACGCAAGAAATTTGTTTGTTGCGAGAAAGGAATGTGGGATTTATTTTGGCCAGTCCCCATGGAGTAAGCTCCAAAAAGCGTTCGTACGGATCCAGTCCCCTGGAGTGATTCTTGCTTCCTTGCAGTTCTCCTGACCAGTGAGCAGCACACCAGACCAGAGGTGCAGCCCAGGCCAGGCCCAGGGTATCATAGGTTCTTAAAAATGAATGTACCTGTATTTGTATCCATTGTGCTACTAATATTTGCCTGAGGACCAGTAGCTCTGTAATTTTCTATTTTCTAGACAGTGGCTTTTATCTATTGAGTTATGTTTTGTCTGTGTGCTGAGCAGATCTCAGAGTAAAGCAGTTTTTAATGTTTTCTAAAGATTCTCATTGTTCATTCATCACTATTCTGTCAAATACTTAGCACATTAATTGACCAAAAATCCGGCAGGTGTGAATGGCATTGGTTTGAGTTACTTCCTCTCTAATCCTTTGCCAGATCTCTGATACTGTAAGAAACATTACGCCATGTCTGATCTGTCCCCTGTATTTCAAAAACTCATTCTTCTAGAATGACCGAGTCCTTCCAAGGCTGGGGAAAAAAGTCAATGCTGCACTTCAAACATGATTAGGAAACAATAGAGCCACTGGCACAAAAAAGGAGAGCTGAAGAGAATTTACCAAGCCTGGCTTGGCATTTTACCATGCATATTCTGCCTGTTTTTAGTTTTGGCAACTAACCTACTGGTGGAATTGTGTGCTTCCAGGATGAAAGAGAAAAGACACATAGGCAGGAAGGAACAAATTCTATTTTAGCAACACACTTTGTTATTGTGGTCACACAGCAGATGCCGTGTTCTACAGCAACACTTCTCTAGCTCCTGATAAGCATTTAAATATTGCAAGGTTGCCTGAGATTTTATCTTTGGTGACCTGAGAGCCTTAAGCTTCAGGGAGGTAATATGAAACACTTTCCTTATCAAATTTCCTTTTTTTTTATATACCATTTTCTTACCTGAAACCCTTAACAGTTGTTTTAGTGCAGAGATCATCGGATGGATTTATCTCGAAGAAAAAATGCTGTGGCAAAGGCTTTTAGGTTTTCTTTCTGATTTCTGAAGATCCTGGAAAACCCTCCAACTGTGAAACTTTTATGTTGAGACAAAAACTACCAGGAAATGACAACAGTCCTGTTTTAAGAGTAGCATAATAATATTGAAGGAATAGGAAGCATGACCATAAGTTTTAAGGGGGTGTATTGTCTGCTTGGGTTGCCGTTACAAAATACCACCGATTAGGTGGTTTAAAGAACAGAGATTTATTTCCTCACAGTTCTAGAGGTCAGAAGTCCAAGATCAAGGTGTTGGCAGGTTTGATTTATCTTGAGGCCTCTCTTTGTGGCTTGAAGATGGCTGCTTTCTTGCTGACGTCACATGCTCTTCCCTGGTGCCCCTCTTCTTATAAGGACAGCAGTTATATTGGATTAGGGCTCCACCTGAAGGGCCCCATTTTAACTTAATCACCACTTTAAAGACCTTATCTCCAAATATGGTTACATTGAGGTACTGAGAGTTGGGACGTCAACATAGGAATGGGGGTGGGAGGTGGGAATTCAGCTCATAACTGGGGAGAGAATGTGTTCCATAGAAAGGCACACGTGTAAATAGAAGGAATAGGCAGTGAGTAACAGCAAAGTTCACGGGCACTAAGGAGAAACTGTGATGACTGATTAGGGCCAGTGACTTGTAGAAGGAAACTCCCTGGTTTCTTTAGTCATAATATTGGCTCTTCTACTAACTATGATCCTGGAAATCCCTTAACCTCTTGAAGTCATACCAGATCCTTCTCTGTGACATAGGATAAAAATGGCCACTGAACCCATCATGCGGGGATCAAGTAAAATCTATAGGTTTTTTTTTTTTAAGTGAAATCTGTAAATGCAAAGCCTTTTTATAATCAGGGTGTCTCTGAGGCAATTCCTTGGTGGAGGTGGGTGTCAAAGAACATTCCTTTTTTTTTTTTTAATACAGCAGGTTCTTATTAGTTATCTATTTTATACATATTAGTGTATCTATGTCAATCCCAATCTCCCAGTTCATCCCACCACCACTCCCCCCCCGCTTCCCCCCATTGGTGTCCATATGTTTGTTCTCTACATCTGTGTCTCTATTTCTGCCTTGCAAACCGGTTCATCTGTACCATTTTTCTAGATTCCACATATATGTGTTAATATACAATATTTGTTTTTCTCTTTCTGACTTACTTCACTCTGTATGACAGTCTCTAGGTCCAACCACGTCTCAACAAATGACCCAATTTCATTCCTTTTTATGACTAATATTCCATTGTATATATATATACCACATCTTTATCCATTCATCTGTCAATGGACATTTAGGTTGACTCCATGACCTGGCTATTGTAGATAGTGCTGCAAGGAACATTGGGGTGCATGTGTCTTTTTTTTTTTAAATCACACTGGATTAGTTTTATTTATTCCGTATGAATTTGATTTAAAAGCTGTCAAACATATGTCTACATTTTTAACAGCAGAATAATTTCACAAAACCGGCTATGAGAGGTATTCAGGTAGAACATAGTTTTCAAAACAAAACAAAACAATGTCTGATATGTTCTAGACAGTTACCCTTTTGTTCACCCATGACAACTGAAACTAACCATCAAATGGATAAAGCAATCCAAGTCCAGTCAAGTAATCCTTAGGGCATATGAAAAGAAAGCCTTTTTATTTTTTATAATATCTTTATTGGAGTATAATTGCTTTACAATGCTGTGTTAGTTTCTGCTTTATAACAAAGTGAATCAGCTATACATAGAAATATATCCCCATATCGCCTCCCTCTTGCGTCTCCCTCCCATCTGCCCTATCCCACCCCTCTAGGTGGTCACAAAGCACTAAGCTGATCTCCCTGTGCTATGAGGCTTCTTCCCCCTAGCTATTTTACATTTGGTAGTGTATATATGTCTATGCCACTCTCTCACTTCGTCCCAGCTTGCCCTTCCCCTTCCCCGTGTCCTCAAGTCCATTCTCTACATCTGCATCTTTATTCCTGTCCTGCCCCTAGGTTCTTCAGAATCTTTTTTTTTTTTTTAGATTCCGTATATGTGTGTTGCAATACGGTATTTGTTTTTCTCTTTCTGACTTACTTCACTCTGTATGACAGTCTCTAGATCCATCCACGTCTCTACGAATGACCTAATTTCGTTCCTTTTTATGGCTGGGTAATATTCCATTGTATATATGTACCACAACTTCTTTACCCATTCATCTGCCCATGGGCATTTAGGTTGCTTCCATGACTTGGCTCTTGTAAATAGTGCTGCAATGAACATTGGGGTGCATCTGTCTTTTAGAATTATGGTTTTCTCTGGGTATACGCCCAGTAGTGGGATTGCTACATCACATGGTAATTCTATTTTTAGTTTTCTAAGGAGCGTCCATACTGTTCTCCATAGTGGCTGTATCAATTTACATTCCCATCAACAGCTCAAGAGGGTTCCATTTTCTCCACACCCTCTCCAGCATTTGTTGTTTGTAGATTTTCTGATGATGCCCATTCTGACTGGTGTGAGGTGATACCTCATTGTAGTTTTGATTTGCATTTCTCTAATAATTAGTGATGTTGAGCAGCTTTTCATGTGCTCTTTGGCCATCTGTATATCTTCTTTGGAGAGATGTCTATTTAGGTCTTCTGCCCATTTTTGGATTGGGTTGTTTGTTTTGTTAATATTGAGCTGCATGAGCTGTTTGTATATTTTGGAGATTAATCCTTTGTATGTTGATTTGTTTGCAAGTATTTTCTCCCATTCTGAGAGGTGTCTTTTGGTCTTGTTTATGGTTTCCTTTGCTGTGCAAAAGCTTTTAAGTTTCATTAGGTCCCATTTGTTTATTTTTGTTTTTATTTCCATTACTCTAGGTGGTGGATCAAAAAAGATCTCACTGTGATTTATGTCAAAGAGTGTTCTTCCTATGTTTTCCTTTAAAAGTTTTATAGTGTCTGGTCTTACATTTGGTCTCTAATCCATTTTCAGTTTATTTTTGTGTATGGTGTTAGGGAGTGTTCTAATTTCATTCCTTTACATGTAGCTGTCCAGTTTTCCCAGCACCAATTATTGAAGAGACTGTCCTTTCTCCATTGTATATCCTTGCCTCCTTTGTCATAGATTAGTTGACCACAGGTGTGTGGGTTTACCTCTGGGCTTTCTATCCTGTTCCATTGATCTATATTTCTGTTTTTGTGCCAGTACAATATTGTCTTGATTACTGTAGCTTTGTAGTATAGTTTGAAGTCAGGAAGTCTGATTCCTCCAGCTTGGCTTTTCTCCCTCAAGACTGCTTTGGCTATTTGGGGTCTTTTGTGTCTCCATACAAATTTTTAGATTTTTTGTTCTAGTTCTGTAAAAAATGCCATTGGTAATTTGATAGGGATTATGTTGAATCTGTAGATTGCTTTGGGTAGTATAGTCATTTTCACAATATTTATTCTTCCAGTCCAAGAACATGGTATATCTCTCCATCTACTGGTATCATCTTTAATTTCTTTCATCAGTGTCTTACAGTTTTCTGCATAGAGGTCTTTTGTCTCCCTGGGTAGGTATTTTATTCTTTTTGTTGCAATAGTAAATGGGAGTGTTTCCTTAATTTCTCTTTCTGATCTTTCATTGTTAGTGTATAGGAATGCAAGAGATTTCTATGCATTAATTTTGTATCCTGCAACTTTACCAAATTCATTGATTAGCTCTAGTAGTTTTCTGTTGGCATCTTTAGGATTCTCTATGTGTAGTATCATGTCATCTGCAAACAGTGAGAGTTTTACTTCTTCTTTTCCAACTTGTATTCCTTTTATTTCTTTTTCTTCTCTTATTGCCATGGCTAGGACTTCCAAAACTATGTTGAATAATAGTGGTGAGGGTGGACATCCTTGTCTTGTTCCTGATCTTAGAGGAAATGCTTTCAGTTTTTCACCATTGAGAATGATGTTTGCTGTGGATTTGTCGTATATGGCCTTTATTACATTGAGGTAGGTTCCCGCTATGCACGCTTTCTGGAGTTTTTTTTTTTTATCATAAATGGGTGTTGAATTTTGTCAAAAACTTTTTCTGCATCTATTGAGATGATCATATGGTTTTTATTCTTCAATTTGTTAATATGGTGTATCTCATTGATTGATTTGCATTTATTGAAGAATCCTTGCATCCCTGGGATAAATCCCACTTGATCATGGTGTATGAGCCTTTTAATGTGTTGTTGGATTCTGTTTGCTAGTATTTGTTGAGGATTTCTGCTATATTCATCAGTGATATTGGTCTGTAATTTTCTATTTTTGTAGTATGTTTGTTTGTTTTTGGCATCAGGGTGATGGTGGCCTCATAGAATGAGTTTGGGAGTGTTCCTTTCTCTGCAATTTTTTGGAAGAGTTTGAGAAGTATGGGTGTTAGCTCTTCTTTAAATGTTTGATAAAATTCATCTGTGAAGCCATCTGGTCCTGGAATTTTGTTTGTTGGAAGATTTTTCATCACAGTTTCAATATCATTACTTGTGATTTGTCTGTTCATATTTTCTCTTTCTTCCTTGTTCAGTCTTGGAAGGTTATACCTTTCTAAGAATTTGCCCGTTTCTTCCAGGTTGTCCATTTTATTGGCATAGAGTTGCTTGTACTAGTCTCTTAGGATGCTTTGAGTTTCTGCGGTGTCCGTTGTAACTTCTCCTTTTTTGTATCTAATTTTATTGATGAGTCCTTGCCCTCTTTTTCTTGATGAGTCTGGCTAATGGTTTATCTATTTTGTTTATCTTCTCAAAGAACCAGCTTTTAGTTTTATTGATCTTTGCTATTGTTTTCTTTGTTTCATTTATTTCTGCTCTGATCTTTATGATTTATTTCCTTCTGCTAACGTTGGGTTTTGTTTGTTCTTCTTTCTCTAGTTCCTTTAGGTGTAAGCTTAGATTGAGATATTTCTTGTTTCTTGAGGTAGGCTTGTATAGCTATAAACTTTCCTCTTAGAACTGCTTTTGCTGCATCCCATAGGTTTTGGATCATTGTGTTTTCATTGTCATTTGTCTCTAGGTATTTTTTGATTTCCTTTTTGATTTCATCAGTGATCTCTTGGTTATTTAGTAACGTATTGTTTAGCCTCCATGTGTTTGCTCTTTTTACGTTTTTTCCCCTGTAATTCATTTCTAATCTCATAGTGCTGTGGTCAGAAAAGATGCTTGATATGATGTCAATTTTCTTAAATTTACTGAGGCTTGATTTGTGATACAAGATGTGATCTATCCTGGAGAATGTTCCATGCACACTTGAGTAGAAAGTGTAATCTGCTGTTTTAGGATGGAATGTCCTATAAATACCAATTAAATCTATCTGGTCTATTGTGTCATTTAAATATTTTGTTTCCTTATTAATTTTCTGTTTGGATGATCTGTCTATTGGTGTAAGTGAAGTGTTAAAGTCCCCCACTCTTATTGTGTTACAGTCAGTTTCCTCTTTTAGAGCTGTTAGCAGTTGCCTTATGTATTGAGGTGCTCCTATGTTGGGTGCATATATATTTATAATTGTTATATCTTCTTCTTGGATTGATCCCTTGATCATTATCTAGTGTCCTTCCTTGTCTCTTATAACATTCTTTATTTTAAAGTCATTTTATCTGATATGAGTATTGCTACTCCAGCTTTCTTTTGATTTTTGGAATGGCTTTTTCCATCCCCTCACTTTCAGTCTGTATGTGTCCCTAGGTCTGAAGTGGGTCTCTTGTAGACAGCATATATATGGATCTTGTTTTTTTAACCATTTAACAAGCCTGTGTCTTTTGGTTGGAGCATTTAATCTATTCACGCTTAAGGTAATTATCTATATGTATGTTCCTATTAGCATTTTCTTAATTGTTTTGGGTTTGTTTTTGTAGGTCCTTTTCATCCCTTGTGTTTCCCACTTAGAGAAGTTCCTTTAGCGTTTGTTGTAGAGCTGGTTTGATGGTGCTGAATTCTCCTAGCTTTTGCTTGTCTGTAAAGCTTTTGATTTCTCCATCAAATCTGAATGAGATCCTTGCCTTGTAGACTAATCCTGGTTGTAGGTTCTTCCCTTTCATCACTTTAAGTATATCATGCCACTCCCTTCTGGCTTGTAGAGTTTCTGCTGAGAAATCAGCTGTTAACCTTATGGGAGTTCCCATGTATGTTATTTGTCATTTTTCCCTTGCTGTTTTCAATAATTTTTCTTTGTCTTTTATTTTTGCCAATGTGATTGCTATGTGTCTCGGCATGTTTCTCCTTGGGTTTATCCTGTATGGGACTCTCTGCACTTCCTGGACTTGGGTGACTATTTCCTTTCCCATGTTAGGGAAGTTTTTGACTATAATCTCTTCAAATATTTTCTCTGGTCCTTTCTCTCTGTCTTCTCCTTCTGGGACCCCTATTATGCAAATGTTATTGCTTTTAATGTTGTCCCAGAGGTCTCTTAGGCTGTCTTCATTTCTTTTCATTCTTTATTCTGTTGTGCAGCAGTGAATTCCACCATTCTTTCTTCCAAGTCACTTATCTGTTCTTCTGCCTCAGTTATTCTGCTATTGATTCCTTCTAGTGTATTTTTCATTTCAGTTATTGTATTTTTCATCTCTGTTTGTTTGTTTCTTTAATTCTTCTAGGTGTTTGTTCTTTAATTTTTCTAGGTGTTTGTTAAACATTTCTTGCATCTTCTTGATCTTTGCCTCCATTCTTTTTCTGAGCTCCTGGATCATCTTCCCTATCATTATACTGAATTCTTTTTCTGGATGGTTGCCCATCTCCACTTCTTTTAGTTGTTTTTCTGGGGTTTTACCTTGTTCCTTCATCTGGTACATAGCCCTCTGCCTTTTCTTTTTGTCTGTCTTTCTGTGAATGTGGTTTTCCTTCCACAGCCTTCAGGATTGTAGTTCTTCTTGCTTCTACTGTCTGCCCTCTGGTGGATGAGGTTATCTAAGAGGCTTGTGCAGGCCTCATGGTGGGAGGGACTGGTGGTGTGTAGAGTTGGGTGCTGCTCTGGTGGGTAGAGCTCAGTAAAACTTTAATCCGCTGGTCTGCTGATGGTTGGTGAGTTCCCTCCCTGTTGGTTGTTTGGCCTGAGGTGACCCAGCACTAGAGGCTACAGGCTCTTTGGTTGGGCTAATGGCAGACTCTGGGAGGGCTCCTGCCAAGGAGTCCTTCCCAGCACTTCTACTGCCAGTGTCCTTGTCCCCACAGTGAGCCACAGCCACCCCCTCCTCTGCAGGAGACCCTCCAACACTAGCAGGTAGGTCTATCAGTGTCCTGTGGGGTCACTGCTCCTTCCCCCAGGGTCCTGATGCACACACTACTTTGTGTGTGCCCTCCAAGAGTGGATTCTCTGTTTCCCCCAGTCCTGTCAAAGCCCTGCAGTCAAATCCCACTAACCTTCAAAGTCTGTAAGTCTAGGAATTTCTTCTCCCGTTGCCAGACCCCCAGGTTGGGAAGCCTGACTTGGGGCTCAGAACCTCCACTCCAGTGGGTAGACTTCTGTGGTATAATTGTTCTCCAGTTTGTGAGTCACCCAGCCAGCGATTATGGGATTTGGTTTTACTGTGATCGCCCCCCTCCTACCATCTCATTTTGGCTTCTTGGTCTTTCGATGTGGGTATCTTTTTTGGTGAGTTCCAGTGTCTTCCCGTCAATAGTTGTTCAGCAGTTAGTTGTGATTTCAGTGCTCTCACAAGAGGGAGTGAGTGCACATCCTTCTACTCCACCATCTTAACCCAATCTCCAAGCACCTTCTGAACAGAGGAGAAAGCTGGCAGAACAAAGTGCACATTGTCCATGTGAGAATGGTCCATGTACATAAGGCAAGTATTTTTTGAGTAAGGGGTAATTAGAAAATCTAGTTATTGGACTGGACAGCTCAAACAGAACAAATAGTGAAAGGTACACTTACTATCTCTTTCTCAGGACTTGCAGTCTTAATTTTGTTGTTGTTGTTTTTGTTTTTGTTTTGCAGTACGCGGGCCTCTCACTGTTGTGACCTCTCCCGTGGCGGAGCACAGGCTCTGGACACGCAGGCTCAGCGGCTATGGCTCATGGGCCTAGCCGCTCCGTGGCATGTGGGGTCTTCCCGGACCGGGGCATGAACCTGTGTCCCCTGCATTGGCAGGTGAACTCTCAACCACTGCGCCACCAGGGAAGCCCTGTTTGTTTTTTATACCCCGGGGAACTGGATAATTAGGTAATTGCTACATGACCTAGCCACCCCACATAGATCACAGTGCCCTAGTTTCCACATATATAAAAGTCAGAAAACATCTGCTTAGTTGATTCACAGAGATTCAATGAAATAATAGATGAGAAAGTTCTTTGAAATGATTAAAAGAAACTATCCAGTTGGAAAGTAACATTTTATATAACAAACTAGTTTTTATCTAACACCTAGCGTATGATCAGAGCCAAATAAATTGTCCATTGGCTGAAAATGATAGTCTAAACAAAACACTACATTTTTAAGGAGGGTGTAATTCCAAGATGATACTTTTGGAATTCAATTCTCAGCATTGTATAGGAAGGAGAAATGAAAGCAACAGGGTGGCTGACAGGGATGTTGTTATAGCACACCAGGCGTAATCCAAATAGGGCCAGTCCAAATATTGTGAAAATGGTGGGGGAAGTGATGACATACTTTGAAAATTGGTGACATCAGCAGATAAGTAAAGAAAGGAAGAAAGCTAAACAAACTGGCCAGTCCTGCAATGTATTGACATAAGGCAAGTTTCTTCTTTATAGAATGAAAAAGTGTGTTTCTTCAAGCTTTTATCAAATCCTTATGCAATGCACAATAAATTGCTTTGTCTGCAAGATTATTCTATAGAATAATAATCTTTACTCTTAGAACTTTCATGGAATTCTGCCCAAGTTTTCTTTTTCTCAATTTCACTCTCCATTACTCCTAGATTGAAGTGCTCTTTATAATTTTTAGCATTCAGCATTTTCCATTTCTCCCTTTCACCATCAACAAAAGTGTCCCTCCTTCTGTATTTAGGTATTTTCCCCACATATTTTCTTATTCTTTTTCCATACTTGTGTAATTATTTTCCCAAACTTAAAATTGGCATAGAGTAACTTCCTGGATCTCATAAAATGGGTAGAGTAGATTGTTTGAAGAACTGGCTATATTATTCTCCTTCCTATAAACATACCCTTACCATGTTACTTGGCAATTCTGCCCATCAAGAGATGGATTCTACTCTCCTACCCCTTCAATCTGGGCTGGCCGTGTGACTTGCTTTGGCCAATAGAATGTGGCAAAAGTTATGGCATGCAAATCCAAGTTCAGGCATCAAGAGAGTCTTGATTATCTGCTCTGTTGAAAAATTCTGACCAGCCGATGTGTAGACTAGCTTGCCAGAGGATAAGAATTTGTGTTGTAGAAATGACTCATCCCAGCAGACTGTAGATACATAGGCAGCTGAGCCCAGAAGAACCAGTCAGTTGAGCTTAGCCCAAATTGCTGGCCCACAGAATCAAGAGCTAAATAAATACATTTTGAAGTGGTTTCTTATGTAGCAAAAACTAACTATTAAAATGGGCTACTATGAGAAATATTTGTAGCAGTTTGATGCAATAAAAACTGTAAAAAACATCAGTGTGTTACTGAATAAATAATGAGAAATAAAATTCTCTCCAGGATATATCAAATTCTTTAATTTTATAATATTTTAACGTCCAGATATGTTCTTTATTAACATTTGGAACATCCCAATATTCTTAAATATGCCAAAGCAAAAAGTTGAGAAGGTGTACTATTTTCTTTTAACTTCATTCTTCCTAACATCTCCTATGAGTTCAGGTAGGAAGAGGATCTCACAGTGAACAGAAACCAGAAAAAGTTAATTTTCTTGGTGCTGTCAAGGAGAGGACATTGGCTTGATGCCATTGCTGCTTTGGGGTCATAGCCAACCTGGGAATGAACAGCTGTTGTTATTCAGAAAAATTCAGACAATATTTGGGAAGACATAATTCAGGGGAAAAAAGTAAAAGGAAAAATGGGAAAGAAAGCAAGCTAAATCAGAATAGCACTTTTAGACTTTAAAAATATCTAATGATTACAGAAGTGTTTAATGTACCTTTCAATATAGTTGGGGGTGGGGAGGATGGGAAAAGCAGAATTTGTGATGTCCCTAGCAAGGCATTTGGGAGGGAAATGATATAGTGAAAGAATATGTGATTTGGGATCAAGAGAAGTAGATTCTAGTTTTGGCTAAGACAATAATTTCCTTTTTTTCTCATACACAGAGAAATAAATATCTTTCAGTTCTGTTTTCAAATCTATCTATAATACACACCATTTTAAAACATATTAATGATATATAAAGATTCATTGATGGAGAAATTTTCTTGTCAAATATTTCTTTCTCCTTTTTCCTATTCTATAAAGCAGTAGTTCTTAAAGTCTGGTGTGAGATCCCAGGGATCCCAGAGACCAGACACAACTATTAAAAAAATCCAGCTGTCTTCCATTAAGCTGGGCATTAGGACATTTGAAAATATTTTATACAATTTTATTATTCTCACCATTTTATTTAATTTGGAAAATAGTTTTTATAAAAAATGTTATTTGTGTTAATATGTAATAGTTTTGTTATTGTTATTTTTAAATGAGTTAATAGATATTTACATTTGTTCTGTTTCAGTTTCTAATATTGTAAATACTGATACATATAACCCATATAAATAAAAATTCTTTGACATTCTTAATAATTTTTAAGAACTTAAATGGAAATGGAGATTAAAAAACATTGAGAACCACTACTGTTCAGAAAGTTGTGCTAGGTATTATTATATCCATTTAATAGATTGAGAAAAATTAAAAATGAATTCACTTGATGAAGGTGATTTATTAGATGATGATATAGAATGAACTTCTAACCCAAAGTTCCTTTCACATTTTAAGTTTACTTTTCCCCAATGAGTTTTCATTTTTAGAAAAGTATTATTGCTCAAATTAAAATAAAATAAAACCACATAAAGAGTACAGTCCTCTCAATTTTAACATAAGTACACATTCATATAAAACGTCATCCCTGAAGGGTACTAGAATATGCCATCCCAAATTATGCCTCTTTGACATGTGAATTATTTTGAGCTAAAGGCCATTGAGAACCAGCAGATGCAGGGAAAACTCTAAAAACAGGGGACAAGGTTTCCTTTTGTAAAGGAAATTTCCCTTTGTAAAATGTGTCTCCTTCTTCCATTAGGAAGAGGAAGACTCAATAGCTCATACCAATGGAGAAGGCAAAGATTTGAATCTGCATAACAAACCTTACTAATCAACCTCTGTAGACCATACTTCCCCACCCCCCAACTTTTCCTTAGCTTGTCTTCCCCATCCCACCCAGAACACAAAACCACTTTTCCATTATTTAGCCTAATTAGCCCAAGTTCTAACCACCCATTTGGGTTACACATCATTGGATGTTTCCATGTGTACATGCACTATGCACATGTTGATAAATTTGTTTGTTTTTCTCTTGTTAGTCTGTCTTTGACAAGTCTAATTTATAGGGTCCCATCTGGAGAACCTAAGATAGGTACAGAAAAAGACTTTTTCCCTCTCCTACACCACCATCAGGATATAAAACATTTCCATACCTACGAAATATCCCATCATGCTATCCCTCTGTAGTCAGACCCTTCCAAAGGACTGTAGTTTGTCTTTTTGAGAATGTCATATACATGGAATCATACTATATATGACTTTCTGAGGCTGGCAAGTTTTCCTCAGCATAATGCCTTTGAAATACATCTAAGCTGTGTGTATTGAGAGTTCACTCCTCTTTATTGGGAATAGTAAATTCCCAATGTTCCACCATTTGTTTATTCATTCACCTGTTGAAGGACATCTTGGTTTTTTCCAGTTTGGGCCCATTATGAGTAAAAGGGCTGTAAACACTGTTGTTTAGACTTCTGTATAAACATAAGTTTTTAGTTCTCTAGGGTAAATGCCCAGGAGTGAGGTTTCTGGGTCATATGGTAAGTGTATGTTTAACCTTGTAAGAAGCTGTCGAATTATTTTCCAGAATGGTTATGACATTTTGCATTCTCACCAGCAACTAATAAAGTTCCAGTTGCTCTGCATTCTCACTAGCCCTTGGGGTTATCAGTATTTTATATTTTAGCCATTCTAATAGGTGTGTAGTGGTATATATCAACATAGCTTTAATTGAGCATGTCTACGATATTGAACATCTATTAATGTGCTTATATTCCATCTGTATATTTTCTCTGGGGACGTATCACTTCAATCTTTTGCCCATTTTTAAATTGGATTTTTTCCTTACTGTTGGGCTTTGAGTGTTCTTTACATATTCTGAACTCAAATCATATTCCAGATATGTGATTTACAAATATTTTGTCCCAGTCTGTACCTTATCTTTAATTCTCTCAATAGTATCTCTCATCACACAAAAGTTTTTAATTTTGATAAAGTCTTATTTATCAATTTTGTCTTTGATGGATTATGTTTTGGTTGTCATGTCTAAGAACTCTGCCTAACATGATTTTGCCTCATGGGATTTTCTTCTACATTTTATCCCCCCAAAACTTATAGTTTTATGTTTAACATTTAGATCTATGATCTATTATGTGTTAATTTTTGTATAAAGTGTAAGGTTTAGGCTGAAGTTTATTTTTATTTTATATACAATTCTTCTAACACCATTTCTTTAAAATCCTATTCTTTCCTCATTGAATTGTTCTTGTAATTGACTGTGCTTGTGTTGGTCTATTTTTTTACTCTGTACTCTTTCCCACTGATCTATAGACCTATCCTTTCATTAATAACACATTATCTTGATTACTGTCCTTTTACAGTAAGTCTTTTTTTTTCACATCTTTATTGGAGTATAACTGCTATACAGCAAAGTGAATCAGCTATATGTATACATATATTCCCATATCCTCTCCCTCTTGAGCCTCCCTCCCACCCTCCCTATCCCAACCCTCTAGGTTATCACAAAGCATCGAATTGATTCTCCTTGTGCTATGCAGTCTTAGAATTGGATATTATGATTCCACACAACTTTGTTTTTTAAAACTCGCTTTGGTTATTCTAGTTCCATTGCATTTACACACACACTTTTGAATCAGTTTGTCTATATCTACCAAAAATCCTGCTATGATTTTGATCAGAAACATGTTAAAACTACAGATCAACTTGGGATGTTGACTTAAAGAAAAACGTACAACATAAGAGTTGTGAGTTTAAGTTTTATTCAGTCTTACTGAGGACTATAGCCTGGGAGTCAGCCTTTCAGTAGCTCTGAGGGAACTTCTCTGAACAGATAGGGGAGAAACCAGCTTATATATGATTTTTAGCTACAGAATATGTATGCAGTCAAGCATACATTCTGGTAAAAGATTACTCTTACTCACAAGGAACAGACATCTCAAGTTAATGATTTCAGTGCTTTTCTCTGTATGGGGTGATTCAACTATCTAAGATGCCTGTTTTTCCAAAGCACAGAGTGCCTAGTCCTGTTTTTCATCCTAAATTCCTCTCAGAGTGCACCCTAGTTCAGTGACTGCAGTGGCTGATGACTTAATCTTTGTAGAACTAGGTGGTGAGCAATGCTCTTTGTTCTTCTTTGTTTACAGGGAGAACTGGAATCTTTACCATGTTGATTCTTCTAATCAATGACCAGGTGACCACAGTATGTCCCTTTATTAGTTTATGTCTTTGTTTTCTTTCATCAGTGTTTTGTAGTTTTTAGCATATAGATAGACAGCCAGAGTACAGTTTTGTTACATTTACATTTAAGCATTTCATTTTTTTGAGCTGGAGTCCATAGTATTATTTTCTTAAATTATGGTTTTTAACTGTTTATTACAGAAATACAGAAATGCAATTGACCTTTGTACTGCCTTCTCACTTGTGACTTTTCTAAACTCTATTTTTAGGAGATCTAAAAAATATATTCCTTGGAATTTTCTACATATACAATCATATTGTCTGAGTATAGAGGCAATTTTATTTATTTATTTAGATCTGTATGGCTTTAAATTTTTTTCTTGCTTTATTGCGCTATTGCAGTTTCATATTGAGTGTGAGAGTAGAAATTCTTTTCTTCTCATCAATCTTAGTGGGAAAGAAGTCAGTCTTTCACCAAGTATGAAGTTAGCTGTAGGCTTTTTGTAGATGCTTTTTATCAAGTTGAAAAATTTACCATTTATTCCTAGTCCACTGAGAGTTCTTATCATGAGTGAATTTGGAGTTTTGTCAAATGCTTTTTCTTCAACAATTAAAAATCATGTTGGTTTTCTCCTTAGACTGTAATGTGGATTACACTAATCACTTTTTGAACATAGAAACAGTCCTGATGTCCTAGGATAAATTCCACTAGGTTGTGGTGTTTATTCTTTTTATATATTGCTGGATTGGATTTGCTTATATTTTGTTGAGGATTTAAAAATCTATTTTAATGAAGGATATTGGCCTGTAATTTTCTTTTCTTGCTATTCTTCATCTAATTTCATCAGGGAAGTGCTGGCCTCCCAAAATAAGTTATGAAGTGTTCTATCCTCTTCTATTTTCTTTTAGAGATTGTGCAGAATTGTGCAGAATTTACTTTTTCTTTAAATGTTTGGTAGAATTCTCCAGGGAGACTCTGGGCTCAGAGATTTCCTTTCTGGAAGGCTTTAAAATATGAATTTAATTTCTTCAATAGTTATAGGGTGATTCAGCTTATCTATTTCCATTTGGATAATTCTTGGGAGTTAGTAGTTTTCAAGAATTTGTATCATTTCATCTCAAAGTTTGTGCTAGACTTGTTATAGTTTTCTCTTAATGTCTTCAGTCTATGGTGATACAACATCTTTATTCCTTTATTAGTAATTTGGGTCTTTGTTAGTCTTGCTAGAGGTATATCAACTTTACTGATTTTTTTTCAAAGAAACTGCTTGTTGTTTTATTGACATTTTTTCTCTACTGCTTGTTGTTTTCAATTTTATTGATTTTTTTCTTTTTTCTTTTATTCTTTCTGCTTGATATGAGTTTATTTTGCTTTTTTCCTTAAGGTAGAAGTCTATTATTAACTTTAAGCCTTTCTTCTTTTTCAAAGTAAGCATTGAATGCTATAAATGTACAGCTAAGCACTGTTTTAGCTGCCTCTCACAAATTTTGATATGTTCACATATTTTCTATTTTTTTCTTGAGAATTCCTCTTTGAAGCATGGATTATTTAGGAATATCTTATTGAATATCCAAATCTTTTGAGATTTTTCTGTTAGCTTTCTGTTATCTATTTCCAATCTAATTCCATTTTGGTCAGAGAGCCTACTCTATATGGTTTTAATTATTTTGTATTTTTTAACATTTGTTTTATCGCCAGGATATATGACCTAACTTGGTCAATGTCCTAGGTGCACTTAAAAACAAATGTGTATTCTGCTGTTGTTGTCTGTGGGTTTTGTAAAAGTCAAATAGATCCAGTTGGTTGATGGTGCTTTTTGCTTTTTCTGTATCCTTGCTAATTTTCTGTCTACTGGTTCTAACAATTACAGAGTGAGGAGTGTTGAAATCTCAAACTATAATTCTTAATTTCTCTAATCATCCCTTCAGTTCTGTCACCTTTTGTTTCATGAATTTTGAAGCTCTGTTTTGATGCATAAATATTTAGGATTGTTATGTGTGCTTGGTAAATTTACTTCATCATTATGTAATGTTCTTTTTGTTCCTGGTAATTTTATTAGCTCTGAAGTCTATTTTGTCTGACATCAATACAGCCATTCCAACTGCCTCTACATTAATGCTTGTATGGTGTATCTTTTCCTATCCTTTAACTTTTAATCAACATCTATAATTATATTTAAAGTAAATTTTGTAGACAGCATAAAGTTGGATCATGTTTTTCTTTTCCTTTCTTTTAAAAAAATGCATTCCAATCTCTTTTAGTTAGCTTTTTAAGACCATTTTTGTTGGATGTAATTCTTGATATGATTGGAATTGTGTCTACCATTTTATTATTTGATTTATATTTGTTTCTTCTATTATTTCTGCTTTCTGTTTCTCCATTTCTGCCTTCTTTTGAGTTATTTGACCAATTTTTTTAGTATTCTGTTTTACTTTATCTATTGCATTTTAAAATCTATTTCTTTGTAGAGGATTTTAGTGGTTGCTCTAGAGATTATAGTATGCATTCTTAACTTTTCTCAGTCAACTTAAAATCAGTAGTTTACTGCTTCAAGTAGAATATAGAAACTTGATGACCATTTAGGTCTCTTTACTCCCCTCCCCCTTATGATATAATATTCTTATGTGTTCAACACCTACATACATAGGAAACCGTATCAGGCAGTGTTATAATTTTTGCTCTCTGCTATCAAACTTATTTTTAAAAACTTAAGAGAAGAACAGTATGTTATATCTACCCAATTATCTGCATTCTATTGTGATTTCTTTACTCCTTGCCATCTAAGTTTCCCTCCCATATCATTTCTTTCTCTCTGATGAACTTCCTTTAGCAATTCCTTTAGTCCTGGTCTGCTGGCAATGTATTCTTTCAGTTTTCCTTCCTCTGTTAATGTCTTTATTTCACTTTCATTTATGGGTGATATTTTTTCTTGATATAGAATTCTGGGTGTTTTTTTCTTTCTCCTAGCACTTTAAAAAGTGTTGTTCTACTTCCTTCCAGACTCCATTTTTTTCTTATCAGAAATATGGTCATTCAAACCATTGTCACCCTATAAATAATGCAATATTTTTTTCTAGTTTCTTTCAGGATTTTTTCTTTGCCTTTAGTTTTGAAGAGTTTAATTATATGTCTGTGTGGGGATTTCTTTGGGTAAATTCTGTTTAGGGTTTGCTGCACTTCTTGAATCTGTAAATGTATGTCTTTTCCCAAATTGGGGGAGTTTTCAGTGATTATCTCTTCAACTATTTCCCAGAATAATGCTCTTTTTGTGTTAATGCTAATGCTTTTTGTGTTAATGCTCCTTTTGTGTTTCCAATGATATAAAATTTAAAGCTTTTGGCATTGTATTACAAATCCCTGAGGTTCTGGTCATAATTTTTAACCTTTTCCCATTTTATCATTCAGACTGGATAATTTTTATTACTCTGTCTTCAAGTTCACTCCTTGTTTTGTTATTTCCTATCTGGTATTGAGTCCATCCAGTAAGTTTCAAGTTTTGATTATTTATTTTTCAATTCTAAAATTCCCTGGTTCTTATTTATTTCTTTTTTTCCTTTGGTGAGACTTATCTCTTTCCATTCATTTTAATAGTATTTGACATTATTTCTTAGAGAGTTTTTTTAATAGCTGCTTTAAAGTCTTTGTTAGATAATCCCAACATCTGTGGCATCTCAGTGTTAGCATCTCTTTGTTGCCTTTCCATACAAATTGACATTTTCCTGGTTCTTCATGTGCCATGCAATTTTGGATTGTATGCTAGACATTTTGAATATTATGCTAGGAGTCTCTGGGTCTTGCTTAACTCCTCTGGAGAATGTTGATATTTTAGATCAGCAGGCACTTGACCTGGTTTGTTTCAGGTTGCAAGTTCTGACAAGACTTATGGGAGTTGTGGTCCCAATGTCACTTCCTTTATAAATACCTTTGCAATATCATTTAGATCTGTCTTATGTGTGTGTCACCCTGTGGCCACTCTTAGTTCTGGGTGGTGATCTGTCTTATAGTTCAGTTCTCAAAGTCGATGGTATGCTGTTTTCTGTCAAAGCTCTACATGGGCATAGTGGGAGTGCTCTCAGTAGTTAATAACTATTTTTTTCCAGCTACTCTCCCAACTCTTTCCTCTCTGTGACATCCTTAGAATGTTTTAGTCTCTCTGTGGCTCCTCTTTTCAGTTTAGCCAGAAAGCTTGGACTTTATTTTACCAGTTCTGTCATTCATTACCAATTGTGATCATTTCCTGAGCCTAGATGCAGCAGGAAAAGATGGAGGGAAAAGCATCAGGTGCTCACCCCACTTTCTTGGGGCCTCATCTCCTCTGATTTGTAGGGATGCTTCTAATTCCTCATTGTGTGTCCCTAAATCATCACTGTTGCTGTTGCTTCCAGTGCCACCACCAATTGCACTGGATCGCTTGAGGACTGGGGGAAGAGAGAAAGGAAAAAAGAAAACAACAACACAGGAGGTTTTATCCCACTCTCTCTGACCATTAGAATATCCCTTTCCCATCTTGCAAGCCAAAATTTGGAACTTCTGGAACTCTCTCAGTCTATAAGAATGCCCACTTCCGGGTTTCAGACTGCACTGAGACTGGGTTTGGAGATAACAGAGACAGAAATGGTAAGATCATTGGTGGTTTAGTGGCACTTAGAATTCTGATCTTCTTTCAAATCTGGCTGCTACTATTTACTTTTCAGATTTCCCAAATAGCTGCTCATGCGTTCTATGTTTTATAACTGCATTTAGTGGAAGAATGTGCTTATTCAATTTTACCAGACACCAGAACCCTAATAAACTTTTTTGTAATCACATCAGAGTGCTGAAATGCCCAAAAAAATCTTCAGAGCTGGTATTAGTGAAAAGTGATGGTTGGACTTTATAACCTCAATTTACTCTTGTGACTTCTGTTTTCATATGTGATCTTTTACTTATTATTACTGTTATCTCTCTATTGGCTCAGGAGGAGCTGCCCTACCCTTAACCAGAAGTGCATTTTCCCTCAATTTTTAATAACATACTTAAAATATAATTGGAATGTTTATATAAAAATCTAATAAAAGTGCAGGGTCAAGAGAATAAGACAAATTACAATTTGAGAGAACATATTTGCAAAAGACACATCTGATAAAGGACTGTTATTCAAAATATGCCAGGAACTTTTGAAATTCAACAATAAGAAACAGCCTGATTAAAAAATGGGCTCAAGAACTTATGGACACCTAGCCAAGGAAGACATGCAGATGGTAAACCAGCATGTGAAAAGATGATCCACATCACATGTCATCGGGGAAATAAAAATCTAAACAGCAGTGAGATACTATTACATGCTTATTAGAATGACTAAAATCCAAAACACTGACAACATGAAATGTTGGTGAGGATGTGGAGCACGAGGAACCCTCATTTATATGTGATGGTAATGCGAAATAGTATAGCTACTTTGGAAGACAGTTTGGCAGTATCTTACAAAATTATACACATCCCAACGATGTGAGCCAGCAAAGGAGTTGAAACCTGATGTTTACAAAGAACCCTGAACACAGATGTTTACAGCAGTTTTACTCATAATTGCTAAAACTTGAAGGCAACCAAGATATCCTTCAGTAGGTGAATGGATAAAGAAACTGGTACATTCAGACAATGGAATATTTTTCAGCACTAAAAGAAATGAGCTATCAAGTCATGGAAAGACATGGAGGGAGGAACCTTAAATGCACATTACTGAATAAAAGAAGCCAGTCTGAAAAGGTCACATACTGTATGAATCCAACTATATTACATTCTGGAAAAGGCAAAACTAAGGTTACAGTAAAAGGATCAGTGGTTGCTAGGGAATGAGAGAGGGAGGGGTGAACATATAGAGTGCAGAGGATTTTTAGGGCAGTAAAAATACCCTGTATGATGCTAAAATAATGGGTACATATTATCCAAACATTTGTCAAACCCATAGAATATATAACATCAAGAGAGAAACCATGAAATTTGGATGATTATGATGTATCAATGTAGGTTCATAAGTTGTAACAAATGTACCACTCTGATAGGGGATGTTGATAATGGGGGAGGCTGTGCATGTGTAGAGGCAGAGGTATGTGGGAAATCACTGTACTTTTCTCTTAGTTTTGCTGTGAATCTAAAACTTCTCTGGAAAAATAAATCCTATAAAAAAGGATGAACTTCTGATTTATACTACAACATGGATGAACCCTGGAGACATTATACTAAGTGAAATAAGCTAGACACAAAAGGACAAATATTGCATGGTTCTATTTATATGAAGTATAGACAGTAGTTGAATTCATAAAGACAGAAAGTAAAACAGTGGTTACCAGGGGCTGGAGGGAGGAGGGAATGGGGAGTTATTGTTTAACTGGTATAGAGTGTCATTTTGGGATGATGAAAAAGTTCTGGAGATGCATAGTGATGGTCATTACACAACAATAATGTATTTAATGTTGCTGAACTGTTCACTGAAAAATGGTTAAAAAGGTAAATTTTTTGTTATGTATACTTTACCACAATCACAAATAAAATACAAAAATTACTTAAATTTTTAAAAAGTGTGTTGGTAAATAAAGGAAGTAGGGAGAAAGTAATATGTAACTAGATCATGGTTGGCAAACTATGGCCTGCCAATGAGCCAAATCCAACCATAGCAATTCTTTCACTTATTGTTTATGGCTGTTTTCATACTATAACAGTAGAGTGGAGTACTCCTGAGGAAGACTGGCCTTCAGTGCCTAAAATATTTATTATCTGACCTTTACAGAAAAAGTTTGACAGCCACTGAACTAGATGATCTAAACTATAAGGTATAGATCATCATGGTCATCTTGGGATATCCTGACCTAGGATCTCTGAATGGAAGCATATTTTCTGCAGACAAAATCGTCCAGAGTAATGGGAAGTCCTTTCCTTCTCTTTCCAAAATCCTAATTCCATTCCTTTAACTATTACTGATAGGATAACTATTATTTTTCTAGGCATTGTGCTCCATGCTTGGATACATGCTAAAAAAGACAGATGTTGTTCCTGCCCTCATGAAGCTGTAAATGGAAAGCAGTTTTGATAGATAGTTGAAAGCAATCTCTCTCCAACAACCTCTTATTGATCCTGAATTTATTTGATTAGGCAACATAGATTAAATCTAGCATCTCTTGTACATCACAGCATGTATGATCAGAAAACATCTTTTTATGCTTTCTTAGAATCTTCTTTTTCAGCTAAACATTTGCCCTCTTCATTTGTGATCAAGAAATTATGCTAAAAATGCAAGTCCTGTCACCAATACGTGCGTTTGCTATATCACTTTTGCATTATCTACAAATGCTATCCAGAAAGTACATCTAATTTGCTGGTATATTTTCCTACAATAGATATAGAACATTATCCCTGATAATGAATAAAAAAGTATTAGTTTCAGAACTTGAGAGACATTTCCCAATACAATTGCATTTCCATTTACTTTATAGGGAATAAATATGACTGCTCTTAAAAAGAAGTGGACATAAAGTAAAATTACACAAAATTTAAAATCAGTTATTTCAAAATTAGGGGGTACATTTATCAAACCTGTTGAGCAGCAGAATCACTGAGTTAAATTTTTTCTACTAATTGATTTATCTAATCCCATGAAATCTAGTGAATGGTTTCTGGATTTTTCCTGGACTCCTCTTGTTGTCATTTTCTTCTCAACCATAAAATATTATTTTCTCTCTAGAAAATACCCATAATACAAATCAGAAAGAAGTTAAAGCACATTTTAATTTCAGAGGTGTTACAAAGTGATATAAATAGAAAATTATTATGGCTAATGCATGGAAAGTCTATAAATCATTTTGTTGGAGTGTTAGAGTCTAGATTAATGAGGCTATGCTTTATTTAATGGTTCAAAGTTTACAAAAATGCCAACTAGAATCTGGAATGGTAACAACTCAGTGTTAAGTAAAAATCCGATCAAAAAAAATAGTTGTGGGAAACAGCTGGAAAGGTGCTGTCTCTAAATACATGCTGTGTTGTCTGTAGTGGCTGGTGAGGTCTCTGGTTCTAGATAGAGGCATTTTCAGAACTTAAATAGTTTTTTTTTTGACAGGTGTGCAGCGTGATTTTGTGATCTATTGCTCCAAGAGGAAATAAAAATTTGGTCAATATTTTAAAGAAAACAAAACTTACCCCCCCCAAAAAAATTAGAAAAATGAATAGGGAGGAATGGACATAATAAAGATGTGAAAATAGAGTTCACAATAGGGCTGACATGCACTCAACTGTATCTCCTAAAACAATTCATCATGCTTCCTTTTGGTGTCAGTGAAGTTCAGAGGCAAACCTAGAGTGTAATTGTACAGTTGAGCTAATCCTGCCATTTGGCTACCTGCATTCTTCTCTTTTCCTTATGTCTTATTTGCTGATTTTTTCCCCATCATATTATTATGCTTGCTATTGTGTCTTTTCTCTAAGTTGACTTAAATCATTTTGTAAGGAATGAGACCGACAAATTCAATGTTGAAAAAGCATACAATGCAGTGTCATCACAAGAACATGATTTAGAGGCCATGAGATCAACCATTTAGGTTGTTACTTTGAGAAATATTCTTAGTTATGAGTTTTTCAAGACTAAAGTTCTCTCTCTTCAGGCAAACAACAGTAGGAACTGAGTAGTACAAAATACAGCTGTGAAGGGTGACCTCAGAGCATTTAGAAAATTTTCTCTGATAATAACACAAATGCTAGCCCAAACAGAAAAGCATCAAAGCAAAATCCTATGACTGCATTGGTACCTTTCATTACCTGGGTAAGAATATATTCATCAACAAGTGACCAGAAATGGAGAAATGGCAAGTGAATGACAGTAAAACAAAGAATAACTCATTTCATTCCAACATTTTTATAACTTCTGCCTTTTTTGCCTATTAGACATAAACAATGGCAATGTGATAACCATGAAATCAACTAAAATAGTGGGATAGCAAGGTAGTTGTATGACATTATAGTCAAAATGATGAGGGTCTGTCTCTTGTCTTATGACCCTGGGAATTTTTCAACCCTTGAATGTAAGTTTTCTCACGGTAATATAGAGATGATAATATTACCTACCTTCATAAAATTGTTATGAGAATCAGTTGAGGTGATAGATAGATAGATATTGGACTATCACAGTTATAAATGGTCAGTAGTATTAGCAGCAATCATCATTGTTTGTAAATACCAAAAGACATAGTCTGTTTTTCTTTTGTTCTAATGGAATCTAAAGATGTCATTTTGGGGTACAAAACAGAAAGGAAAATAAACAGCTCCATATGATTAATGGCCAGGATGACCACAAGTGAATTCTATAGACCAAGGGACCACACACGTCACAGGCTGGCAGTATTGTTCACATTGCACTCAGATGGGACTATCAGAGCAATTGATTAGAATACTGTCCCCAATTTTGTAGATCACAAGGCAGGGAAGACTAACTTCTCCTGAACTCAGATCTCTTGAGAAAGCTCTGATGCCTTTAAAATCAGACAGTGACTGGCAACAGTGTTTATGAAAAATAATTCCAATAATTTCCAAAAAAATTTAAAAAATAGGGACTTCCCTGGTGGTCCAGTGGTTAAGAATCTGCCATTGAATGCAGGGGACGCTAGTTCGATCCCTGGTCAGAGAACTGAGATCCCACATGTTATGGGGCAACTAAGCTCATGCACTGCAACTACTGAGGCCAAGAGCCACACCAGAGAGCCCACGTGCTACAACTACAGAGCCTACATGCTCTGGAGCCCACGCACCACAACTAGAAAGGCCCGCGTGTCACAACGAAAGATCCCACAAGACACAATGAAGATCCAGTGTGCCGCAACTAAGACCCAATGCAGCTAAATAAATAAATATTAAAAAAAAATTCAAAAGGAGTATTTTTTATCGCAACATGCCCAGAATTCTTCTGTAACTAACTGGAAGTCCAGAATCACATGTTTTATTTCAGAATTCTCTGGTTCCTGTAATTGTCTTCCTTCATCATGATTGTATTGACACCCAAAGACTCTTCCCTGTCACCCTCAGGGTCCTTTCCTTTCTCTGCACACTCTCTCCTGTCCTGTCCTTATTGACTTTTCTGATCCTATAAATGTAAGATTAGAAGTTAGAGTTACTTTCTTGTATTAAAAGCAAACATAATCATCTTCCCTGCTAAAGATTCCTGGCCAATATCCTTTCAGAAAGGAACATTCTCCTTTGAATTCATAGATGAGCCATTTCTGAACACTCAATCGTTGGTACTATTTTACTTCCACAGTCATTGTGTAACCTCAGCATTCATCGTTCTAGAAACAGCTGTGGAGAACCTGAGTGTGAGAGGTGCAATCCAAGACTCAATATTATTCTTTCTAGGAATATCACTAATTACAATTTCACAGAAAGTGAATATCTAGCAACTGAGAGTGGAAAAAAAAAACCTAGAAAGATTTACTGAGTAGAGAAAACCCACAGAAACCTTCTTTAAAAAAAAAAATAGAGGAAAATCTTTAAATTATTTGACACAATGCAATATGACAAACCAGGTCCACCCATTAAATAAGAAGTCCCCATCACAGATCCTCAGATTATTTACGAACACAACAGAATGGGCTCAGCTATTTACAGGAAGCTGTGACTCTTATGTATGTCTTCCTAACAGTATAAAGGAGAGAAAAATCTGTTTTGGACCATTAGTTAGCTCACAGCTGGGTTTAATAATGAGGGTGTTTGGGATATCTGATGTAGGATGTTAAGACAAACCCAGAGAGGCTGACTTAATTGTGGTCCATGGCCAGAGGCAGCAAAGGCTTGGGGGAAATATCTATTTCATTGGAGTTCCAGAGTCTAGGGAAAAGGCTATGTTATAGAACCTACACTCATCTCAAGGAATCTTTTAGCCACACATCAACACTTTCTATTTCTTCTTCATGTTTTCTTATTAAAAGAATTGAAATTTGCTAGTAGGGGACCAAGTATCTCAGGAAAAGAAGAAAGATCCAAGGGAAAGAGTGAAGCAGGAGGACAAACAGGTAAGAAGAAAGGGTAGAGAAGGAAAACATTGGTTTTCTTCTTTTAGGAATTTTGGTCACTAAGCCAGCACGTAGTAGTCACTTAGCCCTGAGTTCTGTAAGATTAATTCACAGAGTATTGTCTTAAAAGTACAGTTTTACATTGTAGAACATACAGTAACTTGAATTCAAATAGTAATTTTATATTAGTGATTCTAAGTTGCTTTACTATTTAACATAAGAATCATTAACAGTTAATCATGTGAATTATTTACATTCAAAAATTTGCTCCTCATTTCTTGAAAAGCTGATCTTTCTTTGTGGTTAGAATACTCCTCAGAACCCCAGCAATCTTTTGCGCTCTTTTTCAAGATCTATTGACTTATTTAGCAAGGTAAAGTTCTGTCCTGGCCTTTGTGAATTATCAAAAATGATCAGAATTCTTATCAGATTGTACTTTGCTATTCTGGGTCTCAATTCCCTTAAGTAGTTGAAGAGCAAAATATTGTATCTTTTTTTTTTTTTTTAATTGCCTTACACTTGGTTTTTCCTGTTTTCTTGTCAAGAGGCTTGTGTTTCTATCCCCTGCTTTTGGTTCCAGGAGGATGCTCTGCTCTACATCTTTTTGGTATAAACAGTGATTCAGTCTCCCTGCCCCCTCCTAGTTTTCGGCAGACATAATCTAATCTGTGTTATGCGACAAGACCAATTAGTCTCGCCCACTCTCCAGCCTTCTGTCCCTCCCCTGTCAGCTGCCACCCTCTTGGCACTCCGTCTCCTTTAGGAAGTAGCAATGGGAGCCAAATTTCCCAACTGAATTCATTAGATGAATATGCAGGTCCAGATTGCAGAAATGTGCTCACATCCTCAAGTAGAACTCCGAATCAAGACTTCTGACTCTTTTCTCTCATTGCATGTAATGTTTATCAGATTTCTAGCTACAAAACTTCCTCACTGGCTAGAAAGGAAGGAAAGCTGCATTTGACACAATGAGGCAAATGGAAGACCCAGAACGGCCCTGAACAAAATAAATGCAGAGAATGCCAGCCGTTTCAGGGCTGGGCTCAGTTATTTTCTACAAGTAGCAACCTGCTTACTTTTGACAAGTAGAGGTGGCCTGCAGAATCCAGATGATGGATGGGCAGGGCATGTCATTCATAATGCATGCTCAGAGCACCGGCACTGCAAACATTTGGATCAACGGGAATCAGAATGGGACCTGGAGGGCAAGACGTGGAACAGCTGGTGGTGTTCGAGTCTGATGAGTCTATTGTCACATAGCCAGACTGTGGTCACCACAGCTGGGGACAGCAGGTGCCCAGAAAGCTTGACCCATTAGATTTCCAGGGACCAAAGAGAGAAATCACTTAAGATTGCTTCCTTTTCTGTTATCAGAAGTCATTTTTAGATTTGTAAAATCTGTATCATGATTTTTAAAAATTTATTTATTGAAGTATGGTTGATTTACAATGTTGTATTAATTTCTGCTGTACAGTAAGGTGATTCAGTTTACACACACACATTCCTTTTCATGTTCTTTTCCATTATGGTTTCTCACAGAATGTTGAATATATTTCCCTGTGCTGTACAGTAAGACCTTGTTTTTTATCCATTCGATAGGTAATAGTTTGCATTTGCTAATCCCAAACTCCCAGTCTATCCCTCCCCCACACCCCCTCCCCCTGGGCAACCACAGGTCTGTTGTCTATGGCTGTGAGTCTGTTTCTGTTTCATATGCATCATTATTTTCAATATCATAACTGCTGAAGGAGGGATGAACGTTCTAAAATGTTCATAGCTGGTAGCTTACATTTCAAAACTGATAATCATAAATATAGTTTCACTTTACCTGATTAGGAAGATTGTAAGTTACTATCTCTGGGTCAATTGCTCAAATAGACATTGGGATTTTTAAAATATTTCACAGTGTCCATCAATAAAACCTGAGTTCCTTTGCAAATATGCCCATTAATTAGTATTCCTTACAGAATAAGGCTGGTGATCTCCTGTTGTTTTACAAAAGCACAGGCAGATTTCTTGGATTAATTGAAAATTCCCTTATAAACACATAAGTATAAGAGTGAGTCAGAAAAAAAGTTTGGGAAAGGAACAGAGAAATAAAACAAATGTCAAAGCCTTAATAACAAATTCTCTCTAGGAATTTGAGGTGACAATATAACACCATTTCTTTTGTGTGTCAGTTTGCCCATCACTGCAAAGTCCTACAGAGTTTATTGTCATCTGCTGCCACGGGAAGCACAAAGGTACTTCATGTGGGTTCTCAGCCATGTCCTTGTGACAGAGAAAACCTTGGCTATGACGCTGTGAATTCTGTGTTCTCATCTGCCCTATACAGCATACTTGAATCACTTATGGGACCAGTTAGGTGGAAATTCCCAGTAATATAGGCAGGAAAATAAAAAGAGTAAGAGAGGATCCCTGGTCAATTTAGATGCAGCCTGAGAGCACAAACATAGCTGCTTGGACACGAGGAAAACATTTCAGAGAAATGCCTCTTTTTCTAACACACCTTGACAATGGAAACAAGACTCAGAACTATTTCCTTTCTCTTCTTCTTCAACTGAGTTTTAATGTCCTGTTGCTCTAATTTTAATTTAGTAAATTCCCAATATCACCTGTGCAGTAAACTTTGTATGTAATCATGGGAATCAAGAACAGCAGTCTGGGGAGGGAAGAGACGTTCTCCTGAAAGACCTCTTACATTAACTTGCCATTTCTCAGCATCTTCCACACTGTGACTGGTCCAGAATTACAGGAGTTACTGAAAAGCCAGAGGGATTCTTTGTCTTCCCTTGACTTCCAGCCAGCCTCCATTCATATTGCTGCTACCAGAAGATTAAAAGAGAAAAAAAAAAAAGAACTCATAGGGTTAAGAAGTCTTTACAACTGTGGTAGAAAATACATCTGAAGAATGATCAATCTATTAATGCCTAGTAAGCTTCTAACTTGGGTTACATATGCAAAGCACATAAGGGAAAATAAAAATGTATACAGGCAAGTCTTTGCCTTCATGGAAGTTTCTATAGTTGGTGAGTTGGGGAAATAATTCAAATTTATCACGTATTTGAACTTCAGTAGAAGTGTCACATGTCTGCAGGTCTTAGAGAATTACATTGCACACTTGAGGGTGTACAGATGGGGAGTCTTTCTGGAAAGTAATCATCAACTTTTATCAAGTGTCTTAAAATGTTCATACTCTTTGACCAATAATCCCAATTCTAAAAACCAAACAAAAATCAATAATGTACAATATACAGAAAGAATTATATATAAGGAGAGTCATCATAACACTGTTCAAAATACTAAAAAAATAAAAGCAAGAAATTAAGTGTAAAATAATTAATAGCACAAGAGTTAGAGTATGGTTATCCTAGTATGATATTTCAGTACATATGTCTAGTCTGGATTTTGAATTAGAAATATATAAAGATATGAACTTAAATTACTAGATGATTTTTAATAACATAATTTTAAATGACTTCTATCTTTAGACTCTGGTCTAGGTTGAGGCAAAAGAAGTACCTTGGTAGCAAAATTTAAGGAGGCTCTCACTCTCAGACGTCTGCAAGAGCAGTGTGGACATTGGCACAGCCCTGAGAGTGAGTGATTCCTGAAATCATGTGCTCTGAGCTTCTCCTTGTCCCAGTCCTGCACCTGGTATCCTATAGATGTGCCGTGATATACATAATCAGTGCTGTACTTTTGGACATTTAGGTTGTTTTTAATGTTTTTCTGTTATAAATAACATTCCAATGTACATGTAACACAGACATATTTGATTTTATCATTGGAATACATTTAGAGTAGTTGGATTTTTTGTCTTAAAACGTTTAAGGATTTGATCCAGATTGACACATTTCCTCTGGGAAGTTGCTATGGCTCTCTGCTGATTCTTTTAGTAGTATGTATTTGAGAGTTTTCATACATATTTTTTTCTACCTATTTTAATCTTTTCAGTATGACAGAAAAAAATCTGTTTGTTTCTATTTTCAATTTTTAGTCATTTCATTTAGTTAGTCATTAAATATTTTAATACTTTATTTCCTATTGCATTTTTCTGTATGTATATTATCTGCTATGCCTCTTAGCAATTTTTCCACTAGGGTCTTTGTTTTTCCTTAAAGATTTGTAAGCTTCTCATAAATTAAAACCATATGCTCTGCCTCTCAGATATGTTACCTTTTTTCTCATCTATATTTATTTGTTATGTTTTGGTGTGCTAAATAAAAAATAGTAAAAAAATAGTAACAGTTAACACTTTTGAGTGTTTGCTTTATACCAGACACTGTTTTAATCCTTTATAATTATTAACTCACTTAATCCTAATAAGAGATGTGAACAATTATTATCTTAATTTTATAGTGGATGAAACTGAGGTACAGAAATGTTCAGAGGCAGAGTAACATGCCCCAAATTATTCAAGTCTAGTGACCAGATATCTTACTCAGAACTTAGGCTCCTGGGTCTGAATTCCTATGGGCTACCCTGTACTACCTCCTATAGCAGAATGGATGGCAATAAAATTACAAATCAAATCTACTGATCATTTGTTTTTTTACTATCTCTAATGTTATGTTATTTTCTTTTATTTTAGGATTTTCTCTGTTTAAATCAATAGATTAAAGATGAATTATATAATAGATGATGTTTGAGATATCAGATATTAGAGATATTCCATAAACAAATATTTTTTTAAAAGTCAATGCCTCTATCATATTATGTACTAAAGTTTATTCCAGAAAGATTGAGTTAAATGCCAAAAAATTAGATAATTTGTGTTTTCTTAGAAAATCATTTATTATATCAACATTATCATTTAATTATATATAGTATTTTCTTATAATATTTTGTGACCTCTTGATCTGTGTTTTATACCTTTCCTAATTTCTAATTTTCTGTATTTTAAAAATTTTTATACAGGTTGCCCAGTTATTATCTTTTCCTTAAAAAATTATTTCAACCAATTAACCCTGGGATTTACTTGGCTGAACTTTCCTGAGTTGCTTGGAAGAATCATTAAATGTTGTTAAATAAATCCTGGCTCCTATTTAGTCTGTAGCCTGCTACATAGAGTTGTACAAGTGAGATGCAGAGCAATTATAAATCAATGCCTGAAATTTAGAGCATTTATGTATGTTTAGAGACAATTCTCCATGGGTCTCCCTCACTTCTGTATATATTGTGAGCAGAGGCATAGGTGGCCTTTGTCCTGGACTATCTTTTCAAGGATGTTTCAAAGGGAATAGCCTTGGAAGATAGAGATAATGTCTCCCTCTGGAGAAAAGGGCAGATGTGTTTACTGCCTAGCTTAAAAAAGGTAATATCCCGCTTGGGCAAAAAGGTCAGGCAGATTTGCCTGCAGTCTATTTTAAAAGATTTGGGTTCTTGCTGAGGATTCCTCAAATTCCTTAGCTGTGATACAAATCCACTGTGTGCACAGCATCTACCTGGCTTACTCCACATCACCCCCCTAGGACTTGGGGTGAAAGAAGAACTGATACAAACATGATATAAAGTCTTTTGTCTCTGACCCATGGGTTTTGTGTAGGCAAACTTAGTTTGAAAGTAGGATAAATAAAATCTCACACCCTTCATAGTTCTTGATGCTGATTTTTTATTCTATACTTATAATGAAATGCCTTTTTCTTTCTTTATTATGTTTTAAGACATGTGGCATTATCTCTTCTATTTTGTGGTCTGAGAATCACTCATTGTGCTGCAGCTCTAGTTGTTTGTGAGATTACGACCTTCTCTTTTAGCTATGCCCATGGGCTCCCAAAGTGAAGTTCATGTATCCCTCATGGCCTTTATTTGACTGCAGACCATCTCACCTGTTCTCAAGATTAGGTGAAAAATTCATCTCAGTTTTAGCTATATTGAAGTATGAAACATATCTCTTTGAGTTACTCAGAAATCTCTAAAATTAATTTTGAGGTGTCCATGTATCCAATATTTTAAATCAGGCAATCTCAAACATAATTTCATATTTTTATTAACATCTGTAAGACCATTCTGAGTGATATAATAGAAGGAATTTCTTTTATTTACAGATTCTAATCATTTTTTGCTTATACTTGCTTCTATATGTAATTTCATTAATCCCTATTTCTACTTTCTTTTGAACTATTTTGTTATTTTGTTTATTGCATATCTTCATTCCTTCTTTTAATCATAGTATTTCATGGTGTAAATTTGCTTTTAATTTCAGCTTTGGCCGGGTTCCATGGGTTTTAGTATTCAGTGTTGTCATTATCATTCCCTATGCATTTGATAAATTCAGTTTTGATGTGTTTAATCACCCACAGTTTATCTGGAAGAGTATTTAATTTCCCAGGGTTTCATCAATATCAAGAACAAAATGGTATTCACTGGCTTCCTGTGATGCAAGATGAAAATATTACCATACTTTACCTTCTCACCCACATCCTGGTTTTATTTTCATATAATCTAAGTTTTTAGTTCCAGTTTTTAAAATTCTCACAGTATCACACATTTTATTTTCAAAATTAAAGTTATCACTTTTGCAACCACATGTATAACAATTATTCAAACTTTTCAAATTGGATTCGATGCACACCTTTAGTCAGTTATATACAACTTTCCTAGTCTTTAAATCTATTATGTTAGCACTTTGTAGCCAAACAGAGCTGAGTTTAAATCTTGACTCAAAGGTCATTAACTTTCTATGTTTTCTTGTATAAGTAATAGGCAATCTCCTAAAGAGGAGTGTGGCCTTGGCACTGTCTTTTCATAGTGGTTGATGGTACCAGTGTGGCCTGGGAGAGGCTGCTCATCGCTCATCCATGCCCTCTTCAACCACAGACCTGCGGCTTCAAGGAAAAGCCCATCATAATCTTCCTGTTGTGTATAAATGCTCATGAACCTGGGCATACCTGCTTAGTTTCCCTCAAGTATCCTCAACACAACTGCCAAAGAAACTCCTTTTGCCCTATAGCTCACCTTCATTTCCATTTGGAGAGCTGAGCTCTCCAAAACAGAAGGTGTTGTGGGGGTCCCTGACCTCGTCTACTTGGGATCCCACGAGGCCACCTCTGTGGCATGGGGAAATGAGTTGCCGTAAGCCTCCGAGCATCTTTTCCCAGTATGATTTTCTTGCTGTTGTTTCTATCAAACAATCTTGAGAACTCCATAATGATGATGATATCTTTCCCATGTCTTTTTTTTTTTTTTGTAACAGATACCTCACACTCCCCATTTTTACACATTCTTGGTCATTTCCTTTATTATTAGAAGAGCAGTCATATGTTTGTATACACAAGCATTCTACCCAGACATCTAGGTAACTTTTATTTTTCCTTGTCTTGTATCCTGTTGCAATTGAGAGTAAAGTTCTTATACATGCACCCCTGTGTTCATAGCAGCACTATTCACAACAGCCAAGACATGGAAATGGCCTAAATGTCCATCAACAGATGAATGGATAAAGGAGATGTGGTACATATATACAGTGGAATACTACTCAGCCATAGAAAAGAATGAAATCATGCCATTTGCAGCAACATGGATGGACCTGGAGATTATCATACTAAGTGAAGTCAGTCAGAAAGAGAAAAACAAATACCGTATGATATCACTTGGAATCTAAACTATGACACAAATGAGCCTATCTCTGAAATAGAAACAGACTCACAGACATAGAGAACAGACTTGTGGTTGCTAAGGTGGGGGGAATGGGTTGGAGTTTGGGGTTGGCAGATGCAAAATATTATACAGAGAATGGATAAACAACAAAGTCCTACTGTATAGCACAGGGAACTATATTCAATATCCAGTGATAAACCATAATGGAAAAGAATATGAAAAAGTGATATATATATTAAGTGATTATATATAACTGAATCACTTTGCTGTACAGCAGAAATGAACAGAACACTACAAATCAATTATACTTCAATAAAATAAATTTTAAAAAAGAGTAAACTTCTTATGACAAAAAAGGGCAATATACATATTTTCTAGGTGATAATAGTTGTCACCATTAGGAACCGAACGCAGTGCAAAGAATTTTGTACACATCATCTGGGAGACCCAAAACCACCTGTGAGTACATATGTCTGTTGTTCATATTTAACAGATGGGACAACTGAAGACCTGGGAGACTATGGCATTAGCCAAAGCCACACGTATGCTAACTGGGAGATGCAGGTTTGAGGCAATAAGTGGCAAGGGAGAAACGAGTGGAAACAATAGCGCCATACAGATTTAGAATGAAGGAGCTCGCTGTGCAGTAGAGTGATCTAAGGAAAGAAAGGGGGCTTAAAATTGCCTCAGTAAGTGTTATGTGGGAATTCCCTAGCAGTCCAGTAGTTAGGACTCCTCACTTTCACTGCCAAGGGCCTGGGTTCAATCCCTGGTCGGGGAACTAAGATCCCACAAGCCTCATGGTGCGGCCAAAAAAAAAAAAAAAAAAACGGGTTATGTTTGGAATCAAAACATGAGAAGTGTTTGGGGCTTTTAATCAGAAAGAAGGGATAGGAATCTGCTAATAGCTAACTTCTCAATAAAGAACAGATGAAAACCAGATGAGACTCTGGCTAAAGAGGGACCTGGGCTCAGGGAGGTGAACTGTCTTCTGTGATCATGGGGCCTCTTTGAAGTTGCTGGAGCTGCAGCTGATGCAATTTAATCATGGTTAGAGGAGACCAAAGGTACAGGATGAACTAGCCATTAAAGACAAAAGTAGGAAAGATGTTTAAGAAGCCTTTGTGTTGAAGTCTGAACCAAGAGAGTGGCTGGAAGAGATGCAGAGACATTATCAGGAGTCATTGTGGAGTGACTGATGATGGGGCCCTGGAGAAAGGAGGAATCCAAGATTGACTCCATGGAATACAAGAAATGATAGAGAGATGAAATAATCCAGTCCACTGCCCTCACTTTATAGTAGCATAAGCTGTAACGGAGAAGGGAAATATATAGAATCTTCCAGTCTGTTATTAGGAAAGCCCCCTCACTACCAGCCATATTTTCACTCTATATTGTACACAGCAGGCTTCTGGGTTTAGGGAAATCATGCAATGTTCAACCAAAGTTGTAAACTCTGTCTGAAGTAAAACACTAGACTAGATGTTATTTGATCACAGTATCCACAGATTTTTCTCTCCGCTATTTAGCAGATTTCCCTGGGACTGATTAGGACTCTTCTCTGCACGGAATACTATAAATGTATTTTCTCAGTGGAAAAAATAAGAGATCCAGAGTGGTGGAGGGAAAATCTTGCTTTGGAAGCACCTCTGCTTAAGAGTGCATAGGAAATGAATTACATTTCCCAGGGAAAAAAATAGTCATAGAGACCTTCGGTCCCAATCAATGACCAATCTAGTTTTTTTTTTTTTTTGCGGTACGCAGGCCTCTCACTGTTGTGGCCTCTCCTGCTGCAGAGCACAGGCTCCGGACGCACAGGCTCAGCAGCCATGGCTCACGGGCCCAGCCGCTCCACGGCATGTGGGATCCTCCCAGGCTGGGGCACAAACCCGTGTCCCCTGCATCGGCAGGCGGACTCTCAACCACTGCGCCATCAGGGAAGCCCACCAATCTAGTTTTTATAAGATCCTGAATATGGTCAAAAGAAGAATATAAAATTAAAACAATTCCCTTTCTTCCACATCTTTCACAGGCAACTTCAGCATTCTTTGGTATTCCTCACTATAACTTAGTCATTATGACAGTTCTTACTGCAATGCCTCAAATTTTCTACTTTTTCCTAGGTATTAGACTATCTATAATTTATATCATCTGAATATTGCCAGAGCAATCCTTTACAAAGTTTATAGGAATGTTTCTGAAAAATATACAGGTTAAAAGTGAAGTTAATTGGGATATAAGATTAAGAAAATGAAAGTAGGCATTTTGAGCTGCTTGGCTGGGAGCTAACAGCAGGCGACTTGTCTTCTTATGAGTGTTGTGCTTATGACGAGTTAAGTGGAAAATACCCACATTGTTTAGTTTGATTTCTCAGATACAAAGGAATAGAGCTGTGCCCTCCTGTACACCTGCCTTGGTGATGAAGTTCGGTTAAAGTTGTGTGATACGTGGTATTCTAGAGGATTCTAAGCACACAGCAGTGGGAGGTGAAAGATTCCACGCCCCCACTCCACACACATTAATATCAACGAGTATTTTTGGAACCCTCGTGACCTGCAACACATTTGGTGAAGTGCCATGGAGGATACTAAGATATACAAGACGAGGTGTCTACCTGTCCTAAAGTAATTTGTGAGATAGTTCCAGCAATTCATTGGAAAGGCTATGAGGGAGAAAGATGTGTTTCCAGATTCTGAAATAAGTAATGGGCAAAGAAAGTAAGGGGTGAATGATGGTGTGTCATTGTGAGACTAGGCAACTTTTTTTTTTTAATTCATTATTTTTGGCTGCGTTGGGTCTTCGTTGCTGCACGCGGGCTTTCTCTAGTTGTGGAGAGCGGGGGCTACTCTTCGTTGCAGTGCGCAGGCTTCTCATTGCGGTGGCTCCTCTTGTTGCAGAGCGCGGGCTCTAGGGCGCTCGGGCTTCAGTAGTAGTTGCACGCGGACTCAGTAGCTGTGGCACACGGGCTTAGTTGCTCAGTGGCATATGGGATCCTCCCGGACCAGGGCTCAAACCCGTGTCCCCTGCATTGGCAGGTAGATTCTTAACCACTGCACCACCAGGGAAGTCCTAGGCAACTTTGAAATTGCTGCTTTTACTTTAAACCATACTCATTTTCGTAAGACACTTAAAAGTGAATATTACTCAGCCATAAAAAGAAATGAAATTGAGTTATTTGTAGTGAGGTGGACCTAGAGTCTGTCATACAGAGTGAAGTAAGTCAGAAAGAGAAAAACAAATACCGTATGCTAACACATATATATGGAATCTAAAAAAAAAAAGGTCAAAAAAAAAAAAAAGGTCATGAAGAGCCTAGGGGCAAGACAGGAATAAACACACAGACCTCCTAGAGAATGGACTTGAGGATATGGGGTGGGGGGGGGAGGGTAAACTGGGACAAAGTGAGAGAGTGGCATGGACATATATACACTACCAAATGTAAAATAGATAGCTAGTGGGAAGCAGCCCCATAGCACAGGGAGATCAGCTCGGTGCTGTGTGACCACCTAGAGGGGTGGGATAGGGAGGGTGGGAGGGAGGGAGATGCAAGAGGGAAGAGATATGGGGACATATGTATATGTATAACTGATACACTTTGTTATAAGCAGAAAGTAACACACCATTGTAAAGCAGTTATACTCCAATAAAGAGATTTTATTAAAAAAAAGTGAATATGGAGAAAAATATATTACAGTCAGATACTTAATGTCTTCCCAGTGTTAAAATGAAACTATTTCTATGATGTTTCATTAGCCTGCTTCATAAGAATGAAAGACTAGGGTCTTTCTTAGTAAACTTGGCTGTTTTATTACGTGAGACTCTGGAATAGCTAAGGCAGTCCCAAGCAAAATCATGCAAAAATGCATATAAACTAGGCGATCATATGAACAGATGTTTTTAAAACTGGATTTCTCTTCACTATCGTATTTTACTTGATTTTTCATGGTTAATTCTTTCTCACGCGCTGTCTCACGCACGCACGCACACACACACACACAGCCAAAAGGGTTTGTGGTCTGTTACCTTAGCCATGTGAAGAAAGATGGGAATGGGTGGTCTTGTTGGAAAAAGAAAGTGCTGACACCCTCAAATACAAGAAAGCAAAATACCTAAGTGGTGAAAATGTGGCAGGCAGGGTGCAAAGATTCTTGGAATTTTTTTTGCAAGGCTTTGAGCAGCTATGTCTATATTCACAATGATGTTTCTGTCTTGTCAGCATTTTTCCTTTATTTGTGTTGGACTTTATGACATATCTAAGAATAATAAATAATTTATAAGATGCAATAATGGCCTGGTACATTTCTGGCAGATTTTTAAAAAAATTCTTTTCCAGTAACTCATTTGATAAACTCTTGAGTTCTTTTCTCTAGAACATTTCACACAACAATGCTTTGTTTTAAGGGTTGTCTATCAATGAGTTGCAAAGCATTCATTATGTATTCAAGCCTCCTTTTTTTGTCAATCCCTTTCTTGCCTCCTTTTATTTTTCCCGTTTAAGTGGCATTTTTCTGGGAGTAATCTGATTCTTTGGGATGTAAAATGAAATGATGCTAGAAAAAAATATTAACTCTTTAGACTCAAAAGGACAATTACAGTCTTTTATAGTAATCTTCACATTTCAAAATGCAATTCCATTGAATACATGTTCTTTATCATTTGCCTACTCATCCCTACCCAGATGCATGAACATACACACCCAGTGGCTGGACTGCTCTGCGAAGAAAGAGGAAAACTAAACAGCATTTTCCACATATTTTCCTAAGAAATAAGAATGTCTTCTTGTTCTATCAGAGACTTCCTGAATATATATACTTAAGTGGCTGCCCTGGCCATTATCCAAAATTAATGCAGTGTGTGAAGTCTCTCTTCTATTCACTTTTATAAACCTTATGGATAATCCCAAAGTAGGCAGCAGGGTATCAGAGAGGATTCTCTATTTCTTTTTTTTTTTTCTTTTTGGTTCTCTATTCTTGATTATTTCCTGCCCTGCCAAGCAGGTAGCTCAGCCTCCTGCTCTTGTGATTAAAATTGTGCTCACATCATACTGTCAGCACATCTAGTGCCAGGGAATGTGTTTCTAGTAGTAGAATTCTAGGTACACTATGTGATGCACATTTCCTGTTCCTTCCTGGACCTCTTTGTAAACAAGGATTTAATTTGCAAACTGACAAACTGTTGTTTGGCTGTGGACCCATGATTTTACATATCCGAAGTAACCAGTGTTTATTGTGAATGAGAAAGTCCAGGCAAAAGATGAATGAAGACAGAAAGGAATGGCAGGGCTTATTAAGTGATGCAATTATACTTAAAGATGGGCATGAATCACAGTGATACTAGGGGCCTGGGAAACTAACAGATTCACATCTGAGGACAGAATAATGCAGGAAGAACAGTGAAGAATAGCTCTCTTTTAACACTTACTTGGAGTTTTTCAGAGATCAGTACGTCATCTAGTCAAAGCAAATACTTACTAGTTTCACTCCAGGCATGCAAGCATAGAGCAAAAATTCTACACCTCACTGGAAGGATGAAAATTTCTTTTTCTCACATTTAACCATGCACTCTCTCATGGACACATGAGAACCCAGTAACTGATCTTGAAGTTAGAAGTTTTGACCTGTATTCTAGTTTCTCAACTACTAGAGCATGGACTTGAGGATATGGGGAGGGGGAAGGGTAAGCTGGAACAAAGTGATAGAGTAGCATGGACATATATACACTACCAAACGTAAAATAGATAGCTAGTGGGAAGCAGCTGCATAGCACAGGGAGATCAGCTCAGTGCTTTGTGACCACCTGGAGGGTTGGGATAGGGAGGGTGGGAGGGAGGGAATTGCAAGAGAGAAGAGATATGGGAACATATGTATATATATAACTGATTCACTTTGTTATAAAGCAGAAACTAACACACCATTGTAAAGCAATTATACTCCAATAAAGATGTTAAAAACAAAAAACAAAGATGCTATTCGTTCTAAGATGTGATATTGATTAATAACTGCTTCCCCCCCAACACAATCAACAGTGACAATATTAAATGTACCTATCAAAAGTAAGAAGTATTCTGACTTCAGAAACATTATAATTAAAAAGTATGCGTCTAAGACTCAAGAATTGGTTGTTAGTATCCAGATACAGAATTTTAACTTGAATGCCCTTGTATTAATGACATGGGCCTTATTCACTCATGTAGGCATGCATGCATACACTGGGGCCTTTCTATAGGTAAATCATGCCCTAAATGTTGGAAGTGTTTCAAAAATAAATTAAACTTGATCTCCTTTCCTCAAATACCTTATGGTTTAGAAGAGGACAAAATATATTCTGTTCAGTTCCAAAGTGGAGATGATAAGCACCCCAGTGTGGCTGAGAAAAAAAAAATCCTTGAGAAATAAACACCATGTTTTGGGTATTTATCTCAGGGAATCATTGCTTCTAGTTTGGCTGGGGAGGGGAGGGGACTGGATAAGGAAAGTATTCCTGGAGAAAGTGGCGTTTTTTCCCTACCTCTTGAATGATGAGTAGGAGTTTTACACAACTTTTTCAAATAATCTTTAAAAACTAATTCAGGGCTTCCCTGGTGGCGCAGTGGTTGAGAGTCCACCTGCCGATGCAGAGGACACGTGTTCGTGCCCCGGTCTGGGAAGATCCTACATGCCGCGGAGCGGCTGCGCCTGTGAGCCATGGCCACTGAGCCTGCGCGTCCAGAGCCTGTGCTCCGCAACGGGAGAGGCCACAGCAGTGAGAGGCCCGCGTACCGCAAAAAAAAAAATTAATTAATTAAGTAATGGTTCAAATCATCTTTAAAAATTAATTTTATCAAATCACAGTGCATTACATGTTTCAGCTTGAACTTTCACACAATTTATGACCGACACTTCATAGTTTACACTTGTGTTGTTGACACTGGGCTTCATTTTTATTATGCTATCGTATCATTAGACTAGCTTTGAACCAGCGTTCTTTAAACTCAAATTTACTGAGCACTGGGGTGTGCTAATGCAATGCTCTGGGTAACTGCTATGTGACAAAATCCGTGATATGACTCCTGTTCTTCAAAAGACTCAACCTTGATTAGGAATTGTGTCTGTGAATTAAAAACATAACTAATGATACAGGATAACGTGTACTAATAAGAACTAGGAGAATTGGGGGAAATAGTAAATGCCTCAGGAGGGGAAAGGAGAGAAAATTTGTGTTTTCTGGGAAACAACGTCTCATAGACTATATCTTATAAAAAAAGGAAAGAGTGAAAAAGTAAAGAAGAATCAGAACCTCCTAGAAGGACACAGGGTATAAGCCAAAGCACAAAGGAGGGGATTTTCAGTGTCTGGAGATGTAAGCTGATCATCTGGGTTCAAGATATGTTTATGCTGAGGCATTTATAATGAGAGAATTAAATGAAGTTCAGCAATTAGTATCGAGCACTTGCTTTTTGTCAGGAACCTGACAGACATAAAAATTTATGACAGACATAAAAACCTGACAGACATAAAAATCTCTAGGACCTGGAGACATAAAAATTACTAATATACTATTTTGTTCTTTAACCTCCAATCTATTGGGAATGACTGCCCAGTCAAAAGATAATGTCGATATCTCAGGTATTGATATTATCTTAGGTAATATCAATATCTGAGGTACCCCATGGACAAAGAGGACCTGTTGAGGGTCTTGGGTTGGGGAAGATATTTGCAAAGTAGTATTATTGAGAGCAGAGAAGTGAATGCCAGATGTTAGGAAACAGCTATGAAACTCATGCAAAATCCATTTGCAATGTTTATTTCTTTTCCTAACTACTAGTTATGAATATTAATATATGAGTAAGATATTCCGTATATAGAATTCTAACTAAATACTAGCTTTAAGCTAAACAGCAAGCTTAATGGTCTGTTTTCAGCAGATAACTATTATTTATAAACCGACCTGGGTAAAGCTGCCTCTTGGGGGATACATTTTCCATATTTTTGGCTGACATTTCTAGGTCCTTGAGCAGATCTTATTAGCTTGGTGATTTTAATCTCTGCCTTTTAAAAATGAAGGTCTTTGGCTCAGAATTTCTTCAGTTGATTTATACCATCCTTATCCTTTTCATCATGCTGTTATCTCCCCAGTGATATTAAAGAGTGATTATTGGGCTTGATCAACACCACAGGCTCCCTTTTGATTTAACAGTTGAAGATATACATGTTTCAGTGATCAGTTTAAAATGGCTTGTAAACTGTATTTGTATGCTGAGCTCTTGAAACAGAATAAGCAACTTCTTAACCTTGAAAAGAGATTGATGCCACTGTGTTTTCTGTCATTTTAGGCAATATTAATTTTAATGTTTATTGGCCCAACTAAAACTCATTTAGGGTCTAAAAGGAGGCTCTGGAAATGGCAGTATCAGTTCTTTTCTCTGTCTTCTTTTCTGTGTTACATACTCCTAGTTTACAAATAAACTGACATTTATATTAATCAGCTCTCTAGAGCAAACGTAGTTGAAGAAGGGCTAATATATCATCCCAAAATTGCTACCTAAGTTCTAACTCCAAAATCCTTATTGCTGCTGATAATAAATGCTTAAAGAAAAAAGGAAATTTGAGGTTTTCAGTGGTCTGATAACTGTAGGAAAGAAAATGTTCTGCATTTTGAAATACATTCTGAAATAAATTTTTAAATGGCTTTGATGAACCAATAAAGATTAGGCATTATAAAATCTGTATTTACTATTTTTCCCAGGAGGTTATTTTAGATGAATACAACATTGATAAGTCTCAGTTTTGCTTCTGGAATGGCTCCAGAACTCATTGCCCAAGTCTAAGAATGAAAGCAACTGTATAGCAATGACCAAAATACTTACTGCCAGAATCAGGATGATATCCATAGACTTACATAGGCTTCTTTTAAAATAGCCTTAAATTTCAATAGTTTTTCACAAGATGAAATATCATAGCCAAAGGACAAAAAACTTCCTGACAGGATCTGAGAAATGTAAGCTTATACCTACAGGTCATAATGAAGGTAAGACATGAAGTAGACTGGTCTTCAATCGTTTACAGCACTGAAACCTGGGACTATCTAATGATTTTAAAGCAAGATGCTTAAAGCTGCAAGAGCTTCCATCAGCCTCTGAAACATCACCTTAATTAAATTTCAAGGCTGTGCTCCACAGATCACTGGAACAGATATTAGAGTTGAAAAGGTCTCATTGATATGAATGGCATAAGTCATCTAGATGCCCACTAAGAGATGCCACTTTAAATATCACCCTTTGATTAACTCTGAAAGAAATCTATCTACTAGGAGGCAGTGAAGGGCCACCTGAAGGTCTACTGAGAAGTAGGTGGTGCTTTTGATGAAAAGATTATAAACAGTAAATCTCAAGACAGGGCAGCAGAGCAAAACACGAAGAGATGGTGTTGTGTATATGTAAATACAAGGTCTGAAGAGAAAACAAGAAAAAAACCACATGCACCAAACTTTAGGAATGCACTGCCCTGTCCACCAAGGTTTCCCGAGCCTTTCTTCAGATGCTATCAGGAGAGACCACTGCTTTATAAAGTGCCACCTAATTCAAAAGACCACTTCCTGCTAAAGCTAAACTTTCAATCTAGCTTCACCTGAACCTGCTTCATTTCATTCTAAGCAGAGGGGGAAACAGGATCATTGTGAAGACAACACACAGATTAGTGACAGAGTCTTTATTTGAGCTTCAGCAGCACCATTTTTTTCAACTTTTTGAGCTTGAGCAATTTCTCTAACCTACATGAGTTTCATTTTATATTTGTGAGAAAAGCATAATATTCATACCCCTCTTGTGCATCGCAGAAGAATAGGACTTTGAAAACGACAGCGTTATGCTGATTGAGAATTGTTACTATTAAGAATCAGTTTGTACATAAAGCAGTTCATTCTTATTGAGAATCTATTAACTATAGATATTAGAAATATCAATGAGAATAATTAACAAGTAACTTGATCTTCAACTTTGACAAACGTTCCTAAAGACAGTGTATTTACTCATTTTCCGTTGGGTGGATACCTCAAGGTATACGACTTTGGGAGTCTCTCTGGAACCCAGGGACCCTGTATCTGAAATTTGCAGCATTTGCCACCAGATGGCGCTGTGTAGCAAGTAAACACCTCGTGCCTCTGCCTCTGGTAGGGAATTGCCTGTGCTCCTTTCAGCACAGGGAAAAATAATTTACGGAAAAATACTCCTGATGGTTCTTTGCAAACTGTACACAATAGTTTTAAAGCAATAGAAGTAGAATACTATTGAAAATACCATGTAAACAACCAATATCTAATGCTGTATGTGTGTCTTCTGTGTCTTCCCCATCTTTCTGTGATTTTAAGGGAGTGAACGCTTCTGTGGCTAGCTCAGTACCCAGGTTCTCAAGGGTGTCTACCTTGAGTAAAAGTAATTATCTACATTCAAGATAGTCTTGAGTGAATATAATGGAGATATGAACTATGTAGAGTTTGTTGAGTTTTGTTGTTGTTGTTTTTATCTTAGAGGTGTGAATATTTCCCCCATGCCATCTTGTCCTGATTTAAGCCTCGCTCTTTACAGTGCTACTCCAAAGCCTTCAATAATACTATATCTGCTCTGAATTCTCTTAAAGTGGCAACAAATGTGTTACCAACAGGAAGTGGACAGCATTTTTTAAAAATAACAACAGCTGCCCCAAACTCTTTTCTACCCCCCTCAACATTTTGACACCCTCACCTCTTTTCTTACTTTCCAGATCTGTTTGGTTTTTTTTTTTTTTTTTTTTTTGTCCCTCAGATTATGCCTTGTTTCTTAGGTAAATCTTAGGTTTCTTCTGGTTCTCCTTTCCTAGCTAAACTCCATCAGCAACATTGCAGAACCTAAGAGCTGAGTGGTGCAACCTTGGATTCTTCTAAGAATGGTATATTTTTGTCCCTAATGAGCAGTCTAAGTAGTTACAGGTAACAAGTAATTACAAAAATCCAAGTGGTTGAATTTTATGGTTAAGAAAAATCGGCAAGTCTTGAAGTCATCTGGAAGTGCATTTTCCCCACACTGACAAATCTCACCAATCCTTAAAATGATCAGGAACCAGCTCTTTCTGGACCACCTAAGCTGCAGCGATCACCCGTCTTCTGGACTCTATCACAGTCCTCTATGATATGTTACTCTACATGGCTCAATATCCTTTAATAAACATATGTTTCAGAAAAGCTAGTTTAATTTATCAATTACTAAAATATAGAGTTTATAATTACGTAATAAGGTCATCGGGGCAGCGGTTCAGTAACTCACTTGGAAAACTCATGAACCCTATTTCTCCTTCTTACTGGCTCCACATCAGATGTGGTGGCTTGAGCTACCATCTTGGATTATAAGGCAGCTGCTTCTAGCAGGGAAACTGAATAGCAAGAGCCTGGGTTGCTAACACACTGTGGAGAGTCATATCAGCCTTTAACTCTTTGCCTAGATTTTACAAGAGAGAGATAAACTTCAATCTGGTTGTAGTGGGTTGAATTATGACCCCCCAAAAGATAGGTCCACATCCTTATCCCTGGAACCTGTGAATGTAACCTTATTTGGAGAAAGAGTCTTTGCAAATATAATTAGAGATGAGATCATCTCAAATGGTCCAGGCGGGCTCTAAATTCAACTCTAAGTGTTCTCATTGCAAACACACAGAGGAGAGACACACAGACCATGGAAGAGAAGGCTCAGAGACATGGAAGAGAAGGGGAGGTGAAGACAGGCGGAAAATTGGAATGATCTAGCTGCAAGGAATGCTGGAGGCCACCACAAGTTGGAAGAGGTAGGAAAGGAATCTCTGTTAGAGCCTCTAGAAAGAGCATGACTCTGCCAACACCTGGATTTTGGACCTCTGGCCTTCAGAACTGTGAGAGAATAAAATTCCATTGTTTACAGTCATGAAGTTTGTGACAATGTTGTACAGCAGTACTAGGAAACACATACCCTTGTTTAAGCTGCTATATTTTGAGTTTTCTCTCACTCATAAAGTAACCTAATCCTAAATAACATTGTCCCAAACTGCATTATAACCATCTTGAAATCAAAGATTGTAGCTTAATTATTTATCTCTCATATGGACTAGAAGAGAAAGTGTGTGTGCATGTGTTATTATTAGTGGTACTATATTTGCATTTCTACCAATTCATAAGGGAATTGGTGTATAGCAGAGACTGCTGGTTTCAAATAAACCTTGGAAGAATTTCAGGAAGAGGTATTATTAATGATCATTATTACTGCCTAGCAAAACATGTAAGCTTAGCAAAAGATGGGTGAAAGTAAAGTAAAACCTAGAGTGATGAATCAAAGTTTTGGATATGCTAATATTTTGATGTCTATTACAAGGTTTGATTTACACTGTGAATGGAATAGATATTTCTCTCAAACTCACCAATACTAAAGACCCAGCATGCTGTCTGCTGTGCTTATGTTTTACCTGCTTCCTGAGTTAATTTGTTTTCTTCCAGTTTTAGCATCTTGAATACTTCCTCAGTTTTCTATCATGCTCGTTTGTGTTTATTTCGCTTGAACGCTAACACACATGCATGTGTATATATATATATTTGTTTTCATTATAGTACTTAATCAGATATAGAAATAATTAGAGCAACTTGATTGTTTTCAGAATGGAGCATTAGAGGGTTCTGCTGATTTACTGTTATTTATGAAGATCGCATTAACTAGAAGGAACTTTAGAAGATCTGTCTTGGATTCAAACCTTATTATGCTATTGAAGAGCTATGTGTTCCTAGGAAAGTAAATTCGCGAGTCAGGGTCTCACTTTCTATATATGTAAGGGAGGAAAAAGTACATATACCCACACCCACACAAATACACACTCATACACACAAAAATGTTCAACTGCACATGTAAGTATATACTGTATGTGTTTTCTACGAACCAGCTACTTTTCATAAATTATATTATTACATTCTTTCCTCTCAGTTCTAAAGGGTAGGCATTCATATACACTATCTCCAGGGCAAACACAGAGCTTTGTTTAAATCATTTGTCCATGGTTGACACCAATAAGTATTAGAAAAAGGATTCAATCCCAGGTCCAACTAACTCCAAAACATGACATTACAAATTTATTCTTAAAATTTTCTCTTGGAAAAACTTCCTTGATCTACCGTTTTGTATAAATATAAGCTATGACAAACTTAATATTACTAGATAATTCTTGGCTTTTCTACTCTAAATTTGTTCTTTATCACTATCCCTGTTTCACATTTTACCAATTTAATTCTCTAAAAATTCTTGGGGTTTATCCTATTACTACTTATCCCTCATTAAAAAATGTAGAATACAAAATTTAATGAACGTTACCTAAAGCTTGTGATTTTAAACACGGACAAAAATTAGCTTACATTGGTATTTTCTAATATATTTTACTTTTAAGACCATCTGGGCATTTAAAATCTATCAAAAATGTAATACTGATTTAATAACTTCCTTCTAAGATTACGCTTCATGATGACAGGATAAAACTTGGGGCCCATTATTTTCTGAAAATGGATCAGTCTTGAAGTGCTAGAGATCTTATTTCAATGAAAAGTGCTGCTTAATTCAAGCTCCACCCATCATTCCCCAAATTGTCTACATCTAGGAGCAGCTAGGTAGCTAGAAACTTCCATGAAATTAGAAAAGTGAACTCCATTCACTTTTTCTAGGAATGGAGAAGAAGTCCTGTGGTGGACAAAAAGTTACGGCAAGTATTTCGGATGTCCCTTTCCCTTGGGAACATCTCTTTTGAGCACTTCAGAAAATGCACATTATCAAATGCCAGCTATTTGAAGGGCATCCATTTCCCTTTTGATGGTATTGAATGTAACAAATACAATGCTATTGAAAGTCTACATTAATATCTAAACTCTCAAGAGATCCAGGAGTTCAGCTGTCAGGCCAATAATGGACATCCAGTGTACAAACGTTTGAATCCATTTACATTTAAAAAAATAATTTCTTGTGCCAGTCTAGATGAATAGAAAAAGTGCACTGGACAACACTCAAACCCTTTACATAAATAACACATTGAAAGAGTTAAACCCATGAAAAAGTAGAAAGGAAATTAATAACAAATAAGAGGAGTTCACCCAATGTGCAGCTATTTCTACACAGCCCAAGGTGGCTTATTGGAAGGGCCAATAGTTGTCTGGATAACAAGGAGCTCTCTTTGCCCTGGTGCCAGGCCAGTCCTAAGGAGGGCTCTTCAGGGGGTGCATTCATTCTTCAAGGCATTAGGAACTCATTTCATACCCTAAAATGGACTCATTATTTTCTAAAAGCAATGCTACAGCCCACCTAAAAAGTCTTTCATACCAAATCCCACAGTTTAAACTAATTAAATTCTGCATTGTTTAGTTGAATGCACATCATTAAAGTCTTTTTTCTTCCTTGGGGGTGTGCTGAATTCAAATAAAAACAATGCCTTGTATTTGTAAAGAACTTGACTTACAGAGCATTTTCCCCTTTATTCTGTCGCTTGATCCTTAAAACAAGTATATGAAGTTGTCTGCATGGCTGACAACTCCACCGCAAACTGAGACAAATGCAAGGGCAAATCTGTCTTCTTCCCCATCATTGGTGGAGGGCCAGGTGCGATAGTGCAGTCAACACCCACTGTGTGCTGGGCACCGCTGCAACCATTTGTAAGAACCCACTCCTTTAATGCTCAGAGCCTTCCTAAGAGGCAGATCCTATTGTTTTCCTCATTTTACAGATGAGGAAAGTAAGGGGAAAAGGCGCTGAGTACCTTGCCGGATATCATGCGTGGGAGGTTGTGGACCCACGACGTTTTACCATGGTAGGAGTGTTTCCCGTGGTGGGACACGAACCTAGCCTGCATTTGTGAAGCAACGCAGGGAGGTGGTGAACAGGCGCTGTATTAATACCCACAGTTTAGAGATCAGAGCACCAAGGCTCAGAGTGTAATTTCCACAGTCGCACAGCTGGGAGCTAAACCAGGTCGCCTGATTCTACCCGATATTTTTCCACTCTACCTTTTCTGCCTTTCTCTCCTGGTTCATCTACGAGCCACCTTTGTTATTGTTTTGTTTTGTTTCTGGTGCTTTCACTTGTGAGTCCTATTCAGCTCATTATGGCCCAGACCCGATACACTGGGTTGTTATTCCACGTGGCTAATGCTGACCTCCTCAGACACCAGAGTCACTCACAGTCCCCTCAGCACAGAACAGCATTCTTCATTCTTTCCAAGTACATTAGAATAGATCCAATGCTAGGATCTCAAAGCCTCTCTCATTTGACACTGTATCTTTAACTCAATTTGATGTTGCCTGGGAACAAGAAATTATCACTTCCTAAAAATAAATTGAAATTTAAAAAAATGCTTAGGAAACTGTTTGTTAATATTTCCATTCAAAAGGAATTTTTTAAATTTCCAAATAAATTCAGCAATGAGAACGCCTACTGCACAGGATCCCTCACTGGGAGTTAGCAGAACATTTTCTAAGACAGTTTGAGTTTGGTTTGTGGGGAGGGTGGAAGCTCTTTCCCTATCTGTACATTTTCACAGTCATATAATGGAATTCTTTAGCCTAATTCTACTGAATAAATGGAGACCTGCACTCAGAATGATGTAGGTTACATTATAACTATATTTGGAGGAAAGCTTTGATAGGACAAGTTTTCCCCAGCCAACGGAGAAGCAGACCAACCTCCTGGCCTCTGGCATCTTCTTCTCCCAAATGAGGGTCATGGTGCTTCTGTACACACATGCCCATTAGCAGAGATACACAGCACAAAGGAGAATTAGAATTTTGGCTTCAGAATGACTGTTGATAAAGACTTAGTAATTCTATCATTTGTCACAGGTCTGGCCTGAATGAAGAATGATGGTCTATAGGTAGCAAGTTTCAATGTTTGAAGGGCAACGACCACATTCAATGTTTTCTGTTTTTTCCTCTGTAGCAAAATGTGAACAGAGACCAGCAGTGGCAGGTTTCAAAGTCCCAATTCTCAAAGGGAAGCAAAGACAAAATTCATTTTCCCCAATTACCAGCTTAGGCTCCCAAGAAGACACTGAAGAACTGGCCTGCGGACATTTCATGTTATGGGGAAGATATCACAGAACAAGACACAGGAACAGAGTGTGGTCCTCATGGATGGGAAGGGCCCCCTGGCTCTCTCACTCTATGACATCCTGAATCTAATGTCAGCCCCTGCTTCTCCTGTCAGAGGTGATAAAAACTTAACCAGAGTTGTTTCTGTGGAGTCTTGTGGACAAATTCTGGATTGTGGTGAGCAGATGCAGAGCGATGAGGAAGAGGACACAGTGAGCATAGACACCTCTTTGGAGGGTTTTTGCTGTAAAGGGGAGCAAATGAATGGGCAAGAGTTAGCGGGGCCCCTGGGGGGAAGTGAGTTCTGCTTGTTTTATTTTGTAGTTTAAATTGGAGATAATGCAACTTGTTTGTATGCTGATAACATTAGCCTGGAAGAGATGAGATAGGTGAGAGAGAGAGATAGGTGATAAAAGAAGGAAGGAGCAGAAGCCTTGAGAAGGTGAGAAGGAATGGAATCCGGTGCAGCTTGGAAAAGGTGGTGTTAGATGTGCTCAGGGACAGGAAGCAGGTGACCACTTTTAACCAGAGGTGTGAAGGAGATGGGGACAGACCTACACATAGATGCACTGCTAACTGGTGCTCGGGCCTAGTTCCCCAGTCATGGAGTTAGTTCTTCCCATGAATTGCTTTGCTTCTGGCCACCCCAAGTCAACAACTCTCCCTGTTCTTCCTGGTCTTGGGACCCTCCTACCCTGGCATCACCTCTGACACCAGGAGCAGGGGCTGATCTCAGATGCAGGATGGCAAAGAGTTTGAAAGAACAAGGAAGCCCATCTTGACCAGGATGCTGAGACTGTTCCTGAGTCTCTCTTTTGTTCTGGAATATCTTTCCCATAACAGAAAATGTCCTCAGACTCTATTGTCAGTGTTTTCAGTGGTGTCCATGTTGCCAAATCCAATGGTCCACTCCCAGCCTCTCTTAGTCTCTCCCACAATATTTGACACAGCTGTTTACTTTCTCTACTTGGGCACACTTCTTCCCTTGGCCTTTGGAAGACAGCACCCACCTAGTTTTTCTTCTATCCTGCTGCTTCTTTTTCCTCTTAACTGGTTCCCTCTTCCTTCTGAATGCTGGAGGACTCAAGCCTTGGTCCATTTCCTCTCATTGGTTTCCTTCCTTTCCTCTCTCTTCTGTTTCCCTGTGTATATATAGTCCCTTCAGCATCCATGCCCACAGCCTGGGTTGGTAATGACACTTGCATGGAAATGAGAGGTATAAAGAAAAGGGAGTTGTATTCATTTTCAGCATGTCACATTGGGTGATGCCAGGGCACAGGCCAACTGTGACATGGCCTCCGAAGATCCAGGCAATTGAAGTAACATGGTTTCCCAACATACATATTGAACCAACATTGTAGAGGAAAGTTAGAACCCTAATTATTACCCACTGTGTCTCATTTACTGAGTGCAAGGCTGTCCACCCACACTTTGTTTGATGGACACCAAGTGTTTTACAAACTTAAGAGTAGCTTTTTGGAAACATACACTTTGATATATTTTCCTTTAGATCTTTTGTGTGACAGGATTCAGATATTACTTAGAAATCCTGTGTTTCATCAGTGAACATACACACGGTACGGCAAGGAGATAACATAGATACCCAGTTCTACTTTATTTTTTTAAGTAAGGGTGGATTTATCAGGCAATTTCTTATAAATTTTTGCAATGATTAAATAACACATTTATACTTAACTTAGAGTATCAAAAGAAAGATAAGGACCTAAGAAGTCTTATTATAAAGAATGCACAGATAGTGAGCTGATTTTAATTTTATTCATAATTTTCCGAACTGTGTATTCACACTTTCTTCAGGGATGCTAACTTGTCACAAAATAGGTTCATTTGAATTTCATTATCCATTACCTACCTTCTGAAACCTACATAAATTAGCTCCAAAATAGTCAAAAGGCTAGAAGTCATGAAGAAGAAGATAAAGAGACTACAGGATTGAGTAATCCCTGAGTAGGGTTAAAGATGCTCTGTGACCTGAGACCAGTTTAGGGGAGAGGTAACTTCCCTGCACCTGACATACCCACACCAGTGGAATAACAAAGCATCCATTGAAGGGATGGGTAACATGGAACAAAGCTAGTATTTTCTAAGCTCTGTGGTCTGGAGGTAAGGAAATGGGATGAGATGAACTATGGCCTTTCTTGGTGAGATTTCAAAAGAGTAAAAATACTTTGCATAAAAACCATAGAGAGAGATAGCTTTGTGTGTTGGTAGAGCATGGATTTTAGACACAGACTGCTTAGTCTTACACACCAACCTTGCCACTCATCGGCTGTGTGACCTTGAGCCATTTAGTTAACCTCTCTGTGCCTCACTTTCCTTATCTATAAAATGAACATAAGAACAGCACCTACTCTATAGGGCTGTTATAAGGATTAAGGAATTAATAGAGGGTTTTTCAACACTGGTGCTATTGATATTTTTGGCCAGATTAATTCTTGGTTTGGGGAGAGCAGCTGTCCTGTGCATTACAGAAGGTTTAGCATCATCTCTGACTTTTACCCACTAGATGAAGTAACAATACCCCATCTCGAATTGTGACAACCAAAATTATTTCCAGATGTTGCCCCTGGCTGAGAACCACTGAGTTACCATTTGTAAAATTCTTAGAGTAGTGCTCCGTATATAGTTAGTGCTATACAAATATTTGTCAAATAAAACTACTAATAAACTGCTAGCAGCATTGCAAAAGTAAATGATAAAAATAAGGCATAGGGAGGGACTAGATATAAGCAACAGGCAGAAAAAAATAAGGTGTTTGTCTTCCTCAGTTCATGCATTCCACCCTTAACAAATGATAAAGACATGATTTATTTAGAAATAATTGCCTAGGGATCAATCTCTCAAACCTATGACTGCTGTTAGCATTGGAACTTCTCCTAAAGCCACCCACAGTTCTTGATTCCTTTATACCACACTCTTTCTCTTCCATCCAGGTGCCCGCTTGCTGTATCATCCACCTTGCCTTGGTGAATGTCCCGTTATCTTCATGCAGCAACTCTGTAGAACCTCACCTTTTGAATAAGTTGCACTTCCTCTTATGTGTACGGTCACTTTGTTCCACTCTGTGGAGGTAAATGCAGAATCCCCAAATCTAGTGTCTCAGGGGCAAAGAAACTCATCGGAAATGGCAGAAGTGGGTCCAGGGTGGACCGTGGTGAACTGAAAAGGCATGCCTGTCAGAAGGGACCACCATTGAGCTCCAGCAGCCCTCAGCATTGGTGACGTGGGCCCTGAATCCAAGTCTTCTCCCTAGAACCTAGAGAACTTGTGGGACACAACTTGGTAGTGCATCAAACAAGGAGGTGAGGTTTTTCCAGCATTTTTTTCATTGAATTTTCAGAGAATTGTAGACTTGACACCAGCATGTTTTGAAACTTTGAAGCAACTGTGTGGGGCATTTCGAATAAATGTGCAAAGATAATTCTACTACTATTTTCCATATGCCCATGTAGTCCTCTATTCCTGATAAAATAACTAAGGAGTAAGTAGCATTTAACTAATGCTTAAAACCTAGAACTCAGAGAAGCCAAGGTACTGACATGCAGAGACATATTGCTTGCTTTGATACAACTGATTTTTTTAACCAATATTTTAACTTTGGGTTTTGGGGTAGGGCATATTGATTTAGAAATTACATTAAACTACACTATAGCATTTTAAATAATAAAGGCATAGCCTGCCTAATAGTCTTTCACTAGAAGGAGTTCCATTAATTTTGAATAGATTGATAGTAACTAATTGTGCAGAACTAATGGTTAAATAAAGCCAAAATAAGCAATTCAATTACACTTTGGCTGATTTTAGGCTTTGCCATTCATATAAGATCTCACAGTCAGTAACTCTGGCCACGCCTTCTCCACTTGCCACCAAGCAATTCTGTAACCTTGTAATTGTCATGTTCCATGAATCTAAATCTCAAAGAGAGAATAAGATAAACTCTACCATTTTGATAATATTTATTGAGCGTGTACTAGATACCAAAGATTGTACTATATACTTCAGGTATATTACCATGGTTAAATCTCACAACAACTTGTGAGATAGGCATTATAGTTTAATAACCTATAAGGGAAAAGAATCTGAAAAAAAATAGATATATATGTATGCATAATTGAATCACTTTGCTGTACACCTGAAACTGACACAACATTGTAAATCAACTATACTTCATTAAAATTAATTAATTGATTAATTGAAAAAATTTTTACAAGTGAGAAAATTCAAGCTCAAAGAGGTAGATTATCTTGCCCCATACTATCATCTGCTAAGTTGTGGGAATTATTTTTAGGTCAAAAATTTTCCTACTATGCAGAACTAAATTTCTTCTTAAAGTTAGAATAAACACAATGTTGGAATGTTAGTAAAAAAAAAAGAGGCAATATACTAGGTGTATGTGTGCTTATACGTATTTAATTTATATATGTAAATTTGTCTGTAGGCTACATAAAAGCAAATGTGTGACAATCACACAGAAAAGCCCAGAGTTACTACCATCATAGAAGATAGATCGTTCACACAGAAAAGATTTAGCACCATCCAGGAACAGGAAGTTCAGAAGTAAACAAAATAGAAGTCCTGCCTTTAGAGAACCGATGTTTTAGTGAGGGAGCAAAGCAGTGCCAGAAAAATCAAAGAAAAGGACTGAAACTTACAGAGGCCAAAGTCAATCTCTTTAGCCAAATTTACCTAAGAATGTCACCAATTTAAGAAAGGATTGGATTGGATGCTGAAGTTGGAACCAGTGTTCATTAGTAATTAAACCTAATTAAACCTAAGTGAAGCACATGGAGTTCCCAACCCACAGCTACCTCTTTGTGGTTTAAGGTTTAGTAAAGATTCATTCTATTATTTTTATAAACAGGTGCTTAAATCATAGGGCAACTGAAAATTGCCCTTAGGATTCTGGTACACAGAATGAACACACTAGATTAGAAACACTCCTTACATAATAACACCTTAGCAGCAATCGATCTCTTCTAGAGGCCAAAGGAAAAATAAAAAATACATGCAAATATACATATAGTTGTAACTAAAGGGAGTAAAAGGAAACACACACTGACATACAAACACACTTGATTTATGGACAAAGAATAATTCCCAGCTTGTACAGAGACAACATAAATTGGAGCATGCTCAAAGTCTATGATTTTGAAAATTGATGGTTCTCTGCAAGACTTCTACTGGATCCTATTTTAAACTTTATGGACTTTTAACCTCCCTCTGGTGACATACCATTGCCCATGGAACTGTGCCCACTGGAACAAGAGAAAGTGACACAGTCACTTCTCCTATCCATCTCAGTAATATGGTCACTTTCAAACCTAATTACAAGCACCTAAATGTCAGCTCTGTTAAACATTTCACTTCTAATCATTGTAATCACTGTTAATAAGTTCATTTTGTATAAAGAAAGGGAAGAGAAAATGACTTGTCAGGTCCTGATAGTCTCTGGGCAAAAAGACAGTAAAACTTTATGAATATTCATGAGTTGAGTTTGACTAATTGAGATCCTTTACATTCTGTAATTATGTTAAAATATACTGTTTTGAGGAATATACATGTACTCTGGGTCCTATGGGTTTTTTCAAAGATGGTGAAGGCAGTTTGAATTAATGAACAAATACCCTATAAATGACCCTCCTTGTAGGTATATTTGGTTTTAAAATTTGAGTCCTTGACTCAAAGGAGTATATCAATAAAAAATATTACCTGTTTGTCTTCAATTCAAGTATATCCCAGTGTGTAATTTTATTGGAGATTCAACCAATAGCATTGCCAAGTGATTTTTAGGTTTTAGTATATTTAGACAGTGATCTGGGGCTAGCAGACAAACTGAAACTTATAACACCATCCTGCAGCTTATCAAACAGACACTAGATGAAACTGATTGATGGAGGGCCTGAGGCCTAAGGGAATGACAGGAAATTAAAAACAGAAAGGGGGTAGGAGAAACGAATATGGATAGAGGATATGGTGAGACTAATAGACTTGTGATGCTAACTCCACCCCAAAATGTGTACTATTTCAGTAGTATTAAATAGCACATATATTGTCAATAAGGAAATGAAGTATTAAAACTAAATCCATTATTCATAAATAAACATTTTTGTATTATGATTTATGTATCTGTCTTTCTCCATTAGATGGTGGGCAGGGACAATGTCTTCTTCATCTTTGTGTCTTGAGGGTTTAATTATAAGTGCTCAATATGTGTTAGTTTAAGAAATCAATACACCTAACTATATCTTCCACCCTTTGCATAGAATGCTGAGAAAACATTGGAGCATGCCTTCCTAAGTCATAAACCAACCATCAGCCTCATAGCCCATATAAAGAGAGCCTCCTCCCAGGGTACCAGCCCACAGTTTTCAGAAGGATTCTTTGGAAGATATCTGAGGAGAAAAACCCTTGAGAGTTATACTTGCATTGGAGCACAACATTATGAAGAAATGAGTGAGGAATAATCTGTTTTAGACCCAACTGGGTAATATACTCAAGAGTGAGTTCAAAGAAATATTCACTTCTGCAAGGATTCCGCTTTAGAAGAATGCAATTTATTGATCTTTGCTCTTTTGACTGGGCTTCCATACAGAGATCCTTGCATCCAACATCTTGTCTCTTTGTGACTCCTACCAATAGTTTTCAAAACTAACATAAAATACAAATGTAGGTCAGATATATCTGCAAGGGCATGTGTGGGTCATCAAAGTCCAGAATGTATAGAAAAATCACAGTTGGGGACAAACTGAGATCAATACTTGAATTAATAGCAGAAGATATCAAATCTGACTATAGCACATCATGAAAAAAGGGGGGGAAAAAAAAAAAGAGTGAGGATTGCTCTGGCCTCAGAGCCAGCTGGGAGTGAACAAGGAGAAGCCAGGCAAATCCTGGAATCATGGGCTGCTTGTTGGGATTTTTTTCACTCACAGATGCACTTTCTGTAATATTAAAAAGGAATCTGTTTTCCATGGCAGAGTTGAAGTGATCTCTGACCCCCTGGAGATTTTTCTTCCCTAATAGCTTGGAAGGTGAACCAAAGCACTGACTCAGATGCACATGGAAAAATCAAGTCCAATTATTTCTACCACTTATATCACTGAAATATGGAAACAGCATAGACTCCCTACACAAACATTAAACTTTGAGAAACATAGCGTGTGAGACTTAAGGTTCATTATAAATTTCTTCTATGCCCACCAATTTATTTTCATTAAGCTCACTCTCAATTTCACTTAAAGAGGGGAAAAAAAAGAAAAAAATAACTCAAGTAGGTTGAATGTGGTACCAATATACAATCCAGTTTTTGGACAAATAGACAAGCAAGTTTTTAACCTTCTGGAAATGAAGCGGCTTACACCTTCCAAATATATCCCTCACATCAGGCTTCCTGAATAACATCACTAATATACATGGTTTGGATGGATAAAGAAATCTTCCAATGAGTGAGCCTTAGACAATGTCAAATAGCAAGATGGCTGCTCTGTAAAGAGGACCTTGAGATACAATCAATGCAGGAATGAAGGGATGCAGGATGCAGCACACCTGAGACTGTGGCAGCAGGACCCTTAAGCACCTGTTCTGTGAAATCATGGAGCAGGAATGCCCTGGGCAGAGACAGAAATTGCCTCACAAAGAGAAGGGAAATGCAACACAATGAAGAAAGGGAGATACCTACAGGAAAACCACAGAAACTGGGGAAGAAGGATGGGAACAAATCTTTACTGAGTTCCTATCATGAACCTGGAACTACACCACTTATTGTTCAAATGCCATCCTCTGATGTACTAATAACACAAATCACCATTAGCGGTTTCCTAGGTCCCAGGCATGAAGTTAATAGCTTTACATACCTTATCTCTTGGAATCCTCCCAACAGCTCTCTTGCATATGAGGAAACAACATAGAGAGTGCAAGTATCTTGCCCAAGGCTATGCAAGAAGGAAATGATGCAGGTGGGATTTGATCTCAGGTCTCTGACTCCAAAGTAGATATTTCTGCAGTGTCTTCCTATGTGGCCAAGAGGCAGAGTCATACCTAAGAAATGAACCCTGAAAATGGTTGAAACCATCAAAAACTCATTATCAGTTCTTTAGAACAAACAATGTGTACATCAGCAGAGATAACATCTTACAAACAGTTTTCTATAGTAAGTGGCAGTGACATGCATCTATATGCCTGTTTTTGTCTAGCATATGAATTCCAACCCTCCTAATCAGTCACCAACTTGCTTTGCTTCCTAAAGGACCTCAACTTTGAGTCAACTCTAGAACACTTGCATTGGACTCATTCCGAGTTAGCACAGTTTTCCTCACCCACCCCACTTGTCACCCACAATATGCACTTGCGAGATGTCTGGCCAGGTTTAGGGGTACAACTAGTGAATGTACAGTAGGTTGGTTTTTCTCTCTGAGTCCTTTTTCCTGGTTTCTATGGGGAAAGAGCCCGTGCTTTTGGCCTTATTAGCTCCACACCAACTGAGCTCACTGACCCAGATAAATATTGTCTATTTGACATATGCTAGAGAATAATAAATATGCAAAGCTATGGCCTCTGCTCTCAAGGATTGGTATTCATGGAGAGAATCAGAGATTAGAATAAGCCCCAGCACCCGATAGTCCCAGACTTCCCCAAAATATCATTCTTACTTGCCTTTTGCCTATACTGTAGGATTTATTTTCTGTGGTTTGAAGATTCTAATAATGGTTTGGTGAAGCTAAGGTTAAAATTAGTTTTCATTTCCTGCCCACACAGCAACTGATGGCAGGGAATTTATCCTGGAAGCGTGCTGCACAGTGGGAGAAGCTGGCTCAGGAAGTGCCTGAGGTAATCTGGGAAATGGAAAATGCCTGTGATGATAATTGAAAGGCAACTATAGATCACTGTGATCATAAAAAAATCCTCTTCCTGTCCAAACACAGGGCAAGAAGGGCTAGAAGACAGGAGCTCGCAACTATAGGGGAAAAGATGGGAGAAAAGTTTGTTACATAAAATGCTGCTGGTGTGGTCGCCGTAGGGAGTAGATGCTCAGTGAGAAAGATGACAAGGGGCCAATCTTCTTCAAAAGAAAAATCCAACTATTGTTATAGATTTTCCATAAACGATATCTTTTCCTAGTGTAACTTATTCATCTGGAAGCATAAAAACCATGTCACTTTTCTTCTTGCCTTATGAGACTTCTATTTCATTTCTTTTACTCAGGAGAATTTGTAACTTAAGAAAAGTTAGAACGCTTCTAATTAACCTGCTTTGTTCATCATTCAAGGGATGTCACTGCCAAGGCCTTCATTTTGACTTAATAATGAAACCATTGAAGTTCCAGGAATAATGCAAGGAGTTAAAAATGTAAAGAATGGCTGAGTAATATTCCATTGTATATATTTGTGACCACCTAGTGGGGTGGGATAGGGAGGGTGGGAGGGAGGGAGACGCAAGAGGGAAGAGATATGGGGATATATGTATATGTATAAATGATTCACTTTGTTATAAAGCAGAAACTAACATACCATTGTAAAGCAATTATACTCCAATAAAGATGTTTAAAAAAAATGTAAAGAATGCCACCAAAAGTGATTTGCTTCCCTTGGACCCTTTTTGTATATGGCCTGGATAACCACTGGAAATATGTTTGTGTGTAGGTAATTTTGTAATAGTTTTCCCTTCTTTTTTTGAGGTACGCAGGCCTCTCACTGTTGCAGCCTCTCCCGTTGCGGAGCACAGGCTCCGGACTCGCAGGCTCAGTGGCCATGGCTCACGGGCCCAGCCGCTCCGCGGCATGTGGGATCTTCCCGGACCGGGGCACGAACCCGTGTCCCCTGCATCGGCAGGCAGACTCTCAATCACTGTGCCACCAGGGAAGCCCAGTTTTCCATTTTTAGAAGAAATGTGTTTCTTTTTGTTAAGAAAGGGGTGATATGAATGCTAAAATTTGTGTTTTTCAAGCTCAGAGTACTAAAATGCAGCCAAAAAATTATGAAAAGCATAAGTCATCTGATATTTCAGAGTTGCTTGGTGTGTGAGACAGCAAAAGTGTCAGTCACCATACACTGAAATGCATTTTAATAGTCATTTTCACTTAATGTAAAATTCTGGTGTCATGAAACTGTTTAGCAGGTAGGAGACCACAAGATGTGGTTCTCTGACTGTTGTATTGCTAATCATAAAGCAGCTAGGAAACAAACAGGCATCTGACAAAGGTTCTTTATCTTGGCAAGTTTATGAGCAACTCATCTCAAACTAAAGCACTATAGCCCGCTACTACAGAGACAGACAAGGTTTAAAATGTTGAAGGCAGCACTTTCCCCCTTAGTACACTAAGCTCTTCTTGGTTGACAATAACTTAACCCGCAAGTTTCTGTGCTTCCATGCATGTCTTTACTTGTGTTCTGCTGGTAGGTTTAGGAAGATCCAGTCTCTGCATATTCGGGGGCCAGGGGCAGTACTTGTTCCTTTGAGCCTCAAGGAACACTTTAGGGAGGATTATCAGAAAATGGCTTGCAAATTGCTCTGGAGCAAGTGGTGGTGTTTTCTTCCTTTCATTCTGGTAACCTCTTCCAAATGACTGTCACATTTGCCCAGAGTACCCTGGAAGGACCGGAGTGGGGTATTGGGCAGTGCTCAAGCTCAGAACTCTGAGCTAGACCACGTTAGTTCCTGAACCAAAGGTAGGGTAGCACGTGCATCTTTTTCACCCTAGAAGTCAAGGAATAACTTCCACAAATGTGTACAGGTGACTGATTAGATGAAACACCTACCTTTGGCTACCTGCTGGAATTGGAGCAGACCCTTGCCCCACACACCAAAAATGGGACAGCACGTAGGTGAGGAGAGAGTGAAGGTTGAGGTGGCCAATGCAGCCCATCACTAGCAAGCAAACTATAGACTACAAGTATCCTGAGCTGCCATGGCTACTTCTTCATGTTGCAGATGTTGATTATTTGGACCATGGAGGGGTAGGAAAAATGCTTTCCCTCAGCTCTTACGTGCAGATATTCCGGTAGCCTGGTGATTTGGGTTTTTACCTCAGTGCCAAGATATAGCTGGCGATACTAACAAGTGAGAGCTCAAAGTCATCAGTAACAAGCTGATGTTTAAAGAAATAGTCTAACAGTTTAAGGCATAGCTTGAGTTCAACATATGTATCATGTAGTGTTGAAATCAGCTGTTATAAAAACTTGATGAGCAATAGGATGAGTAAAATTGGTGATTATCATTCTCATGTAGCAGAAAGTTCAGAGGTAGGAGTTTCAGGGCTGGTTTGATTGTTCAAAGATTTTATCAAAGACCTGGGCTCCTTCTAACATCCTTATATCTTTTTGGTTGCAAGATGGCTATTGAACTTATGAGACATCCTGTTTTTGTCCCAGTAGGAAGAAGGAAGATAGACAAAGGGCAAAAGATCAAGGATGAAAGTCTTCTTTTTGTGAAGTTTTGCATTTTTGTTTGAGAAGGAAAGCCCTCCCTAGGGACTTGTGCTTCCATCTCCCTGATCAGGATTATTTCACAGAATTATGCCACCTCTAGAGGAAGGAAAGCTGATATCTATCATATATATTGTATATAGCTAGCATCTATCATATATATTATACAGGAAAATGAAGAATTAAAGTGTTGCAAAGATTGTTGAATGAGCTGACCACAAAAAAAATACAGAGGGAGAGACCAAACTGAAAACATCAAGCACAGAACATGAAAGACCACCTATAACTATAAGATAACCAAGTAAGACAAAATAGAAACTGATTAACCTTATGGTGACCTAATGATCTTGATTTATGTAAAGCAGACTCTTCATGAAATGTACATTTTGCACCTTAATAATAATCAGTAGCAGCTTACTACAAAGATGACCTAAGAAGATCTGATTTCACTTTTCCTTTTTGTAATATAGATACAGTCTCTCCTCCCTAAATTATTTCTGCTTGCTTGTCCTCTGTTGTTCTCATAACCATATGCCATCATACCTTGAGTTCTCTGTAAAACACTATAAAATTTCTAGGGCAATTAAAGTTCTGATTTGTGCATACTTCATACGCAGTGCTCATAGATGAATGAGGTTTGCCTAGAAAACCTCAATAGCATCCTTGATCCAGTTACCGAGAAGCTGAAACTGTTTGCAAGGTATATCTCATCACAGAGCTAGGTACAAAGTACAAAAGACACAGTCGACCAGCAGATGCTGGAAATTAGTGGGCATGTTCACTAAGGAGGGACAAGCACCATGCTGTGTGTGGGAAGAGGCAGATTCAGTTTCAAGCAATTTGAGGAATCCAGTCCTGGTTCCATACAGCAGTAGTTCTCAAAGTATGCTTCCTGGATAAACACCAACGGTGACTCCTGGATATTGCTGGAAATGCAAACTTAGTCCTGCCTTGGGGTAGGGGTTCAGAGAAGGCCCCCAGACTCAACAGAAAGTTTAGCAAGAGCTAAGTATTTGTGGTGTCTGAGGTGAGCGGAAGGTGGTAAAAGGAACTTGGGTAAAAGTTTTGAGACTTGGTATCATTGACAAAGCCAAAGCTTAATTATTCTATGATGAGCAGAGTTTAGAAAGGGACTACTAACAATGGCGATTGGCAGCCGTTTCCCATGATGATGGGATTAAAGCTTCTTGAATTTCCCCTAAACAATTCTGGCAGCATATTAGAATCACTTGCGTCATGGGTTTTAGAAACCCAAACCAACTAAATCAGAATTTCTGAGGGAGGTTTCCAGGCTTTGATAATTTTAAGAAGCCCGCCAAGTGGTTCTAATGTGCTACGGAGGTAGAACACCACTGCCCAGGGACTCTCTAGGTGAGAATCAATTACGTCAGTGTGAGGAAGTTCAGAGCTATGGAGACAGGGCATTATGACACGGAGCTAAATGATTATCGTTTTCTCATCTGAAACTGGATAGAATGATAGCACCTGCCTGATGCATGCCAGAGATAATATATAAAGAACACTTAGAGGAGTTTCTGGCACAAAATATATATTCAGTAAATGTTTGTCAGTCCCCCCTTCTTATAATAATGTAGGCTCCATAGGAATGGGGACAGTTTGTGACACTAACCACAGCACCAAGTCCATCATAAAGAATCAACAAAGAATGAATATTTGTTAAATAAACACATGGGTATTTCAACTTTGGGGGATTAAACATGAAAGTTAAGTGTATTCTCACCCTTCCATTATCACGGAGATGGAGTAAAGACAGCTGAGCTCAAGTTCATAAAACCTATTTTTTTGTGCTTCTTAAAAAATTTCTGTCTAAAACAGTGCTGTCAATGCAGTAGCCACTAGCCACATGTGGATATTGAATCTTGAAATGTGGCTAGTCCAACTTGAAATGTGCTAGAAGTATAAAATACACAAAGGATTTTGTAGGCTTAGTATGAAAAAAGAATGTAATAAAATATCTGATTAATAATTTTAAAATTGATTATACTTGAAATGATACTATTTTGCACGTTGGATTAAATAAAATACATTATTAAAATGTTTCTTCTGTTTCTTCTCCTTTGTTAAAAAAATGGTACCAGAAAAAAAATATTTTTAATTATTTTATTTTTGGCTCTGTTGGGTCTTCATTGCTACACGCAGGCTTTCTCTAGTTGCGGTGAGCGGGGGCTGCTCTTTGTTTTGGTGTGTGGGCTTACTGTGGTGGCTTCTCTTGTTGCGGTGGCTTCTCTTGTTGCAGAACACAGGCTCTAGGTGCACAGACTTCAGTAGTTGTGGCTTGTGGGTTCTAGAGCGCAGGCTCAGTAGTTGTGGTGCACGGGCTTAGTTGCTCCGTGGCATGTGGGATCTTCCTGGACCAGAGCTCGAACCCGTGTCCCCTGCATTGATGGGCGGATTCTTAACCACTGAGCCACCAGGGGAGCCCCAGGAAAGTTTGTTTTTTTTTTTTTTTTTCTGTATGCGGGCCTCTCACTGTTGTGGCCACTCCCGCGGAGCACAGGCTCCGGACGCGCAGGCTCAGCAGCCATGGCTCACGGGCCCAGCCGCTCCACGGCACGTGGGCTCCTCCCGGACCGGGGCACGAACCCGTGTCCCCTGCATCGGCAGGCGGACTCTCAACCACTGCGCCACCAGGGAAGCCCCAGGAAAGTTTTATATCACATATGTGGCTTGCATTTTTGGCTTATATTTCTGTTGGACAGTTCTGGGCTACAAGTAGACAGCACTATAAGGTTTCTGTTGCATTTGATGACTGTGACACAGGGAAACATTATTAGGAAGACAATGAAATCAGCAAGACCCTGATATTTTGAGACAGAGTAGCCCACTTTTAACTGTGTGTCAATTATAAGGAAAGTTCAGGCAAAAGTATGAAGACACTTAAACCAGAGAGGTAGGTTTTATGAAGTCAGGCATCTAATCTCAGCACACCGCTTACCTTGAAAATAGTTCTCATCTGAACTAAGTTTAGTGCCTACTTAGTTATGTGTGTGCTATCCATTCCAGGCCTTTGGCAAGGAATTATTGATTGCATATTGTTTCTCTGAAACTTCCACATCAACACTGTTACTTTGACAGCTGTGTTTCTTAATCTGTTTATAACCATGGTAATATTCTTCATAAAATTTGCTTTTCACTATCTAAACATTTTTACTAAATGACATTTTGCCAAATATTAGATGTATTTATATATTGATATATTATCAACAAAACTTCCCCCTTCTGTCCAAGAAAAGTGCCAGGAACTTTTTAAATTGGATCACTGATAAAGATGTGTGCGTGCATGTGTGTGTGTGTGTGTGTGTGAGAGAGAGAGAGAGAGAGAGTGTGCCTTGCATACTGTACAGGAGAATGAAAAATAAAATAGAGCATTATCTGGTTCATTATTTCCTTGAACTCCTACTTATTAGTAAAGACTGTATGTTTTAAAAATAGTATTAAATTAATTGAGTGGAGGAACTGATCACATGCTTTTAAAATCACAGTATGTTAGACTGATAAAAATAAGCCTTGAAAATTCACTATGAGAAGAACCTACTTCTCTCTCAATCTCTACCTTGTAGGTATTAGAAAATGAAACAAAGTGTTAATAACAATCTAATGCTCAATAATGTAAAGAGAGACAACATATCATTATCCATCTGCAATAGAATTATCATTCAGGAAGACTTCTGTAACGAGGCATATATCCATCTCTCTGTTCATTCTATTCATGGATAAGAAGACCTATGTATTCTTAAGTACTTAAAATTTGCTGTCAAAGATCTTTTTAGATTAAGCAAATAATTTTATGTGCTTTGAAATACAAGCTATGAACTTGGGAACTCCATTTTCTCAGATGCAAAGTAGAAATCTATGCTTTTAGACTAAAAAGCAGAATGAAATAACTTTGTGGCCTTATATCCTGCAAGATACACTATTGACTAACCCATTTTTTAATTGGCTCTATTTTCTTAAAGTACACTGTTCAGTTTAAATCACACCTTGTCAACCATTCCTCCTTTGTTTCCTCCAAGGAAGCTGGATTTTATGCCAAGTCAAAAAGAACTCCATAAAAGTTTGACATGTTCACAGTGTCATGTGAAACACTGTGAAGAGAGTGAAACTAGGATCCAGGTGAAAACCCACTTGAGGGCTAAACTTAGGATGCTGTAGGTGGGACAGAGAAAAGGGACAGATTCTATAAATATTTAAAAAAAATAGCTGTTTTCTATGTATACCAGTATGGTAGACTGGTTACTCTGAAAAATTATACTGCAGAAAATTACTAATAATCTGGGCTAAATTAAAATATTTTTAATATCAAATTTTAGTGTACAACTGAGGTAGCAAAAAAAAAAAAAGAAGGTTGGAATCTACAGAGGCCAAAAAATGAAGTGAAAGCCTGAACTCTGGGAGGTAAGCCAGAGCCTAAGCCATTCAGATGATATCTGCCAAACCCTAGTGACCTTGAGTTTTAGTTTCAACAACTACAGCATGTGTGAGAGACTCAACATACAGCCTCCAGCCAGACACAAATATGGAGTCTAATACAACTCTCTTGCAGAAACCTGGGGCCCAAAGGTTATATGGGCAGTGTCAGGTTGCCTAGCAGAAGTGGCCAGCACGCAATCTTTCCTCTCTTGATCATGTTATTAGAAGAATATGAAAAATTCTCCTTTGAGATGTTACAACACAATCCTCCCATCATGTGAGTCTATAGCACAAATTCATGCCAACCCAGGTAAAGTGAATCCAGATTAGTGGTGCTCCTAGGAATAAGCAGAAACAAACTCAATTCTCCTCTAGAGACTGCACCTCAAACTAGGCCTCAAAGAATTCTATAAATAAAATGTTTCAAGGGACAAAAGTTCAGAGTTAAAAGTCATAAAAAAACAGAGATATGACTCCATATAAGGGTCAGGAAAAACAACAGAAGGTAACATCATATCCCTGATAATATTTAAATTGTAAGAGTAAAAATTAAATAGCGTTAATAAATTTGAATTAATAAAAGTGATTAAATATATGAACAAAGAAAAGAGCATATGAAACTTATCAAGCAAATTTGAAAAACAATCAGAAAGAGCTTCTATGCATAAAAGCAACAATCATAATTTTAAAGTTAATGCATAAGTTAAGTTACATATTCAACTCAGGTAAAGAAGGAATTAAAGAATTGGATGAGAAATCAGAAGTTATTCAAAAAGTAGCCTAGAAAGAGGTATTTATTATCTATAACCAGATAGAGAGAAGAGGAAAATGAAATTATTCAGAGACAATCTTCCTTAGTTTTGGAAAAACAAAATGAGAAGCACAAAATAAAAGGGTAGAAATAAACAAATTGACAAGTATTAACAATAACATAGATGGACTAAACTCTTCAATTTTAAGGAGAAAGACTGTCAGTTTAGACTTTTTTAGTTGAGCTAAGTACTCTTAAAATATAAAAATATACAACTCTTACAAGAAGAAATATCAAAAAGGTACAAGAGACAAATACTAACCAAAAGAAGATAATGTAGTTATATAAATAAGAGAAAAAAGAAACAAAAGTTTACTAGTGACAAAAAAGAATCACCATATATTGATGTTAAGTTCAATACCAGAAAGATATAGTTGTATGAAAGTAATGATATAGTCTCAAAATATATTAAAAAAAAAATTCCAAATAAGAAGCTGAGTTTGACAAGGCTATCAATTTCCATAGTGCTTGTTTTATTTCCAAATCCAAATTATAACTGATTACAGGTGAATAAAAGAATTAATGTTCAATAATTGATAGATCAAGCAGACAGGAAAAATCAGTAAGGACATGATTTTGAAGAATTTGATTAGCAAACTCAACCAATGAATATATAAAACACTATATTCCACAAATGAAGAATGCACTTTTTTTTTCAAGCACATATATTATATTTAGGAAACTTAACCATAACTTAGGTATATACAATGGAATATTACTCAGCCATAAAAAGAAACGAAATTGAGCTATTTGTAATGAGGTGGATAGACCTAGAGTCTGTCATACAGAGTGAAGTAAGTCAGAAAGAAAAAGACAAATACCGTATGCTAACACATATATATGGAATTTAAGAAAAAAAATGTCATGAAGAACCTAGGGGTAAAGCAGGAATAAAGACGCAGACCTCCTAGAGAACGGACTTGAGGTTATGGGGAGGGGGAAGGGTGAGCTGTGACAGGGCGAGAGAGAGTCATGGGCATATACACACTAACAAACGTAGTAAGGTAGATAGCTAGTGGGAAGCAGCCGCATGGCACAGGGATATTGGCTTGGTGCTTTGTGACAGCCTGGAGGGGTGGGATAGGGAGGGTGGGAGGGAGGGAGACGCAAGAGGGAAGACATATGGGAACATATGTTTATGTATGACTGATTCACTTTGTTATAAAGCAGAAACTAACACACCATTGTAAAGCAATTATACCCCAATAAAGATGTTAAAAAAAATAAAAATAAAAAAAATAAACGTTCCAAGATGTGACAACCAACTATAAAATTTGCCATATTATCAAAATAAAAAGATACATAATATTGATACTATCAGTATTTTCTTTTTATCCTATTTTCTCAAAAAACTGCAGAAAATCATTTGATAAAATTCAATAACAAAAAGATGACCAGAAAAGATGCCATACTGGAATTTAGAAAAACATATGTGCGTGTAACACATATTAAAGAATAAATAATAGTGGAAATTGGTCAATATTTAGTAGTAAGTTTTAATGAAAATAATTCATATCAAAACTTTTGGTGTGCAGCTAATAGTGTTCATCGGGGAATGTAAACTTAGACTTAAGTGCTGACATGTTTAAAAGAAGGGCTGAGAATTAAAGAATCAAACATCCTAATTAGGAAATTAAAAAAGAAGAGAATTACCCTGCCAAGAATAGGAAAAATTAATAATAAAAGTATAAATAAATGACAAGGAAAATACAGATACAATGAGATCAACAAAGTTGATCAACAAAGTTGATACAGATCAACAAAGTTAAGAGCTGAGTTTGAAAACATAAGAACAGAAAACATGATGGCAAGACCAATTAATTAAAAAAAAGAAAAACAAAAAATATTAGGAAATAATCGAGTTCATACTTACAGATGCAAGAAAAATTTAAAGGACCACTGGAAAAAATTAGCTAATGAATATGAATAATCAGATAAAATTGATAAATTTCTGGGAAAATATAATTTATCAATCTTATACCCAAAGAAATAGAAAATTAGAACTTTCACATGACAATTAAAGAGAAAGAATCAGGAGTTAAAAATCTTCTCAAAATATACCACCAGTCTCACACAGCTATATGGCTGAGTTTTACCAAATATTTCAGGTTTAGATAGCTCTAATATTTTATAAAATTTACCAGAGAATAGAAAAAGTAAGAACATATGCTATTGCTAATTTATTAAGTTAGTAAAGCTCTTGAAAGGTGAGTACAAGAAAGGAAAATTAGAGCAATCTTTATCATGAATACAAGGGCAAAATTATAAATAACAATAATTTTAATTTACATTGTATTAGATGTCAAGCACAATTCTCAGGATGTTACATACATAAACACATTTAGTCATTAAAACAACCCTATGGATCAGATACTAATATTATTCTCAATTTACAAACAATAAGACTGAGGTACAGAAAATAACTTGTTCAAGGTCATACACTAAATGTTGATGCCAGGGTTCAAATTCTGGCAGTCTTACTCCAGAGTCTATTAAAAAGGCTGGCAATAATAAGTGTTGTCAAGATGTAGAGGAACTGGCATGATCGTGCGTTGCTGGCGGGAGTGAAAAATAATGTAATCCTTTGGAAAACAATTTGACAATATCTTATACACATCCACCTGCCCTATGACTCAACAATTTTACTCTAGGACTTAGTCCAAAGCAATGAAACATACAACCATAAAAGATTTGTGGGCAAGAAAGTTCAAAATAGCAGCTTTATTCATATTATCCCCAAGCTGAAAACAACCCAAACATCAAAATCAGGTGAAGAAGTAATCAAATTGCAGTATATTCACATAATAAAATACTTAGCAGTAAAAAGAACAAACTGCTGATACACACTAAAATATGAAGCAAAAGGCCAGACACAAAATATTTTATTTATATATGTGTTACAATTTTTATGAAATTCTAGGAAAGGCAAAACTAAGATATGGTGATTGAAATCAGAACACCCTCTAGGATATGAAAATTACCTGGAAAAAAGCAAGAGGAAATGTAGTAGTTTTCTATCGCTGCATAACAAGTTACCAAAAACTTAGTGGCTTAAACAATGTCTGTTTGATATCTCACAGTTTCTGTAGGTCAGAGTCTGGGCATCGCATAGCTGGGTCCTCTACTCCGGGTCACACAAGGATGAAGTCCAGATGAAGTCCCCATTCCTTTTCTAAGTTCCTTGGATGTTGGAAGGCTTCAGTTCCTTGAACCTGTAGAACTAAGATCCCTGTGTTTCACAGACTTTCAGCCAGGAGTCATTAAAAATACCTAAGGGTCAGCCTCAGGTTCTAGCCATATGCAATCCCACCCCCATAGGCAGTTCACAACATGCCTAATTGCCTTCTTATGGACCAGAATAAATAAGAGTGTCCACTGGTGCTGCTTCTTTCTTTTATGGCTATCTGACTAGGTTAAGCCTTCCCAGGATAATCTCTCTTGTGATGGGCATAAACTGGTAAGGTACGTTAATTTAATCTGCAAAATCTCTTTGGCTATAGAACATAACGTAATCAAGGGAGCAATATCCTAACATATTCACAGGTCTCACCCTCTCTCAGGGGGAGGGGATTATAGAAGATGTGTGTCCCAAAGAATGGAAAACTTGGGGGCCATCTTAGAATTGTGTCTACCACAGGGACCTTACTGGGGTCTGTGTACATTTGTGAAAACATCTATATTATATTTAAATTATGCTTGAATAATAGCAATAATAATATAAGAAATGGTAATGACATGGAATTAAACATTTCATTTAATGATAAAATTTTGAAAGCTTGCTGCCTGATCTAGAAGAAGAAAAAGATGCTTGCTATTTCCAGTTCTACTTAATATGTGTACAAGCAGCTATCTTGGTCTTCTGCATCATTCCCATGAGGTTTGGGGATGCCTGTCATGGGGGAAGAAGGGAAAGTGACACAAACTTTAATATTCATGCTGCTTGCTGCGGCATGAGAGATAAATTATTTATCTCTGACCCAGGAGTCTCCTGTCTTCTTCCATGAAAGAGTCATAGACTAACTTACTAGTTTTTAAATAGGGAAAAATAAAATTCTAGATCTAACAGGTACATACCAGTTAGAAATGTAAACATATGTGCCCCAGGATGGATACAGAAAAGTTCATAACTATACTGTTACTAATAGACAAAAACTACACATCAATGGTTAGAATAGAAAATTAGATTGTGGAACATTACAACAATAATATTATACGGAATGAAAATGAACAAGCTAATGCTACATTATTACACTGATGAATCTCACAAATATAATGTTGAGCTGAAGAAACTAGTCACATATTGTATGATTTTACTGAATTAAAGTAAAAAAAAAACAAATAAATTTTTGAATTAGAGAGGATAGTGGTACTTCTAGGAAAGGAAAATTTTGAGATGCATCCTGCAGGGATTTTCTGGAGTTCTGATAATGTTCATATTTTATATCTGTTTGTTAATTACATGGATGGGTTCCCAGTGTCATAATTTATTGTTTTATATACACGAATGTGAACTTTTATGTATTATATTATTCTTCAGTTGAAATTTTATCATAAGAAAGGAAACATCTGCATTATCAATAAATGCCTATAATACTTTAAAACTAATATACAAAAAAGGCAAGCTTTTTGTAGAGAATATTATAACACATTATTAAAAGACAAAAGAGAATTTAATAGATCAAGAGATATGGCATTTATATATGTAGGAATATATAAGTTCTACCAAAATTTTCTATATAAAATTAAACTTTCAATAAAATTTCAACAAGATTATTTTACATATTCTGTATAAGATTTTCCAAAATGTATGTGGAAGGACAATGGGCCAATAATAACCATGGCATTTCTGAACAAGGTAGAGGTGGGGATGGGGACTTTCCTATAAACCATCAAGATATCATAGAGTTCTATTAATTAAGACAGTTTGATATTAGTGCACCATTAGTCAACTGAACAATGGAACAAAGTAGAGAATCCAGGATTATATTCATGCACTTGTGGAAATTTAATTTGTAATAAAGGTGGCATAAATATTTTTGAATGAGGGATGGATTGAGTATCCATGTGGAAAGTCTGGAATACTAAATAAATGGTAATGGAACACTGATTATGCCCACTGGGAAAAAAGTGAATTTTCTTTCCTGTATCACACTATACAAAAATAAATTACAAGAGAATTAAGGCCATTATATAAAAAGCTAACCTGTAAAAGTTTTAAAAGAAGTTAGAGAAGAATTTCTTTATATTTTTAGAGTGATGTAAGATTTATTAAACAAGATACAAAAGGCACTAAAAAATAAAGGAAAAGAACAGTATATTTAAATACATTAATGTAAGTACTTTGGATGATCATAAGACACTAAATGTGAATAAAATCATAAGAGAAAAACTGGGAGAAGATAAACATATATAATTAACAACAAATTAGTAAGTTTAGTTAACATCCATCACCTTACATAAATACAATTTTTTCCTTGTGATGAGAATTTTTAAAATCTATTCTCTTAGCAACTTACAAATATACAATACAGTATTGTCAACTGTAGTCACCATGCTGTACATTACATCCCCAGAATTTATTTATCTTGTGATTGGAAATTTGAACTTTTGACCACTTTCACCCAATTCTCCCATCCCCACTTCCTGCCTCTGGCAAATACCAATCTGTTCTCTTGGAGACCCAAATCCAGAACTAGAGACTATTAACAAATGTTAACAGAGTATAAAAAATTTGTATTACAAAGTTGTAATACAAATAAAATATCACTGCACAAGGCAATATTGAAAGACCTCAAATACTTTGAAAAAATGTCATGTTACAGAGGATGCATAGTATACTATTATACTTATATAAAGTATAAAATCAGAGAAAAATAAATATATATTATAGAGGGTTACATACATGAATATTAAAACCTTAATGAAAAGCAAGTCATTATTAGACAGAAACCTCAGGATGTCAGTGACCTTTGGAATGAGGGAGTAGAATGTCTTGTGGGGAGCAAATAGGGCACCCTATGATTCCTTAAGCTGGGGTGTGGGTGCTTACACACATTCTTTACTGTACATGTACATGGTATGAACTCTTATGTGTGTGTGATAAAATTAGTAATTTTAATCAAAGTACGTTAATGATATGTGGGTAGTTGCATGCGTTAAGGGAGAAGTGTGTGTTGACTTTCAAGTTTTCTGGCTGTTGTGGGCCTGCGGCTTCAGTATTTTCCTCTTGGGCTTCTCCACATGCTGCCTGAGCCTCCTTACAACATGGTGCAGGGTTCCAAGATTGAGCATTTAGGAAATGAAGCAGCTAGTTTCTTAAGGTCTAAACCCGGAAACTGACACAGTGTCATGGCAGTCAAGCAGTTACAACCCAGATTAAGGCAAAAAAGATATAGACTCCACCTCTTGATAGGAAAAGTGTTAAAATATATTGGAGCCACTATTTAAAACTGCTACAGTCCACCCATGACAACAAATTAATTTATATCCAACCCAAGTGCAAAATATACTCACACCTTCCCAACGCACCTCCACTCCCAAACATCTCATTTCATTATAGGATCAGGCTCAGGCTTGAGCTTTAGGAACATGTCATGGGTGCCAGGTCCAGGTATAAATAAGTTTCCTTGGGCACAGCTCCTCTTAAATTGAAGACCTGTGTACTAAATAAACAGGCTATTTTTCCCCTACTACCCATACAACCAATATACAGTGTTGGAATGGGCATAGGATAACCACAGTAAATATTCCCATTCAAAACTGGAATTCAGGGCTTCCCTGGTGGCTCAGTGGTTGAGAATCTGCCTGCCAATGTAGGCGACATTTGAGCCCTGGTCTGGGAAGATCCCACATGCCACGGAGCAGCTAGGCCCGTGAGCCACAACTACTGAGCCTGCGCGTCTGGAGCTTGTGCTCCGCAACAAGAGAGGCCGCGACAGTGAGAGGCCCACGCATCGCGATGATAAGTGGCCCCCGCTCGCTGCAACTAGAGAAAGCCCCTGCACGGAAACGAAGACCCAACACAGCCAAAAATAAATAAATAAATAAAAAACAAAAACAAAACTGGAATTCATTCAAAGTGGGCGAAAATGGATGCAACACTGGCTGGTCCGTAGTGATCCTTTAAGCACCCCTGACATATGTTGCCACTTCCTTGATTAGCGCCCAGTCCTGCTCGCAGTCCTGTGAATGATTCTCTGTTGCACTTAGCTCTACCCTCCAAGCTCTTGGTCCTGACCACTAAATCATTCTTCCTTTTGCATAGGAACAAAGTTTACCACTGAATTGCCTCCTCAGCTGCTTCTTGCCCATAAGAAGGCATAGGTTGAGGGTCTAAAAGCCCCTTTTCATTTTGTACTGCCTCTGTCCCTTTTAGTAGCAGTGCTTCTTCCAGAACCATTATCCTTAAACCTGTGTAGATTTTTCTATAAACCTTACTGGAGTTCACTCAACCAGAAAAAAAGTTACAACCAAAAATGTATTTGAGATAAACCCTGCTCTACCATGCCCTACTGAGGGGCCATATTTTTAATTTTCTTAGAAGCCCTGTTGTTCAATAGGGAGAGTCTGTGAGGCATGCCTTTAATATTTTTAGAAAGTCTTTTGTCTGTTTGAAAGGCTCTGTAAAGTGTTGCCTTACATCTTCATAATGTCTTAAGGAAGGAGTTTGGAGGCCCACTGTGGATTTGACCCTTTTGTGGAAGCCATATTTTAATTTGAGAATAGCTTGTCATCTAGTGAGCCTGGGAATAAGACACTTTTATTTTTGAGCCTAGCAGATCCTGAATCATTTATATTTCCTCTAAATTTTGCTCCAAAACCCAACCGTTCTTTTTTTAGCTCATCTTTCTCCTCTTTAATTTTATAATAAATAGCCAGAGGAAGCCAGGCAGGACTTTCAACATTAGAAAATCCCCTTAGCTAGTATGCAGTTGAATCCAGTGGGTAGATTCCTATTTCCATGTTTCTGCAGGTGACAGCGTTACCAAATTTCTGCCACTAGACAACAAAAGTCCCTTTTCTTCCAGTTTTCAGTGACACTTTCCTTATTTTAAACCATCGCCAGCGGTATTATGAAGCCCTTTAGACTTCCTCTAACATTCTCCTCATCCCTTGAGGCTTTTATTAGCACTCTCCTTGAATTTTCTAGGCTTCTACAAACAGGTTTCTCAATGTCCTTCCAACTTCTGGTAACTGTCTAATTCTGAAGTCGATGATTTTTGTTTTTTTGTTTGTTCTTGGTTTTTTGTTGTTTTTCTTTTTTTTTGCGGTACGCGGGCCTCTCACTGTTGTGGCCTCTCCCGTTGCGGAGCACAGGCTCTGGACGCACAGGCTCAGCGGCCATGGCTCACGGGCCCAGCCGCTCCGCGGCATGTGGGATCTTCCCGGACTGGGGCACGAACCCGCGTCCCCTGCATCGGCAGGTGGACTCTCAACCACTGCGCCACCAGGGAAGCCCCAGATTTTGGGGGTTTTCTTAGAGCAGCATATCACTTCCAGCACAGACACCTGCATCGGCCGTCCAGTGCTACATAACAAACCATCCCCAAACTTAATGGCTCGAAGAAAAATAATCATTTGTTTTGTTCACAAGTCTGCAATTTGGGTAGGGCTCAGTGAGGAAAGATCATCTCTCACCATGTCAACTGGGGCAGATCAACTGGAGCTGGAAGATCCACCTCCAAGATTGCTCCCCGAATGGCCAGAAAGTTGGTGCTGTCTGTTAGTCTCTCCACAGTATGGCTTTGGTTTTCTCAAAGAATGGTGTCTATTTTGCAAGAAACAAGAAGTAGAAGCTGCCATTTTCTTAAGACTCAGTTCTGGAAACTAGCACAGCATGTTTTGTTGTCAACCATCCCTAGAATGAAAAATTCTAGGGATGGGGCATAGACCCCAGCTCTCAATGGAGAAGAGTCAAAGGAATTTGGGGCCGTAATTACTTTCCTATCTGTCTTCTTTTCACTGTCAAACATTTGCAACCATTTTATATCTTTGCTTTCTCCACTTCCTTATCACTCCCTTACTCTTTAATTCAGTAATCTGCCTTCCATTAATCCTCAGCTGCACTGAAAACTACTCTTTACCTTGGTCATCAGCAATCCTCATCTTACAATCAAAAGGGCATTTTTAGTTCCTTCTTTCTTTGGCATCTCAGCAGCCACTGACACTGTTGCATTCTTTCTTAAAAACCTCTCCCTACTGTTTCTGTGTCTCCCAGGCTCTCTCTACTCATTTCTGAATAAAGAGTCATACTCTTCTTTCATTTTTGAGTCTGGTTCATGACTGAGCCTAGTCAAAGTAGTGTGAAGTATGCAGGAACATTAATGACAATTTCAAGTAGAAAAATTTTTATTTCATTTAACTCTAAAACCTGGGAAAACATTACTTCCAAGTCATCTTCTAAAAGACAGGCCAATATTTAATAACTCCTTTGTCTATTCCTGTCTTGTCATATTATTTTTGTTTGTGTGCTAGTTATGTAGTCAAGTTTAATGACCGTTTTTAAATTGTCAGAAATACATTTGATTAAATTCTAAGGTCTTTTGATTTTAAAATCGTTCTCTTCTAACAGTAGGGGTTGAGAGAAGATAGGAACTTTCCTGGACCAGAGTCCTCACCAGCAGGGCAGGGGCTCACACAAGCCTCGGAGCTAGTCACTAAGCTATTGAACAAGAACTTTGAGAGGATTTGGTACTAACAATGGATTTTAGTGACATTCGTGCTGAAAGAGGATACAGAAGTTCCACTTCTATTTCACGCTTATTAAATGATTTTTGTTTGCTTGTGTATTAACCTGTTTTTCCCCATAGTAAAGACTACATACAAAAATAATAATGTGTCATGGAGAAAATAGTGCATATTATCCAAAAATGTAGTAATCCATAATCTTTATTAAGACAGAGTCTGTGTTTCAGAAAGAAGTATTATGTTCAATACAAGATAAATGTACACAAGATTATGATTTATTGAAGGCTATGCTAATTTACTATACTTAACAAGGGACATCATTTTGATCTTGAATGATATATCTTCATTGGCACTGTAACCCATTAAAAATATTTATACCTTACAATCATTCAACACAGTTTTTATTGAACATCCCAGTCGAGCGCTGGGATACAATGAACAAATGTTTAAGATCCTAACCCTGTAGAAACTCCTATGACAGTCATTAGACATTCTTTGCCTATATAAATAATTAACTAAGTTCTGGACTTTGATATAGACTTTAAAATTTTTTTATTTTAGAGGTGGATAATTATTTGTGGAATGTTCTAATTAATTAATGATCCATTTTGAAGTAACTCTTATATGTTATCTTTTTAAAAATTGTTCTTTTCTTTTGATGTTTGCTTTTGCAAATTTACTCTGTGGTAGGAAATCAAGAGTATAAAATAAAAACAAATACTACATTAATGATATTACTGTATGTCACAAGACTTCTCTTACATGTTTAGAGACAAGAAATACAACTACGTGAAATATTTTCCAACTCAAATAAATTTATATTAAAATAGCTTCGATGAATTATTAGCATTATTTCACCTACTTCATGAGCCAGAGATGAGGTCATTCTGTAGAGGAAAAAGGCCAAAATATTATCCTAGATTCTTCAAGGAGACTAAAATAAAATTCTAAGTATTAGCTAGCACTCATGCTGATTTAGGGATCCATAGTTCAAAGCAGGTAAGTTTTCTTGATTCTATTATTTATGGCCTAAGTAAAATGGAACCCCCTCTTCCTTTAAAAGTTTGTCCAAAATTAATCTGGAAACATTCTATTTCAAACATAAGGGAAATAGTATAACTATAACTAGGTTATAATGTCAAAAGTATCCATGCAGAAATTATATTAGCTTTACAGTTTGTAACTTAAAAGAATCATGTCCCATTTTGTCTAAAAATCTATTAATCTATTAATAATAGATTAATAATTCTGCCTTCCAATATCTGTTGTGAAAAAAAAATTTTAGTTTTTAATTTAATACATTGTAAATTGATTTAACACGTATTTCAAGAAAATTATGAAAATATTAACTCTTTAGCTAATCTGGAGGTTAATCTTTCCAAACCTAAATTCACCTCAGGAAATTCATGTAACAAATTACTACATTTGAATAGTGATTCAAACCCTATCTCTTCCATATACATTTGTTTTTCTTTTAGATATCAGGTTTCAACATAATTCAGGTTAGTCAGGTTGTTCCAGAAACTTATACTGAGAACAGTCATCATCAAGACAAACAAAACAATAAAACAAAATAAAATGAAGACCTTGCATAGTAAGCTTGAAATGAATCAAAGAGATCTAGCTTTCATTTCAATTTTTGTCTTCTAGAAACATCTACCTGCCTGATGACTTGTTGGTCTATTGCTATGGGGAAAGTGGAATATCCTGTGAAAGAATAAGAACCAGTGAAAGGAAAACCTGTCCCAAAATAGACCTAAGTACTTATATTAATTACATAGCTCTTGTGAGAAATAGCATCCATATAGATTGGGATTAATATCTGACAATGCAATACTAGCATTTGTGAGGATTTAAATATTTTAACTACAGTTAACTCCTGGAAAATGTATTAGCTTTTTTTTTTTTTTTTTTGCTATTACAATATAACTCTACTACTTTCTATGCTCGCCCCTCTTTACAAGACCTGCAGGTTATAAACTATATCTCTCAGATTCTCTTGCCTCCAGGATTCTAGCTGCAATTTACATTCTGCCAAAGGGAGTTGCTTAGCTGGGCAGAAGCATGGGCCTTGGGAAACAGAAGATTTTGCAGCAGCTTCCAGGCATTGCCTGCCTGAGTACTCCAGACGGCTGGCACCTGTGGTCAAAGTTTGCCACAGTCCCTAACTTGGGTGTTCAGGGTAACTTCCTAATTCAGTAGAAATCAGTGGTATTCTAGAGAGACAGTGTTGGCTTTCCTGTATCTTCACTCCAGTCTTTTCAATGATTTTTTTTTTTAAACACACAAAACTCCTTATTAATTACCCCTCTGCTTCTAATATCTAGAATGTGTCTATTTTCCTGATGGAACTCTTTTTTTTTTTTTTAGATTTTAAAAACATATTGATGGAACTCTTACCTAGAAAAGTGTCCTTATGACTTGAGTATGACTTGATTATGGTTTATCAACAATGACTTCTTTTAATGAATCATTTTACCAGAAGCTTAACTAGAAATATGAGGACTAGTCACAAAGAAATGACCATTTAAAGGTATGCTCCTTCATGCCTTCTAAAGATGAATCAACATTCTAATTACTTTAAAAACTCTTATTCATATAAAACTCGCATAACATAAATTCACCAATTTAACCTTTTTAAAATATACAATTCAGTGATTCTTAGTGTATTCACAATGTTGTATAACCATCACCACTATCCGATTCCAGAAGACTTTCATCACCCTGAAAAAACCATATATATTCCACTCGCCCACCCCCACTATCCCTTGGCAGTCTCTAATCTAACTTGTGTCTCTGTGGATTTGCCTAGTCTGGACAGTTCCTATAAATGGGATCATACCATATGTGCCCCTTTGTGACTGGCTTCTTTCACTTGGCATAATGTTTTCAAGATTCATCTATATTGGGACATGTATCAGTGCTTCATTCCTTCTGTGGGTGAACCATATTCCATCTTACGGAATGGAACAAAACACATTTTGTTTACCCATTTATCATCTGATGGACATTTGGATTGTTTCCACATTTTGTTTACAATAAGTAATACTGCTGTGAATATTTGTGTACAAGTTTTTATGTGTACATGTGTTTTCAGTTCTCTTGGGTATAGATCTGGGAGTGGAATTACTGGGTCATATGGTAAACTTACACTTAACTCTTTGAGGAACTGTCAAATTGTTTTCCACACTAGTAGCACCATTTTATATTCCTACCAGCAATGTATGAGGTTTCCAATTGCTCCACATCCTCACCAACGCTTGCTATTTTCCCTTAAAAAAATATGTAGATATCCTAGCATGTGTTAAGTGGTATCTCATTATGGCTTTGATTTGCATTTCCCTAATGACCAATAATGTTGAGCATATTTTCATGTACTTATTGGCCATTTGTATATCTTTTTTAGAGAAATGTCTATTCAAATACTTGGCCCATTTTAGAGTTGGGTTGTTTTCAATTGAGTTATAAGAATTCTTTATATATTCCAAATTCTAATTTCTTATCAGATGAATTATTTGCAAAGATTTTCTCCCTTTTCATGGGTTGTCTTTTCACCTTCTTGATAGTGTCCTTTGATGCACAAAGTTTTTAATTTTTATGAAGTTCAGTTAATCTATATTTACTTTTGATGCTTGTGCTTTGGTATCATGTTTAAGAAATTATTGCCTAACTCAAAGTCATGAAGATTTACACCTATGTTTCTTTCTGAAAGTTTTGTACTTTTAGCTCTTGCATTTAGGTTTATTCTAATCCATTCTGAGTTACTAATTCCTTTCTAGATAATGCTACTTACTTTTGCTAGTATTATTTTTGTTTTCTATTCTTATTCTCTCTATTAGTGCAGATAATTGAGAATTAATTCTATTTTGAAGTCCTGCTGATTAAGGAAGCTTTCAAGAATGCAGGACCGATGCCAAGAAAAGGAAATTCTAGCACAATAACTTTAAGAACATAAAGTGTTGTTTGAGTCAACTTGGGAAATAATATTGTAACATCCGGGGTCTGAGTTACATTGTTGCCCACTATAAATTTTTGACCCAATTAAAAAACACATTATAAACATTTTCTATATATGCTTACACCTTCCTACTACTTGTGTCCTCTACTTTAACCTTCTTCCTTATCTCCTTACCAAAATATCTTGTTGGAATGCTTTTGTTGTAGTTGCTTTAAAAATTATCTGAATTAAGGTCACATTAGAGCTGCTTAGAAGTATAACACTTAATCACAATAGTCCTGTAGTCAATGTTGAAATGTGCTATCACTTGTGGACAGAAGGTATGAAAACATAAGATTATATACAATTGCAGAGCTTCCTGAGAAATGACATCATGAGAACTCCATGAATATTCTAGGCCAGGGATTATAACAGATTTTTCAGGGTCCATGTTCAGGGTGGCTGAAACTCTCTTCACCTGATTTTAGTCTCTGGAAAGCCCTAGGGGACTTGTCAAGTTCCCTTTACAAGGGAATTTTGTTTTAACAAATGATATTATAAAAGTCAGTTCTGTATGAGTTAGCTTTCTAATCTCAAATTCTAGTAGGGATTAATGCTGCTTTGTTGCATAACTAAAAACACTTCTATTTTTCTTTTTGAATGAATAGCCTTTGTTAAAGCAATTTTCAAAAATCCCCTATTTGTTGGTTTAACAATGAGATTCTTTCTAAAAAATGTGTCTACATATTAGGAAACATAGATATTTCTCAGGCCTTTAAAATCCTTGCCCACTTTTGTCAGACATAAAAATCCAAAGTCTTCATTTAATGTCATTTGAAATCGCAAAATAAATATTTGTTTTTCATTGATAATATATAATCATAATATTTGAAGCATTTTTTCAAACTAGAGCTACAGCCCAGAGTGCTTCCCTCCTTATTCCTATCCCAGCTACAAGATTCTAATATATAGTACCTAGAAATGATATGTTTCCCAGGATACTGGGTTGAAAATTCATTGCTCCATACTAGATAAAATATCTTTTTTTTTTTTATAATTAGGAGTAGAATGGCTGAGTCATATAGCTGAATGTTTAACTTTATTTATTTAGTTGTGCCGGGTCTTAATTGTGGCAGGAGGGCTTCTTTGTTGCAGCTTGCGGGCTCCTTAGTTACAGCATGCAAACTCTTATTTGCCGCATGCTGTGGGATCTAGTTCCCTGACCAGGGATCAAACCCAGACCCCCTGCACTGGGATCGTGGAGTCTTATCCACTGCACCACCAGGGAAGTCCATACATAAAATATCTTTCTTCCCATTTTTGTGAGTCCAGGAATTTCCATCTTGAGTCAGACCTAAGATTTATCCAGTCAGTGTTTTGGGAATAGAGATTTTAAGATTGTTCCACTGGAGGGCAATGACACAGTTTATTTCAATATCAGCTTAGGTATACCCAAATTTCTTATTTTTTTTAACATCTTTATTGGAGTTTAATTGCTTTATAATGGTGTGTTAGTTTCTGCTTTAAAACAAAGTGAATCAGTTATACATATACATATATCCCCATATCTCTCCCCTCTTGTGTCTCCCTCCCTCCCACCCTTCCTATCCCACCCTTCTAGGTGGTCAAAAAGCACAGAGCTGATCTCCCTGTGCTATGCGGCTGCTTCCCACTAGCTATCTATTTTACATTTGGTAGTGTATATATGTCCATGCCACTCTCCCACTTTGTCCCAGCTTACCTTCCCCCTCCCCATATATTCAAGTCCATTCTCTAGTACATCTGCGTCTTTATTGCCGTCTGGCCCCTAGGTTCTTCATAACCATTTTTTTTTGTTGTTTTTAGATTCCATATATATGTGTTAGCATACGGTATTTGTTTTTCTCTTTCTGATTTACTTCATGCTGTATGACAGACTCTAGGTCCATCCACCTCACTACAAATAAATCAATTTCGTTTCTTTTTATGGCAGAGTAATATTTCATTTTATATATGTGCCACATCTTCTTTATCCATTCATCTGTTGATGGACACTTAGGTTGCTTCCATGTCCTGGCTGTTGGAAATAGAGCTGCAATGAACATTTTGGTACATGACTCTTTTTGAATTATGGTTTTCTCAGGGCATATGCCCAGTAGTGGTATTACTGGGTCGTATAGTAGTTCTATTTTTGGTTTTTTAAGTAACCTCCATACTGCTCTCCATAGTTGCTGTTTCAATTTACATTCCCACCAACAGTGCAAGAGGGTTCCCTTTTCACCACACCCACTCCAGCATTTATTGTTTGTAGATTTTTTTGATGATGGCCATTCTGACTGGTGTGAAGTGATATCTCATTGTACTTTTGATTTGCATTTCTCTGATGATTAAAGATGTTGAGCATTCTTTCATGTGTTTGTTGGCAATGTGTATATCTTCTTTGGAGAAATGTCTATTTAGGTCTTCTGCCCATTTTTGGATTGGGTTGTTTGTTTTTTTGATATTGAGCTGCATGAGATGCTTGTAAATTTTTGAGATTTATCCTTTTGTCAGTTGCTTCATTTGCAAATATTTTCTGCCATTCTAAGGGTTGTCCTTTCATCTTCTTTACGATATCCTTTGCTCTGAAAAAGGTTTAAGTTTCATTAGGTCCCGTTTGTTTATTTTTGTTTTTATTTACATTTCTCTAGGAGGTGGGTCAAAAGGATCTTGCTGTGATTTATGTCATAGCGTGTTCTGCCTAGGTTTTCCTCTAGGAGTTTGATAGGGTCTGGCCTTACATTTAGGTCTTTAATCTATTTTGAATTTATTTTTCTGTATGGTATTAGGAAGTGTTCTAATTTCATTCTGTTACATGTAGCTGTCCAGTTTTCCCAACACCATTTATTGAAAAGGGTGTTTTTTCTCCACTCTATATTCTTGCCTCCTTTATCAAAGATAAGGTGACCATATGAGTGTGGGGTTATCTCTGGGCTTTCTATCCTGTTCCATTGACCTATATTTCTGTTTTTGGGCCAGTACCATACTGTCTTGATCACTGTAGCTTTGTAGTATAGTCTGAAGTCAGGGAGCCTGATTCCTCCAGCTCTGTTTTTCTCTCTCAAGATTTTCTTCGCTATTCGGGGACTTTTGTGTTTCCATACAAATTGTGACATTTTTTGTTCTAGTACTGTGAAAAATGTCAGTGGTAGTTTGATAGGGATTGCACTGAATCTGTAGATTGCTTTGGGTAGTATAGTCATTTTCACAATGTTGATTCTTCCAACCCAATAACATGGTGTATCTCTCCATCTGTTAGTGTCATCTTTAATTTCTTTCATCAGTGTCCTATAATTTTCTGCATACAGGTCTTTTGTCTCCTTAGGTAGGTTTATTTGTAGATATTTTATTCTTTTTGTTGCAGTGGTAAAGGAGTGTTTTCTTAATTTCACTTCCAGATTTTTCATCATTAGTGTATAGGAATGAAAGAGATTTCTGTGCATTAATTTTGTATCCTGCTACTTTACCAAATTCATTGATTAGCTCTAGTAGTTTCCTGGTAGCATCTTTAGGATTCTCTATGTATAGTGTCATGTCATCTGCAAACAGTGACAGCTTTACTTCTTCTTTTCCGATTTGGAATCTTTTATTTCTTTTTCTTCTCTGATTGCTGTGGCCAAAACTTCCAAAACTATGTTGAATAATAGTGGTGAGAGTGGGCAACCTTGTCTTGTTCCTGATCTTAGTGGAAATGGTTTCGGTTTTTCACTATTGAGGATGATGTTGGCTGTGGGTTTGTCATATATGGACTTTATTATGTTGAGAAAAGTTTCCTCTATGCCTACTTTCTGGAGGGTTTTTATCATAAATGTGTGTTGAATTTTGTCGAAAGCTTTCTCTGCATCTATTGAGATGATCTTACAGTTTTTCTCCTTCAATTTGTTAATATGGTGTATCACATTGAATGATTTGCATATATTGAAGAATCCTTTCATTCCTGGAATAAACCCCACTTGATCATGGTGTATGATCCCTTTAATGTGCTGTTGGATTCTGTTTGCTAGTATTTTGTTGAGGATTTTTGCATCTATGTTCATCAGTGATATTGGCCTGTAGTTTTCTTTCTTTGTGACACCTTTGGTTTTGGTATCAAGGTGATGGTGCCCTCGTAGAATGAGTTTGGGAGTGTTCCTCCCTCTGCTATATTTTGGAAGAGTTTAAGAAGGATAGGTGTTAGCTCTTCTGTAAATGTTTCATAGAATTTGCCTGTGAAGCCATCTGGTCCTGGGCTTTAGTTTGTTGGAAGATTTTTAATCACAGTTTCAATTTCAGTGCTTATGATTGGTCTGTTCATATTTTCTATTTCTTCCTGGTTCATTTTCGGAAGGTTGTGCATTTCTAAGAATTTGTCTGTTTCTTCCAGGTTGTCCATTTTATTGGCATAGAGTTGCTTGTAGTAATCTCTCATGATCCTTTGTATTTCTGCAGTGTCAGTTGTTACTTCTTTTTCATTTCTAAGTCTATTGATTTGAATCTTCTCCCTCTTTTTCTTGATGAGTCTGGTTAATGGTTTATCAATTTTGTTAATCTTCTCAAAGAACCAGCTTTAATTTTATTGATCTTTGCTATCATTCCTTCAATTTTTTTCATTTATTTCTGATCTGATCTTTATGATTTCTATCCTTCTGCTACCTTTGGGGTTTTTTTTGTTCTTCTTTATCTAATTGCTTTAGGTGTAGGTTAGGTTGTTTATTTGAGTTGTTTCTTGTTTCTTAAAGTAGGATTGTATTGCTATAAACTTCCTTCTTAGAACTGCTTTTGCTGCATCCCATAGGTTTTGGTCCATCGGGTTTTCACTGTCATTTATTTCTAAGTATTTTTTGATTTCCTCTGTGATTTCTTCAGTGATCTCTTGGTTATTACATAGTGTATTGTTTAGCCTCCATGTGTTTTTATTTTTTACAGATTTTTTCCTGTAATTGATATCTAGTCTCACACCATTGTGGTTGGAAAAGTTATTTGATTTGATTTCAATTTTCTTAAACTTATGAAGGCTTGATTTGTGACCCAAGATATGATCTAACTGGAGAACGTTCCATGAGCATTTGAAATGAAAGTGTATTCTGTTGTTTTCGGATTGAATGTCCTATAAATATCAATTAAGTCCATCTTGTTTAATGTATCATTTAAAGCTTGTGTTTCCTTACTATTTTCATTTTGGATGATCTGTCCATTGGTGATAGTGGGGTGTTAAAGTCCCTTACTATTATTGTGTTACTATTTCCTCTATTATACCTGTTAGCAGTTGCCTTATGTATTGAGGTGCTCCTATGTTGGGTGCATAAATATTTACAATTGTTATATCTTCTTCTTGGATTGATCCCTTGATCACTATGTAGTGTCCTTCTTTTTCTCTTGTAATAGTCTTTGTTTTAAAGTCTATTTTGTCTGATATGAGAATTGTTACTCCTGCTTTCTTTTGATTTCCATTTGCATGGAATATCTTTTCTCATCCCCTCACTTTCAGTCTGTATATGCCCTAGGTCTGAAGTGCGTCTCTTGTAGACAACATATATATGGGTGTTTTTTTTTTATATCCATTCAGCCAGTCTATGTCTTTTGGTTGGAGCATTTAATCCATTTACATTTAAGGTAATTACCAATATGTATGTTCCTATTACCATTTTCTTAATTGTTTTGGGTTTCTTACTGTAGGTCTTTTCCTTCTCTTGTGCTTCCTGCCTAGAGAAGTTCCTTTAGCATTTGTTGTCAAGCTGGTTTGGTGGTGCTGAATTCTCTTAGCTTTTGCTTGTCTGTATAGGTTTTAATTTCTCCACCAAATCTAAATGAGATCCTTGCTGGGTAGAGTAATCTTTGTTGTAGGTTTTTCCCCTTCATCATTTTAAATATGTCCTGCCACTCCCTTCTGGCTTGCAGAGCTTCTGCTGAAAAATCAGCTGTTAACCTTATGGGGGTTTCCTTGTGTGTTATTTGTTGTTTTTCCCTTGCTGCTTTTAATATTTCTTCTTTGTATTTATTTTTGATAGTTTGATTAATATGTGTCTTGGCGTGTTTCTCCTTGGATTTATCCTTTATGGGACTCTCTGTGCTTCCTGGACTTGATTAACTATTTACTGTCCCATATTAGGGAAGTTTTAAACTATACTCCCTTCAAATATTTTCTTGATCCCTTTCTTTTTCTCTTCTTCTTCTGGGACTGCTACCCTTTGAATACTGGTGCATTTAATGTTGTCCCAGAGGTCTCTGAGACTGTCATCAATTCTTTTCATTCTTTTTTCTTTATTCTGCTCTGCAGTAGTTATTTCCACTATTTTATCTTCCAGGTCACTTATCCGTTCTTCTGCCCCAGTTATTCTGCTATTGATCCCATCTAGAGTATTTTAAATTTCATTTGTGTTGTTCATCATTGCTTGTTTCATCTTTAGTTCTTCTAGGTCCTTGTTAAACGTTTCTTGTATTTTCTCCATTATATTTCCAAGATTTTGGTTCATCTTTACTATCATTATTCTGAATTCTTTTTCAGGTAGACTGCCTATTTCCTCTTCATTTGTTAGGTCTGGTGGGCTTTTACCTTGCTCCTTCATCTGCTGTGTGTTCCTCTGTCTTCTCATTTTGCTTAATGTACTGTGTTTCGGGTCTCCTTTTCGCATGCTACACGTTTTTAGTTCCCATTGTTTTTGGTGTCTGCCCCCACTGCTAAGGTTGGTTCAGTGTGTTGTGTAGGCTTCCTGGTGAGGGGACTATTGCCTGCATTCTGGTGGATGAGGCTGTATTGTCTTTCTGGTGGGAAGGTCCATGTCTTGTGGTGTGTTTTGGGGTGTCTGTGCCCTTATTATGATTTTAGGCAGCCTCTCTGCTAATGGGTGTGGTTGTGTTCCTGTCTTGTTAGTTGTTTGGCATAGGGTGTCCAGCACTGTATCTTGCTGGTCATTGAGTGGAGCTGGGTCTTGGCATAGAGATGGAGATCTCTGGGAGATTTTCACCATCTCACATTATGTGGAGCTGGGAGGTCTCTTGTGGGCCAGTGTCCTGGACTTGGCTCTCCCACCTCTGAGGCAGAGCCCTGACACCTCGCTGGAGCACCAAGAAACTGTCATCCACACGGCTCAGAATGAAAGGGAGAAAGAAAAAGTAAAGAAGGTAAAATTAAATTAAATTAAATTTAACAGTTATTAAAATCAAAAATAAAAAGTATTTTTTATAAAGTTTAAAAATGTAATAAAGAAAAGAAAGAAAGATAGAAAGAAAGAAAGAAAGAAGAGAGCAACCAAACCAAAAACAAAATCCATCAATGATAACAAGCGCTAAAAACTATACTAAAAACAAAAAAACGAAATGGACAGACAGAACCCTAGGACAAAAGGTAAAGCAAAGCTGTACAGACAAAATCACACACAGAGGTATACACATACACACTCACAAAAAGAGAGAAAAGGAAAAAAATTATATATCAATGCTCCCAAAGTCCACCTCCTCAATTTGGGATGATTTGTTCATTGTCTGTTCAGGTATTCCACAGATGCAGGTACATGAAGTTGATTGTGGAGATTTAATCCGCTGCTCCTGAGGCTGCTGGGAGAAATTTCCTTTTCTTTTCTTTGTTCACACAGCTCCTGAGGTTCAGCTATGGATTTGGACCCGCCTCTGCGTGTAGGCCACCTGAGGGCATCTGTGCTTTGCTCAGACAGGACGGGGTTAAAGAAGCAGCTGATTCGGGGGCTCTGGCTCACTCAGGCCGGGGGGAAGAAGGGGTACGGATGCGGGGGGAGCCTGTGGTGGCAGAGGCCAGCGTGACGTTGCACCAGCCTGAGGCGCGCCGTGCGTTCTCCCGGGTAAGTTGTCCCTGGATCCCGGGGCCCTGGCAGTGGCAGGCTGCATAGGCTCCCGAGAAGGGAGGTGTGGAGAGTAACCTGTGCTCACACACAGGCTTCTTGGTGGCAACAGCAACAGCCTTAGTGTCTCATGCCCTCTCTGGGGTCCATGCTGACAGCCGCAGCTCGCGCCCATCTCTGGGGCTCCTTTAAGCAGTGCTCTTCATCCCCTCTCCTTACGCACCAGAAAACAAAGAGGCAAGAAAAAGTCTCTTGCGTCTTCGGCAGCTCCAGACTCTTTCTGGGACTCCCTTCTGGCTAGTTGTGGCGCACTAACCCCTTCAGGATGTGTTCACGCCATCAGTCCTCTCCCTGCGCTCTGACCGAAGCCCAAGCATCAGCTCCCAGCCCCCACCCGCCCCAGTGGGTGAGCAGACAAGCCTCTCGGGCTGGTGAGTGCTGGTGGGCACTGATCCTCTGTGCGGGAATCTCTCCGCTTTGCCCTCTGCACCCCTGTGGCTGCACTCTCCTCCGTTGCTCTGAAGCTTTTCCCCTCCGCCACCCGCAGTCTCCACCCACGAAGGGGCTCCTAGTGTGGGGAAACCTTTCCTACTTCACAGCTCCCTCCCACTGGTGTGGGTCCTGTCCCTATCCTTTGGTCTCTGTTTATTCTTTTTCTTTGCCCTACCCAGGTACGTGGGGACTTTCTTGCCTTTTGGGAGGTCTGAGGTCTTCTGCCAGCGTTCAGTAGGTGTTCTGTAGGAGTTGTTCCACATGTAGATGTATCTCTGATGTATTTGTGGGGAGGAAGGTGATCTCCATGTCTTAGTCTTCTGCCATCGTGAAGCTCCCCAAATTCTTTTTTTTTTTTACATCTTTATTGGAGTATAATTGCTTTACAATGGTCTGTTAGTTTCTGCTTTATAACAAAGTGAATCAGTTATACATATACATACGTTCCCATATCTCTTCCCTCTTGTGTCTCCCTCCCTCCCACCCTCCCTATCCCAACCCTCCAGGTGGTCACAAAGCACTGAGCTGATCTCCCTGTGCTATGCAGCTGCTTCCCACTAGCTATCTATTTTTACTTTTGGTAGTGTATATATATTCGTGCCACTCTCTCACTTTGTCCCAGCTTACCCTTCCCCCTCCCCATATCCTCAAGTCCATTCTCTAGTAGGTCTGTGTCTTTATTCCCGTCTTACCCCTAGGTTCTTCATGACATTTTTTTTTTCTTAGATTCCATATATATGTGTTAGCATACAGTATTTGTCTTTCTCTTTCTGACTTACTTCACTCTGTATGACAGACTCAAGGTCTATCCACCTCATTACAAATAGCTCAATTTCATTTCTTTTTATGGCTGAGTAATATTCCATTGTATATATGTGCCACATCTTCTTTATCCATTCATCTGATGATGGACACTTAGGTTGTTTCCATCTCCGGGCTATTGTAAATAGAGCTGCAATGAACATTTTGCTACATGACTCTTTTTGAATTATGGCTTTCTCAGGGTATATGCCCAGTAGTGGGATTGCTGGGTCATATGGTAGTTCTATTTTTAGTTTCTTAAGGAACCTCCATACTGTTCTCCATAGTGGCTGTACCAATTCACATTCCCACCAGCAGGGCAAGAGTGTTCCCTTTTCCCCACACCCTCTCCAGCATTTATTGTTTCTAGATTTTTTGATGATGGCCATTCTGACTGGTGTGAGATGATATTTCATTTTAGTTTTGATTTGCATTTCTCTAATGATTAATGATGTTGAGCATTCTTTCATGTGTTTGTTGGCAGTCTGTATATCTTCCTTCGAGAAATGTCTATTTAGATCTTCTGCCCATTTTTGGTTTGGATTGTTTGTTTTTCTGTTATTGAGCTGCATGAGCTGCTTGTAAATTTTGGAGATTAATCCTTTGTCATTTGCTTCATTTGCAAATATTTTGTCCCATTCTGAGGGTTGTCTTTTGGTCTTGTTTATGGATTCCTTTGCTGTGCAAAAGCTTTTAAGTTTCATTAGGTCCCATTTGTTTATTTTTGTTTTTATTTCCATTTCTCTAGGAGGTGGGTTAAAAAGGATCTTGCTGTGATTTATGTCATAGAGTGTTCTGCCTATGTTTTCCTCTAAGAGATTGATAGTTTCTGGCCTTACATTTAGGTCTTTAATCCATTTTGAGCTTATTTTTTGTATGGTGTTAGGGAGTGATAGGATCTCATACTTTTACATGTAGCTGTCCAGTTTTCCCAGCACCACTTATTGAAGAGCCTGTCCTTTCTCCACTGTATATTACTGCCTCCTTTATCAAAGATAAGGTGACCATATGTGTGTTGGTTTGTCTCTGGGCATTCTATCCTGTTCCATTGATCTATCTTTCTGTTTTTGTGCCAGTACCATACTGCCTTGATTACTGTAGCTTTGTAGTATAGTCTGAAGTCAGGGAGCCTGATTCCTCCAGGTCTGTTTTTCCTTCTCAAGATTGCTTTGGCTATTCGGGGTCTTTTGTGTTTCCATACAAGTTGTGAAATATTTTGTTCTAGTTCTGTGAAAAATGTCAGTGGTAGTTTTATAGGGATTGCATTGAATCTGTAGATTGCTTTGGGTAGTAGAGTCATTTTCACAATGTTGATTCTTCCAATCCACGATCATGGTATATCTCTCCATCTATTTGTATCATCTTTAATTTCTTTCATCAGTGTCTTATAATTTTCTGCATACAGGTCTTTTGTCTCCTTAGGTAGGTTTATTCCTAGATATTTTATTCTTTTCATTGCAATGGTAAATGGGAGTGTTTTCTTGATTTCACTGTCAGATTTTTCATCATTAGTGCATAGGAATGCCAGAGATTTCTGTGCATTAATTTTGTATCCTGCTACTTTACCAAATTCATTGATTTGCTCTAGTAGTTTTCTTTAGCATCTTTAGGATTCTCTATGTATAGTATCCCCAAATTCTTGAAAGTAGATATTTTTAGCCTTTTCAGTTGTAAATTCTTCCCAATTTTTTCAAAATTTTTTAGCTATGTTACTTTTTTAAGTACTGAGTACACAAAGACCTTTTTTTTTTTTTTTCTTAAACTTATTCTGAATACTCTCCCTCTTTGTAGGTTCATGTTTGGAGGAAAGGATTCATCTAACTTTACACATGTTGACTTGGAAATACCTATGTAATATTGATGGGGGGTATTTCAAACCATCTATGGAAATGAATATCATCCCAAAGGAATAATATCTGAAATGAGGAGAGAAAAATACCAAGGAAAAGTCTTGGTCAGGGATGTTATGTACGTAACAGTGGGAGGGAGAGAAGCAAACAACAAGGCAAAGAATGAGACACTGAAGTAAAGGAAGGAAACCAGGGATGTGAAATATCCCAGAATCCTGAGAAAAAAGAAGTATAAAACAAGCTCAGATTTTCAGAAAATCAAAACAAAGTGGTGGTCAATTAAACATGGATAATTTCCTCTAGACTTTGGGAAATGAGATTATTATTGGTCGTTACCCAAATTGCTTATGGTGAAATTGTAGAGGTAAATCCTCAACATGAGTGCAAAATAAGAAAGTGGAGACAGCACACATAGACTCTTCATCCTAGGAGCTTACTGAGAGAGGATGCAAGTGCTAGAATAATAACAAAAAGGAGAGGTAAGTTTGAGGGGGGCTATTTTTTAAGGTATAAGAGATTTGACCATATTTATAGAATGCAAGGGATAATTAGAAATGGGTAAGAGAAAGGGATTATTTAGAAAAACGTATTTTTGAAGGAGGATGGCCAAGATGGGTTCACAACTAAGTGGTACTTACAGGCCTTGAAATGAAACAAGACATCCTCTTCCTCCAATCCTTGAGGAAAAATTGTGACAGTGGTTGAATTTTCATAAAATGTGTGTTGATGATTATGGCAGGTGGGGAGTGGAGGGGGTTCCCCTGTGATAGTCTCTAAGAGGAAAGATTATCTCTGAAAAACTTAGGAGTTATTTAGAAGTCTGGGGGAGTATTGAAGGTAAGAAATGGCAGGTGAGTGAAATATATACAAGTGATTACCAGGGACAAGCTGAGAAGCTAGGTGATCTTTTTTGGGCATATCAATCAGAAGTTTATTTATCTCTTATAAAAGTAAAATACAGTGTGTGTGTGTGAAAAAAAAAAAGTTTACTGATATTTTTCCCCCAGCAACTTTAAGACAACTAAAGTAATGGCAGTTGGATTTGAGGGAAAGGGACAGACTTTAGATCTCTGGTTTGAAGATGTTCAGTTCCAAATGGTCACCAGTGCCTTCGATTGATTTTTCCAATTTATTTGTATCTTAGTAAAATTAACTTTATTGTACTAAGCCTGAGAATGCTGAGTAAATTCTGGATTACTAGACCTCGGAAACTGAAAGAGCCTCAATACTTGATTTACTTCTGTCCCCACAATTTAATGACATTAAACTCTTTACAGATGGTATAATCAAGCCTCAAAGATTTGCTCAAAGCCAATAGGTAGTTAATGGCTGAATGGGAAGTTCAGGGTGTCAGGAAGGAAAATGCCACCTGGAAAACACGATGAACACATTTCCAAGAATGATGAATGGCTTGGGATTCATTTTGCAAAATGTGGTTTGGAAAGTTGGAGCTGAGCCATGGCTTATTGTGTCTAATATAATGCAAGGTGATTGGACACTGATCATCTAACACTCGTTTGCTCTTTAAAGATGTTAAATGCCTTTTTATTCCCATACTTTTGTTGTAATAATATGTTGGACTTTTTCAAATCTAAGCATTTACCTCCTCGTTTGAAAAGGTGTTGTCTACCATAGGATACACAATGAATCTAGCTATCTGAGCTAAACACCTCTGGTAATCAGCCAAAGTGAAACCGGAAGCAAAAACAAAATAAGCCCTTCATGATGATTATGGGGCCACAATAGAGCAGCTACTTGAGCTTCCATGGTTCTGTTATACAAGGTCTTTATTAGGTCATAACTAAATATATATTAAATGTTTTCAAGAAAGAGCAAAATGGAATAAACTCAATGGGCTAATTCTACACAGTGGAAGAATCCAGCTTTCAAAATTCATAAAATATTCAAATAATCTAGAAATCTCCTTGTAACAAGATGGCAATTTCAGGGTAGCTACTTCCAGGACTACATTAGATTTCATCCACTCTGCACTGTGTGTATACTGGGGTTGTATTCTGCTAAGGGGATTGGTTTTGGTTTTAAGACACATTGGTTTCTTAAGGCAACATGTGTATAAGTAAACTCCTGCTGTTTTCAAGGCTTTTGCCTTTTTTCCCCGTTGGAGATCTTTGAAGAAAGCCTAAATAATGAACACATAGAATATGCATATACATGAATACATAGCATAGAGAAATATTATTCATTGGTTCAACATTATTAAACCTCTCCCATATGCAAAGCACATATTTGACATTTTAGGGTTATAGATTCATTCAGTTAAACAAATAACTATTCAACTCTAAAATGTTGCAGACATGGGTATAGACATGATTAATCATGGCCTTTGATCATAGGAATCTGATTGTTTCTTTTGCATGTACTAACTGAAAAGGAAGAAAGTAACACAATAATAATTGTAGATATGCATACAATAATCTCCCCAGGGTTGTTTGTTTGCATAGCATTTGCGAATGACTAATTCTCTGAGGAAGATTGTAAGCACCTCTCTGCTGGTGGTGCAAAGAGTAGTTTGGCTGCGATTATATTGGTCCAGGCAGGATATTACAAATGCCTGAACCAAAGCAATAGAAATGGAAATAGAGACATGAGGGCACATTCATTTTATACTTATGGGTTATTATCAATAGGGATTGATATTGGATTAGATGGGGACAGTGAAGAGAAACAGTTCCTGTTTTGAATTTCACTAGCATTTGTGGGCTTTTTGATCAAAGTGGTCAAATAGTGGTCATTTGGAGGCTCATGGACTACTTTAAAATATGGTAACAACTATATATAGTCTCCCAGAAAATGTTTGTGGACACAGAGAAATTTTGCATGTAACATGATGGTCTTCTTGAAATCCGTCTATGACCAGAACAGACGTGATGCCTTTGTCATAAAGACTGCAGGATGATTACTAATGTAAATTGTGCTCTGAAGAGAAACAGGGTGCTATGAAGATATTGTCAGCCTAAAGATGGAGATGGAGGTAGGAAGGTAACAATGTCAGGGAAGGCTACTCTGGGGAAGCGAATATAATATACATGAATGAAAAAACAGTAAGTGATAAATGGATAAATTGGATTTTAAGCCCCTAAGGTTTCTTTAAAAAAATATATATATAAAACAAAGCTTTATTTATATATAATTTACATACCATACAATTCACCCATTTAAAGCGTGTGAGTTAATGGCTTTTAGTATATTCATAGAGTTCAACAACCATCACCACAATCAATTTTGGGACATTTTTGATATGCCCCAAAGAAGTGCATCCCTATTAGCAGTCACTCCACATTTCCCTGGAGCTTGTTTCTCCCACCCCTACAAGCCACACACAAGCACTAACTGCTTTCTGAATCTATAGGTTTACCCATTCTGGACACTTCATATAATTGGAACCATAAAATATTGATCTTTTGTGACTGACTTCTTTCTTGATATAATGTTTTCAAGATTCATCCATGCTGGGGCAGGTATCAACACTTCATTCCTTTTTATAGCTGAATAGTATCCAGTTGTATGGATATATCACATTCTATGTATCCATCAATTGAAGAACATTTGAGTTATTTCCACTTTTTTGGCTATTTGAATAATGCTGCAATGAACATTTGTGTGCAAATTTTTGTGTGGATATATGTTTGTTTGTTTTCTTCTCTCTTAAGTGTATAGCTAGAAGTAGAATTGTCATATGGTAACTCTATTTTTAACTTTTTGATGAACTGCCAAATAGTTTTCCTTACTTTTTATTTTAAATTTTATTACATTTGTCTTATTACTCCATCTCTTGCTTTGTGTAATAGATGTTTCCTGGAAAAATCCCATTTAGGTTGAATTATTTGTTAATGAAATCAGGTTTTATGTGTTCAAAGGGAGCTTGATATTTAATGGCATCTGGATTTTTTTTTTTTTTTTTTGTGGCACGCGGGCCTCTCACTGTTGTGGTCTCTCCCGTTGAAGAGCACAGGTTCCGGACGCGCAGGCTCAGCGGCCATGGCTCACGGGCTCAGCCGCTCCGCGGCATGTGGGATCTTCCCGGACCGGGGCACGAACCCGTGTCCCCTGCATCGGCAGGCGGACTCTCAACCACTGCGCCACCAGGAAAGCCCTGGCATCTGGATTTTTAACACTTATGTCAAAGCTCTGAATTAGGAAACAGAAAACCTGGATTCCAAAGCTGAGCTTTAATATTAACTCACTATGTGACCTGGACATGACTATTAACCCATGAGAAAAAAGGAACTTTCTCTAAAGAAAAATTATCTAGCAAAATATGTAATGGCTAGTGAAATATATCAGAAAGCTAAACTACATCAGGTTTAGATAAGGATGACCAGAAAAACAAACAAAATAATAAAGTTTAGATAAATTCAGATTACTTAAGGGAAAGATCTGATTCAGATATCTGTCATTTTAATTTAACTTATAATTGAAAGACACAAATAATTGCAAGTGAGAATCTCATTTTTCAACCCCTTCTTCCCTATATTATTTTTGGCTAGAGCTTTAGTTTCAGCTTTTCTGTTGCCATTTTTTAACTAAGACTTAAGCAGAATATGGAGGGAAGTAGGAACCTGAATGATCAGTTAAGTAATCGCCTCTTAACGCTGATGTTCAGAATTTTAGTGTGGAATCAAACATTCAACAGCTCTGAGATTCCTGTGAAGTTGGATTATGCTGAATTCCTGGAGCTTAAAATGTATAACAGCTAGTTTATAGCTGCCATTATCAGGAGATTTTTTTTTTCTCAGTTTTTTTCTTTTTTTTTTTTTAGTTTTAGATAGGCTGAATCTCCAGACTTTTATTTTATAAAGGAGACAGACTGGCTAGAAATGGAAAAAGATACGCTGCCAAACTGTGTAATTTTTGAGCTATCCCTTCCTTAGAAAAGAGAGCAATACTATTCAGTTATTATTCACCATGCATATATTGACAGCCTATTGCATGCAAAACATTCGTATGGTTAAGATGGAGGATATAAAGATAAATAGCACCTACAACTTCCCAAAAGTTTACTGTCTAAAGTACATAGATAGCTGTTAAATATGTTGAAAATATTTAAAGATCTTTAGATCTCCAAATAAGGATGCTGAGGAAATTCAGAGGAGGGAGAAATGACTCCTATGGGAAGAATTCGAGAAAGCTTTGGAGAGAGGATTTGGTTCCATTTGCACTGAGCCTTGGAGGATGGGGGACTGTATTCCATATGGCAGAGGACGCAAACACATTCTAGACAGAGGGTCCATTAGGAACAAAGGCACGAAGTGAGAAAGTACGCCAAGCCTGTTTGGGGAAGAATAGTTTTATCCAAAAACATTCAAGAAAAGCCTTAGATAGGATCTTCCACAAATTCCCTAGATATTTCAAATAAAATCTGAGTTGGACAGCCTTCTATGACTCTTGATACTCTTTCTCTGCATGATTATTTTGGGCTCTCTTCCTCCACACTTATCCCACTGGAGGAAAACAGAACCCCCAAAGCTCCAAAGTGTCATGTTTAGACTTGCCGTATGACTTTATGTAGAGAGAAGAATGCTTCTGTCCAAGGACAATCTCCATATAATTATCTGTGAATAAATGAATGAATAAGTGAATGGAGAGGAGACCAGCAGACCTTTGTTTATGGTGTAGGGGAAGTTTAGGGGAACATTTTTAGAAATGGGTTGTAAAATGTTCTGGACTCTGATGCTGTGAAATCTCTTCAAGAACTCTACTCAATACTCTGTAATAACCTACATGGGAAAAGAATCTGAAAAAGAATCTGAAAAAGAATAGATATATGTTTATGTATAACTAAATCACTTTGATGCACACCTGAAACTAACACAACATTGTAAATCAACTATACTCCAATATAAAATAAAAATTTTAAAAAAAAGAATGCTTTTGGGTACTCATTGCTCTGTTATACAACTTCTCGCAGAGACCATGGATTCACTGGAAGCTTGAAGCATGTGGAGTCCAGGATAGAGAACAAAAATATATCCCCAATTGCTAAATAGTTGCCAATGAAATAATTTATCTCTAAAGGTGTAAGGGTCAACATGTGAGATTAAGGGTTGATAGTTTGTCTGCTTACCATTTGTTTGGCATTGCTATTTATATATTCAGAAAATCAATGGAAGTTTGTTGAACTTTTGAAATTTTAATTTATAGTCCAAGAGACAACAAATAAATTTTTTTCAATGAATAAAATCTAGAATATAATATGTGTCAGGATGCTTTCAATAGTCTGCAAAGTACTTTGTCTATGAAAGAAGCTAAATAATATAGAGAATTAGAATTATTTGATAAATTTAATCAATAAAGTGTTTTCATCTAAATAATTTGGGCTCTCTCTAAAATCAGGATGGGCTTGAATAACTTAAATTAGACAAATATACCACTAAATATTAAACCTTTGACTAACTGTATTGTATAATCTGAAACTGTCAATTATAGTTTTCAATCTGAAAGATATGATATAAAGAGCAACAACTATAAAAAGTGATTCTCCTGACCATTTCTGATTAAACTGAGACATAGACATAGTTTATAAGAAAGAATTCACTTAAAAAAAAAACTAACCTTAAAGGACAAGGCAAGAAGGAAAACAATTTTATATTTTTCTCTATGTGAATCAAAGCCATTTATAATTTTTAATTGCATGGTATGTGCTCTAACAAGTTGTGAAAAATATTTATTATATCATACCCTGCAACTGTTTAACTGTGACTGAACACAGTTAAACACAGTTTTTCTGTTTTTTTGTTTTGTTTTGGTTTTTGGGTTTTTTTGTTTGTTTTTTTAGAGCTCAACATTTTGGCATATTTGTATCAGATCTTTTCTGAGGGTGATATTCCAGATACAGGTGATACCGCTCTGTAATCCTTCTCAGTTTACTCCTATCCTTCCTCTACCCAGTGGTACCCAGTAACCTGAGTTTAGTGTTTCTTATTTTCATCACTTGTTATTCATTTAATAAATATTTATCAAGTGCCCCTTATTGGCCTGGGACTCCTTTATGTGTGGGGAATACACACAGCAGTGAACAAAACAACAATTCCCATGCTCATGGACCTTTTATTCAAGTGTGGGAGGGAATGGGCAACATGCAAATAAACAAGCGAATTATGTGGACAGAACTGATCATTTTTTCTGAAAGAAGTTTAGCTCTAAACTTTACCCTGACAGGAAGTGCATGGGTCCATTATATTTGTTAGTACTCATAGGGTTGTCTGTGAATACACCTAAGCACCTCTTTTCCTTTGTAGTAAAATTTGAATCCCTCTGACAATTCCTCAGCTTTCATAAGTAGTTTAATCTTGGGTATATACACCAATTATGCAGTCACATGAGGCACCAAACTCATGGTACAGTGTCCAAATGTCAGTGAATTCACTTGGCTTGTTGTCAGCAGTCGACATCGGATATCAAGCTCCTGGCAGGAGCTTGAATGAAGTCATCTCTTCCACCTTCACTTGACCTCAGCCCAGGGACTGTAGAGCTCAGCTGTAATGTTTCATAATACATCGACACATCAATTCCACACCAGTCCTGCCCTCCAGCCTTGCTGAGCTTAACTAATAAGTAAAGAAAGTTCAGTTATGAGAAACAATGTTTTCACAATGATGTTTCATCATTCAGATGTTTATTAGATTTCCTATTGAATACGATTTTTATTTGAGGAAGCAACAGATAGGATCTGATCTAAAAATCTAACTCTACTTTCAGCTTCTAAAAAAGTTGTTTTATCTAAGTCAAAGGTTTTTATCTATTTTTACATACTGATCATTATCAGAAGCAATGTCAAACCTATAATGCATAAAACAAATATAAGAGATGTTTTTGTCCTATTTATGGCCTGTTAAGAAATAGAATATACTTAAAATTTGTATATAAGAAATTTGTATATTTCAGACAGGCTTAGAAAAAAATGTACCACATCTAACAGACACATATGAAGTTTCATTCATTGAAAACTGTTATTCAATGTCATTCTAAACAAACGAGTACAACAGGACTAGATTTAGGGCTATGAATCTTAAAATCAATCTTAATCAAAGGAAATTGAGATGACTTTTAAAATAAATGAATAAAAAGCAAAACCCCAAACAAAAAAACCTAACCCTAACAATTTGAACTGGTTTTATGATGTGTCTTTTCTCTTGGAGATAATCAGGAATGAACCAATTTTATTAAGAATTTACTTTGCATGTGCAAGTCATTTTGCTAGATGGTGAGGGTCAGCTATTGTTCATACTTTAAATTCCATCTTTGGCTGGAGGATCAAGAAGGCTGAACCAAAGATTCTGGAATCTCAGAAGCTTTTGTCTTTAAAGAGACCACTTCTGGTTCATAACGTTCTTTGGCTATTCACTGAAACAACAGGACCACGCCACAGGCTCTGGGAGGGCTGAGTTTTGGAGAACACAAGCAAGGACTTTCTTCTTTCATTTGGTCTGTCTCAGCATTCTGAAGGTTGTCCAACTCTGGGACTTATCAAGTTTCATTTCTTCCATTAGGCCTGGAATAAAGAACAAACCTGCAAATTCTGTCAAAATGGGTGATGTATGGCTGCTGAGAAATTCAAATTGCTTCAAGTGTGGGAGCCAACAAAATAATGTCCCACTACAGGATGAGATCACAGCATCATGCGCTCATTCTCTGTGTGAGCTGCATTCTATATGCATGGGGAGAGCCAAAGCATGAGTTCATTGAAGGAATGATAAAGTGCTTCTCCTTAACCCTCTGTCTTCCAAGAGTTCAACCAGATCCAACATGGCCGTGGATTCCACCTCAGATACTCCTGGGTATTGCACTGCACTCCGCACAGTAATGATAGACAGTAAAACAGACACATGGAGAACATAGTACAAATCAAACTTAGGTTACTCATTGGATTGAAATTCCTGAGTGCACTATTGGCTGAAAGAAAAATGCACATGTAAAAGTTGTGAGTTAAGTTTTATTTGGGGAACTTACCCAGGACTATAGCCTGGGAAACAGATAGCTCCGAGAAACTGCTTTGAAGAGGTAAGGAAGGAACAAGGATATATATATATATTTTTTTTGGCTAGGGAAAAACATGTAGTTGAACATCCAAAGATTGTTGCTAATTGTAAAGAATACATATCTCAGGTTAATGAATTTAGTGCTTTTCTTTGTATAGGAAGATGCAAATCCTGTGGTCATTGAAATTTTTCCTTAGATATGCATCTTAACTACCTAGGGGCAAGTGTATCCAAAACACAGAATGCTTCCTATTTTTCTCCATCCTAAATTCCCCTCAGGGTGCACTGCAGTAGCTCAGGGCTTGATTCTTGTAGAACTGGAATGGCAGGCGACTTTTTTTTTTTTTCTTTACAGCACCATCATCTTATCAGCCATGATGGCTGAAGCTCTCCAGGTTGATAAACTTTGGCTGCCCTCCATGAGTTTAAGAATGTCATAGAATCACAAGATTCTGCCTTGTACATAGCATCTGCCTTGAGTGAGTTATCCCAAATATGTTTGCTATACGTGATGGTGACAAACAAGTTTTAGGTGAAAAGTTGAACTGAGGTGTTGGTTTAGGAGGAAAGTTAAAATTCCCTCGAGATTTTTTATAAAAGGATTCGGCAGATGTAAGAGCATGGATCTCAAGCTTTGGAGGCTTCCTTTCTCATTGGCCCCAATTATTTCTAGGTTTTCAGGAGACAAACTGTATGTTTCCAAGAGTCAAATACAGAATTCAGACTGTGTGTGGTCTCAGGAGGAGGTTCTAACAAGGCAGAAGCTCACAAAGAAGTAGTTTGGAAAACAAATTAGTAAAATATATTTGTAGCTCTTATCTCAAAGCAGGCTTTCAAATTTCTAAGAGAGTAGAAGACAACTCATGAGGAACATTCAGCATGGGCCTCAGGTAGAGGTGGAGAGAAAGGACCCCTGAGAACTGGGATTAATGAGAGGCTGCTCTGGTATGACCTGGGCTATCCTGCATCCCCTCGTCCCTTCTTTTTCACATGCTTATCTTCTTCCATGTTTTCTTCCCAGATCTAAAAGTTGCCTGATCAAATGCAGAATGGATGATTAAATTTGTATTTCGGATACACAACAAATAATTGTATTCGTTGTTTATTTACTTTTTTAAAAAATCCATTGAAAAATACACACATTGTTTATCTGTAATTCAAATTTAACTAAGAAACCCTGTGCTTTTATTTGCTAAGCCTGGCAACCCTATCTGTATGCCACCCAGTCCATCCCACTGGAGCCTAATAGCAGACAGAGAAAAGGATTGTAATTGACAGCAGCGGCTAAGGAAAACATGGCCAAATGAAATGGGTTGGCCTTGATATTTCTGGCTATTTATAGGCTCCATTTCACGGATGAAACAGTTGTTTGCCACGGGCCATTCTACTCAGTCCTCACATCCCTAGCCAGGCCTTCTGCTCCAACACTGACTGCTTTTCCTTTAAGTTAACCATTTGAGTAAAGAACTGGATAAAGTGGGAAAACTGTTACTGGAGAACTGTCCCAGGTGAGGTTCCTTCACCATCTGTGGGAGCACTTCTCCTTGGTGGGAGAGGTTGCTAGGTTCAGTCTACAGGTTTCTGTTCTCCAGCAGAATCTTTGGTAAACACCCCTATTAAATTACCCACTTGCTTTGGCTCACAGATTTTTGCATATGAATGCTTGAGATATTAAGTAGAATCTTGAAATAAAAAGGAAAACATTACTGTGTTGCTGCTCTCATGCATTCACTGTGGAAAAAAATGTTTGCCTCAAATATGTATTGCCTTAGACTGGTTTAATGAGAGAACTATAAGAGAAAAAAAGATATTAAGCCTTATGTATTTCTGCGTAATCACTGAGAAACTGTAAAACTGAAAACTCTTGCACCAGAGAATCCTCAATTGATTGGTGAAGTCATGGAAATCTGTCAAATTTAACAGCTTTCAAGCACTATCTTACACATTGCACATATTTTCTCTCTTATGTAAAGATTTCAGTTGGCAATGTATTATATCTGTTTTAGTCTCAGTGAATTACATAACTAGCTTGCATGATATACAAAATTTCTTGCTTACCCGTCAAGTGTTACATTTTCATCTTGACTCCAAAGATCATATATGGAACATAGAACACACCTAGAATGCAAACTATAAAACAAATACTGAAACTTAGCACATCCTAGAAAAATAGGAAACATTCATTTATGTTGGAAGCAACATCTTCCGAGTGGTGAGACAAATATATTCACAAGTCTGCTAATAAATATGCCAATAAACTTTCTTTCTAAATATATTAAAAGAGAGACTAGTTACCTTATAGGGAGAAATGCATGTATATTTGGCTGTTTATAAGGACTTGGAATATAGCCTCTATGGACGTCTTTAATGTTCAAATACAATTCTACCTAATTTTAAGTAATTTTTAAATTTGCTATGAATTTATTCTTTTCTTAATTATCAGGCTGTCCCAAGTGTGTCAGTAACTATTTTTTTTTTTCTGGATCTTTAACTAAAGACCAGTGTTCCTCATTAGGGTTCATCCTTACAAATTAAATGAAAACCTCTTTTACTTGTCTTGCTAACAGAAAAGAATGAAATTATTTATTTTGAAACTTCTCATTTCTAAGTATTTTACTTAGAAAAATATGTATGGTACATTGAACACACCCTATTTATTGCCTGTGTTAAACTTCTTTTCATCTTGGTTTTTATATTTTAAATTTAAAACTTAAGGCTCTGTTTAAATGTACTTTAAAATTGTAAAATACTTTAGGAAAAATGATAAATATGAAAATTTCAGAAAGCTATTTCACACCTGGAATTAGTTATGTGTCAGATATGGCTACAAAGCTGAGGTAGGAAAGAGACAATGATTTTGTCTAATTAGGAAGAGTTTTATGGTCTTGAGACAGGCTGGGACCTGGGACACTTTGCTGGGACCTGGGGCCCTTTGCTGCAGTGCTGCAGTGCTTGCACCTGGACATACCTCTCCTCAAGCAATAAAACACAAAGAAACTGTATGGGAGTAAAAATAACTACGTGCATGCGCAGCTGGGACAAATTCTGGACAAAAGATACACAGAGACCGGAAACCCAACTGCCGCTTTTGAAGAGCCTGGAGCAAAAGCAAGGGGTCGGGAGCAAAAGCAGGGTACTGTGCATGATCCCTGCACCCAACACCACCTAATGGGTGGGCAAAACACCTAAGCCATCCCTTCAGCCCAACCCCTGGACACACCCCTACCCTCACCCCATATAAGGAACAAGCTTGCCCTCCCTCAGGGAGCGAGCAAACAAGGGAACCTGTTATTTGTCCTTGCTCCCCTCTACCTGAATTTCTTGTCTGGCCTCTAGTCAATTTCTATTGATTGGGGCAGGCCAAGAACCATGATCTGTAACAGTCTCATGGTTACAAAAATGTAGCACATGTATTGAGTTTTAAATTTTAGTTTTTGTAATTCTTCTTCACCCCAGGTCTAAAAAAAAGCAAGAAACTCTAAGATCAGAAGCAAGTCCAAGACAGAACCCTTAGAGCAAAGAGAATACTAATAATAAAAAAAAAAAATGCTTCTTCTAAAGTGGGTTTAGGTGGGTAGTTAGGAAGACCTTATTGATAGGGGTTAATGAGAAAAAAAGAACTTTAAAAACTCACTCTTCCAGAGCCAGGACACTCTGGACTCTGAGGCTAACCTCACCCCTAATTTTTCCCCTGAGGAAAAGGCCTTTGACACCTAAAAATGATTGTATTTGAGGCATTTTGTGTGGAAAAGCTAAAGTTAGATATATAATAGGTGATGACAGTTAAGGATTAATGAAAACAGCTCTATTGTACTTGGATGATTTTATTTCTTTAAATCTTTCTCTGCTTGCATACAATCTTGTATAATACAGTTGATATGATATGTTTACCTAAGCTCATCAAAGCATCCAAGAGAAATATGCAGAACTTACATCCTGAGTTCGCAAACCCAAATTTCTGTTTAAAATCCACCCGCAGAAATAACTGTTCAGATGACTGGTTAAGTCCATTACGCCTCCACCCCGCCCATACCTGCCCTTCCCTCTCCCAGAGTCCAGTTCTATTCTTCCATATACCCTTCAGACATCTCTGCCTAATTCTAAAATGTCTCAAATTGAACTCACATCTTTGGTCTGTCACCTGATTTTCCTGCAATGCTTTCTCCCTCACCCCTGATACCTCTATGCTGTGTGTTGCCTCACTGTGATGGTTCTACAGCAACCTCCCCCTTACCTTACCCTCCTTACTTTCTCATTCCCATCACCACCCCACCCACCCCCCGCGATTTCTGGTCCTTATGAGATGTCTCTTGAACTATCCCAGTGTCTTCTACTCTATCTTCCTGAGTCCGGTCAGGGATGTGAACGTTCTGGTTTGTTTGATTAAAGAATCAGGCTCATTACTATATAATTAAACTGTATGTGCCTTTTATAATCACTACCTTTTAAGCAGATATCAATATAGATTTTTTAAAAATTAGTTTTAATTGGAGTATAGTTGCTCAGCATAGAGTCTATTTACAATTATTTCTCAACAAATAACTACTGTGCGTTAGGAATTTTCAAGGTGTTATTTGTGTGGGTTCTTAATGAGTTTTTCCACTTGGTAAATTTGTCACATCCTATTTCAGTTCACCCAATTTTATTTAAAACAAACCTAAACCAAACAAAAAAAAATCTTTCTAATATAAGATTTTAATGAACATCATCTCTAATAAGAATAAATAATATTATTTGTAAAAAGACCCCATATTTATAAGTCTGACATGATAGGAAGGGAGAAGAGATAATATATATTTTTTAAAATATTGGTTAGTCCTATTGAAGGATGAACAGATTTAAATAATAAGCAAGAGTCTGAAAGACTGACATAAAAAATACAAAGATCAATAAAACAGGAGAAATTGTTATGTTGTGACTGATGAAGGGTTTCTACAGTACAGAGAGTTGAAGAAAAGAAACATTAGTGTTAAAATGCACAAAAATACAGAGTAGATTGCCAACTTGGGATGAATATTGATTAGAGAGAAATATGTGGCTGTTGGAATCTGTGCAGTTTCTGTTCCAAGATCTGAATGAACATTGAGGAATGACTAGTTGTATTTTAAACTTTAAACTTCAAAGACTCTTCATAAAATGGAAGATGTAGACAGGTCAATAATTTACAGGACATATGTAACTAATAAGAACCTGCTATATAAATAAATAAATAAAATAAAATTCAAAAATTCAAAAAAAATGGAGAAATGTTCTATGAAAGGAATGCCAGTGAATATTAATTAAATTTAAAATTAGAAGGAACCCAAACAACTATAGAAATTATGACTAAAATCCATAATATAATTGATTAAAAAGTCACATAACATAAAGATAATAATTCATGGATGATACAGTAATCCCAGAAAGTAGAAAAAAAAGCAGGAAGGGAGTGAAAAAAAAAGAAAAGTTTTCTGGTCTCATTTTAAAAAGTTCCAATAATCTGTCCTTCTGCATATAGGAATTTCTTATTCTCATTCATAATGGATATAAAGCCTGTTAACATTCAACTGGCACACAATTGCAAAGTACTTTGCAAATATAAAATATTATGTAAGTGCCATAGAATCCATTACTTCATACTCAACCTTCAAGCAACAATTACTGAACAATGCAGTATTGTAGAATAGCCTTACTGATGGAAATTTAACTTCCTTATAGCTTTAAAAGATTTCAGAACATTATATAATTGTTTAAAGTCAAATTGAATTTTAATCCATACATTATTTATGCTATTTGGTCACCTGGCTTTAAATAGATACATATATAATATCTTATACATAAAATTATATAAGAATTCATACAGAAAATCTTCCATTTCTTGCATGAGGTAATAATTTTTATTCTAGGATTCATATATTTATTGACTCACGACAAAGCACTTTTTCAAGCACACTCACTCTGCTGGGCATTATGTGTAATTTACAATAGACTCAGCCTTTTAGAATCTGGTGATGTTAAATGACCCTTTATTTGAAGAATCCTAATTTTTTTAAGTCAGATTTTTGGGAAAAGAGTCAAGGAAAGCAAGCTGGTTGTATTCTATTTATAGAAAGAGTCTTGGGAAGTTTTCAAAGCTGAAGTTGGTGTGACCTGAGGCTCTGATTGTATCATTCACTGTTTTCACATTGAATGGACAGAGGAGATTAGTCTCAACAGCTACACCTATTTTCAGTGTCTGGTGCTTTCAAGATCCTCCCTCTTTTAAGAAATAAATGAGAGAAAGTAGGCATAAAGAGATTTTATTGTTTCTCAGAACTGCCAAGTTGCATGCAGGTGGATGAAGTAAAGGTGAATTTCAACAACGAATATCTTGAGGTATGCTGCCCTTGAAAGATTTCAAAAGGTGTGGGTCTCATCATTTACAACAAAAAGTCGTGCTCATAAGGTCTAAGAAAAAAAGAATTTGATTATCTACTACTGATTTTGGTATTTTTTGTTGTCAAGTAGATCTTTAGATACCTCTAAAGATAGGAATTTGGTTGGAATTTAGTTGGCTTTGCTGGTAAATTGAACCTCAGTTTAGGAAAACTTTAATAGTCTCTTCAAGCTATCATTCCAGAACTCTCTAGAAGAAAGGAAGAAATAAAAGTATTTTGTTCAACAGAGCCCTGAATATTTCCGCAGCATGTGACCCAAGTGCTTGTTGTATAATTTACTCATTCATTCTGCCATTTATTCATTCAAAAGTCATTTATGAATTGCTACTATGTGCCAGCTCTTATGTAAGAAAGTGACTACGATGGCGATGTGTTAGAGAGTTCACAGTGGAGATCAGAAAATAAACAATTATCATACAATTGGATAGCTGGTGGGATAGATTTATGTACAATGAGGGGTCTCTAACAGTCTGAAAGTTCAGGTGGGTCAAGACAAGTTACTCTGAATAAGTGAGTTTATTTCCCTGAATAAGGAAGGAAAGGATATTCCTGGTAGAAGGGAGAGAAATGCCAAATTTCAGGATGGAGACAAGATCATAGTGCATGCAAAACTTGTGATTGGAATATAGAAGATGTATGAATGAGTACCAGAAAATATAGCTACAGAGAGAGGAAGAGATAAGATCAGGAAGACACTTACTTGTAGGCAATACTAATGAGCTTGAACTTTATCAGGAAGGCATTGAAGAGACACAAAAGAATAGGTGCTGAATGGATGAATGAATAAATATGCAAATAAGAGGAGAATACTTTTAATGCCTTCCCAAATTGGAATTGAAATCTTTAACAGTCTATCATATATGTATATATCTGGTCATGTATATATAATACATACATAGATATATATCTTTGTCATAAGATGGATACATCTGTAGATACAGGTTTCCCTCATTATCCAAAAGTAGAATGCTTCTATGAAACCTTTCCTAAGCCTAAGTAGTGTAAAGCTAAGAGGCAATTACCTTAGGACACATTTTGCTGACACGTGCACAAAATCAATCGAGATAAGCGCAGATGCTCACAAACACCATTCAAAGCTTTGGTAGCTTGGTGCTGAGATGCTGGGTGTAGTTCCTGGGAAGGAAGTTTGGTGGTGTCATTCTTGCTGCCAAGGGGAGCTAGCTGCCTCTATCACGACTCCTTGTGAAGCAAACACGGAACGGTGTTCTTGATTTTCGCCTTTTTTTTGGTAAAAGCGAATATCCAATTCTGATTTCTTTCAGTTAGCAAAAAGAGGTACTAAGGTAGGTCTTTCATAAAAGCCAAATGGTGTAAAGTGAGCCTTCAAAAATCCAGAGTACCTGTATGTCATAGATCTAGATATATCATCGTAGATATAGATATATCTTTGTCTACGTATAAATACATGCACATACATGCACACATACATATGTGTGTGCTCATATGTGTCTATATATTTAAAGGGCATGGTCACCGTAGTGTCCTGGGCCCTGGAGCAGAGCCTGGCACATAGCAGATGCTCAATAAATACGTGTTAATTGAATGCATGAATAAACAGATTTTAAGCAATAAGGAAGCCATCTCTCAGACTACAGAATGGGAAACATGCTGGAGATGATCATTATGTTAATGTAGTTAGCGATATGGAGAAGAAATGATGAAAACTTGAATTACAAAAACTGAAGATTGAAAGGCTGGGAGAGAGTTAAGACGTTACTCTTAGAACTTGATTGACAGTGAGGTGGCTGGGGTTAGGGAGTGATAGGAAAGAAGGATGACTACCAGGTTTCTTGCTTGGGCTAATGAATAGATGTCAGGCTATCCCTCAGAGAGAGAATTTAGGAGAAGAAACAGTTTTGAGATGTGAAAATACAATTTCATTTTAGCCATCTTGATTTTGAACTCTTGGTGAGGCATCCAGCGGGTGTTAAGAAGGCAGTTTGATAAGTAATATTGGGGAATCTGAATTTTAGGTGGTAGATGATGCTAAGAGGATAAATATTTCTCAGGAAAAAAATGACTGAAAAAGAAAAGAAAAAGATTACCACTACTGGGCTTATACCCTGAGAAAACCATAATTCAAAAAGAGCCATGTACCACAATGCTCATTACAGCACTATTTACAATAGCCAGGACATGGAAGCAACCTAAGTTTCCATCAGCAGGTGAATGGATAAGGAAGAAATGACATGGAATATTACTCAGATATAAAAAGAAATGAAATTGAGTTATTTGTAGTGAGGTGGATGGACCTAGAGTCTGTCATACAGAGTGAAGTAAGTCAGAAAGAGAAAAGAAAATACCGTATGCTGACATATATATATGGAATCTTAAAAACAATTGGTTCTGATGAACCTAGGGGCAGGACAGGAATAAAGACACAGACGTAGAGAATGGACTTGAGGACACGGGGAGGGGAAAGGGTAAGCTGGGATGAAGTGAGAGAATGGCACTGACATATACACACTAACAAATGTAAAATAGATAGCTAGTGGGAAGTAGCAGCATAGCAAAGGGAGATCAGCTTGGTGCTTTGTGACCACCTAGAGGGGTGGGATAAGAAGCGTGGGAGGGAGACGCAAGAGGGAGGGGATATGGGGATGTATGTATACATATAGCTGACTCACTTTGTTATACAGCAGAAACTAACACAACATTGTAAAGCAATTATACTCCAATAAAAATATTAAAAAAGAAAAGAAAAGGATTAAGCACAGAACCTGCAGTAGGTGGAAGAGGACTCCATGTAGTAGATGGAAGAAACCCTATATTCAATATCCTGTGATAAACCATAATGGAAAAGAATCCAGAAAATAATGTGTATATATATGTATAACTGAATCACCTTGCTATACGGAAGAAATTAACACAACATTGTAAATCAGCTATATTTCAAAAAAAAAAAAAACACCCAAAGTGGTAGGCAGAGACCAGAAAAGTGTAGGCCCATTGGAGGTAAAGGAGAAAATAGGTGAATTTTGCTATCCATGAGAAGTGTTAAAAAATCTGTAAAATACAGAATAAAGACATGAAGAAGAATAAAGCAAAGAATTAAATATTAATTGGTACCTTCCTTTCTTTGATGATTTAAAGGGTCCTACATTAGATAAGGCATCTAAACAGATCTTGACTTGGAAAAGTAACCCAACATGGATATTTTCTTATCTTTAATTCAAGAGTTCTTTTTAGTTCCAGGTCCCTCTAATATGCACAAAGAGCATGATGATAAAATCTGTGAATTGTGCATAACAAGGAGACAACAACATCCCTATCCTAGGGGTTATAAGATCCAATTCTCCTCCCTAGACCACACCCCCTTCCTACCTGCACACACTTCCCTCTCAAGACAGGTTTTTTTCCCTTGCTTTAAAGTCATTTATCAAGTAATAATGCCCTTATTCCTTGAGTTCTTGTCATGTTACAGGCTCTGAAAACTTTATACAAATCATGTCATTATGTCTCTTAGTCCTGGAAAATATTTTTTCCCCAAATAACTACTTTATTCCCCATTTTACATGAAAGGAAGCCAAGGCACCGGTTACTTAATTGGCAAGTGAAGAATTTGGGATGTGAATGCAAGCAGTTCAACTTTAAAGGCCATACCCTTCACCATCACACTATAATTTCTCAATTTCTACAAAGTAATGATTAAACACCTTTCCAATCAGAACTAGTTATTGAAATTTGTAAAAGGTGCATCTATTTAGTATAATAGTGATCTATGTATAATTATACTCTTTCATGGACTGGAAGATTTACTTGGGAAGTGCCTTAGCTAGAGCTGTATTTGTTTTCTGCAGCCAGAAGAATAAACAGAAAGTTTGAACTGCCCACTAAAGGGTAGTATGGAACTCGTCATGCTTTCTTATTTAGTGTCCATTTACATTATTTAAATTATGGTTTGCTAAGCATGCTTTTATGTCAAATCTGGCAAAAATGATAGATTTGTATAATAAATTATATTCTCTAATTATTACTATTGCCTAACGTTATTTATAATTGAAAGCTACTGTCTGATTTGTTTTTCAAGATTGGTACAGTTCTGACAGACAGGAAGATAAAAATCATAACCAGAAACTAAATGAATTCATTAGTACCCATATTACACTGGAAATCTTTATCAGTATAGAGTTAGAGATGTTAGAAGCTGTTGGAAATTGGTTCTAGAACTAAGGAGAAGAATATTAAAGGAACCTAACTCCTTCTTTATCCATTCATCTGTTGATGGACACTTAGGTTTCTTCCAAGTCCTGGCTATTGTAAATAGAGCTGCAATGAACATTTTGGTACATGACTCATTTTGATTTATGGTTTTTCTCAGGGTATATGCCCAGTAGTGGGATTACTGGGTCGTATGGTGGTTCTATTTTTAGTTTTTTAAGGAACCTCCATACTGTTCTCCATAGTGGCTGTATCAATTTACATTCCCACCAACAGTGCAAGAGGGTTCCCTTTTCTCCACACTCTCTCCAGCATTTATTGTTTGTAGATTTTTTGATAATGGCCATTCTGACCAGTGTGAGATGATATCTCATTGTAGTTTTGATTTGCATTTCTCTAATGATTGATGATGTTGAGCATTCCTTCATGTGTTTGTTGGCAATCTGTATATCTTCTTTCGAGAAGTGTCCATCAACAGATGAGTGGATAAAGAAGATGTGGCACATATATACAATGGAATATTACTCAACCATAAAAAGAAACGAAACTGAGTTATTTGTAATGAAGTGGATGGACCTAGAGTCTGACACATATATATGGAATCTAAAAAAAGAAAGATGGTCATGAGGAACTTAGGGGCAGGATGGGAATAAAGATGCCGACCTACTAGAGGGTGGACTTGAGGATATGGGGTGGGGGAGGGGTAAACTGGGGCAAAGTGGGGGGGTGGCATGGATGTATATACACTACCAAGCGTGGAATGGATAGCTGGTGGGAAGCAACAGCAGATCAGCTCAGGGCTTTGTGACTGCCTGGAGGGGTGGGATGGGAGGGTGGGAGGGAGGGGGATGCAGGAGGGAGGAGATATGGGGACGTATGTGTATGTATGGCTGATTCACTTTGTTATAGAGCAGAGGCTAACACGCCATTGTGAAGCAATTGTACTCCAATAAAGATGTTTAAAAAAAAAGTTTAAAAAAAGGGACCTAACTCCAAAAGAAGTTAAAACATCTGGAGAATAATTTCTTAGCATAACTTTAAGTAAGATGATAGGTAATACATGAAGACACAAAATGTTTAGGATTGTCCCATCTCATAGACAAATTAAGACATTTTCAATGGATCTAAACACAGATGAGAAAGAATAGGAGAGTGATTCAAGAGGAAGAACTGCCAGTATGAATTGGTAACTATTTAAACATGAATAATACGTACATCACAGGTGATGAATAATGAACTGGTGACTCTCGGCATGAATAGAAATAGGAGAGGAATTTGTTCACCCCAAGGAATGAGGTGACATTCACCATCTTATAACTCCAGGTGGTACCACTTGTTTTTACATCCTGCTAATGAGGATGTGAAGCCACACATAGCTCCTTCTGTTTTCAGTGAGGTAAGAATCCTGAAGATAAAGCCGTGTGGATCCTGCTGCTGTGATTTCATCTGAGTTAGATGTTGTAACTCTGAATAGTAAAAGGCAAGCGTCCTCATGATCTGCATCTTCAAGGAGGGTGTTTCAAATCGTCAGCATATTTAAATGGAAAAGCCCACATAGTGTCACCCTCTTAACCTCTCTGCAATCACTACATGACTCACTCTCTGATTTAACTCATGACTTCTTGGAATAGATAGCCATCTGATTCTGGCTTATGACTCTTTTCTTTAGACACAGTCTTCTTTTCTCTTCTTTTCCTTTCTATTTATTTTTTAGAGAGTAGGTATCTCTTTCTTTGCCAATGCCCTTCTGCCTTGTCTCTGCCCTCTGCTCACACCTCTATGGTCGGTCAGAACTTTCAGCTTCTCTAGAGGTAGAGACAGCAGGTGATAGTGATGGAGAAGCTCTGTTCTTATTCAGAATGGGATGAATTTTGGAGCCCTTTTTTCTCTGTCTGAATATTTTGGAACTGTTTCCCATAGTTAGGAAGGAATTTTGCTTCCTGGCCCCCACTCCCTGACATTTCCCCTACTCTCCATCTGTGAGCACTGCTTTGTTTCTGTGATCACTGAACTGAAACCAGTTGAGTGTCAGCACTTAACCCATGTATTCATTAGCAGTGAATCTGTAATTAATTTCTTACGGTTTGAAGTTAATGAGACTGTTCCCTGTGTGTGTGTGTGTGCATGAGCACTGTGTTTATGGGTTTTTAAATGATTGTTTAATTATTTTTCTTAGTTTTGCCTGCATTCATAATGAAGGGACCTTGTTTTGTTTGGCTATTTACCAACATAATTTTTGCATAAATCTACTATGTACATATTACATGTGAAAAATAGTCTCACTTTTGAACTGCCTTGTTGATTTTTGAGACAAGAATATTTTACTGGCACAACAGTAAAACTTATTAAGCTATTTCTCGGGTAGGTTTAGACCTAGTTTCACATGTTCCTCACCAGAAAACTGCAGCAAAATTAGACTACGAAAAGTTTACAGATTAGCCATACCATATTCAACATTGTTTAGAAAATTCTTTTAGTTGGATAGTAGCTGATATGTAATCAAATGAAAAATTAAAAAATTAAAAACAGTGCACCAGCATAAGCCCGTTTTATATGTATATACATGTATATTCTATATGAAACATATCAGTATTTTCTATCTTTTCTATAATTGTTACCAAGGCTGCTGCCCCAGAATCATACTCCTGTCCCTCCCTCAAATGAAAACCAATTTCTCTTACGTAAGTTTCAGGAGGAAGCTACAAAGAGAAAAATAAGAACTAGTTAGAACCGGCTAGGCCCAAGATGGCAGAGGATTTGACTTCCAGTGGATCTTGAGCCTCATTTTACACTCAGTGTAATATATTAGCTAAATAACCCACCCACCAGTTCCATAAGAGTTGTCAATTGCCATGACAAGAACAGGAAAAGCCCATATAAGGACTGAAAAGGAGAGTTGCATAGGGTTCTGGGTCTAAGTCACACCCCTGTTCTCAGATAAGTCATGAATATTCCTCCCACTCTTTCCAATTCCCTCCCTTTTACCTCAACCCGCCAATTATTTGGTGTCTCTGCCCAAATTGGGTTGAGAAGTTGATTTGTAAACTAGGTTCCCACTTCTCCATTCTTTGGCCATTGAATTAAGCTTGTGCTGTTCCAGTCCCATAATCAGTTTCCTTATTGGATGCTCGAATCTGATTGGAAAAAGAACCTCCCTGGTCTAGACAAGGGGTTCTGGTAGACCAATTTGGTAACATAATGATCATGCATTGTATATGTAACCAGAAAATAAAAACAAAAAAAAAATGCTCTCAATACAAGTAAAACACACATCATGTTATAATTTTAAAAGATATTAATACTTGGTGTTCTTCCATATATTTTCAACCACATAGACACTATGCAAATATGAATTCACTTATTTAACAAATATTTGTTGAAAGCATACTATTTGTAAAACAATATGAGAGATTCAAATACAAATAAACTTGGTCTCAGAGAGCTGATAACTGGGCAGTGGCCGTCTGGGGAAGGGGATGCTATTGCAGAAGATGTGCATATCCTCATGATCTCACAGCACTTATAATTTTTGAGAACATTTATGTTTAACATCTATATGGTGAAAAAAGATTAATACATATTCGATTTGCTTGTCATAAAAAGACAAACTATAGACTCTATAATTCTAGATATTAGGGAAATTAGTAAGTGAGCATGGAATTTTTAACCTGAATATTTGTACTTTGATGAATCAAAATAAGCAGAGGATCAGTATTAACCTTTTCTTGTGATGAAGAGCATGGGATAAGGAGTTAGAAATCCATGAGTTTGAATCGGCTCACTGTTTATTAGCTGCATGACCAGAAAGAGGATGTACTCTTTCTATTGCTCAGTTTCAACAACACTTAATGATTCCAGCTTTATACATTCGTGGTGAGGGTTAAAAAAATATTTGAAAGAATTTATCACAATGACTGGCCAAAAAAAGGAATAATTAATAAAGACTCTCCATATCACCAGTATTCGTATGGCTTAGAGGCAAGTGCCTCATAAGTCAAATAATTATAATTTTCCCTTTATGCTCCTGAAATAAGTTTTCCATTCTCACAGAGAAAAAAGAATGATGTAGAGAAAATTTGGTGGAGAAGTCAATTTTGCTGACTATAAAGAAGAATTAGGGTGATGACTTTCCTCAGTGGTACTCCCTAGACCAGTCTTCTCACTTAAACAGGGAAAAGATTCACTTACTCATAGCTTATTCCATCCATGCCAAGTGCCGCATCCTGTGGGTTCTGAGTTGTGTGAAATGTATATCATTCTGAGTTCTGGTCCTGGAGAAGGTTCTTTGACCTAGGCGACTCCAGTTTGGGGTAATAAAGCCAAATCTAATCCAGAATGGCCAGCAAACAATCATCACTGTATCAAGAGCCCAGATCAATTAGGTCTGTGGGTCTGTGGGTGTTTAGAACTATGTCAGATAAATGAAGTTCCTGCTTGCTAGTTGATGCCAAGACTCTGGAGTTCTTGCTTCATTATTCCTAAAGAAGAAGAGAGAATGTCTACCATCTTCTTATGCTTCTATAAAGCAACAAGTCAGAGTTATCATGGCTCAAGAATTTGGTAGGAACATTTGTTTTCTCTTCTCAGACACATAAGAAGACAAAATTTCCTAAAGTCTCTTGTTGGGCTTTTGGTCCATATGACTGAGTTCATGTCCACAAGATATTGGCAGATGCAATATAAGCCATGTTTAGGTCTGGCCCTTACATCTTACATGACCTTGCAGTCTTCTTTCTTTCTTCTTGTGGCATCCTTGGGGAGTACACATTCTAAGTCATGCAGCTACAGGATGAAGGAGAGACTCCTGATCTATATGACTTTATTTGAGGGAGAAATAAATCTTTATTGTATAAAACCACTGAAATTTCAGATTTTATAACTATTATTTCAACATAACCCAGGCCATCCTGACTTACATAGGGAGAGTGCTAACTCTCTACGAGTCGTGAAGGATGGTCACAAACACTCTCTGTGGAATAATATTTTTGAAAGTGTAAATCAGATCATACATTTTCCATACTTATAATTCTCCAGTGGCTTCCTCTTATAATTACAGTAAAATCTAAACTCATGGCATAGCCTAGAAGACCTTACAAAACCTGACACCTGTACCCCTGAGTGCTTCGTGGCCTACATGTCCCCTTTGTTCACTACATTCCCCATCAACTCATCTATTTGAAACCCCTTGAATATGCCAAGGGAATGTCATAACTCAAGGTTTTACAATTGGCTATGATTTCACCCTCAAAAGTATTTGCTTGAAAATTCATATAACTGGTTGTTTCCAATCCTTCAAGTCTCTGCTCAAATGTCATCTCCCCAGTGCTACTGCCCCTGGTGAGTTTCTCTCCCTTCATCCTATCTTTAGTTTCTTCCAAATATGAAATGACAGTACTCAATTATTTACTCATTTATTGTCTGTATCTCTCACTCCCACACTAAAATATAAGCCCCATGAGGTCAGGCACCTCACTGCTGTATCCTTCTGTCTAAAAAGGTACTAGATATATAGTCCATATTCACTAGTAAATATTTGCTTAATTAATTTTAAAAAAAGATTTTAACAAATCTTTAGTCCTAGTGGCAATATGACATAAGTTCTATTATTCCATAGGTTTGTGTAATAAAAAAAGCTACCATTTGTTCCAGCAATCCTACCCCTGGGCATATATCTGGAGTAAACTCTAACTCAAAAAGATAATTGCAACCCAATGTTCATTGCAGCACTATTTACAATAGCCAAGACATGGAAGCAACTTAAATGTCAATCAATAGATGAATGGATAAAGAAGTTGTGGTATATATATATACAATGGAATATTACTCATCCATTAAAAAAGAATGAAATAATGCCATTCACCTCAAAATGGGTGGACCTAGAGATTATCATACTAAGTGAAGAATGTCAGAGAAAGACAAATATCATATGATATCACTTGTATGTGGAATCTGAAAAAAATGATACAAATGAACATATTTATAAAACAGAAAGAGACTCACAGACATAGAAAACAAACTGATGGTTACCAAAGGGGAAAGGTGGAGGCGGAGGGATAAACTAGGACATTGGGATTAACATATACACACTACTATATGTAAAATAGGTAACAAGGACCTACTACACAGCACAGGAAACTATACTCAATACTCTGCAATAACATCTGTGGGAAAACGATCTGAAAAAGAATAGATATATGAATTTGTATAACTAAATCACTTTGCTGTACACCTCAAACTAACACAACATTGTAAATCAACTATACTCCAATATAAAAAATTTTTTTAAATAAAAAGCATTAAATATTTCAAAAAATAAAAATAAAAGAAAAGGTTAACCTTCTTGAAATTCTTAAAAAAAAAAAAAAAAAAGGCCAGAAGCACAATGAGATACATTAGAATATACCTGTGTTGGGTTGAATCCTGTTCTCCAAAATGTTATGTGCATCTGGAATTTGCGAATGTGATCTTATTTGGAAATAAGGTCTTTGAAGATGGAATCAAGTTAACATGAGGTCATTAGAATGGACCCTAAATCCAATAGGACTGACATCCTTATAAAAAGAGGAAAATTGGATACAGACAGACATACACAGGGAAAATACCATGATAGGATGGAAGAGGACATTGGAGTTATGCTTTCAGAAGGGAAGGAATGCCAAGGATTGCCCACAGCCACCTCAAGCTAGGAAGGAGTGAGGAAGGATTGTGTCCTGGGGACTTCAGAGAGAACACGGCCCTGCTCTTATTAATTTCAGACTTTTTGCCTCAGAACTGTGTGAGAATACATTTCCATTGTTTTTAGTCACCATGTTTGTAGTACTTTGTTGCAGCAGCCATAGAGAACTAATATAATACTACAAAAAAAGAAAAAAGCATGATTTAAAGCAGTGTTATACTGTTGTAAAGAAATTAGGATCACAGAAAAGAAAGGAAGAAATTAATTCTGCTCCATAAGAATTTTATAAGACAAAGTAAAATACAGAAAGAGAAAAATAAATATTGTATAATATCACTTATATGTGAAATCTAGAAATATGATACAGATGAACTTATTTGCAGAGCAGAAATAGAGTCACAGATGTAGAGGATGTATGGACCCCAGGGGGTAAGGGACAGGTGGGATTAACTGGGACATTGGGATTGACATGTATACACTACTATGTATAAAATAAATAACTAATGAGAACCTACTGTATAGGACAGGGAACTGTACTCAATGCTCTGTGGTGACCTAAATGGGAAGGAAATCCAAAAAAGAGGGGATATATGTATACATATAACTGATTCACTTTGCTGTACAGCAGAAACTAACACAATATTATAAAGCAACTATATTCCAATAAAAATTAATTTAAAAAAGAAACTAATAAAAATGAACTAAAATAAGTAAATAAATAAGAAGGGGTGTCTATTTAAAAAATTGTGTCGCTAGAGCTGCATAGCAATTGGTAAAAGAATAAATATGGCCCATGTTGCATTGTACTTAATTTATATGTATCCTTCAGGAATTACCCTCCCCTTTAAGTAACAATAAACTGAACCTCATCCTGTCTGACTTCAGGAAAACGAATCTCTTGTCCAAGTACTTCTGAATATTTGTAGGGCTCCCTTACACAGATTTTAGGAGTCAAGTATTTTGACTGATCTAGCATTCTTGACCAACTTCACCTCCAAAGCAGGAAACTGGACATTTCTTTATTCCTCAGATTTTAGTTGCCTGGATAATACTTAAGTTAAAATAACAGATTGACACCACTGAATGTCTTTTAATATTAAAACTGAGTATAAAATATTCTGGCTCCCAGCCTCCATGGGTCATATGTACCAATTCATAGAGGATTCTCTTACAGCCTGCCCTTCTCCATAGTGTGAAGTCAGTTGTTATATTTCTGGGACATCTTACCTCCCCCAGATGAGGATTCCATTTGCTAACTCATGACATCTTGTCCGCAAGTTAGGATCCTCCCAATCAATTCCAGCCCGAACACCAGATGTAAAGATCCCACCTGTGAAAGCCCCAAATCATTTAATATCATGAAACATCTCAGCAACAGAAATATACATCTTCTAGAGCAAGTCCCAGAGAACATGGCTTTCCCCCCTACCCAATCAAAACTAAAATCCTCTAACTGAAACTAGCACAGAATTTTCTTTTAAAAGCTATGGGTGAAAGGGAATTTTTACAATTTGACATAATAAGATAAATCATAGAAGGAAACTGAAAAGCTATTATACGTTAAAAATGCTTATGCAATTAAAAAAATACCATAAAAAGAAAATGGGTGTAGGAAATTTTTGCAGTGAAGTTGATAAGGCTTTGCCATCTGTCATATCAAAAGAACTAGTATCAAAATACCAGTAGTAGAGCTGCAAACAAACTTGTGTAATGGTTCCTCAAATAAGCATGACACAGAAATCTGGGGGTTTATCCATAAGAATGGAGACTAGGGTACAACACCAGAAGTATTGTAGTGAGGGAGGATGAAGATTTGCAAGCAAGAGAATTCCCAAGTGAGGCACAGATGAACTCTTTTCTCTGCACAAAGCCAGAGACAGAAGAAAGAAGTCCTGAAGGAGAAGGGAAGAGGACAACGTGCAACCCTCTTGTCTCAAAATCAATGGGGGTGTCCAAGTACATGGCCAAGGCTAGGCTACTGAAATCTATGCAGTTCACCAAATAGTATTTTGAGGATGGGAACAACAGGAGTGTGACCATCTGGGACTTACTATTGAGGCTAAAACAGTAAAACTTCCTATTTTCTCAGCCATAGCAAGCAAACTGAAACACCGAAGACATTGTGAATGGACATCACAAGGAACAAAAGGGGAAAATACTTGACTTATTATTTGGCTCACTTTTATAATTTTCCATATTTTTTTTCAGATTTTTATAACATTTTCCTGAATTATAAAATAGTTGATAGTCATTGTAAAAGTTTCAAAGAAAATGCAGGAAATAGAAAAACAAGAATGACCCAAAATCCCATTACTTAGAAATAGTCGCTGGTAACTTTTTGGTGTTTCACGTTTTTTTCTATTAGTTTCTACTTACATATCACTATCAGCACCTATCTGCATATATCTGAATGATGTATCTGTATAATATTCCAACATAAGGATATAGCATGGTTTGGTTATTCACTTTCCATTCTTTTATTATTATTATTTATATTTTTTAAAAATTTTATTGGAGTATAATTGCTTTACAATGTTGTGCTAGTTTCTGCTGCATAACAAAGTGAATCAGCTATATGTATACATATATCCCCATATACCCTCCCTCTTGCGTCTCCCTCCCACCCTCCCTATCCCACCACTCTACAAAGCACCAAGCTGATCTCCCTGTGCTATGCAGCTGCTTCTCACTAGCTATCTATTTTACATTTGGTAGTGTATATATGTCAATGCTACTCTCTCACTTGTCCCAGCTTACCCTTCCCCCTCCCCATGTCCTCACATCCATTCGCTACACCTGTGTCTTTATTCTTGTCCTGCCCCTAGGTTCTTCAGACCCATTTTCTTCTTGGATTCCATATATATGTGTTAGCATATGTTATTTGTTTTCCTCTTTCTGACTTACTTCACTCTGTATGACAGACTCTAGGCCCATCCACCTCACTACAAATAACTCAATTCGTTTCTTTTTGTGGCTGAGTAATATTCCATTGTATATATGTGTCATATCTTCTTTATCCATTCATCTGTCGATGGACACTTAGGTTGCTTCCATGTCCTGGCTATTGTAAATAGCGATGCAATGAACATTGTGGTACATGACTCTTTTTGAATTATGGTTCTCTCAGGGTATATGCCCAGTAGTGGGATTGCTGGGTCATATGGTAGCTCTATTTTTAGTTTTTTAAGGAACCTGCAAATTGTTCTCCATAGGGGCTGTATCAATTTACATTCCCACCAACATTGCCAGTGCAAGAGTGTTCTCTTTCCTCCACATCTTCTCCAGCATTTATTGTTTCTGGATTTTTGATGATGACCATTCTGGCTGGTGTGACGTGATACCTCACTGTAGTTTTGATGTGCATTTATCTAAAGATTAGTGATGTTGAGCATCCTTTCATGTGTTTGCTGGCAATCTGTATATATTCTTTGGAGAAATGTCTATTTAGGTCTTCTGCCCATTTTTGGATTGGGTTTTTTGTTTTTCTGATATTGAGCTGCTTGAGCTGCTTGTATATTTTGGAGATTAATCCCTTTGTCAGTTGCTTCATTTTCAAATATTTTCTCCCATTCTGAGGGTTGTCTTTTTGTCTTGTTTATGGTTTCCTTTGCTGTGCAAAAGCTTTTAAGTTTCATTAGGTCCAATTTGTTTATTTTTGTTTTTATTTGTATTTCTCTGGGAGGTGGATCAAAAAGGATCTCCCCGTGATTTATGTCATAGAGTGTTCTGCCTAGGTTTTCCTCTAAGAGTTTGATGGTGTCTGGCCTTACATTTAGGTCTTTAATCCATTTTGAGTTTATTTTTGTGTATGGTGTTAGGGAGTGTTTTAATTTCATTCGTTTACCTGTAGCTGTCAAGTTTTCCCAGCACCACTTATTGAAGAGGCTGTCTTTTCTCCACTGTATATTCTAGCCTCCTTTAACAAGGATAAGCTGACCATATGTGCTTGGGTTTATCTCTGGGCATTCTATCCTATTCCATTGACCTATATTTCTGTTTTTGTGCCAGTACCATACTGTCTTGATTACTGTAGCTTTATAGTATAGTCTGAAATCAGGGAGCCTTATTCCTCCAGCTCCAATTTCCTTCCTCAAGATTGCTTTTGCTATTCGGGGTCTTTTGTGTTTCCATACAAATTGTGACATTTTTTGTTCTAGTTCTGTGAAAAGTGCCAGTGGTATTTTGATAGAGATTGCATTGAATTGTAGATTGCTTTGAGTAGTAGAGTCATTTTCATGATGTTGATTCTCCAATCCAAGAACATGGTACATCTCTCCATCTATTTGTATCATCTTTAATTTCTTTCATCAGTGTCTTATAATTTTCTGCATACAGGTCTTTTGACTCCTTAGGTAGGTTTATTCTTACATATTTTATTATTTTGGTTGCAGTGGTAAATGGAGAGTTTTCCAAATTTCACTTCCGGATTTTTCATCTTTAGTGTATAGACAGGTGAGAGATTTCTGTGCATTACTTCTGTATCCTGCTACTTTACCAAATTCATTGATTAGCTCTAGCATTTTTCTGGTAGCATCTTTAGGATTCTCTAGGTATAATTTCATGTCATCTGCAAACAGTGACAGATTTTCTTCTTTTCCAGTTTAGATTCCTTTTATTTCCTTTTTTTCTCTGATTTTTGATTTTTGTGGCTAAAATTTCCAAAACTATGTTGAATAAGAGTGGTGAGAGTGGGCAACCTTGTCTTGTTCCTGATCTTAGTGGAAATGGTTTCAGTTTTTCACCATTGAGGATGATGTCGGCTGTGGGTTTGTCATATATGGCCTTTATTATGTTAAGGAAAGTTCCCTCTATGCCTACTTTCTGGAGAGTTTTTATCATAAATGGGTGTTGAATTTTGTAGAAAGCTTTCTCTGCATCTATTGAGATGATCATATGGTTTCCTCCTTCAATTTGTTAATTCGGTGTTTCACGTTGATTGATTTGCATATCCTGAAGAATCTTTGCATTCCTGGGATAAACCCCACTTGATCATAGTGTATGATCCTTTTAATATGTTGTTGGATTCTGTTTGCTAGTATTTTGTTGAGGATTTTTGCATCTCTGTTCATCAGTGATATTGGCCTGTAGTCTTCTTTCTTTGTGACCTCGTAGAATGAGTTTGGGAGTGTTCTTACCTCTGCTGTATTTGGAAGAGTTTGAGAAGGATAGGTGTTAGCTCTTCTCTAAATGTTTGATAGAATTCGCCTGTGAAGCCATCTGGTCCTGGGCTTTTGTTTGTTGGAAGATTTTTAATCACAGTTTCAATTTCAGTGCTTGTGATTGGTCTGTTCATATTTTCTATTTCTTCCTGGTTCAGTCTCGGAAGTTTGTGCATTTCTGAGAATTTGTCCATTTCTTCCAGGTTGTCCATTGTTTGGCATACAGTTGCCTATAGTAATCTCTCATGATCCTTTGTATTTCTGCAGTGTCAGTTGTTACTTCTCCTTTTTGATTTCTAAGTCTATTGATTTGAATTTTCTCCCTTTTTTTTTTGATGAGTCTGGTTAATGGTTTATCAATTTTGTTTATCTTCTCAAAGAATCAGCTTTTAGTTTTATTAACCTTTGTTATTATTTCCTTCATTTCTTTTTCATTTAATTCTGATATGGTCTTTATGATTTCTATCCTTCTGCTAACTTTGGGGTTTTTTTTGTTCTTCTTTCTCTACTTGCTTTAGGTGTAAGTTTAGGTTGTTTTTTTGAGATGTTTCTTGTTTCTTAAGGTAGGCTTGTGTAGCTATAAACTTCCCTCTTAGATCTGCTTTTGCTGCACCCTGTAGGTTTTGGGTCACCGTGTTTTCATTTTCATTTGTTTCTAGGTATTCTTTGATTTCCTCTTTGATTTCTTCAGTGATCTCTTGGTTATTAAGTAATGTGTTGTTTAGTCTCCATGTGTTAGTATTTCTTACAGATTTTTTCCTGTAATTGATATCTAGTCTCATAGTATTGTGCTCAGTAAAGATACTTGATAAAATTTCAATTTTCTTAAATTTACCAAGGCTTGATTTGTGACCCAAGATATGATCTATCCTGGAGAATATTCCATGAGCACTTGAGAAGAAAGTGCACTCTGTTGTTTTTGGTTGGAATGTCTTATAAATATCAATTAAGTCCATCTTGTTTAATGTATCATTTAAAGTTTGTGTTTCCTTATTTATTTTCACTTTGGATGATCTGTCCATTGGTGAAAGTGGGGTGTTAAACTCCCCTACTATGATTGTGCTACTGTTGATTTCCCATTTTATGGCTGTTAGTATCTTTCTTATGTATTGAGGTGCTCCTATGTTTGGTGCATAAATATTTACAATTGTAATATCTTCTTCTTGGATTGATCCCTTGATCATTATGTAGTGTCCTTCTTTGTCTCTTGTAATAGTCTTTGTTTTAAAGTCTATTTTGTGTGATATGAGTATTGCTACTCCACCTTTCTTTTGATTTCCAGTTGCATGGAATATCTTTTTCCATCCCCTCACTTTCCGTCAGCATGTTTCCCTAGGTCTGAAGTGGGTGTTTTGTACACAGCATATATAGAGGTCTTGTTTTTGTATCCATTCAGCCAGTCTCTGTCTTTTTGTTGGAGCATTTAATCCATTTACATTTAAGGTAATTATCAATATGTATGCTCCTATTATCATTTTCTTAATTGTTTGGGGTTTATTATTGTGGGTCTTTTCCTTCTTTTTTGTTTCCTGCCTAGAGAAGTTCCTTTAGCATTTGTTGTAAACCTTGTTTGGTGGTGTTGAAATCTCTTAACTTTTGCTTGTCTGTTAAGGTTTTAATTTCTCCGTCAAATCTGAAGGATATCCCTGCTGGGTAGAGTAATCTTGGTTGTAGATTTTTCCCCTTCATCACTTTAATTATGTCCTGCTACTCCTTTCTGGCTTGCAGAGTTTCTGTTGAAAGATCAGCTGTTAACCTTATGGGGATTCCCTTTTATGTTATTTGTTGTTTTTCCTTTGCAGGTTTTAATATTTTTTCTTTATATTTAATTTTTGCTAGTGTGATTAATATGTTTCTTTCTGTGTTTCCCCTTGGATTTATCCTGTATGGGGCTCTCCATGCTTTGTGGACTTTATTAACTATTTCCTTTTCCATATTAGGGAAGTTTTCAACTGTAATCTCCAAATATTTTCTCAGTCCATTTCTTTTTCTCTTCTTCTACTGGGATCCCTGTAATTCAAATATTTGTGCATTTAATGTTGTCCTAGAGGTCTCTGAGACTGTCGTGAATTCTTTTAATTCTTTTTTCTTTATTCTGCTCTGCAGTAGTTATTCCCACTATTTTATCTTCCAAGTCACTTATCCATTCTTCTGCCTCTGTTATTCTGCTATTGGTTCTTTCTAGAGAATTTTTAATTTCATTTTTGGTTGTTCATCATTTTTTATTTGCTCTTTAGTTATTCTAGGTCCTTGTTAAATGTTTCTTGTGTTTTCTCCATTCTATTTCCAAGATTTTGGATCATCTTTACTCTCATCACTCTGAATTCTTTTCAGGTAGACTGCCTATTTCCCCTTCATTTTTTTGGTCTGGTGTGTTTTTACTTTGCTCCTTCATCTGCCGAGTATTTCTTTGTCTTCTCATTTTGCTTAACTTACTGTGTTTGGGGTCTCCTTTTTGCAGGCTGCAGATTAGTAATTCCTGTTGTTTTTGATGTCTGCCCCCAGTGGGTACGTTTTGTAAAGTGGGTTGTGTAGGCTTCCTGGTGGCAGGAACTGGTGCCTGTGTTCTGGTGCATGAGGCTGGATCTTGTATTTCTGGTGGTCAGGACCAAGTCAGGTGGTGTATTTGGGGGTATCTGTGAACTTATTATGATTTTAGGCAGCCTCTCTGCTAATGGGTGTGGTAGTGCTTCTGTCTTGCTAGTTGTTTGGCATGGGGTGTCCAGCATTGGAGTTTGCTGGTCATTGAGTGGAGCTGGGTCTTAGTGTTGAGACAGAGATATCTGGGAGAGCTCTTGCTAACTGATATTATGTGGCACTGGGAGGTCTCTGGTGGTCCAGTGTCCTGATCTAAGCTCTCCGACCTCAGAGACTCAGACCTGACACCTGGCTGGAGTTCAAGACCCTGTCAGCCACATGGCCAGATACATGGGGAGTTTCTTGCCTTTTGGGAAGTCTGAGGTCTTCTGCCAGAGTTCAGCAGGTGTTCTGTAAGAGTTGTCCCACATGTAGATGTAATTTTGATGTATTTGGTGGGAGGAAGGTGATCTTCACGTCTTACTCCTCTGCCATCTTGAAGTTCTTCTTTAGTCTTCCTTCTTGCTCAGAAAAAAATGGTGGAAGGAAGAGGCAGAGCTGGAACTGAGCATTGCTTTGTCAAATCATCAAGTTCACCACCCCATTGTTGAAAAACCTTGATTGTTTCAGCTACTATTATAATTGTAATTATATACCACATATACAGAGTATATATAAAAGTATAAAATTTCATTATAATTAAATTATATGTAAATCTCTATATAGTTCTCCATAATTGAAAAAATAATTTCCTAGAACATTTACAGATAAGTTTATGGCATAAATATTTTGAAGGGTATTGATAAACATTGGGGAATCACTCCACAAAATTTGCACAAATTTAAATAACTACCTTCAGCAAATAAGAGTATCTCTTTTACTGCAAACTTTCCAACACCAGATATTAATATTTTGCTTTTAGTCTTTGCCAATTTGATAATTTAAAAGTATGCAATTTTAATTGTCATTTTTTTATTACTAGTGAGGGGGCACATGTTAAATTCTTTTTTCTGTTAATTAAATTCTCATTATAAGTCAGTATTAAGAGAAATTATAATATGTAGTACATTAGGAGAAAAAGAAAGAAAACTACTTAATTTGATGTAATGGATATTCCCAAGAGTACCATATAAAAACAAAATGGGAAACTTATAAGAACTACAATCTGAACCTTTGTTTCTGCTATATTCAGCATAAAAGTTACCCACGAAAATATTGAATTCTCTAGTATCAATAATATACAAATTCATATAATAACAAGTTAATATTTATACCAAAAGGTGAATTGGCCATGGTTAAACATCCATTGTTGTGATATTTTTGAGTTTCTGCATTAGGAATTGTGTCTAAAGGGAGGGAATGGTATGGGTGATAAATTAATAGAGTATTGTTGGAGAATGGCTGGTTCCAAGTGCAAATGAATTATTCAGCAGTTACAGATTTTTTCAGCCATTGAAGGGAAAGAGATTATATACTGTCAAGTTAAGACAGAGTCAGGTTTATTCATGTAGTATGCACTTACTTCCAGGATTTACTAGGGATAAGGTTCAAGAACAAGTGTACTGTGTAGGAAGCTTTAGGTTAGGATATTTCCCCAGGCATGGCAGGGAAAATGGCTAGTTGCCATCACTGATCACAGATAATTTTGTTTTCAATATGATGCCATAGATATCCATGCCTCCATGCCTTTGCTGAAAAGGAGGAAAACTACTTGCAAGTTTGTCTGAAAGGAGGTAGCAATGTGACTGACAGAAAGAAGCCAATGGAAATAGGTAATAGTATATAATTTACTTTATTGTCCATAAGGATACATAAACTTCACTGCATTGAAATTAGCCCTACAATGCAAGGAACACAGCAGCACTCTTGCCCAAGATTCATGATTCCCTGGTATGTAAGTCTTCAGACTCATAGCCCTCTCTAATCAGGAAGGGGATCCCATTCAGTCCTTCAAGATGCTTCTTGCTTTTTTAATTTAAATATACTGCTAGGCCCTTTCACCCACGCTGGGAAATCTGGTTGTGGGCCTTTCTTTCCAGAGGATGTAAGTGGCTGACAACAATGGCATGTTACTATCTACTGTGTGATGGGACTCAAAGGCCATTTCCCAAGCACACTATCCCTAGCAGCCCTACTTTTCTGGCTTTCTGGGGGTCTAATCCTCAAGTTATAAAATAACAACTGTATGCTGAAATGGATTAATTTATTCTAGCTGTTTTTTAAAAATACAATCAGAATTTAAAAACTCACCCTTCTCTTAATATTATTATGTATTTCCAGCTGTAGACATTCACTGGACATGACCTAAAATTTAAATGTAATTGTCTTCTAGCAATGGCTGCAATTTGTATTTCCTTACAATTAGAATCATTGTGATTAAATTCAATGTAATTCATCTGTGGTAACTACATGATAATGATAATGCATACAAGCAATCTTTGCAGAGTTTTTATTAATAGTAGTTAATGGTCATAAATAAGTTTGTGACATAGATTTTTTATTTTGATACTCAAGAAGTCAATAGTGGATCCTTCAGTTCAAGAGAACCACCAATGGATAGCAGTCTGCTGTATTCAGATTTTGAAATCAAAACTTACCACTGATTTCTAGGCTTGAATTAGTCACCTGGTAAAGTATAATCTTTTAAAAATAAGCTGACACTTCAAACTTGTTACTAATAAAATTTAGAAAATATTTCTTAGCTACTCAAGACATTTGCAATTGTTAAATTATAGACTGACGCTTGCAAAAGGCTCCCTGACAAAAGCATTCATATGGTCCATGAGTTTTGATTCTCAGAAGGCAGTTTAATTTCCATAACCTGTCAGACAATTCAGGCAAGTATCATTAATATATAAAATGTATTTTCATTTGAAATAATAAATCAATATATATTGAAAACATTTTAAATATATGCCTAGGTTTTAAATTATAAAGGTTAATGATACAGTAAAATCTACAAAACAGTATTTATTTTCTAAAAGGAAAACTGGAGAATAGAGAGACTAAAACTATCTACAAAAATTAGTGAAGTAAAATGGAGAGATCATGTTGATTCACTAAAAGAAGCCATGCATTATAGGACAGATAAAATTCTCTTGAACAAGGTGTATAAAACCTTTACTTATAGGGAAGAGGAGCAATGAACATATACTTTCCCTAAAATTTAAGACATTTTAAAATATAGTAGAGTACAGAAAAATGGACTCACAAGGTCAGCAATTATGGTGTGATGTAATGAGATATTTGAATGAGAGAAAAAAGAGCTTGAATAACTAACATGGAAGGTAATTGAGAGTGGTAACTGGTCAGGGCTAATTAACGGACTGCTACAGGGATAAATATTATTTGTTCACTTTATATGTCAATGACTTGAAAGAGGGCATATGCATTAAGAGGATAAAATCTGCTGACACAGGGATAGTTGGGGTGTTGAAGGGGCAATCACAAAAGAGTGCTTAGACTGACTTGGACAGGCTAAAAGCATGGAGTGATAAGTGGCTTACTCAATTTAATTCCGAAGGAAAAATTCCAGGAACTTAAAGCCACAATAAAAAAAGGAATATATACTCCTAAAATCTCCAGAGGATTGAGCTCTGAAAGGAATACATTGAGGTAAATCTTTCGAGGTATGCTTAGAAGTAAAATATAGGGAAGAAATAGAAAAGTAGGCATATGGAAATTATATCTGTATCACAGAAAATTCTACTTCTGCCGTAATATTCATGTGTCCTAATTTTTCATCCCTGACAATTTTTTCTCCTTTGACCCTGTAACATGCAATCAATTCTTAATGTTGAGACTGTCCCTACTCTTTTTTCCTTCAGATATTCTGGAGAGTATTATTCAGGATAGATAGTGAACATCCATCCATCCTGACTGTATATGTGTGCATGGAACTGTTGTTAACCAAAAAAAGGCTCCACCAAGGTGGCCCAAGGGTATTTTGCTCCTATCATTTTTCACAGTTTCTGTGGACATTTTTGTAAATAAGAAACTAAAAAAAGTAGAGGAGAGTGCTTAAGTAACAGGACAATATTTCCTAGCCAGCCCTCATTCCACTGAAACTCTCAGAAGACTAGCTGGCCCTACGTCCAGGGGGAAGGGATTAGACCAGATCTTCTTAAACCCTTGATGCTTGGACTGTGAACTTCAGAATGACCTGTGTTCCTCAAGTTTGAACAGCAGCATAGAAATAGAGCACTAAATAATATATATCACTAGCTACTGACGAATTCTTTAGTTAAGTAAAAAACAAAACAAACAAACAAACAAAAAAAAACAAAAAACAAATCCAAGTCTCTATTCTGCTCTATACAGAAATCAGAACCAAGATGTAGTATCGACTATGCTTCTCCCTCACCTAGAAATCTGTAGTAGCTTTGCATTGGTTGAAGGACAATATTGATACTCTTAGATAAATACTATATATTGAGCAATATTTATGAATCAAGGCACTGAGGTTAGACCTTATTTAGTCCTCATAATAATTCTTCAGGTTAGTATTAGCCTATTTTTACAGCTGAAGAAATCAAGACCCAGAGATATCAAATGATTTTTCTGAGATCTCAGAGCTACAGAGAGATGGAGCCTGGATCCACACCTGGGTCCATCTCATGCCAAATTCTTTGTTCTTTCCATCACAACCAGATGCGTTTGTCTTTACACACATATCACAATAAATAGATGGTTAATAGGAGGCTGGATGATGGAAGGATAATGCATAGAAGATAAGGTGGTGTCGCGCACACACACACACACACACACGCACACGCACACACCCCTTCTTTGCCTTATCTTGGCATTCAAGACGTTCACCAATAGGGCCAATATCTTGAAATTCTTCATCTGCTTCATGCAACGCATACACAAGTTGAGCCATGCTATTCTTTGTTTCCCTCAAGTTTCCTGGCTTTCTTGATGCAAGTTGTCTCCCAATCTCCACACATCTAGCTCCCCACAGAGGAACAACTCTGTCCTTTTCCCAAATCACATCGCACTGTCTGTACTCGTCTGTTATGAGGCAGCCATTCATTCACCTTTCCCTGCCCTGCAGGTCTGTTAGTGGTTTGATTGCTGTAGCATGTCCGGTCCACATCACTAGCACGTAGATTTGCATATGGTGGCTGTTCGATATCTGTTGAATGAATATACTCGTGTGCTCACATTAAGTGCTTACTGGTACATAGTTCACCTATAGTACTGGACTTGTTGTACTTGATTAACTCTAGTAAAAAACATTTAAACAGAGTTACTATCATCAAATCCTAGACTTTGCTTTTTTGTTTTCAGTATTATACACATTCGCAAAATGTGTGAATATTCTTTTAAAACTTTTCCCCTTATCTTAGTGACTTTTGTAACTTAGTTTGATATCATAATATTCTGGAGGAAGCTGACTCTTGGGTTAAGAGTGCAGTTTCTGTAATTAGATTACTTGGTTCAAATCCTGGCTCTGCCACTTACTAGCATTGTGACTTGAACTTTCCATGCCTCAGTTTCCTCATCTGTCAAATGGGGTAAATAAGAGTACCTACGTATCTAGGAAATTGTCTGGACTATTAATAAGCACCTAGGGCTTCCCTGGTGGTGCAGTGGTTGAGAGTCTGCCTGCTGATGCAGGGGACACGGGTTCGTGCCCTGGTCCGGGAAGATCCCACATGCTGCAGAGCGTCTGGGCCCGTGAGCCATGGCCGCTGAGCCTGCGCGTCCAGAGCCTGTGCTCCGCAACGGGAGAGGCCACAACAGTGAGAGGCCTGCGTACTGCAAAAGAAAAAAATAATAAGCACCTAGAAATTATTAGCCCAGACTGAAATAATTATAAACCTGATTATCTTATTTCCTCTCACATTATTCTTCTTTCACTCTATTTATCATCTTTCTCTCCTTCAGGGAAATGGAAAGCTAATTTAAGATTATAATGAACATTAAGATAGACTGGTTTTCCACATGGAGTTAAATTAAGCTCACAAACAATTATTAGTAACATATTTTGGGCCATGTACTGGCCTGATGCCCAGAGACACAAAGCAGACTATACATATGCAGGTTCTGGTGATCCCTACGAGCTCATGGTATAGGAGAAGAGAAACCCCTTTAAAATCACACTATGGTGCTCTAAGTATAGAACTGTTTACAGTATGTTCTCCAGACACCAAAATAGGACTTATTACTCGGACTCAGTTTGTTATTCTTGGACAATAAAGTGCTTTGTGAATCACTTTGATACTTTCCACCCAAATGACAGCAAAGAGCAGAGAAAAACCCTAAGATATTGTTGCCTTGACCTGACAGCCCCCACTAGCCTCCAACTCCAGCACAGCCCACCCCCCCAGAGGAACCAGAAACATTGCTCTGCCGAGGGCAGGCACCAACTTGGCAAAAAGTTTTTCACTCCTCAACTCAGAACTCTAGATTTTAGTTTCCCTAAGTTTTGGAGCAGCACTATGATGATTCTTTTGGAAAGATTCTGTATGAAACACATTAAACCTGTTCAAAAATTACTACTCAGTGGATGTTTTAAAAGCATTGTCAAGGATAGTGTATTTAGAGAACAATATATACATTTATTAGTAGAACCAGTTCAAATAATAAGCTGTTTAAATAAAGTATACTGAATGTATATGTATATATAATATACATATGTAATATACATTATGTAATATACCTGTATTAATATGGAACACAATTGTAATTGAATATACCAATAATTTCTTATACATTTTCTCAGATTCAAAACTAAATGTAATGAAATATGTATTGGGTGTGTACATAATCCCCGTCATATATATATATATATATGTATAGGCGGATTCCCATTTATTTTAAGGAGTAAATTGTTGTGTATTTTATTATGTTATTGAAATAGATATGATGTTTTGAAAATTGTGAAATGCAGGAAGTGAGACAAATTGTACATTAGCAAGTCTCTTGGTGACCTTCCAGCTTGGCTGTCCTCATCTTCCACTGACATTGTAGGGCAACCAAGAGTGACCTTCAGGTTCCAGATCCAAGGCCTCCTCTTAGGAAAAGAGGTAGCAGAAAAATCTCTTAAGGTTCCAGGAGCTTTTTCCAGAAAGGTTTCATCATGTTTAATGCCATTTAGTAAAATTTTATGTCTCTTGTATGATTGCATTAAAAAAGCAGCAAATACCGAGTCAAATTGCAAAACTCTTTTATTTTTATTCTAAGCAATAAAAAGTAATCCACATTAATGTTCCCATTAAAAAAAGAGACACACATACATGAGCAAAGCAAATTATTTTAGTTGATCTCAAAACATGATGTCCAGTGACTGCATTGAATTTCTGGAAGTGAATAGCAATGGTCAGATCTATATTAGCCATGTGATCACATTGGTTGATGCTTCAGTATAGTCCAGATATCATCACCAGTGTGCATTGAACATGATTTACTTTAATGAGAATTTATTGAGCAATATATAAGGCCAGGAATATACTAAGTACAGGACAGATTAATTAAGATGAATAATTCACATACTCTGTCTCAAGAAGCTTACATTTTGGTGCTTTGGGGAGAAGGAGGCACAGATCTCAAAGCAGGAAACTGTCACAAGCAATAGTGAGATAGGTGCTTTAAAGTAATATGAGCTGAGACTTTCAGATTGAGGAAGGGCAATGATCCCAGATCAATACAAAAATATTCTGGAACAGAAAAAAAGCTAGAAAGGAAAAGAAGTGGAAAATAGAAGACAAAAGGAAGAAGATAAGCTGCTTCATCAGAACGTATCTTGAAAAATAAGACAACTACCTAGAAAATGAACTCTTAATTTGTGTTCCCAATAAGCTGTACCATGAGGGGAGAGAAAATGTTTCTTTTTAGTCCCAGTTTGATCCCCAGCACCTTGGCATGTAGAAGAAATAGATGCTTATGAAACATTTGTTGAAAACTAACACAACATTGTAAATCAACTATGCTTCAATTAAAAATAAATAAGTAAATAAATAAATACAATGTTTGTTGAGTGACTTCTCCCTGTTTCCTCCTCTCTCTCACTCTGGCTCTGTCATGCTTCAGGATCATTACCATTCTAAATTAGGATTATATTAGGTTAAACCAGATGGAATCAAGCCTTTAAGTCAAAATGGTTAAAAAGCAACAATTTCATATTATTGAACCAAACACTGCAACTAGTATACAGGAGTTAATCTATTCACTCCAAGAAGTTAAGACCAAACAACTGATTACATTGAACTAACACAACATATGATAAGTTATCTCAGGAGCAATCTAACAGGAAGCCTTGGAACCGTAATCAAATGGTTCAATGACCAAGTGATGCATAGACTCCAGATATGGGGCTTTGAGTATGTAACTGGGTCCAGCACTAGAAATTGACCTCCAGCATCTGGATGCTCAGTCTGGATGCTCTGCTTCCCACTATTTATCTTTCCTCACTAGAAATGGCTTAAAAATGTAAAAGCTTTAGATTTGATTTAGTGGACGAATCCCACTGTGGTTCTCCTCCTTCTATTCCTACATACCACTTTTTTTTTGGCACCAATCTGATAGTCATTCTCAGTTTTACACTCTCTTTCACAAAGAGCCCTAATCTCTGGGAGGTGGATTGTGACAAGGAGTAATGAACTCAGATAATTGAAGTGATTGTGATGCCTGGTATTGGGTTAAGAATTATGGCAAAGCCCAACCTACTCTCATGACAGGGGCTCATGTCATTAACTGGTAGAGTGAACATATAATTTATCATCCAAATATAGACACTTTTTGAGAGTGAAAAGATTAACCATTAATAATTACACTAGGATAACAAACCTAAACAGAGACTATCTCAGGCAGAGACTTATAGTTACACTATAATTTGAGCATTTCCTCAGAACACATCTGTTAGATGCTCTGTGTGTAAAAAGAGTAATAAAGTCAAATAAGGAAATCACCAGAGAGTGATATCAATATAAAGAATGAAAGGTCATTGTGTGTTATTGTCTATACTCAATCTTCAATCTTCATATTCTAGATCTTTGTTTTCTGTGAGACTTTGCAAGTAGTTTCTACACATTTTGTCTCATGACTTATGGCAGATAATACTGACTTTTCGGATTTTCCTTGTATTTTCTAAATTCATTTGGAAGGGAAGAAATTTCCTTTCCTGAGATCATATATTATTTTGTTATTCACATAAAACATTGTTCTAGATCATGTTTCTTCAACTAGAATCCTTTCTGCTTTGAATGGAAAGTGAGAAAATTAAAGTAAAATTATGTGAGAACATTTGCTGAATTATCTTTAATTGTGAGGAGCAAGGTATGGAGTGTAAAAAATTCAAGTCAAAAGTCAAAACACTCATATTTTAATTTTATCTTTGTTATTAAATAAGCCCCATATTCTCAAAGAAACAAAGTAGAAGAAAGAGCATTCTAAGTGCCTTCTTTGTGCTGGGATTGTGTGAAGCTGTGTATAAATCTCATTCACTCCCTACAATAGTCCTGTAAAGATCACTCTACATTCTGCATTTGCAAGTTCATAACTGAGGCTCCAGGAAATTGAGTAACTTGCCCCAAACCCTCACCTAGTGGATAGTAGGATAGGATTCAAATCCACGTCCGTCTTCAAAGTCCGTGCTGCCAGCCAATCATTCATTTACTTATCTTGAAAATGGAAATCTTTTCCATGATTCAAAAGATGGTTGGGAAGATTCAAAGAATAATTGAATGCTAAATATTTAAAAATTTTTATACTATCTACGTATTTGGGTATTACTGGAATCTTTCCCTTATATTTCTCTAGCCATTTCTTGATACTTTAATTCAGTATTTAAATAGAACTTTTGAAATCCTGAGATCACACTTTACAATAAGGAAATGGATTGCAAATATTTTTCAAAGTAGTGTCTCATTTCCTTAGATTCCAAGTTTGGTGCAAGACCACCATGCTGGGACATTGTCTGTTGCCAGGGATATTTGCATCTCTTATTATCACTACCCTCAGTCACCCTAACATTTCAAAACAATTGCTTTGCCTTGTATTTATATTGGGATCATTTTTTAAAGTAAGGTAAAATTTGTTTTTAATTATTATGTCATGCCACCTTCATCTACAAGATGACATTCCAGCTAATCGACAAGAGAAGAGGGTGAAAGGAGACCCAGGCAATTACAAGGTTAGTCTGTACTTTCAAAGCATCACCTGAGGCTTCATTCAGGTAATTTCAATTAACTTCTATGGCGGTTACTCAGCTAAAACTCCAGCAAATGCTACTGGAACTAGATTCGGTGTTCTAGAGCTACACAGCTGCTGAGGACTTCAAACCATAATCTTTTCAAATGTACCAGAAAATATTGCTCCCAAGACTGACCTCTGTGACATGTTCCCCACGGCCTAAAGCAAATTAAGATGACAGTGATATAAAGATCTCTGAAACCAGCGTCATAACAGAGACATTAGCAGACCCTTCACTACAGAAGCCCTGCAGGGCGCCATTAGGATATTCTATGGAAGTGCTCATGTCAGCCCAAAAGCAAATGGCAAAAAGCAGGAAACACAAACAACTGTAAAAAGAAAACAAAGTAAAAACTCAATGAGAGACAATGAAGACATCATTAAAAACATAAAGGTAATGAAAGTGCCTATGGCATATTTTCCATTATCTGCAACCTTGGGTTTCCATTGTGCCTCTGTGTTCATTATCTGTTTAAGAAAAATACTGCCTTATACTCCTAGGCTCACACATTCTTTGCATGATTCCTTAGAAGAGGAGGGGCAGAGCTCTAAGCTAGCTGTCAAAAAACAATTTACTGTAGATTGTAAAACATCCTGGGAGAGTTTTCCCTCTGCACTCTTCATTATTGTCTCTCAGGGAACCCACCCAGGATGACAGAAAGATAAAAATTAGATTGAGACATTTTATGCTGTTTTGACTGTTCATATCTTCTCAGTGTGTTATTCATATTAAAAAATTCTGTTTTCTACCTCAGGAAGGCAGCTGGTTAGCAAAACATCATTCAACAAAAGAGACCTCTTAGCCACAGTTAAACTGTTATCCTAGATTAGAATCAAAGAGAAAAGTAATCTAGCTGCAGACATATGTTACTCAACATAGATTGTGATCCAAAGTTGTAAGTGATTTCCAACAAACCCTCTCTAAAAATAATAATTAATAGTTTCCTTAACCCCTAATGTATTTAGCTTTTCCTTCTATAGATATTTTTTCTTTTTCTTTAGCATAAGACCAAAACAAATAATTTTGGTTGAAATGTAAATGAAACAGGTATTATTTACTCTGAATGAAGGAAGAAATAGGGGCTAATTCCTTAACTACTTTCCATCATAAGACATTTCATTCCAGGTATCCCAAGTTTAAATTTGATGTCAGCACAGACTACCAGGAAAATAGCCCCATTCCTTCTATTTGCTTTGCATATGTAAATACAATCTTTACATAATCTTTTTTTTTTTTTGTAGAACACTAAATTAAATGTGACCACAAAGTCTGTATTTTTCCAATTTTTAGTTGATATTTGATGAAAAGTTTGGCAACTTAATTCTCATAAAAATGATTAAGTAGAATTATTCTGGTAAGCCTCAACTATCACGTAATATTTGGGAAGATAGTGAGCAGAAAAGTCTCCCTCTCTCTCTCATCAAATTACATTTCTATAAGATATTTCTGTAATAATATTTAAGTCCTAAATTAAAGAATTAAGCATGAAACATATTGGGATTCTTTTCCTTAGAAATAGTTACTTTCCAGGTAAATTAAATTACACTAATAATTTTTTGTCATTGCCAGTACTTTATTTTTACTCCATTTTCTACAGCTACAACTTTAAGTAAAATATTTACTTTAAAAAAATCATTAGATATGAACCAGAAAATAACAATTATTTGCATGGATTATTGTATTCCTTTTCATTTTAAGAAGCTTTCAGAACTGACCCATAGCATTCTTGAGGCTTATATTTAGTTAACCTTTGAGGATTTCCTTTGTATTTGATGGGGTTCAGGACACGCTAACCCAAAATATGACACTTTAGCATATTGAAAATTTTAAGCTGAAGGAGTTTGACAAAACTGCAGAAGCAGGAAGGGCACTCTGACCTTTACCCCACCCTTCTCCCCTAAATCAGGCATAAAACCCTCACGTGAGAGGTGCCCCCCCATATCTGAGAAAAAAGAGCATCCTTATCTCCAAAGACAAAGGGATTCCAAGAAGAATGCTTACAAACAGACCTTGCTACATTTCTACCAGTGTACTACACTAACTTAATACTCTCTTGGGGGAAAACTTTAATACTCTAATAAAAGACAAATGGAGAGACATCCCAGAGTCCTGGCTACAAGTTCCTTATATTTTATAGATGATAATACTACATATATTCTTCTACAAATTAATGTAAACTCAAGAATTATTTAGATCATTGAGGAACTCTATAAAGTTATTTAAAAAGTTATTTGGAAAATAGAGGTCCACAAACAACAACAATCTCACAAATGAAGAATAAACACGGGAACTTGCCCTACCAGATTTTTTTTTTTTTTTTTTTTTTTTTGCTGTACGCGGGCTTCTCACTGTTGTGGCCTCTCCCGTTGCGTAGAACAGGCTCCGGACGCACAGGCTAAGCGGCCATGGCTCATGGGCCCAGCCACTCCGCGGCATGTGGGATCTTCCCGGACCGGGGCACGAACCCATGTCCCCTGCATCGGCAGGCGGACTCTCAACCACTGCGCCACCAGGGAAGCCCCGCCCTACCAGATTTTAAGACATATTCCAAAAGGCAGGCCCTGGATCCTGAGCCAGGTTAATTTTCACATGGAAAAAAGACCAGCTAAGAATTCCACTAACTTTCTTTCAGGTCCCGAAAGCAGGCAGCCCAAGGAAAGAGAAAAAATGAAATAAAGGCCCCAAACTGTGTCCCCACTTGTGAAGTAATTCCACACTACTGAAAAAGTAAGCTAATGAAGATCATCCTCTTGCCAATAAGATTAGCAACTCCTCCATCCTTGAGGAATAACAGAGATGGGGGCAGAGGTTCCCTTACAAGCCAAAGGGTGGAAATGATGGTCTTCTGTGGGAGTGAGACTGAGCGCATGGAGACTGGGGGAAATGGGCTCCCTTCTACAATAATATTCAGTCATAAGGATATAACATAAATCATTGAGCCATGTTCAGATTCTTGGAAAATCAATGTGTGCCTAATTTTTAGCATAAATAATACTGATACATATTGGTAAATTTAAAGCATTTGATATTTGTCTCTATCTATTGATCTGTCTACCTATCTATCCATCTAGTTATAGAACTATGTTTGCAAAAATACAAAAAAAAAACAAAACAAAACAGAAACAAACCTATACGTCCTTTCACATAAGTACTTGTAAGGTGGATATTTACTTGCACAATGAGGAAGCTCACACTTGCCCTCAAGAAGATTAGTGTGGTTCACTTTGCCAAGTAGCTTTCTTTTCATTTGTTTTTCATTATTATTGACTCTGAAGTCAATAGCATAGAGTTGACAATCAGCAGGCACAATTTTGATTCAAACATTAACCTTTACATAGACCACTGAGATCTGCTTGGAGCCTCAAAATGTTTGCCATGAGAGGACTGGTTTCACAGGTAAGAAACTTCCTTGAGACCAATTTCCAGATAAGGATTTTGCTATTCCCCATACTTGTTCCAGAGTCTGATTTAAAGATGGCAAAACTGATTTTTTTAAAATATTAAGACTATTCTGTCTCCAACTCAGTATGGAATTTGAGCTTAATATATGAGGGCTAGATTGGAGCAATTGTAACTCCCATACTTAGGCAAACTCTCTTCCTCCCTTTTCCCAATACTTCTACCTAAAGGCAAGCATTTTTAGCTTGGTTGTCTGGAAAAATAATTTTTAAATATTCTAGAGATTGCCTCTTTGCCTTCTCAAACAGTGTTTGTAGAACTAAAAAAGGTGGTTACTTAAGTTATTAATACCTTTTATTTCATTCCTTCACTCATTCATTCAATGGGTATTTATTGAGGACTTTCACTCTGCCATTAAGAATGCTTGATCCAATAGTGAATAAAATAGGAAGAGTCTGTGTCCTATGCAGTTGATATAAACAAATAAAGTAATTACCAATTGTGATGGGTGAGTTCTATGAAGAAACCTAAAAAGGAGTTAAGATAGAAAATAATGGAAAGGAATGATTTTGGATGAGGCTTTTTCATTGATAAATCTCAGTGGGAAAGACCATGTGACTTTTTTTCTGATGTAAATAAATACACTCATGTAAAGTTCAGGAACAAATCATCAAAATACAAATATAGCACATGACTATTATTTAATGAAGTAGTAGAGAGAAGTTTATCACAATTCTATGAAGTCACCTTGATGCATCAAATAAAAGTTCCAGAGTTCTAGACAAGGACTTGCCTTGAGGGTATTATCAGTAACTGACAATGGCAGATCTGGACTGTCACATTTTAGTCACCTCACCAAGTGAGGCAAATTCCCTTGGAAGCCATGCCAGCTAGCACCAGGTCAAGAAGATTGAACTGCTCTGGGAAGGAATCCCAAGAATGGCACACCCAAGGACTAGGATCCCAGATGTTCAGCAGAGAAGCTCTACTGCAGAACAGCCAAGTCACTAGCCTCTATTTCTTAATCAAGAACACAGAAGGGTGTGTGTGTGTGTGTGTGTGTGTGTGTGTGTGTGTGTAGATAAGCCAATGAAACTTACTCTGTAAGTGTAATATGAAAACAGTGGAAAACTGATACAATTTAGAAAAGACAATGTTTCCCTAACTATTTTAGCAAAACAGTCATTTATAAATAAATGCATTATATCCTTCATGATTAATTTCTCTATCTAAATACTAAACATGAAGCACAAAAGATACCTTAGTGCTTGTTAAGGACAAAATTTTTGTAAAGCTGTATGATGTCATTTTTGGAAGACAAACTACATTTGCTCTGGAGGTTTGTACACACGTGCAAAAACACCCCCAGCAATGCCTGCAGCCACTGGAATATATACCGCCATCCATGGCTTCTTCATAGATCAAATGCAGCTCAGGTGATTTAAAGATTATTTGTGAAGAATGCAACTAGGACTTCCCTGGTGGCATAGTGGTTTAGAATCCACCTGCCAATGCAGGGGACACAGGTTCGATCACTGGTCTGGGAAGATCCCACATGCCGTGGAGCAACTAAGCCTGTGCACAACTACTAACCCTGCACTCTAGAACCCACGAGCCACAACTACTGAGCCAATGTGCCACAACTACTGAAGCCCACATGCCTAGAGCCTGAGCTCCACAACAAGAGAAGCCTCTGCATTGAGGAGCCCACGCAGCACAACAAAGAGTAGCCCCCGCTTGCCACAACTAGAGAAAGCCCGAGCACAGCAACGAAGACCTGATGCAGCCAAAAGTAAATAAATTAATTAATAAATTTTAAAAAAAAGAATGCACCTAGCCCACATTTTTTAAAATATAAGTTTTAACCAATAGAGGAGCTAAATGACCCTTTATTGCCACACAGCTCTTATAAACTCTCCTAGAAATCAGCTGTGTAAATATCCCACCCTGTGTCAACTAACGCAGAAACTGGTGGAGCTAGGTTGTTGGAAACTTGGCAGGATGTATAAATTCACAAGAATCCATCAAGCTCTTCTATTATTTATACTGTAAAATTTGTATTCTGTAGTGTAACAGGTGTAGTCCCTGTGGGTCAACGATCATGTGAATTATGCATGGAGAAAGGAAAGCAAAACCATATAAACTAGTTTGGGATTGTTCATTTTTGGAAAATAACTTTTCCTATAATGACTGCCTGAAAACTCTTCCTTAGCAGTGGTCTGCATGCTGTATGGTCATGTGTGATGGTTAAGGCCACTTCCTTTGTGCTTGACAGATCTTTAATCCTGGCACCACCTTTTACTATTTACTGCTTTTTTATTTTGGCCAAGACATTTTAAATGTAGTTAACCTAAGTCTCAATTTTATTATGTGAAGAATAAGGAAAACAATACCTAGGTAATTCATATTTAGTGAGAAGAGCACTAATAACTGGATTCTATTATTATTTAACATGTATGAAAGTCATTATTATTAGGTAGAAAGGGCAAGACTAGAGAGGAAGTTATTTTTATTTAACAATTACTGAGGTCAAAACTATGTGACTCTATGATTGGTTGTATAATTGGTCATTGTCAGTATGTTTTAATTTAATGTAGAGTCTGAATATCATCAACAGTAATAACAAAGAATGCAGTTGTGTGATGATGAGAGAAAAGGAGCAGAAACATGGCACCCAGAAGTTCCTTTTCTAATTCAGACTTCTGACCATAGAACCTTGGTTATGATGTCGTAACTCTGCCTCTGTGCACTGGTGCCAAATCGAATCTCATACACAGAATTTTGGGTGAAGGAGAAAAGAATAGCTTTATTGCTTTGCCAGGCAAAGGGGGATACAGGGGGCTCATGCCCTCAAAAAACTGTGTCCCAACCCAGGGGGATTTAGTGAAGAGCTTTATAGCAATGGTTGAAGGGCAGGATTGTTGATAAGGATCAGGGCCTGCACTCCTTTAATCTGGCCTCAGGTGGTCTCCTGATGACCTTCTGCTTTCTCGAGGTTATCAAACTGTGACCTTCTCTCTGGAATGAAAAATACTTCATCAAGTAGTTAGCATCTTCCATTTGTTGAGGGTTTTATTTCTGCAGAAGAGCTCAAAGATACTGTTATGTGTATCCCTTGAGAGGGAACCAGGACCCTGCCCCAAGGCTGCACTGTTGTTTCTTGACTGCTCCTCCCTTGTCTCTGCATCCCCTCCCTTCCCTGTTTGAACCTGCCTGTGAAACTCAGGGAAGAGCATGGAGGCTGAATGAAGCCTGTTTCCTACAAATAAGAAATGAGGGACACAGAAAGGTTTCTGTGCCCGGGAGGCCCCCAGGGTCCTGCTCAGTTTCAGTTTATTGAATATTATCATTTGGACAAAAATTGCTGATCTAAAAATAGCTTATTGAGGGTTAAGTATTATAATCCATGATATGTAAAAGAAGCCTCATATGTAAAGACATATGTGAAGGATTAGGAAGGCTAGGTCACTTGACCCAGATTTCTAGTTATTTATAGAGGAAACTATATCAATATACTGATATTCAGAAGTCACAATAAATGGAAATGCACAGTGGTCATACCAATACCATTAATATTTACTGAACATTTACTGTGTCAGTTGTGCTATTAAATGTGTTTGTGTGTAATTTCATCATGTAATTCTTACAATAACCCTAAGAGGTAGCCACTAATATTATTTTTCAGATAGGGAAACTGATACATAATGAGGTTAGGTAAATTGTGTAAGGCTGCACAGGGAACAAGGCGTAAAGCCAGATCTCTTTGACTCCAAAGTTCAGAATTATGTAGCTCTTAAAAATTATCTAGTATAAACATAACAGGATTATTTGCTTCTTTGTAAACAACAAGATGAACATTTTTGTTATGGTGCCCAATGCAATCGAGACAATGACATATGAGAGAGATGAATGCCTACCTTTTTCCAATAAAAGTGTTCTTTTAAACATAATGGAATGAAATTTCCATAAATCTTGTCAGCTCTGTTTTGAAATTTTCTTACTATGACTCATAGGCATAAAAACCAAAGCTGCCATGAAAGATGGGAAATCTAAACAAGTTTGGAGGAAAAAATGTATTTTTTGAGTCTCAATAAAACTGTCAATTCCCTTTATTTTTGTGGCCTTGATTTCCCTAAAACAGAAATATCACATTTATGTCTCTGTGGGTGGTACTGCAGAAGGTGAGCCATGTTCTTTATTTAAAAAGTTCATTTTTCCCTCCAGTGACAAATTATCTCATTCTTAGAATTCTGTTGTGGGCCCAGATGATTACTCATAATCTCACTACTCTTTGAGTTTGAATACACTAAAGATTTCTTACACAGCTTATGATGATATTTAGATTTAAAGAGCTGAGTTCCAAAGCACCATTTCTGCCATGACTTTACACTTGTGATGTCTGGCCCATGGACACTAGATGAGTCTTAAAGGTGGGGAGAAGGAAGGTGCAAGGGATTGTTGGTTTGCTTACTTCTTGTGTATTTGTTTACTGGAGATAAATGCCAAGAAGTCAATTATTTCCCTTCCTAAAAACAATCTTAGCTAATAAATGATAAACAGCCCCTCTCATTGTGTGGAAAGTTGGTGAAAATCCTGTAGAGATCTATAAGAAACTTGAGTCAAGGAACCCAAATACAAATGCTGGACATGATAAGGAAAGGAGAAGGAGAAGGAGAAGGAGAAGGAGAAGGAGAAGGGGACGGGGAAGGGGAAGGAGAAGGAGAAGGAGAAGGAGAAGGAGAAGGAGAAGGAGAAGAAGAAGAAGAAGGAGAAGAAGAAGAAGAAGAAGAAGAAGAAGAAGAAGAAGAAGAAGAAGAAGAAGAAGAAGGAGAAGGAGAAGGAGAAGGAGAAGGAGAAGGAGAAGGAGAAGGAGAAGGAGAAGGAGAAGGAGAAGGAGAAGGAGAAGGAGAAGGAGAAGAAGAAGAAGAAGGAGAAGAAGAAGAAGAAGAAGAAGAAGAAGAAGAGAAGGATGGGGGGAAGAGGAAACCCTAAGAGAAGTAGAAGTGGCACAAGTAAAATGATGAAGGAAATGAGAATATGAGGTGCTTCAGGAAGGGAAGTGGGTCTCAGTATCCTTAAAAGATTTGCCATTGTGTGGTGCCTGAACACTCGTGCCAAAAACAAAGACAGAAACATAGAGAAAATGGGCACTGCAGGAATCACAAAGATGGCATGGGACCTCTGAAGAGTTCAGGAGAAATTAGCTGAATACTAAATATAGCCAAGGAGGCTATAAACAATCATTCACTCATGAAAGCCTGAGTCAGCAGGCAAAATTTAACTCTGCCTTATAATCATTTATAGATGAAATTAGATAGCTAAGCTCTGGAAAGAAAGCAGTCAGAAACCACATTTGTTTTAACCAAAGGAAACCTGTGATAATAAGAGAAATAATGAATTCATCAATAAGCAAACAAATAAATAGATAACTATAGATAGAAGAGTTCTGACATAATGGGCAAGAATCTCCCATTCAAACCAGAAAATAACGTTTTTCTCTTAATGCCAGGGTAATCTGTAAAATCTCTACCAATAAAACTATAATATAGGGCTTCCCTGGTGGCGCAGTGGTTGAGAGTCCGCCTGCCGATGCAGGGGACGTGGGTTCGTGCCCCGGTCCGGGAAGATCCCACATGCCGTGGAGTGGCTGGGCCCGTGAGTCATGGCCTCTGAGCCTGCACGTCCAGAGCCTGTGCTCCGCAACAGGAGAGGCCACAACAGTGAGAGGCCTGCGTACCGCAAAAAAACCCCACAACTATAATATACATAATAGAGAAGACTTTTTATTTTAATTTTTGTGACTCAGTTTGCAAAAAACATTAAGAGAAGACATTCAAGTTAGGGGAGAGACACATTTCCCAAGGCTCATGTTTTTGCTTATATTACACGAGAATAGAATATTAAAAATACAACCGGAAAAGTCATAATTGAAACCAATCATTACATAATTTCAGGCAAGGAACTGAGCAATTAGCACCTTTGTTACCAGAAAGCTAGTACAAGTGGACTGAGGAGAATAAAAATAGGATCTTTTGAAAGAAAATTGTATTTCAATGTTGAATTAAAACCGATTGACATTGAATTAAAACTGATTGACAAGGCTCTATCACTGTGGCTATAGCTATATTATTCTAGCCCAGGTTTCCAGAACAACCTACCACAGACTGGTTGGCTTACACAACAGAGATTTATTTTATCACAGTTCTAGAGGCTAGAAGTTCATGCTCAGGGTGCCAGAATATGGTCAAGTTTTGGTGACGGCTCTCCTCCTGGCTTATAGACAGCCACCTTCTTACTGTGTGCTGACATGGCCTTTCCTTGATGTGTGAGTACAGAGGGGGAAAGACCTTCTCTCTTCCTCTTCCTATAAGAACAGAAATTCCATTATGAAGGCTCTACGCCCATGACCTAATCTAACCCTAATTACTGAAGTCTCCTTCTCCAAACTCCATCACGTTGTAGGTCATGAGTTTAACATATTAATTTTGGGAGGACACAAGCATTCAGTCCATAACGTATATGTATATTTATAGTCACTCAATGAAAGCTAAAAGGCCTTTCAATGGTCTCTATAGTGCCCTACATTTCTACCTGATCCACTTCTCACTCCCCATACTTCTTGTTCTCCTCTTCAACACCTTGTCAGCTCTGCCTCAGCCACAGTGATGTCTTTGGGCCTCTGAACACACTAAGAGAGTTCTCATCTCACTGTGTTTACACTTGGCTCTTCCCCTATCTTGAACAGTCCTCCCAGGTAGCTACCTGATTCACTCTGAAGATCTCTACTCAAATGTTACTGCATCAGAGGGGTTTTTCTGAGCATCCTGTATAGAATTGCAAGTTCTCCTGCCCACACTCACCCAACTTTGGCATGGTGTCCCCCTTACCTACTTCCCTTTTTTCTATACTGCTCAAGAATCAGAAAGAGATATATTTGCTGATTATCTTAGTGTCCCATCAGGGACCAATGTGTTTGTCCACTTCAAGATCTCCTGTGTCTAGTCCTATATTGACACATAGTGACAGTCAATAAATAATTGCTGAAGTACTGTTAAATGAATAAATTATGTGCTATGTATATTTCACTAACTATAATTGACCCTTGAACAACACAGGAGTTAGGGGCACAGACCACCTGAGCACTCAAAAACTCCCATATAAATTTACATATGGCCTTCCATATCTGCTTTTCTGCATCTATTCATTCAACCAACTTCAAAACATGTTCTACTTGTTTATTGAAAAAAGTTCATGGGTAAGTGTACGTGCACAGTTCAAACTTGTGTTGTTCAAGGGTCAACTGTATCATTACATAAAGGCTCTGGATTTTACTTACTGCAAACATACCATTCTGCTCTGGGGAAAAAGTTTCAGGCAGTAGTCTTTTTTCCTACATGCTGATCTTTATAATTATAGCATGTTACTCATCTAATCAAAAAGTAGCCCAGGCAAATCAGAATTTTGTAAAGAAATTGTTTATGGGTTGTACCCCTTTTGGGGGCAACAGGTTCTTAACCACTTTTGTTATTTAAAGTTGAACATTCCATATAGTGAACTAAAACTCTACTCATACTTCAAGGGTCTTTTAATTCAAAATTGAATAAGGACTGCCAAGAGAATTATTGAGAACACCTAAACCTACACATACTCTATTAAGGAGGTAATAAATGATAGAAAACAATAAATAATACAAAATGGAGTACTGATAAAAACTTCCAATTCCTCCTTGCAAAGGAACTGCAGAAACTCAGCTAGCTCTGGTTAGGTAAATAATACCTTTCTGGTCCTGTTCTGGTTATCTATCACTTCATGACTCCTTCCCCCACCACCCCGCCACTGCCCCTGACGCCAAAATTTAGTGGCTTAAAACAACCAACATTTATTTAGCATAGAATTAGGCAGAACTCAGTGGGAAAGACTTATATCTGTTCCATGTGGCATCAGCTCAACTGGACATCGGAAGGTTCGCTCCCAGAATGACTCACTCACGTGGCTGGAGATTTGATATTGGTCATCAGCTGGAGCTCAGGAAAAGCTGAGGGCCCAGGAATTAAGTTCCTCTCTGTATGGGTCCCCTTTTGTGAACTTTCCAGAGGCTTCTTCTTGTCCTCCTCATGTCAAGGTTTCTGGGTTTACGGAGCAAGTGTGCCAAGAGAACAAGGTAGAAGAACAAGGCATTTTTATAATAGACTTGTAAGTCACCTAGTCTTACTTCTGCTGTATTCTATTGAGCAAGGCAGTCACAACTCTTGCCTGGGTCCAAGGGGAGGGTACAGGGATCCTGCCCCTTGATGGAAGGGTTGTTAATGTCATTGTAAATGGAGCATGGGAGATAGACTCTTTCGTGGGGTTCATCTTTGGAAAATACAATCTACCTTAGGACCTGTCCTAATGTTTCTTCTTGCATTATCAAAATTCTCCTAGCTCTCCTTGGGAGTTTAGGGTCATTCTTTTCCCACACCTATCTGCCCCGGGTTATTGTTTTCTTGTACCTCAGCCCTTATTATGAGTTACAGACAATCTTTTTCTGCTTGTTCACTAAGGCTTTATCAACAGTGTTCCTTAGAGGTTTGTTTTCTATAAATAACTGGCAAGATTTCTCCCATTAATTACTTACTACTCTGAGAATTGCTTCTTTCTTTTTGGTGACCCTAAAGTTGTACTTGAACTTTCCCTTCTTAGGCATTTTGTGTACTTTGGCTACCTGCTTCTGGGTTCTGTATTTTCTCGCCTATTATAGCAATAAAGAAATCCTTTGCCTACTTTGATGGAAAAATAAATAAAGAATATTAGGCTATTTGCTGACTGGAGCTTGAGAAGAAAATGAATGTTTCCCTTAATTGGGCAGAAATGTGGGTGACATGACATTGTCTGTGAAATTCTATTATCTCACCTTTATTCAAATACTTACAAACACCCCCACAGGACAGTTTTCCTTTAGTAGATTGGGTACCACAACTTCTCTAAATTGACCCTTAAGAGGTTGGCCCAGCAGCCATCTATCAGTGCCAAGACCCATCCTTTTCCACTACCTTCATGATCCTTTCCATGTAGCTATGGCAACCACTGGAGTTCTGGTCACATTTTGGAGGCTCATGGAAAAGCGGGATGGAGTAGGGTCACTACCATCTTCTTCCCAGTACACTAGACAATCATTCCTTTAAGGCTTGCTATGATATGTGTGTCTGTTTACAGAAAGCACAAGACCACAACCCAGGTCCACGTATATTTTCAAACTTCAGGAACACATTTATTCTTCCTCATAGTGGAGGAAGAAGACTGAAAAGGATAATGAAAAGGATATATGCTTCAGAAACCCAGACAGTCTTCTAGAATCCACTCTCTCTATGTTCGGCATTAAAGGTGGTGCAGAAGGGGAAGTTTGTACTCTGCCACCCTGCACACATCCTGCTAAGATTCGGGTTTCCAGGCTCCCCTTGCAAGCACTGTCAATCTTTATGTGATCCTCTTGGAGTTCTCCCATTGGGCTTTAGGAAAGGAAAAGCAGTGCTTTAATTTCTTACCCAAACTCTGCTCTCTCCACAAGGCTTACCTCCTCTCTCCCCACTCAACCTTCCTCTTTAATTGGGATAATGATGGGTAGTGGGGGGTGTTGGTGGCTAGACATTTTCTGAACTGGCTCTTTTTACTAATACCTGGTAGGAAGGTGGTGGGCTTTCTGAACACAGAACGTGAGGTATATTTGTTCTTGGCTTTGTATCTTAGCAAAATTTCTGGAACCTGAACATCCTATTTGACATTCCATTAGATGCACTATAAAGTTTAATACATGGATACTATTCATCTATACATTTTCTATTAAGAATTTGGGCTACAAAAAAGATACTAGAAAGTCTCAGACAACGTGGATCTTTAAATACTCAATTGCATCTCTCACAATGGTAATATGGGATTCTCCTACCTAATTTCATAAACAAATGCTTTGTCATGTAAGCTGCTTCCATGGTTTCACGTGTTCCCCCTGAGATGGACACATCCTCGTTCAAAGTGTTTCTACTTCTCATCCATAGAGATGACTCCTGCAAAAAAAAAAAAAAAAAAAATTCACTTCAGAGAGAGGAAGAAATACCTCTTTGAGATTCACCCAGGATCTACCAGCTCTCTTCTTTAAAACTGCCAACTTCATAATGTCTCTTTCTCATATTTTTTCCACACAAAAACTGAAAAATAGAGAATCCCCTTCAGCAGAAGGGTCATAAGAAGTTACAATTTTCCTAACAGACCTAGTGAATTCTTACTACTATATTTCTCTTGTATGGCATAAACATGGACATAGATATAAAGTTATGGATAAAGATATAAATGTAGATATACAAAAAATAAACCATGAAACCAAATGTTGTATAAGCTCTATATAGTTCGTCACATAATATTGATTTGGTTTTCATTTATCCTATTGTTATTTTGTCTATTGCCACAAAAATCCCTTCAGTCTTTTTCACAGAGAACTAAATGAATGAATTGAATTCATCCAACATTGAGCTCTGAGACCAGGCAGCCTCGGATTGGAATTCTGTTTTGCCTCAGAGCCTTCTCCACCTGATGAAGAAGCAGGTAAAGAAAACAGTTACTTGCATGCAGGTGGTTGTATCAATCTCACTGTGAAGAGCTCTCTGTGAAAGTAGAAAGTGCGCTGGATTAGATGTGATTCATTTACTCAGCAAATAATGATCAAGTGCCTTCTAAACATCAGGCACACTTCGAGGGTTGAGGCTATAGCAGTGAGCAAAAGACACAAAAACCACTTCTCTCAGGGAGAGCACATTCTCATAGGGGGAGGCAAATCACAAATGAATGAAAGAGGTAAAATATCCAATGTGTTCCATGAAAAGGAAGCATAAGACCTTCAGCAATCAATAATGTGAAGACCTTGTGGCTATCATGATTTTGTGTTTCCTCCTCCATGAAAGAGAGTTCCTGTGGATGATCTCTAGGTGGCCTTTGGCTTTGACGCTGACATCTGGGGAGACTCTTCCTGAACTCTTTTCTGGTTTCAGTTTGGTTTTTGGTTTCAAATCAGGATGGTCTCCACACAGGCAACACTCCAGTTCCACTCACTAAGGGAGGGAGAAATTTAGGTCAGGAGACTGGTGTCTGGGCAACTGGATGTGATTCATAAATTTGCAGGAATTGCTTTTAATCTACTACTTTTTGTTTGGTCCTGAGACTCAGACCTGAATAATCAAGCAACTCTATATTAACTTTACCCAGCAGACCTTGGAACACCTGTCTGTTTCCTGCTTTCCTCGCCAAGTATCCCTTCTGGGAAAAGCTGATTGGAAACACAGCAGGATAAAACTCATTTCTCCCCTTCTTTTGTTCCATCTGTCTGTCTTCTAATCTGGAAGAGCACTCGTTCCCTTCCCCATTACTTCTCAATGTTCAAGACTGAATTCTCCACCTGTGCTCTTGACCCCCTGCCTGCCCATCTTCTTCCAGATGTTGCTTGCACAGTAAGTCCTACTCTTTCCTATCTTTCCAGTATTTTAGATTTCTCCTACCACTGACTCTTTTTGCACAAGCAAAAAATATTGCCATGTCTTTTCCATTGAAAAACCTTTCATTCTCTCTGGCTGATGCTCTAACCGTCACTTTCCCTCCACCAGCAAACCTCCTTTGAAAAAGAAAATACCCTTCACCTACCCTCCTACTCCTATGGACTTTTTGAAGCACAGATGCAAGTTTCTAACTATAACTGCATTCGAAACTGGTTTTGTCAAGGTCTTTCATGATATACCAAGTAGTTTTACTACTCTCTGTAGCGTTGGACACTATTGACTACCGTGTGTGTTCTCAAGGCTCACTCTTAGGTCATGTCTCAGACATTCCTCTCTCATCTACAACCACTTTGATATTTTCTCAGTATTCTTTTCTGGACCCTTTCTCCCTCCCCTCAGGACTCTTTCTTTCCTATCTTCCTTCTTTTGACTGTAAATCTACTTGCACAATTTCCACTGCTACCTTCATAACTCTCAGCTTTCCAGATGCAAACACCTTTTTTGAAATCTTTGTATCTGATTGCCTCCTAGAGGTTGTATCTATAATTATGGGACATCGTCCTTGTTCTTTATCTTCACTACAACCTACTCCCAACTGAAGTCACAATGACTCCCTCTCCCTTGACAAACTTAGTCTGTTTTTATTCTGTTTATGTTGAAGAGCTGCCATCTACTCAAGATTAAGTTTTTAATATTTTCCACATAGATACTTGGAGATCTAATTAGTTAATTTTAACTGCAACTTAAAGATTGTCTGAATTCAAATCATATCTCTGTCACTTAATAGCTTTGTAACTTTAAGTTATTTAATTTCTTCACTCCTCAGTATTTTTTTTCATCTGAAAAATTAAACTTTTATAGTGGTATATAAGGTTTCTATTTCATATATCTTTACATAATGTATATATGCAGGTACATACACACGACACATGTATCTACAACATTGGTTATTACCAGACCTTTTAATTTTTGTCGGTCTTATGGCTATGAAACAGTATGAAATTGCTGTCTCAGTTTAAATGTCCAACCCCCATTAGGTTTTGTGATGGAAAAATGAATATATATTGGCCAAATGCTCAGAAGAGTGACCAGCACATAGTAACACCTCAATAAATGTCACCTATTACTCTTGTTAGTACTATTATATAGTGTTCTATTATAACGCTATAATATAAAAGTGCACCCATTTGTTTATTGATGAATATAATGTTTCTAACATTTTGCTACTAAAAACCTTGCTCCAATGTTTTCCATTCTCTTTTCCAATAATTGGTATGAGAATGGGCACATGACCAATGCTGACCAAAGGAGCATGAACCTCTGGAAGTGGTTTCCTCACTCCTAAAAAGAAGTCATAGAAACATAGTGGTCTTCTTTTTCTTCTGGATGTTGTCTGTCTGGATGAGATCCATGGAATAGCTACAATGCTCTTGCTACCAAGAAAGAGTCCAGTCTGTGATATACTAAGAATAGCAGAAGGAGAATTTGAGAGAACTGGGTTCTTGAAGACTGTTGAGCCATTATAAGCCTGGTTTGCATCCAAACCCTGGACTCAGGTGATAGAAAATGCTCATGTTAATTAAGCCAATTTGACATAAGATTTTTGTTGCTTACAGCCTAAAGAATTCTAACTAAAGTCATCCCTCAGTATCCATAGGGGATTTGTTTGAGGAGCCCTGTGAATACCAAACCTGTGGATGCTCAAGTCCCTTATATAAAATGGTGCAGAATTTGTGTATAACCTACACACATCTTCCTGTATACCTAAAATCATCTCTAGATTCCTTATAACACCTAACATGGTGAAATGATGTATAAATAGCTATAAATACAATGTGAGTGCTATGTAAATGGTTTCCAGTGCATGGCAAATTCAAATTTTGCTTTTTGGAATTTTCTGGAATTTTTTTCCAAATATGTTCCATCTGCATGTGGATGTGGAACTCACATCTATGAAAGGTCACTGTATATACTCACCAAGATAGTTTAAAAAAATTTATACTACCACTAGAAGTGTGTGAGAATTTGTATTTTTTCAATGACTTTATCAGCATTTGGTATTATGAGACCTTTTAATTTCTGACAATTTTTTGGGTGTGAAATTGTAGCTGATGGGTGTTACAGTATAAATCTCTGTGATTTGTATAATTCTCCAAACTTCAACTTATGTATATTTATTTATAATTGATATCTCATTTCTTTTTACTCTCTCATTACATTTGCTAGTATTTCCCAATGGAGTGTTGAGAAGAAGCAGTCATGGTAAAAATGGCTTAAACAAAACAGTTTATTTCTTTCTTAGACCTTAAGTATACTGGAAGCTGCAGTTTGGAGATGCCCTGGTGCTCCATGTTGTGAAGGACTCAGACTTTCCAGTTTCCCACTTCAACACCCTTGATGCATAGCAGCCTTCATGGCAGTGGTGACAGGAAGGAGGAAGAGTAGAAAGAGAAAGGACAGAAGTCATGGGCCAGATATCTCTTAAGGAAGTCTCTTGGAAGCTACCACATAAAACTGAACTTATATCTCATTAGTCTAAACTTAGAGGTAAAATGTGGAGGGATAACTAAGGTAGGGAATGCTTCTAACATTTCACTGTCATTGAATTTGCCTGCTTTTTCATAGATATGAACCATCAGATTAGGAAACTTACCTCTATTATTACCCTATTCATTGTTTCTTTCATAAGTTGGTTTTGAGTTTTATTAAATGACTGCCGCATTGATTGATATAAATTTTTTCTTTACATTGTCAATGCATTCTATCAGTGTATTTTCTAAATTTAAAGTATCTTAATATTCTCAAGATTTAAAACATATTTAGTCATGAGCTTGTTTTACCCATGTACACACATGCACAAACACACACAAGAGTGTAAATCAGCTTACTATTTCATATAGTATTTTTGCATCTATTTCATAAATGATAACCATTGATAATTTTCCTGGCTTTATTTATTAGCAGAATCATTATCAAGCTCATACTAGTTTCACAAACTTAGTTGAGGAACCTTATATTTTTTCTAAACTCTGGAAGAGTTTTATAAGAAAAGGGTAATCTATTTCTTGATAACTTGGTAAAACACACCAGTTAAAACATCTGGGTTTGTTGTTTTTCTTGTATGTGTATTTTTCTGTAATGATTATATAGGTCTATTTAGATTAATTAATTAATATAGGTCTATTTAGATTTTTAAATTTACAATGAGTACATTTTTTTAACTTACATATTTCTAGATAATTAACATTTTGTGCTTTTAAATTCATTATCAATCATTATTCATTATCATTCATTATTCATTATGTGCATTAAATTCATTATCAATAGCTTCTCCTATTTTTAACATTTCAAAAATCCTCAATATTATCTATAGTTACGGTCTTCTTTTCAGTATCTATTTATCTATCCATCCTTGTATTGCTTTTCCCTCTCCATTTTTTTCCTTGATCAACATTTTGTCTACGTTAATAGTATTTTTCTACAACTGAGTGTTTTTATTGCTCTCTCTTTTTTCTAGTTTGTTCCTCTACATTCATTTTTCCTATTTGTTATATTTTTCCTACTTTCTTCAGTTTTACTCGATTATTTTTCTAAGTCCTTGATTGTAATGTGGATCATTAATGTTTAATCTGTTAATTAATGTTTAATATGTTCAATTCCATATTAGTTAGGATATGCTGTAAGCTAATATAATGAAAGAATCCAAAGTACATTTTCAGAAATATTTTGAATAGGAGTCCAGCTCTCTGGTGATAACTTAAAAGCTTTGGGACCTGAAATCCTTCCATTTTGCTTGTCTCCCAACCTGAGGGAACTGGCCTCATGTGTAAAGTAGATCACTCAATGGCACGGCAGCATTCCGGCCCCAAATCATAACTTCACTTCCATTCACTTATATTTCATTTTCCAAACTGAGATATTTCATTTTCCAAACTGAAGACAAAAGAACCGTACTGTCATCTGCTCTGTTGGCTGGCTTGCATAGGCTTCCCTTTGCCCCCCACCACATGCACACAAGTGCATCTATGTAATTTACAAAATGAAACAATTTGTCATAGCATATAGATCTTCACCTTCAGCTCCAGATTCAAATCCTGGCTTCAAATCCAAGGCATAGCATCCAGCAAGTCATTTAAATTTTCTGAAACTTGGTGCTCTCATTTGGAAAACGAGGGTAATAAAACATACCTTCTGAGATTGCTGAAAAGTTTCAAGTAAGTGAAGCGCACAGTTCAGTGTCTGACACCAAGTAGCAGTCAGTAAAGCACACCTCTGCACACTTACAGGAAATGCCTCAGTAAACTTAGGATCATCAAATGCAGTTCCCAAGAAGTTCAGAAGAAAATGCTTTGTGATTTTCTTGTTATGTTCTTCTCTGGGGACAAAGAACATTGTTTTTTAAAGGTGACAATTCTCTAATCATAGTAAAGAGAGATAAATACTTTGTTTTCCTGCAGGGAGAAAAAGAGATGCAGTAAATGCTTAATGGGATTTTCTTCAATACCACAAAGTTGGTGGCTATAAATCTTGAACACAAGTTGAATTATCATTGACTTTATATTTCCTCAGGGTGCTTTTGACCACATCATTAAACTGTATCACCTCCATTGACCCAATTTTATCATGGAGTCCAAAGGAGTAAAGCAATACTTTACAAAGTAAAATAAGATAAGATAAAATAAAATAAAAGATTTATTCCATGAGGTCAATCAGATATCCTTGCTAATTCCTATAAATTGCTATTAATTCATTTGTGTTGCTTGGAAGAGTACACATAAAGCTAAATAAATTTTGGCTTTCTTTTATGACATATTATTTCCATAAAAGGAGGGAAGCTGTAAAGAGGTGAGCTCAGTTTTTCTTAATATTTTATTTAATATTTATCAAGAGCAATAGCTAAGAATACAATGAGAGATGTTATTCTTCACAAACTCATTTAAATGCATTTTCAACATAAAAGTTCAACAATTCCAGTTATCAGCTTTTGCCTCACGGATTGGTATACTTGAATCGTAGAATTCAAATGTCATCCCCCACCCACTACCTAAAACAAATGATTACAACACAAAACAGAAATCAGTCAGGGTATGAATTTTTCCCCCTTGACTGAGTATGAAATGAGACCTGAGAAATGTATCTTTATACAGCCCAAAGAGCAAATAATATAATTTGTGTTATATCATAAACCTCAAAAACCTCATCTAGAAAAAAAAGTCAGTTAATTCTAAAGTTAACAATATTACTGTAGGGGAGAGATGAGGAGAGACTGTGGAGGAAAGAGAAACAGAACAGAGAGAGAGAGAAAGACAGACAGAAACAGCCATACAGAGAGGGGGTTGCGAAGCAACAGAGAGGCATTGTCCCCCTACATCTAAGTGAAGTCATCTGCTCACTGGGTTTGTGTCTCTAAGATATGAATTCCAGAATGGGAGACAGAGAAAGCATGAACAAATTAACTTCACAAAATATCCGGAAACTCGTCTTAGTCAAAATTTAACTCTTCTGTCAAAACTTTTTTCTTCTTCTTAAGACTAGTGATACACAGCATTCGAAAAACCAAGGCATTTAATGTTTGCCTTCTTTTCCTTCCTTGATTTGCTTCTGGGGGAGGTGCTATCGGTCAGAGAAAGGAGCTCAAAGCCCCAAGAGGAACAAGCAGGGTGGACCCTACACAATGCCACACTCTAGATTATTAGCATCTTAAAATGAGGTTGGGTCTTTTTCCCAATCAAATGTATCTGACCTTTAAATTGGAAATACAGATTTATATAAGCAACAAAGGTGCTCTATCTTTTTCCCTTACACTACTTTTCTACTCTCAGGCATCATTAGTTGATTGCCCAAGCAAGCCAGTTTTTCCCAAACTAAAAGTTAACCTTTGTTGAATGCTCTCTTAACATAACATAAGTAGGGTATTATTGCAAATATAACTGATTGTTCCAGTAGTGATGGAGGTAGCATGAATTCAGAAAATAAAAGTATATTTTGTGGTAATATAGAAGAGGGAACACCCTGAAGGAAGCTGGTAACTTTCTTAATTTGCATTGCTCCTTTGTGCCGCTATTTGCAGCTGAATAAATAGTTTCTCTCTCCTAGCCATGATTTCCTTCTGTTCATCCCTGCAGTGCAGGCAGAGTCCTGTGTGCGACACTGCAATCTGTCACATGGCGGGATTGTAATCCCCCCACATTTGGAATTAGCCACACCAAGTGTACGGAAAGGAGAACAATATCCTCCAAGCTCAGTTAAAATGTCATGGGAAACTGTGAAAAACACACACACATAGTGTTTTGTGGGTCCATTTTTCAGCGTTATGTATTTTTAGTTTTCTGCAGCCTGCAAGTCTTAATTCAAACCAAAGAAAAATATCAATGGGCTGCATATGGTACACTCCTCAGCATCTTTAAACATATTTGAAATAAACAACATCATCCTTACAGCACTTCCGGGATTAAGCTATAGCTGCTCACATTTATAGTGCCTCCAAATCAGGGAATGTTAAGGTATTTGGAAGAACCATGGCAGGGTACTTCTCCTATCCTTCTGCAGGCTCTTTGTCAGGTCCTTCCTCATCTCCCACACCTCTAATTGATGGAGTGTCCCAAAGTTTTTTTTTTTTTTTGCAGGTCCTTCCTCATCTCCCACACCTCTAATTGATGGAGTGTCCCAAAGTCCTTACCTTGGACATCTTCTCTTATGGTCTTTCATATTTACATCCACTCCTTAGACTGGGGTCCCCAACCTCTGGGCCACAGACTGGTACCGGTCTGTGGTCTATAATGAACCAGTCCACACAGCAGGAGGTAAGTGGTTTCATCTGTATTTACAGCTGCTCCCCATCACTCACATTACCACTTGAGCTCCGCCTCCTGTCAGATCAGTGGCATTAGATTTTCATAGGAGCATGAACCCTACTGTGAACTGCATGTAAGGGATCTAGGTTGTGCACTCCTTGTGTGAATCTAATGCCTGATGATCTGAGGTGGAGCTGAGGGGGTGATGCTAGCACTGGGGAGCGGCCGTAAATACAGATTATCATTAGCAGAGAGGTTTGACTGCACAGAGACCATAATAAATCAGTTACTTGCAGACCCATATCAAAACGCTATCAGTGCAGTGAGTGGCAGGTGACAATTAAGGAGCAGTCTGAACATAAGCAACACACTTTGGGTATCACTGTCTCCCATCACCTCCAGATGGGACCATCTAGTTGCAGGAAAACACACCCAGGGCTCCCATTGATTCTGCATTATGGGGAGTTGTATAATTATTTCATTATATATTACAATGTAATAATGATAGAAATAAAGTGCACAATAAGTGTAATGCACTTGAATCATTCCCAAACCATCTCCCACTCCCACCCCTGGTCCCTGGAAAAATTGTCTTCCATGAAACCAGTCCTCAGTGTGAAAAAGTTTGGGGACCACTGCTCTAGACAATCTCATCCAGACCTGTGTCTTTAACTATCTTCTACTAACTGATGACTCCCAAATTCATCTCACTAGTGTGAACCTCTTCCTTGAAATTTAAATTGACATAACCAGCCACCTACTTGACATCTCCCCTTGGATATGTAAGAAGCAGCTCAAACTTAAAATGTGAACTATGTCCAGCAACCAATTTCTAAACTTGCTTTCCCATCTGAGTTCATGGTAACTTCATTTTTCTAGATGTTCTACCCCAAACCTCATTAGTTCCTTTCTTTTTCTTACAACCTATATCAAATCATCAGTGAATCTCATTGGCTTACCTAAAAATATATCAAAAATGTATCCATGTCTACTCACAACTGTGCCATTTGGTCCCACTGATCTCTCTGCTTTGCCCCCAACCTGCCCAAGTCTGTTCCCATCACAGTAATCAGTAATCATTTAAAATGTAAGTTAAAACTTGTCACTCTGATGTCCAAAACCTTCCAGTCACTCCTCTGTCAAAGTAAAAAAGTATAGTCCTAACCCCTCACGTTATTTTCTCTCACCTCATTGCCTTTCTGGCTCTTCCAGACTCACTGGCTCCCTGGTGTTCCTAAGAAATATTCCCCATGTTAAGACCTTTGCTGTTCCTTCTGCCTGGAATGCTCATACCTCAGGCATCTGGAAACCAGTCCCCTTATTTCCTTCAAGCTTTCTCCCAAATGTCCTGTCAAAAGTCACTTTCCCAGTGAGGTATTTTCTTACCAAGCTATTTCAATTCTGCCTCAATGCCTAGAAATTTTATATCTTCATTTTCTTTGTATTTTTCTCTTCAGCCCATATCACTGTCTAACATACTTTATGTTTAAATTTATTTTAACTTATCTTGTATGCTGACTATGCTTGTCACCAGAATATACGCAACATGAAAGCAAAGCTTTCTCTCTCTCTCTCTTTCCCTCTCTTTTTTTTATACCCAGCTCCTAAAATAGAACTAGAATAAAATGAAAGGGGGCAGAAAGAATGAAGAAATACAAAGAAAGGAAGAAACAGAGAGAAACAAACGAAGCATGAATTAAAATTTTTCCTTCAGTACTTGAAAAGTAGCCCACTCTGGAGAAATGACTTTTTTTTTTTTAAACATCTTTATTGGAGTATAATTGCTTTAAAATCATGTGTTAGTTTCTGTTTTATGACAAAGTGAATCAGTTATACATATACATATATCCCCATATCTCTTCCCTCTTGTGTGGCCTCCCTCCCAAACTTCCTATCCCACCCCTCTAGGTGGTCACAAAGCACAGAGCTGATCTCCCTGTGCTATGTGGCTGCTTCCCACAAGCTATCTATTTTACATTGTAGTGTATATATGTCCATGCCACTCTCTCACTTTGTCACAACTTACCCTTCCCCCTCCCCATATCCTCACATCTATTCTCTAGCAGGTCCGTGTCTTTATTCCCATCTTGCCCCTAGGTTTTACAGGACTTTTTTTTTTTTTTTTTTTAGAGTCCATATATATGTGTTAGCATACGGTATTTGTTTTTCTCTTTCTGACTTACTTCACTCTGTATGACAGACTTTAGGTCCAGCCGCCTCACTACAAATAATTCAATTTTGTTTCTCTTAAAGGCTGAGTAATATTCCATTGTATATATGTGCCACATCTTCTTTACCCATTCATTGGTTGATGGAAATTTAGGTTGCTTCCATGTCCTGGCTATTGTAAATAGAGCTGCAATGAACATTGTGGTACATGACTCTTTTTGAATCATGGTTTTCTCAGGGTATATGCCCAGTAGTGGGATTGCTGGGTCGTATGGTAGTTCTATTTTTAGTTATTTAAGGAACCTCCATACTGTTCTCCATAGTGGCTGTATCAATTTACATTACCACCAACAGTGCAAGAGTGTTCCCTTTTCTCCCCACCCTCTCCAGCATTTATTGTTTGTAGATTTTTGATGATGGCCATTCTGACCGATGTGAGATGATATCACATTGTAGTTATTATTATTATTTTATTTTATTTTTTTGCAGAATGCGGGCCTCTCCCATTGCGGAGCACAGGCTCTGGACATGCAGACTCAGTGGCCATGGCTCACGGGCGCAGCCGCTCTGCGGCATGTGGGATTCTCCCGGACTGGGGCACGAACCCGCGTCCCCTGCATCGGCAGGTGGACTCCCAACTACTGCGCCACCAGGGAAGTCCCGCATTGCAGTTTTGATGTGCATTTCTCTAACGATTAATAATGTTGAGCATCCTTTCATGTGCTGTTGGCCATCTGTGTATCTTCTTTGGAGAAATGTCTATTTGGGTCTTCTGCCCATTTTTGGATTGGGTTGTTTGGTTTTTGATATTGAGGTGAATGAGCGGCTTGTAAATTTCGGAGATTAATCCTTTGTCAGTTGCTTCATTTGCAAATATTTTCTCTCAATCTGAGGGTTGTCTTTTTGTCTTATTTATGGTTTCCTTTGCTGTGCAAAAGCTTTAAGTTTCATTAGGTCTGATTTGTTTATTTTTGTTTTTATTTCCATTTCTCTAGGAGGTGGATCAAAAAGGATCTTGCTGTGATTTATGTCATAGAGTATTCTGCCTATGTTTTCCTCTAGGAATTTGATAGTTTCTGGCCTTATATTTAGGTATTTAATCCATTTTGAGTTCATTTTTGTGTATGGTGTTAGAGAATATTCTAATTTCCTTCTTTTACATGTAGCTGTCCAGTTTTCCCAGCACCACTTATTGAAGAGGCTGCCTTTTCTCCACTGTATATTCTTGCTCCCTTTATCAAAGATAAGGTGGCAATATGTGAATGAGTTTACCTCTGGGCTTTCTATTCTGTTCCATTCATCTATATTTCTGTTTTTGTGCTTGTACCATACTCTCTTGATCATTGTAGCTTTGTAGTATAGTTTGAACCCAGGGAGCCTGATTCCCCCAGCTCTGTTTTTCTTTCTCAAGATTGCCTTTGCTATTCGGGGTCTTTTGTGTTTCCATACAAATTGTGACATTTTTTGTTCTAGTTCTGTGGAAAATGCCAGTGGTAGTTTGGTAGGGATTACATTGAATCTGTAGACTGCTTTGGGTAGTAGAGTCATTTTCACAATGTTGATTCTTCCAATCCAAGAACATGGTTTATCTCTCCATCTGTTTTTTGTGTCATCTTTAATTTCTTTCATCAGTGTCCTATAGTTTTCTGCATATATGTCTTTTGTCTCCTAGGTAGGTTTATCCCTAGAAATATTATTCTTTTCATTGCAATGGTAAATGGGCGTGTTATTTTTAGTTCACTTTCAGATTTTTCATCATTAGTGTATAGGATTGTAAGAGATTTCTGTGTAATAATTTTCTGTCCTGCTACTTTACCAAATTCATTGATTAGCTCTAGTAGTTTTCTGGTAGCATCTTTAGGATGCTCTATGTATAATATCATGTCATCTGCAAACAGTGACAGCTTTATTTCTTCTTTTCTGATTTGGATTCCTTTTATTTCTTTTTCTTCTCTGATTGCTGTGGCTAAAACTTCCAAAACTATGCTGAATAATAGTAGTGAGAGTGGGCAACCTTGTCTTGTTTCTGATCTTAGTGGAAATGGTTTCAGTTTTTCAACATTGAGGACGATATTGACTATGGGTTTTTCATATATGGCCTTTATTATGTTGAGGTAAGTTCCCTCTATGCCTACTTTCTGGAGGGTTTTTTATCATAAATCGGTGTTGAATTTTGTCGAAAGTTTTCTCTGCATCTATTGAGATGATCATATGATTTTTCTCCTTCAATTTGTTAATGTTGTGTATCATGTTGATTGATTTGTGTTTTTCCTTGGATTTGTGTTGTGTGGGACTCTCTGTGCTTCCTGGACTTGATTATCTACTTCCTTTCCCATATTCGGGAAATTTTCAACTATAATCTCTTCAAATATTTTCTCATTCCTTAGTTTTTTCTATTCTTCTTCTAGGACCCCTATCATTTGAATGTTGGTGCATTTAATATTGTCCCGGAGGTCTCTGAGACTGTCCTCAATTCTTTTAATTCTTTTTTCTTTATTCTTCTCTGCAGTAGTTATTTCCACTATTTTTTCTTTCAGGTCACTTATCCGTTCCTCTGCCTAGTTATTCTGCCATTGATCCCTTCTAGAGAATTTTTAATTTCATTTATCGTGTTGTTCATCAATGTTTGTTTACTCTTTAGTTCTTCTCAGTCCTTTTTAAACGTTTCTTGTATTTTTTCCATTCTATTTGCAAGATTTTGGATCATCTTTACTATCATTATTCTGAATTCTTTTTCAGGAAGACTGCCTATTTCCTTTCATTTGTTATGTCTGGTGGGTTTTTACCTTGCTCCTTCATCTGCTGTGTGTTTCTGTGTCTTCTCATTTTGCCTAACTTACTGTGTTTGGGGTCTCCTTTTCACAGACTGCAGGTTCGTAGTTCCCATTGTTTTTGGTGTCTTCCCCCAGTGGCTAAGGTTGGTTCAGTGGGTTGTGTAGGCTTCCTGGTGGAGGAGACTAGTGCCTGTGTTCTGGTGGATGAGGCTGGATCTTGTCTTTGTAGTGGGCAGGTCCACGTCTGGTGGTGTGTTTTGGGGTGTCTGTTGCCATAGTATGATTTTAGGCAGCCTCTCTTTTAATGGCTGTGGTTGTGTTCCTGTCTTGCTAGTTGTTTTACATAGGGTGTCCAACACTGTATCTTGCTGGTCATTGAGTGGAGCTGGGTCTTGGCATTGAGAGGGAGATCTCTGGGATATTTTCACTGTTTTATATTACATGGTGCTGGGAAGTCTTTTGTGGACCAGTGTCCTGAACTTGGCTCTCCCACCTCAGAGGCACAGCCCTGACATCTGGCTGGAGTACCAAGAGCCAGTCATCCACCCAGCTCAGACTAAAAGGGAGAAAAAAAAAGAAAGAAAGAAGGAAAGAAGAAGATAAAATAAAATAAAATATAATAGTTATTAAAATAAAAAAATAATAATTATTAAGAAAAATTTTAAAGGTATTAAAAAAAAATGGAAAGAAAGAAATAAGAGAACAACCAAAGCAAAAAACAAATCCACCAATAATAACAAGCACTAAAAACGAACTAAAAAAAAAGAAAACCGACAGAGAGAACCCTAGGACAAATGGTAGAAGCAAAGCTACATAGACAAAATCACACTCAGAAGCATGCACGTACACATTCACGAAAAGAGAAAAAGGGAAAAAATATATATATATCATCGCTCACAAAGTCCACCTCCTCAATTTGGGACGATCCATTGTGTGTGTTCAGGTATTCCACAGGTGCAGGGTACATCAAGTTGATTGTGGAGATTTAATCTGCTGCTCCTGGGGCTACTGGGAGAGATTTCCCTTTCTCTTCTTTGTTTGCACAGCTCTTGGCGTTCAGCTTTGGATTTGGTCCTGCCTCTGCGTGTAGGTTGCTTGAGTGTGTTTCTTCCCCGCCCTGACAGGACGGGGTTAAAGGAGCAGCTAATTCAGGGGCTCTTGCTCACTCAGGCCGGGGGGAGGGAGGGGTACGGAATGCGCTGGGCCCCTGCAGCAGCAGAGGCCGGCATGACATTGCATCAGCCTGAGGTGCGCCATGTATTCTCCAGGGGAAGTTGTCCCTGGATCACGGGACCCTGGCAGTGGCAGGCTGCACAGGCTCCCAGGTGGGGAGGTGTTGATAGTGACCTGTGCTTGCACACAGGCTTCTTGTTGGCTGCAGCAGCAGCCCTAGTGTCTCGTGCCCATCTCTGGGGTCCACGCTGATAGCTGCGGCTTGCTCCCGTCTCTGGAGCTCCTTTAAGCAGTGCTCTTAATCCCTTCTCCTCGCGCACCAGGAAACAAAGAGGCAAGAAAAAGTCTCTTGCCTCTTCGGCAGTTCCAGACTTTTTCCCGGACTCTCTCCCCACTAGCTGTGGCGCACTAGCCCCTTCAGGCTGTGTTCACACCGCCAACCCCAGTCCTCTCCCTCCGATCCGACTGAAGCCCGAGCTTCAGCTCCAAGCCCCCTCCTACCCCGGCGGGTGAGCAGACAAGCCTCTTGGCCTGGTGAGTGCTGGTCGACACCGATCCTCTGTGCGGGAATCTCTCTGCTTTGCCCTCCACACCCCTGTTGCTGCATTCTCCTCCGCGGCTCTGAAGCTTCCCCCCTCTGCCACCTGCAGTCTCCACCAGAGAAGGGCCTTCCTAGTGTGTGGAAATCTTTCCTCCTTCACACCTCCCTCCCACTGGTGCAGGTCCTGTCCCTATTCTTTGTCTCTGTTTATTCTTTTTTCTTTTGCCTTACCCAGGTAAGTGAGGAGTTTCTTGCCTTTTGGGAGGTCTGAGGTCTTCTGCCAGGGTTCAGTAGGTGTTCTGTAGGAGTTGTTCCACATGTAGATGTATTTCTGATGTATTAGTGGGGAGGAGGGTGATCTCCACGTCTTATGCTTCCACCATCCTGAAGCTCTTCTCCGGGAAATGACATTTTATTTTTAATTTGGGTGTACTTTTCTTCACTTTTGCTCTTTATGAGAATATGCATGCAGTTTTTAAATTACTCTATTAAATTTCATTTTATTTGTTTCTCTACTTCCCTCCTTTTGTCTTTCTCTCATTTGTTTTTTATCTGCCTCTCACCAGCATCTCTCAAAATATCCAGTGAAAGATTTTGGAGGATGAGGAGGGGAAAGGGAAGTACAACATGGAAAATGGAGCCAGAGGAATGAGATTAGAATGGCGTAGTAAACACACACACACACTGATTGGTTTTTTCCACTAAGGGAAGCCTCACTGGCAGTAAACCATATAATAAGTCCCAAGTGTCATGTTGTTCTATTTCTAAATCTAGTATAAAGTCACGGTTTAAAAAAGTATATTTTTAATAATCCCTAATGTTGAAAGCACTGGAGTCATTTGTTGTGTGTTGAAATGGAAACCACAAACCGATAGAATGAGCAAAGAACCAATTCTTAACACCACTGTGTCCATTCAGGGGGGCTCAAAGAATGACATGATAGATGAATAAAAAAAAGGAGTGTGGAATTTATAATTATTAATGTGAATATTTAAAGTGTAGTCACCATTTGACAACATAGAATATTGATGTAAAAGTGGAGTAATTCAACTTCTAACCCTTAATCCAGAAAATCAAGTTCTTTTTTTTTAAATTTTCTTATATAAATTTTTAAAAATAGAAATATAATTGGCTTACAATAGTAAAGGTGTTTCAGGTGTGCAACATAGTGATTCAATATTTTTATACATTACAAATGATCACCACTATGTCTAGTTACCATCTATCACTATATAGTTATTACAATGTTATGGACTGTTTTCCCCATATTGTACATTACATCCCTATAACTTATTTATTGTATTTTATTTATTTATTTAACATCTTTATTGGAGTATAATTGCTTTTCAATGGTGTGTTAGTTTCTGCTGTATAACAAAGTGAATCAGCTGTACATATACATATATCCCCATATCTCTTCCCTCTTGCATCTCCCTCCCTCCCACTCTCCCTAACCCACCCCTCTAGGTGGTCACAAAGCACTGAGCTGATCTCCCTGTGCTATGCGGCTGTTTCCCACTAGCTATCAGTTTTATATTTGGTAGTGTATATATGTCCATGCCACTCTCTCACTTTGTCCCAGTTTACTTTTCCCCCACTCCATGTCCTCAAGTCCATTCTCTAGTAGGTGTGTGTCTTTCTTCCCATCCTGCCCCAAGGTTCTTCATGACCATTTTTTTTTTTTAGATTCCATATATATATGTGTTAGCATACGGTATTTGTTTTTCTCTTTCTGACTTACTTCACTCTGTATGACAGACTCTAGGTCCATCCACCTCACTACAAATAACTCAATTTCATTTCTTTTTATGGCTGATTAATATTCCATGTCATTTCTTCCTTATCTATTCACCTGCTGATGGAAACTTAGGTTGCTTTCATGTCCTGGCTATTGTAAATAGAGCTGCAATGAACATTGTGGTACATGACTCTTTTTGAATTATGGTTTTCTCAGGGTATATGCCCAGTAGTGGGATTGCTGGGTCATATGGTAGTTCTATTTTTAGTTTCAGAAAATCAAGTTCTTTACTATTATCTCCCTTAATCCTATGTTTTGAAGACTTATCTGGGTAAATTGCTCCAAATAAATACAAGCTCTTTCAAGTTTATAGAATAGCTAGTATAAAGTTAGTGAGTAAAAAAAGAAATTGTTAGAAAGAATATTCCTTTTTTTCCTTCAAAATGTGCAGTGCATATATTGCGTTAACATTTAATATTTAATTAATTAGTTAACATTAATATTTAATTTAACATTTAATATTTAATGCTTATGGTCACCCTCATTCATTCAAAATATAGTTACTGAGCACCTACACCTATTGTTCATCAGTAAATTAGCTTACAAGGAACTATTATTTATCAGTGTGTGGCCATTAAACTCATACTATAGTATATAATTGCATAAAAGTTGTAGTAAATGCTCTAAAGTGTCCCTCTGTCAAGGTAAGTGTTCATCACAAATATGGACAAAATATGTTGGTGACTATTCCAAACTCTAATGGTTGGTTTATCCCAGAAATGTTTGCATTTTGCAGACTGGAAAAGTTAAAAGATACTGATTTCGAATAGTGTTTTTAATACATAAAATAATGCATAGCATTATATAGGAAATACATTATATTGAAATAGTATCAAAATTTTAAGAAAATATTTGTGATAAATAATGTTTCTTTATTTAAACATTAAGTAAAAAACAGGATCTAGCACTTGGTCTTATAAACACCATAATTTCAAAATGGTGATGATTATAAAATTTCTAGATACCTACAATACATGAAAATATGGCCTTATGAAAATACCTGTGATTTCTATTGGGGACAAAGTCATAGATATTGCTTACAATAATGTGGTTGGTTTCCTAAATTCATAAAAGAAGGAAATGCTGAAATTTGAATTACAGTTCAGTAAAAATAAAAATGTATTTTTTTCCCACTAAATTTACAACTCCCCTTGAATTCTAATACCTCTTTAGGGTGAGTGGTCCTGATGTAAGGGTGCCTGGTTTAGCACCACTCCTGTGTGGTTTTAGTGCATCAAAATAGGGTTTTTTGAGCCTGTCAAATCACACTTATATTTTTCTTTTCCTCCTTGAGAATTGATGTTTGGATTAAAAAATATATATCCCTTTTGTAAATATTAACTGTTACCTTTACCTGTGATAGATATTCGCCTATCTCAGGGTAGCACATCCATACATATACTCATGTTTCTTTCCGTATTTCCCCCCAGGTCCTCACTAAAAATGTTAGTCTCCTGTGCATCCTCCAAATTAGTTAGCAGAAAGCATTTGCTTAAATAAAATTCTCATTTGTGATGCTTAATCAAAAGTGGAATGTTTCCCCCCAGCTTTTTCCAACTTGACACAAGAAATAGCTTAAAGTATTTTCAATGAGACTCATTAGGTGGCTGCTGATTAGTTGCGGGCTGCTTGTTTGGGGTGATTGATGTTCGCTTCTGGAGTGCCAGGAGAGGGAGCTTTGCCAAATTTAGAAATCGTCCCACCCTCACAAGGATCTGTAGTTTTGAACAGAAAAAAAAAAAAATGAGTCTTTGGGTGTTTAAATGGGTTTGCTCTTGGCAAAATATATCTCAAAAGGCTTCCTGGAGATCCTATAATTCTTAAAAATTAAACGTGATGACTTCAATATCTCAAATTGTATTAGAACTTTCAGAGTGTTTTTGCTTTCAATGAAAACTAATCTCTTGGCAAAATATGTATGGGCTTAAAGCAAACCTGGGATGTGTATTTGCTACGTTGAGATCTTCAGGACCCAACCCAGATTCTATGTCATTAATGCAGGGTTTATTTGGATCACAAAGAAATACCCCAGAATTAGAAAGCTAGTGTATCTTCTTAATTTTACCTCTGATAGTCTGCAGGGCTTGTCACTTAATTATAAGGGTTTTATATTTCTTTGATTGTAAAATGCTCCTTAAAAGGTCTGATACTAACTCAATTTTCTTTAGGCAGCTCATTGAGAAATCAAAAGGGAGAGGATTTTCAGCACATACATCAGGGAAAGATGGAAGTTGAAATCGAATGAATACTCTACAACATTTAATTTTAAGTCATTCATGTCCTGAACACCAAGAGTATACAAAGTTCTAATTGGTACTTTGGGATATAACTTAAATATGTCACAGATATCTTTCCAATTTATTTATCTAGGATTGGGTCCATTTAAAATATTTAATGCTTATGGTCACCCTCATTCATTCAAAATATACTTACTGAGCACCTACAATATCATGGCATTATGCCAGGTAAGCCAAACATAAAAATGGCTAAATCATGGGCCTTACTTGCTCTTTCTATTTTAAGGTAGTTCCCTTCCATCTCTAAATGTTATATCCTTGTCCCTTGGAATCAGATAGGAACTACTGAATAAAATTAAAGATACTCTTAGTATTTCTACATTGTTTATTTCATAAGCTAATATTAAAGAAGTAAGCTTAAGAAATTATTTCTCATTTTTATAGAATGTTATAGAATTTTTATAGAATAGAATCAGTATTGGTGTAAGTCAGAGACTGAAAGAAAAAATTTTTATAGAATCTTAGTATTGGTGTAAGTCAGAGACTGCAAGAAAAAATATTTTACCTACTAGAACACTTTATACTAAAAAGTTCTTTCTCAGTGTGTTAGCATTTTTCCACCGCAGTCACTGGTAACTTCTACATTCTGAAGGAGGAAACTATCAAGCAGGAAAATGAGTCAAAATTTTAATAAATTCAGTTCTTATAAGGAGTTTGCCAATGAGGGCAAAAACCTTGAGAGGAATACTGTACTATTGAGAGTTGGTATACTGCTGCTTTATTTAATCATGCTTCGCTTTGAGTTATTTCTTATCAAGAGAGTTAATTAATAATTACAGTATTCAATTCAGCCTTAAAAAGAGTCATTAGCTCACTCATCCAAGAAAGACCGACACACTGTTCTTTACTGTGTATGAATTCTTGTTTATACCACACAATGATACTCTCCCTTCTCTAACAGGCTAAAACACTGTGAAAGGAATTATGGGTGAAAATGATTTTGGAAATGCTTAGAATGGATCCCAGACATATAGACCAAAAAAGAAAAATAAAAGAGGAAAGGGAGAAGCAGAAGACTAGGTCATGGGAAAGAAATGATGGAAATAAAATAGGAATACATGGAAGGCATGATAATTGGAGAAAAGTATTGCAAAAAACAAAAACCAAAACGAAAAACAACTACTATTAAAATTTTCAAAGTGTCTGGAATTAAGTAGTAAAACAAATGATGGAGCTTGAACAAAATTAATTTGGGCTCTGTTGACTCTTACAGACTTAAAGAAGTCTTATAGGACTGGAAGAAATTAAGGCGATTAAAGTTTAGGAGAAACAACTTTTAGTGCCCCTTTTGTGAAAAAGTATTTGAGGAAACCATTTTTTTAAAACTAGATTAAAAAAAAAAATAGCAGTCGCAGTGCTTTTAGAATAGAAGACCATTAAGAGGGTGAGAAAGCAGTGGGGGGACAAAAGAGCCTGTGTCTCAGTAGCTTTTGAAAGTTGAATTGTTTCAGGGAAAGAGTCTAAATGAAGTTCACTTCCAACTTCATTATGAAAAAAAGAGAGAGTAGGTATGGGTTTGAGGAGGCTCTGAAAATACTGTGTGCTTTAAAATGAATTCAGTTTCAGTTAACATTGGGCCACTATAAAAAAGTGATTAATTTGTTACTTGTATAGGATCTTAATTTTTAAGTTAAAGGAATGCAAACTCCATTTATCAAATCATCGGCTGTGAAAGTATATATATGACATGTTTTACATTGATACAACCTACATTGATACAACCTACAGTTTTACTCCATTGTTTTCCTGCTCCTTGTTTACTTCTATTCCTTCCTATAATTTTTAGAACTAAAAAAAAGTCTCCTGTAAACACACACGCACAAAGGGTTCTCTGTCAAAGGGTTTCTCAAGTACAAAGGGAAAGAAAATATGACAGAGAGCATATTAAACTTAACTTAGATCCATTAGAAAATTTCCATTAATTTTTCAGGGTCATTTCATCAGCTTTCCCACAGCACTTCTGGGTGCTGGCCCTGTAGAGTGGCTATTATTTTGAGTGTATCAGTCTCCTACAATGTTTTGTTCTCCTTTTATGTATTATGTGATGAACATGAAATGGATTAAGTGCACGGAACTTTATCAGCTGGGAGGGGGAATTTTAATTACTTCTCCCAGAAAAGAAATCCAACTGAGTGCATTTTCAGGGACAGTCACTGGTGTCCTAGTCTGGGATTCTATAAAGAAGTGACACAGATGATCCACAAGCCAGCTTTCTCAGAGCTCTGTCTCCCAGGGATCTGCTTGAGCCAGCAACTTGCCTTGCCCTCTTGGACAGTCCCATTTCTAAAGGAATGGCATCTAAACTAAGTCAAGTTGGTGTCCTGTCAATCTCAAGGATTGGGGAGGTTATTAGCATAGTTGTTGCTTTGGGTAAGGTTGCCAAGAATTTCGTGTGCTTACTTTTGATCATATCACATATATTAGGCTTAAATCCATGTTTTCTATGGATTTGAACATTAAGAGCAAAGGCTTATTTAAGGGAGTGGGTTTCTGGCTAGAGAGTAATTTCTAGGCCAATTTACTCATTATCCAAGTACAGGGAAGTTAGAAGTTCATCTTGTTTGATGTGAACATTTTTACATCATCCCTGGAGTGAGTCTTTTCACTTAGGCTCAACATTGAAGCTCAAACAAGGAACAACTGACACAAATTCTAAACCAAGAATGTTCTTATGTGCAGTGGACAAGAAACATGAGAAGTTTACCCCACTCCTTGCTTGCTCAGTCTTCACTGAGGGAAACTTTCCTCTGACACAAAAAGCTGTCTGTTTCTTTTCAAAATCAATTTCCCTCAGTGTCTTTCCCACCCTCATATTTATAATTACATCTGGTTCATTAAGACATGGAAATAAATAGAGGGTGTGCTGTTTTTCTCAGGAGGAAGGCGACCCCGTGAGATGTGTAAACACTGTTCTCTCTTTGTTCCCACCCTTGCCTTGCAGTGAGGCTCTGATAGTTAACACCTCTTTTGTAGTACGCAGCTTCTCCACTCATAATTTGGCCTCCATCCCTATAAATCATAACTCCTAAGATGAAACATAAAATAAGGTCTGTGGAGTTCTGGTCTATGAAGGAAAGCATTCTATAGAGGGATACATTCTATATAGCAGGGATGCAGGGTGAGCAGATATTTGAGAAGATGTCTATGTATTTTGTTAATTTCAAACGTGGTTTTCCAGTGGAATAAGGACACCCATAAGCTGTCTTGCAATCCAAGAACTGTTGGACAACAGTCACTCAACAATTCACACAAATATTAGGCCTATTATTTGATGATTGTGGGAGTGAATGGACGAATGGCCTCAGTCAAAATCTGAGCTCAGGAGGAAGTTTGAGGTGGCCTGAGGACTTTCTCTGCCAACCCATCCTGAGATAGATGATCCAGAGAGAAACAGAGACTGAAGAAGACAAAGGCAGAAGAAGATGGAGAGATCCCCTCCCCTCAACTCTGGGCAGCTAGGAATTAGGTGTCACAAAACGCACATCATTCATACAGTCCTGAGCCCTTGTACCTGTGAGGACAGATTTCAGCAATTTTCAGCTCTTAGAAACACACATCCTGGAGGACGGCAGGCCTAAGGTAACATTAGTTTTATTCCCACCTTAGCAGTCCTGTGACCCAGGCTGAACACGATCTAAGAAATGCGAGTTCATCACATTTATAACACAGCTGTGCATAAAATGGGGCCAAGGCTTCACACATCCCAGTCCCAGCCTCTCTCTTTGGAGGTCTTTTCTCCTGTTCTCATATCTTCACCTTTGGTCCCACCCGCTACTCCCCTGAGCCATCTCAACAACAGCAGGACCACGTCTTCCCACATGGAAGACCTTTTGTCCAGTGGAAGAATGCTGCATATGCCATGACTTTGCTTTTTTGTTCCGAGATGTGGAGATATAAGGTGACATAGCTTTCTTGAATTGAATTGTACAAGAGGGTGGATAGTTTCAGAGACATGTTACCCAAGACAGACTCTTTTTAATAGACAAGAGAGGAGGAGAGTATTTGGACTATGCTACAAAATGTATAGCATGACCTTGCTTGTGAGTCAAGGGCAGTGGGCTCCGGGGGGGTGGGGGGCGTGTGGGGGGCAGTGGGCAGTGTTGGAAGGAGGTTACAGCTCCCTCAGCCTTTATAATACAGACCAGACTTGAATCCACACAGCATCGTGGCAGCAGTCATTGTGGTTTTGTTTTGCTCTCCAGCCATTTCTGATTTTCACAGGGAAGAAGTGTTTCTTTGATGGGTGGGGCCTTCCTCTTTTCTGAATCTTGGGCCATGTATTGCTCATCAAATAGTTGAAGAGATGGAAATGTTTAGATTTTGCTCAGTTTTCATCAAAGAGTTGAAGCTATCCAAAACCTGAAAAAGCCTCCTTGTTCTTACAAAATGGGTTTGTTTCAGGAAGAGCTGGGAATTTTCAGCAAAGGATGAGTAAAAGGTGACATATTAAGGGGCCTTCTTTTTGAGCTTTCCTCTCCCCAGATCCAAAGTTTCCATCACAAAAACCAGTCTTTTATTAAGTCAGATATTTTCAGAAATATTCTCAGCGTGATCCTAGTGTATGCCTTGGGTAACAGGTAACAAGGTACAAAGTCAAATCTCTTTGTCCTTCTCTTTTGCATCCTGATATTTAAATAGGTAAAGAGGCTATAGGGACTCTTCAGCAAAATTTATGGAGATCCTGTACAAAGATAAGAAAGGTAAAAATAGGATGTCTGGTTTGCACAGTTTCTAAAAACACTTATTTAAAGAATACTATATTCTAAATCAGGGTAATACATTCTGGGTTATTTGAAGATTGAAACACTGATGGAGCCATGATATCACATAAATTTCTATCCTGAGACTCATTCACTTCTTGGCCTTTTGAATCATTTTGTCATACAATTCCTGCTACTCTCTCAGGGAATAGGAAGGAGTAGGTACAGAAAGGGAGATGGCGTAGTTGAAAAAAGCAAATTCCTGCTGACAAAGTCAGCAGAAAGGAAGTGTCTACAGTGGGATTGGGAGAATGGAGAATTCAACAATGATGGATACGGGATTGTGAGCCTCTAATAGAAAAAAAACAATTAAGCTGGAAATAAAATTGCAGTATAAGTGTTTTTCCAGAAATCTTTAATAGAAGACTAGAAAGTAAGAGTCATAGCGGGTAGAGGAGTTTGACAAAAAGAACTGGGAGGGCAAGAGAGCCTTCAAGGCTATCTTTGCTCACTTAGCTCTGCAAGGCCCTGGAAAGTTGGCAAGTACAGACTAATGGCTTGTTTGAACAGAAAAGGTTTTCCTGCTTCAGAGCCCTCTTCTTCCTAGCCCCATCTCAATTTCTGAAAAAAAATCAAAATCACACTTAGTAGTTCTTTTAGTTATTACAAAAGCTGTGTTCATTGCACTGATTTAGACCAAAGTTATCAGACCCCGTCCGAAATTTCCTGGTGAAGAAACAAAGTCCTGTGACTTTAGGTATACAATTAAGGGAAAATGAAGATATGGTAATAAAAGTGGTTCAAAATCCAATTCAAGTCCTTTAAAGGCCCTCAAGGTTTAGCAAGATGGTGTAGCCTTAAAAAATGCAAAGACTTTTTTTTTTCCTTCACACTTCAGCCAGAACTGTGGCTATTCTAAAAGGGGAAATAATTGTTTGGTAAGAAGTTATTTTCTTTGCCATGAAATCAAGTCAAGTGAAATTACAGTTCTGTATAAGGAATGGAATCCCTCTAACACACGTGTTGTTGGTTTTGTATGTTGTATACCCCAAATATTTGAGTAACTTCATTCATGGACTCCTGACTAGGTATGCTGCTATTTGCTAAAGTATGGCAACATTAAGTTGGAATATTTTAACTGGAACTATGAGAACAAGAAAATGTCTGGCAGGTAAACGCACTTCTTTTTCTCTTCATTAAGAAAAGGAAGGGGGGTTTGAGAGGGGAAAGGTAACCCTGATGCTCGCCACACTAAGAAACCTGAGTAGGAGCTCAATGTCTGATTACACCTGCAATCATGATGCCTTTGTCAGTGTACCACTGAAAGGGCCATGTTTGAATGTGATGACTCTGAAGATCAGAGTCAAAAGGTATGGGCATCAGTCTACATTTTTAGCAGATAAAACACTGGAGTTCTGCTTATGTATTACAAGCACTGCCAAATTTCTTACTATCCAACAATTCTCCTCAATAACATGTAGAAGAAGAGGTGTGAAAATTAATGGTACAAAATAGCTCACCCTTGACCTCGGTAAATTAAATGGATGCAGACCTATATTCAGGAGGCCCATAATTCATTCCTGTGGGCAAGCACATTCATACCCATCTATTTTTTCATGCATCTGGTAAAGAGTATTGAATATCTGAAACCTTAGATGAAAAAATTGTGTGGGGGGTGGAGGAGGCTGCAGGATAATAATCCTAAGGGCTAATGAGGCAAATAAGATTAGTTCTTGCCCTGAAGGCTAGTAGTAGAGATTCTGTATTAGTTTCCTAGGGATGCCATAATAAAAGATCACAGGCTAGGTGGCTTAAGCAATGGCTATTCATTTTCTCTTGGTTCTGGCGGCTGGAAGTCTGAGATCAAGAGTTGCAGGTTTGGTTTCTCTTGAGGCCTTTTTCCTTGGCTTACAGATGACCATCTTCTCACTGTGTCCTCACATGATCTACATGATCTTTGCTCTGTTTGTGACCACATTTCTGGTGTATCTCTGGGTGTCCAAATTTCCTCTTCTTACGAAGACACCAATAAGATTGGATTAGAGCCCACCCTAATGGTCTCACTTTAACTTAATCACCTCTTTGGGACTTTATCTCCAAATACTTCACATTCTGAAAAACTAAAGTTTAGGACTTCAACATATGAATTTACTGAGGTGACACAATTCAGCCCACTATAGATATTTAGACAGATAAATATAAAAGTGCAACATAATATTAGTGGCAAAATAATATAAAACTGAATGGGCGATTGGAAAAAATGTCAGTTCTATCAAGTGGCCTCAGAAAGGAGGTAAATTTTAGATCAACTCATGAAGACTGTCCAAGCAAGGGATGGATGGTAGGTGGGTGGTATATGGAGTTCAAGAGAAGAAAGGACATTTGGGGAAAACATTGTAAGCACAAGAGGATGTATAAATACAGGCATGGAGTTAGGAAACTGGATTTTACAGAAGAAGGTCAGTCAAAGGGGGCAAGAGACAAGTTTGAATGATAAGCAAGTGTCAGATCACCCCAAGACTTAGACACTAATGCCTTAGAGTCATGACAGCACATTCTGGAATTAGTCAGACATAAGTCCAAACTGTGGCTCTTCCTCTTCCAAGTATTACCTTGTTCACATTACTTAATTATTTTTCCTTCCATTTCTTTATCTATAACACACTATCTCTATGGAATAATCAATCAGTCAGTCATCCCAGTATCAGGATCCTTTGTGCTTAGCTCAGTGTTTTGCACATAGTACCTCTTGAAGACCCATTAACTACCATTATTCTTCTGCATTTAAAGAGTTGGGACTTTATTCTGCAGGATATTTGGAGACAATGAATATTTTTAAGTGGAGAGGTAGTATGATCCGATCTTAAAAATCATTCTGGTAACTGTGGATCATGGATCAAAAAGGTGAAAGGCTGGAAGGGAGTAAAAGTATCAGTTTGGAATTTCTTGCAATATCCATGTAAGTGACCAAAGAACATAATCATAGGAAATTCAAGTGAAGAAGAAAAGGAAATAGACTTGAAAAATATGAGAACAACTTGATAGAATTTGATCGGGGGGTTAAAAACAACAGAAATTTAGGATGATTTCCAGATTCTTGGTTCAGAGAACTAGGTGATCCATCACTTAGGAAAGAATAAAACACAACCAGGTTTGGAGAGCAAGCTTATGAATTCAATTTTGGGAATGTTTATCCACCGTACCACTCATGATGACTTCCATCCTTCCTTTCCAAGCTTCAGTTCCATATGATCCATTGTAGTCTTTCACTAGAGTCTTTCTTTGAAAATTCCCTCAACAGCTTTGCCATTCTTCTGTCTATCAACTCACATAAGAAAACACCAGCCATAGTTAAAAATGCATCCTCAGAGTAGAAAGTGGCTTTAAAAATGTCCACAACTGTGATGACTGGTCTTGCTTCAAAATTACAACTACAATCTGTAGTATTGCCCAGAAATCCTACTTTATTTTCCTTGTCAATTTGCCTTCCATGACTATTTCAATCATTCCTTTTTGCTCAAACACATCTTCTCCAATCCTCACTTTCAGCTGATAAAACTTGTTTGATGTTTTACCTAGAAGTTGGAAGCAACCAGAAGCCAGTGTCCTCATCTTCCCACCACAAAATCCATTCTATCTGTATCTGTCACCATAGACTCTGCCTTTCCTCCAATCACAATGAACAAGGTGTCTCTGCTCCCTCTGAGACCAACTCCTTCACTTGTGCACTGTATTCCCATCCCCTCTTAAATATGTAAAGCCTTTGCTCTTGCATTGAATCCTGCTTTCTTCTTTAATTTCTTCTATTGGATGATTTCCATCAGTGGACAGACAGGATGTAATGCCTCATCTTTAAAAAACAGCCTCTCTCTTGACACCAGCTTTTCCTTTCAGCTTCCACCTATTTCCCTGATCCACTTTATGGCAAAACTTCTCGGAAGAAATGTGACCTTCTGTCTCCTCCTTTCTCTCCTAACTTACTGGATGCTCCTTTCCTTCAGTCGACTGCTCTTCCCTTCAGTCCGCAGACCTCATCTCTTCAATTCTACACCCTCTTCCTTATGTGACTCCACCCAATCTCACTTTTTAAAGCAATATCTTTCTTCTGATAAAGCTCTACTTCCAGTCTCTTTTTTGAGTTTCTGACTTGTATACCCAGTTATTCACTCAACATCTTAAACTCAGCAGATACAAACCAGAATTCTGGACATCCTCCCACCCCACATTCAGCTCCTTCATTCACCCAGACCCTCAGGCAATTTCAGAGTCATTCTTGACTTTTTGCTTTCTCTCATAACCTATGCCTAAATCCACCAACAATTCCAAATCCACCAACAATTCCTAATCATGTTGTCTTCAGGGTGTATCTCAAAATGCATCACTAGACATGAAGCTGATAATAGAATTATTAATGGTAGCTTACTATTGTCTAATTATTGGTGACCATCTCCTACAACAAAACAAATAAACAAACAAATTTGCATGTGTTCTGCTATACAATTGGAGTAGGTATGTAAAAGAGATAATACCTTTATCCTTATTGTTCTGTCATTATGAAGTTCGGCTTTTGCAATTCAATCTATTCTCCGTACTCAAAAAAGTCACCGCCACTTAAAATAGATGTATTCTAACAATGGAAATGCTTTTTTAAAAAGGAAAAAAATGAAGGAGATTTAGTATGTTTATCATTATTAGTCAATGAATGCAATAATCCTAAACTTACTGTTTTTGACAATGATATTTCAGGAAAAGGGATATGTAATAATCTTGCACTCATAGAACTGAAGTCCCCCAGTTTTCACTTTTTTCCTAGATAAATGCTGATTTCATTGTGCATGTTAAACCACAGTATAGGGATAAGCAAATTCAGAAGTCCGACTCTTTATTTCTATATGAATGTTCTGTTTGAAATCTCTGAACAACATTTTGGCAAAAGATAACAACATTTTCTTTCTGGCCCTTATAAAGCAAAGGTTAATTATCATTCACATACTATAGAATCAGTGTTTTCCACACAGAATTACTTTAAAAAATATGAACAATTTCCTTTGACAACCACATCTTTTCTTAGGCTAAAGGCATACATTTTACTAACAAAAAAAAAACTCCTGACACTTTTCTTTAAAACAGTAATAGCAAACAGAAAGGGTCAATTTAAATCATACTTCAGCCAGCACTGGTGATTATTGTGTTGTTTCCAATGTTGCTACAATAGCAGAAACCATGTCTTACTGGTGTGGTGTTCATATTTTCTCTTTTAGAGGCTGAAGAGTTAGTTGTTTCTCTTATCATTGAAAACTATTATTGACATGACAGCTGAAATAATTAAGAATGATTATTTGTGCATCCAAGGAGAAAAACAAATTATTTTGTCTAAAATTTGTTATATGGAAAATGTTCATATCATACCAAGATACACTGTCAGCCTGGAGATTAGCTGATCAAGATGGTGCCAGATTTAAAATTATTAGTAGTTCAGAGGCAGAACATGTGAGGTGCTTCAGCAATGGAGAAATTACAAGGAGGCACCTGAATATTGAGGTAAGAAATTAAAGAAAAAAAAACAGTAATGATGATGTACTAGATGTATTTTCCCTGTTCTCTTCATCCTTGAGGGTATTTCAATGATTGGATATGGAAGGAAATCACAAATTGCATTTATAATTGTGAAATTGTAATTCAGTGATGAGCCCATGAATGTATTATGTTCCTTTTTCATACCAAGGCATTTCTTTAGTTTTTGTGTTATTATGGTTTAATTCAAAAGTGTAGTCTTTGTTAATATAACATGCAAACAGTTAGGTAGTAGAAGATGCACAGGGGTGACTTGGAATTTGAAAAAAGAAGAGATAATATATGAATGTTTTGGATCCTGTGGGACAAAAAAGCATTTGGACACATAGTTTCAAAGGGAGCCAGGATATCTGTCTGTTCTGGGCAACCAGGTGCAGAATAATAATCCAGAGCACCATCTAAGCAACAGTGGACATTAGAGCCCCAGGCAACCTATATACCTACTTATATAGAGCAACGATGTTTTCAAGTTAGTGGGATGGCCAAAGGAGAGGGAAGAGACCTTTCCCAGCTGAGGGATTCTAGTGGGAAACTGTTTTAAGTAAAAGTGACTGTCAACTGGTGTTACTTTCTGATGAAGCAAAGAATTGGCTTTATAGCAGCACTGGCATCTCTTACAATCTCCCGTGCTTTGATAAATCTACACCACCAGGTGAAATAATCTTGTTGTTCTCTGATGACACGATCTTGTGCTCTCTTTCCCTCTTCCTTTCTCTCTCTTATCTCTTTCCCCTTCCCTTGCTCCCTTCTCTCCCTTCTTTCCTCTCTCCATTTATCTAATCATAATTATTATCTATCTAATTATCTATCTAATCATAATTTAAATTTCAAAGTGTACAGTGGACGTCAAGATAACTAACCCCAAATATTGGGGCAGTGATCTTATCGATGTTCTTCAGAAGATAGCTATCCTAGCTACTCCCAAAAGCCTTCTCTCCAAGAAAGGCCTCAATTACACTTAGCTGCCTGCTGATTTTTATACCTGCTTCTTAAAGGTTTCTGGGTGTTGAAAGGAAGGGGGAAATGGTGAGATTTTTTTTTTAAATCTAATAAATCGATGTTAAAAGAATTTATTTCAACCTGCCAAGTTTCTAAGAAAGATGGGGTAACATTTTATAGTAGGCAACAAATTATATTATTTCCCTGGTGTTGCTTGTGATAGTCACATTACTTCCCAGCAACTCTCCAGGTATTCCTGTAGCTGTGAGGTGGAATTCCATAGCAGCTTAGACACTCCATTATAATTTATAGTAATATGAATTAATATCCATTTACTGTGACATGTTAATGAGAAAATACATGTGGCAGCTTCCTGTATTCTCTTACTTTAGGGAACAAAGAAAACGTTGCACAAAGTACCATCCATATTCCTTGATTATTCACAATGAAAATTTACTGAACTGTCATTTTACAGGCAAATAATCTGAGGTTACCAAAAGCTAAGGACACAATAACAAATGATGAAATACTGGCAACTTGGTCAAAATCCCTCAATTGATCACATCTATCAAACAGTGGAGAAGGAGCAAAGCAGACTAGATAAAATGTTTCCAGGATATATTTGATCACAATGACTTGGGTACATTTTATGTATCTTTTTCATGGCTCTAGCTTTGCATTCAGTAGCCAAGAGCTTATACATCTCCTTCCTATATGCTCCTACCCTATTGACATACATCACACCGGTGACTTGATTTGGCCAATGAAATGAGAGCAGAAGTAACAATGTGGCTTTGTGTTTCCATCTGCCATGGACTGAGCAACCTAGACTGGGGCTGTTCAATCAACCCTGAATAAGTAAGAGATGGAGCAGAGAGGTCTCACATTTGGGCCAACCCACAGTGAATATGTAATAAGAACAAGCGGTAAACACTTGTTGTTTTAAATGACAGATGATTTGGGGTCATTCATTACTGCAGCTCAGCTTGGCATATGGTAACTAACACACATTATTTCAGAGATGAAAATTTTCTCCATCTGAAAAAAAGAGAAATTAGGTTGCAATCATGTTATTCTGCTTACAGTACAAAGACTATGTAAGATCCTAACAAAACTTAGCTGCCTGGGAAACCTTCGTAATATTGACATTTCCAAGATTACAAAAATTTCCTTTTGGTAATCTGTAAATTTTCATCTTTATTTCAACCAAAGTGTAAAAGGAATACAATTAATTGATATTTGTGATGTTCTCTTGGTAGGGTATTGGGTGTAACTAAGAATTCAAAATTAGATTTTTATGTTAACAATGGAATTTGCAAAGAGATTTCATTGACTTGCGTGAACAAAGAGCTGAACACTGGGATGATTTACTTTGCTTTTTAGACAAGAAGGACAGTCATTAAAAACTAAAGGAAGGCAAAATAAAATCATGACTATTCTCAAAAGGGACAAAGCTTTTTGTTATTCTGAATGCATAATGTTGGGTGTGTCTTTTCAGAGAGGTTCGTACCTTACAATGTTATAACTCTAAGAAATTCCACGTGCTTCTTCTACCTAATAACAGATTATAGTAATTTTTGAATTAGTTGGAAAAGTTATGAAAAATAGCTATTCCATTGTACTCCAACAGGAATGACTTTTCACACAAGTTACCTAAACTAACTCAATGCGATTGCCTTACTCAATTTGGCATCCTGCAAGCAAATTTGCTGAGTAGTTTCTAGAAAATAAATATTTGATGCTATGTCAAGATGTATAAGCCCTGATCCTTAGGCACTTTTGCAGAGTGAAGGGAATTATACTGCTGATGATTGAGGAACCAGCGTGCAGGATACATTCTCACTGCAATCAAATCTGGACTTGCCACTGAGCTATCCTAAGATTTCTCTCTCTGTTTCTGTATTAAGCCCAAACTGTTTATCAAGGAAATCAAACAAATATGGATCGTGTTTCCAGTGAGAATATAAACTATAGAATTGTAGTCTTTCATAGAAGGAAACTTTAAGCATGAGTTATTTCCCACCCTCTTTCCCCAAACCCAACACTGTAATATCTCCCTAGACTGTCATGTTGTAAACATGACAGTCTCCTCAATGTGAGCTGAATTAATCAATTTATCAGGAGCCAAATAGCTATGTGGGATGGACTAAAGTGGCTTATTAAGGATTCAACTGCATTAATTGCTTGCAGAGTGGGCAGAGAACAAAGGAAGGAGGGAAGAAAGAAAGAAAGGTAAGGGTTTACCAGAGGGATTCTCACTAGTCAGCCCATAGGGTAGGAGAATGACCTACACTTTGGTGGTGTGCATAAAGTCTTCTGCTAGGAAAGGGGAACTTGGAATACCATGTGACCCTGGATGAAATTCTAAAGAAAAATCTTATTGTGTTAGGACTCAAAACTGGCAGAACAGTCACTTGTCCCATCCTGTCTGCACACATGTTTAAGCACACTGAGATGAAATGAGGCTTTTCTTTCTCACTTACAGAAAACTAGCTTCTCTGAGATAAAAGGAATCTTGGCTCCGAGCTGAGGGAAAGCAGGAAGATCACGGGGTGGCTAGGAAATATGTGAAAGCAAGTTCAGACTTTCCCCAGGGCACTGGGGTTATGGAGAGGCCATGACAACAGCAGTTTAGTCATCATTAAAAGCATAGATTTTGGAGCCAAAGAGAGCTGGGTTCAAGTTTCTGTTCTACTCTTTCCTGTGTGTACGTTCTTCAGCAGTTTATTTAATTTTCCTGGGCCTTGGTTTCCATACATGAAGACTATAACTGCCTAGATCACAGAACTTTTCTGAGATGCAGAGGAGAGTGTATATGAAGTGTACTGACTGGCATATAATAAACATTCAATAAATGAAATCTTAAAAGAAATGCCTCCATGATTGTCAGAAGGACAATTCTATATAACCCACTTCAGAATCTCTTCCTGATCCAAAATTCTATCAGTCTCCATCTGTATAGTTAATTAAAATCACAAAATGTTAGAGTTAAAAGGGGCCGTCGAGACGATCTATTTCAACCTCCTTGTATTACAAATGGGAAAATCAAGGTCCAGACCAAAGATTAAGTGTCTTGCTCAAACTCCCTTTAAAGGAATTCTTAGTAGAAGGTGAACCTCAAATTTTAACTAATTAGAATTGTATTAAAAAAAATATTTTGCATGGACCATGGGCTGCAGCTTTCATCCGCAGAGCTCTGCAGGCATCCATCAACTAAAGTGCAAATCACCACTGCACTGTAGATAAGTATTAATTCTCATGACTTATAGTTAATAGGTATTAAGCACCCACAAGGAAAATTCAAAACAAAAAATTACCCTTGCTTCAGTGATGTTTGCTTGTAGATCTTTCTGGTTGACTTTGCCTCCTTCCCCTACCCACCCTACTAATACTCATCTCTATATAAATGAGCCTTGATATCATCAGGGCTGGTGGCCTTTGTACTGATCATGTACTGTGTGCATTTCACTGCTGGTGCAAGACTACGGATGGGAGGGAAAACCCTCTAGCCTTGCATTTAGCTGTGAGTTTGCACTGCTCACCTGTCATAATTGGGCCTGGATGTGGTTATATAAATGGAGTCAGTAGAGTAACTTTTGCCCATACATCATCCTCTTCAGGACTTCCGTGTCCATTTAGGAAATTGCCCCTATAGCATCAGGTCCATTGTGTTAAAACAGTATTTAAAAATAACTCGAGGGGAGATTACTCAGGGGATGGTGACCAGCTGTTCTCTTTCTCTGTTGAGAGAGGAATCTTTTTTTTTTTTTTTTTTTTTTGCGGTACGCGGGCCTCTAGCACAGGCTCCGGATGCACAGGCTCAGCGGCCATGGATCACGGGCCTAGCCACTCTGCGGCATGTGGGATCTTCCCGGACTGGGGCACAAACCCGTGTCCCCTGCATCAGCAGGTGGACTCTCAACCACTACGCCACCAGGGAAGCCCGTGAGAGGAATCTTTAAAAAGCTGTTTGATGATGGCAAAAAGGATTTCAGACAAAACTAGGTAAATCTCTTGACTGGAAGAGCTGCAGAAGTTGTGGAAACTTCATTCAGAACTATAAAACCAGCTGTTTTTTGTGTCTTCTTGTGCAGTGGTTTGTAAGCAGCCTGTTGAGAGGCAGAGGATGGACCTTGTTTCCCTTGAGGTTTCCTTAAGCACAATGATCACATGACAGGTACAGTATCCCAAGAGATTCTGCATAAATCAAACTACGTCTTGAAAAGAATTTCCTTCCCCCTGCTCACACGGAAGACAAACATGTCAACTACATCCTCCCAGAATACGCTCCTTCCTTTTCTGAAGAAAAAGAACATGAGAAGAAATGATACTTTTCCCCCAAAGAGAAGGGCTTCTTGGTATACTAAGCAGAGTAGCAAAGAAGGTACTTATTATGTAAGACCTCTCAACCGGAAGAGAGAAAATGAAGACCTGGGCTCTGATGTTTCTACTGCAGGAATCCAACTCAGACCCATGGCTGGTGACCCGGCCTCACGAACTCCTCCATTCTGGGGGATTGCAGGAAAAATTACAACAGAAAACGAAGGCTGGGTTTATTTCAGGGATTATAATGGGTTAGAAATAAGCTGGTGTTTATGTTGCCTCCAAAGAGCTTAATAGCTGTAGAGCTTGAACTTTTGTGTTTGTTTAAAAAATGCCAGGGGACATTTTTTCATTTTCCTTCTGCAGTAACTGTTGGTTGCTTCAAATCCCTTCATGAATGTATTATGGAAAACTGGGACAGAATTTTCCCCTTGTTAGCCAAGTGCATGCCTGCTGAGGTTTTATGTTAGAAAAGAGTTTTCTTTAAATGAAATGTACAGTAGAAACCTAAGCCATTAAGTACAGAATCATGCAGCCTAGAAACGTGTGCTTTTCCTTATTTTTTTGTCCAAACTCTCTTCTACCTTCCACTGATTTTATACACACTATAAGCCAAACAATACCAGTTTTAGAGATATAATATTTTCATGGGTTCAACTTTAAAGTTTTTATCATTCTGTGGACCTAAAATGAATTCATTTCACCAAAAAACCTTTATTAGGTATTTATATGATTTTTATTTTCTTTTACTCTTGTTTATGATTTGATGCCCAGAGTATTTTGAAACAGAATATATTAAAATGAATATTCTGTTTGATTACCTATGTTAACAAAAAAAAAAGAAAAAAATCCTCTTTTTCTATAAAGTGTATTGAAAATACATAATAAGCTTTCTAGTCTCTTATAATTTATAGACGCTCTTAGTTGGACAACCACCTTTTGGTTTTAGTACAAAAGTAGTAAGTATTAGTAAAGCAGCTCTCCCAAAAGCATGCATCAGTAAGGGAAAGTAAATTGTTTATTTTGTCATCCATTCCAGCTCTTATTGAGAGAGGTCCTGTTGCATTGTGAAAAATGCATAACGTTTGGAGTTAGATTGAGGTTCAAATCAAGTCTTGGTGCTCACATAATCTTGAGTTCCTGATCCATAAAATGTATATACTAATACCCATCTCATAAGGTTGTGGTGAGTATAGTCAAGTAACTGGCACAGAGTTCCAAGCCCACTTACTGGTACTTAATAGGCTCTTAATCAATACTAGTCATTTTTAATATTTTCAAAGCTTTACTCCAAGGATCTATTCAGAATCCTATGTATATTTCTTCTGTCTGCACAAACTCAGCCCTGCAATGTGATGGCGAATGATCCATTAAAATTTTCAAGAGTTCTTGACCTTGAAAAGATTTTCAGTGATGAGTATCAAGAAAAAACATCAAATATTTAAAGACTGCTTTTCTATATTGGTTCCACTAACTGATGAATGCAAAACTTTTAAATTATAAGCCACATATCTTCTAGCCAAATATCTCAGGAGAGCAACAGTTGCAACAGATAATCTTCTGTGTTGCTATTCTGTGATGTTTTTATTTTGCTGGTCCTTGGACATGTTAATATAGTATACACCATAAATATTTGTTCATGGAATTTTCATCTATCCAGAAGAGGAGTGGACTTGTAATTGTCCTGTGCTTTGCAACCAATAAGATTAAAGAAAGTAATCCCATGATGGGCTACTTCATCAATATAAAAATATGTATAAGTTATCAGTTGTCCTCCCACCTTAAAGAATGATTGGGATTTGACAGAAATCTAACTTTAGCCAGCAGAAGATTTCATCCTTTGGGGCAAGAGGTTGCTGTCATGTTTGAAATCTTTAAAAATATTTTAACCTTAATGTTGTGTACATTTCACATAACCTCTGACATTTTTGAATCTCTTGCCTTCAGGAAAATAGGTGGATTGGTAATTGAAAAGAGAATACAACGTGATTAAAAAAAAAAAATTCCACTTTCCACACATCCCAAAGACTTGCCCCTCTAGAAATCATGATCTTTTCTCTAGAATGTAAGTTCTCTGAGGGCAGGGATCTGTTTTATTTACTGATGTCTCTCATGTACCTATAGCAGCAGTTCCTGGCACATAATAGGTGCTCAAAAATTGCTCATTGAGTGGATGACTAAATAATCATTTAGATCATATCACAACTAAATATTGTGTGTAACTTACTAATGGTCTGTTAAGGTAGGGCTACAAGTTTCTTTATCTCTCTGTTCTTTGAAATTTTCCTGCTATTGCTCTTAAAGATTAGCCAAAAGGAGATCTGGAAAGTGCCTTCTTGGTGTGATCACACAGCTGGATCACACTCCAGCTCATTTGTGGAAATCACACTCTGCCCCCTCCCTTTCATCACCCTGGGATTTAACCAACTTTTTTCGTTTATTTTTTTAAATTGCAAATTCTCAAATACTCTAGGTCTGTTAAAACAAAACAGAAAGTTGAAAAGCAAATTTGAGGATCTAAAACCACCAGATGCGAATTGAACTTTAAAAGGTTTATTTTTTAAGCTTCATCCTGTCTACATTCCACAAATCAATTTACCATTTGCTGAAAACCAGATATCCACCAAGTATTGTGTTAGACAGAAGTGAACTCATAGAATCTTAGGTGGGGAATTTTCTAAACATTTATAACAGGTAATTCTCAGTTCTCTTCAGTGTTGACTTGTGGTGTTTGATGGCTCCTTAAATGTGTGTATTTGTATTCAATAAGTGTATGTATATGTATAATGTAGATTTGGGGTTTTTTTCCTTCCAATTCTGTCATCTAAGAACAAAGAACAGTGGGTTGTCATGTTTCTTTTAATAAGGGTTGTAAGGTCTCCAATTTAGAAAACCTCGGATATTGAAGTGTAAAGATGTAGTGAAAAAACCTCTTGCAATAATCCAGGGGAAGTCATTTCACCAGCAACGTTCTGAAGTCTTAATCTTTAGGGTCTCTTTTTCCTTGGTCTGCAAGACATTTGTATTCTTCTCACAACCTCACATAATTCCTGGTCCTCATCCTCTGTACTACCAAGCTGAGAAATTTTGGGAATCCAGAATCATTAGGCAAACCACACAGCTGCTGCCACATCTCTTGCCTCTATAATTTCCACTGATTGATATATTTGTGCTCAGAATGGATAATCCATCCCTTTAAAAGGTTAATATGAAATGCTCACAGTGGCAATTTTCTTTGTATTTGGTTTAATTCTATCTTTTCCTACCCTCCGTTATTTTGTTCTGTTCTTTGGGATTGGGCTTATTTACCCCTTTCCAAAGAGCACCGTTGGAAATGTTTGCCTGTTGCCCGTGGTTGTAGTAGAAACAAAGGACATTCAGCCATAAGGATGACTGGGACAGACACAAAGACAAATTTCTAATGCATCTGGACTAAGAACAGAACAGAATGAGACCTTTTTCCAGATAGATTATGATTTATAGTCAAACACTCAGAATACCCCCTAGCATCTTTCTCATCCTTCAACATGAAAATCTCAATTCCTCATGTATTCATTAATAACTTCTGCAAAATTTTATGAAGCACCTCACTTGTGTCAGGACCTGTGGAATGTACTGGGGACTATATATACATATATTTCTTTCATATATATATGAAATATATATATGAAAGATAAGTGTTCTACCTTTGAGGAATAAAAATTAGTGGGAGAAATATATCCATAAATAGATAATCAAAATATAATTATATAAATGCAATGACACTATAGTCAACTATAGGGACATTGCACGAGAAAAAATGAAATCTTCCCAAGGAAGTCAGGGAAAGTACCAGAAAAGAGGTGGTGTTGAGCTTGGCTTTACAAAGAGGGCAGAATAATATTGCAGGTAGAAACAGTGCCGGTCCCAGAGTGCTGAGAAAAGGCTAGCTAGCCCATGAGTGGTGGGGGAAATGGAGAGAGGGAATGCCAGGAAGATGGAATGAAGCAGAACTGCAGTGCTAAGGCATTTTGACTTAGTTGTAAAATCAAGAGTTTTGGAGCAAGGACCAATTTTGCCTTTTCCAGAAACAGCTCTAATCCTGGAAGGAGAAGAGATGGAAGGAATAAGAAATCTCTGGGAAGTGAAAATGTTAGAAGTGATTTTTTTCTTTTTCCAGTGTTACCATTGCATTCTCAGTGTTGCTTTGCCACCTCAGCTCTTAGACCTTATTGTAGAAGAAAAGCAGGATTGTCATATTTAATGCCTAAGTCTGTCATGGAAGAATGAGTTGTCTCCTTTAAAATTCAAATCCCAAGGTCATATGTGTGTCCATGAAGAACGCTTTACAGATATTAGTCCATTCTTCTTAGATAGAACCCTCTGGAAGGAGCAGCACAGATCCTGTTTCTGCTCCCTCATAACTCCCTCAGGTAGTGTCTGATGTTCTCCAGGATGATCTGCAAATTATTTTCACATAGTTTCCAGAATTTTCTCAAGGATCTCAAGAGACTCATTGCAGGTTTAAATCATTCCTCCTCTCCATCTGCTCTCTCCTCTCCTTTCCCTTCTCTTCTCTCCTGTGAGTCTTCTGTCCTTTTCTCACAGAGTTGGAGGTGCTCCAGCTTTCTGTTTTGTATTCCTTTGGGAACTCTTGATTGAGTTGAGCCTTAAGGCTTGGATAAATGCAGCATCCATTGGGTAAAAAAATGTTCTTCCCAGGTACCTTTCTCCTCTCTTCATATTTCTAGGCCAGAGAATGCAGTAGTGGTTTTGCCAGAGACTTCTGATAAATGACTATTACTTCTATGAAATGTAAAATGCTCCATATTTGCTATGTTTCTTCATATCTGCCAACGTCTGTTAGAAGATTCTTTGATCTTTCCTTGGGATTAATTGCTTTGCGCATGCTCTGAAGTAGGGTATTTCTACCTACAAAATGTGCCCAGGTGTCTGTTTCAGTATTCTGGGCTCCCAAGAAGGGCACCTCTCTCTCTGTCTCTGGACAAGGGAAGAAGGCCTTTGATCTCTTTCACCATGCTCCTGAGAGCAAATCCTGAACCCTACGAAATACTAAATGATGCAGTCATTTTGTCCATGAAATTTTCCTAAATTGATCATTTATATTATTTATTTTCCTATTTATTTATCTTTTATTTTTTTACTTTTTGGTATGTGGGTGTCCAGTTGTTTTAGCACCCCCTATCGAAGGAACTATCTTTGATCCGTTGTATTACCTTTGCTCCTCTGTCAAAGATCAGTTTATTTATACCCATGAGGGTCTATTTCTGGGCTCTCTATTCTTTTCCATTGATCTATTTGTCTATTCTTATTTTTATATTTATTAACCTTTTTTTAAAATAAATTTATTTATTTTATTTATTTCATTTTTGGCTGCACTGGGTCTTCATTGCTGCATGTGGGCTTTCTCTAGTTGTGGCAAGTGGGAGCTTCTCATTGCGTGGCTTCTCTTTGTTGCAGAGCATGGGCTCTAGGCACGTGGGCTGCAGTAGTTGTGGCACACAGGCTCAGTAGTTGTGGCTCACAGGCTCTAGAGCACAGGCTCAGTAGTTGTGGCACATGGGCTTAGTTGCTCCATGGCGTGGGGTATCTTCCCAGACCAGGGCTCAAACCCGTGTTCCCTGCATTGGCAGGCAGATTCTTAACCACTGTGCCACCAGGGAAGCCCAATTTGTCTATTCTTTTGCCAATACATCATTGTCTCTCTCTCTCTTTTTTTTTTTTTTTTTTTGCCCCCATGGGGCATGCAGGATATTAGTTCCCCAACCAGGTATGGAACCTGTGTCCTTTACAGTGGAAGCTTGGAGTCACCCACTGGACCACTGGGAAGTCCCTAATTTTTCTGTTTTACATTAAGGACACTTCACTATCCTATTTGCTGGAGAAACAATGTTCTAGTAGAAAGCTGTAGAATTTAATCACACTAATTCACAACTTACTTCTTTTTAAATTGTTGTTTTTATTATCATCAAAATTACACATGAAAATAATTATGAAAGTCAAATAGTTCTACCAGGCTTATAATGAGAAACAGCAGTTTCCTGCCCCCAAAGCTCCTAAAGCCTCATTGCCATTCTCTGGAGGAAGCCACATTCACTGTTTTCCTTTCCCTTCATATTTCTGAATAACATGCTTATAATCTTATTTCTTGATTATTTTCATTTTCATATATTATCTATTGATTTTCTGCTGTAGAAGATAAAGATTTAGCTCTCTGAGGTCTTTCTGCTCATCTCCCACAAACACAATCATCTCACAATTCTTAAGTCCACTTTCAAGTTTACTTTATTATTAATGTATAAGTATTTATACTGAGCCATGTAGAATACTATTATTATATGTTGCTTTATATATAACTTTTTATCATCTCAATTTTTATGGCTTAGAATTCCATATACTTATCATTAATTCATCACTAAACTCTCTGCCAGAAGGGTAAAATCCCCTCACAACACAGTTTTAATTTCTTATTGCAAAGTCTCCTAGATCATTCAGCTCCATTTTTATAGCCAGAAATGATTATTCTCCGGGGTTTTTCTTTCATTCTCATCACGGATCTATGTTTACCACCACCTTTTATCTGTCTTCTGGACTAAATCCCTAATTCCTGGATCATGGAATTGTTTTTTTAATTGATTGATTACCTCCTAGTTTTGATGAAGCACATCTATCAGGTGATTCCTTAGAAATGCATGTTAGATACATTTTTTCAAAACTCCCACGTCTGAAAATGCTTTATTCTCAGATATTGTTGCTATTTCATTGGAAATAGAATTATAAGTTGGAAAACATTTCAAATCAGAATTTAAAGGCACTGCTCTTTCTTTCCAGCCTCCATTGTTGTTGTGAGAAATCCTATGTAATTTATATTTCCAATTTATTTCATGGGACCAGTTTTCTTTGAAAAAATATTAAGATTTTCCCTTCATCAACAGTTATGAAATTTCCTCTTAATCTAGAAATACATTTCCTTCAGTCTGAGAAATGCATTTCCTTCAGTTATCATATGAGTCTATATATATAAACACACATATGATAACTTTCTACTCCCTCTTTTTATTTTCCAGAGCTCCTTATATTTATGATCTAATAGTTTCTTTCCTATTTTATAGGACCTTATTTTTTATTGCATTTCTGGAGCGTTTCTTTAGCCTTACATTGTAAACATTTTACTGACCATCATCTGACTAAGTGCCAGTAATATGTGAAAATTCCTCTCTCATGCCCGTAAAGAGAAAGAAGATGGTCTTCTCCGCCCCCCACCCTGACCTTTCCTCTTGGTATATGAACATGAAAATGAGTTATCTTACATCAAGATGAACGTGATACCCTGAGGATGACAGAGCAACAAATTAGAAGAAGACTGGGCCCCTGGTAACTTGTGCAGAGTCTTTTTTTTTTTGCGGCCTCTCACTGTTGTGACCTCTCCCGTTGCGGAGCACAGGCTCCGGACGTGCAGGCTCAGCGACCATGGCTCACGGGCCTAGCCCCTCCGCGGCATGTGGGATCTTCCTGGACCGGGGCACGAACCCGTGTCCCCTGCATCGGCAGGCGGACTCTCAACCACTGCACCACCAGGGAAGCCCTGTGCAGAGTCTTTTGAAAAAGAGAAATTTGTTTCTCATTTAAGGCATAGTAAGTTTTCTTAGGTTTAGTGTTTTTATGGTATATCTTTTTCTGCCCTTTTAATTTTAATTTATCTGCATCTTCAAAAAGTCCATGTCTTATAAAAAGCAAATAATTGGGTCATGCATTTATATTCAGCCTGTCAACTGGCTTTACACTGAAATTTAAATGGTAGAAAAAATATAACTGCTGTAACTATATTAATATCAAATAAACTTGAAGAGTTTTCTCTGGCATTTATTACTAGGGACAAAAATTGATATTTCATAATGATAAAATATCAATTCACCAGAAAGATATAACAATAATGAATGCATATGTACTTAAAAACAAGGGACTTTAAAAAACACGAAGTAAAATTTGGCAGAACTAAACAAACAAATCCACAAACATAGTTGGCTCTTTTTTATTTTTTTTAACATCCTTATTAGAGTATAATAGCTTTACAATGGTGTGTTAGTTTCTGATTTATAACAAAGTGAATCAGGTATACATATACATATGTACCCATATCTCTTCCCTCTTGGATCTCCCTCCCTCCCACCCTCCCTATCCCACCCCTCTAGGTGGTCACAAAGCACTGAGCTGATCTCCCTGTGCTATGCGACTGCTTCCCACTAGCTATCTATTTTACATTTGGTAGTGTATATATGTCCATGCCACTCTCCCACTTTGTCCCAGCTTACCTTCCCCCTCCCTGTATCCTCAAGTCCATTCTCTAGTAGGTCTGCACTTTATTCCCATCTTGCCCCTAGTTTCTTCTCACCATTTTGTTTTCTTTTTTTAGATTCCATATATATGTGTTAGCATACGGAATTTTTTTTCTCTTTCTGACTTACTTCACTGTGTATGACAGTCTCTAGGTCCATCAACATCACTACAAAAACCTCAGTTTCATTCCTTTTTATGGCTAATATTCCATTGTATATCTGTGTAATATCTTCTTTATCCATTCATCTGTTGATGGACACTTAGGTTGCTTCCATGTCCTGGCTATTGTAAATAGAGCTGCAATGAATATTTTGGTACATGACTCTTTTTGAATCATGGTTTTCTCAGGGTATATGCCCAGTAATGGGATTGCTGGGTCGTGTGGTAATTCTATTTTTAGTTTTACAAGGAACCTGTATACTGTTCTCCATAGTGGCTGTATCAATTTACATTCCCACCAACAGTGCAAGAGGATTCCCTTTTCTCCACACCCTCTCCAGCATTTATTGTTTGTAGAGTTTTTGATGATGGCCATTTTGACTGGTGTGAGATGATATCTCATTGCAGTTTTGATTTGCATTTCTCTAATGATTAATAATGTTGGGCATTGGTTCATGTGTTTGTTGGCAATATGTATGTCTTCTTTGGAGAAAGGTTTATTTAGGTCTTCTGCCCATTTTTGGATTGGGTTGTTTGTTTTTTTGATATTGAGCTGCATGGGTTGCTTGTATGTTTTGGAGATTAATTCTCTGTCAGTTGCTTCATTTGCAAATATTTTCTCCCATTCTGAGGGTTGTCTTTTCGTCTTCTTTATGGTTTCCTTTGCTGTGCAAAAGCTTTTAAGTATCAATAGGTCCCATTTGTTTACCTTTGTTTTTATTTCCATTTCTCTAGGAGGTGGGTCAAAAAGTATCTTGCTGTGATTTATGTCATAGAGTGTTCTGCCTATTTTTTCCTCTAAGAGTTTGATGGTGTCTGGCCTTAACTTTAGGTTTTTAATCCATTTTGAGCTTATTTTTGTGTATGGTGTTAGGGAGTGTTCTAATTTCATTCTTTTACATGTAGCTGTCCAGTTTTCCCAGCACAACTTATTGAAGGGGTTGTCTTTTCTCCATTTTATATTCTTGCCTCCTTTATCAAAGATAAGGTGACCATATGTACATGGGTTTATCTCTGGGCTTTCTATCCTGTTCAATTGATCTATATTTCTGTTTTTGTGCCAGTACCATACTGTCTTGATTACTGTAGATTTGTAGCATAGTCTGAAGTCAGGGAGCCTGATTCCTCCAGATCCGTTTTTCTTTCTCAATAGCTTTGTCTATTCGGGGTCTTTTGTGTTTCCATACAAATTGTGAATTTTTTGTTCTAGTTCTTTGAAAAATGCCAGTGGTACTATGAGACGGATTGCATTGAATCTGTAGATTGCTTTGGGTAGTAGAGTCATTTTCACAATGTTGATTCTTCCAATTCAAAAACATGGTATATCTCTCCATCCTTTTATATCATCTTGACTTTCTGTCATCAGTGTCTTACAGTTTGCTGCATACAGGTCTTTTGTCTCCTTAGGTAGGTTTATTCCTAGGTATTTTATTCTTTTTCTGCAATGGTAAATGGGAGTGTTTCCTTAATTTCTCTCAGATTTTTCATCATTAGTATATAAGAATGCAAGAGATTTCTGTGCATTAATTTTGTATCCTTCTATTTTATACTTTGTATCCTGATAATTGATTAGCTCTAGTAGTTTTCTGGTCGCATCTTTAGGATTCTCTATGTATAGTATCATGTCATTTGTAAACAGTGACAGCTTCCGTTCTTTTCTGATTTGGATTCCTTTTATTTCTTTTTCTTCTCTGATTGCTGTGGCTAAAACTTCCAAAACTCTGTTGAGTAATAGTGGTGAGAGTGGGCAAACTTGTCTTGTCCCTGAACGTACAGGAAATGTTTTCAGTTTTTCACCATTGAGAATGATGTTTCCTGTGGGTTTGTCTTATATGGCCTTTATTATCTGGAGATAGTTTCCCTCTATACCCACTTCCTCGAGGGTTTTTATCATAAATGAGTGTTAAATTTTGTCAAAAGCTTTTTCTGCATCTAGTGAGATCATCATATGGTTTTTATTCTTCAATTTATTAATATGGTGTATCATACTGATTCATTTGAGTATACTGAAGAATCCTTGCATTCTTGGGATAAACCCCACTTGATCATAGTGTATGATCCTTTTAATGTGCTGTTGGATTCTGTTTACTAGTATTTTTTTGAGGATTTTTGCATCTATGTTCATCAGTGATATTGGCCTGTAGTTTTCTTTCTTTGTGACATCTTTGTCTGGTTTTGTTATTAGGGTGATGGTGGCCTTGAAGAATGAGTTTGGGAGTGTTCCTCCCTTTGCTATATTCTGGAAGAGCTTGAGAAGGATAGGTGTTAGCTCTTCTCTAAATGTTTGATAGAATTCGCCTGTGAAGCCATCTTGTCCTGGGCTTTTGTTTGTTGGAAGATTTTTTTTTCTTTTTTTTTTTTTTTTTGTGTTACGGGGGTCTCTCACTGCTTTGGCCTCTCCCATTGTGGAGCACAGGCTCCAGATGCGCAGGCTCAGCAGCCATGCCTCACGGGCCTAGCCACTCTGTGGCATGTGGGATCCTCCCAGACCGGGGCGTGAACCTATGTCCCCTGCATTGGTAGGTGGACTCTCAACCACTGCACCACCAGGGAAGCCCTGTTGCAAGATTTTTAATCACAGTTTCAATTTCAGTGCTTGTGATTGGTCTGCTTATATTTTCTATTTCTTCGTAGTTCAGTCTTGGAATGTTGTGCTTTTCTAAGAATTTATCCATTTCTTCCAGGTTGTCCATTTTACTGGCATATAGTTGCTTGTAGTAATCTGTCATGATCCTCTGTATTTCTGCAGTGACAGCTGTTACTTCTTCATTTCTAATTCTATTGATTTGAGTCTCTCCTTTTTTTTTTTTTTTTTTTGGTGAGTCTGGCTAGTGGTTTATCAATTTTGTTTATCTTCTCAAAGAATGAGCTTTTAGTTTTATTGATCTTTGTTATTGTTTCCTTCATTTCTTTTTTATTTATTTCTGATCTGATCTTTATGATTTGTTTCCTTCTGCTAACTTTGGGTTTTTTTGTTCTTCTTTCTCTAATTGCTTTAGGTGTAAGGTTAGGTTGTTTATTTGAGATGTTTCCTGTTTCTTAAGGTAGGATTGTATTGCTATAAACTTCCCTCTTAGAACTGCTTTTGCTGCATCCCATAGGTTTTGGGTTATTGTGTTTTCATTGTCATTTGTTACTAGGTATTTTTTGATTTCCTCTTTGCTTTCTTCAGTGATCTCTTGGTTATTAAGTAGTGTATTGTTTAGCTTCCACATGTTTGTATTTTTCACAGATTTTTTTCCTGTAATTGATATCTCGTCTCATAGCGTTGTTGTCGGAAGAGATAATTCATGTGATTTCAATTTTCTTAAATTTACCAAGGATTGAATTGTGAAACAAGATATGATCTATTCTGCTGAATGTTCCATGAGCCCTTGAGAAGAAAGTGTATTCTGTTGTTTTTGGATGGAATGTCATATAAATATCAATTAAGCCCATCTTCTTTAATGTATCATTTAAAGCTTGTGTTTCCTTATTTATTTTCATTTTGGATGATCTGTCCATTGGTGAAGGTGTGGTATTAAAGTCCCCTACTATGATTGTTTTACTGTTGATTTCCCCTTTTATGGCTGTTAGCATTTGCCTTATGTATTGAGGTGCTCCTATGTTGGGTACATAAATATTTACAATTGTTATACCTTCTTCTTGGATTGATCCATTGATCATTATGTAGTGTTGTTTGTCTATTTTAATAGTCTTTATTTTAAAGTCTATTTTGTCTGTTGTGAGAATTGCTGATCCAGCTTTCTTTTGATTTCCATTTGCATGGAATATCTTTTTCCATCCCCTCACTTTCAGTCTGTATGTTTTCCTAGGTCTTAAGTGGGTCTTTTGTAGACAGCATATATACTAGTCTTGTTTATGTATCCATTCAGTCAGTCTATGTCTTTTGGTTGGAGCATTTAATCCATTTACATTTAAGGTAATCATCGATATGTATGTTTCTATTACTGGTTTCATAATTGTTTTGGGTTTTTTATTGTAGGTCTTTTCCTTCTCTTTGTTTCCTGCCTAGAGATGTTCCTTTAGCATTTGTTGTAAAGCTGGTTTGGTGGTGCTGAATTATCTTAGCTTTAGCTTTTCTGTAAAGGTTTTAATTTCTCTGTAGAATTGAATGAGATCCTTGCTGGGTAGAGTAATCTTGGTTTTAGGATTTTCCCCTTCCTCAATTTAAATATGCCCTGCCACTCCCTTCTGCGTTGCAGAGTTTCTGCTGCAAGATCAGCTGTTAACCTTATGGGGATTCCCTTGTATGTTATTTGTTGTTTTTCCCTTGCTGCTTTTAATATGTTTTCTTTGTATTTAATTTTTGATAGTTATGTGTATTGTATTTAAATTTTGATAGTTATGTGTATTTGATAGTTATGTGTATTTGATAGTTATGTGTATTTTGATAGTTATGTGTATTTTGATAGTTATGTGTAATATGTGTATTGATGTGTTTCTCCTTGGATTTATCCAGTATGGGACTCTCTGACCTTCCTGGACTTGATTAACTATTTCCATTCCCATATTAGGGAATTTTTCAACTCTAATCTCTTCAAATATTTTCTCAGTCCCTTTCTTTTCCTCTTTTTCTTCTGGAACCCCTATACTTCAAATGTTGGTGCATTTAATGTTGTCCCAGAGGTCTCTGAGACTGTCCTCAATTCTTTTTATTCTTTTTTCTTTATTCTGCTCTGTGGTAGTTATTTGCACTAATTTATCTTCCAGGTCACTTATCCGTTCTTCTGCCTCAGAGATTCTGCTATTGATTCCTTCTAGAGAATTTTTAATTTCATTTATTTTGTTGTTCATCATTGTTGATGTTTACAGAAGGCCATATAAGACAAACCCACAGGAAACTGTCTGTTTAGTCTGTTTTGAATTTCATAAGAATAACGTCTTATCTAGATATAAAATTTGGGGTCTTGTTATGTGGGGGTCAGTATTATGTATGTAAGAATCATCTATATTATTTTATATGCTTTAAGTTTATTTTTAATTTTATTGGTTACAGAACTGTGCCTTATTAAAAATAGCACAATTTAATTTATTTTATTGCTGATGTACAGTTAGATTGTCTTCAACTTGGGGATACTACAAATAATGTTGCTTTGAAAATTCTTGTACGTATTTTTACATGGAGCTGGGAGTCTGTTGTAGGCCAATGTCCTGAACTCAGTTCTCCCATCTCAGAGACACAGGCCTCACACCTGGTTAGAGCACCAAGACCCTGTCATCCACACACCTCAGAATAAAAGTGAGAAAAAAAGAAAGAAAGAAAGAAAAGTAATAAAATAAATAAAATAAAATAATGTTGTTAAAATAAAAAATAATTATTAAAAATTAAAAAGTAATAACAATAAATAAAGAGAGAATGAAAGAAGAGAGCAACCAAACCAAAAGAAATCCACCAATGATAAGAAGCGCTAAGCACTATACTTAAGAAATAAAAATACACTCACAAAAAAAGGACAGACAGAACCCTAGGACAAATGGTAAAAGCAAAACTATACAGACAAAATCACACACAGAAGCATACACATAAACCCTCACAAAAAGAGAAAAAGGAGAAAAATATATATCGTTGCTCCCAAAGTCCACTGCCTCAATTTTGGGATGATTCATTGTCTATTCAGGTATTCCACAGATGCAGGGTACATCAAGTTGAATGTGGATATTTAATCCGCTGCTCCTGAGGCTGCTGGTAGAGATTTCCTTTTCTCTTCTTTGTTTGCACAGCTCCTGGGGTTCAGCTTTGGATTTGGATCTGCCTCTGCATGTAGGTCTCCTAAGGGTGTCTGTTCTTCACTCAGGCAGGACGGGGTTAAAGGAGCAGGCAATTAGGGGCTGTGGGTCACTCAGGCCGGGGGGGAGGGTGTGGTACGGAATGCGGGGTGAGCCTGCCGTGGCAGAGGCCGGCGTGACGTTGCAACAGCCTGAAGAACAATGTTTGTTTTCCCGGGGAAGTTGTTCCTGGATCACAGGACCCTGGCTGTGGAGGGCTGCACAGGTTCTCGGAAGCGGAGGTGTGGACAGTGACCTGTGCTTGCACACAGGATTCTTGGTGGCTACGGCAGCAACCTTAGTGTCTCATGCCCGTCTCTGGAGTCCGTGCTGATAGCCGAGGCCCGCACCCATCTCTCATTTAGGTGGTGCTCTGGATTCCCTCTCCTCGCACACCACGAAACAAAGAGAGAAAAAAAAGTCTCTTGCCTCCTCGGCAGCTCCAGACTTTTTCCCGGACACACTCTCGCCTAGCGGTGGTGAACTAGCCTCTTCAGGCTGTGTTCACGCAGCCAAACCCAGTCCTCTCCCTGGGATCTGACCTCCAAAGCCTGATTCTCAGCTCCCAGCCCCCAACCGTGCGTCCCGGCAGGTGAGCAGACAAGCCTCCAGGCTTGGTGAGTGCTGGTCGGCACCGATCCTCTGTGCGGGAATCTCTCTGCTTTGTCCTCTACACCCCTGTTGCTGTGCTCTCCTCCCTTGGTCCGAAGTTCCCCCCTGCCACCCCCATCTCCCCAATCTCTGCCAGTGAAGGGGCTTCCTAGTGTGTGGAAATCTTTCCTCCTTCACACCTCCCTCCTAGGTCCCATCCCTCTTCTTTTTCCTCTGTTTTTTCTTTTGCCCTACCAAGGTACATGGGGAGTTTCTTGCCTTTTGGGAGGTCTGAGGTCTCCTGCCGGCGTTCAGTAGGTGTTCTGTAGGAGTTGTTCCACATGTAGATGTATTTCTGATGTATTTGTGGGTAGGAAGTGATCTCCACGTCTTACTCTTCTGCCATGTTGATGGTCTTCTCAAAATATAACTTTAGTAAAAATTTCCTATGCTACAAGTTTTTCTTTTTACTTAGGTATGATTGTAGTTGTGTTTTGAATTCCAGGAACAAAAAGTGCCTCCCAAAAAAGCATTAAATCATACTATAAAGTCTTTCTTAATATTTTTCTTTTTAACTGAGAGAAATAGTATTCACTCAGAAAAAAAGGCACAAAACATAAATATACAGTTAAACAAATAATTATAAAGTGAACACCCGTATGCTATCACATAGCTTAAAAAATAGATCATTGCCAGCACCCCTAAACCTATCCAGATCCACTCTCTGAGTTACTATTTCATTGTCTCCTGTACAGTAATAACCACCTCCTTGACTTTTGTGATATACATACATTTATCTCATGTCATCCGTCAGTAAAGAATATAATTTTGTTTAGTCTGTCTTGAATTTTATAAGAATAAAGTCTTATCTAGGTATATAATTTGAGGTCTTGTTATGTGGGAGTCAGTATTATGTATGTAAGAATCATCTATATTATTTTATATGCTTTAAGTTTATTTTTAATTTTATTGGTTACAGAACTGTGCCTTATTAAAAATAGCACCATTTAATTTATTTTATTGCTGATGTACATTTAGATTGTCTTCAATTTGGGGATACTACAAATAATGTTGCTTTGAAAATTCTTGTACATATTTTTAATATTTAGGTGTGCATTTCTATTAGGTATTTACCCATGGATGGAACTGTTTGGTTATAGGTCACTTGTACCTTCAACTTGGTAAATAATGTGAAACTACTGTCCATTGTGGTTCTGTGTTTACAGTGCCACCAGTAGTGTGCAAGAAATCCATTGATCCACATCCTCACCAGCACATGGTGTTGTCAGTTTTTTTTTTTTTTTTTTTTTCCGGTACGCGGGCCTCTCACTGTTGTGGCCTTTCCCGTTGTGGAGCACAGGCTCTGGACGCGCAGGGTCAGCGGCCATGGCTCACGGGCCCAGCCGCCACAGCATGTGGGATCTTCCCGGACCGGGGCACGAACCTGTGTCCCCTGCATCGGCAGGCGGACTCTCAACCACTGTGCCACCAGGGAAGCCCTGTCAGATTTTGTTTTACCTTAGCCAATCAAATGGTCACATGGTATTCTATGACACTTTGATTCAGGAAGAGCTGGAAAGCACATACAGGTCTCTACATTGCCTGATGGTTTGACTGTTTTCTCATAAAGATCTCTTGCTAAGGTGGTGTTTATTCAGATCTTCCTTGGGTAGTTTTGTCATGCCCTCTTTTGAGTGGGTTCCACCTTTAAATATTTTCTGTTGCTTATATTCCTTTTACTGAATGCATATTTTGTACATGAATTAGTTGAAGGGGGAAGTCAAATGTTTGATGAGGGGGGGACATGTTCCTGGTTATTCCCAATTCCGCCCCTTATGCCAATCCTCTAGCTGTGCCCCCAAAGCAAGGTATAATATTGGTCCAAAGCAACATCCCAAGCACAGTACATCTTTCCCTTTGAAACTTCCTCCACCATAGCTAATGTAGGGAAGAACTTCAATTTCAAATTCTACCATTTAGGTTTTAGTCTTTAGAAAGTCTGGTTTCATACAGCCAATGTAAGATGTTAACCAAGCAGTTAATTTCCCCTGGCAGGTGTTAACTGTCTGTAAATACTTGAAAGCAAGACTTGCCTCAGATAAACTGCAAGAGGCAGACAACTTGCCCGAGTCTGAGTTGACTAAGCAAATAATACCCCAGGACAAATACAATCCCTACCACAAAGTTACCAAGGGTGAAAAAAGAAACAATACATTTTGCTAGTCTCTGAAATTTTCTATCACTGATCTCTAGAGTTCTGTTAACACTATAGTGCAGCTGTTGACACAAAAGATAATAATTGCTTAGAAAACTTTATTCCCCAAGGCACCCTGCTAGTGATAAAATTGTCTATGCATAGTTCTACCTAAGAAGGAAATTTTTTTAGTGTTTAATATTTTACAGTTTCACTTGTATGCATATTATATTCATCATATATGCTGATAATTTGGGGAATTTCAAGGAAGAAATATGTCATAGATAATCTGGCTCATAAAAAGTCATCATCACAAAAAACATAATTAAAAGGAAACAATATGTTATTAGGAACAATAATTTAATTGTACAGTGCCTTTATTTTTTCTGCACTATCATTCAGGCTTGACTCTAAAGCTATTCATGCCTATTAATAATAGATATCTTTTCTCCGTGAAACCACAGAAATTAAGTTTACATTCTTTAAAATGTGGAACAAATTACTCCAGCAATCAAAATTTTTATTGATTGATTGATTTTCCACATCATGTCCACTTCATAACTTCTTGCTCACACCTTCAACTACTCAACTACATTTGAGATGTTCGGTCTCTTCAGTATCAGAAAGGAAAATGCAGAAATTACCTAAGTATTTCTTTTTTGGCTTTTGAGGAAAGCCTGACTTTGTGTAGCTCTATGATATGTTTATACACTATGAAACTATTCTTCAACTCAATGACAAAAACATCACTAAAATTTATATTTTTTGTTCAACTAAATATTTCAGTTAAAAACATCAAGATATTCAAGTAGTGTGCAAAAATTAGCATAGAATTGGGAAGAGGTAAAACCTCTTCCTGATGCCAAGAAATTACACAGGGAAGCAGCATCATGACACCCACCCAGCCTAATTTTTGTAGGTTACCCAGGATTGAGTCAATCTTATTGCTGGTTTCACTTCTGTGAATAATTCTGTAATCCTTTAATTGTCCAGTGGTTTTGATTCATTTTCACAAAGCTTTGCAGTTCTCCTATAAAATGATTTCTATGACGTAGATGTATACAAAAATCATCGGAACACACATACATAAGATTCTGGGATACATAAAAATGATGATGACATATTTCAGCTATTTATTATTTTTTAGAAGTGAGGAGGTTTTTCTAAGCTAGAATATAAATGATGGAGTGTATACATAAAAAAGTCTAAATGTGTTTTTTAGTGAGGCGTTTCTGTATTTCCCATGGTAATTTGAGATAATCACTGTGTATAATCTTTTAAAACAATTTTCCACATTTATTTTTAATTAAACTTGAGTAGGCTGCAAAATCCCTCTATTTGCCTTTGAAAGAACATTATTGAGTTCAGCTCTCCCTCCCCTCCCTCACTGCTCCCCCCCTCACTCCCAACCAAGCAATAAGGTGAACAATATTCTCATTATTTGGGTTTTTTTAAATTAATTAATTAATTTTACATTGAGGTAAAATTGGTATATAAATTTATATTAGTTTCATGTATACAACACAATAATTTGATCTTTGTGTACACAACAAAATGATCACAATAATAAGTCTAGTTACTATGTGTCATAAAATTAACCCCCTTCACCCATTTTGTTCATCCTGCAAACCTCTTCTCTGATAACCACCAATCAGTTCCCTGTATCTATGATTGTTTTGTTTTATTGGTTTGTTTTGTTTTTCAGATTCCAAATAAATTGAAATTGTATGGTATTTGTCTTCACTGTGTGACTTCTTTCCATCCATGTTGTCGCAAATGGCAAGATTTCCTTTTTTTATGGCTGAGTAGGATTCCACTGTGTGTATATATATATATATATATATATATATATACATATACATATATATATATATGTATATACATACATACACACACACACACACACCACATCTTCATTATCCATTCATCCATTGATGGACATTTAAGTTGTTTCCATATCTTGGCTATAGTAATTAATGCTGCAATGAACACTGAGTGCATATACCTTTTTGAATTAGTGTTTTTGTTTTCTCTGGTTAAATACCCAGAGTTGATAGAGCTGGATCATTTGGGAGTTCTATTTTAAACTTTTTTGGGGGGGAACTTTCCTACTGTTTTTCCATAGTGGGCTGCACCAACTTACACTCTCACCAGCAGTGTATGGGGGTTCGCTTTTCTCCACATCCTCTCCAACACAGGTTACTTCTTGCCTATTTGATAACAGCCGTTCTAATAGGTATGAGGTGATATCTCGTGGTTTTGATTTGCATTTCCTTAATGATTAGTGATGTTGAACATCTTTTCTTGTGCCTGTTGGCCATCTGTTTATCTTCTTTGAAAAAATGTCTATTTAGATCTTCTGCCCATGTTTTATTTGAATATATAGGTTTTTTGCTATTGAGTTGAGTTCTTTATATATATATTTGACACTAACCCCTTATTAGATATAAAATTTGCAAATATTTTGTCCCTTTCAGTAGGTTGCCTTTTCATTTTGTTGATGGTTCCTTTGCTCTGCAGAACCTCTTTAGTTTGAGGTAGTTTCACTTGTTTATTCTTGCTTTCATTGCCTTTGCTTTTAGAGTCAGATCCAAAAACTCAACACCAGGACCAATGTCAAGGAGCTTACCACTTACATTTTCTTCCAAGAGTTTTACAGTTTCGGGTATTACATTTAAGTCTTTTAATCCATTTTCAGTTAATTTTTTGTGTATTATATAATGGTCTAGTTTCATTCTTTTGCTTGTGGCTGCCCAGTTTTCCCAACACCATTGTTGAAGATATTGTCCTTTTCCCATTGTATGTTCTTGCCTCCTTTGTCATAGAAATCTCTTTAATCCTTTGCATTCCTGTGATATCAGTTGTAACTGTTCCTCTTTCAATTCTGATTTCATATATTTGAGCCCACCCCCACTTTTTATTTTATTTTTTGTTTTTGGTGAGTCTAGCTAAAGGTTTGTCAATTTTCTTTATCTTTATAAAGAACCAGCTTTTACTTTCGTTGATCTTTTCTGTCTTTTCAGTCTCTATTTCATTTATGTCTGCTCTGTCTTTATTATTTCCCTCCTTCTACTGACTTTGGGCTTCATTCTTCTTTTTCCAGTTCCTTTAGGTGTAAAGTTAGATTGCTTATTTGATATTTTTCCTTTTGCTTGAGGTAGGCTTTTATTACTACAAACTTCCCTCTTAAAACTGCTTTTGCTGTATCTCATACATTTTGGTATGCTGTATTTCCATTTTCATTTCTCTCAAGATGTTTTTTGAGTTCTCTTTTGATTTCTTTGTTGACCTTTTGGTTATCCAGGAGCATGTTGCTTAATCTCCACATATTTGTGGGGTTTTTTTTTTTCCAGTTTTCTTCCTGTAATTGATTTCTAGTTTCATACCTCTGTGGTTGGAAAATATGCTTGATATGATTCAATCTTCTTTAATTTGTTGAGACTTGCTATGTGGCCTAACGTATGAGTTACTCTGTAGAATGTTCCAAGTGCAGTTGAGAAGAATGTTTATTCTACTGCTTTTGAATAGAATGTTCTATAAATATCTATTAGATCTCTCTGGTCTAATGTGTCTTTCATCCTGACTTTTCCTAACTGCTTTTCTGTTTGGATGATCTATCTATTGGTGTAAGTAGGGTATTGATGTCCTCTTCTATTATTGTACTGCCATTAAGTTCAGCCTGTAGGTCTGTTAGTATTTGCTTTATATATTTAGGTATTCCTATGCATAAGTACAGTATTTACAAATGTTATATTCTCTTGTTGGATTGAATCCTTTATTATTATACAACTTTTTTTTTTTTTTTTTGCCTTTAGTACAGTCTTTGTTTTGAGGTCTACTTTGTCTGATGTAAGTAAGGATGGCAGATTTCTTTCTATATCTATTAGCATAGAATACCTTTTTCTCTTCAATTTCAATTTGTATGTGTCCTTAGGTCTGAAGTGAGTCTCTGGTAGGCAACATATAGATAGGTATTATTTTTTATTTATTTTTTTTGTTTTGTTTTCGTTTTTTTTGTGGTACGCAGGCCTCTCACTGCTGTGGCCTCCCCCGCTGTGGAGCACAGGCCCCGGACGTGCAGGCCCAGGGGCCATGGCCCACTGGCCCAGCCGCTCCGCGGCTTGCGGGATCCTCCTGGACCGGGGCACGAACCCGTGTCCCCCGCATCGGCAGGTGGACTCCCAACCACTCTGCCACCAGGGAAGCCCAGGTCTTATTTTTTTTATCCATTTAGCTATTCTATGTTTTATTATTGGAGAGTTTAGTCCATTTAAATTTAAAGTAATTATTGATAAGTATGCACATATTGCCATTTTAATTGTTTTCTGGCTTTTTAAAAATTAATTAATTAATTTTTGGCTGCATTGGGTCTTCATTGTGGCACACGGGCTTTCTCTAGTTGCAGCGAGTGGGGGCTACTCTTCGTTGTGGTGTGCAGGCTTCTCACTGCAATGACTTCTGTTTGTTGTGGAGCACAGACTCTAGTCACGTGGGCTTCAGTAGTTGCACATGGGCTCAGTAGTTGTGGCTTGTGGGCTCTAGAGTGCAGCTCAGTAGTTGTGGCACACAGGCTTAGTTGCTCCACAGCATGTGGGATCTTCCTTGCCCAGGGCTCAAACCCATGTCCCCTGCATTGGCAGGTGGATTCTTAACCACTGCACCACCAGGGAAGTCCCTCTGGCTGTTTTCATAGTTTCTCTCTGTTCCTTTCTTCTTCTCTAGTTTTCTTCTGTTGTAGCTTGGTGACATTTTTTAGTGTTATGATTATATTCTTAAAAACACTACATTTTGACCCATTCCCCACCTGTTACATTTTTGATGTTATATATATATATATATATATATATATATATATATATATATATATATATATACACATATATTTATTATTATTATTTTTTTTTTTGCGGTACATGGGCCTCTTACTGTTGTGGCCTCTCCCATTGCAGAGCACAGGCTCTGGACGTGCAGGCTCAGCGGCCATGGCTCACGGGCCTAGCCACTCCATGGCATGTGGGATCTTCCCGGACCGGGGCACGAACCTGTGTCCCCTGCATCGGCAATTGGACTCTCAACCACTGTGCCACCAGGGAAGCCCTGATGTAATATTTTATATAGTTTTGTGTATCCCTTAACTAATTATTATAGTTAGAGTTAATTTTACTACTTTTTCTTTTAACCTTCATCCTAGGTTTGTAATTGGTTAATCCCCTAGCATTACCATATACTTGCCTTCAACAGTGAGTTTTTACTTTTGTATGTTTTCTTGTTACTACTTAGTACTTTTTCATTTTAGCTTAAAGAAGTTCCTTTAACATTTTTTGTATTGTCTGTTTAGTGGTGATGACCTCCTTTAGCCTTTGCTTGTCTGGAAAACTGTTAATCTCTCCTTCCATGTGAATGATAACCTTATGGGGTAGCATATTGTTGGTTAGAAGTTTTTTTGTTTTTTTTCCTCTTGTCAGTACTTTGATTATATCATTTCACACTCTTCTGGCTTGCAATGTTCTGCTCAAAATCAGCTGATAGTCTTATGGAGGTACCCTGTATGTAACAGCGTTTTTAAGATTCTTTTTCTTAAAGTTTTGACATTTTAATTATAATGTGCCTTGATGTGGATCTCTTAGGGTTTACCTATTTGGAACTCTGCTTACTGGACTTGGATGTCTGTTTCTGTCCCCAGATTAGGAAAGTTTTCAGCCATTATTTCTTCAAATAAAATTTTTGCCCCTTTCTCTCTTTCTTCTCCTTTTTGGACCCCTATAATGTGGATGTTATTCTGTTTGATTTTGTCCCACAGGTCCCTTAAGCTGTCTTCACTTACTAAAATGTCTGGGGTTTTTTTGTTTGTTTGTTTGTGTTTTGCTTTTCTGTTTGTGTTATTTCTACTGCCCTGTCTTCCAGATTGCTAATCCAAACTTTTACTTCATCTAGTATGCTGTTTAACCCTATTTGTATTTTCCAGTTCAGCTATTGTATTCTTCAACTCTGTGATCTGTTTGGCACTGTCCCATATTTTACATGTCTCTGTTGAAATTCTCACTGTTTTCATCCATTCTCCTGAGTTTGGTTAGAATTTTTATCACCATTACATTGAACTCTTTATTAGGTAGATTATCTCTGTTTCCTTAAGGTCTTATTTTATTCTTTCCTTTGGAGAAGGTTTTTCTGTCTCCTCATTTTGTTTGACTCTCTGTGTTTGTTTTTATGTATTAGGTGAAAGAGCTACTTCTTCCAGTCTTGAAGTAGTGGCCTTGTATAGCAGATGAACTGTGAGGTCCAGAAATGCTATCCTCTGTAGCTGCCAGAGCCAGGCACTCAAAAGGCATTCCATGTGTGAGCTCTGTGTGTGACTTCCTGCTATGGTGGGGTCATGGCTGTGGTGCAGGGGTGTGGGGAGCCCTCACTGTCACTGGCAGGTTAGAGAGAAAGGGCCAAAGTGGTGCCTGCCAGTGCCAGCACTAGCAAGGCAGAGAGAGAACTCAAAGATGGTACCTACGAGTGCCTTTGTCCCTTTAGAGAGTCCCAGCTGATTCCTGCCTTCCAACAGAAGCCCCAAGACAGCAAGTGAATCTCCTTCACACATGGTCCAGGCACCCTTCAAATTGTCTCTCTTTTTTTTTTAAAATATATTTATTTATTTTTGGCTGTGTGGGTCTTTGTTTCTGCGTTTGGGCTTTCTCCAGTTGCTGCAAGTGGGGGCTACTCTTTGTCGTGGTGCACAGTCTTCTCATTGCAGTGGCTTCTCTTGTCGCAGAGTATGGGCTCTAGGCATGCGGGCTTCAGTAGTTGTGGCACGTGGGCTCAGTAGTTGTGGCTTGTGGGCTCTAGAGCACAGGCTCAGTAGTTGTGGTGCACGGGCTTAGTTGCTCCGCGGCATGAGGGATATTCCCGGACTAGGGATCAAACTGTGTCCCCTGCATTGACAGGCAGATTCTTAACCACTGTGCCACCAGGGAAGCCCCCAACTTATCCCTCTTGTGACAGATACTGGGGCAAGTGAGTCTGCATGTAAGCCTTTTAAGTGGTGTTTTAAGTGTTGTTAATCATTCTTATGCATCACAATATTTCAGTGAAATAGAAATAAAAGCTAATTTTATAGGTGAACCAAATGGTAGAGAGCAAATTTGAAGTTGACACCTATTGTTCAGAAACAAAGTTTGAGGACATAAGATTTTACCATGATCCATCCCTGTGGTCCCTGTGGCTGCAGTTGGAGTACTCTTCCTGTTTCTCCCCTAGGAATTATTGCCCCAATTAGCTTAACCCTTTGAGACTAAATTCTATGATTTTTGTAGGCTCTCTAATGGTTCAAGAGAAAACTAGAGGTAGAACACACAGCTCCAGAGTTTGCAGCCCATTGCATAGTCCAGAAAATATCACTGGCTCTCCTCTCCCCTTGTAAAACAAAAAAAAAAACATATCAACCTTTGCCTCACAGGTAATCAATGAATAATAAAGGGCAGAGAAGGATGGATGTGACCGATCAGGAGCTGCCCTATGTGCTCTAGGACATGGATTGAAACCATTAATCTGATTTTTCTACATAACAACAAGGCTCCACTTTGCATTCAGAGAGGCTTTTTATCCAAAGCTTTCCAAGTGCACCACTCCAAGGAAATGGCTCATAATTATTTCCTCATTTTCACTCCTGTCCAGAGAAGATTTGAGTCATGATCAAAGAGAAAGCAGGTTGCTGATTAATCCATATCAACCGTCATCCAACAGACTCATGGTGTAAAATATTACCTGAACTTTTAAAACAAATAACTAATTTCCATTTAATTGATTTTTGACCTTGAGCCATATTTTTCTATTGTAATTTTAACTTAAAACAAAACTGAGCTATCACGTAACTATCAACCAGCAGAGAGGGCATGGCAAGGAAGAAAGAACTCGATTTAATGCAGGGTAACTTTTATCAGCTTTAACTATTATTCTAACATGCTTCCTTCTTTTAACAAAATATCTACATAAAAATTGTCTGATGTCTAATAAATGTCTAATCAAAATTGTCGTCCAAGACTAGAACTAAAACAGACCATATAGTTGCCTGATCTAAACCTTAAATCTGACAGATGAGAAGACTGAGACCCAGAGTTTTGTGCAATGTGCTCAAAGTTATACAGTTAATAAGTGATAGAAATAATGCTGAAACTAAATCAGGCACTTACTTTTACAAATACAAAAAGTCGGACCCTAAGATTTTAAGTCATTTTTTCAAGCGTGTGCTGGTTGGTGGAAGGACCAGAAATAAAGTGTGGGTCACTTCCAGGCTGTCCCAAATATATTCTGGACTCAAGGCAAGAGTACCTATGGAAGCTACATGACATGTACACTTAGACCTTATTAATCAAGCTCAAAAATTGTTAAATAAAATATGTTGTATACTTCTACTTTGACAAACATACCTCATCATAACGTGAAATGTTTGGTTTGAATGAAGTTCTCAGTTCTTGTGCTCCTTGGAGCACTTGAAAAGACCTAACTGTTAGCATACAGCCCTTGGTCTGCAGCTCACCACCATTTTTTCATTCCCGGCTCCATCTCACACCACTACAGGCCTCCCAGGCGTAACTTTGGACAGCCCAGTCTGCAAGTCCAGGCACGTCCAAGCCCCATCTACACTCCTCATACACTCTTGGCCAACTCTAAGGCCTAAGGGTGCACTTTCTAGAGATGGAGTCTGCCTTTGGGATCACAGACCAAGGCAAGAGGCCTGCTTGGGTGGAGAAGCTGGCTCATAACTGTTGCTCAGTGCATTTCAGAATCCCAGCAAAGCAGAACTTGGTCTAGTGGTGGTGGTGGAGAAGTGGGTGCTGCCTCTGGCTGGGCATGTTCTATTGGCCCTGCAGACTGCTTGTCATAGTAAAGTATAGATAGGGGAGGACCAGAGTTGGGGGCTTGTAAAATGCAGAGGCCTAAAGCAGGGGTCTCTCTTGCCCGATCTAAGGGAAACAATTGTCTACCCCTTAGTTCTGTGTTTTTCTGACTCTACCAGGATAACCCTCTGGGATGTAATTGTTCAAAACACTTCATTGTCCTTCAAAAAGAAAATTTACAACATCTTAATTTCTCATCCCATTTTCTATTTTAATCAAAACAGATAGATCAAGTGTTGGGGTGTTAATAATTCTCTAACTCTTCTCAGACTAGAATTTATTTCAGTTGTTGACCATCTTTGTAAATCCCAATTATGTATACCATTCTCAGTGAACACATCTTCTTTCTGTTAGACTCCTATGAGAAAAGTATGTTAATTCCAGACTCCAAGGAAGTAGAGGGATTTATAAAATTTGGATGTATTTTAGGACTATTTACTAAAGAATTTCAATATAGTATATGGTGAAAGGTTAAAAAAAGTGGTACTTGCTTTATCTTAGAGATGACAGTGCTAAGAGATAAATTAACAATCATCTTCAAGTTTATGGTTGATACTAAATGAAAGAAGACGGCCAATTGTCTCTCTGGCTTCAACTGTGAGTAGTGCCAAAAATTTGAAAAGTAAAAATTGAATACACAATCTAGATTTTTCTGACAGTATAAACGTTTGTTATAGACATCACCCACGCATCCACACACACCCACACACATACACACTTTTCAGTAATTTAATCTGTTGTTCTTTTTCTGAATATTTTCTCAGACATACTTTCACTGTTGCTTTTCAGATACCATTTCTTTAAACCACCCCACTTCCTCTTCATCTAGAGGAGATGCAGGAAGACAAAAATGTAAGATTTTTTAAAGGTCTTTTCCCCATTTCTTCCTTAATTTTATGATAATGTAAGAAGTAAATATTATTATCCCTACTTCACATATGAAGAAATTGAGCATTAATGACAAAAGAAATCCCATAAGCTACAGAATAATCACGTGGGAGATATAGGGCTCAAACCCAACATATGAGTACATACCTAAGGCCCCTTTGTCTATATCAAGTATCTTCCAAACAGAAATAATCAGTTCCAGACTGAACACCAATGATTAGGTCCAGCAATAAATGGGGAAGAGAAGAAAACTCTCCCATACAGAAGAATTCCAAGTAATTTATATAGTTACACTGCTTCTAATGAAGTGACTCCCCACTCCTCAAGTGTGGGCTGTGCATAGTGACTTTTTCCAAAGAGGACAGTATGAAGAATGGGAAAAAGAGTAACTTTACAGTGGAGAAGGCTGACAAACAGGGTAATAAATTTTATTCATTCACTCACTAGACAATATTTATTGATAGCCTTTTGTTTTTGTTTTAGTTTTTGTTTTGCGGTACGCGGGCCTCTCACTGTTGTGGCCTCTCCCGTTGTGGAGCACCAGTTCCGGACGCGCAGGCTCAGCGGCCATGGCTCACGGGCCCAGCCGCTCCACGACACGTGGGATCCTCCCGGATCGGGGCACGAAGCCATGTCCCCTGCATCGGCAGGCAGACTCTCAACCACTGCGCCACCAGGGAAGCCCCATAGGCAATATTCTGAAAGAGCAAATATGGCAACTTTTGCTTCTAGCCATGATTGAATAACTGATGCCAGACTTGCCTTCTCACCACAAACAACTATAAAGTTGGAAAAACTATATGAAAAATACTTGTTTTTAGGGATTGGATAATATGCAGCCCATAACTGTACTCCTTTAGAAAAGGAAGGAGTTGAGCCCCATATTTGTTTTGGCTTTTTGCCTGCGGGTAATTTTTAGAGGGGTAGTCCAAAGTAAGATGAGTGGGACAAAAGTCAGAGTTCAGGGCTACCAAAGTATTGGAAACGTGTCGGGAAGGGCACCAGAACGTAGAGAGCCATGTAGAAACTGTTCCAAATCCACATGAGGCTTCCCTGTGGATCTTTGGCCAAAGGCTTGGCTGTGCATATACAAGTCCAGATAATTTTAAATCTAGTAGAGAGTAGTTGCTCTGAGGCTGAGAACTGAGCAAAGACTGCTGAGGTATAAAAGATAGAACAGATAACAGAATTTATTCAAGTCTAGGAGATATTGGACACTGCAGCTCAATCAGAGTGCAGGACTACTCTGAACTCCTTGGTCATTCATCTTAGATCCCAAAAAGACCATATCTTAACAGTAAAAACCACACCCTTGAGTAAGGGACTCACCCTTGGACTAAGAACAAAACCTAAAGAATCCTATCCAAATAAATAATAAAGCAAATCCCGAGGGACTCTAAATGAGCTGGCAGTCATTTTTACAAACTTTTTTCAGTTTAATTGAGATATAATTGACTGTAACATTTGTATTTGTGTAAGGTGTACAACATAATGATTTTATATATGTATATTGCAAAACGATTACCACAACAAATTTAGTTAACATCCATCACCTCACATTGTTACACTTTTTCCTTTTGAAGAGAACTTTTAAGATCTACCCTCTTAACAACTTTCAAATACACAATACAGTATTGTTAAATTATAGTTATAGTTACATATACATATACTGTTATATTTAAATGTTTGCCAGAACAAATTCTACATTCTTTAAGAAGACAGCATAATCCAGACTTCCTCCAGTGCATGTTTCATAGTATCCAGGATAAAAATTTTAAATTACTATATATTCTCTACTTCTATGAATTTGATTATTTTAGATACCTCATTTAAGTGGAATTATGCAGTATTTGTCCTTATTTCAGTTAGTCTAATGTTTTCCAGGTTCATTTATGTTGTCATAAATGACAGGATTTCCTTCTTTTTTAAGACTGAATACTATTCCATTGTATGTATATAACATATTTTCTTTATACATTCATCTATCAATGGACATTTGGGTTGGGGTTGTGGGGAGAGGGGAAAATTGGAATTGTTATTTAATGGGTATAAAGTTTTAGTTATGCAATTTAATACATTCTAGAGATCTGCTGTATCAATAGTTAACAAAACAGTATTGTACACTTTAAAATATGTTAAGAGGATAGATATCATGTTAAATGCTATTACCATAGACACAGATACACATGCACAAACACAAACACAAAACAGAAAAGAATGCAAGGAAATTTTTGTAGGTGATGAATATATTTAGTACCTTGATTGTGGTGATAATATCATAGGTGTATGCATATATTCAAACTCAGCAAAATGTATACATTAAATGTGTGTAACTTTTTATATATCAATTACAACACTAAATCTTAAAAAAAGAAAAAAATACTATATAGCTGAAAAAGGAGCAAAGTGAGACTCACAATCAGAAAAAGTAGTCAATGCAAACAGACTATAAGGTGGTCCAGAAATTAGCAGATAAGGACTTTAATAAATATGTGCAAGGTCTTAATGAAAAATGATGGACATAATGCATGCACAGGTATGTAATTTCAGCAGAGAAATGGAACACATTTTTTAAAAAGCCAAAAGGAAATTCTACAACTTCAAAGTACAATATCTGAAATGAAAATGTCATTGAATGGGATTAACAGATTAGAGATAGCAGAAGAAATGTTTAGTGAACTTGAAGGGAGATTAATAAAGACAATCACATTTGAAAAACAAGGAGGAAAAAGAATGAAAAAAGAAAGAAGGGAACAAAAAGAGCCTTAGAGATCTGTGAGATGTCAAATGGTCTAGGATACACTCAGTTGGAGTCTCAAAGGAGCGGAGAGAGCATCTGAGGGGAAAGTTTTTCGAAGAAGTAATGGCTGAAAATTTCCCAAATTTTATGAAAAACATAAACCTACAGATTCAAAAAGTGCACTAAACTTCAAGCAAGAAAATTCTAAGAAAACCACACTTAAGGATATCACAGTCCAACTCCTGAAAACTGACAATAAAGAGAAATATCTTGATAGGAGTTTATTACTTTTCTACTGCTGTGTAACAAATCACTACAAGCATAGAGGTTTACAACAATACCCATTTATTATCTCTCAGTTCTTTGGGTCAGAGGTCCAGGTGGAATGAACTGGGTTCTCTACTCAGCATCTGAGAAGTTTGAAATCAAGGTGTTGGTTGGACTGGGCTCTTATCTGGAAGCTGTGGGGAAGAATCCACTCCAGATTCATTCAGGTTGTTGGCAGGAAGCAGATCTTTGTGGTTGTAGGTCTGAGATCCTTGTTTCCTTTAGAGCTGTCAGTCAGAGGCTACTGTCTGCTCCTAGAAACCACCTACATTTCTTCTCACATTGTCCCTTCTATCTCCAGTACCGGCAATGATGTATCAACTCCTGCTCACATCGAATCTCTCTTCCTCTTCCCCTCCCAGCTGGAGAAATTCTCTGTTTTTAAAGGTCTCACATATTTACATCAGGTCCACCCAGGTAATCCCCCTTTTGATTAACTTAAAGTCAACTGATCAGTAACCTTAATTACATCGGCAAAATCCCTTTTGCCTTGTAATGTGGTCAGGGCACAGTATCTCATCATATTCACAGTCCCAAGACTTAGGATAGCAAATCTTGGTGGGGAGGAGGTACTTCAGGATTCTACATACCACAAGGAGCCAGCCAGAAAAGAAACATTGCATAAACGTTACATAAATTTGCCTTATTTCTTATCAGAACAATGTGTGACAGTAGACAATGAAATGACACTTAAAAGACAGAAAGAAGGAAAAGAAAAAAAGAAAGAAAGAAACCCAGATTTCCCTATCCAGCAATATATCTTTTGAAAATAAGGTAAAATAGAAAACATTTTCAGATAACTAAAAACAGGAAGAACTCATGGGACCTGTAGTACAAGAAATGTTAAAGGAAGTTATTCAGGCTGAAGGAAAATAATGTCAGCTTAAATTCACATTTACATCAACGAAGAAAGAGCATTGAAAAGGATAAATATAAAAACTTATCTTTTTTTTTTTACATTTTTTTTTTTAAAGACAACTGACTTACTAAAGGAGAAGCAGGCAAATTCCATTGTCCATGGGCCAAATCCAGCTCACAGTCTGTTTCTGTATGGTCTGATAGTTAAGAATGCAGGATAGGAGGAAAATAGAAAAAAAAAAAAAAAAAAGACTAGAAAAACTAGAAAACAAAGAGGAATATAGTAGAATTAAATCTAACTAAAATGATGATTTCATTAAATATAAATAGACTAAACACTCCATTTAAAAAGGAAAGATTGTCATACTGGATAAAAATATAACTGGTGTCCTTATAAAAAAAATGAAGAAACACCAGAGACTCTCTCCCTCTGCCACAGGTGGACAGAGCAAGAAGGTGGCATTTACAAACCAGGAAGAAAGTTATCACCAGAAACTGACCCTGCTGGGCCTTAATCTTGGACTTTCAGCTTCCAGAACATGTCTGTTGTTTAGTCCCCAGTCTATGGTGTTTTTTTTTTTTTCTTATATAAGCTTGAACAGACTAAGAGAATTGGGAAAAGGTATCCAATGCAAACCATAAGAATAAGAAAGATGGTGTGTGTAGATTAAAAACAGGCATCAAGGGCTTCCCTGGTGGTGCAGTGGTTGAGAGTCCGCCTGCCGATGCAGGGGACACGGGTCCGTGCCCCGGTCCGGGAATATCCCACATGCCGCGGAGCGGCTGGGCCCGTGAGCCATGGCCGCTGAGCCTGCGCGTCCGGAGCCTGTGCTCCGCTACGGGAGAGGCCACAGCGGTGAGAGGCCCCAGCGGTGAGAGGCCCGCGTACCGCAAAAAAAAAACCCCAAAAAACAGGCATCAAGGCAAATTGTGTTACCAGAAATAAAGAAAGGCATTGCAAAACAATAAAAGGGTCACTTCTTTAGGAAGACATAAAATTATAAATGTGTATACACTGAATACGAGAACCTCAAAATACATGAACAAAAAACTGACGAAACTGAATGGAGAAATAGATAAATACACAATCATCATCAGGAATTTTAATACCCTCCTCTTAACAATGGATAGAACAGGTAGGCAAAAATCAGCAAGAATATAGAAGATTTGGACAACACTACGAACCACCTTGACTTAATTAACATCCATAGAACATTCCATCCAACAACAAAAGAACACATTATTATTTTTTTTTTAAGAACACATTATTTTTAAGTGAACATGAAAAATTCACCAAGATAGGCCATATGCTGGCCCATAAAACTAGTCTCAATTAATTAAAAGTAGTAAAATCATAAAGAATATGTTTTCTGACAAGAGTGGAATTAAATTACATATCAGCAACATTATTTCTAAAAAGCCCCAACTATTTGGAAATTAACTACACACTTCTAAATAATTTAAGGTTTAAAATAAAGTATAATAGAAATTAGATGTTTTGAATAGAATGATAATTAAAACACAACCTATCAAAATTTGGGAAATGCAGCTCAAGCAGTGCTTAGAAAGATATACATAACATTAAATGTCTACATTATCAAAAAAGAATGGCATAAAATGATCTAAATTTCCATCTAAAAAAGTTAGCAAAGGAATAAAGAAGGAAATAGTAAACATAAGAGAAATCAATGAAAAAGAAAATGTAAAGTAAGGAAAGAGGGGCTATGAGTGCTACAGACATTAAAATGTAATAAGGAAATATGATGAGCAACATTATGCTAATAAATTATACAACTTAGATAAAATAGAAAAACGTCCTGAAAAATACAAATTACCAAAATTAACATGTGGATTTAAATATCCCTGTATCTACTAAAAAAAAAACCCCAAAATAAAAAGTCTTCTTTCCTCCTCCCCCTAAACTCCAGACACAAATGGTTTGATTAGTAAATTTAATAACATCTTTTAGCAAGAAATAGTACCACCCTTATACAAATTCTGTCAGGAAACAGACAAACAGGGATTATCTCCCAACTAGTTTTATGAGGCCAATGTAACTGTGATACCAAAACCTGACACAAACATTACAAGGAAAGAAAATTACAGATCAACATCTCTTAAAAGTATTGATAAATCATCAGCAAATTGATTCCAGCAGTTTATGAAAAGGATAGGATGATGATCATGTGTCATGATCAAGCAAGGTTAATTCCAGAAATGCAAGGTTGGTTTAACATTTGAAAAACAATCAGTGTAATTTGCCAAATTTATAAAATAGAAGAAAAAAAAAAGATCACCTTGGATAGGTACAAAAAATATTTAACAAAATTCTACACTTATTTTTTTTTTTTATTATTTTTTTTTGTGGTACGCGGGCCTCTCACAGTTGTGGCTTCTCCCATTGCGGAGCACAGGCTCCGGACGCGCAGGCTCAGAGGCCATGGCTCACGGGCCCAGCCGCTCCGCGGCATGTGGGATCTTCCCGGACCGGGGCATGAACCCATGTCCCCTGCATCGGCAGGTGGACTCTCAACCACTGCGCCACCAGGGAAGCCCTACACTTACTTTTCATTAAAATAGAATCCCAGTCAAAATCCCAGCAGGCCTTTTTAATTTTTTTTAATTAAAGGAAACTTACAAGCCAATTCTAAAATGTATATGGAATTGTAGGAGCTTGAATAGCCAAGACAAATTTGAAAAAGAAGTGAAAAGCTGAAAGATTTATACTACCTGACTTTAAGACTTATTGTGAAGCTATAGTAATCAATACAATGTGGTACTGACATATAAGTGGGCTAATAGATCAGTGAACTGAAAAGAAAGTTTAAAAATAGACCCACACTTACACAGTAAATTTTTTCTCTATCAAGGTATCAATCTTTTTAATAAATAGTGCTCTAAAAATGGATCAAGCATATGGAAAGCAATGAAACACAAATCCTACTTCCTATCATAACCAAAAGTTAATTCAAGAAGGATTAAAGATGTAAACATACAATCTAAATCTATAAATCTTTAGAAAATAAACATAGGCAAATATCTTCACAGTACTGAGGTAGGCAAATATTTCTTAGGGAGCAGGAAGAAACCAGTAACCATAAAAGAGAAAAATGAGAAATTAGACCATGAAAGTGTAAACCTTCTGCTCATCAAAAGACAACATGAAGACAATAAATAGACAAGCCACTGACTGGGAATATATAAAGAGCTGAGAAAGCAGTTTTATCCAGAATATACAAAGAAATTTTACAAATGGAAAATAAAAAGGAAAATAACAGAATAAAAAAGTGAAAAAGAGACTTAGACACTTTGCAAAAGAAGACATTCAAATGGTGGAAAATGTACACAAAAATGTTCCCAGCATTATTAGGGAAATGCAAATGAATATCATACCTGCTAGAACCACATTCTGCACACCTGCTCCAAAAGGGAAGAATTAAAGAGAGATTATACCAAATGTTAGTGAGAAAGTAGAAAAATTGGACCTTTCATACACTCCTGTTAAGAATATTAAATGGTACAGTTTTTTTTGAAAACTCTTTGTCAGTTTCTTACAAAATTAAATATACACTTAGTCCATGACCTAGCAATTATACCCTTACATATTTACCCAAGAGAGTTTAAAACAAAGGTCCAAAAGAGACTTCTATATGAATGTTCATAACAACTTTATTTATAATAGCCTCAAACTGGAAACAACCCAAAAGGTCCATCAACAGGAGAAGATATAAACAAATTATGGCATATTCATACAACAGAATACTTCTCAACCATAAGAAAATAATAAACCACCAATATACCCAATAACGTTGATGAATATCAAAATTGTCAGAACTGAAAGAAGCCAGACACAGAAGAATAGATATTGTTTGATTAAATTTATATGAAGTTCAAGAATGTGGAGATGGAATTCAAAACAGTGGTTGCTTATGAGGTGTATGAATTTCTTGGATAAAAGTGGAAGAAACATTTTGGGGTGATGAAAATATTTTATATCTTGACTGGAGTGTTTAATTTGTTGGAATTCATTGAATTGTATAATAGGATGCATATATTTCTCTGTATGCAAATTTTACCTAAATTTTTAAAATTGACAACATAGAAGTTGAATTAAAACTATCCTCCAGGGCCTCAGTAACATATTTAGACACATGGGCACACGTGAGCAAATTAACAAGCAGAAAATCTAAAAAGAGTAGGCAGAAAAGTTAGACAGTGTCATGCCAATACCACCCAAGCTGTTTACAGCCTGTCTGTAATAGGTTTCTCACAAGTGGAAAAACAGACAGCCCCATATTTGCACTGTCAACTTTGATTATGGAGGACAGCATGGGGATTGGACTACTGCCGCCATTATTATCCATCACCAGCAAAACACTTCAAGGATATCCAGCAGGTAATCTTTGAATACAAAACAAATATTGCAGAGAAACTTTGACAGCTCTGGACCCATAGGAGGCTATATAAAGAACCACTCAATAGGGAAAGCTGTTGATGAATTTGAAAGACTGTTCAGGGTATCTGGTGAGAACAGAGTGGGAGTCCAGACGGAAGAAGTAAATCAAAGTACACGACCAGATTGAGATTTTTAAACTCTGAGCCATGAAGATGGCCTCAATCTTGCCTTTCTTTAGGAAAAAAATGCTGTAACCACAAAGGCCTCTGAGGGAAGTTAAAGGCACACATGAAACTCCAGAGAAAAGAATTCGCAAGAGAAAAATATTTTACAGTTATTTTCAAATAACTTTACCAGTGACATAGTCATATATTGTTGCTTCAAAACTAAATGAAGGAAATAAGGAACTTATTTGTGGATGAGCTGTATGTCAAAAGCAGGACAATTCTGAGACTGAATTTCATTAGTGCTGTGGTCAGGAGAAGAAAATGATGCAAAACATCAAGAAATGGTGGAATGATGCAATCAAAGCATTTTACTAAGCTAATAAACAGTGGACAAAACAGAAGACAGTGACAAAACAAGTACAGTTTGCACAGATTTTAGTAACATTATCACTCATTCACTGATGACGGGAGCAGTTGTTGATATATACTGGACAAGCATGTGATCTCTGGTTCTTGGATTCTTAGTTTGATGAGCAGGCTGAACCTCTCATTGACCATGTTTGGAAACATAATTCACAGGCAGTATACTAGTTTCGCTGAAGCTGTATTTCATAAAAAGAGAAATTTCACATCTTTTTGCATTGCAAGAGAAAACAAATCAGTATATTTGCAGATGTAATCAGTACCAATCAGGTTCAAGTAACACCTCCCCTCTTCATTTAAAAAAAAAATCAAAGAGAGTAAGCTTGACATAAAAATTGCATTTGTAGTTTAATGTAATTGTATTGCTTTGTAATGTATCAAAATCACATTCTCTCCTTTTTCTTTCTTTTTTTTTTTTTTTTACTATAAGCTCAAGAGCCGCTGAGGAAGGATGGCTATACCTGATTAAAATCTAAAAGCCACTAAGCCACAAATGCATTGTCAACACAGTGACACTGTAGTTTAAAAAGGGCATATGAACTTCAGACTAGGAGAGTGAGAGAAACCCAGCAGCCAGAATCCCTGCTGATGGAGAATGAAATATTTTATAGAATGAAGGTAATTTTTTTTTATTAGGGGTAGTGATTGAGAGATGACACTCAGAGATCTTAGTAACAAGCCCCTGCCTATCCTTTCCCTGAGAATTCCTGGTCAGAAAAAGCTAGAGTGCCATGGTATGTCTGTGACAACCTGGATGTTCCCAGCCAGCCCATGGACTACCAAGGCCTCCAGGAAAAAGACCTGTAAGGCTTATCTCCCAGTTTTCTCCAGTCCCAAGAAGGATGAATGCAGCTCCGAATTGCTCAGGATTAAGAATATTTTTAAACAGAGGCTGTATCAGTGGATAGAAGCTTTCACTATGTGAAGATAATAAAGCAAAACAGCAGGGAGCTGGGAGGAAGGACGATCTTTCTTTCCTTTTCTCTCTCTTTGAACTGCTTCTCCTATGCTTCATGAGAGGTAAGACAAGACCCCAGATCTGTTCTCTCTTGGGCTTCACTTCCATCACTGTGTTTCAGGGTAATCCGTGTTGTGATGCTTTCCAGAACCCTTGTAGGAAGAGCTCTTGGTATCTGGGTTTTCTCTCCCTCAAAGCATTCTGTTTCTCTGCCATCATCTGAGAGATGCATGCCTCCTGCACCATCCTCCAAAAACATTGATTATGATGATGATAATGATAACATAATAATAATAAATAATATTAATAAAATCCCAAGGCAAGAAATTGAGCTAGCTCTGAACTAGCCATTGAGAGGGAACTTTCTGACCTGCTCTTTCTCCAGCCTCTTTTCTAGTCTTCTGCATGTATCTAGACTAGGTCACTATCAAATTGCATTGAGACTTAGGACCCAAGCCCTTAACTACTAAAAAAAGTATTTCTTGGCCAAGGGCAATCTCTAGTCTAGACTTCTCCTCTGAACTCCACAACTCCAAGGCCTGTCTCATCCTTGGTATCTCCATTTGGCTGTCTCATGGGTGCTTCAAACTTAATATGTCCAAACTAAAACTCTCATTCTCCCCACCCAACCTATTTCTATTCCTCTCCATTTTAGTAAAGGGCATCTAGTTGTTAAAGTCAAATTTCATTATATTTGATCTCTTTCACTTCCTTACTTACCCCATATTTAATCCCTCAACACATCTTGCCAATACCACCTACAAACTTTATCTTGAATTCTCCACTTCTAGACCCGGCCAACCATGTATTATATCTTGTCTTGATTATGAGATAATAAGTGTTGTTTCAAGCCATTACATTTTGTGGTAATTCATTATACAGCAGTAACAAATGCAGTTCCATTATATAAAATGTGTATAATGATACTTAACATGCAGAGCTATTTTGAGGATTAAAAGTAATATAACATGAGCATCTCACATATTATAGGTATTCAATAGAGAGTTGAACCTAAAAATGGAATATATTACTATGGGAAATGGAAACCCACAAAATCTGGGGGTAATCAATAAATGCTTATTGATAGTATGTAAATATTTTCCATCTGGAAAGGGAAATTTAGAAAGTTTCCTGAAAATCTCAAGGAAGAATATATTTTATACACCATCCATGTGTTTCCTATATTTTATATCAGAAAATATAAAAGAATAGTAATACTTTGAACATTCCAGGTTGGAAGAGACTAAAGGCAGGTCACAAGTAAATGCAACATGCGATTCTGGACTGAATCTTGGAAAAAGAGACACCGTAGAAAGATTTGGAAAAATTTTAATGTGTTTCATTGACTCAAAGTTACTATTACATCAATATTGATTTGCTGATTTAGATGGTTGTATTATGGTTATGTAGGTGTCTGTCAAGTCTCTATACCATGTTTTGGAGATTTATATACCACAGTATTTCGGGGAGAATGAGGTATTATGACTGCAACTTGCTCTCAAAGAGCTCAGGAAAAGAATAATAACAATAGATTGAGTGAGAAAGAGAGAAGAAAGAGGGAGGGAGAGAGAAAAGGTGATAAATCTGATAAAGTGTTAGCTGAGGAGTCTAATTGAAAGGGATACAGGAGTTCTTTGTACTGTCATTATAATTTTTCAGAAAATATAAAGTTACTTCAAAATAAATTATTAAAGCATTTAACATATTATTTTAATTATTCATTCTTATATATTTGATTCATATGACAAGCTGCCGTTGCAGGTTATATAGTGTTTCCTAAAAATTCATATGTTGAAGTCCTAACACTCAGTACCTCAGAATGTGGCCTTATTTGGAAGTAGGGTCAATGAAAATGCAATTGTTAAGTCAAGATGAGGTTGTACTGGAGTAAGACGGGCTCCTAATCCAACATGGCTAGAGTCGTTGTAGAAAGGAAATTTGGTAATAGTCATGCACACAGGGAGAATGCCAGGTGAAGATTAGGACAGAGATTGAGGTGATGCTTCTAGAAGCCAAGGAAGGCCAAAGATTGCCAGCAAACCACCAGAAAGGAGGACAGAGGCATGGAACAGATTCTTTCTTATAACCCTCAGAAAGGACCAACCCCGATGACACCTTGAACTCAGACTTCCAGCCTCCAGAACTGTGAGAAAATAAAGTTTGTTGTTTAAGTCACTTAGAGTATGGTTTATTGTTATAGCAGCCCCAGGAAACTAATAACACTATCTGTAAATATTTAGGGAAATAAAATGGGGAAACTAGAGTACTGCAGTGAGATGAGATGATTGGAAGGGGCATTAAAATTTTTCTCTGGATCAGAAAAAGAGGGAGAGAAGTATCTGGTATTTCCTTACTTGTTCAATGTATATTTATTTTTTATAATGTGACAGGCTCTGTTCTAGCCACAGAGACATAGTAGTCAACTGTCCAGCCAAAGCTCTTGCCCTCTTAGAGCTTATATTCTAATGGAGGGAGATAATAAACCAGTGGAAATAAATGTTATGAAGAAATGTTGAAAAAAATAGGGTGAAGAGATAAAGAGTAATATAGCCTCTTATTTTAGAGGAGTGAATCTGAGAAGATCTCTCAAAGACAATACAATGAGGGAATGTAAAAGACTTTTCAGAGCTTTGAGGAGAGCAAGTGCATAGCAGAAAGGAATTTGGAGTGTGAAGGAAAAGCAGGAAGGCCTTTGTGGCTGGAGCAGAATAAGAAATGGGAAGAGTAATTAGAGATTGCATTGGAAAAGTAGCCAAGGATGAGATAATGTAGGAACTTTAGATCATGATAAGGATTTTAAATTTTATTCTAAGTGTCAGGCAAAGCCACTTCAGTGTTTTAAGCACTGGGCTGACATGAACAGATTTATATTTTCCTTTTTTTTTTTTTGATGTAGACTACTTTTAAAGTCTTTATTGAATTTGTTACAATATTGCTTCTGTTTTATGTTTTGTTTTTTTGGCCGCAATCCATGTGGAATTTTAGCTCCCCAACCAGGGGTTGAACCCGCACCCCCTGCATTGGAAGGCAAAGTCTTAACCATTGGAACACCAGGGAAGTCCCCAGATTTATATTTTCAAAGGGTCCCTCTGGTTTCTCTGAACAGAAATTAGGAGGGGTTGCACAGGAGTGCGGATACCCCTTAGGGAACTGTGCTCCAGAGCTACTCTACTTCTTTCCATCCTGGGTCCCTACAGCCTGACCTTTCTGTGCTGCATCAAAAATTTCTTTGACTTCTGGCTTCCAGTTGTGTTCAGCCAGTGGGAGCCACTGAGAGAAAACTGAGAGGAGAGTGAAGTCTGTATATTTAATTCCTCAGCTTCCTACTTGCAAAGTTTCTGAAGATTGACTGCATCTCTCTATCAAGGGCCACAACTACTGTCAAGTAGCCCCTAATTTCTCTAATTTTGGTTCCAACTCCCTCTGTTTATCGACTCAGGTCTTTGAGTGGAAATGCTTCCCCATTAATAACTAGTTCTGAGTTATAAAACTTATCTCTGTTGTTTTCCCTAACCCACACTTTACCTTTCAAAATAATCTCTTTAGGGCTACCCTGGTGGTGCAGTGGTTGAGAGTCTGCCTGCCGATGCAGGGGACATGGGTTCGTGCCCTGGTCTGGGAAGATCCCACATGCCGTGGAGCGGCTAGGCCTGTGAGCCATGGCCGCTGAGCCTGCACGTCCGGAGCCTGTGCTCCGCAACGGGAGAGGCCACAACAGTGAGAAGCCCGTGTACTGCAGAAAAGCAAACAAAAAAAGACACAAATTGTTCTTTAAAATAATCTCTTTATTAAATTCTCTCCTAGTTCATCAGTTTGAGTATACTGTCTTTCATGCATGCCAGACCCCTGCCAGACAGAGGAATGTTACAGTAATCTGATGTTGTCTTAGAGTAGAGTGGTCTCAGTTAAGGTAAAAAGAAGTTAGATCTGGAATGTATTTGCAAAGTAAGTTAATGGTATTTTTCTTAATTTATTTATTTTATTTATTTATTTTTGGCTGCATTGGGTCTTTTTTGCTGCACACAGGCTTTCTCTAGTTGTGATGAGCAGGGCTACTCTTCACTGCAATGCACAGACTTCTCATCACGGTGGCTTCTCTTGTTGCGGAGCATGGGCTATAGGCATGTGGGCTTCAGTAGTTGTGGTACATGGGCTCGGTAGTTGTGGCTCAAGGGCTCTAGAACGCAGGCTCAGTAGTTGTGATGCACAGGTTTAGTTGCTCCACAGCATGTGGGATCTTCCTGGACCAACGCTCAAACCTGTATCCCCTGCACTGGCAGCCAGATTCTTATTCACTGTGCCACCAGGGAAGCCTGAGTTAATGGTATTTGATGAAGGCTAGACTGAGGGAGGTGTAAGAGAACTGAAAAAGGATGATTTTAAATATTTGGCTTGAATGTCTAGAGCACAGAGGAGAATTTAAAAGCAGCTTTTGCAAGGAGGAAATAGTTTAGTTGCATGCATGACACATTTGGAATGTTTGTTATATATTCAAATTCGAATGCTGAGTGTGTAGTTTGAGCTCAAGAGAAAGGTCAGTGTTGGAACTACAGAGCTTCTAATTCCAGGCAAAGTGGAGTAACAGGGGCTGAGTTTACCTTTTCATCTAAACCAACAAACATGTTGCAAACATATCTGAAGCAACAATTTTTAACACAGCTGATACCAGGCAATGAAGGACAGCGATACTGGAGAGACAAGAAACCAATGAGCTGAGTTGTGTTATTTCCATAACTTACTTTCTTGGGAGAGTTTACATGCTGTGGTACAAGGAGGGGAAAACAAGTAGAGCCCGGCTGACTCTCTGAGTTGAGGAGATGGAGCTGAGAGTCCTGGAAGATCAAGGAGGTAGAGTTCACAGGACAGCATATTGAAGAGGAGAAAGCTGCACAGAGAGGGAATTTCAGAGATATGCATAAGATCCCCTCAAATATTTAGCAAGGTACAGATTAGTGTATGTATGCGAGGAAATTTTCTAAGGCTGGGGAAAGAAATACTTGAAGGGTACTTGAAACTCATACAGGGCAAAAGTAGTGTGTGCCCCCACTAACCAGGTTGAAAAACCCTCATGATTCATGGGGCATGGGTAGACTACTCAGAAAGGTCTTACCTCAGCAGCAAAGATTAATAAACCCTTGGGTGAGCTCTGGCTTGGCCTTACCTAACAAATCTTAAAAGCAGGATTTGAAAGGATCAAATTGTTTGCAAGTAACTGTGTCCCAGAGCAAAGCTCAAGAATACTCGTAGGAACCCACAGACATATAAAACAAACTATGGTTACCTAAGGGGAAAGATGAGGGCAGGGATAAATTAGGAATTTGGGAGTAACGTATACACACTACAAGTATATATAACTGAATTGCTTTGCTGTACACCTGAAACTAACACAACATTGTAAATCAACTATACTTCAATAGATAGATGATAGATAGATAAAAAGAATAATCGTAGGAATAAAATATATCCAGTACCCAACAAGTTAAAATTTACAAAGACGCCTAAAGAGCAGAAAAAACAATCAATCTAAACCAACTAAGATAGACACATATGTTAGGATTATGAGACAAAGACATTAAAGCAGTTATTTTAACTGTATCCCATATGTTCAAAAAGTTATAGAGACACAGAAAATTAAGGAGGACTCAAATAAAACTTCCAGACATATAAACTACTATGTCAGAGATAAAAATTACACTGGATGGGATTGATGACAGATTTGATATTATAGAAGAAAAGATTAGTGAACTTGAAGCCATAGAAACCATGAAAAATTGACATGTACACATTGCTAAATTTAAAATAGATAACCAACAAAGACCTACTATATAACATAAGGAATTCTGCTCAATATTCTATAATAACTTGAATGGGAAAAGAATTTGAAAAATAATAGATACATGTATATGTATAATAACTGAATCACTTTGCTGTACATCTGAAACTAACACAACATTGGTAATCCACTATACTTCAATATAAAATAAAAATTTTAAAAAAGAAACAAAAGAGAAAAAATTAGTGAAAAGAGAATTATTGAGTGGAATACTTTCAAATGGCCTAATTTACCTTTAATGGAAGTCCCTAAAGATAGTGGAATAGAAATAATATTAGAAAAAATAGTGGACAAAAAATTTCCAAATTTGATGAAAATTATATAAATCCATATATTGGATAAGCTCAACAAAACCCTAAGTGCAAGAAATATGAAGAAAAATACAGCTGTGTACATCATAATCTAATTGCTTAAAACCAAGCTTCAAGAAAACATCTTAAACATAGCTAGAGAAAAAAGACCTATTAACCACAGAAGAACAAATATAACAATGACACCAGATTTTTCATTAGAGACCATATAAAGGAGAAGACAGAGGAGTAACATCTATAAAGTGTTGAAATGAAGTATGCAAACATAAAATTAACAATCAGCAACTTACAGATAATTTAAAACTATGGAACCCAGGAAGCAAAAGGAAAAGGAAAGTCAAACAGGGGAAGAATAAGTATTAATGTAAAAAGGCCAATAGTAAAGAAGTGAAGTTGATTGGAAAGACTTTGAAGCTGACCTTTGAAGAACTAACCACTGCTTATTTATGTACTTGGGCAATAAATGAGTGATAATATAACTTAAGTCAAAGTAAGACATATTGGTATGGGATCAGTTTACAATTATTGCGGGGGAAAGATTTCACTAATACTTTCATCTTCATGCTCAGAGGGGCCATACTAGGTAGTCTTTGCTGTTTTGGCCATTGTTAGAGAGGACATTTTCCTTTCGATTTTTTCTCTCTCACATCTTCACAAGGTTATACAGTGTTCAGCAGGTCCATGGAGGCCTTAAAATGGTTTTTATTTGAAAATTATTCCTAAAAATTCCTAAATTCATTCAGTTTGCTCAAAGATAAAGTTTTCTATTTTAAGATAATTTGGAATTTGTTTTGCAAATGGTGAATGGTGTGACTTAGAAGTAAATTCTGAAAGGAAAAGCAATTGAGAAAGATACTTGAGTTCATTGTGATTGTCCCTGGGGTGTGAGATGTTGAAAAAGAGAAGAGTAAGGGACAGTAAGGGAGAGAGAAGAGAAAAAATAACACAGGCTGGTGGGTACCACAAAGCCATACTTTGCACTACATAATTAAAACAAGAACAAACAGGAAGATAAGGTCTGTGGGTCTTGCTTCGGTCCGTGGCTTAAAGAAGGAAAGAGGCTGGAGTAGAAGAAAAAAACAATGATTTTAAGCATATCGGACTCCTTATTTTCAAATTTGAAAATGTGAATATGCTATTTTAAACTACTCTTCATACTGAGTGAAGTCAAAACAGAAACTTACCTGTATTCTCTATTTACTTTCTCAGTGTCCCGAATGATAGTTTTGTTTCTCTGAAATTATACTATTCTTCTCTAATTTGTCTGACAATAGACATATTTTATAGCATATTTTTAACCATTCCATCACTAGGGAATTCTACCAATATGTAATTTGAAAGCAAAGCAATTATATCACTTTGCCTGTGACATATTATACCTTTCTCTTCTTTGTCTAATTTTCTATTTCTCCCTCCCTCTCCTGCTCTCTTTCCCTCCCTCTCCCTCTATCTCTCTGATCTCTATGTCTTAATTTTACAGTGAAAAGAAAATCATTTATGTGACATTAGAGCCAAAACAGGTCTCTTGCAAGAGGTCTTCCCGTTGCAAGAGGATGCAAAGGATAAAGAACAGGGCTAGCAATCTCCCATTATATTATGTGAGTGTAACTCTTCACAGAGTTTCCTTTCTTTCACTAGCAGCAAACATGACCAGAATTGTAGAGACTTGTACATTTAGAGACCATCTCTAAAAAGAGTCACGCTTTTATTGGTTCAGCTGAAAAGATACCACATTAGATTCTTTAGTGGTAATTCCCTAAGACAAAGAGAGGAAATTCCACTTTTTAAACACTGAAAATAGCTCCAGGATGAACCTATTTTAGAAAATTATGGTTGTTTTAAAGCATTGGAGGTTTTTGTTATTGTTGTTTGTTTGTTTTTTGCCTTACCACACAGCTTGCAGAATCTTAGTTCCCAGACCAGGGATTGAACCCAGTCCCTTGGCAGTGAAAGCCTAGATTCCTAACCACTGGGCTGTCAGGGAATTCCCTGAAGTTTTATTTTTTTAATCATCCATTGTTTAAATCTAACCTCTGGAATTATTGTAGAGAAAATTTCAAATTATTGTTTAAATCTAACCTCTGGAATTATTGTAGAGAAAATTTCTATTGTAGAGAAAATTTCTATGGTACACCCCACCAGATGTCCTCATGGCCAAATGTTTTCAATAGCAATTGCAGGAGGCAGGGGTATATAGATTACCACTGGGCAATCTCTCAGTCATCTTGTGTGTAACTCATGATTTGTTAAAATAAATTGGATGTTTTACTGGGTACCAATTGTTTTAAAGCATTGAAATAAAATTGTGCAAATGTATACTGTGTCTAAATATACACATTTTCAACCATTTTAGTCTTTGGGTTAAAAATACCTGATGTCCCAAAATAATTTCACGTCTCAGATATTTTACATTTTGAATTCATCTCTAATGAAATATAATGAACAATTTCCTCCATGCTGCCTTACATAAACAAACTCTATTGATTATTTCATTGGAAACAGTGCAGCCAGCTCTAACCCCCTGCAGAATTTTTCTTTTTTTTGGTGGGGAGGGGAAAGTGAGGACAGTTTTCACTGGAACAAAATGAACCATTGAGTTGTGAATCTGAATAGTGCTTCTTGTGCAGACACTACGATGAATGTTCTAACAGAACCAGGGCTAGACTTCCAAGACAATATACCCACCAGCAAGTTCAAAGTCACAGTGTCACTTTCAGAGTTAAAATGAGATACATGGATACACAGGGGTAACTCATAATTTGACATTTGTTCAAACTGATATTCTTTGAATACAAACATGTATTAGCAGATGGGTGGAACACTGAGAGGGCAAGAGCAGTATTGGTTCAGAAATCAGCGTCTTCTCAAATGTTTAGAGTCACTTAGCTTGCATTCCCCACTCAAGGAACAAAGTCTCTTTAGCAGGCATTTTAGAAGAAAAGAAATGTTCCTTAGAGGGACCCCTCTTTACAAAGCATTTTAGAGGCTATCAAGTGGTCATTTCCTCCTTAAACCAGTCTTCTGGAGGTCATGCTTCCTATCATTTCTGGTTCATGAACATTCTTTCATGAATATTATTTATCACCTACTTCATTTCAGGCACCTGTTTGTCTGGGGCTACAGGGGTTAACAAGGGGCATATCATTGGCATTTCTTCCAGTCATCTGCAGTTCCCTCTGTAAGGAGTTCTGGAAGATGCCATTTGCTACAGCTCCAAGCATTTTCAGTCACGTTGCAGTGGCCTCGTGACATTTTAGTGCCAGGTGCTAGTTCTGCTGGTTTATTCCTTCTTCTGTCTCTGAACATACTAAGTCCCCATGGACAGAAAGAACTTGACCTTCAGAAGGCCATTCACATATTTCCTCCCTGCCAATCTAATTTGAAATGAGCTCAAACTTTAAGATTGGCAGCCCTTGTTTCTGGTCCTCTTTCTAGTGTGTCATCTTGGGGTTTTTTTAAGACACAAAACTTAATAGAAATTTTGTTTGTAGTTCTTATGGTCTCAGTATGAGCTGAGCTAGAACACACTGCACCACCCAGAAGCAGCCCAGTTCTGGGGGCTGGGAAAAGGGGGCAGTCAGAGTGCACGTCCTAGGAGACCCATTCTTCCTTAGTGCTTGGGGGTTGGGGATGTCACCTTCTTCCTCTTCCCTCCTCTGGGATCCAGGAGGGAGAGCAGATGGAATCTTAGGCTTGGGGCTTCTCTTCCACACCACACACCACTCTGAGTCCCCACGTTGGAGGAGAACTAAGGCATCTCAGGAAAGAAGGCAACAGAGGAAGGCAAAGATGTCAATCAAGAAAGATGAAGGCCAGAGGTGAGGGCTGAAGGACAATCAGAAGCAAAACACCCATTACAAGAAAAAAGCAGGGGACAAACAACGTAGAAATGATCCACAATTCCTGTGTTTTACTAACAACTTGAAGCTGGCCTAGTAAAGCTCCATGATATCAGATGGCAAGGAAGGCACCCAGGGTTCAGGAAGGCTTGAGATCTGAGCTTCTCTTGACTGTGTGGTCGGGCTGTGTGGGGCATGAGGGTTTGCAGACTTGTACTGCATCTTCCCTTCCCAGAAGGCATGAAAAGACAGGTGGGATTTTCTGTGGCCCCTGTTGAACTCACCTCTGGTCAGCTGCTCCTTGGATAACATCAGTATTACTGGGGAAAGATTTGCAATAGGTTTATAGATTTAAAATCTGTCACTTCAGTGAAACTCAGGAACAGTAAAACAAACATCAATAAACAAAAACTGGAAGCCTGTTCCGCCCTTCTATTTTGAAGAGTTCAGAGCAGATAGACAGTGGTCTGCATAGCAGGTGTTTCAGAGGTGGTAGAAATGCTATTTACTGAATCATATTGTTTCTTTTATAGATTATAATACCGCCAGACACTTTTTTTTTTTTTTTTTGCTGAGAATGAACCAATTTTGGAGCTTTCTCAAGCAGTCCTTTAGCACAAAAATGCATTGTTTTATGTTTTGTTGTTTCAAGAACTAGTTTCCATGCACCATTTTAACCTTAAAGCAAAGGTTAATTTACTCCATTTAGATCATGTACTAATAGTAGCTATTTTTGATTACCTGGACTTAATGGCAGAATCATAAAACAAGTTTTAAAATCTGAAACGTAAAAAAAATTTTCATTCTATAAAGGGAGGCTTTTTTTTTCACATTTGTTTATCTGTACTTCTTGGCTGATTTGAAGAGAACAAAAGTGCAGCGCACTTATAAACTAGCAAAAGTGGACTTTCTTTCTTCTTGAGAAAGTAAATCAAAGGTATTCTTAGGCCCGAGGGAAATGTGTTCTGTATAAATTTTTAGCTAAAGCATACCTCAGTTATTGGCCATTTATAAAAAATGCAATAAGACATGAATATTAGAACTGAGTCATCTACTCATGTCTTCCCTCCTGACTTGCACTCATTGTCTCTCACGATACCCCTATTCTTCCTCTCTTCCCTGACTCCAACCAAATAGACTTTTCCCCCCTGATTTCACATTCATCACTACATTTACCTTGAACTAAAAGGTTAAATACAAAGGTGAAGATTTAAAGGCTGGGCTGGGCCACAGCATTGGGAATATAAATTATCAACCACATGACAACTGTTAAAAAGTTTCAAAGACGTCGTGTCTGTTTAAGAGCTAGGTAGCTAACTATACTTATCTAGACATGCCTGGGGTTTTTATTCTTTGTTGTATATAAACAGGGATGGGGACTGGGGAAGAGAAGTATTTTCAATATGGCAATTATTCTTCAATCCTTTCATTGTTCTTCCATATGCTGTGATGTTCTGCCTCCTAAATTCTGGAAACAACTATAAAGATTTGATAGGAATGCCTTTCATGCAAACAGATGGAGTTACTGAAAAAATAAATAAAGATATTCAGTGAAAGTTTCATGCAGAAGCAGCATACCTTCTTGAGATAACCAGGATGGGCTGATGAATATTATTAACACCACAAATTACAAAATCTTGTAAAAACATCAATATTATATTCTGCTTTAAGATAAGAAAAATCTATTTTAATCCTGTGGAGTTTAAGGGGTGTAGTTAGTGAATTCTAAAAGTTTAAGAAAGTATACCTATGAAACTGACACATGACCTCTGAAAATAAAGCAGCCAAATGATCCCAGTATCCTTCTGGCTCTATGGCATAAATGCCGAAATGTAGTGTGGCTGGTAGAAAAGCTTCTATGCTCGCCAAATATTGTCTCATATTCACAGATGAACAGAAGTTCCTGGACCCCAGAGACTGTTGGACCAATAAGTCAGACCTATACTATGGGCAGATTGCATTAGGTTGGTGTGTGCGTGTGTGTATGTGTGTGTGTGTGTGTGTGTGTGTGTGTCTGTGTGCATGCACACATGCAATATTATTGACTCAAATTGTTTAATTAAATTTAAACCATTCCATGCACTCACCACAGTGCCATATTCCCAGTATGTTAAGAGAAAGTAAACACCAATTAAGGTTGATGAGATGGATGGATACCAAGAAATGACTGACTGCTTCCATGATGTGGAAAATGGTGTAATCAATGCATTGATATCTCTGCAAATAGATATCTGGAAAAAAACAAATATTTCTGTGAACATCCATGCCTAAGAGCTCAAGTTAGAATCAGGATATTGTATAAATGCCAAATGGTATGTAGTTCATTTTCAAATTTTACCATGAAAGTAAAATATCTGAAATTCACAACTGTCTTCTAAAACTACATAGGCATATAAGAAATGAAAGATTTTGTCATTTTGTAATTATTATGCTACTGAATGTTAACAAATGAATGATATAAACAAGATGTACTTTTTCAATAGTTTTTGTCCCAGCCTGATAAATTTGTATGCATGCCTCTCCATAGTGTGAGGGAAGGAAATGTTCAAATATTTCAAAGCATAGAAAACTCACATCAAATAAATAATGAAGAGAAGATATTAAGATTGTGAATTAAAAGTACGAGAAATATACTTTATGAAAGGAGAATATTTCTTGGATTGCCTGAGCATATGTGGGTAGAACCTCATTTTCATGGTTACTCCATACTATGTAAAACATCAGGTTTTAAAGACAATGTAGCTGCATTGATCTGTTTCCATAGATACATGTAATTGCCATGTAGTATTTTTTTATTGAAGTATAGTTGAGTTACAATATTGTGTTACTTTTAGGTGTACAACGCAGTGATATATATATCACTGATATATATATATTTTTTTCAGATTCTTTTCCCTTATAGGGTATTACAAAATAATGAGTAGAGTTCCTTGTGCTATACAATAGGTCCTTGTTGGTTATCTCTTTTATATAGGGAGTGTGTATTTTAGAAAACCCTTCATATGTAATTGTCTATGAACTGACAAACAATCACATAATGGGAGAATTTTAATACATATATTTATTTTACATAACGTTCCTAGATTAAAAAAGAATATGGGCACCGGAGTGATATGTTTGTAATGTTCACTTGTGATCCTATGAAGATTCTTGTGTATTTAACAGGGTATAAATGCGAGTTATGCTAACACACCACAAAGAAACCATGGCAACGTGTATCTGTATTTAAGGAAGGACTCCCAATATTTGCAACTGTAAATATCCATTGGCAAGAAATATGGAGGATGGAATATCCTATAATTATCAATTAAGTCCATCTTGTTTAGTGTATCATTTAAAGTTTGTGTTTCCTTATTTATTTTCATCTTGGATGATCTCTCCATTGGTGAAAGTGGGATGTTAAAGTCCCCTACTATGATTGTGTTATTGCCTATTTCCCCTTTTGTGGCTGTTAGTATTTGCCTTATGTATTGAGGGGGTCATGGAACATTCTCCAAGATAGATCATATCTTGGGTCACAAATCAAGCCTTGGTATACTTAAGAAAATTGAAATCATATCAAGTATCTTTTCCGACTACAATGCTATGAGACTAGATACCAATTACAGGAAAAAATCTGTAAGAAATACAAACACATGGAGGTTAAACAACACACTACTTAATAACCAAGAGATCACTGAAGAAATCAAAGAGGAAATCAAAGAATACCTAGAAACAAATGAAAATGAAAACACGGTGACCCAAAACCTATGTGATACAGCAACAGCAGTTCTAAGAAGGAAGTTCATAGCAATACAACCTACCTCAAGAAACAAGAAACATCTCAAATAAACAACCTAAACTTACACCTAAAGCAATTAGAGAAAGAAGAACAAAAAACCCCAAAGGTAGCAGAAGGAAAGAAATCATAAAGTTCAGATCAGAAATAAATGAAAAAGAAATGAAGGAAACAATAGCAAAGATCAATAAAGCTAAAACCTGGTTCTTTGAGAAGATAAACAAAATTGATAAACCATTAGCCAGACTCATCAAGAAAAAAAGGGAGAAGACTCAAATCAATAGAATTAGAAATGAAAAAGGAGAAGTAACAACTGACACTGCAGAAATACAAAAGATCATGAGAGATTACTACAAGCAACTGCCAAAAAAATGGATAATCTGGAAGAAATGGACAAATTCTTAGAAATGCACAACCTTCCAAGACTGAACCAGGAAGCAATAGAAAATATGAACAGACCAATCATAAGCACTGAAACTGAAACTGGGATGAAAAATCTTCCAACAAGAAAAGCCCAGGACCAGATGGCTTCACAGGTGAATTCTATCAAACATTTAGAGAAGAGCTAACACCTATCCTTCTCAAACTCTTCGAAAATAAAGCAGAGGGAGGAACACTCCCAAACTCATTCTACGAGGTCACCATCACTCTGATACCAAAACCAGACAAAGATGTCACAAAACTACAGGCCAATATCACTGATGAACATAGATGCAAAACTCCTCAACAAAAAACTAGCAAACAGAATCCAACAGCACATTAAAAGGATCATACACTATGATCAAGTGGGGTTTACCCCAGGAAAGCAAGGATTCTTCAATATACACAAATCAATCAATGTGACAAACTATAATAACAAACTGAAGGAGAAAAACCATATGATCATCTCAATAGATGCAGAGAAAGCTTTCGACAAAATTCAGTACCCATTTATGATAAAAACCTTCCAGAAAGTAGGCCTAGAGGAAACTTTCCTCAACATAATAAAGGCCATATATGACAAACCCACAGCCAACATCATCCTCAATAGTGAAAAACTGAAACCATTTCCACTAAGATCAGGAACAAGACAAGTTTGCCCACTCTCACCACTCTTTTTCAACATAGTATTGGAAGTTTTAGCCACAACAATCAGAGAAGAAAAAGAATTAAAAGGAATCCAAATCAGAAAAGAAGAAGTAAAGCTATCACTCTTTGCAGATGACATGATACTATACATAGAGAATCCTAAAGATGCTACCAGAAAACTACTAGAACTAATCAATGAATCTGGTAAAGTAGCAGGATACAAAATTAATACACAGAAATCTCTTGCATTCCTCTACGCTAATGCTGAAAAATCTGACAGTGAAATTAAGGAAACACTGCCATTTACCATTGCAACAAAAAGAATAAAATATCTAAGAATAAACCTACCTATGGAGACAAAAGACCTGCATGCAGAAAATTATAAGACACTGATGAAAGAAATTAAAGATGATATGAATAGATGGAGAGATATACCATGTTCTTGGATTGGAAGAATCAACATTGTGAAAATGACTCTACTACCCAAAGCAATCTGCAGATTCAATGCAATCCCTATCAAACTACCACTGGCATTTTTCACAGAACTAGAACAAAAATTTCAAAATTTGTTTGGTAACACAAAACACCCCGAATAGCCAAAGCAATCTTGAGAAAGAAAAACGAAGCTGGAGGAATTAGGCTCCCTGACTTCACACTATACTACAAAGCTACAGTAATCAAGACAGTATAGTACTGGCACAAAAACAGAAATATAGATCAATGGAACAGGATAGAAAGCCCAGAGATAAACCCATGCACATGTGGTCACCTTATCTTTGATAAAGGAGGCAAGAATATACAGTGGAGAAAAGACAGCCTCTTCAATAAGTGGTGCTGGGAAAACTGGACAACTACATGTAAAAGAATGAAATTAGAATACTCCCTAACACCATACACAAAAATAAACTCAAAATGGATTAAAGACCTAAAGGTAAGGCCAAACACCATCAAACTCTTAGAGGAAAACATAGGCAGAACACTCTATGACATAAATTACAGGAAGATCCTTTTCAACCCACCTCCTAGAGAAATGGAAATAAAAACAAAAATAAACAAATGGGACCTAATGAAACTTCAAAGCTTTTGCACAGCAAAGAAAATCATAAACAAGATGAAAAGACAACCCTCAGAATGGGAGAAAATATTTGCAAATGAAGCAACTGACAAAGGATTAATCTCCAAAACATACAAGCAACTTATGCAGCTCAATATCAAAAAAACAAACAACTCAATCCAAAAGTGGGCAGAAGACCTAAATAGACATTTCTCCAAAGAAGATATACAGATTGCCAACAAACACATGAAAGAATGCTCAACATCATTAATCATTAGAGAAATGTAAATCAAAACTACAATGAGATATCATCTCACACCAGTCAGAATGGCCATCATCAAAAAATCTACAAACGATAAATGCTGGAGAGGGTGTGGAGAAAAGGGAACCCTCTTTCACTGTTGGTGAGAAAGTAAATTGATACAGCCACTATGGAGAACAGTATGGAGGTTCCTTAAAAAACTAAAAATAGAACTACCCTACGACCCAGCAATCCTACTACCAGGCATATACCCTGAGAAAACCATAATTCAAAAAGAGTCATGTATCAAAATATTCATTGCAGCTCTATTTACAATAGCCAGGAGATGGAAGCAACCTAAGTGTGCATCAATAGATGAATGGATAAAGAAGATATTACACAGATATACAATGGAATATTAGCCATAAAAAGGAATGAAACTGAGTTTTTTGTAGTGATGTTGATGGACCTAGAGACTGTCATACAGAGTGAAGTAAGTCAGAAAGAGAAAAACAAATACCATATTCTAACACACATATATGGAATATTAAAAAAAAGAAAGAGAAGAAAATGGTCAGAAGAACTTAGGGGCAAGATGGGAATAAAGATGCAGACCTACTAGAGAATGGACTTGAGGATACGGGGAGGGGGAAGGGTAAGCTGGGACAAAGTGAGAGAGTGGCATGGACATATATACACTACCAAATGTAAAATAGATAGCTAGTGGGAAGCAGCTGCATAGCACAGGGAGATCTGCTTGGTGCTTTGTTACCACCTGGAAGGGTGGGATGGGGAGGGTGGGAGGGAGGGAGATGCAGGAGGGAGGAGATATGGGGACGTGTGTGTATGTATGGCTGATTCGCTTTGTTGCAGAGCAGAAACTGACACACCATTGTAAAGCAATTATACTCTAATAAAGATGTTAAAAAAAAAAAGAAACATGGAGGAATGAAGGAACGAGGCTTGTTTACAATTAGATATCTTCATAATTCCATAATCATTTATTCCACAATCTAGATGGCTGCAGAAAGAACCATTTCCTGAATGGCACACAGTGTCTGAGTGTGAGAAGCCCCTGGGTTAGCGATGCTGGAAGTTCAGATCACACAGCCCATTTACCTGCTTTTTCACTGTTTTCCCTTCAGCTGTGTGAGCTATTTTATTTTGATGTTTTAAATACCAGCCTCCTTAAGATAAAATGTGACTGGGTCTTTTGGGGTGCTTCCTGGCATGGATCCTTTTTACAAAATGGATGTGTGTTAATAATAGATGCTATCAATATTATAAAGCTACCACTGGGCTCCTACCTTTAGCGACAGTTTAGGAAGAATTACTGACCTCCATTTTGGTAGCCTCCCAAGCTGAGTACTGGCCAACCTAGAGGGGCAAGTGGAAAGAAAAACTATTAAATAGAGCCTGAAACTATTGCTATATAAGACCAAGTTGCTGCTGCTATCCAAGTCAGCTTGTAAAACTAAATAGAAGCAATATATTTTTAGTCTTTTCATTTGCTTCTGCCTAGTAGTTGCGTGAACATTCTCCTGTTTGAACCACAGAATAATCTCCTCGTGCCTCACTGGGAGGTCTGGTAATATTTATAATTTAGAACATCATATTAAGAATAACGGCCTGCTGACATTGTTCTCGTAACACCCGTTGCCATACTTTCTGAAATATAAGTCCTAGAGAACCGGCTGCTGGAGACGGTGTCCAGGGCTTCTTATGTGAAGATGACAGATTGCTCTAATACATAACTGACATGCAGTGTAATTTCTAAAAAAAAAAAAAAAAAATCTAATCTCATGCTGCATGTGAAAGGCATATACAGGACTTCCCCAAAGGGCAAACAAAAAAAATTTCAAAGAGGGAAAAAAAGAAAATCTTATGAAACATTTTTCACAGCATTTTTCTGAAGCCACAGCAAGGAGAAAAAGTTATCATCCTGTCATGAAAAATAGATCTAAAACAAGCAGTGGCTATAGAAGGTTGTGAAAATGTGATGGAGGCATCCAAAGAGACTAGGGCAACACTTTTGGAATAGTAAGCAGATGGGTTAGACAAATTAGACAATAGTTAACGTCTAATTGAAGACTGCTCAGAAAAGCCATCACTGGCTTGCCTCCAAATTGCACTGCCCCTTTTTACAGAGCACGCAGTCACCCATTAGTCTGGGCTGAGCAGCCCTGACACTCAGATCTAACTTCGCCCCCCTCAACTTTGAGAGTCACCCTAAGGATACTAATACCAGATAGGATTAAGGAGGATAGGGCATCCACATCTCACTGTCTCTTCTTCCTCTTGACACAATAGGTTAACACTAGAAGATTTTATGACCTCACTTTTCATTTGGAAAGACGTGGACTATTTGTAGCTGTATGAAAACACAGTGCTGCTTTTCTATTATAAATACAACATAGGCAAATGTTTAAAATAGGTATATGGATCAGCCTTAAATGGATATTTTAAATGCAGCCACTGAGGGGAAAGTGTCTGTATCTGTAATATTGCTTCGATGCAAATTTCCAAATGTTTCTCAAGGACAATTTTGGGTTAACAAACATAAGAGGAAGATAGCAGAGAGTGTAAGAACCAGGCATAACAGGCAAGAACTATGCAAATCTACCCCCACTCAGGGATCTGCTGGATCTCTGAAACCCAAACTTGAACTTTAAAACCTATTTATTTCCCATAGTCTCATGGACTGACACCAGAGACTGGTGACGTCACATATATTACCAACAACTGATGGAACTGTGGGAGGATAGAAATGGAAGCCACAGACCTCTCAACCTCTTCAACCACAAGGCTTGCAATCTGTTGAGGGTTGAGCTTGTATCTTTCCAGCTGTCTCCTTGAAATGAAATTATTTTCATCAGAAAGTAGAAATGTTCAGTGTTTGCAAGGAGTACAAGGTGACTTGTGGGAAGTGTTTTTCTTTAAAAAAAATTTAATCTAACAAAAAAAAGATAGGTGGATCAGAGGACTTTGATAACAATGACAATAAAGAGGTTAGGAAGCCTCTTCTAAATACTAAAGAAGTTATGAAAGGCATGACATTTCCCTCCAAACTAGACCCCAAGTTTACTTTTGATTCCCTCCTTCTGGTGTGGTCTCTCATTAACAGAGGAGAAGCCAACTGTGAAGCCCCAGAGCTAAGTTTCGTTTGGCACCTGAATTCAATGCAGATGTATGTCGAGCCAATGTGCCTGGCGGCGTGGAGGAGATGGAGGAAAGGCAGCCACAAAAGGGCAGGAAAATAGACAAGAAAGAAGGGGCATGATTAGCAACCTCATGGATAGATAGACCTCCGGCCAGACGTAGTGGAGTCCTCTTCACGTCCAGGTGTGTCAGCTCCCTTCTTGACCAAGCCTGTACCTGGAACTGTTGATCTGGGTTCATCTTTAGATTCCTGTTCACCTCAGAAGCAAGTTCCATCATGAACAGCAGGCTGTGAGATACAAGAGAACTAAAAATCCTGTTCATCCATAAACCTGACAAGCAGTATTGCAATATTTAAGACATTCACAGCTACTTTTTCCCAAAATAATAATATCAAAACGGAAACAGTTTTCACGTTTCACAGACTCAAAGTTTAGATGACCCCTTTGGGAAAATCCATATTGTAACGATGCCAATTCTTGCCAAATCAGTTTGTATCTTCAAAATGCAATCCCCAAACAAAATCCGTGTGGAATTTGTTTCATAACTTTGAAAAAATGATTCAAAAATACATTTGAAAAAAATAAACAGTGGGGAACTGTCCAAAATAATGAAAAAGAAGAATTAAATGCTGAAACAAGTAGGCTTATTCTATTCGAAGAGCCAATAACTAAAAAACAGTGTGATATTGGCATAAGAATCAAGGGAACAGAGCAGATAACCCTAAAACAGATCCTGGAATTCAAGAGTCAGAAAACACCACAAACTACTGGTGTTGGTTAATTGGTCATTGGGGGCAAAATAAATTGTGTTTTTACTTTTCATCAGATAGATAGATAGATACAATCTGAACCGTATTACAAGAATTAAGTGTTACAAATAAATCTTTAAAAATTATAAGAAAGTACTGGTGAATGCTAAAGTAATCTCAGGATGTGAGAAAAAATTTAAAGCACAAAAGCAATTGAAGAGTTTGCCTCTTGGAACTAGATAGCTGAGCATTACATGTTATTTGTTGTCATAAAAATAAAAATCACTATGAGAATTTGAATAACCAAGTGAAAATGTGTAGCATGCTAGGAATCATCAACTAGCCATAACATAGAGGTGAAAAGACTGACCACATGCCTGACCCAAAGGCTGTATATACAACTGGTCTGTGACTGTCATGTTATGAAACTAGCCAAATTTGAAACACAAATGAGAAGCTCAGATTTTTAGTTAGTGATTTTCTCAGAGTCATGGAGATCACCAGTTGTAGGACCCATACTCTACAGTAAAAGTAGATACCTAAAGGAAGCAGAGATTAAAAGCAGGGCTGAATTCCGTGGTTATTAATTGTTCACCAAGCATTTCTGAATAATATCCTGAAGTCATTGATAACTGAGTCCAGGATCCAGCTTAGTAAATTATTCAAAGTTTCCTACTGACTTACAAGGTTTTAGTTTGGCAGGAAAGAGGTCCAGACTCTATAATCTGATGTTTAAATATCTGTTAAACCTATAGGTTTAACACATATTTAGCACTTGAATAACTTTTTTTTAAAAAATATCCTATATGTCAAGTTACTGCCTACCTTGTACAAGCCTAAAATTTGCATCAGTTTGAACTTGATTTATAAAATGCAACACACAGAGAAATGATGACACTTACCAAGCTTCCTCTCCTCAGAAAAATAGAAGGAAGGAAGGAAGGAAGTGAGGGAGGGAGGAAGAAAGAAAAAAGAAGAAGAAAGAAAAGAAAGGAAAGGTATTATTATAATAATGATTCTTAGGATGATTATTATAAAACTCAAGCATCTAATTCCAAACGTGGCACATTATAAATGCTCAGTGATAGCTGTCCTTCTTATTAATGAAACAACAGACATTTATGAAGTCTCACCTTTCAGCCATCAGTATCTATCACCGATCTAGTCAACTTGGGGAAGCCTATATAATGTCAAAGGGACTCTGCATTCACAGTTCTCATCACAATCTTAGTTTATGAAATATAAAACATGACCTGAAAAATTGATTCAGCAGAATAAAATAAAATAAAAATTCAACCTAAGAAAAGTATATGCCATTGGATGTTCTGAAGAAAATAACAAACAACACCTCTTGGATTGTTGTGACTATTTAGAAATATGCACAAAGCTATGACATGTGACTGAGGGAAGGTGGGAGAAAGCTATTCCTATTGAGGAGAAAGCCCTGAGAAATGTGAGAGAGAGGTGGTGAGTTCCCCAGGGAGAGGCAGCCAGTGAATGGGTCAATCCGGCTGAAAAACAGAAGTGGGAAGCAAGGGAGAGAAGTGAGGAGAGGGAAAGAGCTTGGATGCCCATCAAGCTTTTTATCTTTCATCCCAGTGAAACTGGGCAGGCTCTGCGGGTGAGCATGGAGGGGAGGCCCGGGTGCAGGTGGGATGATGAGGATTTCCTTAGCTGCCCCGTCCCCAAATTTCCCTCAGCATTTTATGTGTTGTTTTTATTAAATATAAAATAGATGACTAATAAGAACCTACTGTATAGCACAGGGAACACTACTCAATACTCTGTAATGACCTATATGGGAAAAGGATCTAAAAAGAGTGGATATATGTATATGTATAACTGATTCACTTTGCTGTGCACCTGAAACTAACACAATATTGTAAAGCAACTATCCTCCAACAAAATTTTTTAAAATATTGAAAATACAAATAAGAAAATACAATTAAAACTATCAGCATTTTAATCAACCAAGCAAATCCTTCTCTGCTTATATGTTAAAGATCTCGAACAATGACTTTTTCCAGTAGCCTAAGTATATGGATATGCTCTGTTCCCTGGAACATTATTCTCTTCTATCTCAAATGCATCTTTCTCTTCCTGTTCAGTGTATTTACTAAGATTTTATAAATATTCCCTTCCTGTGTTCATCTATTTGCTTTATAATTTGCTTTTCCCCCCAAATCATTCTTTATCCTAAACTCTAAGTCTTAAAGATTTTAGTGTTATTTTTCTTTATCAAGTACACTTGCCTTTTTCTTATTGCCCCTCTCTTCCCATAGCCTCTTTTACATAGCTTTATGTTCCTAAATGAGATTTTATATGCATATAAAATATATATTTCTTATTTTTTCAGATTTCTTTTGTATTTGGATCACTGCAAACCCTACAGGCCCCATTTTATACTTCAGTGAATTAATTCAGGGATGAAATAATTCTTGGTGTTTTATGTTTTATGTCTAATTCAAGTTCACTATTGAGAGAAGTATAAAAACCTTACCTTTTCCTCTAAAAAGCAGTGGCGGGTAAGGCAAACCATGTTTAGGAACCAGGGCAGCAGTGAACCAGAGGGCAGTGGTACTGTTATTTTCTGGAGGTCAGCTCTGGGGTAAGTTCCCTGGATCTTGCTGTTGCATTTCCTCCTCTGCTCTCCACCACCTCCGGGTACTTGCTGACCTTAAATGTCCCCCTTGATCCATGTTTTATGATATCCCTTCTCAGTCACCCCACACTGCTTCAAACCTTAATTCCTGTCAAGCAAAGAATTCATTTTCCACAATTTTTCTCTTTATCGAGGCCAATAATTCAGACAATTCTTAAAGGTGTAAAGGAAAGAATATACTATGGATGAGAAATAATTTTAGAGAATTAACCCAGCCTCTCTGCCACTCGACAGCAGGAATAGTTTCCAGATCCACTTTATTTCTATAGTTGTGGAAGATACGGTACACACACACATGCACATACACACACACACACACACACACACACACACACACACACATCATGGAATGGAATGGAATATTACTCAGCCATAAAAAGAATGAAATAATGTCATTTGCAGCAACATGGATGGACCTGGAGATTTTCATATTAAGTGAAGTAAACCAGACAAAGAAAGACAAATATCACATGATATCACTTATATGTAGAATCTTAAAAAAGAATGATACAAATGAACTTATTCACAAAACAGAAACAGACTCACAGACATAGAAAACAAACTTATGGTTACCAAAACGGAAAGGGTGGGAGGGATAAATTAGGAGTTTGGGATTAACAGATGCACACCACTATATATAAAATAGATAAGCAACAAGGACCGTATAGTACAGGGAACTATACTCAATATCTTGTAACAACCTATAATGGAAAAGAATCTGAAAAAGAATATATATATATATATATATTTCAGATATATATATATATATATATATATATATATATATATATAACTGAATCACTTTGAGGTACACCTGAAACTAACACAACATTGTAAATTAACTTCAATTAAAAAAAATGTTTTCATAAGAACAGCCAATGTGGCTGTAAGTCAGTCTTTAGTGTAAGAGCTGGTGTGAAGTATACATAGATACTTGAAAGAGTTAAGTTTGAAATACTAGTGACTCAAGTGTTGCCTCAATTCTACAATCCCAAATAGAGTTCTCATCTTAAACTTTCATTTTCCTTGCACTAAATAGAAAATACTCATCTCAGTCTGTCAAAGGTGCACAATGTCTGAACCATGCTGAACGAAGAATGCGAGTGTGCACCTGACCAGGTATATGCCACATGCGTAGAAGAGTGGGTGGAAAGAACCAGCATTCTTATTTCTGTAATTGTGGTTTACCATAAACATGAAGCTACACAAGTCCTATGTGCACAGAATCCTGCTTTGTTGAGTAGATCAGACTTGGGCAGAAAGACACATGTGTGTGTACAAGTGAGTAAGATAGGTTAACCAGTTTTCAATATACATTCCTTTAAATAATTTGTAATTTAATATCTCCCTATCTTACACCAAGAATTTCTTAATTTTCTTACAGCATTGAAACAAATTGTTTTGTCTTTGTCCTGTTGTGTAAACAGAAGCCACATCACTAATTATAAATTTATATAGATAGACATAAAAATTTCCACCATGCCCAGTGGAAGAATGTCTCATCTTCAACAACACAGAAAGGTTAAGACCAGAATTATGTCACATGCACAGTTATTAATCCAGGTTGGCAGTTTAGAAAGACAGTGTGGTCTGACTGGTAGAACACCAGATGGTAGGGCATAGGACCTGGTTCTATTCCCAGTTGTATCACTGTTAGCGATTTGGCAAGGCATTTCTCTCTGTGTCTGTCTTATTATGTCAAAGTGCTCATAATCCCTACCCTCACATTCCTTGCCATGAAAGCCTGTGCAGAAAGCGGGTAGGGGCTCTCAAAACTATATTTATAAATGTAGAGGTGTTTAGTGTTTTTATCTGAAGCTACCACTCACTCTCTTTGAGCTCCAAATGCTTCCTTACCGCAACAGGTGGGTAGCTAATTCACTTGCCGTTATTGACAAGCTTGGTCATAGTAACAATGGTGCAGGATTGAAATAGTTTTCAAAACTCTAATCTTCAGATCTGACTCCTTCATTTACTTTTCACTGTTTTTCTACTGTCTTCCTAACTCAATTTTTTTCTTACAGTATCCACTTGCAACAGTCCAACCAGGGGAAGGAAGGTATCTTTATCTTGCATTCAACACTACACTTATTAGGTTTTGCTACGACTGTGGCATTGTTGTGGGTACAACAGGTGATACAGAGGAAGTCTAATGTATATTCCTGTGAGGAAGCATAGAGTCAAATTTGGGAGGTAGATTTAACACACATGAAATATTGAGATTAATGAGCTGAGATCAAATATAAAATATAAGAGGAGTTCATAGAAACAAAAATTTGATATGGGCTAAATAAAAAGAAGGCTCCATGGAGTATATGGAATTTGATGTGGTCAAAGTTAGTAGGATTTGGATCAGACAAGAGCAGAGTGGAGGGCCATTCTGGAAAGGGTAATAGCAGCAGAAGTAAATTCAGGAAGACAGGAATGGGGCCAATAGTATGATTGTAGTCAAGATTCAATATTAAGGATTGGAGGGAAACAGGTTGTATATGGATACTACAGCTTCACTACAGAGTGTCTTGTTAGATGTGGGTAATAATATATTTATAGGCTCTAAGACAATATGAAGTTTTGGAAGGTTTCAAAAAGAATGCCCTCATAAAAGGATGGACTAAGGCACATTAGCCGTAAAATAAATATTAGGCAGGATGGCCTTGGGAAAGCCTGAATGTAAGGAGACCAAGGGCAAGGGGTATGAAGAAGAAAGAGCATAATTAGGGGACATATTTTTTTTAAAGAAATGAACCTATGATCAAGAGCTGTTTCAGTAGAATGTGGGTGCTAAAAAAGAAAGCATGGACATAAATGTCATAGATTCCAAAGCAGGAAGAATAGTCTTTCCACATTAGGGTGATGATATTTTAGATGACAGTGTGAGGAATTGAGTGACCATAGGCACATGGAAAACCCAATTCATAAATTTGATGAGAAAATGTGACCACTGGCATATTCAGAGAGGAGAAGTCCAAGGAAGTGTTCATGTGAGGAAGATGCTGTGTGATGGTCCACAGAGGAGTCACACAAGTATGCAGCCGTCAGCATAAAGTAGACAGGGACTAGCAGACACACCACGAGATGAAGGATCTAGCATGAAGTCATTAGGGGAATTGACAGGTTTTTCCATGAGTCTGGAAAGCAAATCAGGATGGAAGAGAATGAAGTAAAGTCTTTGGTTGAAATATTATTAAATTTGGTAATAAATTGCTACCTCGATTTTTTTACATCTTTATTGGAGTATAATTGCTTTACAATGGTGTGTTAGTTTCTGCTTTATAACAAGGTGAATCAGTTATAGATATACATATGTTCCCATATCTCTTCCCTCTTGCATCTCCCTCCCTCCCACGCTCCCTACCCCACCCCTCTAGGTGGTGACAAACCACTGAGCTGATCTCCCTGTTCTATGCGGCTGCTTCCCACTAGCTATCTATTTTACGTTTGGTAGTGTATATATATCCATGCCACTCTCTCACTTTGTCACAGCTTACTCTTCCCCCTCCCCATATCCTCAAGTCCATGCTCTAGTAGGTCTGTGTCTTTATTCCCGTCTTACCCCTAGTTTCTTCATGACCGTTTTTTTCCTTAGATTCCATATATATGTGTTAGCATACGGTATTTGTTTTTCTCTTTCTGACTTACTTCACTCTGTATGACAGACTCTAGGTCCACCCACCTCACATGGAATATTACTCAGCCATAAAAAGCCATCTCGATTTTATTGAGTTTCTTTTATTTCCCTTACATTCTCCTACAGGAGACTAAGTATATTTTGGTGAGAACACTGGCTGAACTGATTCTTTGCTGCAACAAACAGTGAATAGAATTAAAGATGAGAGAAAAAATTTTAAGAAGTTTTGGGCATCCATTCATCCACCAATCTTTTCAAACATTCACCATCTATCCAACTCTTCACTTATTTGTTAAGCACTTGTTACACTCCAGAAATAGAGTAGTAAATAAGAGAAACATAATTCTGCTCTCATGGAGCTTAAATTATATGGCAATAGTATTTATTAAAGGTTAAGTGAAGATTGATATGAGAATATGTCAGAGGATGTCAAGGTGACAGTTGAGAATCACTGTGGCTCACTCCCAATTAAATGCATATGTGATAAGAACACGAGTTTCTGTAGGTTATTGATTTAGGAGGAGCAACAGAAGACATCTGGGAGAAACAAGAGGAGACAAGGAAACTTCTGAAAGGACAGAAGTTCAACTACAAAAAATTAGTTTCCAGGAAACACAGCAGAGGAAGACTGGGGATGCACAATACAGGGAAATGTGCATTGAAGACTTCTGGAGGAATAGCACAGACACTAGACCGGCAGATAGGGTGCTCTCTACAGGGGAATGTGCACTGAAGACTTCTGAGGAACAGGAAAGGGAATAGACCTGCTGACAGAATGTGTTGTGCAGGGAAATGTGCATTGAAGACTTGTGGAGGAATAGGACATGGACTAGACCTTTTGATAGGGTGCTCTGTACAGGGAAATGTGCATTGAAAGCTTCTGGAGGAATAAGACAGAGACTAGACTAGCTGATGGGGCATTCTACACAAAGGAAGGTGCATTGAGCACATCTCAAGGACTAGGACAGGGACTAGACCTGCAGATAGGGAGCTCTATACAGGAAAATGTGCATTGAAGACATCTGGAGTTAGAGGACAGAGACTGGACCTACTAATATGGCACTCTATACAGGAGAATGTGCATTGAAGATGGAGGAATAGGGAAGAGACTAGACTTTCTGCTAGGGTGCTCTGTACAGGGAAATGTGCATTGAAGACTTCTGGAGGAAGAGGACAGAGACTAGACCTGCTGATAGGGCATTCTAACAAGGATAATGTGTATTGAAGACATGTGGAGGAACAGAACAGGGATAGATATGCTGATAGGGTGCTGTATACAGGGAACTGTGCATTGAAGACATCGGGAGGTAGAGGACAGACACTGGACCTCCTGATAGGGCGCTATGTACAGGGAAATGTTCATAGAAGACTTCTGGAGGAATAGGACACAAACTGTACCTTCTGATAGGGCTCTCTAGAAAGGGAAATATGCATTGAAGACTTCTGGAGGAATAGGACAGAGACTAGACATGCTGATACAGCATTCTATACAGGGGAATGTGCATTGAAGAGTTCTGGAGGAACAGGTCAGGGGAAGACCTGCTGAAAGGGTGCTCTATAGAGGGAAATGTGCAATGAAGTCTTCAGGAGGAATAGGACAGGGACTATACATGCTGATAGGACACATTATACAAGGAAATGTGCATTGAAGACTTCTGGAGGAATACGACAGAGAGTAGACCTGGTGATAGGGCACTATATACCGGGGAATGCACACTGAAGATTTCTGGAGGAAGAAGACAGAGGTTAGTCCTGTTAATAGGGTGCTATATACGAGGGTGAGTGCATTGCGGACTTCTGGAGGAACAGTACAGGGACTCGACAGGCTGACAGGGTGCTTGATACAGGAAAATGTGCGTTGAAGACTTCTGTAGGAATAGGAGATGGAATAGACCATCCCTAGGACACTCTGTACCAGAAAATGTGCATTGAATTCTTCTGGAAGAATAGGACAGAAACTAGACCTGCTGATAGGGGACTCTGTAAATGGAAATGTGCATTAAAGATTTCTGGAGGAATAGGTCAGAGAATAGACCAGCTGATTGAGCCTTCGGTACAGGGAAATTTGCATTGAAGACTTTTTGAGATATAGAAAAGAGACTAGACCTGCTGATATGGCTCTGTATACAGGGGAATGTGCATTGAAGACTTCTGGAGGAATAGGACAGGGACTAGACCAGCTGATAGGGTGCTCTGTACAGGAAAATGTGCATTGAAGACTTCTGGAGGAATAGGACAGAGAATAGACCAGGTGATAGGGCACTCTGTATAGGAGAATGTGCACTGAAGATTTCTGGAGTAAATAGGATAAAGACAAGACCTGCTAATAGTGAGCTTTATACATGGATATGTGCATTGGAGACTTCTGGAGGAAGAGCACAGAGACTAGACCTGCTGATAGGGCACTCTACGCAGGAGAATGTGCATTGAAGACATCAGGAGTAACAGGAAAGGGATAGACCTGCTGATAGGGCACTGGATACAGGGAAATGTGTACTGAAGAAGTCTGGTGGTAGAGGACAGAGACTGGACCCACGGATAGGGCGGTATGTACAGGGAAGTGTGTATAGAAGACTTCTGGAGGAATAGGACATGGACTAGAGCTTCTGATAGGGCTCTTGGCAAAGGGAAAAGTGCATTGAAAACTTCTCGAGGAATGTGAAAGAGACTAGACCTGATGATAGGGAACTCTGCAGAGGAGAATATGTACTGAAGAAATCTGGAGGTAGATATCAGTGACTGGACCTACTGATAGGGTGCTCTGTGCAGTGAAATATGCATTGAAGACTTCTTCAGGAAGAGGAGAGAGACTAGACTTCTGGATAGGGCTCTCTATACAGGAGAATGTACACTGAAGGCATCAGGAGGAAAAGGACAGGGATAGACTGGCTGATAAGGCACTGCATAAAGGGAAATGTGCATTGAAGACATCTGGAGGAATAGGGAAGAGACTAGACCTTCTGCTAGGGCACTTTTTATAGGGAAATGTGCATTGAAAACTTCTGGAATAAGAGGATGGAGACTAGACCTGCTGATATGGTGATCTATACAGGAGACTGTGCATTGAAATCATCTGAAGGAATAGAAAAGGGAGAGATCTGGTGGTAGGGCGCTGTATACAGGGAAATGTGCATTGAAGACATCTGGAGGTAGAGGACAGAGGCAGGACCTACTGATAGGGTGCTATGTATAGTGCAATGTGTATAGAAGATTCTGGAGGAATAGGACATAGAGGTGACCTTTTGATAGGGCTCTCTGCAAATGGAAATGTGCATTGAAAACTTCTGAAGGAATAGGAAACAGTCTAGACCTGCTGAGTGGGCACTCTATAGAGGAGAATGTGCATTGAATACATATGGAGGTAGAGGACAGAGATTGAGCCTACTCATAAGGGTATCTGTACAGCGAAATGTGCTTTGAGTTTCCAGAAGAAGAGGACACGGACTAGACCTTCTGATAGGGCGCTCTCTACAGGGAAATGTGCATTGAAGACTTCTGGAGGAATAGGACAGAGAATAGACCTCGTGATATGGCGCTCTATACAAGGGAATATGCATTGAAGGCTTCAGGAGGAAGACAGAGACTACACCTGCAGATAGGGTGCCTTATACAAGAAAATGTGCATTGAAGACTTCTAGAGGAATACGACAGGGAGTAGATCTTCACATAGGGCACTCTATACCGGGGAATGCACACTGAAGTTTTCTGGAGGAAGAAGACAGAAACTAGACCTGCTAATAGGGGACTATATATAGGGGAATGTGCATTGAGGACTTCTGGAAGACCAGAACATTGACTAGACTGGCTGATAGGGTGCTCGGTACAGGAAAACTTTTTGAATTTCTGTAGGTATAGGACAGAGAATAGACCGGCTGGTAACAAGCTCTATACAGGAAAATGTGCATTGAAGATTTCTGCAAGAATATGAGAGAGACTCGACCAGCTGATAGGGCACTCTGTAAGGAGAATGTAAATTGAAGAATTCTGCAGGAATAGGAAAGAGACCAGACCTGCTGTAGGGCACTCTAGAGTAGAATATGCATTGAAGACTTCTGGAGGAATAGGAGAGCAACTAGACCTGCTGATAGGGTACTCTTTACAGGTAAATGTGCATTGAATACATCTGAAGGAACAGAACAGAGACTAGACCTGCTGATAGGGCCATCTATACAGGAGAATATGCATTGAAGACATGTGGAGGTAGAAGATAGGAACTGGACCTACTGATAGGGCACTCCATACCAGAAAATGTGCATTGAAGACTTTTGGAGGAATAGAACAGGGAATAGACCTGCTGATAGGGTGCTATAAAGAGTTGAATGTGCATTGAAGAAATCTGGAGGTAGATATCAGAGACAGGACTTACTGATAAGGCTCTCTGAGCAGTGAAATATGTATTGAAGACTTCTGGAGGAAGAAGAGAGAGACTAGACCTACTGATAGGGCACTCCATACAGAAGAATGTACATTGAAGACATCAGGAGGAAAAGGCCAGGTATAGACCAGCTGATAGGGCACTGAACACAGGGAAATGTGCATTGAAGACATCTGGAGGAATAGGGAACTGAAGTAGACTTTCTGCTAAGGCGGTTTTTACAGGGAAACGTTCATTGAAGACTTCTGGAGGGAGAGGACAGAGACTAGACCTGCTGATAGCGCGTTTTATAGAGGAGAATGTTCATTGAAGTCATCTGAAGGAACAGGACAGGGATAGACCTGTTGGTAAGGTGGTCTATCCAGGGGAATGTGCATTGAAGACTTCTCGAGATATAACACCAGGACTAGACCCTCTTATAAGGTGCTCTATACAGGGAAATGTGCATGGAAGACTGCTTGAGGAATAAGACAGGCACTAGACACTATGATAGGTCGTTTTATACAGGGAAATCGGCACTGAAGACTTCCTGAGAAACAGGACCAAGATTAGGCTTGATGAGAGTGTGTTCTACACAAGGAAATGTGCATTGAAGACTTCTGGAGGAATAGGACAGTTATACACCTGCAGGTAGGGCGATCTAAACAGGGAAATGTTATTGAAGACCTGTGAAAGAATAGGACACCAAGTAGACCTGCTGATAGGGCTCTCTATACAGGGAAATGTGTATTGAATACTTCTGGAGTAATAGAACAGTGTCCAGACCTGCTGATAGGGCGCTCTCTATAGGGAAATGTGCATTGAAAACTTTTGGAGGAATAGGATAAGGACTAGACCAGTTGAAATGGCGTTCTATGCAGGGAAATATGCATTGAACACTTCCGGAGGAATACGACAGGGACTAGATTCACTGATAGGGCGCTCTATACAGGGAAATGTGTACTGAAGACTTCTGGAGGAATAGGACAGGGAGTAGACCTGCTGATATGGCAGTCTATACAGGAGAATGTGCATTGAATTTTTCCCAAGGAATAGGAAAGACACTATTCCTGCTGATAAGGCTTTTTGTAAAGGGAAATGTGCATTGATGACTTCTGCAGGAATAGGACATGGACGAGATCTGCTGCTAGGGAGGCTGTAAATTGGAATGTGCAAGGAAGACTTCTAGAGTATAGAACATGGACTAGAGTTGTTCATAGGGCCTTGTATACAGGAGCATTGGCATTGAAGAGTTTTAGAGGAATAGGACAGAAACTAAAACGGCTGAAAGGTCGCTCTAAACAGGGGATTGTGCATTAAGGACTTCTGAAGCAATAGGTCAGTTACTACACCTGGTGAGAGTGCGCTCTGTAGGGGGAAATGTGCAATGACGACTTCTGGAGGGATAGGACAGGGACTAGACCTCTTGATACGGTGCACTGAACAGGGGGATGTGCATTGAAATCTTCTGTAGGAATATGATAAGGACTATGCCAGTTGAAATGCCGCTCTTTACCGGGAAATGAACATTGAAGACTTCCGGAGGAATAGGACAGGGAGTAGACTCACTGAGAGGGCGCTCTACACAGGGAAATGTGTACTGAAGACTTCTGGAAGAATAGGACAGGGCGTAGACCTGCTGATATGGTGCTCTATACAGGGGAAAGGGCATTGAAGATTTCCCAAGGAATAGGAAAGACACTATAACTGCTGATAGGGCGCTTTGAACAGGGAAATGTTCATTGAAGACTACTAGAGGAATAGGACAGAGACTAGAATTGCTGATACAGTGCTCTATACAGCGGAATGTGCATTAAAGACTGCTGGAGGATTAGGACATGGACTAGACCTGATTTTAGGGAGCTCTGTACAGTTGAATGTGCAAGGAAGATTTCTGGAGTAATAGGACACCGACTAGACACGTTCATAGGGCACTGTATACAGGTGAATGGGCACTGACGATTTCTGGGGGAAAGGTCAGAAACTACACCGGCTGAAAGGGAGCTCTCAACAGGGGATTGCGCATTAAAGACGTCTGAAAGAATAGGTCGGTGACTAGACCTGCTGCTAGGGCGCTCTGTACTGAGAAATGTGCACTGAAGACTTCTGCAGGAATAGGACACGGGCTAGACCTCTTGATAAGTTGCACTGTACAGAGGATTGTGCATTGAAGACTTCTGGAGGAATCGGACAAGGAGCAGACCTGCTGATAGGACGAGTGTACAGGGAAATGTGCACTGAAAACCTCTGAAGGCATAGGACAGGGACTAAACGCGCTAATGGAGTGCTCTAAACAAGGAAATGTTCATTGAAGACTTCTGAAGCAATAGGTCAGGGACTAGACCCGCTTATAGGGAGATGTATATGAGGAAATGTGCATTTAAATCTTCAGCAGGAATAGGAAAGGGATGAGACCCGCCGATAGGGTCCTCGATATAGGGGAATGGGCATTGAAATCTTCAGGAGGAGTAGGGCACGGAGTAGAACTGCTAGTAGGGTACTCTATAAGGAGAATGTGCACTGAAGACTTCTCTAAGTAGACAACAGAGAATAAACCTGCTGGTAGGGGGCTCTATACAGGGAAATGTGCATTGAAGACTTCTGGAGGAATAGGACATGGACTAGATCTACTGATAGGGTGCACTGTAGAGGGGAATGTGTATTAAAGACTTCTGGAGGAATAGGACAGAGAGTAGATCTGCTGATAGGGCACTCTATACAGGGGAATGTGTATTGAAGACTTCTGGAGGAATAGGACATGGACTAGACCCCCTTATTGTGAGCTCTATCAAGACAAATGTGCATTGAAAGCTTCAGGAGGAATAGGAAAGGGACGATACCCGCTGATAGGGCCCTGTATACAGGGAAATGTGCATTGACACCTTCTCAAGGAGTAGGACAGGGAGCAGACATGCTGCTAGGGCACTCAATACAGGGGAATGTGCATTGAAGATCTCTAAAGGAATAGGACCGATACAAGACCCACCTGTTGGGTGCTGTACACAGGGAAATGGGCTTTGCAGACTTCTTGAGGAATAAGACAGGGACTAGACCTTCTGATAGGGTGCTCTATACAAGGAGATGTGTATTTAATACTTCCGGAGGAATAGGACAGGTAATAGACCCGATTATAGGGCATTCTAAAACGAGAAATGTGCAATGAAGACTTCTGGAAGAATAGGACAAGGACTAGCCCGGCTGGTCGGGTGCTCTCTATGGGGCAATGTACAATGAAGACTTCAGGAGGTATAGCACAGGGACTAGACCTGCTTATTGGGCACCCAATAAAGGGAAATGCGCATTGACAACCTCTTGAGGAATAAGACAGGGACCAGACACTATGGTAGGTCGCGTTATACAGGGAAATGGGCACTAAAGACTTCCTGAGAAATAGGACCTAAGTTAGACATTCAGATAGTGAATTTTACACGGGGAAATGTGCATTGAAGACTTCTGGAGGGATAGGACAGTTATACACCTGCTGGTAGGGCGCCCTATACAGGGAAATGCTTATTGAAGATCTGTGGAGGAATAGGACATGGAGTAGAACTGCTGATAGGGCTGTCTATACAGGGGAATGGGCATTGAAGATCTGGCAAACAGGACATGAATAGAACTGATTAAAGGGGGCCCTATACAGGGAAAGGCAGTTTGAAGACTTCTGGAGGAATAGGACATGGACTAGACTTGCTGATAGGGTGCTTTGTACAGTGGAATGTTCAAGGAAGACTCCTAGAGTAATAGGACACAGACTAGACATGTTGATAGGGCACTGTACACAGGTGAATGGGCCTTCAAGAGTTCTGGAGGAATAGGAAAGAAACAAAACCAGCTGAAAGGGCACTCTAAACAGGAGATTGTGCATTAAATACTTCTGAAGGAATAGGACAGTGACTAGACCTGCTGATAGGGTGCTGTGTACAGGGAAATATGCACTGAAGACTTCCGGAGGAATAGGACACGGACTAGACCTCTTGATAAGGTGCACTGTACAGGGGATTGTGCATTGAAGATTTCTGGAGAAATAGGACAAGGACCAGACATGCTTAAATGTGAGTGTACAGGGAAATGAGCATGGAAAACTTCTGAGGGAGTAGGACAGGGAGTAGAACTGCTGGTAGGGCACTCTATACAGGAGAATGTACCCTGAAGATTTCTCTACGTAGAGGAAGGAAAATAAACCTCATGCTAAGGTGCTCTATACAGGGATATGTGCATTGAAGACTACTAGAGGAATAGGACAGAGACTAGACCTGCTGATATGGTGCTCTATACAAGGGAATGTGCATTAAGGACGGCTGGAGGAATAGGACATGAACCTGACCTGCTGATAGGGGGCTCTGTACAGTTGAATGTGCAAGGAAGATTTCTAAAGTAATACAACACCGACTAGACATGTTCATAGGGCCCTGTGTACAGGGGAATGGTACTGAAGACTTCTGGAGGAATAGGACAGAATCTAGACCGGCTTAAAGGGAGCTCTAAACAGGGGATTGTGCAATAAAGACATCTGAAGGAATAGTTCACTTACTAGAGGTGCTGCTAGAGCGCTCTCTACTGAGAAATGTGAAATGAAGGCTGCTGGAGGAATAGGACACGGACTAGAGCTTTTGATAAGTGCACTGTACAGGGGATTGTGCCTTGAAGACTTCTGGAGGAATAGGAAAGGGAGTAGACCTGCTTAAGGGACCTCTGTACAGGTAACTGAGCATTGAAGACTTCTGGAAGAATAGGACATGGAGCAGACCTGCTGACAGGGCGAATGTACAGGGAAATGTGCACTGAAAACCTCTGAAAGCATAGGACAGGGAATACACGCGCTGATGGGGTGCTCTACACAAGGAAATGTTCATTGAAGACTACTGGAGCAAATGGTCAGTGACTAGACACGCTTATAGGGCACTGTATACAAGGAAATATGCATTTAAGTCTTCAGGAGGAATAAGAAAGGGATGAGACCTGCCGATAGGGTCCTCGGTACAGGGGAATGTGCATTGAAATCTTCTGGAGGAGTAGGACAGGGAGTAGAACTGCTGGTAGGGCTCTCAACACAGGAGAATGTACACTGAAGACTTCTCTAGGTAGAGGACAGAGAATCAACCTGCTGATAGGGGGCTCTATAAAGGGAAATGTGCATTGAAGACTTCTGGAGGAATAGGACATGGACTAGATCTACTGATAGGGTGCACTGTAGAGGGGAATGTGCATTAAAGACTTCTGGAGGAATAGGACAGAGACTAGATCTGCTGATATTCTGCTCTGTACAGGGGAGTGTGTATTGAAGACTTCTGCAGGGACAGGAGAGGGAGTAAACCTGCTGTTAGGGCTCTCTGTAGAAGAATATGTACATTGAAGAGATCTGAAGGAATACGACGGGGATAGACCTGCTGATAGGGCGCTCAATACAGGGAAATGTGCTTTGAAGACTTCTGGATGAATAGGACAGGGGGTAGACATGCTGATAGGGCGCTCCATACTGGGAAATGAGTATTGACATCTTCTGTAGGAATAGAGAAGGGAATAGAATTGCTGATAGGCTCTCTATAAAAGGGAATGCGCATTGAAAACTTCTGGTTAATTAGGAAAGGGACTACACACGCTGAAAGGGCGCTCTATAGAGGGGAATGTGCATTGAAGACTTCTGGATGAATTGGACACGGATCAGACCTCCTGGTAGCGTGCTCTTTACAGGGGAATGTGCATTGAAGACTTCTGGAGGAATAGCACACAGACTAGACCTGCTGATAGGGTGCTCTATACAGGGAATGTGTATTGAAGACTTCTAAGGGAATGGGATAGAGACTACACCTGCTGGTAAGGCACTCTATACAGGGGAATGTGCTTTGAAGACTTCTGGAGGAACAGGAGAGGGACTAGACCTGCTGTTAGGGTGCTCTATAGAGGGAAATGTGCATTGAAGAAATCTGGAGGAATAGGACAGGGATAGATCGGCTGATAGGGGACTCTCTAGAGGGAACTGTGCATTGAATATTTCTGAAGGAATACGACAGAGACCGCATCTGCTGTTAGGGTGCTCCATACATGGGAATGTGCATTGAATAATTCTGGAGAAACAGCACAGGGACTAAACATGCTGTTAGGGTGCTCTATACAAGGAAATGTGCACTGAACATTTCTGGAGGAATAGGAAAAGGATAAAGCTGCTGTAGGGTGCTCTATAGAGGGAATTGTGCTTTGTGACCACCTAGAGGGGTGGGATAGGGAGGGTGGGAAGGAGAGAGATGCAAGAGGGAAGAGATATGGGGATATATGTATATGTATAGCTGATTCATTTTTTTATAAAGGAGAAACTTACACACCATGGTAAACCAATTATACTCCAATAAACATGTTTAAAAGAAACTTATAGAAGAATTAGACACAGACAGACCTGCTGATATTACTCTCTATACTGGGAAATGTGCATTGAGAGCTCTGGAGGAATAGTAAGGGCCTAGACCTGCTGTTAGGGGGTTCTATACATGGGAATGTGCATTGAAAAATTCAGGAGGAATAGGAGAGGGATGGACATCCTTGTAGGACGCTCTATACAGGGGAGTGTACTAGACTTGCTGATAGTGCAATCTATACAGGGAATTGTACATTGAAGATTTCTGGGGGAATATATCAGGGAATAGACCCGCTGAATGGGTGTTCTATACAGGAAAATGTGCATTGAATCCTTCTGGATGTATAGGACAGGGACTAGACTGCTGATAGGGTGCTCTATAGAGGGAAATGTACTTTGAAAACATCTGCAGGAATAGGACAGAAATAGATGCGCTTAAAGGGCACTCTATACAGAGTACTGTGCATTGAAAACTTCTGGAGGAATAGGACACTGACTAGACCCCCTGATAGGGTGCTCTGTATAAAGAAATGTGCATTGAAGACTTCTGCAGGTATAGGACAGGTACTAAACCTGCTGATAGGGCTCTCTATACAGAGAATTGTGCATTGAAATCTTCTGGAGTAATAGGACAGTAACTGTACCCGGTTATAGGGCGCTCTATACAAGGAAACGAGCATTGAAGTCTTCTTGAGGAATAAGACAGGGACTAGACCATCTTATACGGTTCTCCATAAAGGTGAATGTGCATTTAAGACTTCTTGGGGAATAGAACCGAAATTAGGCCACCTGATAGGGTGCTCTATAAACATTTCTATACATATTCTAATACGTATAGAAAACCTATGGAGGAATAGGACAGAGACTACATCTGCTGATGTGGCGCTCTATACAAGGAAATGTTCTTTGAAGACTTCTGGAGTAATAGGACAGTGAATAGACCCGTTCATAGGGTGCTCTATAATGGAGAATGTGCATTGAAATCTTCAGGAGGAATAGGACAGGGACTAGACCCCTGATAGGGGCCTCTATACAGGGAAATGTTCACAGAAGACTTCTGGAGGAATAGGAGAGGGATAGACCTGCTATTAGGGGACTCTATACAAGGAAAAGTGCATTGAAGTTTTCTGGAGAAATATGACATAGACTAGACCAGCTGTTACAGCGCTCTATTCAAGGTAATAGGTTTTGAAGACTTCAGCAGGAACAGGACAGGGACAAATCTTGCTGAAAGGGCTCTCTGTACAAGGGAATGTGCTTTGAAGACAGCTGGAGGAATAGGACACGGAGTAGACCGGTTAATAGGGTGCTCAATAAAGGGAAATGTGCATTGATGACTGCCAGAGAAATCGGGCAGGGACTAACCTGGCTAATAGGTCACTCTCTACAGAGGAATGTGCATTGAAGACTTCCGGATGAATAGGACAGGGACGAGGCCTGTTGAAAGAGCGCTCTATACAGGGAAATGTGGATTGAAGATTTCGAGTGAATAGGACAGGGACTAAACCTGCAGATAGGGCACTCCATACAGGGAAATGAGCATTGAAAACTTCTGTAGGAATAGGGACGAGAATAGAACTGCTGATAAGGCTCTCTATACAAGGGAATACGCATCGGAGAATTATGGTTGATTAGGAAAGGGACAACACCTGCTGAGATGGCGCTCTACAGAGGAGAATGTGCATTGAAGACTTAGGATGAATTGGACACGGTTCAGACCTCCTGATAGGGTGCTCTGTACAGGGGAATGTGCATTTAAGTATTCTGGAGGAATAGGACAAGGACTAGAACAGCTGATAAGGTGCTCTGTACAGGGAAATATGCATGGAAGTCTTCGGGAGGAATAAGACAGAGGCTAGACTGGCTGATCGCACACTCTATACAGGGGAATGAGTTTGAAAGACTTCTGGAGCACCAGGAGAGGGATTAGACCTGCTGTTAGGGCTCTCTACATAGGGGAATGTGCCTTGAAGAAATCTAGAGGAATAGGACAGGGATAGATCTGCTGATAGGATGCTCTCTACAGGGAACTGTGAATTGAAAACTTCTGGAGGAACAGGACAGAGTCTAGTTCAGCTCTTAATGTGCTCTATACAGGGAATGGCATTGAACAATTCTGGAGGAACAGCACAGGGACTACACCTGCTGTTAGGGAGCTCTATAAAGGACAATGTGCACTGAAGAATTCTGGAAGAATAGGACAATTATAGACCTGTTGATAGGGCGCTCTATACAGGGAATTATGCAATGAAAATTTATGGAGGAATTAGACTGGGGTAGATCTCCTTATAGGGCCCTCTATACAGGGGAATGTACATTGAAAATTCGAGAGGAATAGGAGAGGGATAGACCTGCTGATGGGGCTCTCTATACAGGGGAATGGGCATTGAAGGTTTCTGGAGGAACTGGAGAGTGAATAGAGCTGTTGATCAGGCCCTCTGTACAGGGGTATGTGCATTGAAGACTTCTGAAGGTATAGGACCGTGACAAGACGTGCTGAAATGGCACTCTGTACAGAGGAATGTACATTGAATACTTTTGGGGGAATAGGACAGGGACTAGACGTGCTGATAGGGTGGTATATACAGTGGAATGTGCATTGAAGGTTTCTCGAGGGATAGGAGAGGCACGAGACCTGCTGCTAGGGAGATCTCTACAGGAGAATGTACACTGAAGAATTCTGGAGGAATATAAGAGGAACTAGGAATATATGAGGGACTAGACTAGAGCCTGCTGATAGGGCTCGCTATACAGTGTAATGTGTAATAAAGACTTCTGGTGGAACAGGAGAGGAACTAAACCTGTTGTTAGGGCGCTCTATAGAGGGGAAAGTGCATTGAAGAAATCTGGAGGAATAGGACAAGGATAGACCTGCTGATAGGGTGCCCTCTACAGGGATCTGTGCATTGAATTTTCTGGAGGAATAGGACAGAGATTAGATCTGCTGTGTAGCACTCCATTCATGGGAATGTGCATTGAACAATTCTGGAGGAACAGCACAGGTGCTGCACCTGCGGTTAATGTGCTCTATACAGGGCAATGCACACTGAAGAATTCTGCAGGAATAGTAAAAAAAAATACACCTAGTGATAGGGCGATCCATACAGAGAATTGTGCAAAGAAAATTTATAGAGGAATTAGAGAGGGATAGACTGGAGATAGCTCGCTCTGTACAGGGAAATGTGTATAGAGAATTCTGGAGGAATAGTACAGGGACTAGACCTGCTGTTAGGGCGCTTGATACTCAAGAATGTGCATTGAAGAATTCGGGAGGTATAGGAGAGGGAGTAGACCTGCTGATGGGGCACTCTGTAAAGAGGGATGTGCATTGAATACTTTTGGGGCAATAGGACAAGTATTAGACGTGCGGACAGCGCCCTCTACATGGGAATGTACATGGGAATGTGCATTGAAGACTCCTGGAGGAATAGGACAGTGACAAAACATGCTGAAAGGGCGCTCTGTACAGGGAAATGTGCTTTGAATGTTTCTGGAAGAATAGGACAGGAACTAGATATGCTGATAGGGCAGTATATACAGGGGAATGTACATTGAAATCTCGAGGTATAGCACAGACACTAGACCAGCTGCTAGGGAGTTCTATACAGGAGAATGTGCATTGAAGACTTCTGGAGGAAAAGGAGAGGGACTAGGCCTGCTGATAGGGTGCTACATAGCGGGGGATATGCAGTGAAGACTTCTGGAGGACTAGGACGGGGACTACACGTGCTGATAGGGTGCTCTGTACAAGGAAATGTGCTTTGAATGTTTCTAGAGGAATAGGACAGGGACAGATATGCTGATAGGGCGGTATATACAGGGGAATGTACATTGAAATCTCGAGGTATAGCACAGACACTAGACCAGTTGCTAGGGAATTCTATACAGGGGAATGCACATTGAAGACTTCTGGTTGATTAGGACAGGGACTAGACCCATTGATAGGGTGCTCTATACAGGAAAATGTGCTTTGAAGACTTCTGGATGAATAGGGCATGGAGTAGACCCGGTAATAGGGAGCTCTATATAGGGGAATGTGCATTGAAATCTTTGGAGGAATAGGACATGGAATAGACTTGCTGATAGAGCGCTCTATACAGGGGAATGTGCATTGAAGATTTCTGGGATAATATGACAGAGACTAGACCCGCTGAATGGGCTCTCTATATAGCGAAATGTGCACTGAAGACTTTTGGAGTTATAGGACGGGTACTAGACCGGCTTATAGGGTGCTCTATACAGAGAAACGTGTATTGAAATCTTCTGAAGGAATAAGCTAAGGATCTGACCTGTTGGTATGGCGCTCTATACAGGGCAATGTGCGTTGAAGACTTGTGGAGGAAAAGGACAGTAACTATACCTGCTTATATGGTGCTCTATACAAGGAAATGTGCATTGAAGACTTCTTGAGGAATAAGACAGGGACTAGACCATCTGATAGGGCTCTCTATAATGGGAAATGTGCATTGAAGACTTCTTGGGGAATATAACCGAGATTAGGCCAGCTGATAGGGTGCTGTATACCCGGGAATTTGCATAGAAAACCTCTGGAGGAATAGGACAGGGACTACACCCGCTGATTGGGCACTCTATACAGGAGAATGTGCACTGAAGACTTCTGGAGGAATAGGACAGTGAGTAGAACTGCTGAAAGGGTGCTCTATACAGAGATATGTGCTTTGAAGACTTCTGGAGGAAAAAGACAGGTAATAGATCTGCTGATAGGGCCTTCTATACAGGGAAATGTTCATTGTTAGTTTACTCTTTTAAATATAGTTGTATGTACATGTCAATCCCAAACTCCCAAGTACACTTACATAAAAAAATTCAGTCTAATATATTTTTCTACCTTTATCCAATACACTTTAGGATTCCCTAACATACACTTTCCCAGGTGTTGCAATATAAGTTGGAAAAACTTTGTATTCTTTTGTTTTGTTATGTTTTTTGTCTTAGTGGCAATAATTTTGCTGTTTTGTTGTTATGGGTAATTATTTTGTTTGTGGATGGCCCTGAAGCCTGCCAAGCCTGGATTCTGGTGATGAGTCTGAAAGTAAAGAGAGATGGTTGAGCCAGTTTCTGAAGAGGATCAGGTGTCCCCAGACAAGCAAGTTCCACAGGGGAGGCCAATACAAGTTTTCAGGGGAGGGAGGCTGACCGGTTTCCTCAGTCAGAGAACTTGGTAAATGTGGGTTAGTCACAGAAGAAGCCAATATCCTTTGCCATGAACAATACATGACTCCTATTCCAGACCTGGAAGAGCTAAAGGAGGAGATCAGGCAAGAGCTGGAGCAGCTGCAATCCCTGCTGCTTCCCCAGATGCACCCAGTGGGCCAGCAGATAGTGAGAATTTGTGTCATCATCCTCTGCTGGTGTACCCAAGGCCCACATGAATATTTAGGGTATAATGGGTTCTTCTGCCTTTCCAATCTCATGTACATTTCTCCTAAACTGAACCACACAAGGAAGAGAATTCAGGAAAACATAGCCCCAACTTAACTAAGTTGATACAGTAAGGAAAAAATATCAAAATTTCATATCCATATTAATGTGGGCTTATACCCACATACACAGTGATATTAGAACCTTTTTTTTCTGTTTGGTTTGAACTTGATTCACATGAAGTATCAAGTTCTGGCAACTCCTTTCTCAGTGTCACACTGAATTCTGATTTAATTCTTTTATTTTCTTACTTGATTATTGGATCCAGCATTTGTATGGTTTCAGAAGAAATAATACAAAGTTTCAGATTTGAGCTGCCAATGAAAATCTTTGACTGTGGCCAAGGTTTTCCAGATGAATACGTGGCCTCAGTCTTCTTCAGAATTCTCATCAATCTACATCATGATCATTTTTGCATGTGGATTTCAAAAGCACATTTATGTGCGGACATAGCATGCTGAGGAGAAAAATTTCTCAAATATACGATTCATATTTTAACACCATCAGTGAGATCCCTTGCTGCATCCTCATGCAATGGCTGAAAAATTACTGCGTGTTTTATTTATTCAAATCAAACAAAACTCTAGTTGGTCCCTGATATTTTCTTTCAAAATCTCAGAAGATGGGAAACTTCTAGGTCTGATGTCAGGTCCAATATTTCTGTGCAGGAGAAAGCTGATTGGAAGAGGGAGTCTGGAGCTTCTTGAAATGGCATTTTACATAATATTGAGAGAAAACAAGATCAAGGGTAAGGAAATTATAGAGGTGATGAGTGACCCTAAATTTGCCATTGAACCACCCTGGGTTCTGCCACTATCTTTATTCTTGGTTTGCTATTGTCTAAGCCAATAGCCTTTTAAATATCCCATTTAGTAAAGAACACTGACTTGTCCCCAAATGGGCTAGCAATAAGAAGCAAGACAATCCACATCTAAATCTCTTCACTTATATTTTCTCAGCAAAGTTGGCAGGAGGGAAGGAAGAAAAAGAAGTTATCAGGAAGGAGATGGTCCATGGTTGTCATGCTTTATCAGACCTGTGACTCTCCAATATTTTTGGTTCTATGCTTCTTACAAGGCTTTCCAACAAGCCTGTAAAAGAAACTACTTTCAAAGCAGAAATAGAGAAACAGACGTAGAGAACAAACGTATGGACACCAAGGGGGTGTGGGTGGGATGGACTGAGAGATTGGGATTGACCTAGGTACACTACTATGTATGAAGTAGGTGGTAGGTGAGGGCTTACTGTATAGCACAGGGGAAAAAAGAAAGAATAAAAAGAAGGTACAATCTGTTTGCAGGACATATTAAGTTAACCTTAAAAATGCATTCCAATCTACCTTAGGTGTAGACAAATACTGTTTGATTCCACTTATACGAGGTGCCTAGAGTAGTCAAATTCATCGAGTCAGAAAGCACATTGGTATATGCCAGGAGTTGTGGGGGGTGGAGGGGTGGGGACAGAGTTTCAGTTTAGGAAAGTGAAAAACTTGGGAGATGGATGATGGTGAGAGTTGCACAGTAATGTGAATGTACTCAGTGCCACTGAATTCTACAGTTAAATATGGTTAAAATAGTATGTTTTATATTATGTGACTTTTACCACAATAAAAAAGAAACATTAAAAAAAAAAATCTCACACCGGTCAGAATGGCCATCATCAAAAAATCTAGAAACAATAAATGCTGGAGAGGGTGTGGAGAAAAGGGAACCCTCTTGCACTGCTGGTGGGAATGTGAATTGGTACAGCCACTATGGAGAACAGTATGGAGGTTCCTTAAAAAACTACAAATAGAACTACCATACAACCCAGCAATCCCACTACTGGGTCTATACCCTGAGAAAACCATAATTCAAAAAGAGTCATGTACCAAAATGTTCATTGCAGCTTTATTTACAATAGCCAGGAGATGGAAGCAACCTAAGTGTCCATCATCAGATGAATGGATAAAGAAGATGTGGCACATATATACAATGGAATATTACTCAGCCATAAAAAGAAATGAAATTGAGTTATTTGTGGTGAGGTGGATGGACCAAGAGTCTGTCATACAGAGTGAAGTAAGTCAGAAAGAGAAAAACAAATACCGAATGCTAACACATATATATGGAATCTAAGAAAAAAAAAAAAAAAAAGGTCATGAAGTACCTAGGGGTAAGACGGGAATAAAGACACAGACCTACTAGAGAATGGACTTGAGGATATGGAGGGGGGGAAGGGTAAGCTGTGACAAAGTGAGAGAGTGGCATGGACATATATACACTACCAAACGTACGGTAGATAGCTAGTGGGAAGCAGCCGCATAGCACAGGGTGATTAGCTCGGTGATTTGTGAGCACCTAGAGGGGTGGGATAGGGAGGGTGGGAGGGAGGGAGACACAAGAGGGAAGAAATATGGGAACACATGTATATGTATAACTGATTCACTTTGTTATAAAGCAGAAACTAGCACACAATTGTAAAGCAATTGTACTCCAATAAAGATGAAAACAAACAAACAAAAAACCATGGAGGTGATTTGCAAATGTCTGAAAGGGGATGGTTTATTTTTAGGATTTCACATTCACAGTTTCAGGTTTGAATCTCTAATACATTTGATAGAGGAGAAGACACACATGACCCTGTTAACCCTATTTCCACAAGTTAGATGGAAGGGAGTTAAGAAGGAAGGGGATAAGAAGTGGTTTGCTGAGACTGGGAACTAACTAGCTTTCTTTTCACTTGCCAGCCAGTCTGCTCACATGGAATTTTTCTAGACAGTTATTGGTGAAGACAAGTCATTAATTCTTGTCAATTGTGTTTTTTCAGTAGAGCAAGTACTAAGTTTCTTGCACTTAAATACTTTCTAAATAAAGGTAAATGTGAATTATTATATACTCTTATGTCTGCATGTAGTCTAAATGACCACTTCAGTGCAAGTTTTCATAAGTGTTATGACCTAAATTTTACACATAAATAAAAATGTATATTAAGGGTTATATTGTCTAAGGGTTTTTTTTAATGAATTATCCAAATCAGTGAGTATTCAATGTCAATTATCACATATGTATGAATTTGGATGGTCCAGAAAAGTAGCAGATAGAAATCATTTGCAGGAATTCCTTATAAGGTCATCCCTGATTCATCTCCTCATGTATATTGCTCTTTATATTTTGAATTTCAGCATCTTTCTGCTTTGGAGGATGAGTAAAGTTTATCTTGAATCAAGGATTGTTTGAATTATTTAGATGCTTACTGAAAGTCAAAATATAGCTGAAATTTTAGACACAGTAAGAAGATATCTTCCTTATCTCTTTGTGGCTCAGCCACCTGAGTAAATCTACATTCTTCCAAAAAGAGGTTGTTTTGGGGGAAAACTGATATCTGGGTCCCTATCTATGACTTTCTTTACCCATGTGACCAGATCAACTCTTATGATCCTTAAATTCCTTTAGAAGATAAACTAGTTCAGACTGAAAAAATTTAGTTAAACCAACAGTCTGACTTAACTGACTTATTTTATTATGCTTTTCTCCAAGATTGAACTGTACAGAGAACATATTTTGGAAAAATGGCCTGATGAGTAATAACATGGGTTCTGTCAAGAGCTCTTCCATATAACAAACATCCTTTTGCTAAACAGAGAGTTTTGCCTTGATTATTATTGTTTCCATTCTCTGAAGTAAATGAGCAAAACTATCCAACAATCCAAATCTGTGCAGAAAGTCGACACTCAAGACGTCTCTAAGCCATTACTGGAGCCAGTGAGGGTTGTCTTAGACTTTTCTCCTCATGCCCCAGCAGCTCTCTTGCTTAAATCCAAATGAAGGGAAAGAACTGCTGGATCCACAGGAGCAGAGTGACATCTAATAGGGATTGGGGAATAAAATGGATGCTACAAACTATGATAACTCATGTGTCTGGATTAGCTCCTCAGAGAGTTTTCTTTCTCTAAATTCTGAAGGGGAACTCTCCCAAGGGTAACAGATGTTCACAAACCGCAGATCTTTTAAAGACATAATTACTCTGCCCATAGAGACCTAAGAGAAATTTCTGTCTGTCTCTGCTTGGAATCACTGCCACCTCATGTATTAATGAATTCTGTGTCCTCCAATCACCTCATTATGTACCTCTGTTTTATATGAGAAGCCAAATGTATCAGAATACACTTTAAAGAATGTGAGTCGTTCCTTATTTTTTATGATTTAGACTCGCTGGTTTGTAAGTAAGCCATTAACTGGGCTAAAAATAATAGATACTACCTGCCAGAAAACCTGTGTAGTAATTGGGCTCGTTGCCAAGAGCATTAAAGAAAGGGGTGGAGAGAAGAGGGACTATGACGATGGGAAAAAAAGGAAAATACCCCTTCAATTTTTCTTGTTGTTTTTCTTTTTGCGGTACGCGGGCCTCTCACTGTTGTGGCCTCTCCCGTTGCGGAGCACAGGCTCCGGACGCGCAGGCTCAGCGGCCCTGGCTCACGGGCCCAGCCGCTCCGCGGCATGTGGGATCCTCCCAGCCCGGGGCACGAACTCGTGTCCCCTGCATCGGCAGGCGGACTCTCAACCACTGCGCCACCAGGGAAGCTCCTCCTTCAAATTTTAAGGTTTAAAAAAAACAGTCCTTTTACCAGAAAGCTTAATTTTATAGTGCTGTGGATTCACACAGCCAAAAATTTTGCGACCGTATTCAGAACCACACTCAGTCTATTTATGGTAGAGAATTCAAAATATCCATGTTTGTTTTCTCATAGAAAAACAAGTCTCAGTCTTTCTGGTCATGATACCTCTCCCAAATTTTGCAGTTAAGCATCCCCAAGAGAAGCAAACAGGAGTCTGTGGTCTGAATTAGGTGTTTCAGTATTTTAGCAGCTTCTTCTGTTAAATAATATCTTCTTTTTAATAGCTAGTTTCAAGCTAAATCCAAAGTTCACAAAATGCATTTATTTAAAGGAGAGTCTTTCTCTCTCTCTGTATATATATATATTGGTTTGGTTTAATACCTGTCTACCCCCCTTTAGAATGTAAGTTCCATGAGAGCAGGGACTTTGTTTTCTGCTCTATCTTCAGAGCCCAAAACAGAGAGAGTTTGCCCCTCAATAAGCTATCAATAAATATTTGTTAAATAATTGGCCAGAATATGGAGTTAAAATATGAAACTAACTATAGAAATAATTTTATTAAGGCATAAACCTAGGAACTGAAGTTTCCCATAACTAGACGGTATGACATGGTTATTAAACATAGAGTTTGTACTTAAAAAGCAGAGAAATGAATTTCATGATTTTCATTTGAAAAGTGTAATTTAAGTGGACTTCTAAGCTCAGATTTATTTTTAGATAAAAAGCCATGAACTTCATCTCATTATACTAATTGGCTTCTTTGGCCAACTAGCATCTGAAATGGTATAAGTCAAATGCATTAGCAGGTTCATTCATTCAACAAATTAGTATTAGCACCCCTGCTATGAAAGGCTCTTTGCTAAGTATTAGGTATACAAAGCTGAAAAAGATATGGTCTTCTCCTGAGGTCACCTTGTGGTCCAAAAGAGAGACAATAAATCAAAATTATAACAGCACACATTTCCTATGCTAAATACTCATGCAGAGTGCTATCTGAGCTAAGAGGCGTGTACACTAAGGATTGGGGGTGGGCAGAGAACGCTTTCTTGAGGAGATGATGTTAGACCTATGTCTTGAAAGATGAGTAAAATTTGATAAGATGAAGAAACAGAGAAGGACAATTCAGGCAGAAGAGACTGTATGTTGAAGGTGGAGTGACTTGAGACATCATCATGCAATTTCTTTTTCATGCCTTATGCTTCTTTATTAATTATATTTTTTGTTTTTTTCATGGTGAGGCATTTTATTTTAAATATAGCCACGTGTACTTGTCAATCCCAAACTCCCAATCGTCCTGCAATTTGAATACTGTTCTCTATGATTGAAGAAAGGTCAGCTAGAATGAAACAAGGAGATAACCTCATGCTATCATTTGTGTCAACAATAAAGGAAAAACATGTGTTTTTTCATTTTTTGTTTTTGAGATGACATTTTATGTCTGAGGCATTTTATCCGTATCATCTGTTGAATGGTCATTGTCAGGGATTGACTTAGAGCAAATAAACCTACATAAACTAATTCTACTGCCAGAGCAATTAACTGTACATTTTGGAGTGGGCTTCACTGATAGAATATTGGGCTAATCTTGCCACAGAGGAATTTTTCGAATCCAAATGAACAGTGTTCTAATCATGAACTCGTCACAAACTCCAGTTTTTAAGTTGCAGTTACAACGGCAATTTATATGCAATATAAATGAATGAAAAAGTTAATTATCTTATTTGTAAATCATAAAATTGTAAGGTTATATTCAAAGAGAAGGGTCTTAAAGCAGGAAAGAATGGGACACATATAGAAAATTTGTCAGACACTGCAAAAAACAAAAAGGAAGAAAAAAGGGGGAAAAAAAAGAAAAAGAGAGTGGAGAGAATGGATGGCAATCTGCATCTTGTAGCCTGGAGTTAAGGATATATGTAGTGAGGACGAGGGGAAGATGGCAGAAGAGTAAGATGCAGAGATCACCTTCCTCCCCACAGATACACCAGAAATACATCTACACATGGAACAACTCCTACAGAACACCTACTGAAGGCTGGCAGAAGACCTCAGACCTCCCAAAAGGCAAGAAAATCCCCATGTACCTGGGTAGGGCAAAAGAAAAAAGAAAAAACAGAGACAAAAGGATAGGGACGGGACCTGCACCAGTGGGAGGGAGCTGTGAAGGAGGAAAGGTTTCCACACACTAGGAAGTCCCTTCGCGGGCGGCGACTGCGGGTGGCAGAGGGGGGAAGCTTCAGAGCCGCGGAGGGGAGCACAGCAACAGGGGTGCGGAGGGCAAAGCAGGGAGATTCCCGCACAGAGGATCGGTGCCGACCGGCACTCACCAGCCCGAGAGGCTTGTCTGCTAACCCGCCGGGGCGGGCGGGGCTGGGAGCTGAGGCTCGGGCTTTGGTCGGAGCGCAGGGAGAGGACTGGGGTTTGCGGCATGAACACAGCCTGCAGGGGGTTAGTGCACCACGGCTAGCCGGGAGGGAGTCCGGGAAAAAGTCTGGACCTGCCGAAGAGGCAAGAGACTTTTTCTTTCCTCTTTGTTTCCTGGTGCACGAGGAGAGTGGAATAAGAGCGTTACTTAAAGGAGCTCCAGAGATGGGCGTGAGCTGCGGATAAAAGCACGGACTCCAGAGACGGGCATGAGACGCTACGGCTGCTGCTGCCACCAGCAAGAAGCCTGTGTGTGAGCACAGGTCACTATCCACACCCCCCTTCTGGGGAGCCTGTGCAGCCCGCCACTGCCGGGGTCCTGGATTCCAGGGACAACTTCCCCGGGAGAACGCACAGCACACCTCAGGCTGGAGCAATGTCACGCTGGCTTCTGCCGCCGCAGGCTCGCCCCGCACTCCGTGCCCCTCCCTCCACCCCGGCCAGAGTGAGTCAGAGTCCCCGAATCAGCTGATCCTTTAACCCCGTCCTGTCTGAGGGAAGAACAGATGCCCTCCGGCGACCCACACGGAGAGGCGGGGCCAAATCCAAAGCTGAGCCCTGGGAGCTGTGAGAACAAAGAAGAGAAAGGGAAATCTCTCCCAGCAGCCTCAGAAGCAGTAGATTCAAGCTCCACAATCAATGTACCCTGCATCTGTGGAATACATGAATAGACAACGAATCATCCCAAATTGAGGAAGTGGACTTTGAGAGCAAGAATTATGATTTTTTCCCCTTTTCCTCTTTTTGTGAGTGTGTATGTGTATGCTTCTGTGTGAGATTTTGTCTGTATAGCTTTGCTTCCACCATTTGTCCTAGGGTTCTATCCGTCTGTTTTTTTTTTCTTTAAAAAAATTTTTTTTTCTTAAAAATTATTTTTTATTTTATCTTTCTTTATTTTATTTTATCTTCTTTCTTTCTTTCTTTCTTTCTTTCCTTCTACTTTTTCTCCTTTTTATTCTGAGCCGTTTGGATGAAAGGCTCTTGGTGCTGCAGCCAGGAGTCAGTGTTGTGCCTCTGAGGTGGGAGAGCCAACTTCAAGACACTGGTCCGCAAGAGACCTCCCAGCTCCACAAAATATCAAATGGCGAAAATCTGCCAGAGATCTCCATCTCAACACCAGCACCCAGCTTCACTCAACGACCAGCAAGCTACAGTGCTGGACACCCTATGCCAAACAACTAGCAAGACAGGAACACAACCCCACCCATTAGCAGAGAGGCTGACTAAAATCCTAATAAGTCCACAGACACCCCCAAACACACCACCAGACGTGGACCTGCCCACAAGAGACAAAAGATCCAGCCTCATCCACCAGAAGACAGGCACTAGTCCCCTCTGCCAGGAAGCCTACACAACCCACTGAACCAACTTTAGCCACTGGGGACAGACACCAAAAATAATGGGAACTACGAACCTGCAGCCTGCAAAAAGGAGACCCCAAACACAGTAAGATAAGCAAAATGAGAAGACAGAAAAACACATAGCAGATGAAGGAGCAAGATAAAAACCCACCAGACCTAACAAATGAAGAGGAAATAGGCAGTCTACCTGAAAAAGAATTCAGAATAATGATAGTAAAGATGACCCCAAATCTTGGAAATAGAATAGACAAAATGCAAGAAACATTTAACAAGGACCTAGAAGAACTAAAGATGAAACAAGCAATGATGAACAACACAAATGAAATTTAAAATACTCTAGATGGGATCAATAGCAGAATAACTGGGGCAGAAGAACGGATAAGTGACCTGGAAGATAAAATAGTGGAAATAACTACTGCAGAGCAGAATAAAGAAAAAAGAATGAAAAGAACTGAGGACAGTCTCAGAGACCTCTGGGACAACATTAAATGCACCAACATTCGAATTATAGGGGTCCCAGAAGAAGAAGAGAAAAAGAAAGGGACTGAGAAAATATTTGAAGAGATTATAGTTGAAAACTTCCCTGATATGGGAAAGGAAATAGTTAATCAAGTCCAGGAAGCACAGAGAGTCCCATACAGGATAAATCCAAGGAGAAATACGCCAAGACACATATTAATCAAACTGTCAAAAATTAAATACAAAGAAAACATATTAAAAGCAGCAAGGGAAAAACAACAAATAACACACAAGGGAATCCCCATAAGGTTAACAGCTGATCTGTCAGCAGAAACTCTGCAAGCCAGAAGGGACTGGCAGGACATATTTAAAATGATGAAGGGGAAAAACCTACAACAAAGATTACTCTACCCAGCAAGAATCTCATTCAGATTTGATGGAGAAATTAAAACCTTTACAGACAAGCAAAAGCTGAGAGAGTTCAGCACCACCAAACCAGCTTTACAACAAATGCTAAAAGAACTTCTCTAGGCAAGAAACACAAGAGAAGGAATAACAAACCCAAAACAATTAAGAAAATGGGAATAGGAACATACATATCAATAATTACCTTAAGTGTAAATAGACTAAATGCTCCCACCAAAAGACACAGATTGACTGAATGCATACAAAAACAAGACCCGTATATATGCTGTCTACAGGAGACCCACTTCAGACCTAGAGACACATACAGACTGAAAGTAAAACCAGAAGAAAGGTGGAGTAGCAATTCTCATATCAGACAAAATAGACTTCAAAATAAAGATTATTACAAGAGACATAGAAGGACACTACATAATGATCAAGGGATCGATCCAAGAAGAAGATACAACAATTGTAAATATTTATGCACCCAACATAGGAGTACCTCAATCCATAAGGCAAATACTAACAACCATAAAAGGGGAAATCGACAGTAACACATTCATAGTTGGGACATTAACAACCCACTTTCACCAATGGACAGATCATCCAAAATGAAAATATAAAAGGACACACAAGCTTTAAATGATACATTAAACAAGATGGACTTAATTGGTATTCATAGGACATTCCATCCCAAAACAACAGAATACACATTTTTCTCAAGTGCTCATGGAACATTCTCCAGGATAGATCATATCTTGGGTCACAAATCAAGCCTTGGTATATTTAAGAAAATTGAAATTTTATCAAGTATCTTTTCTGACCACAACGCTATGAGACTAGATATCAATTACAGGCAAAGTTCTGTAAAAAATACAAACACATGGAGGCTAAACAATACACTACTTAATAACGAAGTGATCACTGAAGAAATCAAAGAGGAAATAAAAAAATACCTAGAAACAAATGACAATGGATACACGATGAACCCCAACTTATGGGATAGAGCAAAAGCAGTTCTAAGAGGGAAGTTTATAGCAATACAATCCTACCTTAAGAAACAGGACACATCTCGAATAAACAACCTAACCTTGTACCTAAAGCAATTAGAGAAAGAAGAACAAAAAAACCCTAAGGTTAGCAGAAGGAAAGAAATCATAAAAATCAGATCAGAAATAAATGAAAAAGAAATGAAGGAAACAATAGCAAAGATCAATAAAACTAAAAGCTGGTTCTTTGAGAAGATAAACAAAATTGATAAACCATTAGCCAGACTCATCAAGAAAAAAAGGGAGAAGACTCAAATCAATAGAATTAGAAATGAAAAAGGAGAAGTAACAACTGACACTGCAGAAATACAAAAGATCATGAGAGATTACTACAAGCAACTCTATGCCAATAAATGGACAACCTGGAAGAAATGGACAAATTCTTAGAAATGCACAACCTGCCAAGACTGAACCAGGAAGAAATAGAAAATATGAACAGACCAATCACAAGCACTGAAATTGAAACTGTGATTTTAGATCTTCCAACAAACAAAAGCCCAGGACCAGATGGCTTCACAGGCGAAGTCTATCAAACGTTTAGAGAAGTGCTAACACCTATCCTTCTCAAACTCTTCCTAAATATAGCAGAGGGAAGAAAACTCCCAAACTCATTCTACGAGGCCACCATCACCCTGATAACAAAACCAAACAAGGATGTCACAAAGAAAGAAAACTACAGGCCAACATCACTGATGAATATAGATGCAAAAATCCTCAACAAAATACTAGCAAACAGAATCCAACAGCACATTAAAAGGATCATACACCATGATCAAGTGGGGTTTATTCCAGGAATGCAAGATTCTTCAATATAAGCAAATCAATCAACGTGATACACCATATTACCACACTGAAAGAGAAAAACCATATGATCATCTCAATAGATGCAGAGAAAGCTTTCAACAAAATTCAACACCCATTTATGAAAAAAACCTTGCAGATAGTAGGCATAGAGGGAACTTTCCTCAACATAATAAAGGCCATATATGACAAACCCACAGCCAAATCCTTAATGGTGAAAAACTGAAACCATTTCCACTAAGATCAGGAACAAGACAAGGTTGCCCACTGTCACCACTCTTATTCAACATAGTTTTGGAAGTTTTAGCCACAGCAATCAGAGAAGAAAAGGAAATAAAAGGAATCCAAATAGGAAAAGAAGAAGTAAAGCTGTCACTGTTTGCAGATGACATGATAGTATACATAGAGAATCCTAAAGATGCTACCAGAAAACTATTAGAGATAATCAATGAATTTGGTAAAGTAGCAGGATACAAAATTAATGCACAGGAATCTCTGGCATTCCTATACACTAATGATGAAAAATCTGACAGTGAAATCAAGAAAACACTCCCATTTACCATTGCAACAAAAAGAATAAAATATCTAGGAATAAATCTACCTAAGGAGACAAAAGACCTGTATGCAGAAAATTATAAGACACTGATGAAAGAAATTAAAGATGATACAAACAGATGGAGAGATATACCATGTTCTTGGATTGGAAGAATCAACATTGTGAAAATGACTCTACTACCCAAAGCAATCTGCAGATTCAATGCAATCCCTATCAAACTACCACTGGCATTTTTCACAGAACTAGAACAAAAATTTCACAATTTATATGGAAACACAAAAGACCCCGAATAGCCAAAGCAATCTTGAGAAGGAAAAATGGAGCTAGAGGAATTAGGCTCCCTGACTTGAAACTATACTACAAAGCTACAGTAATCAAGACAGTATGGTACTGGCACAAAAACAGAAAGATAGATCAATGGAACAGGATAGAAAGCCCAGAGACAAACCCACGCACATATGGTCACCTTATCTTTGATAAAGGAGCTAGGAATATACAGTGGAGAAAGGACAGCCTCTTCAATAAGTGGTGCTGGGAAAACTGGATAGGTACATGTAAAAGTATGAGATTAGAACACTCCCTAACACCATACACAAAAATAAGCTCAAATTGGATTAAAGACCTAAATGTCAGGCCAGAAACTATCAAGCTCTTAGAGGAAAACATAGGCAGAACAATCTATGACATAAATCACAGCAAGATCCTTTTTGATCCACCACCTAGAGAAATGGAAATAAAAACAAAAATAAATAAATGGGACCTAATGAAATTTGAAAGCTTTTGCACAGCAAAGGAAACCATAAACAAGACGAAAAGACAACCCTCAGAATGGGAAAAAATATTTTCAAATGAAGCAACTGTCAAAGGATTAATTTACAAGCAGCTCATGCAGCTCAATAACAAAAAAACAAACAACCCAATCCAAAAATGGGCAGAAGACCTAAATAGATATTTCTCCAAAGAAGATATACAGACTGCCAACAAACACATGAAAGAATGCTCAACATCATTAATCATTAGAGAAATGCAAATCAAAACTACAATGAGATATCATCTCACACCAGTCAGAATGGCCGTCATCAAAAAATCTAGAAACAATAAATGCTGGAGAGGGTGTGGAGAAAAGGGAACACTCTTGCACTGCTGGTGGGAATGTGAATTGGTACAGCCACTTTGGAGAACAGTATGGAGGTTCCTTTAAGAACCACAAATAGAATTACCATATGACCCAGCAATCCCACTACTGGGCCTATACCCTGAGAAAACCATAATTCAAAAAGAGTCATGTACCAAAATGTTCATTGCAGCTCTATTTACAATAGCCAGGAGATGGAAACAACCTAAGTGTCCATCATCAGATGAATGGATAAAGAAGATGTGGCACATATATACAATGGAATATTACTCAGCCATAAAAAGAAACGAAATTGAGCTATTTGTAATGAGGTGGATGGGCCTAAAGTCTGTCATACAGAGTGAAGTAAGTCAGAAAGAGAAAGACAAATACCGTATGCTAACACATATATATGGAATTTAAGAAACAAAAATGTCATGAAGAACCTAGGGGTAAGACAGGAATAAAGATGCAGACCTACTAGAGAATGGATTTGAGGATATGGGGAGGGGGAAGGGTAAGCTGTGTCAAAGGGAGAGAGTTGCATGGACATATATACACTACCAAATGTAAAATAGATAGCTAGTGGGAAGCAGCCGCATAGCACAGGGAGATCAGCTCGGTGCTTTGTGAGCACCTAGAGGGGTGGGATAGGGAGGGTGGGAGGGAGTGAGACGCAAGTGGGCAGAGATATGGGAACATATGTATATGTATAACCGATTCACTTTGTTATAAAGCAGAAACTATCACACCATTGTAAAGTAATTATACTCCCATAAAGATGTAAAAAAAAAAAAAAAAGGATATATGTGGTGTCCTGAAGGGTGGCTGGGCTGGAGATGGAGGCCAGGACCAGGGACCTGAAAACCATGAGGATAAGTTAATCATTGCAATGACATGCTCAACTTTGCATTTAAAATTCTAATGTTGAAAGAGAATGTTACAAGCAAAACATAAAACCTATATTTCCACTAAATAAATTTTCAACATTTTCTTTCACTAACGTTTAATGCTGTCAGATAGCACTTGCCATTATACACTACTTTCTAAAGAATATAAAGTATGTCTCCACTGTCTTCAGTATCATTCTTGGCATCAATAGCTACATACATATATAATAGAGTAATACCTTTGCATAATATCCTCTTGGATTAAATTTCTTTAAGCATTCATGAGATTTCAAAATAAACAGGAGAATTTAATTTTTGGTTGTAGCCTACATTCATGCCTCCAGATACATATACATTTGGACCAAAGCAATATCACCAGTTGATTTTGTTTTCTTTAATGCAGGAGGAGTTGGAAGGGAAGGCCTGCCTTCTTTTAGCCAGATAGGTGCGTCTGTACTAAAGGACACTTGCTGAAGCATTTATAAAATCTTATGTTTAAGTAGGCCCTTTTTTGTCACAATGAGTGAAACAGCAGAGGCAGGGTTTTCAACCTACGGAAAAGTAAGAAAATAATACATAAAAGCATCAATAGAAAAGCTGGTCTTCTATCCAACCACCTCGGTAGAGAACTAAAACAAACAATGGCAAATAATTAGTGTTGGCCCTGGCAGTGTTCTAAGAAGCCAAAAATGAAACACCCACAAAAGAAAATGGTCCCTTATTCACTGCACAAGTTTGTTTTTACTTTTGAGTAATGAATAAATGAGACTCAAAAGATAATGCAGAAAATATGAAAGTGGAGTGGGTTTGTAACAAGAAAGTGTTTAGACCTGTCCTTAGTCCATAACCAAACCTGTAAAAGTTTTAATTGAAAAATTTAGAATGTTCTTCTAAGATTATCCAAAATGAATATTTGACACCTCCCTTTATCAAGTGATTTAGCAGAATGAATAAAATATTTTAACTAAGTGAAAAAAAGGAAAGGAAATAACATTATCTCTTCCAGATGACACAGCAAACACTGACGGATTTTGCCTGTATCTTGAGGCAAGAACCCAGTTACATTAGGCACCCTCCTAACAGACCTCACAAGTATTTTATTTCCTGCTTCCTTTGTCAACAAACTGACATGCCATGGGTGGCACACACATGTTCTCTGAAAAGCTGAATTCTGCCTATTGAAATGGGCCTATTTTCAAAAAACATAATATATGTAAAACAAAAAATGTATGCCCCATTTGCTCTGAGGTCCCAAAGCAAAGAGATAGATTATCTAAAACAGATCAAAAAGAGAAAACGATTTCAGAATATGGTAGCATTGTAGAAAGAATATAGCTAGACTTCCAATGGAATTAGTGTAAAGAGAACAAAAATTTTGATGCTGATTAGTTTGTTTAAATAATAAATCAGTTTCCTCTAAATATTTTTGGTCATGTCTAATATGGAATAGTATTTACATGTTACTGTCCATGATACATTGGTGAAAAAGTTAGCTGGGATACTGAATTGCATGATTCCATTATGACCACAATAATAACAACACTAATGCCACAGCCACACATGCTTCTTTGTGGTACATGTACTCACGTGCATGTACATGTGTGCCTGTAGGTGTGCATAGAAAAAAAGGGCTTAAAAGGTACACATTAACCCAATACCAGTGACTAGCCCTAAGTAGGGCAGAAAGAACAGAGGTTCCATTGTGTTGAGGACACTATGTATACACCTTGATGTTGTTTCAAATGTCTGCAGTGAACAAAAGTGGTTTTGTAAATTTAAAAGTAACTATAAAGGTGTTTCCTTAATTTCTGAAGCCTCCAGCTGCTAAGTCAGAGAGGCAGAAGAGGGGCAGCAATGAGTAAAAGAGGGTATTACCTCTAGTAGCTGCCTTTTTCCTCCACTCTACCTGATACCAAGCTTTCTCCATCTTATATTGAGAAGATTTTTTAAAAATTTGGATCCACCTTCTATATAAAAAAAAACAAAAAGAAAAGAAAAGAAAAAAAAAGAAAGATGCTGGGGGTGTTATATTCTTTGGGCATGGGATGTCCTGAAGGCCAATAGAGGTAGGATTTTTCAATCCTTTATGAAAACTCTTCCCATTGTTGGAAATAGAAACTGGTTTGGCCACTGAATGAAATAGAGGATTATGAACAGTGGAAACTCAGGAAACCTGATAGGTCATTGAACATTATTCGAAAACCAATGGCCTTTAAGTTACAACTATATATTAAGACTTAATAACTAACTAACCTCCCTAATCACCAAGAATTTATCGACAAAAATCTTAAACAGAAAATCAATTTTCTTGTTCAACGTGGAGAGCTTGTTTAATTAGAATGAGCATTTAGTAAGGGATGAACATTCACAACTTACACAGGACTATCATTTTTTAAAAGACAAGCCAACTGAGTTGATTATATGAACTTCCTTTCCAAAGGAAAATAATCGAAAAAGGGACATCTTTGTCATTAAGCATCTTTATCATTGAAGAACTAAAGCTTTTCCCTGAGATAGTTAGGGGCACTTTAGAAAAAGTGTCTGTGTGTCCAGTGGCTGGGGCTGTGAGTCATATTTTCAAGACTTTTGCCTTTTCCCACACATAACACTCCTCACCCTCCCCAGAAACTCATAGGTAAACAATGTGGCCAGAGGACATGTCTCCAGAGTTCATATTTGCCCTTTGAATATAAATGAGATCGGCAAATATTTTAAGAGGGATAAATTCTTAACTTAGGTGCCAGAAAGAAAAGGAAAGGCAGATCCTGTGAAGGTATTTACAAAGTGGGCAAGTTTGAGTAAAGCATAGTGTCAAACACCAAGAATGCAGGTGGAATGGCTTTCCCCTTGGACACTACAGAAACAGAGGGAGCCCAGAAAGACGTAGCTACCACTTAGGTGTGATTCTGGAGAATTCCCTGTAGAGTAGCCCTTCTGTCACTGGAGCTCTGTTACCTTTGATATTGCATCTATTTAAAGTCCTGGACCCATCAGGAAAGTTCCCAGAAATTATGGAGTGAATATATTCAATTAGGCACTTTATAAAGAAGCCTTGGCTCATACACATCTAAGCAAACAGGCTGTAAAGAAAAGGCCAAGGTCATACAAGCACGAGGTAGAATTAGCCATAAGCAAGAAACATGAAGTTTTCTTTTTTAATTAATTAATTTATTTATTTATTTTGGCTGCATTGGGTCTTCGTTGCTGTGTGCGGGGCTTTCTCTAGTTGTGGTGAGCGGGGGCTACTCTCCGTTGCATTGCGCAGGCTTCTCATTTCAGTGGCTTCTCTTGTTACATGCAGAGCACAGGCTCTAAGCGCGCAGGCTTCAGTAGTTGTGGCATGCGGGCTCAGTAGTTGTGGCTGGCTTGCTCTAGAGCGCAATCTCAGTAGTTGTGGCGCACGGGCTTAGTTGCTCCGAGGCATGTGGGATCTTCCCCGACCAGGGCTCAAACCCGTGTCCCCTGCATTGGCAGATGGACTCCCAACCACTGCACCACCAGGGAAGTCCAGCATGAAGGTTTTGTTTACAGAACACAACGTGGAGCAACAATTCCTCATTTGGGGGACTGATATGACCCATTTTAATATATGCACGTCTCCATGAGCCAAATTAACCATACATTTTCCAGTTCCTTATATCACTGGACTGTGTGCAGCCAAAGTCTGAAAGAGAGCAAGTTAATTTATGTATCCTTCTCTTGCCAAGTGTGATTAATTGATGTAATATGTCAATTCCCTTTATATAAATGTTAAAAGTGCATCTTCATTTATATCCATATATATTTTAGATAAATGCTTTCAGCAGGATGATCTCATTGGGGCATTCGTAGGCAGTAGCTTCTTCACAGTTCAATTTAGGTGATATTTATTGCACTTATTACTCAAAAGACGCTGTGCTTTGTGCCATGGAGGAAATAGGCAAAACTCTTCTCTGCTCTCATAGAGCTTAAAATCTGGTAGAAAAGATCAGCTTTGCCCCTTCCAGATCTGTCATCCAAATCCTCCTGTCTTCTTAACCTCAGTTAATGGAGCAACTCTCTACTTTGTTACTAAAGCCAAATATTTAGGAATCATCCTTTATTCCCTCTTCTTAATCCATACATCCATTTCATAAGCAAATCTTATACATTGTATTTCCAAAATGTATCATGAATTTGCCTTCTTGTCACCTTCTGTGTCACCACCCATTTCTTATCTATTGCTAAAAAAAAAATTACTCCCAAACTTTAGTTGCATCAAACGACATTTTTCTTTTTTTTAATGCCCACAGATTCTGTGGATCAGGAATTCAGACAGGGCATGATAGGGACACGCTGGAAGCTAAAGCCATCTGATCAACTCACACATTGGGTGGTTGATGCTGGCCGGGTGCTGTACGTCTCAGTTCCTCTCCATCTGGGTCTCTCCATGGGGTCTCTCCACAGAAGGTAATTTGGGCTTCCTCACAGCATGGTGGCTGGCTTCCCACATCGTGAGTGTCCCAAAGAGAAAGAGCAAGGAGGAAGCTGTATTCTTTTATTGTCTAGTATCCAAGCCATGATGCCACTGCTGCCACAATCTACGGTTTAGAGCAGTCACAAGCCTCTACTCAGTTCCACTGGAAGGAACATTGACCTCACCCTTCCATGGAAGCAGAGTCAAAGCTGCTCTGCTTTGTATGTGGGATACAAGGTATCCTAAATCTGGATTACTGTAACATTCTAACCACCTTCCCTATTATCCTCTATTTGCCTCAGTCCATTTTCCCTGCCAAGGACCGAGTAATTGTTCATTTTACATGACAACATTTAAAACAGAAACTGTCATCTCCTCATATAGAGCCCTCCAATGGCTTTCCATTGCACTCAGAATAAAATCTAAACGTCTTTCCTTGGCTCACAAAAATCTGCATGCTCCCCTCTTGCTTTATGCATAGTCTTCTATTTCCTCGAGAATGCACGCTCTTTTCTCCTCCTAAGGATTTTGATATGCCTTTGTCTCTGCCTGAAGTGTTCCTCCTCCACCCTTTCCACAGCTGTATTCTTCATAACCTTACCTCTCAGCTTAAGTTTCACCTTCTCAGCAAGGTCTTCCCTGACCACCCATGATGGTTAATTTTGTGTCAACTTGACTGGGTCATGAGATGCCCAGATATTTGACTAAACATCATTTCTGAATGTGTCTGAGATGGTGTTTCAGATGAGAAGAACATTTGAATAGGTGGACTCTGTAAAGAAGATTGCCCTCCTTAATGTGGGTAGGCTTTATCCAATCCACTGAGGGCCTGAATACAACAAAAGGTGAAGGGGAGAATTTACCCCGTTTCTGAATAACCAATTAAGCTGGGACACGGGTTTTCTCCAGCCCTTAGACGAAGACTTCCTCCATCACTCCCTGGTTCTCAGGCCTTCAGACTCAGAATAAACTACCCCATTGGCTTTCCTGTGTCTCCAGCTTCCAGAAGACAGACTGTGGGTCTTCACCATAATATATGGCTTAATTCCTCTTAATTTCCCTCTCTGTTCTGTTTCTCTGGAGAACCTTGACTAATATAGCCCCTATGTAAAATTCCTCAGCTTCTGTGATGGTTTTAAATCAGCCCCTTGTTTGTTTCTTCTACGCATAGCATTTCTTAAAACATATTATTTATTTGTGCTTATTTGTTTCTTTTCCTCTCTCTCTTCTTCTCCTTCTCCATCTCTCCTTATTTCTATTTTTTTATCTATTCCTCCTACTAGAATATGAAGTCCGTGAAGTTGTTCTCTGTCCTGTTCTAATACCAGGATTATGCCTGGCCTATAGTAGGTGTCCAAGAAACATCTTTGAAAAAACAATCCATAAGTATATTTTACAAAAATTATAGAAGAATCTATCATGTGAAAACTCTAAAGAAAAGTATCAAGTTCAAAGTGTGATGGGTTGCATTTAACCAGAATTATCAGGGAAGGTTTCATGAAGGCAGATTTGCATTGTGTTTTGAGGTATGTGTGTGAGAGGAGAAAAAAGATGATAGGGAAGGAGAGAGTCACTCAGACAGGTAAAGCAGAGAGTATTGAAGGAAATTCCAAGCAGCAATTGTAGACAGAAAATAGGATGCTTAAGAAGTTAGTAGTGGAAAGGACTGTGGAAGAGTAGTGTGGGCAAGATGATGAACACCCTTCAGTGTTGTATTTAGGGATTTTGACATTATTCTACAATCAATAAGGCCCTGTTTAATGGTTTTCAGCAGAGATTGAGACATGAAGTGAATTGTATCAAAAAGACTGTCCTGGCAAGAGCATATACTGTAGAGGAATGAAACTGATTAAATGTTATGTACATTTTTTTCCCTAGATACGTTATCTGTCAAAGGTCTAAATGATCCTATAGAACTTATAGCTAAAATCCAATTCAGAAAACTGAGGCAATTATTCTACCCTATAAACTAGAATTATGATACCATTTCTACTTCTTACAAGCAGAGACACCAGAGATATTCCCAGGTAGAACCTTATTTTCTCTGGAATTTACACCTAATTACTAAAATTCCTCTTCCGTAACGTACGTACAATTGGGTTCTACAGGTAAATATCAACTTTCCTCTTAGCAATAACATGGTTAGTAATAGCATGATTTGCCTAAATGAAACATTGATTCTAGGAAATTACTTCTCTCAACGTTAAGGTTTTAGGACCTAATTAGGGAGAAAATCATTGTGGTTAAAATAAGGGTGATGCTGACAGTTATATTAATTAATTAATTAATTTTAAGGGAAATGATCTCTAAATACAGAAACCATTCTTCTGTGAGTTTCCTAGTTCACAGAATAGCAATTTGGTATTCCCATTTTTATTAAGCTACCCCAAGAAATGCAGATGGCATTCCTTCCCGAAAGGGGCACAAGTTTTCTCTATTGCAGCTTCCAATATAAAAGCCATCTCACCTTTGTAAAATCTATTTACCTGATGGCAGGAGACCTGAAGGCTTGGAGCAATAATGGCAATGCCAAAGGTATAAATCTTCTCAGCCAGGAGGATTTTGCCCCATGGTGCTTTTTTTTTTTTTTTTTTTTTTTGAGGACAGATATAAATCCAAGAGGAAAATAGCTACTTAAATACAGGTACGATATTACACTTGTGAACAGCAGTCCAGGAAAAAACCCTGTTATTGATCTGTTAATAGTTAGACAATTTCTGTTTAATGCTACCATTTGGATGGACATTTTTAGATTTGTCTTCCTCTTGATCCTCATTATAGCTGCCGCTGTACTTGCTTTGACCCAAAACTAAACTCATAGCATCATCAGATGGAGCCAGTTAATACCTAACGAATGGTTTTTGCTTGAGAAAATCATTTCAGTACTTTCTCCTGAGAGAGGTTTTTATTTGTATCTCTTATCAACTAGATTATTGAGAGGATAAATTCTGAATGCCCCACATTCTGATTAACAAAGTCCTTACTTGCTGGTTGTTGTTTTGATGAGGATATTTTAGAAGCAGAGGGAAAAATCTGATTAAGTTAGCCATGTGGCACTTAAATTGGAGTATAAAAACTTCCTAAGAATGTGTTGAGTTTAACAAATGCCTTATTACTTTAAAAAAATCACAAAACCTGGAGTATAATAAATTCTAGTGGGAGGCCCTGGATTTGGCAGTTAGGATTAATAATTATGGTAGATTTGGGAACATAGTTGCTGACAGCATGGCTCTGGGTAAAGCTTCTCTGTGAGCACAGATCTCTATTGACATATAGGAGGCTCATTCTCACAGCTCTCTGCCCCCGTGGCACCCCACACATTGCTATTATGACATTATTATAGCACTTTTAAAAATATAACTGTTTATTTGTCTATCTTCCCCACTAGACTGTGAACTCTTTGAAGCTAGATATTTTTTCCCCATTTTCATCTTATTCATCACTGTAGTCCTAATAACTAGCATATAAGTCTGATCCATAGAAAAATTGTTATATATTTATTGTGTGTATGTAGTTTTTTAAATAATCAGGTACAATTGTCTCTAAAATGATAGACTAAACTGCCTTTTCTAGGTGACATCAGTAACATCTTGAGTCATTACTAGGCATCTGATGAAATAAGGATCCAGGTAAAATTCTTTTGCCCTCAGATTTGTTTAAACTTCAGTGGATTTTAATCTTTGCCAATTACTTCAATCAGTTCCTCAGGCACAATAAATTCTGTATTCATTTTGTTACCAAGTCCAGTACAGTACTGCTCGCCACACTACTGGCCAATAAATCGAGGAATGAGCTGTTGAGGCAAAAAATAGCAACCTTATTTGGAAAGCCAGCAGACCTAGAAGATGGTGGACTAGTGTCCCAAGAACCATCTTGCCCAAGTTAGAATTCAGGTTTCTTTTATACTAAAAAGGGAGAGGGTGTGGTTTGTTGCTGCAAACTTCTTGGTACCAGAATCCTTTGTACTTGCAGCTGTCCATGTGTGTCTGGTCACAAGGTTCCTATAAACTCTCAACATAATGACCTGTATGGGAAAAGAATCTAAAAAATAGTGTATATATGTATAACTGATTCACTTTGCTGTAGAGCAGAAAGTAACACAACATTGTAAATCAACTATACAGTACTCTAACAAAAAAAAGAAGAAACTTCAACAAGACAAATGTTATTGTCTGTTCTGCAACTTTTAATCTCTATATGAATGGAAATGTTATACCTTTAAATATAAGAGTCTTGAGGATGAGCTATCCTGTATATTTCAGGTTATAGGCAACATTCTTAACTTGTAGCAACAGCAATAGAATACAAAGGTTAAAGTAAAAGAAGCAGATCCAATAGAGAGTCAGATTTGTTCTTCCCTATTACAATTCCATGAGTCCTTCTTATTCTATATATTTGCTGTATATTCCCTTAAGAGATTAATCTGTTTCCACCTTCTTAAAAAATAAAATGAAATATTTCAAATGCATTGACAAAAATAGAGAATAAGCAAAATACTAGTGTACCAACCACCCAGTTTTATCAAATCTTAACATTATGTTACATTTATTTCTCATAATTTTTAAGAAGTTAAACATCATGTATATAATTGAGGGTTTCTATGTACCTCTCAGTAAGTCACATAAAGTGACATCTAAAATTTGGCTATTGGAATGAGCAATGTAAAGGTTATTGATAACGTTTGACAAGAAATCTTTCAGTGGGATGGTGGGGAGAAATGTTGATTGGAATGGGTTCAAAAGAGAAAGGAAAATTTCTGGTAGAAACACAACTGTGTAACTCAGCATTTCCCTACTTGTCTTGGATAAAATACATTTTCTGAAAATAAGGAGCTCATCCTGAATTATAAAACCCATGTCATTTGCTTTCAAGTATGATAACTGAAATGAACAAGACTTGGGGCAGTACCCTCTTGGATGTAGTTAGTTCATAAGATCAGTGGAGACACAGCTAGATAAAGATGAGTGTTATTTATCAGAAACAGCCTGCCTATGTAGAAACAAAACCAAAAAAAGAGACCTTTGGGTACTGTTTCCTAGAAGACTACCCTCACCTTATTGAACTCCTCACAGAAAATTTCTACCAATAGTTATTAGTCCAGGAAACTACAATTCATTCAATGAAAAGTAATGACACAGTATCAATAAAAGCCTAAGAAAAAAATTTGATTAAAGCTGCAAATGTTATCAGCAGGTGAAGAACACTCATAAAAATGTGGTGCCGTGGACTGATACAAATTATCTCTAAGGTTTTTCCCATGGAAATTTTCAAACTTGATGAGGTAATTACATCTCTGAAGGAATATTATAAAAGAGAAATGCAAAAATCTAAAGAAACAAATGATAAACAATAGAAGACAAAATGTGATCTGGCAGAACTCAGAAATGAAATATATAAATATATCTTAATTACAGAAATAAAGTGCAATTAAAAATAACATGAAATAGATCATACATGGGGAGCACAGTAAGGGACAGACACCAGAAATGAGAAAAGCAATCAAATTGAAATTAAGGGTTAAAGAGGATTAGAGTAAGAGCAAAGTAATGGAAAAAAGTATAACACTGAAACACTGAAAAAGTATAACTCAAAAAACTTTCTTGAAACCCAAAAACACTCGAATCTACACTTTGAAATTTCCCATGTGCCTTAGAAACTGGAACACTTAACACAGAATATTCAGCACTGAGATATATTTTAAATAAAGTTGTTAAACTTTAATTGTAAAGAAATAAATCTTGGGTAACCAAGAACAGAGAAGAAATCATTTACTGTTAGTGTACCATATATCTCAGGCTTGTTTTGGTGAGGGGCAGATGTTGGGAGGGCAGTCCCAGTTTATGGCTTTTTTTCCAGTATAATTACTGATAGAATACTCCTTTACTCTTAGAATTGCCACTGTCTGAACAATACGTTTTACAACCATCATATTTATAAGCAAGGGAAACATCAAATTAGAATCATGTCTCCCTATAGTAGTAAGTAAAGGATTACTTACAAATTTATATTAAGCCAGAATTATATCCAATTTTAAAGGCTACAGAGAAACAGTTCTGACTTTCAAGAAATCAACAAATACTGTTCCCATAAAGCTATCTTGAGTAAACTTTTCAAAGATGAGTCAAACATGAGGTAATGAAAATGAATGTAGATTTCCTTAATACTATATGTATTAACTATATCAACCAATAAGCCAACATCATACTTGATGGGTAAATGCTAGAGATATTGCCACAGAAGTCACGCACAAAAAATAAATAAATAAAAAGCCCACCATAATCATCAACATAATGAGAAAAGAGGAAATATTTAGAGACATAAAATTTGGAAAGTAAGGGGTAAAATTATGACTTTTTGCCAACATTATTATAAAAAGTTATAACTTTTTGCCAACGTTATTACCTGTAAAAGCCAAGAAAATCAACTAAAAACTAATACAAACAAGATCATTCCATCAGATGATACAGTATAAATTAATATTAGAAGTATAGATTTCATATAAACTAACAATAAACAATTTGCAGCTATGATAAAAAAGACTCATTTTTCATGAGCAATAAAAAAATAAAATAAAATACCTAGAAATCAAAGGAAATATGCAAGATTATATGAAAGAAACTTGCCAGAACAAACATGCAAAACCATATGAAAGAAATCCTTCTCAAATGAATAACATACCAAGATCTTGGGTTAGAACCTCAATGTTACAATGATGTCGATTCTCTGAAAGTTAATTTCTAAAGTTAATTTATAAATGTAATGTGTTCCCAATAAAAATACCAATGGGATTTGAAGCACTAGAAAAATGGATGCCATGTTCATCTGGAAAAATAAACAATAATAGCAAAGAAATTCTGATGAAGAAGGGCAATGATGGAGAGGTTAGCTTGATCAGATATTAAAACCTTGCATTTAAAGCCTCAATCCTGCAATTAAAACAACGTGATACTGTACATATATAGGCAAACAGGCCACTGTATAAGTATAAAGAAATATAGAAATAGAGATCACATGACACAACTAGAGAGAGAAAACCCACATGCCACAACTAGAGAGAAGCCTGAGTGCCGCAACTAGAGAGAAACCCGAGCAGACAGAGCACCGTATCGAAAAAGATCCCACATGCCTCAACCAAGATCCCGTGTGCTGCAACTAAGACCCGACGCAGCCAAAAAATAAACTAAATAAATAAATAAAAGTTACAAGGATTTAATATACAGCACAGGGAATATAGTTAACATTTTATAATAACTTTGGAGTATATTCTATAAAAATATTGAATTACTATGTTGTACACCTGAAATTAATATAATATTGTAAGCCAATTATACTTCAGTTAAAATAAAAAATAAACTTCTGCATGGGATAAAAAAATTCACAAAGTTAAATGCCAGTGACAAAAAAGGAAAAATATGTGAGAGAAAATGACTAATATCTCCAATATTTAAAGAGCTCCTAGAAACTGATAAGAACAATAACCCAACTGAAAAAATGACAAAGGATAAAAATGGACAATTCACAGAAAAATAAATACAAAATTTTCAACCTATGAAAAAATATTCAACTTTGTTTACTTAAAGAAACATAAGTTAAAACTACTTACTATTTTCTACTTGAAATAATGAGGGAAAAATTGTAATAATTTGACAATAGAATTTCTTTGAGAGTCTAGGGAGAGCAGGTACTCCCACATATTACTAGAAAAGAAATTTAGTAATATCTTTCAAAAATAAACACATTTTTTGCTTTGAACTAGGAGTTTAGCTTCTAGAAATTCATCTACATATGTTTAATCTACACACATGCAAAATGCACATATACAAGGTCATTTATCACAGCATTGCTTGTAAATGTAAAAATGTGGAAACTCGAAATGTTCATCAATAATAATGTGGCAAAATAAATTATATGGTATCTCCATTCAATCAAATACTAGACGCATAAAAAATAATTGAAAACCTCTTATGTGCTGATGTGAAATGGCCTCCAAGATACATCAAGTGAAAAAAGAATTCTGCAGCAATCAGCCAGTATAAATAAATTTGCATTTGCTTGTGTGTGCACAAGTAAGCTGAATAATACACAAGAAATAAATAATAGTTTGGCGAGAGGAGTAAAAAGAGTGGAGAAAAAAGAGTAGGATAAAAAAGTGTTTTCACAACATATAAAATATTTTTTTTTTAAATTTCGGAAACATTTGACTCTATTATCTATTGAAAATATAAAATTGATAAAAGAAGCAGACACAAAATTTGGGAATAATATTTTGAGGCATCTGCTGTTGAAATGTGAAAGAGAATTTAGAAAGATTAAGAAAGAGAAGAGAGGGAGATTCCCTAGTGGTCCAGTGCTTAAGACTCTCTGCTCCCAAGGCAGGGGGCATGGGTTCGGTCCCTGGACTGGGAACTAAGATCCCCACATGACACGGGTGTGACCACCGCCCCCTCCCCCCCACACACAAAAAGGGAAGAGGGCAGGGGAATTGTAGATATCAAGTATAATCAACCCTTTCAAAGAATTCTGCTGTAAAGTAGCAGGAAATTGGATGGTAGCTAGAAGGGAACATAAGAAAAGGTAAGGATAGCAAGTTGCATGCTCATGGGGATAATCCAGTAGAAATGGAAAATTTGCTCATGCAGGAAAGAAAGAAATTCTTAGAGTGGTATGAGTAGGTGAGAAGAGATGGGATGTAATTCAGCAAGTTGTGATTAACATTACATTTTGATGTTTGTTCATGTTGATAGACGTAGCTCTTGTTCATTCATTATAATCATGTGTAGTAGTTCTTTATATGGCAATAACACAGTATCATTTATCCATTCCTCTACTGAAAGATATTTAGTTTGCTTCCGCTAATTTACTATTACAAACAATATTGTTAAAAATAGTTTTGTACATGTTTTTTTGGAGCACCTTTATTAAAAATTTCCTAGGGTTTATATCTCAGAAGTACAATTGCTGGATTGCCTAGTATAATCATCATCAATGTTCCTTGATAATGTCAATTATTCTCAATATTGGTTGTAGCAGTTTACATTCTTACCAACAGTTTGTGGGGTTTCTACTACTCCATAGCCCTACACTTTGAATTATGCCAATCTGATGAGCATGAAATGGCATCTCACTGTATTTTTAATTTGTGTTTCTCTGATTACTACTGAGTTGATCACCTTTTCTAATGTTTTTTGGACATTTGGGTGTCCTCTTGAAACACTAGTATTTGCCCATTTTTTTCTATTAAATTGTCTTTTTCTTACTTACTTTTAGGATTTCTCTCTATATTTTGATACTAATCCTTTAAAATAATTGCTAAAATTTATTGAATGCTTATGATATGCTTCGTCCTGTTTGGGTAATCTTATATTCAATAACTAACTCATTTGATCTTTACAACAACCCTGAGTTGGAGAAACTTATTATCCCTGTTTTGTACATAGGGAGCTAAGGTACATAGATGTGAAGTAACTTGCCAAAGGTCATCCAGCTAATAAGTGGTGAAAACTCAATGTTAAGCTCCAGAGACTCTTCCTTACTGTTTCTCAATCCTGTTTTGATTTTATCTATTTTTAAAAAATTCTTCGCCCAGTTTCTGGCTTCCCTTTCCACTTTGCTTATATTATCTGTTTGAATGCAGAATTTGTTCTCTTTTCTTAAAATAAATTTTAACATAGTCAAATCTATTAACATTCTTGCTTGTTTTTTTTTAAAAAAATCTGTCACTACCTCAGCATTATAATGGTATTATCCTTTATTTTCTTTAAAAAGTTTTAAAGTTTTGCCTTGAATGTTTTGATCAGAACCTCTCCCTAGGAATAATTTTTCCTCTTGGATATGGTTTGATTGAGGAATCCATTATTATTACTAGTATTATACATTCCATGTGGATTACCAATTTTCCCATCATCATTGATTGATTAGTTCACTGGTTTACAATGTTACCTCTGTCATATATCAAGTTTCCATATACACTGATTCTATTTCTGTGTCTCTATTCTGTTCCCTTGGTCTGTTCATCTCTGCATTCATACACACTGTCATTTCCACAGCTTTCTAAATTTTGCTTTCTAGTAGGACCTGCCCCTCTCCAACTTACTCTTTTTCAAATTTGCCTAATTTTTGCTTTTACCTTTTGCTCTTCTGTATTAACTTTAAAAACAGCTTGTCTAGTTCCATGAAACACTTTGGTGAGATTTTTATTGAAATATACTGATTCCTTTGCATAGAATTTCTATCATTACAATAGTGAGTCTACATTTAAATTAATGCCATATATATTGCTCCATTACTTAATGTCTTACTTTCATGAATTACTTTCATGTCATTAATTTTTTTTTGTAATTTCTTCATAAATTCTTACAGAATTTGTTATACTTATCTTGACATGCCCTTTATATTTTATAATTTAAAAAATGAGATTTTTTTTTCTATTATGCTATCTAAAGGGTTATTGTGTATGAGAAAACCATTGATTTAGGTATGTTGGGTTCATATCTAGTGACATTATCATTCATATTAGTTCTGCTAGTTTGTAAATTGTCCAATTAAATGATGTTTATATCATCTAATAAAGAATATTTTATCTCTTCTTTTCCAATTCTTATAGTTTTTCTCTATCTTTTCCTTTTGTAATAAGTAGGGCCTCAGAACAATATTAAATAGAAATGTTGAGTGCAGGAATTAACATTTACTCCTTACTATTTTCTGCAGTATGCGGGCCTCTCACTGTTGTGGTCTCTCCCGGAGCACAGGCTCCGGACACGCAGGCTCAATGGCCATGGCTCAGGGGCCTAGGTGCTCCACGGCATGTGGGATCTTCCTGGACCGGGGCACGAACCCGTGTCCCCTGCATCGGCAGGTGGACTCTCAACCACTGCGCCACCAGGGAAGCACTACTCCTTACTTTAATGGAAATGCTGCTAGAATCTTAACATTAAGTATGATGTTTACTGCAAATTTTTGAAATATGTATTTTAACATCAAAATCTATTTTGTCAGAAATTAAAGTTAAGAAACTTATGAAGTTTCTTTGCATTCTTACTGAGAGAAACATTTTTATCATAAATTTGTTAAATTTTATCAACTTATTTTTTCTGACTTCTTTGAGCTTATATGTGTTACATTAATAGATTCTTCTGATATTCTATCTTCCTTTTCTTTCACAGAATACTTTGTCAGAATGTATTTTTAACAGACTCTTGAATCTGACTTTCTGATTTTTAGTATTTTGCAATTATATTCAACAACTACATTGTTAAACGACAATGGTTTATTTTTTTCTTGTGCTGTTTTTTATCCAGGTTATTGTCCTTTTCAAGGTTATATTTGCCTTGTAAAATGTATGGAATAGCTTACCCTGTATTGCAATTATCTGAAGTAGTTTATTAAAATTGAGAACTACTGTTATATAAAAGTCTGATAAAACTCATATATGACAGTGGAAATGGTGACTATAGAAGCAGTATACTTTTACTGTTCAATTTTTAGTTACTATTGGTTTATTCATTATTTTTAATCTTGAGTTAGAGTTGATAATTAATATTAATAAAAATAATAAACATTACTATAAATAAGCTCTTAATGTTTGCCTGGTAGTATTTCATGCATATTGCAAACATTATTTCAACCTTTATATCAATGCTACAAAGTACTATGATTATTCACATTTTCCAAATGGAAAAATTGAGAGTTTAATTGATTTGCTCAAGATCATAGCCAGAGTAAGTGGTAAGCTGGGATTCAGACTCAGGCAGTATGACTCAGATGCTACACTCTTAATCATTATGTTATGCTACTTCTTAGAAAAACAAAAAACAAACAAGCAAACAAACAAAAAAAACCTTCTTTTCCAGAAAATTTCTTCTAAGTTTTCAATAAATTTGAAATAAGTTGTCCATGATATAGTCTTAAGATTTTTAAGGCCCAGTGTATTTGCACTTGTAGCCTCCTTTCCATTCCTAGTCTTATTTTTGTTTATTTATTTTAAATTAGACTTGCTTCAAGTTTGTCAATTTAGTCATCTTTTCAAGCAACCAGGTTTTGGTTTTGCTAATACCTGCTGTTATTTCTTTGTTTTCCACTTTATTAAAATCTGCTCTTATCTTTATTATTTCCTTCCTTCAAATTCTTTTGGTTTATTCTGATGTTCCCTTGTAGATTCTTAAATTGAAAGTTTAACTTTTCTTATTTCTTTTTCTTTTTTAATAAATAAATTTAAAGTTGTACATTAACTCCTAAGTATTGTTTAACTGCATCCCTAGAGTCCTAATATGTAGTAGCTTTATAGTCAAAACATTTCCTAATTGTCACCATATTTCCCTCTTTAACCCAACAGTGAGTACTTAAATTACTAAAGGTATGTGGGTTGAGGGAGATAAATTTCACTGTTGTTTTCTAGTGATCAGAGAATGTAATCTATGTAATATCCATTCTTGGAATTGTGTTGTGGTTGCCATTTTTACCCAATACATAGTCAGTTTTTACAAGTGCTCCATATGTACTTGAAAAACATATACATGCTCTGTTTTTGTAGGTCATTTTTAATATATCTGTTATATCAAACCTATTCTTGTTCAAGTTTGTTTGTAGACATGTGTCTTCATTTCCCTTGGGTAAATACCTAAGAGTGGAATTGCTGGGTCACATATAAGATGTGTTTAGCTTTATAAGGAACTGCCACACTGTTTTTCCAATGTGGCCATACTATTTTTCATTCCTAGCAGCAATGTATGAGATTTTCAGTTCCACATCCTCATCAACACTTCATATAATCCTTCTTTATAATTTTAGTCAGTTGTAGTTCACTGAGGTCTTATTTTCCTTATCTTTACTAATGATGTTAAACATCTATTCATAGGCTTATTGGCCACTTGCATATCTTGTTTGGCACAGTATATGTTGAAGTCTTTTGCCCTTTTATAAATTTGGTTGTCTATATCACTCTCTTCTCTAAATGTTTGATAGAATTCACCTGTGAAGCCAAGAGTTCTTCATATATTCAGAATAGATGTACTTTTCTCCTAGCCTGATTTTCTTAATGGTGTCTTCTGATAGCAAAGATTTTTAATTTGTATAATGTATAAATATTGATAAATCAACCCCTAGGGTGCCAAGTATTCTCTGAGATTTTGTCTTAGAAATTTTTTTTGAATTTTATTTTATTTATTTTTTTATACAGCAGGTTCTTATTAGTCATCAATTTTATACACATCAGTGTATACATATCAACCCCAATCACCCAATTCATCACACCACCAAGCCAATCCCCTGCCACTTTCTCTCCTTGGTGTCCATAAGTTTGTTCTCTACATCCGTGTCTCAATTTCTGCCCTTCAGACCAGTTCATCTCTACCATTTTTCTAGGTTCCACATATATACGTTAATATACGGTATTTATTTTTCTCTTTCTGACTTACTTCACTCTGTATGACAGTCTCTACATCCATCCACATCTCGACAAATGACCCAATTTCGTTCCTTTTTATGACTGATTAATATTCCATTGTATATATGTACCACAACTTCTTTATCCATTCGTCTGTTGATGGGCATTTAGGTTGCTCCTATGTCCTGGCTATTGTAAATAGTGCTGCAGTGAACATTGTGATACATGACTCTTTTTGAATTATGGTTTTCTCTGGGTATATGCCCAGTAGTGGGATTCCTGGATCATATGGTAATTCTATTTTTAGTTTTTAAGGAACCTCCATACTGTTCTCCATAGTGGCTGTATCAATTTACATTCCCACCAACAGTGCAAGAGGGTTCCCTTTTCTCCACACCCTCTACAGCATTTGTTGTTTGTAGATTTTCTGATGATGCTCATTCTAACTGGTATGAGGTGATACCTCATTGCAGTTTTGATTTTCATTTCTCTAATAATTAGTGATGTTGAGCAGCTATTCATGTGCTTCTTGGCTATCTGTATGCCTTCTTTGGAGAAATGTCTATTTAGGTGTTCTGCCCATTTTTGGATTGGGTTGTTTTTTTAATATTGAGCTGCATGAGCTGTTTATATATTTTGGAGATTAATCCTTTGTCCATTGATTCATTTGCAAGCATTTTCTCCCATTCTGAGGGTTATCTTTTCATCTTGTTTATGGTTTCCTTTGCTGTGCAAAAGCTTTTAAGTTTCATTCGGTCCCATTTGTTTACTTTTGTTTTTATTTCCATTACTTTAGGAGGTGGATCAAAAAAGATCTTGCTGTGATTTACGTCAAAGAGTGTTTTTCCTATGTTTTCCTCTAAGTTTTATAGTGTCCAGTCTTACATTTAGGTCTCTAATCCATTTTGAGTTTATTTTTATGTATGGTGTTAGGGAGTGTTCTAATTTCATTCTTTTACATGTAGCTGTCCAGTTATTCCACTTATTGAAGAGGCTGTCTTTTCTCCATTCTATATCCTTGCCTCCTTTGTCATAGATTAGTTGACCACAGGTGTGTGGGTTTATCTCTGGGCTTTCTATCTTGTTCCATTAATCTACATTTCTGTTTTTGTGCCACTAGCATATTGTCTTGATTACTGTAGCTTTGTAGTATAGTCTGAAGTCAGGGTGTCTGATTCCTCCAGCTCCACTTTTTTCCCTCAAGACTGCTTTGGCTATTCGGGGTCTTTTGTGTCTCCATACAAATTATAAGATTTTTTGTTCTAGTTCTGTAAAAAATGCCATTGGTAATTTGTTAGGGATTGCATTGAATCTGTAGATTGCTTTGGGTAGTAGAGTCATTTTCACAATATTGATTGTTCCAATCCAAGAGCATGGTATATCTCTCCATCTGTTTGGATCATCTTTAATTTCTTTCATCAGTGTCTTATAGTTTTCTGCATACAGGTCTTTTGTCTCCATAGGTAGGTTTATTCCTAGGTATTTTATTCTTTTTTTTGCAGTGGTAATTGGGAGGGTTTCCTTATTTTCTCTTTCAGATTTTTCACCAGCAGTATATAGGGATGCAAGAGATTTCTGTGCATTAATTTTGTATCCTGTAACTTTACCAAATTCATTCACTAGCTCTTGTAGTTTTCTGGTGGCATCTTTAGCATTCTCTATGTATAGTATCATGTCATCTGCAAACAGTGACAGTTTTACTCCTTCTTTTCCAATTTGTATTCCTTTTATTTCTTTTCTTCTCTGATTGCCGTGGCTAGGACTTCCAAAACTATGTTGAATAATAGTGGTGAGAGTGTACATCCTTGTCTTGTTCCTGATCTTAGAAGAAATGCTTTCAGTTTTTCACCATTGAGAATGATGTTTGCTGTGGGTTTGTCATATATGGCCTTTATTATCTTGAGGTAGCTTCCCTCTATGCCCACTTTCTAGAGAGTTTTTATCATAAATTGTTGAATTTTGTCAAAAGCTTTTTCTGCATCTATTGAGATGATCACATGGTTTTTACTCTTCAATTTGTTAATATGGTGTATCATATTGATTGATTTGCATATATTGAAGGATCCTGGCATACCTGGGATAAATCCCACATTGTCATGGTGTATGATCCTTTTAATGTGTTGTTGGATTCTATTTGCTAGCATATTTCTGAGGATTTTTGCATCTATAATCATCAGTGATATTGGTCTGTAAGTTTCTTTTTTTGCAGTATCTTTGTCTGGTTTTAGTATCAGGGTGATGGTGGCCTCATAGAATGACTTTGGGAGTGTTCCTTCCTCTGCAATTTTTTGGAAGAGTTTGAGAAGGATGGGTGTTAGCTCTTCTCTAAATGTTTGATAGAATTCACCTGTGAAGCCATGTAGTCCTGAACTTTTGTTTGTTGAAAGATTTTTAATCACAGTTTCAATTTCATTGTTTGTGATTGGTCTGTCCATCTTTTCTATTTCTTCCTGGTTCATTCTTTTCTAAGAATTTGCCCATTTCTTCCAGGTTGTTCATTTTATTGGCATAGCATTTCTTGTAGTAGTTTCTTAAGGTGCTTTGTATTTCTGTGGTGTCTGTTGTAACTTCTCCTTTTTCATTTCTAACTTTATTGACTTGAGTCCTCTCCCTCTTTTTCTTGATGAGTCTGGCTAATGGTTTATCAATATTTTTTATCTTCTCAAAGAACCAGCTTTTAGTTTTATTGATCTTTGTTATTGTTTTCTTTGTTTCTATTTCATTAATTTCTGCTCTGATCTTTATGATTTCTTTCCTTCTGCTAACTTTGGGTTTTGTTTGTTCTTCTTTCTTTCATTCTTTTAGGTGTAACATTAGATTATTTATTTGAGATTTTTCTTGTTTCTTGAAGTAGGCTTGTATTCCTATAAACTCCCTCTTAGCACTGCTTTTGCTGCATCCCATAGGTTTTGGATTATTGTGTTTTCATTGTCATTTGTCTCTATGTATTTTTTATTTCCTCTTTGATTTCTTCAGTGATTTCTTGGTTATATTGTAATGTATTGTTTAGCCTCCAATGTGTTTGTGTTTTTTACTTTTTTTCCCCCTGTAATTGATTTCTAATCTCACAGCATTGTGGTCAGAAAAGATGCTTGATATGATTTCAATTTTCTTAAATTTTCTGAGCCTTGATTTGTGACCCAAGATGTGATCTATCCTGGAGATTGTTCCGTGCACACTTGAGAAGAAAGTGTAATCTGCTGGTTTTGGATGGAATGTCCTATAAATGTCAATTAAATCTATCTGGTCTATTGTGTCATTTAAAGCATCTGTTTCCTTATTTATTTTCACTTTGGATCATCTGTCCATTCTGGTAAGTGAGGTGTTAAATTCCCCCACTATTATTGTGTTACTGTTGACTTCCTCTTTTAGAGCTGTTAGCAGTTGCCTTATGTATTGAGGTGCTCCTATGTTGAGTGCGTATATATTTATAATTGTTATATCTTCTTCTTGGATTGATCCCTTGATCATTATGTAGTGTTCTTCCTTGTCTCTTGTAAGAACCTTTATTTTAAAGTCTATTTCATCTGATATGAGCATTGCTACTCCAGTTTTCTTTTGATTTCAATTCGCATGAAATATCTTTTTCCATCCCCTCACTTTCAGTCTGTGTGTGTCCCTAGGTCTGAAGTAGGTCTCTTGTAGACAGCATATTTATGGATCTTGTTTCTGTATCCATTCAACAAGCCTGTGTCTTTTGGTTGGAGCATTTAATCCATTCACATCTAAGGTAAGTATCGATATGTATGTTCCTTTGACCATTTTCTTAATTGTTTTGGGTTTGTTTTTGTAGGCCCTTTTCTCCTCTTGTGTTTTCCATTTAGAGAAGTTCCTTTAGCATTTGTTGTAGAGCTCATTTGGTGGTGCTGAATTCTGTTAGCTTTTGCTTGTTTGTAAAACTTTTGATTTCTCCATCGAATCTGAATGAGATCCTTGCTGGGTAGAGTACACTTGGTTGTAGGTTCTTCCCTTTCATCACTTTAAGTATATCATGCCACTTCCTCTGGCTTGTAGACTTTCTGCTGAGAAATCACCTGTTAACCTTATGGGAGTTCCCTTGTATGTTATTTGTCATTTTCCCTTGCTGCTTTCAATAATTTTTCTTTGTCTTTAATTTTTGCCAATTTGATTACCATGCATCTCGACTTGTTTATCCTTGGGTTTATCCTGTATGGGACTCACTGCACTTCCTGCACTTTTATAGCTATTTCCTTTTCCATATTAGGGAAGTTTTCGACTATAATCTCTTCAAATATTTTCTCGGGTCCTTTCACTCTCTCTTCTCCTTCTGGTACCCCTATAATGTGAATGTTGTTGTGTTTAATGTTGTCCCAGAGGTCTCTTAAGCTGTCTTCATTTCTTTTCATTATTTTTTCTTTATTCTGTTCCGCAGCAGTGAATTCCACCATTTTGTCTTCCAGGTCACTTATCCATTTTCCTGCTTCAGTTATTCTGCTGTCGATTCCTTCTAGTGCAGTTTTCATTTCAGTTATTGTATTGTTCATCTCTGTTTGTTTGTTCCTTAATTCTTCTAGGTCTTTTTTAAACATTTCTTGCATTTTCTCAATCTTTGCCTCCATCCTTTTTGCCCGAGGTCCTGGATCATCTTCACTCTCATTATTCTGAATTCATTTTCTGGAAGGTTGCCTATCTCGACTTCATTTAGTTGTTTTTCTGGGGTTTTACGTTGTTCCTTCATCTGGTACATAGCCCTCTGCCTTTCCATGTTGTCTATCTTTCTGTGAATGTGTTTTTTGTTCCACAGGCTGCAGGATTATAGTTCTTCTTGCTTCTGCTGTTTTCCCTCTGGTGGATGAGGCTTGTGCAAGTTTCCTTATGGGAGGGACTGGTGGTGGGTAGAGCTGGCTGTTGCTCTGTTGGCAGAGCTCAGAAAAACTTTAATATGCTTGTCTGCTGATGGGTGGGGCTGGGTTCCCTCCTTGTTGGTTGTTGGCCTGAGGCAACCCAACACTGGAGCCTACCCAGGCTCTTTGGTATGACTAATGGCGGACTCTGAGAGGGCTCACACCAAGGACTACCTCCCAGAACTTCTGCTGCCAGTGTCCTTGTCCTCATGGTGAACCATAGCTGCCCCCCGCCTTGGCAGGAGAGCCTCCAGCACTAGCAGGTAAGTCTGGTTCAGTCTCCCCTGGGGTCACTACTCCTTCTCCTGGGTCCCAATGTGCACACTACTTTGTGTGTGCCCTCCAAGAGTGGAGTCTCTGTTTCCCCTCATCCTGTCAGAGTCCTGCAATCAAATCCTGCTAGTCTTCAAAGTCTGATTCTCTAGGAATTCCTCCTCCCATTGCCAAGCCTGATGTGGGACTCAGAACCTTCACTCCAGTGGGTGAACTTCTGTGGTATAAGTGTTCTCCAGTTTGTGAGTCACCCACCTAGCAGTTATGGGATTTGATTTTTTTGTGATTGCAACCCTCCTACCATCTCATTGTAGCTTCTCCTTTGTCTTTGGATGTGGGGTATCTTTTTTGGTGAGTTCCAGTGTCTTCCTGTCGATGATTGTTCAGCAGTTAGTTGTGATTCTGGTGTTCTCATAAGAGGGAGTGAGAGCATGTCCTTCTACTCCACCATCTTGGTTCAGCCTCTAGAAATTTTATAGTTTTAACTTTTGTATGTCTATTCCTGACCCATTCTGAGTGATTTTGAGGGGAGGCAGATACAATAAGAAACGATTCCTCCACCAATCTCTCCACAATTTGCAGCATGGAGAATCTAATTATCTTAAATGTGAATTATCTCCTAGGCAAAACACATGCAGAAAATAACTTGCTATACAAACCTATGTCTAGAAAAATCAAAACAAAAAATATACTAATACAATTGTTGTTACTGCTGCATTTTCTTCATAATAGTACACAAATCTTGATAGCTCTCAAAGCTTAGTTCAAAATCTACCTCTGCCATGAATTTTTCTTTTATCAACAGATTCAAGGGATGATGCCATCGTCTGAGCCCCCAAAACACTTTATCCCTATGTTTCAGGCATTTATTCCTTTATAACTTACAGTGGAGTGATTTAATATTTATTCTATTTCCCCTACAGAAGAAAACTTCTTGAGGACAGACTCTTGTATTATTTATTTTGTACCTCTGAAGCCCTGGCAGAGGATATATTTTGTCAATTTTTGCTTTGATGCATGGATATAGTGGCAATTGATATTCTGTGGGTGACAACGGCTGGTATTTTCTGGAGGGAAAATAAATCTGCATTTCATTCTTTACTTCACCATTTAACTTCTCTTACTTATATTTTTAAATAAGAAAAGAATTTACTTTATTAACCACAGAGATAACATCTAAGTGTTTAGAGTAAGATGCGCATAGGGAATATTTAGAAATGAAAAGAAAATGGTCATATGGCCTTCAGAAATAGGAGTTGGCTTTTATAGCATATGTAGCTTTTAGTTCCCTACTCACACACACACCCTTGGAAATCATGGTAGTCAAGAGCCACCAGTTAATGAACATTTACTATCATCCAAGCACTGTTCTAAGTATTCTATGCATATTATCTTTTCTTCAATTCTCACAAAAATACTGTGAAATAAACAGTATCATAGCTCTTATTTTATTCCTGAGGAAATTGATGCTTAAAGAAATTAAATAATAAACCTAAAGCCACACAGCTAGTTGGTGGCCATCTAACTCCAAAGTCTGTGTTCTTAACCATTATCCATGAGGAACTCATATCATTGTCATGTTAGCTACCCAGCAATCACACATGCTAAAATCAAGCCTGCTGCACAATCATTTCCATTATTTTTAGTTTTGTCATATATGCTTTTAAAGATTTGGTGCATGACCTTGTAGGGATAGTTTCTTCTTCTTAATGAAAATTAAATTATAGAGGTATGCTTCAGTTATGCTACCTTCTCTCCTGAAAAAAAATTTTTGCAAAATTAATCCTTTAATATACTTTTTCCTGTGTTAAATTCTAAACTTTACTTGCTCTCTAAAACAATCCTGCCACCTTCATGACATAAATTTCCTTAAAGTTAACCTTATCATGGCCTCTACATAGCTACACACTATTTTTCTTTGTGACTGTCAGATATAAGGTATAACTCAGAGTGCAGAAGGTGAGGAGTTCGCTGTCTCAAACTGCAAGTTAAAGTGAGCCATCAAATATCTGTTATTAGAGAAAGTCTTTACTGTTTTGTTCCTCAGACCTGTGGATCCAAGGGAGAGGGATAAAAGATACATCATTTCAAATCAGATATCCTATGTTTGATGGAAGGTTTTTCTTCTTAATAAAAAAACAAAACAAAACAAAAAGGACTTCATGTCTTACATTATTTATTGTTAAGGACGTCTGAATAGTTAGGGAAATAGTACACATTTATTATCTAATAAGAGGTCAGTTTGAATATATCACAAAGAAAGATCCATCTAAGGAGAATGTAGTTGCCTGTGAGGGGCACCTACTCTTGTAAAGTGTTCTGATGCTGTAGTATGTCCAAGTGCACACTTACCCTTGTGCAATAAATAGGTCGCCTATATCGTTGATTTTTATATTACTCGGCTTGTTGAGAATATCATCAGATGCAATGCCTGATCTTAGGAAGAAAGATGTTGAACTGTGAGAATAATGTGTTTACAGTTGCATCTAATGGAGGCTATGAGAACTGTTTAAAAGCATTTCCCAAGGCTACACAAGACTCTATAGATTCGTCCTCAGATCTTGGTGGGACTTTTCACCACAAATCTGGTGGAACAAGTAGCGTGTGGTTGCACAGCAGCCTGAAATGCCAGATCAGGGACAATTTAATCACAATAGATGGCTTGCATCATATAAAATTCAGGGGTCCTAGTCTATATATGAGTAAGCAGTGGAAGAGTTGAGTGTTTGCCTGTATCCTCATGAACAGAATGTGACCAGTCTGTGAGATTATTGTAATTGGTTTCTAACTTGGGGCCAGGTTAACAATTTAGAAAATTATATATAGATGATGACTTCTTAGTAGTTAATTGGCTAATATTCTTTCTGGAGACTTTTCAAAATGGATGTCCCTAGAGAACATATGGTTTTCCATTCTTTTTTCATAATAAGCTAAACAGTTATTAATCTGAGTTCTTTGATTATTGCCCTCCCCCATTCACCCTAGATGAACTGTAATTGAATTCATGCTGCCCAGACCAACACCATCACTGTGAATAGACAATGAACAGTATCAGGAGAAAGGAAAAAAGAAGACATAGATTTAAAAGTCCCAATTCTTGAGAATTTTACATAAATGTATATTTTAAGTCATAAAGCTACTATATGCTTATTGTAGACAAGCTGGAAACTATTAAAAATGTTTAAAGGAAAATAAAAATCACCCATAACTCCACCACTTAGAATAGATGCTCTTTATATTTTAGTATATTTCCTTCTGCTTATTTAAGTATTTTTACATGGTTAAAATCATATAGTTTAATTTTATATCATTCGTGTCATTTAAAATAGTGACATATAAACCAAAAAATTCTTTATGAATACAATTTGTAATTATAAGATATTATTTTACTCTATGGATTTACTATAATTTGCTCATTCATTTTCCTTTTGAGGGATATTAATTTCTGTATTATCAATTTACCAGTTCATCAGAAAAAGAATTTCTTTTTCATGAATTTGCAGGGGAAAATGATAACAGACCCCAACTTTACAAAAAGATTGCTCTTGTATTTGACAAAAACATTTAACAGACACTTTGGTTTAAAAGTTAAGATAGGCCCCAGGCAAAGTTTCGAATGGGGATGTTAAAATTAAGGAATCTAAACTGCTCTGCAAAATAAAGTAAAAGTGTATTTCCTCCGAGGGAAAATCATTTTGAGATTTAAAAATAGTTTGAAGCACCTCTGTTTGATTCTTGGAGAAAGGAGTTGAGGCTGAGGGAATGGGGGTGGGGGGTGACAGGAGGCTGGGGTGGCAGGACTCAGAGAAACCAGGAAATGGGAAGGAGGCTGCTTTGAAAGGAGAGACCAGTGCCATCAACAGGGTGACAGTCTAGAGCCTGAGAGCCAGCCAGGAAGGGACTCTCCGGGATGGCCAACTACCTTTAACAACACAATGTGACCAAGATCCATTTTTAAGTTACTTTCTATCCTGTGCTGTAAGTCCTTTCCACTATTCCCAAACATTCAGTTATCTTAGGGGTGCTGGGAAGAATGATGGGAATGGCATGAAATGGACCAGTAAGACTTGAGTGACACGGAAAGGCAGAGACGAGATACCACGGGGATTCAGTGAAGGCCTGGTGCAGGAGTTTGGAGAAGGCATGAGAGAAAACCAAGGTAATATACCTTGTCCCTACCCCCTACCCTCCTATTCTTAGACATTTTAGAAAGTCATTGGACCTTCTGAAGTTAATGTGGGTGACTTATTTACTTGGATATTAAAAGCAAAATAACATCCCAGATAGTTGGGGGACCCGGGGATCCTCAGATTACATAAAAATCAACAAATTGATCTATTTATTCTATATCTGGTACTTTTTTCTTATGTTATATTCTAAGAAGAGGAATGGTTAGCTCAAGGGATATGGTTTTAAGATTCTTACAATATATTGCCAAGCTATTTTCAAAATGCTTGCACCAATTTTAATCACACCATCACTGAACAAGGATGCCTAAAGACACTGACTATTGTAACTGAAGTCTGACAGAATGGAGCTGTCAGCAATGATATCAATGATGGTCTAGATATCTTGAAGGTGTTTACCTTCTGTCATCTGAGGTTGACAAGATACTCATCAGATATTAATGAAACACAATTATTTCTTAATCCTGAATATCTCACAAAGAATGAAACCATACCAAACAATTAATGCTGAGAAGGGGAAAAAGTCTGTATTTAACCACAGTGGATCAGTTCTGTTTTTAGTTTACCACTTTTCACACCTTTTGAATTTACCTTAGACATGAGTAAAGAGAATATAAATCTTGATCCTTTCTCATTGTAATTCAAGATAGAGTAAGATTTGTCTAGAATTCTTAACTGACCTGTTCTTTTTGCCAGGTTTGAATCCACATATTCTACAATCTACAGTTTTCCTTTGGTAGTTGAAGAGGTTATAAATGTCTATTTGGTCAACCTGGTGACAAGATGCAATTTGTACCCCAGACCAGGACAGAGATTTTACTAACACAGTATTGAGAAATTTATGTTTCCCCCAGATGCTCTTACTTAGAACAGCTTTCAGAAGAAAAGAACCAAAGAAAGTTTTTGGGTTTTTTTTTTTTTTTAACACAAAGTCTAAATAGAAGGGGAAAAAATAACAAGAAAACAACATTCTGTTTTTGAAACAAATTTTTTTTTGTTCAAAATCAGTATGGTAACACAAGATAATGTAGACAGTTTTGTTTTTGCAAGAACAATTGTCAAAAGTTTAGCAACTTTGAACATTCATAAATCATTTCAGTTCCCTAAGGCTTTTATAAGTTTTGATTGTTCAAAGATAAGAAAGATCTGGCTCAACTCTAGAGACATTTGGTGTTTTGTATTTTATTTTGTGTCTGAATGATAGATGTGTGAACATGGGTGGTTACTAGAAGTCCCTAATCACGCATTGGGACACATGAATGGGATTTAACAAATTGTCTGGCACAGGATGGGCAAATTCCCATGATGCCAATCCAGCCAATCCAGTGATGAAGTTTCACAGGATGCCAGCTGACCCACCTCTGCATATACAGAAATTGAGGTTACCCCATGGAAGAGGAGTCACCTTGTCTTACTCTCTGACTCCCTTTTGGGGTGTGACTTGGCAAACAGAGACTCAAATAATTTTGTATATATCTGGACTTTTCTTTCTTAATATATATCCTCCTTCTACTCACCACTTCCAGCCATCCTTCAACTTCTTAGTTTCTTTGCTATTCAGACCCCTCAAATGTCATTTACACCAGCAAAGCCTGCCTTCCTCATTTAAAAACAAACATTCTTATTAATCTATTTAAAGTCAGGAGCTAGAAGGAGCTCCAGGTTACTGTCTTACAAGCTACTGTGTTCTCTTTGCTTTTGCAGTGTGAATCGGAACCCATACCCAAAGTTTGTCTGCATAGAAATGTTTTCTGCTTCTAGCTTCTTATTACCTGTTTTGTACAAAACTCAGTAGAGTGGTTGCCACTCTCATGTAATTTAACTCTCCAGCCCACCAGAGTTGACTGTTCAGACTTCCTTATGCCACCACGTCCAACCTCACATCAACTTGTCTAAATCCAGCTTTATGATATATTCCTGGAAAAGATGAGAATGATACCCACATTTCCAAAACCAGGAAAGTTGTGCAAAAGAGAGTAGAATTATAACATTTTTGGTACATGTTTAGCTTTGTTTTGTGTTGTTTTGTTTTTTCAGACTACCTCAAACAGAAAATATCTTATTCTTTCATTTACATAATCTGTTCTAAATAATTCAGTGTTTTACCTCTGGTGTGCTTGCTCTTGTTGAAAGCCACCGTTGATATTCAATCTGATCAGAATGAATACAACTGCTAAGGTAAGTTGTTTAAGTTCCTCTGACATTCTTGCTTTGGGAGGAGGGAAGTGTAGGCATCCAGGGGTTAAAGGAATATGCTCTGACGTAGAAAGATAGGCTATTCAGATAAGACTGTCAGCTTTAGAAATGCATGATACATAAGCCAGTACAGTAAATACACTCGGTTCCAATTTCCTCACATCATGCAACATCCAGTCTCAGTCTCAGATGATCTTCAACACCATGCTAGAAGTGCCAAGGAAATAATAAAAGAGCTAGAGGAAAGAAAAAAAAAATCCCAACACCAGCAACAGTATAGCACAGTGCAGCCTGTTTGATTAAGTCTTTAATGAGTTCTCTTCCAGGCGTGGGCGTAACCATCTGGGAGTCTGGGACTTGACATGGTGGTTTACAAGCACAACCAGCTCCCTCTCTCACGTTCTGGATCCAAACTGAAAGAATGGGAGAAACCCTAGATTTGAAAGACAAATGCAGAGAAGGACAAAATGACAGGTTGTGCCACCTTCAGACAGTACAACTAATCAGAATCCCCGGAGTGTTATCTAAATTCAGTTGGAGCTTTTTGGCAGTACACAGAGAAAGATCTCCAAGAACAATTCAACTGGGGATGAGAGAAGCCTTATTAGACAGATCACACTGACTGGAGAACCTGTACAGAGATAAACAGGGCCAAAATAGTGGTGGATATTGCTTCTATTTCTTCTGGAGATGGAAGCCCTTCTAAACTTCAGAAAGGTCAGATGTTAGTCTCCTGATTCACACCAAGAGAACTTACGTGTGGATATCTCCTCGCCCACGTGTGTGAATACACACAAGCACACACCCACACACGTATACAAGCACATTGTTTTTATTTTTACTCTTCTCTATCTCGAGTGGTGAGAAACTGTCATTTTTTTTAATCAAATTCTCTTTTCAATCAACATACAGAAGTGTTCAAAGAGATTGAAAGGTGAGGTGTTTTTTGGTTGCTATTTTACACATATTGATATCAACAAGAGCAAGACCATTTTAGATTCTTCTGGAGAGGTAGGAATTGCCATAGGCACTGGTTCATGGTTATTATCTCTCCCAGTGTTTCTATTTCAGTGCTGCCTGGAATCAGCAGCCCAGAGACTCCTGAAAGCCAAGAGTTTGCGATTCATTTTCACTTCCTTTCATTTTACTTAAATGTGGTTAAACAGTTGAATAGAATAAACTGCTAGTTGTAAAAATCTGAGGACTTTGACCCAGAGTTCTCTAACTATTTTTCCCTATCACCAGGGAGAAAAATAGAAATACTAAAACGAAAAATATTGTTATACTGGCTCTCACAAGCTTGCATGGGTTTTCATTTGTTTGTTGAAGGGAGAGACCATAAGCAGAAAATCTCAACATACTAACAAAATTAGATCGTATCTCTTCAAATGACCTGACACCAGATCTAACTGGTCAGAGTGAAGAAATAATATGGACTGGCACCAGGAAGTAGATTCATCACTTGTACTTAAAGAAAAAACAAAACACCTAAGCAGTATAACAATTTTACATTTGAACTTTACAAATATAACAAACCAACAATTTTGGTCTTCAAGATAATAAAATAAAAGTTGTAGGCACAAAAGAAAACCCAAATAATTCTTTGTACAGAATTGCAGAACTTTTCCATCACTAAAAGAAATTGGATTCACCCACTATTCACTGCTGCTCAGTGCTCTTGAGACTTAACTGTATTTCTTAGGAAGATGAATCAGAATCATAAAAATGCAGAGTTAAAAGGGAACCTGGAAGTCAGCTATTCCCTTCCTCTTCAGCTGGTCAGCAGTGGAGTTTGCATTAGACTTCAAGTCCCCAGACTTCCGGTCACCAGGGTGCCTTTCTCTCAATTACTTACATTTGTTTGTTTGCATTGTTTTGTTTTAAATAGCTGTGTCCATTCTTCATCTTTTGGTTTTACCTCCCATTACTGAATATCATGACTCTTTATCTGGATGGAATTAGCATGGATGTGTTTAAGTCTTCATATGGTAATGTCAAAAACAGTTAAGACTCTGACATCCTTAGTAAAGCACAGCATAGTTCTAATTTGGTTCATTTACATTGAATCGGGATAAGAGTCATGATTGTCTCTTCATTAGCTTGGTACAGGACTGCTTTTTCCAGGCAACATTTTGGTCAAATCAATAAGATTCAGATGCTGAGGGTGAGGAAGAGCTGCTATCTTCACAGTTGATTTCCTTCTTTGAGTCACACTTTGGGGTCTTTGTTTTTCTCATCTCTTCTTGATGTGGATAAGGTGCACACTTGGGCACTTCCTTCATTGAGGTTCACTGCCTGCATGACTCTCAGGGCGTGGAGTTCCCCATCATACATCAATGGCCATCACTGACAAGGGTCCATCTGTCATGCTTATTCAACATGGAAATCCTCAAGAATGCCAGTGACTAGCAAGGTTATAGTAAAAGAATACTTTCAACTATCCAACAATGCCCCATAGTTCACTTAGTTCCTATTATATCTAAAGGAATTAAAATATATTTAAGAACTTAAATTTTCAAAGTATACATATCTGAGAAATGAAATTTAGCACGATAAGGAAAAAGCACAAAAGAACAAGGATTCATTTGTAGTACATAAATTATGTCTTCGCAATTTTAAAATTTGCCTGTGAAACAATGTAATATCTTGGCTCCTCTCTTTTATATTCAAAACATCTTCTCCATTCATTCCAATCTTAAACACCCCTTGATAAGTCTTCTGTCCTCATTTCTGTTTCTCTTGGTTTCGGCTTTCTTACACTCTCCTTCTCTTACTACCTATATTTATGCAAAAGTTCTCTGCCACGTGGCACTGTGATAGCTTATAAATTCTGCTCCATAAGTAAGGCTTTCAGGTCAAGATTCCCAGGCCCCACTCAGACAGGTAGACAAGCATCTGAGTCTTCTGAATATCTGCCCCCACATGATGATCCTCTAAACTCCCGACAGGGTCAGCCGGTTATTAGAAAATGTTTCCTGTCGGTTCTCCTCACACCCCTCTGTTCCTCCTGATGTCGTTTTTGTAGACTAGCCAGATTTTCAGCTTTAGAAACATGTGTGACCTGAAGAAAAACTGGGCCTGAGTTCAATTGCATGTCCCCCCTCCCTGCTCCCTGATTCTCTCTATCCTGACAGCTTGACAACCATCCCCGCTTTCTCTTTCCGGAAGAGTCTGCTCACTGCAACCCAGGACCAGGCTAGGATTTGGTCGGGTGGTATGGCAGAGCTCCCATCCTGATTCCCAGAGAAGAGATGCAGGATTTTCTCTATAGTCAGGCTTCCCTTTACTTCACTGCATGAACAGCTCTCATCCTAACCTATCCCAGAAGATTCTGGAAAGTTTTTGGCTTTCCCAAAGGAAAACAAAGCATGTATAAAACATTCTTCCTGGGCTGTCTGAGTATCCTTGACTCTCCTGAGCTACATTTTTTCAGCTACTGTCAATCAGTGCCCATGGTAGCCCATTCTTTTTAAGGAAAAGCAATGAATGAAGGAAGGAGAAAGGGCAGAATCTGAAACCTGCCAAAAAATAAAGACACTGCTTAGAACATCTTAATAAGGGTAAGTTAATGAAAACAATTCACTGAGTGTTTTCTGAATGTCACTACTGATGAGGTTTTATGGGTGTGATATCATAATTTGGCTGTCTTTGACCTGTCCCTCCTGGCCATTCTAAATTCTGCAGACATTATGCAGATATCTTGCCAGCTAAGAGAGCTGAATGCCAAAGGCCAGCTTTATTTGGGTAGGAATCAAAGGCCCTGTGGGTTTAAGGAAAAGAAGGCATAGTTACTTTCCCCAGCTCCAAGCTGTTCGGCTGTGGCTAGAATCTTGTTTGTAAATATATCTGGAGTTTGAACCAGCCTCCCCCCAAAGACAAATGAATTTCTAAGCATGTTTGTACTTGCAAATGCACACTTCATGCTACCTTAATCCTTATTAAACTGATGGGAAGTCATGTCAGGCCAACCTTCCACAGTCAAATGGATTAGACAAGCTAATTGATTAAATATAGGAAAAAACCAAGAGCTTTTCCTGTCTGGCAAGCATGGATTTAAAGCATCATTTTCACACCAATGTTTGTTCTTTTCCATTCTTTTGAGTTTCATCATATTCACAAATGAAATCAGTTCCTTGAGAATGATAGCTAAAAAAATTAAGGCAGAGTCTAAAATTTATATATTTGTTAAGTACATATGGGGAAAATAAGAATGTAATAAAACCCTTAACTGGGTTTTAAATAATGACTGACAGCTCAAGAAAAAAACTGGAAAACATTCAACTTAAAACAATGTGGCACCTACCTCTGTATTTTCCTTTATTCTTGCTATGCAGGACAATGGGAATTTACAGGGATTTGGCAAGATTGGTGGTGACTGGATCCAAATAATACAATATTTTTACAGTAGTTCCTTTGTGTTTGTGTTCTGCATTGACTATTTCCCTATATGTTAATGCCAGCATGGATCAGAAACCACTTATTTGTTTCATAGACTACAAATGGCATTACCAATGCTGGAAGGTGTCAGTGTCAAAGCAATACGTGCCTTGCCACATCTCACATTTCAAAAAAGAAATATTTACTGGGCTTTTATTTAAAAGAATACTGTACTCATCTTTGCCTCATACTAGCTCCTGCCACCTGTTTATTGTGTTTTTTTTTTCTTCTGGTTTTCCAACCTCTAAGTTCTCCTTCAGCCAGTTCAATCTGCTAACAAAATATTTAACTGCTGCATCACCACCCTCTCCCAAGTCCACTCATGAGGATCCTACTTTGAGGTTAAAACTATATTTCATGAGTAACTATATGCGTGTGTATATCCATTGAGGCCAATCTTAGTCCCTCAATTATTTCTAAACCTCTTCTTTTCCATCTTTCTTTTCTATACCCATTCTCAAAAGAAAGCTTCCATACATTATTATAAGTTTTGTCATTAACTTTCCAGACTGTAAGATCTTTGTAATGACTGCGCAAACCAGGCAATATGGATAATCATAATTATTTAGGGAATGAGGAAGGGGGGGGGCTACACCAATGATCAATATGTTAAAGAGCCAAAGAAAAATATTTTTAGACAATTGCTAAACTCATAGAACCCCTCCCAAACACACACCAAAATTAGTCATGAAATGGTTAAAGCACAAACCCCAAGTCAGGCTGTTAGTGACAGCTTTAAATGCCCTGCTACTGACAAAGAAGCTGTTGAAGAGTGCAGCCTGGGAGGTGCCTGGAAAATAATGGTATTTTACATATTTTATGTGGTCTAGGAAACCACCTCTATGCTGAGGTGGCACTCGGCATAGAAGTTACATTCTCCTTGCAAAAAGTTAAGAAGATACTTGAAATCACTCCCATCACTTCAGTGTGCAGACCAAAAGGATATTCCCAGGCAGCTTTGCCAGACATATTTGGCAGGGCAGGCTCTGGGGGAAAGCTGTACTCTTCCAGGCTCAGCATTTGTTCAGTAGGAGAAATAGCTACAGCTGGAGGACTTTAGCTGATGAAAACTTTGTATTTAAAGCCTGATTCTTGAGCAACTGTTGACGGATATTTAGACCTCCGAGCAGTGGATCTATCAAGCAGGAAACATGAAAAGGGTGAGGGAGATCTGGTTGGGACACACTTTATCAAAGGCTCAGAAAAGGAGTGAATGGCAAGACAGAGAAAGAAATAGTTTGTTCCAGAGCCTTGCAGACACACCTTCTTCCTCTGTCAGTCCTGCCTAAGTGAGTCACAATATCTTGGAAGAAAGGGTTGGCCATTAACACTGGAATCATATATTCATTTCTTTATTATTTGAAGTTGTAATAGATTTTTTTTGATAAACCATATATGGTTCATTCCATAATGCTGACTCAGATTTCAATTTCTTGTTTTCTTCACCCCTTTTAAATCTAGTTTTAAATTGTCTCCTTCACTACAATTCAAGACAGAGTACACTATTTGAGTTCAAATTCTGATTCTGCTACTTAAAGTCTATATGACCTTATACAAATAATTTAAGCTTGTAAATCTCAAATTCCATAAAACTGAGATAATAATAGAATCTGCCCCATATGTTTGTTAGAGGATTAAATGGGATAAAACATGTAAAGTGCCAAGTATTGTGCCTGGATGAAGGTAAGTATTCGTTCAATGATGTGACAAATATTTATTGAGTCTCTTGTATGAGTCAAATACTAAGCAAGGAACTGAGCTTAGTGAGCCAGACATACTCTCTGACTTGACAGAGTCTACTCATTAGGGAAGGAGATAGATTTTGATCAAAGACACATTACAAAGGTTATGTTATAAATTGTTGTACATAAATGTACATATGTAAAAGTACTATACATGTGACATCTACAGTATTATATAACAGAAAGAATTGACCCAATTGGGGGTCAGGGAATTCTATACTATAAAATTTAAGATTGAGCAGAGACTTAAAGGAAGAGTAGGATACAAATATGTAAGTTGGAGGGAAAGCCATTCCAAGACAAAGGGGAACCATGTTTAAAAACCCCAGAAGTTGTACTGGGAAACAGGGAGTATTTAAATCTTTAACAGGTTGGTGTTCCTGAAATACAGAATGCAAGGAAGATGGAGCTGTAATATAATAAAGTTGTGGTTGTGGTCAGTCTATAAATGGCCTTGCATATCACATTAAAGAATTTTCTTTTTATACTGAAAGAAATGAATAGTCTTAAGCAGGTAGGAAAATCCAATTTGTGTTTAAGCAAACAAGCAAACAAACAAACAAATATTCTGGATGCAACATGAAAAATAGACCAGATGTGGTAAGAGTGAATCCTGTAAGTGCAATTAGGAGGTTATTGTAATAACGGAGATGGTGTCAATGGAGAGAGAGAAAAGTAAAGAAAGAGGAAGATATTCAGGAGATAAAACTGACCAGAAATTGTGATGGATCTGCACTGAAGTTAAGAAGGAGGTACAAAGATGACTGCCTGAATTTTGACTTGAGTAATGGATTCGATGGTGATCTCTTTCATTGAGAACCATGGCACTGGAAGAGGATAAAATCTAGAAGTGTTGGGGGCAAGATGGAAGGAAGGGGAGAAATGAAAAGAAAATGTATGCAGTTTGTCTTAGCCACTTCAAGTCTGAGGTTCCTTTGAGACATCCAAGTAGAGATGTCAGGTGGACAGTTTGATATGTGGTTCTGGAATTCAGAAGGACAGTAGAGGCTGAAGATATAGATAATGGGCATCAATCACTAACAGAGAGGTGGATATTGTAGCTTTGAGGAGAGATGAACTTTTCAGGCAAGAGAGTCTTTCATGAGAAGAGAAGAGCACCTAATTTCCTAACATTTTTGCACTGTGAAGATCAAGAAGATATTTGAAAAGACTGGAAACAGAGATGGCTTCATGGGCATATGATCTGGGCAGTCACACAGGACCTGATGGTCAGAACGACCTCATGTTTGGTTTTATGCTTTGTGATCACGGTCTTGAAATTCTTACTGATTTTGTTTTTGGACTTGTGTTTGGAAAGTGAAAGCTGATAGAACAATGTAGCATAACTCTGAGCATTGGAGATAGATGCCTTATGTGGCATCTATCTGTTCCACATAGAGTGTGGGTGATGGCCATGAACACAGAATGGTGGTGGATTTACATCCTGTAGGAATTCAGGGAGACTCAAAGCAACTAAGAGGTGAGCATGTACTGTCTTCCCTGAGTAAGCTGACAGCCCAGATAGGGCACACTTTCTGGTGCAACCAAAATTTGCTGCAAATGTGGAAGAAGGCAGTGTCATTCCAGGAAATATAAACGGCCAAGGAAGTTTATCGTTTCTTTTCTTGCTGTGTTGCTTCCCTGTATTAGCCAACAATTTAGGCTGAAATTGATGGCACAGCAGGAAGGGAAAAGGTAAAGCAACTGAGAGGTCCTCTTCCTTTTCAGTCTTTCCTTACTAATGAGTACCTCAAAGTAGAGAGTATTAGGAAAATGTGTACATATCACGAAGTGAGAAAAAAGATCAGCTGAGTTAGTTTTGTGCGGCATTTCTACCGTTGTGCTAAGTACAAAATAAGTTTACACATATGAGCCACAAATCAAGAATTGTGCAATTTCAGTGATTACACATATGAGTTCAAGGTTTTTTTATTTTTTAACATCTTTATTGGAGTATAATTGCTTTACAATGGTGTGTTAGTTTCTGCTTTATAACAAAGTGAATCAGCTATACATATACATATATCCCCATATCTCCCCCCTCTTGTGTGTCCCTCCCACCCTCTCTATCCCACCCCTCTAGGCGGTCACAAAGCACCGAGCTGATCTCCCTGTGCTATGTGCCTGCTTCCCAGTAGCTATTTTACATTTGGTAGTATATATAAGTCCATGCCACTCTCTCACTTCATTCCCAGCTTACTCTTCCCCCTCGTTGTGTCCTCAAGCCCATTCTCTACGTCTGTGCCTTTATTCCTGTCCTGCCCCTAGGTTCTTAAGAATTTTTTTTTTTTAGATTCCATATATATGTGTTAGCATACAGTATTTGTTTTTCTCTTTCTGACTTACTTCACTCTGTATGACAGACTCTATGTCCATCCACCTCACTACAAATAACTCAATTTCGTTTCTCTTTATAGCTGAGTAATATTCCATTGTATATATGTGCCACATCTTCTTTATCCATTCATCTGTTGATGGACACTAAGGTTGCTTCCAAGTCCTGGCTATTGTAAATAGAAATGCAAAGAACATTGTGGTACATGACTCTTTTTGAATTATGGTTTTCTCAGGGTATATGCCCAGTAGTGGGATTGCTGGGTCATATGGCAGTTCTAGTTTTAGTTTTTTAAGGACCTTCCATATTGTTCTCCATAGTAGCTGTATCAAATTACATTCCCACCAATAGTGCAAGAGGGTTCCCTTTTCTCCACACGCTGTCCAGCATTTATTGTTTGTAGATATTTTGATGATGGCCATTCTGACTGGTGTGAGATGATACCTCATTGTAGTTTTGATTTGCATTTCTCTAATGATTAGTGATGTTGAGCATTCTTTCATGTGTTTGTTGGCAATCTGTATATCTTCTTTGGAGAAATGTCTATTTAGGTTTTCTGCCCATTTTTGGATTGGGTTGTTTGTTTTTTTGTTATTGAGCTGCATGAGCTGCTTGTAAATTTTGGAGATTAATCCTTTGTCAGTTGCTTCATTTGCAAATATTTTCTCCCATTCTGAGTGTTGTCTTTTTGTCTTGTTTATGCTTTCCTTTGCTGTGCAAACACTTTTAAGTTTAATTAGGTCTCATTTGTTTATTCTTGTTTTTATTTCCATTTCTCTAAGAAATGGGTCAAAAAGGGTCTTGCTGTGATTTATGTCATAGAGTGTTCTTCCTATGTTTTCCTCTAAGAGTTTTATAGTGTCTGGCCTTAGATTTAGGTCTTTAATCCATTTTGAGTTTATTTTTGTGTGTGGTGTTGGGGAGTGTTCTAATTTCATTCTTTTACATATAGCTCTCCAGTTTTCCCAGCACCACTTATTGAACAGGCTTTCTTTTCTCCACTGTATATTCTTGCCTCCTTTATCAAAGATAAGTTGAGCATATGTGCATGGGTTTATCTCTGGGCTTTCTAGCCTGTTCCATTGATCTATATTTCTGTCTTTGTGCCTGTACCATACTGTCTTGATTACTGTAGCTCTGTAGTATAGTCTGAAGTCCAGGCACCTGATTCCTCCAGTTCCGTTTTTCTTTCTCAAGATTCCTCTGGTTATTCGGGGTCTTTTGTGTTTCCATACAAATTTTAAAATTTTTTGTTCTAGTTCTGTGAAAAATGCCATTGGTAGTTTGACAGGGATTGTATTGAATCTGTAGATTGCTTTGAGTAGTATAGTCATTTTCAGAATGTTGATTGTTCCAATCCAAGAATATGGTATATCTCTCCATCTGTTTGGATCATCTTTAATTTCTTTCATCAGTGCCTTATAGTTTTCTGCATACAGGTCTTTTTCTCCTTAGGTAGGTTTAATCTTAGGTATTTTATCCTTTTTGTTGCAGTGGTAAATGGGAGTGTTTCCTTAATTTCTCTTTCAGATTTTTCATCAGTAGTGTATAGGAATGCAAGAGATTTCTGTGCATTAATTTTGTATCCTGCTACTTTACCAAATTCATTGATTAGCTCTAGTAATTTTCTGGTAGCATCTTTAGGATTCTCTATGTATAATATCATGTCATCTGCAAAGAGTGACAACTTTAATTCTTCTTTTCTGATTTGGATTCCTTTTTCTTCTCTGATTGCTGTGAAGGTTTTTATATTTGCCTTTAAAACTAGCATTGTACAATATAAAGATTAACTGTATTATTTATACTGATAATTTATATGTTAATTTTTCTTTACCTAGAATGACATTAAAAAGCAAATAAAAAGAGTCATGACAAGTTGAGAGGGATTCTGCTGCAAAAAGGAAAAGCCTTATATTTTAGAGTCTTTAATGCATTTTTTTTTTTTTTTGCTGTCTTTGAATGAGGGGCTTCAGGTGGAATTTACAAAGAAAAGATGGGCACCAACTACATGAAAATCATATAAGGAATCTCCAAAGTTAAAAATTTTGATGAAGTTTAGTGTGGAAGGTCCAAGGCTTTAATTAAAGTACTTCCAGAATGGTGGAAAGGGAATTTATGCCATTTCTGAGAAAAGCTGAGATGATAAAGTAATCAACTCACCTAATTAAACAAATGATGGGTGTGAGAAGTTGCATTAAAAAACCAAGTCAACATGTGCAGTAGTCTATACTAATGCAAATAGCCTAAATAATGAAAAGGATGAGTTTTAATGCTTGGCAGCAAAGAAAGCCTTGAAATAAATTGTCACTAAAGACTTGATGCATGAAAAGACCCAGTTAGACATGGTGCCAAGTATTTACAAACTCTAAAGAAATATTTGAAAAAGTTATATGCAAAGCATACTTCTTATTTGGATCATTGATGTTTTCCTACATTTGAGGGGTTTTATCTCAGTACACATATGACGGCAGACTCTCAACCACTGCACCACCAGGGAAGCCCTCCCCATTTTTTAAAAGAAAAACTTTATAATATTTACCTCATTTGGTAAAGATTGAGTGTGACAATTTATTTTAATAAGACAACAGAATTTTATGGAGCCATGCATGAGGAAGTCAGCTAGCTCACTCTCCAGCCAAGTGATTCATTTTCATGCCAGGCTTGAGGCACTTATGATCCTCTTTTAGGAAAAAATGCATGCAGAAATTTGTTACAAGGATATTCATTGTCACATTATTTTATTCACAATAAGTAAAGAGATAATTAAATATCTAAACAAGTAATCAAACAAATTTTGATTCATCCATCATAAAATGAAATTCTATGTCTTTATAAAAATGATATTGTAGATCACTAAAGAAGATATAATAATAATACTTAGTGATTTCACAAGACTTAATGCTATGTTGAATGTAAAAATAAATCACACAACATTTTTATAGTATGGACGCCATTTTTCTTAAATAGAGTTTCGTTAAAAAAAAAAACCCAAAAGACTGTATGTAAGTATATATGCCCAAGTGTAAACAGGAGATTATCTCTGTTGGTAGATTGTGATTAACACTTATTTCTCTTTTCTGATTTTATATGTTTTTTTAAATTGTATACCATAAACAAATTTTTATTTCATAACTTTACAAAGGATAAAAAAATTATTTTATATTTTAAAAAATCAACAAAAAGTGACTCAGTATAGTTACAAATGACTACATGTCTTTCAGGGTTATTTACAGATACCACAACTACAATATTAAATCCACAATGGCACAGTTTCCTACAGGAGTTGCAAACCTGAATACCTATAGGGGTTGGACAAAGATAGTAAGTGATAAGTGTGGAGAACTGAAGAGAACATGCCCTTTCAAAGGCATTTGAAGGGTAGCAGAATATGCCACCCCAAATTATGCTATTTTGGCATAAGGATTATTTTGAGCTGAAAGCAATCGAGAAGAAATAGATACAAGGAAAGTTCTTTGCTCTTCCCATATTTCCCTAAAAGCAGAACATAAATTTGTAAAGGTGTCTCCCCTCCCTGCTCTTCTAAGAAGACAGAAGTTATTCACCAGAGATAACTCTAGACCCTTATCAACCCAGAGACAGCACCAGAGGAATTTACATAACAAAATTTACAACTTGCCCTTGTCTTTCATTAGTTCCCTCATGTATTTACCTTCCCACAACTTGCCACCATAGAAACAAAACCTTTTTCTTTTGTTTGGTCATTTCTCTAAAAATTTATTGTTTTTTCTTTAAGATAAGCCCAAGTTTTAACCACCCCTTTGAGTTACTCATCACTGAGTACTCCTATGTGTATATGAGGTGCACATGTTAATAAACTTCTGTTTGTTTTTCTCTTATTAATCTGTCTTTTGTCAGTCTAATTTACAGGGCCCCACCCAATGAATGTAAGATGGGTAGGAGAAAAAGAAATGTTTTCCTCCCCTACACAGTCACATTCAAAATGTGTTAAAACAGGGAAGACTAAACAAAATGTCTCATCTACAGTGCTAATTCTCCCATCTTTAAAAATAAGTCCTTGACACCCCCCTTTCCCTCCAGGTCCTTTCCCATATTTCTGCTCCTTTTACTTTCCTATAAAGAGTTTCCATAGTTACATGTATTTATTTGTCTTCTCTTTCTTGTTCTATCAACAACACACAACAAAATTGATCACTCTTCCTTGAAACAAGTTTTCATGGCTTCCTGAGATTTCCTTCTACCTCACTGACCATTTCTGGTTCCTTTACAGGTTTCTTCTTTTCTCAGTTTTACATACAAGTGCCCCAGGGTACAGTCCTCAGACCTATTCTCTACCCTGATGTTCTTTCTCTTCTTAATGTCACCACTGGGAAAACTATCTATACCCTGAAGACTTGAAAGAGTTCTATCTCTAGCCAATCATTTTACTAAACTCTAGTTTCTATATCCAATTGCCTATGTAACATCTCCACTTGTCTGCATAATAAACATCTTAAGCTTACCATGTACCAAACTGAATGCCTAACATTGATGCCATACAGTTGATAGCAACTCCATTATTCCAGTTCCCCAGACCAGTAAACTCTGAAGTAATCCTCAGTTGGTCTGATGCTCTATCACCGTTCATCAGAAAATCTTGCTGTCTCTACCTTCAGAATATATCTATTGATGACTTTTCTCCTGTTACCACCCTGGTCCAAGCCGCTATCATCCCTCACCTGAATTATTGCCACAGCATCCTAACTGATCACTCAACTTTACATAGCTCATAATTGAGTCAATTCTCAACACAGCATGTTACTCATCTGCTTCAAACCTCCAATATCTCCCTGTTTCTAGCAGAGTAAAAGCCAAGGTACTGACTCCTTTGGACAACTCTTATCTCTTACTGTCCCTTTGTTCACTCTATTCTGCCATACTGACCACCTTGCTGGTAAGCAGGGCCATCAGATTTGGCCCTGCTTCAAGGATTTTGCTCTGTCTCTTCTGCATGAAATATTCTTACCCCAGAAACTGGCATGACTTACTCCTATACTTCCTTCAAGTCTGCTCGAATATCACCTTTTCAGTGAGGTCCAGCCTGCTCTTCTAATTTAAAATTGCACGTATATAACACCCAGCACTCTGCATCTTTGTTACCCTCTTTTATTTGTCTCCAGAGTGTTGATAATCTCCTAATATCCCTTACATTTTTCTGGTTTATTGCCTTGCTCTCCCTCTAGAATATAAAATTGATAGGGGCAGAAATATTTCTCTCGTCAATGCTTTATCTTAGAGCTGAGAACAGTGCCTGATACATAACTATTTAATATACAAGTATTCAAGAAAATACTTGAATAATAAAGGAATTCACCAACTTGTGATACTCAAACTACTATAGCCATAGCCTAACTCCCCATCCAGATATTCAGTTCCTTAAGAAAAGGATGGATAGTTCATATCTTTCTCTATCTCGCAGCACAGTGCTGTGGAGGTCTTAGACCTTATTAACAGCATATGCTGTTGATGAAAATAACAGTGGAGATGATGCTGAAAGATAGTAATAGTGAAACAATATTTTCATGACAAAGAAACAACACGAAATTGCTGTTGGTGAAAATTCCATACTTAAATCATATGCGTGTAATAACAGAGCTAGAAGTATTTAACAGGAGTGGGAAGGCTTCAGAGTTTATCTTAGTGGTTATAATATATAATTTTAAATTGGAAGTAAAGTAGTTGATTGCTTCTTGTCAAAGCAAAAGTAAAGAAAATGTACTTGACTTCCTAAGTAGTAAATAGAAACCAACAAATCATTTAATTCTTTTTTTTTTTAACATCTTTATTGGAGTATAATTGCTTTACAATGGTATGTTAGTTTCAGCTTCACAACAAAATGAATCAGTTATATATACACATATATTCCCATATCTCTTCTCGCTTGCGTCTCCCTCCCTCCCACCCTCCCTATCCCACCCCTCCAGGCGGTCACAAAGCACCGAGCTGATCTCCCTGTGCTATGCGGCTGCTTCCCACTAGCTAACTGCCTTACGTTTGGTAGTGTATATATGTCCATGCCTCTTTATCGCTTTGTTACAGTTTACCCTTCCCCCTCCCCATAGCCTCAAGAAACCAACAAATCATTTAATTCTTAATTTACAAAAGTGTTTCAAAGAATATTACGGGTTGGATGTTTGGATTTCAGTAAGCATCTGGATTGCCATCATTTGGCCAATTCTCACAGCTCTATTGCTAACCCTATCCACTATCATTTATCACCTGGATTGTTACAACAGATGGGTGATGTTAGAAGCAGCAATTTAATTTTTAGGATAAAAAGAATATTGTGGATTTGGTGTTTGGATCGCAGTAAGCATCTAGATCTCCATTATTTGGCCATTTTTCATAGTTCTATTGCTAACAGTATCCGCTATCATTTCTTATCTGGACTGTTACAATAGATGGGTGATATTAGAAGTGGTAATTTACTTTTCAGAACAATATTGTTTCCTGGAAAAATCAAACAGTACTATTAATAAAGGGTAAAGAAATTACAGCTGAAAAAAAGTTGCAGAATAATATGTATGGTATGAGTTTAGTTTGGTTGTGTGCATTTACCTATACATGAAAAGGTATGGAAAGACAAACCCTAAGCTGATAATAATAGTCCCATTGGAGATTGATGTAGTGGTGACGGGGTAAGAAAGTAATTCAGAAAGAGGGGATAAAGATTTTTCACTTTTTACTTATATATGTCCAAACTGTTTAAAGGTTTAACAAGGAACATGGGTTACCTTTGGAAATAAATGTAAAATAATATAAAAATGTCAAGGTCATTCATCTAAATAGTGCTCTAGACGTTCAGAATAAGTCAGGAATGTGGTCCAGCAGGCTTAGGCACCTTGAAGTCAGGTAGCCAAATAAAGGTAATGTTCTTGGTTGTAGCATTGTTTCAGTGAACCTTGACTCTGGCAATAGAAATTCAAAACAGCAACATTTTCTGAATCCAGGGTTGTCACAGCCTGGTGTGGTAGGTAACAAACACTGTTCCAGCAGTTCCATGAACAATTCTGTTGCTTCTTCATCTTCCTGCAAAGCTGATGCCTCTGAATTTGAGTCTTCACCTGTGTTTACCTAGGCTCCTCAATAGGTACCTCTGACAGGACTGTCTTCTTCAGATTGTGTAGTGAGCTGAATGGTGCTCCACTCCCCCCCTACCAAAAAAAAATACATGTCTATATCCCAATCCCCAGAACTTGTGAACATTACTTCATGTGGCAAAAGAGGTGATTAAGTTAAGGTTCTTGAGAAAAGATGCTTAGCCAGGATTATCTTCCTGAGCCCTAAATACAATCGCATGTTTCCTTATAAGAAAGACACAAAGGAATTTTGGGAACAAGCACACACAGAGGAGAAGACAAAGACAGAAAATGAGGTGATGTAAAAATGGAGGCAGATATTGGAGTGATGCAACCACAAGCCAAGGAAACCAAACCAAAATAGTCCCTATGTATCTTTAGATGCTGTAGGAGATTGAATAATGTCCTCCAAATTTCATATCTACCTGGAGACCTAGAATGTGGCTTTATTTGGAAATCTACTTACAGTAAGAATTGAGATGAGATCATACTGGATTAGGGTGAGCCCTAAATCCAATCCAATATCTATAAGAGACAGAAAAGGATAAAAAGAGACAGAGAAAAAGGTCATGTGAAGGCAGCTGTAGGTAGACAGTGGAGGAACACAGCCCAGTTACAAGCCAGGGGATGCCTGGGCCAACAGAAGCTGGAAGAGGCAAGGAAGGATTCTTCCCTAAAACCTCTGGAAGGAGTATGGCCCTGACTACACCTTGCTTCAGATTTATGGCTTCCAGAACTGAGAGAATAAATTTCTGTTGTAAGCCATCAAGTTGATGATAATTTGTTACAGTAGCCATAGGAAACGAATGCTGATGGGCAGTGGAGAATTACAGAATCAAATACCAAGCCATCACATGTTTAGTTCCAAGCCTCAGGTTAGTTAAGGAAATAAGTCGCTCACATCTTCCATGCATTGAGCTTAACCAAAGACCACAGACATAGGAGTAGACTGTTTCTAACATTCTCTCAGCTCCACAATAAGTGTGTGATATCCTCGATCCTAACCACAATCTTAGGTACTAGCATTTCCCCATTTTACACATAAGGAAACTGAGACATAGAAAGGGTAAACAATCTGCCCAAAGTCACACAACTCATAAACAATAGAGGCTGGAATCAAATCTATACAATCTATCTTCAGAAAACAGGCTCTAACACACAAATATTCAAATAATTAACACTAAAAACATAAATAAATAAATCAGAAAGCAATACTATTGTCCACCAGAAGTAATCAAACAAAGCAGAAAACAAGTAAAGTACTCTAAAATGTTTATCTCTTTACTTTTATGTGTTCAAAGAAAAGGAACAATATTAAGAAAAAATAAAGAAGGTAGAAGAAGAAAATATTAAGGGTGATTTTGAAATAGAATTTAGAGTATTTCAGGGGATTTTGGTATTATTTCCTTTGAGTCTCTTTTCTTTCAAAAACCCTTTTTTTTTAGGGAAGACTGGGTGGGTCATTATTCTGAAGTTATATTCTTAAAAAACTGTATTCTAGATACTTCTGGTGGGGTTATCTAGGCTAATTCCTCTTCAGGCTCCTATAATTACTCTTCCTCTTATTTGAGCTTATTCTTCGACCCTCATCTCACTCAAATTCCAGCCTCTTCTATTTTACCTCTATTTATTTTTTTCCACCAAAACAAGATATAGGGCTTCCCTGGTGGCTCAGTGGTTGAGAGTCCACCTGCTGATGCAGGGGACACGGGTTCATGCCCCGGTCTGGGAAGACCTCACATGCCACGGAGCGGCTGGGCCCATGAGCCATGGCCATTGAGCCTGCGTGTCCGGAGCCTGTGCTCCGCAACGGGAGAGGCCACAACAGTGAGAGGCCCGCGTACTGCAAAAAATAAACAAGATATAAGCAAGACATTTTTAAATGTCTTGAGGACATTAAAACAATTTTTTTTATTTTAGAAAATCTCAAACACATACAGAAGTAGAGAAAATAGTGTAATAGACTCAACATACCTGTTATTCAGCTTCAACAGTTATCAATAAATTTATACTTTGCTGATCTTGTTTCATCCCTACTCACACCCACTACCATCTTTCATTATTTTGAAGCAAATCTCAAACATTCTATTTTCTATTCTGTATTTCACTATTTATCTCCAAGAGATAAAAACAATGACCATACTTTAAAAAAGTGATACTTATTTCATAATAAAATTAAACATCAAATAAACATTCACATTTCCTCAATTGAAGTGTATTAAATTTATACATTAGGTAAAACTGACATCTTTACGGATGTTGAGACTTTCTATCCAAAGTAATGATATATCTTTCCACTTGTTTAAATCCACTTCTCTGTTGTATTTTTCAGTTTTGCCTTCTACTTTGTTCTGTTTTATAATTTCTATTTCCTTGTTGAGATTTCCTATTTTTTCTATTTGTTTCAAGGAAATTTGTAACTGCTTGTTAAAGCATTTTTATGATGGCTGCTTTAAAGTCTTTTTCAGATAATCCTAATATTCAATTCACCTTCGTGTTGGTATCAATTGATTATCTCTTCTCATTCAATTTGTGAATTCCTGGTTCTTGGTCTGATGGAAGATTTTCAGTTGCATCCTGGACATTTTAGCTGTTATGTTAGAAGTCTCTGGGTCCTACTTAAATCTTTTATTTTAAGAGGTCTTCACCATGTTTAGGTTTAGCAAGCAGATCCTGATCTAATTTCATAGACTGTGGTTCCAACAACAGTATCATTTCCAGAGCCTTTGAGGTGCTATTTTTGATCTGCTTGATTTATTTAGTGCTATGAGGCTGCTACTAGTCTTTGATGAATGCTGCTTGGGACAGAAGGAGCTTCTGAGGGCTGGGCCAGGCACTTGGTGCCATTAGGTAGGGGAAGGAAGTCTCTAGTCCACAGAGATAAAGAGATTTCACAGTCTGCTTGTTATGGTGAGATCCACCTTATGAGGGAACCCAGCCACCAGTGTCTCTTGGTAGGAAAGGGGAGTCTCAGGAATGCAGAGAAAAAGTCTTTGTGGGCTGAGTACTTGTTGTAGATCATCCTTGTTGATAACCCTTGGTTTCCTGGTGTCTCTCCGTGGGGAAGGAAGGATGTGGAGTAATGTTTTAACTACTTTCTCTACTTCTCCTTTGATAATCAGTGAAATTCTGTTTCAAGTAAAGGTCATTTTGAAGTTTGCTTTTTCCAAAAAGAAAACTACTGCTCTAGGTCAGGTGGTCCCCAAACTTTTTCTGTAAAGGGTAAGATAGTAAATATTTTGGTTTTGCAGACGATGAAGTCTTTGTCACAACTACTCATCTCTACCATTTTAGCAAAAGTAGCCATATACAATGTATAAAAGAGCAGATGTGTCTCAATAAGACTTGACTTACAAAAACAGGCAACTGGCCAGATTTGGCTTGATGAAATAAAAATTCACATTTTAAGGCAAGACAAGAAAAATTTACACATAAAACATATGCTTTGGCATCTACCCTCCCCTCAAGTTGCTTTGTGCATCTGCAATATGCATTAACCAGACCTCCCTAATGGCAGAAATACGTGATCAACCATAAAGATAAATTTTTCTCCTTCTAGCACCAACCATGTGACTCCTCACAAAATAACATTCCTTTTGGGACTTCCCTGGCAGTCCAGTTGTTAAGACTCCATGCTCCCAGTGCAGGGGGCATGGGTTAGATCCCTGGTTGGGGAACTAAGAACCCACACACTGCAGGGCACGGCCAAAAACAAAGAAACATAACATTCCTTTCTCAATCATGTAAGGGATCACAAAGACCCACCATTCACCTTGTACATGCAGATATCTCTGGTGAGCTTTATGTGCAATGCCAATATATCATTCCCTTAAACATGGTGATTGGTGCTGAACAGACTGGCTAGATGACCTGGGGAAATACTGGGTGCACCTAATGAAAGCTCTTGGCTTAAATACTTACTTATGACCTTATTATTGTTACCAATGATATTACTTGTATTCTGCCTGTTTTACAAGATTATTGTTTCTTGCATTAACAAATGTGTGACTGAGTCTCAGATAAAATTAATGACGATTATATAACTTGAAACAATTGACCAAATATATAGTTCTATAAGATCAGTAATTGTAATAGCGTAATCTCTAGATGTGGGAAGAAGCAACAAGAGGGAACCATTTCCTGAACCATAACAGACTAGTAAGATAGGTGGCCCAGAGGCTTTTGGTTACTGTTAACAGGGCCTCGTCCAGTAATTGCACATTGAGTGGCCTACCAACAAAATCCTCACCTGACCTGGGAATAAGCATTCCTAGACATATGGGACAAATTGGTCACAAAATGTCTCCAAAACCTTGGTTGAAATTAAGACTGAAAAGGAGGGGATCGTAAAATAAAGAATGTTGCCCATCACCCAGTTCTACAAGAATCAAGTCATTAGCCACTGTAGGCACTGAACTACAGGAATTCAGGGTGAAGATCAGGATGAGGTGGTCTGTGCCCTGGAAAAACTGGCAAAATTGGCCCTCAGATATTTTCAGGAGAAATTTTTTAAATGAAATTATTGCATCTTCCCATATTTAGAAAAGCCCTAAAGCCATTAAGTAAGATGTCTGTTCCCGGCAACTATCAGTAACCTTTTACAGAGATGTGTGCTTAATTGTATGTACCCCTTTTTCCAAAATCACATATATACTGACACACCCCCTTACCTATTCGTAACAGTTCTCAGAGCTCTCCGAGAGACTGTCTCCTGGGCCAGAATCCTCAGTTTGGCTTGAATAAATTTTTCTATTTCTTTCTTAGACTATTGATTAATTTTTTGTCAACAGGCTCATAGCCTACATTTTACAGAACCTTGCTCAAAGTTTTAAAGCTTATTTGATAAAGTAATAAAAGTAGTTTCTCATAATTCTTATTTTAAATTTCTTTTGTTATGGCTATCATTTTGCATATTTGTACTTTCTCCCTTTTGCTGTTACATTATATAATGGTTTGCCCATTTTGTTGAGGTTTTTTTCCTGAGAACTACCATATAATTTTATTTAATAATTTCACTTCTTTCAGTTTTTTAATTCACCAATTTTGTTTTTATCTTCATTAATTCTTTCCCACTTTGTTTTGTTTTCTCTTTGTGTGTTTGTTTTTCTTTTTCTAAGATTTTGAGGTGGGATGTTTACATTGCTATTTAGTTAATAATTAATTCTATAAATTCCCTCTAATAACTTCTTTGTTTCCCACAGATTCAGATATGTCATGTTTTAAATCATAATTTTAAAGAAATTTTGTAATTTAATTTTTCACTTCCCATTAGTTGCTTAATAGGATTTTTAAAAAATTCTAAATAGAAGCATCATTTGGGTTTTTGATTTTGTTATTAATTTTTAGTTTTTTTATTATGGTCTAAAATATTGTTTATATTATTTCTAGTCTTTGGAATTTATTGAGTTCTTTTTCTGTACATTGACATAGTCAATTTTCATAAATGTTCCATGTGTACTTCATAGAAAGTGTCTCTTTCATTATTGGGATTGATTTTGGTATGAATCACTAAGATCTACTTTACTGAATACACGGTGCTTTTCTATAGCTTTACCAATATCTTGTCCACTCGGTGGGACTTGAATTTAGAGAAGGGTGTTAAAGACTTCCCTACTGGTGTAGTTTCTGCTTTATGGAAGTTGGTACTACATTATTAGATGAATTGTAGCTCTTAGCACTGTAAAGTCTCATTTTGTATCTCTTAATGCATTTGGTCTTACTTCTACTTCCTCTGATATCTAGTATTTATCATAGTGTTCAATTTATAATTTGTTAATTAGTCTGAAATCGTTTTTATTTCAATAGGTGAGTTAAGTGTATTTACATTTATTGACATGATCAATATGTCAATGTGTTTTGCCTTAGTTCCATTTCATACATAAATAAATATGTATATATACATATATATGTAAACACATTAAACTAATACCTTAAAATATGTACTAATATCTTTTTATAGTACCCTTAGTTTTATTTTTGGCTATTTTTTATTGATTCTCTACTATGAGCTATGTTGAAATTAACTAGTAACCTTTCCTTCCCCCTTCCCCTTTTACACAATACCCTACATGGAGTAACACTTCTTTTACTCCCAGTTAATACCTTTAAAGCAATCAGCAAGTTTATTCTTCTTTTCATACATGCTCCCTATTTTCTCCCCATTTTTGATCATTGTCCCATATCTACATTGTCAGAAAGTACAAGCATTACCTTGCTAACTTCAATGTCTCTCCAATCTTTTGGTTGGCTGAAGCTCATTCTTTAACAAATTACTCAGATAGAGCTCATAGGAAAAATATTTTCTGAATTACTACAGGTTCATAACCATTTGTTAGCAGTCTTTATGTTGGCAGTTTGTCTACATAGGAAATGTGGCTCACATTTTCTTTCTTTTGAGTATCTTAAATGTTATTCTATTGATCTACAGAATAAAGTGTTGCTGTTGAAAATGCCAATGACAATCCTATTTTCCTTTATTATGAATGGCTTTGTTTTTATCTCAATGACCAAGGGATTTTTTTAATCCAATATTTTTACTAGACTATGCCTTGATGTTTGCCTTTCTGTTTAGATTTTCCCAGGTATGTGACATACACTTTACTAAGTTTCAAATAAACTTTTATTTCAAGAACTTAAAATTTTTTTAGTTGTTAGAGTATATTTTGTTTCCTTGACTTTGCTTTCATATAAGGACTCCTATGATAAATATGTTGAACCTTCTCTATGAAACTCTATTTTACTACTCCAGTGGACACATGAATGATAAGAAAGCAAAACAGCCTTATTTCTGGTATGGAGAAAGTTTTAGTGGTCTGGATAAGAGGAACAAACCAGCCACAACATTCTCTTAAGCTAAAGATTCATCCAGAGCAAGACTCTAACTTTCTTTAATTCTGTGAAGGTTGAGAGAGGTGAGGAAGCTGCAGAAGAAGTTTGAAACTAGCAGAGGTTGGTTCATGAGGGTTAAGGGAAGACACCAAGTCCATAACATAAAAGTGCAAGGTGAAGCAGCAAGTGCTGACGTAGAAGCTGCAGCAAGTTATCTAGAAGATCTAGTTAAGCTAATTAATAAAGGTAGATGCACTAAAGAACAGATTCTCACTGTAAGCAAAACAGCCTTTATCAGAAGAAGATGCCATCTAGGACTTTCATAGCTAGAGAGAAGTCAATGCCTGGCTTCAAAGATCCAAAGTACAGGCTGATTCCCTTGTTAGGGACTAATGCAGCTGGTGACTTAAGTTGAAGCCAACACTCACTTATCATTCTGAAAATCCTAGGGCCCTGAAGAATTATGCTGTCTACTTTGACTATTCTCTTTAAATGGAACAACAAAGCCTGGATGACAGCACACCTGTTTACAAATTGTTTGTATTGTTGAGACCTACTGCTCTGAAAAAAAGATACCTTTCAAAACATTACTGCTCATTGACTACGCATCTGGTCACCCAAGAGCTCTGATGGAGATGGACAATGAGATTAATGTAGTTTTCATGCCTGCTAATGTAAAGCTCATTCTGCAGCCCATGGATTAAGGAGTAATTTCAATGTTCAAGTCTTACTTTGTAAGAAATACATTTTGTAAACCTATAGCTGCCATAGATACTGATTCCTCTGATGGATCTGGGCAAAGTCAATTGAAAACCTCTGAAAAGCATTCACCATTCTAGATGTCATTAAGAACATTCAAGATTCATGGGGAAGTCAAAATATCAGCATTAAAAGGAGTTTGGAAGAAGCTGATTCTAGCCCCCATGGATGACTTTGAGGGATTCAAGCCTTCAGTGGCGGGAGTAATTGCACATGTGGTGGAAATAGTAAAAGAACTAGAATTAGAAGTGGAGCCTGAAGGTTTGACTGGCTTGCTGCATTCTCATGGTAAAACTTGAATGAATAAGGAGCTGCTTCTTATAATGAACAAAGAAAGTGGTTTCTTAAGACAGAATCTATTTCTGGTGAAGATGTAAAGATTGTTGAAATGACAACAAATATTGTTATAATACTATATAAACTTAGTTGAGAAAGCAATGACAGGGTTTGAGAGGACTGACTCCAATTTTGAAAGAAAGTCTACTATGGGTAAAATGTTATCAAACAGTACTGCATGTTGCAGAGAAATTGTTTGTGAGAGGAAGAGTCAATCGATGTAGCAAACTTCATTGTTGTCTTATTTTAAGAAATTGCCACAGCAGCCCCAACCTTCAGCAACCACCACCGTGATCAGTCAGCAGCCATCAACATCCAGGCAAGATCCTCCACCCGCAAAAAAATTACCAACCGCAGAAGGCCCAGGTTTTTTAGCAATAATGTTTGTTTGCTTGTTTCAGGTTTATGAAATAGGTTTTTTTAAAATAGATCTTTATTGGAGTAAAATTACTTAACAATACTGTGTTAGTTTCTGTTGCACAACAAAGCAAATCAGCACTATGCATACACATGTCCCCATATTCCCTCCCTTTTGAGCCTCCCTCCCATCCTCCTTATCTCACCCCTCTAGGTCATCGCAAAGCAATCTCCCTGCACTATGCTGCTGCTTCCCACCAGCCAACTATTGTAAATTCAGTAGTGTATGTATGTTGATGCTACTCTCACTTCGCCCCAGCTTCACCCTCCCACGCCATGTCCTCAAGTCCATTCTCTATGTCTATCTCTTTATTCCTGCCCTGTAACTAGGTTCATCACTACAATTCTTTTTTTTTTAGATTCCACTTATATGTGTTAGCATACTGTATTTGTTTTTCTCTTTCTGACTTACTTCAGTCCGTATGACAGACTCTAGGTCCATCCATCTTACTACAAATAACTCAATTTCATTTCTTTTTATTCCTGAGTAATATTCCATTGTATATATATGCCACATCTTCTTTATCCATTCATCTGTCGATGGACATTTAGGTTGGTTCCATGTCCTGGCTATTTGTAAACAGTGCTGCAATGAACATTGTGGTAATGTCTCTTTATGAATTATGGTATTCTCAGGGTATATGCCCAGTGGTGGGATTTCTGGGTCATATGGTAATTTTATTTTTAGTTTTTTAAGGAACATTCATATTGTTTTCCATAGTGGTTGTATCAATCTACATTCCCACCAACAGTGCAGGATGGTTCCCTTTTCACCACTCCCTTTCCAGCATTTATTGTCTCTAGATTTTTTGAAAATGGCCATTCTCACCAGCGTGAGGTGATACCTCGTTGTAGTTTGCATTTCTCTAATAATTAGTGATGTTGAGCATCTTTTCATGTGACTCTGGGCCATCTGTACGTCTTCCTTGGTGAAATGTCTATTTAGGACTTCTGCCCATTTTTTAACTGGATTGTTTGTTTTTTTGATATTGAGCTCCATGAGCTGTTTGTATATTTTGGAGATTAATCCTTTGTCTATATTGTTTCATTTGCAAATATTTTCTCCCATTTTGAGGGTTGCCCTTTTGTCTTGTTTATGGTTTCCTTTGCCATTCAAAACTTTTTAAGTTTAATTAAGTCTCATTTGTTTATTTTTGTTTTTATTTCCATTGCTCTAGGAGGTGGGTCATAAAAGCTCTTGCTGTGGTTTATGATCAAGAGTGTTCTTCCTATGTTCTCCTCTAAGAATTTTATAGTGTCTGGTCTTACATTTAGGTCTTTAATCCATTTGGAGCTTATTTTTGTATATGGTGTTAGGTAGTGTTCTAATTTCAATCTTTTACATGTAACTGCCCAGTTTTACCAGCACCACTTATTGAACAGGCTGTCTTTTCTCTATTGTATGTTCTTGCCTCCTTTGTCATAAATTAGGTGACCATATGTGTGTGGGTTTAGGTCTGGGCATTCTATCCTATACCATTGATCTATATTTCTGTTTTTGTGCCAGTACCACACTGTCTTGATTACTGTAGCTTTGTGGTAATGTGAAGTCTACTGTAGCTTTGTGGTAGTGTCTAGTGTGAAGTCAGGGAACCTGATTCCTCCAACTCCGTTTTTCTTTCTCAAGGTTGCTTTGGCTATTTGGGATATTTTGTATTTCCATATGAACTGTAAAATTTTTTGTTCTCATTCTGTGAAGAATGCAATTGGTAGTTTGACAGGGATTACATTGAATCTGTACATTGTATTGGGTGGTATAGTCATTTTCACAATATTGATTATTCCAATCCAAGAACATGGCATACTTCTCCGTTTATGTCATCTATGATTTCTTTCATCAGTGTTTTATAGTTTTCTGAGTATAAGTCTTTTGCCTCCTTAGACAGGTTTATTCCTAGGTATTTTATTCTTTTAGTTGCGATGGTAAAGGAGAGTGTTTCCTTAATTTCTCTTTCTGATTTTTCATTGTTGGTGTATAGGAATGCCAGAGATTTCTGTGCATTAATTTTGTATCCTGCAATGTTACCAAATTCATTGATTAGTTCTGGCAGTTTTCTGATGGCATCTTTAGGATTTTCTATGTATAGTATCATGTTATTGGCAAACAGTGACAGTTTTACTTCTTCTTTTCCAAATTGTATTCCTTTTATTTGTTTTTCTTCTCTGATTGCTGTGGCTAGGACTTCCAAAACTATATTGAATAAGAGTGGTGAGAGTGGACATCCTAGTTTTGTTCCTGATCTCAGTGGAAATGCTTTCAGTTTTTCACCACTGAGTATGATGCTTGCTGTGGGTTTGTCATATATGGCCTTTATTATGTTGAGGTAGGCTCCCTCTATGCACATTTTCTGGAGAGTTTTTATCATAAGTTGATGTTGAATTTTGTCAAAAGCTTTTTCTGCAACTATTGAGATGATCATATGGTTTTTATTCCTTAATTTGTTAATGTGGTGTATCACATTGTTTGATTGGCATATATTGAAGAATCCTTGCATTCTTGGAATAAATCCCACTTGATCATGGTGTATGATCCTTTTAATGTGCTATTGGATTCTGTTTGCTAGTATTTTGTTGAGGATTTTTGCATCTATGTTCATCAGTGATATTGGTCTATAATTTTCTTTTTCTGTGATATCTTTTTCTGGTTTTGGTATCAGGGTGATGGTGGCTTCGTAGAATGAATTTGGGACTGTTTCTCCCTATGCAATTCTTTTGGAAGAGTTTGAGAAGGATGAGTGTAAACTCCTCTCTAAATGTTTGATATAATTCGACTGTGAAGCCATCTGTACCTGCACTTTTGTTTGTTGGAAGATTTTTAATTATGGATTTGATATTATTATTTGTGGTAGGTCCATTTATATTTTCTAATTTTTCCTGGTTCAGTCTTAGAAAATTGTATCTTTCCAAGAATTTGTCCATTTCTTCATGGTTATCCATTTTATTGGCATATAGTTGTTTGCAGTAGTCTCTTATATTCCTTTGCATGTCTGTGGTGTCATTTGTGATTTCTCCTTTTTCATTTCTAATTTTATTGATTTATGTCCTCTCCCTTTTTTTCTTGATGAGTCTGGCTAAGGGTTAATCAATTTTGTTTATCATCTCAAAGAAGCAGCTTTTCATTTTATTGATCTTTGCTACTGTTTTCTTCATTTCTATTTCATTTATTTCTGCTCTGATTTTATGATTTCTTTCCTTCTACTGACTGGATTTTCTCTGTTCTTCTTTCTCTAATTGTCTTAAGTGTACGGTTAGATTGTTTATTTGAGATTTTTCTTGTTTCTTGAGGTGAGATTGTATTGCTATAAACTTTCCTCTTAGAATTGCTTTTGCTGCAATTCCATAGGTTTTGGGCCATTGTGTTTTCATTGTTATTGCTTTTATGTATTTTTTTCTTTCTTCTTTGATTTCTTCAGTGATCTCTTGGTTATTTAATAGCACACTGTTTAGCCTCCACGTATTTGTGTTTTTTACAATTATTTTTCCTGTAATTGATTTCCAATCTCATAACGTTGCTGTCAGAAAAGATGCTTGATATGATTTCAATTTTCTTAAAATTTCCGAGGCTTGATATGTGACCCAAGATGTGATCTATCCTGGAGAATGTTCCATGTGCACTTGAGAAGAAAGTGTATTCTGCCACTTTTGGGTGGAATGTTCTATAAATATCAATTAGATCTACCTGATCTATTGTGTCATTTAAAACTTGTGTTTCCTTATTTATTTTCTGTTTGCATGATCTATCCATTGGTGTAAGTGGGGTGTTAAAGTCCCCTACTATGATTCTGTTACTGTTGATTTCTCCTTTCATGGTTGTTAGCATTTCTCTTATGCATTGATGTGCTCCTACGTTGGGTGCATAAACATTTATAATTGTTATATCTTCTTCTTTGATAGATCCTTTTGTAGTGTCCCTCCTTATCTCTTGTAACAGTCTTTATTTTAAAGTCTATTTTATCTGATATGAGTATTGCTACTCCAGCTTTCTTTTGATTTCCATTTGCATGGAATATCTTTTTCCATCCCTTCACTTTCAGTCTGTATGTTTCCCTAGGTCTGAAGTGGGTCTCTTGTAGACAGCATATATATGGGTTTTATTTTTGTATCCATTCAGCCAGTCTGTGTCTTTTGGTTGGGGCATTTAATCCATTTACATTCAAGGTTATTATCAATATGTATGTTCCTATTACCATTTTCTTAATTGTTTTAGGTTTATTTTTGTGGGTCTTTTTCTTCTCTTGAGTTTCCCACTTAGAGAAGTTTATTTAATATTTGTTGTAAAGCTGGTTTAGTGGTGCTCAATTCTCTTAGCTTTTGCTTGTCTGAAAAGTTTTTGACTTCTCCATCAAATCTGAATGAGATCCTTGCTGGGTAGAGTAATCTTGGTTGTTGGTTTTTCTCTTTCATCACTTTAAGTATATCCTGCCACTCCCTTCTGGCCTGCAGAGTTTCTATTGAAAAATCAGCTGATAACCTTATGGGGATTCCTTTGTATGTTATTTTTTTTGTTTTTCCCTTGCTGCTTTTAATATTTTTTCTTCGTATTTAATTTTTTATAGTTTGATTAATATGTGTCTTGGTGTGTTTCTCCTTGGGTTTACCCTGTATGGGACTCTCTGTGCTTCCTGGACTCTCTGTGCTTCCTGGTCTCTCTGTATTTCCTTTCCCATGTTAGGGAAGTTTTCAACTATAATCTTTTCAAATATTTTCTCAGAACATTTTTTTTCCTCTTCTTCTTCTGGGACCTCTATAATTCAAATGTTGGTGAGTTTAGTGTTGTCCCAGAGGTCTCTGAGATCGTCTTCAATTCTTTTCATTCTTTTTTCTTTATTCTGCTCCACAGCAGTTATTTCCACCATTTTGTCTTCCGGCTTACTTATTCATTCTTCTGTCTCAGTTATTCTGTTATTGATTCCATCTATTGCATTTTTCATTTCAGTTATTATGTTGTTCATTTCTGTTTGTTATTTAGTTCTTCTAGATCTTGTTAAACATTTCTTGTATTTTCTCAATCTGTGCCTCCATTCTATTTCTGAGATTCTGGATCAACTTTATGATCACTACTCTGAATTCTTTTTCAGGTAAATTACCTATTTCCTCTTCATTTATTTGGTCTTGAAGGTTTTTACCTTGCTCCCTCATCTGTGGCATATTTTTTTTGCCATCTCATTTTTTTTTTTTTTTTAATGAGTGAGATTGTGTTCCTGTCTTATTGGGTGTTTGGCCTGAGGCTTCCAACACTGGGGTTTTTAGGCTATTGGGTAGACCTTGGTCTTAGTGCTGAGATGAGGAACCTTGTGAGACCTCACTCCAATGAATATTCCTTGGGGTCTGAGCTTCTCTGTTAGTCTAGCGGTTCAGACTTGGTGTTCCCACTGCGGGAGCTTTGGCCCAGCCCTGGGCTCATGAACCAAGATCCTGCAAGCCATCTGGGGTGGCAAAAAAGAAAAAAATAATAACAATAACAAAGTAAAAAATAAAAATAAAATTAGACTAGGAAACTAACAGATATATTAGGAAGAATATAAAAATAGAAATATAGAGGAATCAACAACTGGAAGGTCCAACTGTACCACAATATTAAAAAAGAAGAGGAGGAAAAAAAAGAGGGAGGAAAGGCCTTGGCTGTGGATGGCGGGGCCTAAGCAAGGGTGAGGTTTGGGTGGTGGGTGGGTCCAACGCTCAGGTCCCACAGGACTGGAAAAGGCTGTGGGGGGTGGGGCTTAGACTCAAGGAACAGAAGGGGCCTAGGCATGCCCCCTTCCCCTGGTCTCAGAAGGCAGGGGACCTTACCTGGGAGCCCAGCAGCCTTCCTGGCTCGAGTAGGTGGGGCAAATGCCCTCACCTCCTCTCCTCCTCCAGTCTGGGAGGCCCCCTCCTGGCTGTCTCTCCTGATCTCTGTGGCCTCCCTCCTATGCCCCCAAGGACCCACGCAGCCTGAAGGGGGTTTTGGAGGGCAGGGGATTTGCCTGGGAGCTCAGCAGGCTCCCAGGCCCTGAGTGGGTGGGACAATCACCCTCTGCTCCTCTCCTACTCCTCCTGGATGGCTCCCCCCACCTGCCTCTCCTGATCTCCCCAGGCTTCCTCCTATGCCCCCAGGAATCATGCGGCCTGGATGGAGCTTTGGAGGGGTGGTACTGGCCTGAGAGCTCAGCAGGCTCCCCAGGCCTGAGTTGGTGGGGCAATCGCCCTCTACTCCTCTCTCATTCTTCCCACAGAGTCCCTCCCACCTGCCTCTCCAGATCTCCCCGGCCTCAGGGGCACGAATCCTGTCTAGCCTCCACTTCTCCTCCCTGCTCAGTTCCCCTACATCCTACCAGTTCACTTTGGGGTTCCTCCCATCTCCTTGGGCATCAGAGTACCCCACCAGCGGCCAGCTGGAGCCTTGGTTGTGTGGAGCCGCTAACTCCACGTCTTCCCACACCACCATCTTGACTGCCTCCTCCAATAATGTATTTTTAATTAAGGTTTGTACATTGTTTTTAGATATAATATTATTGCACACCTAATAGACTACAGTATAGTGTAAAGATAACTTTTATATGTACTGGGAAACCAAAATATTTGTGTGACTTGCTTTATTGGAGTGGTCTGGAACTGAAACAGCAACATTTCAAAGGTATGCCTGTATATGGGTCTTTGGTTTTGCTATAGTCATTGCTTTGTTTATTTCAATAGGTAATCAGAAAGATGCAAAATCTATGCCACTGCCATCTTCCAGATGTCCTCTACCTTTTAAGGATATCAGCAGAAGAACTAGGTATGGCAGGTCCAACTCCTTTTGAGCAATACATAATAGCTCTGTAGTAGATACAGGTTAAAGTGAGGAAAGAACATTTGTTGCTATGGAGCTTGTATGTCTTCAACCTTGTCTCTTTCCTTTAAGTGAGGCATACTAAGGGAGAAGGGTAAGACTAGACAACCATGGAGAGACAAAAAGTTCATTCAGAAGGACCACTTATCTGACTTAACCTCCCCCTTTTCCCACCGAAGTAGTTCGTGACCCAGCTCATAGCTTGTCTTCATTCATTAATTTTCTAATTGTTCATTTACTCAGGCATTTATAATATAATATTTATAATATTATAATGTACTGCCCATGTGCTAGGTTCACTCCAAGAGGTAGAAAGATGGCTGGACCCTATTCTCAAATATCTTGAGTCTAGGATGGAAACTAAAATGATTCTACAAATAACTGTAACAGAAATGCTATAAAGACATGTCCTCAGGGAAGGGGGCTAATGAATCTGAACAAGGCCAAAGGAAATTACAAAATAGCATTTTCTCTTCTACCTTATTTCCATCTGAATCTTCCCTCAAGGGTACACTTTAGGTAAACAGACAAGCCTTGGTTTTCAACCACCTCAGAAGAGGGGTGGTGATGGCCCTGCTCCTCCATAGGGAAGTTCATAAGAGAGATATTGTCCCCCAAGTAGTGCCTGGATAACAGCAATTATTATGTGATTAAGTCCAACATCCTGGCAAGAAAGGAAACCAAAAATATTCCTCATGAAGCTAGTTTTAGAAAAGGGAACTATGACAAGATATGGGCTTTTCTTAGGGCAAAAAACCTGAAAGAAATAGTTTTGAAAGTAAATAACCATGAAGAAGCCTGGAGACAGCTTAAGAACAACTTATTGGAAACTCAGGAAAAATGTTTGACTCAACCCGAAAAGAAAAGGTATTTGAAAATAAACACTAAATGGCAAAAGAAAGAAGGCTGTTTTTAAAAAGGAGGAGGTGAGGACAAAGAATCTTTTTAGGGAGGAAAAGAATTTTCCAGGAAGAAGAGTGGGAATCCTATAAATGTGACAGGTCAAATTTAAACAAAATTGAATAGGTCAAAACTGCTTAATTACAAGGGCACCTTGCAAGGGAATCCAAAATCAAACACTAAAGTGTTTGACAAAGAAAGGAAAGCAGATAGAGTAATAACGGAACTACTTGAGATTTAAGTATATTCAAGTGTCATCAAGATATGAAGGCAAAAGCAAAAAAAGAAAAACAAAAAAAAAACCCAAGAAAAACAATAAACAATTATTTGTCACAGTATTTAACTTTAAAAAGTAATTTTATGGAGATCTCCAACTTTAAATTGTATTTTAAGTGAAGAATCTGGATCAACTATCTTTTACTACCTAACAAACCACTCCAAAACTTAATTGCTCAGAAAACAATTACTTAATAGATTATGAGTCAGTCCATGGGCAATTTGGGCTGGGATCCACTGAGCTGTAAAGCTGCTCTTCTCTGGGTCTCACTCAAGTGTCTGCAGTCAGTGGGTGGTTCAGCTAGAGCTGGATGGTCAAGACAGCCTCACTCACCAGCCTGGCAATCCTGGGCTTCTTCTCCCTTGTTCTCCTCCATGCGGTCTCTCCAGCAGCTAGCACAGGTCCTTGCATCCTTGCTTGAGGATGACGTGTGCAGACACAGACAGCACATCATAATGTGCAACTATTTACAAACCTGGGCTTTTGCCTTATTCCTTCATGTCCCATTGGCCAAAGCAGGTCACTTGGCTATGGCCAGATTCAAAAGAGCAAGAACCAGACTCCACCACTTGGGAAGAATGACACAGTCACAATACTAAGAAATGTGTAGATAAAGATAGCAGGAGTTATTATGGCCATCTCTGCAAATAATCCAACACAATTTGCCCTCTGACCACAAAATAAACTTTCTTCTCACATGCAAAATACATTCTCTCTCTTCCTCAAAAGTCATATCTCATGATGGTACCAGCCTTGAAGCACAAGATATTCATCTAAATCAGGTCCAGATCTAGATGAAGATCTTCAGATGCTGCTCCTCAGGTGTGGCTCCTTCTTATCCAAAGATTTATACACTAAAGTTATCCATCTACTTCACACACACACACACACACACACACACCATATAATAGTGAGAGGGGACAGGTAACAGCAATAAACAGTCCCACTCAAAATGAGAAGTACAGAGCAGTCACACCGGTTCAGAGCTATTGTGAAATCCTAACAAGCAAATATTAACAAAGGCCCAACTCCTGGAGCAGGGTATGTTCCCTAATTGGGACCCAATTCTAATCCCCAGGAATGGTTCCCAAGTCCATTGTTCTGTGTTGTTCTTGACTCTTCCTTCTTGAATCCAAAGTTCTATCCACAGGAAGTTGGGGCCCAGAGGCCTCCTTTGATATTGACTATTTCTGTTCTTTTTAGCAAGAACTTGCAGTGCTTTCTCCAAACTTTGTGAAGATGAATCACATCCATTCCATGCCCCCAAAGCCATATCTACAATTTCTTTGGAAACAGACATCTCTCTGTTTAGGCACCATCCCTCTGTCAGGATGACATGGGAAGGTACCCTTAAAATTACTAACAGCCCTTTCGTCTAGCTGAAATAGTCTACTAGACACCACCTTCAATCTTCCAGAGAACTTTCAAGAGGACCTGATAGCCATACCCTCGATTTACCCTTTACCAAGAAGCCATTTCTTATTTTGAGAATCTTTTGCTGTGTGGAAAGACTAGAGATGAAAAACAGGTTTACCTTCCAACTCAGGGAATTTGGCTTCCCTGTACATCTCTAAATTCTGCTTGCCAAATCATTCTTTCCTTAGCTCATCTTTCTCTCACAGTATCATAGCGGGAGAAGCTAATGACTGCTTTAACCACTGGCCATAAAATTGTCTTAGGCATAACGACCAGTTTTTCGGGTACATTTTTTTATCCTGTGACAGTTTTGTCAATGGTTTTGCAGCTACATAACATGGATTACCATCTTTTCCTCCAACTACTGCTGCTTCCTCACCATTCTCCTAGGCTCTAGTAACAGCTCGTTTGCCTTTTCTTCAGGTTTTGCCAGCAGTTTCCTCACTGCTTTTTCAGCCTCCATGTGCTATCTCATCCCAAAGCAATTACTACATGTTTTGAGTTTTGTTAAAGCAGCCTGTCACTTCGGGTACCCATGTCTATTTTACTGCAGAGTAAACCACTCCCATAGGAAACTGGCAAAAAGAAAACAAACATTTATGTGCTGAACATGAGTCTGTGGGTTGACTAGACAGTTCTGGTTGGAATTGGCTCACCGGGCACTGGAGAGTCTAGGATGGCCTCCCTTGGATGCCTAGGGCTGAGCTGGCCTGACAGCTGGGCCTCTCTCCACCTTGTCTCTCATCCTCAAGGAGGAAAATCCAGCTTGTTCACACGGCAGTAGCTTTCCCAGCACAGGAAAAGAAGGCATGCCACAAGGTGCAAATATTTTTCAAACCTCGGTTTGTACAACTTTGCTAATATCCTATTGGCCAAAGCAAGTACATGCCAAGCCCACATGCAAGGGTGGGGAGAAGTAAACTCCATATCTTAATGGGAGAAGCTGCCAAGCCACATTGCAAAGGGGTGTACTTATAGGAATGAGAAGAATAATTGTGGCCCTCTTTGCAAACAACCTACCACAGAAGCTAATAATTATAGTTCTAACATTAGAAAATGCACACGTGCAGTAGACTGAGTGATCAATTAGATAGAGATAAGTCTCAGGTCTTTAGGACAACTTCAGAGATAGAGTCAGTGACCATAATATATAATTTGGCAGAGATGGCCACAGGGCCTGAGGCTGGTGATCATACCTCCATTGTGTGTGAACATCACCAGAGAAAGTTCTGGGGAGTGCCGAAGATGAGTATCAACTGATGGATTCATAAACTGATAGAATCAAGTCCACACTTAGCAGCCCATAGGATACATGGAAAGCAGTATTTTACATGCCTCCACTGTACACACATCCCCTTAAATGTATTCAACTGAAATAGATCAGAAGCAATATCAAGGGTATCTTGAAGGGAAAAGAAGACAACATTTCCCAAAATGACCACTTGAAACTTAGGGACTGAGATGTGAGGAAAAATAAGTTAATTAAAGGAAGTCAAAGTCCTGACTCCTCTGACACCCCTCACACATCCAAAGTATATCTGCTGAATGTCATCATAGGAGTGTCTCAGGTAATTTTAACCCCCATTTGGGATTACATACTCCTCTTCTCTTCCAGTTATTTCCCAAAAGTTTCAAGAATTTGGTCTCCATTGAATTATGGATCTTCCCAGAGCACAAAGTCTGGAGTGATGACCCCAATTACTATAAACCAGAAACAGTTCTGAGTGGGAGCCACAATAAAAAGCTAGAATGTCTAAAAATAACCTACTGGAGGAAGGGCACCATTTGTAACCAGTCTAAGAAAAAAAGAATATAAGAATACACGTAGCTTTTTTTTTATATCATGGCTATATGAGAAGACTAGAAAGAAATACATTAAAGGAATAACATGGTTTATCTTTGTTGTTTGGGCTTTATGGTAATTCAATTTTTCTTTATTTTGTATGTTTTATATTATAAACATTTCTTTATAAAATAAAAGCAGATTACACATTAGAAATGATAATAATAAAATATGAACTGATTTAATATTGTCATAATTAATTTGCTTCAAATACTTTGAAACAAAAGCAGAATATAAAACATACATATATGCACCATTCTGGGATTATCCTTTCTAAGGTTAAAATAAATATCATTCCTTTGATTGTATAAATAAACAGTCTTTCACCCAGGAATTTTCCCTAGGAAACAAATTTTGTTTAGCACTTTTATAAATGCTTAGGAATGTAGGGGAACATTTTTCAAGAGTGTAGATGGCTCAGAATAGTTTGCACAATAGAAATAAAATGGCAAAGTGATGGGAAGAATTTGCAGAATGATCACACAATACTATGACATTGGCAGAAAAGTGACCAATGACTTTTAGGGTAGGCAATGTAAAGGAAAGTTGAGGTAGGATTCACAGTGCTTATATAGTCGCTGCCATTAAAGAAATTACAATCTAAAGAAGATAAGGCCTGGGACGCTAATTAAGTCAGCGTGATGCCTTCGATCTTACTATACAAATACATTAACAGATTAGGCTAATGCTATATTTACAGATGACAGATATGAGTCTGAACGAATTTAGTATTCTCTAGAAAGATTTCATTTTCACTTTGAACAGTATCTTTACATAAGCTGCCAATTAAGCACACTTATTCTTTAACTCATGTTTTCCAAAAGGTAGGGGATGGGGCAGGGAATAAATAGACCTACTACACTCTACATCCCTTACTTAATGTATTTTCATTACTCTCCTCTCCACAACTGTGTTAACATCTATTATAGTGTAATGCAACTATTAAACATTTAGACAATGAAGCCATCTGGAAGAGCTATATGAGAATTTCTATGTTGCCAAACATACTAGGAACCATTTGAATGACACATGTAAGAAAAAAAGGAGGAGAGAATTATTCAATCACACAAACCAATTTTATATTCCAAAATACAAAAGCAAGTATCAAACAACATCAGAAAATATTTGCTCTATCTACTAAAGTTCAATACTTCTCTGGTTTTTTTTTTGTTTGTTTTATTCATCACTATACCCCCAGCCCCTGAAAAAATAGATGGAATATAGAGTAGCCACTTAATAAACATCTGCTAAATGAATTAATGAATACATGAAAATGATTTTTGTATATGAGAAACTTCCTAACTAAGAAGAGGTAGCTCCAGGCACCCATGGTGCCAGCTATTAGTCTATTAATAGGAACATCTTATCTTTACCTTTGGGTGCATCCAAATTCTACCATTCTTCAAACTCCTGTTGTGATCTGTATCTTTTCTTAAGATTTCCGACCACTCCAGCCTTCATTGGTCTCTCAACTAGACTTTACTAGCCCAACACATAGCTTTGTTTAGTTTTTTCCCATTGTTTACTGTTGATACACATTTTCTGAATGGACTATAATCCTTTCAAGATCTGTCTTCTCCCTAATTTATTGATTTTTGTGTTAATAAGACATGGCCCCTGTCTTTGTGGGGGCTTACAGTCTGGTAGGAACATACATGTAGAATAAATAAGTTCAACATGTTAAGCATTGTACATAATATGGTAGACATTTGGATTAGCCCTCCTAACTGCAATCCCACCCTCCTTCTATGTGAAGAGATTGAAAAGGTGATCCCCATGTTTTCCATATGTAACTGAAGCGAAGTCTCTACATTTGAACAAGGACTCACCAGGTGCACTTGAATGATAGTTTAAAAATGAACATGAGGTGACAACCATCTTGCTGCCTCTCTTGATACTGGCAAGCAAGATTATAGGGATACATTTGTGGTGAATGGACTCCATGCCCCAGAGCCCAGTCACCAGCTTTATGCCCATGGGAGAAGGTGTGGCAGCAGCACCACTTTCTGACCTCTGGGTAGCATTTATGGTGGTGTGACCTTCAAATCAATGTCCAGTAGAGCTTTCTAACTTCTGTTCTTCTTACCCTATGAGCATCCAGCTACCTGATTGAAGCACTGCTCAAAAGCACTGGTATTTTCTATCTTGCGCTGAACACTGGTTGATCCACAGGTTATGGTGCAAATACATAGAGAATCGAGTAAAGACACTAAAATGAGAGCAGGTGCCTCTCCCAGAGGTAAAGAGTAGTTAGGAAAGTATTAATGGAAAGGTAATTGCCCAACTGAGCCAGGCAGATGAGGGGTGGAAGAACTTAGTGTAATCCTGAGAGCATTGTAGTGACTCATAGAATCACAGAATGTTTATATCAGGAGATGTAGAGAAGATCCACTCTAACCCCTTTACTTTAAAATAAAGAAAAAGACTCTCAAAGAGGGAAAGGGACTTTACCTGACAAAGAGAAGGTGTAAGTCCAGAGAACAGCAGAGCTGAGGGCAGAACCAGACCTTCTGATGTCCAATCCATTGATCATTCAACTTTAGTGATCCTGTACTTTTTATTAAACAAAATTACTCAGGGAGTTCCCTGGCAGTCCAGTGGTTAGGACTCTGTGCTTCCACTACAGGGGCCTGGGTTCAATTCTTCGTCGGGGAACTAAGATCCTGGCAAGCCACGAGGTGTGGTCAAAAAAAAATTACTCGTAAGAAGTATCTAGTCATTTCACTTCTTATCTAAAATAATCACCACAAATGTCAGTATGTTACAGTTGTACTTCTGTTGATAGTTTTTAAAGGATTAACGTAATAGTTAAAAATGAGCAGAAACTACTTTCAAAGGTATATTGAAATGGGTTGCCTCAATGATAGTAGATGAGAATCAAATTCTTCTAACCACTAAGTAAGTATTCATTCTCCTATTGCCTATTTTTAATAAACACTTATTGGTTACCTCTATTCTCAACAAATCTCCTTCTCCCTCTGAACACATGGGACAGTCCCAGCATTGCTCCCAGACAACACAAAGCTCGTGAAGGCAGCATTTACATCTGTTTGTTCTGTCAAGTTCCTTCAAAGATACTCACTTTTGAATCAACCACACCTCTTTAGGAAAACATTCCACAGCCTAATGTTCTCCTTGACACTCCTGAGTTCATGAATAAATAAAGTTACCCAAAAATGCTCCTCCTTCAACTTGGAGTAGGAGATTTTAACTGTCTTCATTTGAAGAGTCAACTGTCCCTTCCTTTGCAAACATTTAACTTACTGAACAACACTGAGATCTTGCAATGGTGTGTCTTATTTCTGGAAGAGATGTCAAAAGATTTCCTGATCCAAGACCCTGATTTCAAATAGTTTAAGTGTTATTGGCTTCATTTTACTGGGATAAGTAAGGCTTATGAGATTAAATTTCTCTTATAAAGTCGTCAAGTTAGTCAGAGGCAGGAACGGTGTCAGTCCAGTTTCAAACACAGAGGAATTCACTCAGATTCAGCCTCATCCAAATCCCAAGCCATCCCTAACTGATGTTGACAGCACATTGGGAGCTCTGTCCAGAATCCAAGTACCAGTTTCGTAGCATAGACCCAAGTACCAGCAGATCCATAAACTTCAGATTTCTCCCAATCTTTGTCATAATTGTTAAATCATTACAGGTGGACCCCTGCCTTTATATGTATCCTGTTCCTTCTGTGTGATTGAAGCCTGGCCTGAGTCTCAGTTTGTCTTTGGGGTTGAGGGGCAGTGCTGACACTTGGACATCACTTGTCATCCCAATATCCCAGGGGCTACTGCTTGCCTCTTGGATCCTCAGTTCTGGTTGGGGTGTTGCTCCAAACAAAAGACACATCTAGAACTATGACATTGCTCCCAAGGCTTTGAATGTAACAGGTATCTAGACAGCATTCTTGCAAAAGAGGATGACTTGCATAAAATGATAAGATCTGAAAGACAATATTAGCACTTTAATTCCTGTTTATTTTTATTATATTGATTCTTTTTAAAGTCATATTTTGGATGTGTTGTATAATATACATATGTACTAGTAGAGTGGCTCATATAATTTAATAAATAAATACAGAAATTTATATTAGAAGTGCATGCTGAAAAAACTATGCATGATCAAGTAAATGTGGAGACCAACACTTTACGAACATGTACAGCAGAGTCCCATCCACCTGAGTGGACCCCTTTGGATGTTTCTAGACTGTAAGCTCCATAACAGTATGGTTCATGTTTGTTTGTAGCCAGCATCCTCATACCTAGCACTGAGCTGCTGTAGATCACATTTTTGATAAATCTTTGTTGAATGAATGAATTATGGATCGATAAATGACTTGAAATTGGCTTAAATCAAGAGTTACCATGTATCTTTAAATATTGTGGTCAGTGGAATAGTGTCCCCCCAAATTCATATATACCTGGAACCTAGAATTTGGTAATAAATAGAATTTAGAAACATTATTTGGAAATAGGGTCTTTGCAGACATACTTAAGAACTGAGATGACATCATACTAGATTAAGGTGGGCCCTAAATCCAATGAGAATGCCTTTATAAGAGATAGAAAAGGACACACAGAGACAGAGAAAAATTCCTGTGAAGGCAGAGGTAAGGATTGGTAGTGGGAGATTGGGGTAATGTAGCTCAGCTATAAGCCAGGGAACACCTGGGGTCACCAGAAACTGGAATTGCAGGAAAGGCCCTTCCTAGGGCCTTCTATAGGATCATGGCCCTGCTGGCACATTGATTTTGGACTTCTAACCTCCAGAAGCATGTGAGAGTACATTTCTGCTACACTAACACCAAGTTTGTGGTCATTAGTTTCCACAGCCCTAAGAAACTAATGCAGATACTATATTTCAGCTATCAGGCCTTTGTCCCAGCAAGTTTAGTCCTGTTGGACCTGACTCCCATGCCCTTCTCCACTGGTCTATTGTAATGAATCCAACACACCCTCCAGGGGAAGCCATTCATGATATGAAAGGCAATACTAGACTCTAGTTCCCCTGACTCGCAGGGTAGCTTCTGTCCACTCCACTTTACTATTTATAGCCAGAGAACTTACCTGACAAGAAAATGTTCTCAGAAGGTCTAAGGTACACATTGTGGGTAAGTACCTAAGAATTTACGATGTAACCTGAAACTCTGCTCTTAAAATTGTTCATGAGGATAAGCCTCTGACCTCTGATATATACTGGTCCCAGCCAGTTAACAATCACGAGACATGTTATAGTTTTATTTGGCACTTGATCTTCTGGTCATGGCAAAAAACAGGAAATGAAAAGTTTGTTCGTTTTAACTCACCTTTGTCATCAGTTAATATTACTGAGCACGCATCATGTGCATGTATTTACATAAATAAAATTTACTTAAATTTTAAAGCAATCAAATTGCTTGAAACATTCAAAAGGAGAATTCAATTTCATTCTACTTGTGGAAAATATTTATGATCTACCTTTCATCTCTCTAATTAGCCTGTACAAACAGGACAATTTTGCTTAAAACAATAAATGACCAGAATGTCTTTCATATACTTTAAAGATAACTTATATGAACATATTAGGATGGTGCTTGGCACAGAAGAGGCACTCAGGAAGTGTTAGAGCTGCTTTTTTCTGGATTAAAAAAGAAAATTAACATTCAGAACAGCTCCTTTGAATTTAATCATTCATTAGCTTGTTGGTATTAGTTAATATGAATGTGGCTGAAACTATCATTCCTTGAGGATCTTGAGCTTATTCACAACTGTCCTTGATTTTGAGCATCCAGAAAGAACATTATTGGTGATACGGAAGTGTCAGGATTCTGCGGACATGATGGGGTAACGCTGGATGTGACGATCAAAATGAAAGGGAGTTTCAAGCCAAGAGAAATGGACTCCAATCTTAAAACATAAGATTTTAAAAGAGATGAAGAAGAATAGCAGGTGTCTTCCCAAGGGTACTAATTCTGAAAAGGAATAAATAAGGATAGAAGGGTCTAGAAGTAAAACTCTGATGAAGACAATCACAAGTGATCAGAATTCAGTTAGGCTGAGATCCACAAACCTGTATTGAGCACCTCTTATGAGCAAAACAATGGGTGAAATAGTCCTGAGACATAGTCTAGAAAACACTTAGAATTTCTTTGAGAAAGAAAAGAGGGAGGACTTGTTTATGGTTTCCTTTGTTGTGCAAAAGCTTTTAAGTTTCATTAGGTCCCATTTGTTTATTTTTGTTTTTATTTCCATTTCTCTAGGAGGTGGGTCAAAAAGGATCTTGCTGTGATTTATGTCATAGAGCGTTCTTTCTATGTTTTCCTCTAAGTGTTTGATAGTGTCTGGCCTTACATTTAGGTGTTTAATCCATTTTGAGTTTATTTTTGTGTATGGTGTTAGGGAGTGTTCTAATTTCATACTTTTACATGTACCTGTCCAGTTTTCCCAGCACCACTTATTGAACAGGCTGTCTTTTCTCCACTGTACATTCTTGCCTCCTTTATCAAAGATAAGGTGACCATATGTGCGGGAGTTTATCTCTGGGCTTTCTATCCTGTTCCATTGATCTATATTTCTGTTTTTGTGCCAGTACCATACTGTCTTGATTACTGTAGCTTTGTAGTATAGTCTGAAGTCAGGGAGCCTGATTCCTCCAGCTCCATTTTTCATTTTCAAGATTGCTTTGGCTATTCAGGGTCTTTTAAACAAGACCAAAAGACACCCTCAGAATGGGAGAAAATATTTGCAAATGAAGCAACTGACAAAGGATTAATCTCCAAAATTTACAAGCAGCTCATGCAGCTCAATAACAAAAAATCGAACAACCCAATCCAAAAATGGGCAGAAGACCTAAATAGACGTTTCTCCAAAGAAGATATACAGATTGCCAACAAACACATGAAAGAATGCTCCACATCGTTAATCATTAGAGAAATGCAAATCAAAACTACAAAGAGATATCATCTCACACTGGTTAGAATGTCCATCATCAAAAAATCTAGAAACAATAAATGCTGGAGAGGGTGTGGAGAAAAGGGAACCGTCTTGCACTGTTGGTGGGAATGTAAATTGATAGAGCCACTATGGAGAACAGTATGGAGGTTCCTTAACAAAGTAAAAATAGAACTACCATTTGACCCAGCAATTCCATTACTGGGCATATACCCTGAGAAAACCATAATTCAAAAAGAGTCATGCATCAAAATATTCATTGCAGCTCTATTTACAATAGCCAGGAGATGGAAGCAACATAAGTGTCCATCAACAGATGAATGGATAAAGAAGATGTGGCACATATATACAATGGAATATTACTCAGCCATAAAAAGAAATGAAATTGAGTTATTTGTGGTGAGGTGGATGGACCAAGAGTCTGTCATACAGAGTGAAGTAAGTCAGAAAGAGAAAAACAAATACCGAATGCTAACACATATATATGGAATCTAAGAAAAAAAAAAAAAAGGTCATGAAGTACCTAGGGGTAAGACGGGAATAAAGACACAGACCTACTAGAGCATGGACTTGAGGATACAGGGAGGCGGAAGGGTAAGCTGTGACAAAGTGAGAGAATGGCATGGACATATATACACTACCAAACGTAAAATAGATAGCTAGTGGGAAGCAGCCGCATAGCACAGGGAGATCAGCTCGGTGCTTTGTGAGCACCTAGAGGGGTGGGATAGGGAGGGTGGGAGGGAGCGAGATGGAAGTGGGCAGAGATATGGGAACATATGTATATGTATAACTGATTTACTTTGTTATAAAGCAGAAACTAACACACCATTGTAAAGCAATTATACTCCATTAAAGATGTTAAAAAAAATTTAAAAAGAGGGAGGAATCTGAAGATCTTTTGTGTCTATGCATGGTGCAACTGACTGAACTCAGCTTTAATAAGAAATCCCAGGGAACAAGACTTTGGTGTATTTATAAGTGTGCAGAGTACCTGGCCTGTACTTTTAAATACACATTGAAAGTCTCCAGTAAATGAACATGTTTTTGTGTGTTTTACTTAACCTGTGAATTAATAATATGTGAACAAATGGGCTGTGAAACCAAAGGTGAATATCACACACAGAGAACCTAGAACAAAGAATAAGTCAGAATAGTGGCATGAAGTTGAACATCCAGATATGACTTTAAAAACAAAACAGAAAAACTAAAGATCACAAGAAAAAGATGGCTTAAGTGGTATCTGAAGACAGAGGCATAGGTTTTGGGGGAAGCCCCCATTTTTTTGGAGGGTTCAGGATGACTCAGTAGACCCTATATGACAGCCAATCTGATGGGCTGACTTGGAGGGGAAAGCCCATGGGGTCATGTTCTAGAAATTTGTTTTAAGTATGGCCTAGTTTGACATTTACATCAATTACTTCACTGACAATAGAGAAAAAAAAATTCTATGAAATGTAGTGATGTCAGAAAGATGTGGGGGAAAAGAGAGGATTCAAGCATCAAATGATGGAAACATATTAAAAATTATGCTGATTGGCCAAGTTGGTGTGTTTAAACTGATACAAAGAGTGTAAAGTTTTATGTTGGGTTCAAAAAGTCAGGATAGTGATTCAGGTCCTAGAAATTTATGTTGCCATTTATTTTTTACTTGATCCTAAACCTATATAATTCAGGCTCACACATACATACACACACACCCACACACTCACTATCATCTGAGTTTACATGTAAAAAAATATAATGCCCAAATTAAGTACTCTTTTATTCTATACTGGTTCAGATTTTGTACGGGCTATTGTGCCCTGTAGTAATTTCATTATGAAAGACCCTGAAGCAAGGAATTGGAAAGGTTTCACCCAGAGGAAAAATCAATTTAGGGTGTCAGTAGTGTCCTCAATCAGCTGAAGGTATAACATGGAGGAAGATTTGACTAATTGTGTTATTATAAAATGTAGAAGAAAGGCAATGGGCAAAAGTATAGGACATGCTTCAGTTGTAATATAATGAATCATAGTCTGTCAATAGAGCTGTTCAGCAATGGTCAGCCGGCCTCAGGATGTGAGGACCGCCAGCCTCTAGTAAAGGCTGGATGACTATTGATAATGAAGGGGAGTGGATAATAGATTCTTTAAGTCCTTTTCTGCTCTAGGGTAAATAGCACAGATAATAGAAAAAGTGTAGAGTCAGAAAAGCATGTATCCACATACACACCATCTCTATAATGTCAGACAGCTCTTTAAACCTCTGTGAAAACTGTTTTCAAACCTACTTTACTGTTGTCAGGACAGTTAGATTGAATAACCTGTGTAAGCCACCTGTCACAAAGTGGATGCGAAATAAATCATGGAAAAATATATAATTCTTATGATAGTAGTGATATAGTCTCTACCGAGTAAAACTGGCAAATTTCTTAAATATCTGCCACTAGATAGAAGAAAAGAAACACAGAGAAATCAAGTAATACCCTTAGTGCTTTCTGATCCTATCTCTGTAATGCAAAACTACAGGTCACCCTCTGATGACATTTGACTGCCTCAGCAAGTGAACCTCCATCTGTAGAAAAGATTTACTTGAATTAAAATATTCATACTTCACAGATGAGTCAGCTTGCTGGTAGAAAGAAAAAGAAAACCAATAAGTTAATTAAAATTCAAAAATCTAGTTTCAGACAAGTACTATAAATTTACAGGTGTAAAAAAATACACAATTGAAAGTGGAGATTCTTTTTTCTTAACATTTCATTTTCCTTCAGATATTATCTGAAGAAGGGGCCTTTTACAGAAAGAAAAATTTATCATTTAAAATACTCTTTAGAGGTTAAACCATGAAAGTTGATGCTTGATCAATAACTTTGGAAATTGCTTTACCTTTCAACTTTCTCTTTACAAAAAACTGGAGAATCTTTAGGTAGTTTAGCTTATAGACTAATTTTAAAAAGTCACTGAAATGTCTTTTAAGTATTAGTGAATTAAGATTTGCAATTTAAAGTTTGTATCCTAAAGTGCAAGAGAAATTGTGCTGTGTTCTCATTATGAACTTACCCGATAAATCACAACTAAAATACTCAAGAAAAGCGTTTGTTCTAGAGAGAAACTTGCTTGAACATGGTGCTAGGGAAAAAAAAAGAAAAAAGAAAAAACAAAAGAATGCCCTGGTGTAGACAGAGTAAGGAATATAGCTTTACTTAGAGAACTTCACAAAACAGTCCAAACTTTATGGACAAAAATTATTTTGAAGACACTTTACATAGACTTTTTTTTTTTTTCAATTTTGAGATCAGATGAAAGACATTTGCTATACTAAAAGCAATAGCTTTCACCTGATCTGTGAACTCTGCCAATTCCAAGGATCTGGGTAAAACCAGCGTAATGAGAACTGGTTCCTGGACAACAGGAGAAATGAAGCTTATGCAAAGATGTTAGAAACTTAATCCAAATAATGATCACCAGAGACAGGCGAACAGAAAGAAAATACAGAGGGAAGGTACAGGCGGGAGGGGGCATGGGGGGGAGGGGGGAAGAACAGTGACATTTGGTGATGAACCATATGTGCGTGGTTTGAAAGACATGACTGAATTGTTTTTGGTGCAGTATTATTCTGACATTTAGAATGAGGCAATTTTCCATTTCCATTAATGTACTGCCAAATGGAAGGGGAACTGTCACGAATTAAAGACTAAAGAAAGCTGTTCCTCAAAGTTGTATTAAATCATTGCTGGTGAACTCATTAAGATCAAATTAATGAGGTAAATTGGACTAGGGTTAACCACAAGAAAACCCAAGTAAGATTATACAACTTCACTAATTCTAAACGGCCCGACGTGGCGCACCGTGAGCACATGACGTGTAAGTGAGAGGTCTTCCTTACTCTCTGCAAATCTCTCAGTCTTCTCAGAAAGGACTCAGGATTACTTCAGAGATGAGAACAAATTTGATGTGTTTTCTCAACAGACCTCCTAACAACCAGAAGACATTAGAGGAAATAACCCACCATACTCACCTACCCCAATTTTCAAATAGGAAAACAAGCTAAAAATTGCCAACTTTGTGTGAAGTTAGATAAGGGGCAGAGACAAGTTGTCTGTGATCCAGGCTATGCATTCATCACCTCCCCTTTCTAATCTCTGCACAGAGAAGATCATTATAACTGTACAAATGAGTCTCCTCATTTTACTTGAAGTCAGGTAGACATGATATATTTGCCTTCCCCATATGGGGGTGGAAAAACCTCTCTGTGGTCTTCAGACCCCTCTAATGAATTTCATGTTTCAGAAGGAGGACCTGAAAAATTATCTTTAAGTTTTCCAAATCCTCCAAGGTGATCAGCTCCTTATATTACCTGGTTACAGAGCAGCTCAGGCTTTGTATTTCTACATTATCCTCAGCATTGAAGTTTTAAGGGTTGTAGACAAACTGGAAAAAACCAACCAACCAACAAACAGAAAGGCAGCAGCAGAATACACATCACAACATGCTCCTTAATTTGTCCATTGGCCACACTCTATGTCTTCTTATCTTGAGTCCATAGTCTAGAACTCACCATTAGAGTCCTGGAAACTTTTTATATGATGATGCTCTGTCCTCTCATAACCTGTTCATCAGTGGAATTTTGATAATTCTTCTAGCTGCCATGGAAAATGGAGACTCAAGTCAGAGCTCCATGACGGCCTGGGTCTAGGCCCAAGACCATCTCTTTTTTCCTCCCCGTGGTATTCCCAGTGCCTAGCAGGTTGCTTGGAACACAGGAGGCACATAATAAGTGCTTTCGAAAAATTAAAAAAAAAATTTTTGGCTGCATTGGGTCTCCATTTCTTCTCACGGGCTTTCTCTAGTTGCGGCAAGTGGGGATGACTCTTCATTGTGGTGCATGGGGTTCTTATTGCAGTGGTTTCTCCTGTTTTGGAGCATGGGCTCTAGGCATGTGGGCTTTAGTAGTTGCAGTGCGCAGGCTTCAGTAGTTGTGGCACATGGGCTCAGTAGTTGCGGTGTGTGGGCTCAGTAGTTGTGGCATATGGGCTTAGTTGCTCCGTGACATGTGGGATCTTCCCAGACCAGGGATTGAACCTGTGTCCCCTGCATTGGCAGGCGGATTCTTAACCACTGCACCATGAGGGAAGTCCCATAAGTGCTTTTTTTTTAAATGGAGGAACTAATAACAATATTATGCACTTATATTGCAGAATTCTTCCCACATATCAACAGTCATTTAAAACTCCTAGAAATACTGGCTCTAACTTGAGGTCAAGACATAACAGAAAGATATGGTACATATATACAGTGGAATATTACTCAGCCATAAAAAGAATGAAGTTGGGTCATTTGTAGAGACGTGGATGGATCTAGAGACTGTCATACAGAGTGAAGTAAGTCAGAAAGAGAAAAACAAATATCGTATATTAACGCATATATGTGGAACCTAGAAAAATGGTACAGACGAACCGGTTTGCAGGGCAGAAATTAAGACACAGATGTAGAGAACAAACGTATGGACAGCAAGGGGGGAAAGTGGTGGTGGTAGGGTGATGGTGTGATGAATTGGGAGATTGGAATTGACAGACATACACTATTATGTATTAAATGGATAACTAATAAGAAACTGCTGTATAAAAAATAAAATTCAAAATAATAAAATTTTAAAAATAAAATAAAATAATTCTTATTTGGAAAAAAAAAAAGACAGAACCATGTCCTAGATGAAAGTTAATCTATTGACTTTTCTCTATTTTTTTTTTCACAGCCATTAGAATAAAGCTCAGCTTCCTAAAAGTACTTCCTTCAGAGTATGTTGCTATATGGTTTTCAAAATTTCAATTCATTGAATTCATATGTAAAAACCCTTTTGAAAAGTAAAATTTCAGTTGGATTCAATTTAAATGACTCTTTATTATTCATATTTATACAGCATTTTTAATCTCATGATCTCAATGTCCATTTACATGTTATTTTTTTCTAACATAGGGCAGGATGGAATTATTGTTCCCATTTTATAGACAAATAAATACTTGTAAATATTCAGTAAATCACTCAGTCATGGGAAATTTGAGACTCAGGATCAAATCCATTATTCTTTTTCCAACAAATCACAACATATCCATCCTTTTGTTCTTAAAAATTTAATTTTCTATTATAACTTAGTCTCCTTCATAAAGCATTTAACTTCTGCTTACTAAACTTTAAATGAAAATGTTCATATGAATTGTTCCACCTACTCCCCACCAAATAATTTTCAAGATCATTGGATATGGCCAGTTGCTGTTAAACCAGTGCTAAAATAAGTTCTGCTGAAGTCAACAGGAACCCAAGACAGGCATTTGATGAAAACTTTGAAGCCTCTATAGGTCTCTGGCTCAAAAATTTGTAGCCCCTTTAGAACAATTAAAACGACTATTGAATGCTGGCAAGGGCATGCCACCTAGCCATTTCCATTTGAAAGACTGCAACATGGAAAATTATTTTGTCTAGACATGTTACCCCAAATTGTTTATAAACACTAAATTCAATGTATTATACATGAAATGTATGAAATCAAGATGAACCAACTTAGCCTTCTAAATCAGACAATTCTATTTGCTTTTGCAGTCTTTCATGGCTGCAGCTTACTGACCTGATAATATACCCACAGAAGAAGTGACCTTAACAAAGCAGAAGGTTCCAGAGAAGAAACTTAAAAATTCCCTTGTTTTGCTTGTTTATTGTTATTTTTCAAAGTATTTTTTTAATCATTTGTTTTATAGATGAACCAAAAATGTTTGCTGAAACAAAACCATTTAAATTAAAGAACATAAGTCAACTTGTTTGAAAATGTTTTGGCCTATGGGGGCATTTTTCCAGCTTCATTCCTTGTCTGCAAAAGGTCATGCCTCCTATTGAATGTTGTTTCCTGAAATCAGGATGCTTCATTTGTAATCTAAGTAAAGTCACCAAGGACCATAAATAGTTTCCTGATCTCATTGGGGCTGAGCTCCATGCTCTGTTAGCTGGCTAAGTAGAGCATAGTGAAGGCCCATCTAACCCCAGATACGTATTTCCAAAGATTGCTGCCTGCATTCATGCTTACAAGACTTAACCAAGATACGGAAGGAGTATCCTGTTTTCTGTCCTCTGACTTTACAAATGGCATCGTCAACAGTACAATACTATGCTTAGAACCTTTTCTAATGACCCCCTTTATGTTTTCCTCCCTGATTTACATTGACATTTTCTTACTTTACCATAATGACACTCACAATTTTAACAAAAATAAAGATATTAGATTGTTTTTATTTAAAAGTATATTTTGCTGGCAATCTGTATATCTTCTTTGGAGAAATGTCTGTTTAGGTCTTCTGCCCATTTTTGGATTGGATTGTTTGTTTTTTTGTTATTGAGCTGCATGAGCTGCTTGTAAATTTTGGAGATTAATCCTTTGTCAGTTGATTCATTTGCAAATATTTTCTCCCATTCTGAGAGAGGGTGTGGAGAAAAGGGAACACCCTTACACTGCTGGTGGGAATGTGAATTGGTACAGCCATTATGGAGAACACTATGGAGGTTCCTTAAAAAACTACAAATAGAACTACTATACGACCCAGCAATCTCACCGCTGGGCATATACCCTGAGAAAACCATAATTCAAAAAGAGTCATGTGTACCAAAATGTTCATTGCAGCTCTATTTACAATAGCCAGGAGATGGAAGCAACCTAAATGTCCACCATCGGATGAATGGGTAAAGAAGATGTGGCACATATATACAATGGAATATTACTCAGCCATAAAAATAAATGAAATTGAGTTATTTGTAGTGAGGCGGATGGACCTAGAGTCTGTCATACAGAGTGAAGTAAGCCAGAAAGAGAAAAACAAATACCATATGCTAACACATATATATGGAATCTAAGAAAAAAAAAATATCATGAAGAACCTAGGGGTAAGACGGGAATAAAGACACAGACCTACTAGAGAATGGACTTGAGGACACAGGGAGGGGGAAAGGTAAGCTGGAACAAAGTGAGAGAGTGGCATGGACATATATACACTACCAAACGTAAGGTAGATAGCTAGTGGGAAGCAGCCGCATAGCACAGGGAGATCAGCTCAGTGCTTTGTGACCGCCTAGAGGGGTGGGATAGGGAGGGTGGGAGGGAGGGAGACACAAGAGGAAAGAGATATGGGAACATATGTATATGTATAACTGATTTACTTTGTTATAAAGCAGAAACTAACACACCATTGTAAAGCAATTATATTCCAGTAAAGATGTTAAAAAAAAAAAAAAAAAAAGGAAATGGCCCTCCCCCAAATCTGCCCTCCAAGGCCACACCTGGGAGGATTGGCTGTGTCCATTCATGCTGCCCAGGCAAAATTTATTAAAAAAAAAATGTATATTTTGCCTCTAAATAGTATGAGATGGGCAGCTTCATTTGCACATGATTGTTTCTTTATTTGCCCTGTGAAGGGAGAAAGACCTTCCTTCTAATGCTGGACTTGAGTTTTATAAATTTAAGAGTCAAAAATTATTGCTTTAATCTTTATGGTAGCTTAACAATGACACTTTTCCCAATGGAGTATGTTAGTAAAAAATATCCAAGGAGAAACATATGTCAACTCAATTTGCCCCGACCACTTTGGTCTCTCCTAACCCCTTCAGGCAATTGCCAAAGCTTGCTTTCCAACATAATATTCTACAGGTCTTTCTACTCTGACATAATAAATCTCACCTTCTACCTCTTCAAAAGACTCGACTCTTGAGTCTTCTCAAGAGTTATAAGAATCCCCAGAGACCTTTTTATTCTTTTTGTTCTATAGTTTTCTTTGGCAAGTCATAGCTATTTCCATCCTATCTGATTATCATGTTTGATAGGATCTAAATTTGAACTTTTTTACCAAAAAATATATTTTCTCTAATTTCATGCTTGGGGAATTTTGTTTAATTTTCTACATAAGTTGCCATAACCTGAAGGTAACTTCAGCACACAGTTTCCCTGCTGGCACCTCTCCAAGTACAAACATTCCCATTGAATGTTCCTTATGATGGGATGGCATCTTGACACCTCACCACCTGAGACTGATGAATCTCTTTCCAGACATTTTATTCATGTCTCTTGAGAACTACCACGAAATTCTTTCCCTCAGACTTGGCTTGTTTTACATCATCAAGACAACTCCACACCCAATTCTCTAGCTGCAACCTCTAAGTCTTCTGATCAGCACATACTGTCTCTGCTAAAAGAAATCTTTCAGATTTAACATTTATTTCCTTCCCCAAATCCTTGCATTATCTTTCCAAAGCTTTCCCCAAGAAGCAAGACCAGTACAAGTGAGACTACGTTCTGCTTTGTATCTGCAACCTACTGTCATGTACTATCTTCCCAAGTGCCATTCGTGTACTTATATGTTTCTGTATCTGTCATATTTGCCCCAGAGCCACAGAGATATGAAAGTAACATCCTTAAAGACAGGAAAACTGAACTCACTAATTGTTTACTATTGCTAAGCATAGTGATATTGAACTAGGGCATCTCCTTCTTTTAGCTCTTCTGAAATTCAAGGCTTTGTCCTTTAACCAACATTCTCCTTCCATCTCTCATTCTAGACCCTTTTAGGTGAGTAACACATTCAGTTAAGAACCCAAGCCAACTCCTTCAACACACATTAGTGATGGACACGGGAAGCTCACCCTGCATCCAGAAGCTGTCTTAAAAGAAGGAGGTGCAGGATGGTGAGCGCTTGTTGGTGTCAGAGAAATTTCAGTTTGCATCCGTTTTGCTACTTACTAACTATATGATATTGTGCAAGTGACTTAAACTTTCTGAGCTTCAATTTCTCCATCTATAAAGTGAAGATAATAATAAAGCTACCCTATTGCCACTTACAACAAGATGGATAAACCTCAAGGGCACTATGCTAAGTGAAATAAGTCAGACAGAGAAAGACAAACAATATTGTATGATCTCTCTTAGAAATGGAATCTTAAGAAAACAAGCTCATAGATAGAGAGAACAGATTGGGGAAAAAAAAACTTTTTAAATAAATAAATAAATAAAAGTATCTTATATGCTGACATTTTGCATATGAAGCACATTTAGTACAATACCTTCCATAAAGTAAGTATAAAAACTACCAATAGAATTTCACATACTACATTTGACCACATACTGTAGATCTAAAATCAGATTATATTTTAGAGTAAAATAAAATATTATGACCAAGAATATTCCCAAAGGAATATTTTAAATATATCTATGTTAATAATCAGAATATCATGGACAATTTCATAGGTGAAAGAGGCTCAAAGCGACTAATTAGCTGTTTGAGGCTTCACAGTTGGTTTGTTGCAGTCATGGACAAGAACTCAAAAGTGCCTGACTCCTAGTTCAGTGCTCTTTTCTTATACAGAACTGGAGGTGATCAAATCTTCTCTGAAAATTAGTAATCGTTTTCATTTCAGGAAAAGAAATGCAAATTTTGGAAATAAAAGTAATTCTGTATGCTTAACTTGGAAAGCCAACTGAGCTGCTTAAGAAGAAAAAGAGTTTGAAGGGAATATGCCCATCAGCTGCCAAGGCACCTTCAGCTACAACCAAAGTCAATGGTCTGGAAAAGTCTCACTGTACCCCCTCCACTCACTCTGTCTCGTAATAACCGTTTCTTCTCATTGAACTTTTCCTTTATTGTTATTACTGAGCACTGCAATTAAACATGCTTCCTGAATCTGCTTGGTGGCTGCCACTGTGTCCTAAGGAACCATTCATAGCCCTGGGTATAATCCCCTATTATAAAGAAAACTATGCCAAAAATCAGATACAAATACTGAAAAGTCTTTACATTTTGTTTTAATAGAATAAGTATTAATCGACATATTGGGGGTGGGGATGGGTCCAATTCTTTAAGACACCAGGACCTCTGTTAGGTTAAAATAAGCATGCAGTTTTGAGTTCTACTTGAGTTATATTCAGCTTATGTGTTAACTTCAACATAGCTTGGGAAGCATTCACTGTACTGAATATTCATATGGTGTGCATGATACAGACACTGAACCCAATTTAGTAAATGAATACTTGTAATTTCACCAAATCCCCACTAAGAGATTATTATGCAGATTTATGAAGGAATATCACTGAAGCAATTCTTGGCTATGTCTTCAGTCACCAAGGACTCAAAGTATATAAGCCTCAAAAATTTTCCAATGTATTTACTGCTACCGGTTTCATCTTCTGAACTTTTCTGACATTGCCTCTTATTCTCCGTTTCATCTCTAATCTTCCTTTTGTTATTCTTGCCCTTGAGCAAACAGCCAGCATCATAACACCTACCAGCACTGCCAAGTTCCTCCTGACAATATCCTGGCTGCCATAATGTCAGCAATCTGTTCCAATCCTGTCATTGCAAACTCTCATTAAAGGCGAGAGGATGCCCGAACACAAGTATATAGGTACACAGTAAGAGCAGGCTCACATTTCCAGGAGTGGCTATGCCCTGTGCTGGCTTCCCCTGGTGCCTTCCAAGAAGTCACATATTGGCAAAGAGTTGGCCTCAGAGAGCAGAAGTTGTACAAATTGCAGAGTAGAGACTTAATATACCCACTCCCTTGAGAGATGTTTAACAGGTTATAGAGACCAGGTTCAGAATCAGCCATTTTCCCAAAGGCAGGTGCAAAGGGAGATACAGCACAGGCTGGTTGAATAAAACCTGAAGTGCACACCAGGAGACCTGGATTCTGAGTCAAGCACCACAATTATCTCCTGGTCAGCATGGAAAAGTCACTTAAACTCTCTGCACCTCACATTCCCAGGCCACTGGGCTATCAGATCTTCAATTTGATGTTGATTTTCTACAATTTACAAGTGGAAAAAAAAAACCCTCACAATTTTATAAGTGACAAACCCCAACTCATACCACAAATTAGCAGAAATATGTGCTTCCAGGAACACCAGCTCATGAAATACCAGACACTTAAGTCCATGCAATAGTTCAGTTCAGATCTAAAAATTTATCACCGCATCTCTGTGAATGTGTATGGGAAGTTTACAGAAAGCTCCAGTTAATTGGGGGCAAATCTCTTCATTACAACTTGCAGAATTATCTTACTAATATCCACCTCTCTAGCCTTACTTCTTTCTGCAGCCCACTGGAATTATCTCTATTTTTGGGGGGGTTAAAACAAAAAAGATATTTCTGTAGCAATATATACCAGCTCCCAGCTCCTAGCTCCCAGACATAGGGTTATGGTTAACAGCTTGGGCCTTGGACTGAAGCAGCTTATAGTTCTAATCTCAGCTTCTTTACTTTCTTAACTTCTTCAAGTATAAGTACCTACCTCTTTGGGTAGATGTGAAAATTAAGAAGATATTGCAGGCAAATCCTCAGCACTAGGCCTGGCACTTAGTAATGCTTAATAAACTTCAGTTATTATTATTATTATTATTATTATTATTATTATTATTATTATTATTTTTATTACAGCAAAGAAACTCCATGGCAGTTTTTGGGAAAACTGGATCAAGGTGTGAGATACTGTTGGTTTAAAAATAACCCTTGGGGAAAAAGTTGAAGAGAGATTAGACAGAACTAAGTTTTTTCCTTAGTTTTATATATATAGCTATGTAAGCTTGAATGAGTTATTTAACTTCTCAAAGCTTCTGTTTCTTCATTTGCAAAACAAAGATAATAACACTAATGTTTATGTGAAGATGAACTAAAGTAGTACATGTGAAAGAAGGCATGCAGGGAGACTTTTGGGTCAACTGAAGTTGACAATGGGCCCCCAGTCCAAGGATCAAAACTTAGAACCACATATTTGCAGGAGTGCAGTCAGCAATCAGGTCCACAAAGTCCTCCAGGGCCTCCCAAAAACTGTCTGACCACAATCAACTATAATAATTAGACCTCTGTTAACATGTGGTTCATAAATCAGCAGCAGCAACCTCACCTGGAAACCTGTTAGAAATGCAGAATCTCAGGCTCTACCGCAGAACAGTGGAGTTAAAATCTTCATTTTAATAAGTTCCCTGAGTGACTCATCTCACATGTGTATTAAGGTTTGAGAAACACTTGCCCAGACCATCTATAAACTGTAGTCTATACAAGCAAAAGAGAGGTAAGGAAAAAGAGAAGAAAATCTTCGGAGTAATGAGTTGTCATCTTACTGGGAGGAAAGGAGATGGCATGACTATAGTTGTTTTTCCTCCCACCGAGGGGCTTTAACTAAGTTGGGGAGGGGTTAGGTAGGTGGGACACTGCTATGAACTGAAAGTTTGTGTTCCCCAAAAGTTCATATGTTGAAACCTAATCCTGAATGCAATGTTATTTGGAGGTGGAGCCCTTGGGAGGTGATTAAGGCATGCAGGCAGAGCCCTCATGAATGGGATTACTGCCCTTATAAAAAAGACCCAGAGATCTACTTCACTCCTTCCAGCATGTGAGGACACAGTGAAAAAACGTGATCTGTAAGACAGAAAGTAGGTCCTCACCAGACACTGAATTTGCAGGGGCCTTAATCTTGGTCTTCTCAGCCTCCAGAACTGTGAGAAATAAAATTCTGTTGTTTGTAAGTTACCCAGTCTGTGGTATTTTGTTACAGCAGCTCAAACAGACTAAAACAGTATCAAATGAATCACTTGAAAGGACTAGGGATTTCTATAAGAAGGGGAAGTTGGCATTTTGAAAGCTAATTTTTGATCAATTTGTGACTACCTGACCCAAGAAAGAAGAAATTGTAAGTAGCAGAATAGAAGGAGAAAGAGGCAGCCAACAAGGCAACCTGCATACCCTACATTCTGAGGGGCCCATATGCCTGAGTGCCCCACTCCAGAGTGCTGCCTGGGAGCAAAGACTTTAGGAGGTAGGAACTGAGGGCTTGGAAGCTGCTTGACCAGATTCAATCTCTTGCTCTTCCATAGCAGGGAACGCCATCCTGGAGTGGTCCCTATAGGGCCCTCTGAAAAACTCTCTGGACTCAAGTTTGAGTTTTAAACTGGGCAGATGTTTAATAACTAAAAATGATGAGTGCAAGGCCATATCATTACTGCTTCTCAATACCTTTATGTATAAAGATGTTTTATGTTTGTAAAACTTTATCTGATTTGCCTTAGATTTTCTAGTTCTAGAAACACCAGACTTGGATGATTTGACCCCCATTTCCTGTTTCATCAATAAAACCTCCTCACCTCTCTTCTCCTTCTTTTTTGCAGAGAGAAAGACAAGCTGTGAGTGTAGAGTGTTCCAGGCTAAGAGGGACTTGGAAGGAGCTGGGAGCATTTTCTACCGGGACTTTGCCTCTGAACGTGAGGAAGCCAAGGTGACTTCCCCTGAGTTTTCTTACTTTGTTATGTTTGCTCATTTCCAAGATCTCTAGCTTGCTCTCCCTATACTGCAAGAGGATGCTGTTAGAGCTGAGACCATGTTTTGGTTTTTATTGTGTGCTTCACCACACCTGGCCCAGTGTCTTAGGCATACTAGAGGCTAAGTCAGTGTGAATTGAATTGAATTCTGAAGTATGTGAAAACATTAAAACTTTGAAAGTTCATATGACGCTGCACTAAAACAGATAAAGACCAGTATACACGTATGGAAGGTCAAGAATAAAAAGAGAAAGAGGTTATTACAGAGTAAGGGTGCAAATAACATTTTTATTCATGTAAAAATGTTTTTAGTTTCTTCTTTTTATAACCAAAATTTGGTTCTATGTCTGTGACCTTTAGAAGTTGAATCCTTCAACATCGAGTTACATCATTGCTCGCTGTCTTATGTGCAGACAAACACATCTAGTATGAAGAACTCAGGAACATAAAAAAAGGGAATCTGTATTTTCACAAGGCCTCCATCACTCACTTTCTGTTTCCTTCCAAATCATAGATCCTAAATTTTGAATTAACAGTAGAAAGGAAGGAGTAAAATTTGGCTCTACAGCAATAGTTCTAATAACCTTTAGATAACAGCCCATTAATCAACCTATGTCATGTTGACCGGCCTTCTGATACATCATCTCCAAGAGTAAGTATGCAGGAGGGTGGGCATGAGTCAGAGACAACCCACACAATCACTCTGCATGACACCACTTGTAAGCATTTCCAAGTCTGTGGGGGCATAGGAAATACACATTCCATTTTCAACTACTGTACTTTTTCTACAGTTCCTACCCTTTTCTCTCTACAGCAAACTGTAACTTCCACAACCTCACTCTCTCTTGTCACTGTCCCTAACTGGCATTCCATGATAAAACAGTAAGATCAGAATGGATGTATTTGCATTCTATTTTCTCCTACCCTCCAGACTGGAGCTTCTCTTTCTGCAGTAATTTCAGAACATACTCTTGATAATTCCTCTTCTTCCTTTGTATTTACTCTGCTGTGTGTGACGGGGTGTGTATGATGAGTTGGTAGAGGAAGGGGACATGGAAAGCTCCCAGGAAGCTGCTCTCAATTCCTCTGCCAGCCACCTTCTCTGGCAGCATTAAAAAGACCAGCATTAAAAAGAAGCAGAAAGTGCTTCATTTTCAAATGAATGCAACCTACTTGTTCCACACTGCACTTTCTGGCCAGCCCGCCCCGCCCCGGCCCTGCTAATGACTCTAGACTTTCAGAGCTCATTTCCAAGAGATGTCACAAGGCTTACACACTTCGCTAAATACCACATGGATTCATGCCCTTAGTGTCACTTCAGTAACCAAATGAGAAACAATCACTGGAAACAGAAGAGTGTTTTAAGAGTGGTACAAAAGGGACTTAGGGAAGTCCATAAGGAAAGGAGTATAGTTTACACATCTAGGGATATTGGACACACAAAAAAATTCTGGGAAATACGCAAGAAACTAATGAAAAGAAGACAAAGGAGCAAACACGTAACATTTCAAAAAAGGAGAGAGTGGTGAGAAAATTTTAAAAGTGGTGAGAAAATTTTAAAATTTGAGTGACAAAGCAGGATATATTAGTTTAAAAATTAGCATTTATATATAGAGTTCTTGGTCTAAAGAAAATTGACACTAAGTGATGGAAAACAGTAAAATAGGGAAAAAAGAGAAAAGAAACAAACTTTCAATCTGGGATATTTATTTATTTACACTTTTATTATTGACATTTTTCTTCACTTCTAGAATGCAACCAGAATGAATCATCAGACAAACCCAAACTGAGAGACAGTCTACAGAATAACTGACTTGTCCTCGTCAAAAATATGAAGGCTAAAAGAAAGACTGAGAAATGTCCAGATCAAAGACAACTAAAAAGACATGGCTCTTGAAGGCAAAGCATGATTTAGTAGTTTCTTATGTTACAAATGACAATATTGGGACAACTAGCAACAGCTAATAAGGTCTATAGGTAATATTATTGTGTCCAGGTTAAATTCCTAAGTTTGATATTTACATTATTGTTATGTAAGAAAATGTCCTGATTTTTAGGAAGCACACAGTAAAGTATCCAGAGATAAAAGGTACTATATCAGCAACTCTCATAAAGTTCAGAAAAATTATGCATTGTAATAGATAGATATAGATATAGATAGATACATCCATCTGTATGTGTATAGAAAAAAAGAAAGAGAAGGAAAATAAAATGTTAACAACTGGGTGAAATATATATTGGAATTCTGTATATTGTTTGGGTAACTTCTCTGTAGGTCTGAAGTTATATAAAAAGTTGAAAGTAAAAATAGAAGAGAATTGAACATCTTACAACCCCCTTTTCGGTTTTCTAGCAGCTTCTGTTGGAAGCTTCAGGAAAGACACAGAAACTCAAAGTTCCTGTCTTACCTCCTACCCAGGACCTAAACTGTCCAACTGCAGCAAGGGTTGAAAGTTGATTGGCAACACGTGCCAGAGATAATGCAAAAATACCCTTTCCTCCAGTCGCCTCTCTGTTACAGAAGGCTGTGGGGGGAGGCAGGGAGGGAGGGCCAGAAAGGATGTCTCAGAAGTAATAATTATAATAATATGTTGTTAAGTATGTAACATATATAAGTGTAATAAAAACAAAAGAGAGGGGAAGGCATACAGCTCTATAAAAGTACAGTTTCTGTTTCTCACTGTAATGAAATGGCTGCCACCATGCCTACATGTAAGGCAATTGTGTCCTCAAATTGTAAGTATTCTTGAACTCTTGGTGCCTCTCCAACGCAACGCACATGGCTAAATTTCCACAAGTAAGTTCACTAATATACCACAAAGATCTCCCTAAACTTTTATTAAATGTAATGCAAAGTTAAAAAAAAAAAAAAGAAAGAAAGGATGTCTCTTGTTCAGATAGGACTCATCCTGGCTGCTGCTACAGCTTTTCCCGAGCTAATCTCTCTCTCTGCAAAGAGGGAAAATTAGCCTCATTTTGTACTAGGCTATTTCCATTTTAAAAGTTCCCCAGTTAAAAATCTACAGGTTTCACAGTGGTGTACTCACTTTGCACGTTCTCTCCAAAAGTGAAAGCAGCTGTGGAAAAGGAATAGGAATGCCAAGCTTTGTTTCAGAAATACTGTGTGCCTTTTTGTCCCAGCTCTCTATTAATGAGCTGTCTTGCTTTGAGTAAATCACTTAACCTTTTTAAACTCATTTTCCATATCTGTAAAATAGAGGCATCCATGCTTGTTGTTGCCAAGATAAAATCTACAAGTGAAAGTGAAGCACTTTCATGTAATGTTTAGTAAACATTAGTTTACTTATTAGTGAAGGCACACTAAACTGTAATGTACTCTATGTTATCATTTATTTATGTGTGTACCAAAGAAAGAAAACTCATCTTCTGACTCGTCTTCTCTTGCTGTCACTTCTTCTGTATAGTTAAGGGGGATGGTACTGCAAACCAGGTGTCCTAAAATACTGGCTCTGAATAATTACCTTGGAGCTTCAGTCAGTCTTTTTATGTCAAGAACAAAAGAAGCAAATCATGATTTATGTAAGTTACAAGCAATGTACTCCCTGGGGACTAGTTTCCTCTCCTCTCTTCCCCTAAGAGTGGAACATGTCCTGGCACACAGCTATTGCTCATAAATGTTATCCCTGGAGCTAACAATTGTCTGAGTTGGTCATCAGGTGGGCACTGGTGTGTTATGGCTCACCAGCTCACCTTGTGAGGGGCCACAAAATGGCCTCTGCTGTCCGAGACAACAAAGGTTAGTCCAAGTTCAAGTCCACCAAAGACTAAAGCCAACCAGGAAAGATATCTTCAACCCGGAGGCCCAGTGGGCAATGGTGAGCCATTATGATTGACACTGATATCATTCTCTGGCCCTCCCTCTTTCAACTTCTGTACCCACTGGGCCCTTGGGAAAAATGATTTTCCCCAAAATGATTTTCTTGCCTCTGCCTAAGAGTTTTCACAAAAAAGCTGCAGTTTCCAGGCAAATAAATAAATAATGTCAAGACGGAAAACTGAGTGAGCTGGAATTGGCAGAGTCCTATGACCTCAAAGAGCCCCAGTTCTGCTTGGTAGATTGTAGTGCCCCATGCTTTTTCTGAGTGCATTTGCATTATCATAATGGTTGTTTGGTGAGAGTGGGGTGGGGCCGAACCTTCTGGGCAGCTCAGTCTCTGGACCCCTGCCAGCCAGCTGGTCAGCCAGCAGTATCCAGGTCCTAGGACAGGAAGCTGCGCTGGGGATTTCAGTCCTATGCAAAGTCACCTAAGGTGAAGTCAGATGATTCAGCTCTTTTCTTGGCTGCATTTCTCAAAGCCTTTTCCATAGACACATGCCTCTGACAACATTCTTCCTACTAATGGTTTATGCTGGCATAACTGCAAGCCCACCCCTTCGGGCCCGATGGTATGGGCATACACATTTTCTCATCTTGTTCAAGCTCCCTGGCTCCTGGGTTTCCTCCACAGCAAATCGTCCCAGCAGACTGTTTAAATGAACTGTCATCCCTGTCACACTGCTCAGACAGGGAACCTCTACTAGTTGGACTGGAGACACACGGGTGTTCCAAGGTTTGGCATAAAACCTTGTAAAATGAGGCCAAGTTTGTATCTCTTTGACTTTATATATTCTATTTGGATATCCTCCTCTCTCCCCAACTGACCCCCCAAATGGAATACTGCTGAAGAGACCATCTGCCACAAAGGCCCATACCCAGTGATCAAAATATTTTAGCTTCTTTCCCAGCTTGGTGTCAGTGACAAAATATGTGAAGCTTGCAAACTGGCCTTTCAGTATTTAAGCCTCTTTAAAAGCCAGGTGACATTGCCATCTTATTTGGCTCTCCCAGCCATACCCAGAAGACATCATGTTTTATGGTAAATTTCTCCTCATCAGACAAAAACCAAGTCCAAATAGGAAAGGATTTGAGAAGAGGCACAGCTGTGGTCTTATGCATTGCCATATTATCTCAAAAAGATGAAAACTGAACAAATGACAAATAATAGCCCTGGCAAGCCCACAGAGCCTGGGAGGAATTTGGATGTTGGGGAGAACCACCAGCTTTAGAAAGCCAACACCTGTTCTCAGATGGCCAGCGAGTCACACACATACCCACATAATGTTATGCTTGGGGACCCAACAACAAACAAGTTGCTCTCGTGCCCAACAAACCCAGAAACACATCGGAGCCTTTCTGCTTCTCTCAGTGGTTGGTGAATGCCAAACTATGGAGTCAAGATCATCTCTAACTGGGCTCCACTTTAACGTTGCTCTCTTTTGTTTAAAATATCTGGTTCTGGAACAAGAACTGTCAGTTTGAACTTTGATACCAGGAACTGGTCATTTAGGGTCATGACACAGCTCTGACAGGCCCTAATTACAGTCCAGTGCATTTCACTCAGTAACATTTGAGGCTTCTCTAGCGTCTTCTCATTTAATCACAGGACAGGCCCTCAGAGATTGGCCTCAAAGAGCATAATTTTTGACAGTGAAAGAATCTACACAGCAACAATTCAAACTATATTTACTACAAACTATCTGCACCAAACCCCAAAAGGTATGATGTTCAGCATTCTCTGTCGGTTCTACAGAGAGGCTTCCAATGTGTAAACCATCATTTATGCTGTCTCTGATTCTCTTCCAATGACCTTTTTTAGAGTAGTGGCCTTATAACTCTCTTACTACAGCAATCTCCATCAGCATTTGAGGACAGGCCTCATAAAGTCAGCCTTTCACATTAATCAATCACCTTATTATGAGAGTAAATCAAAGGAGTTAAGCCCAGGTTTCCTGGGAGTTGAAGGTCAAATGTGGAAGGGAGGGTAACTTTATCCTAACAGAAGTTCTATAAAATAATTCTTCCAGACCTTTTCCCCCCGTGTCCACTAGCTTTAACAATATAATGTATATGTGCTATAACCATGTGTCTCAGATATTCTGGGTCACTTTTCATCCAGCATGAAGAGGAATTGAGGTGCCACATACGTCAGGCCATACATCCTAATGCTTAGACCAGAAAACATGATTATCATACGGGTTGTGTGTGTATGTGCCAACATACACTTTTCAGAAAAGTAAAAGCTTTCCACAGTTAGAACAATCCCTTGGAATTCAGTTTTGACAGTCAGCTCCTACATTTCCCAAACAACCTCCAAAAGTCCATGATGTATAACAAATTATCATTTTGCTGAGGTTGAAATTTGAATCTTACGATGAAAAGAAGTTACTCGGGGACAAGTCACTTAGCTACTGAGCGAGCCTAGTGTTTGCTCCACATCTCAGCTCCAAGAGGTTTTATACTGGAAGGCAGCTGAGAGCAGTGGTTAAGAGCATAGATTCTGGAGGCAGACTGTATTGAAATCCAGTGCTGGCACAAAGTAACTTCATGACCTTGGGTAAGTCATTGAAGCCCCTGTGTCTCAGTTTCATCATCTTTGAAATGGGGAAGAATAGCTACCTAGTAGAGTTCTTTTGAGGACTAAATTAGTTGATGTATAGATCTGAGCTGGGGTCCTCTGGAAAGAAGATCCAGAGGCAAACATTATGGTGAGGATAGTTCATGTGGGTGGCCACAGCGAGGGTAAAAGGAAAATGAAACAAGAGAAGATTAGACGCAATGCAGCATGAACTCCTACCATATTTGATCCTCTACAAACAGCTAAGGAGACACAGCACATGGCTCAGCAGGTGTTCACTGAACACAGGGGACTTTAAAGGGATTTCTGTGGAAGGGCTGTAAAAAAAAGAGCTGGGCTATGTGGACCTCACAGCAGTTCACAAATGAGATCATGGAGGGGGTTCACCTTTCTGGCTCCTTTCTGCCACCTGAATGACACTGGTTCATTCTGCAGAGAGCCAACTCTATTATTCTACTAATAGCTTGTCTGGTCCCTTGGCAGACACCCTGGAAGCCACACCCTATGTCTCAGTCAGGTCTCAGAATGGAGAGATGCCTGGCGCAAGCTTCATGTTGAAAGAGAAAGATGTGGTTGAGGGATGTGAGAAGGCACATATGATTTGTACCCCAAGAAGAGTGGGCATAGTACTTAGAACAGAGTCTGGCAAATGAACAGCTCTGTGAAGTGCTGCCTATTCTTGTTCACTGCTGCTTGTTCCTGGGAGTAAACCATTGAGAGATTAGAGCTGTGTTTCATTGAGAAAACAAGCTCAAAAAAGACAGTCAACTGAGTGTGTTGGTAATAAAAGAAAATAAAAATTAAGATCTAGGAAAATGACTCATTCTTGGTGAGTAAAAAAGAAATTCTGGATAAACTAAAGAGGACATAGAAATCAGTAGCTGCCCAGCTCTATGATAGGAGCAAGTCAATTACATGCTTTACATGGAAATAAAAAGAAGCTACTCATGAAATTCTATTAGTAGCTTCTCCTCCACACAGTGATGTGCTGTAGTGGTATTTGGAGAAGTCTGCCTCTCAGAGGAAGGTTAGGAGGAAGAAAAGTGGCAAGATGGCCAAAAGGAATAGAAAGTAGGCTGTAAATAAGGAAGAAACCTATATTCTTTCAAACAATTCCATGAGAAAAGATTTGAAGATTAAAAAGTTGAAAGAAAAACCCTCCTCAATTTTTAAGTTTTATTATATAATTACTAGAAAATATTTTGAGCTGAATGTGGAGAATTCTTGTTTGGGGGAATGAAGGAGGAAGTAGATGAAATATTCACCCATTGATCAATGTAAAGCTCTTAGAACAATTCCTGGCACATACTGATGTCATGGAAATATTTGCTACTGGTATTATTCTTAGTTTACTCTTCCTTTAGTTGATAAAAATTCTCTTCCTAAACCAAAAACAATGAAGCACATATATTTAGATTCACAGGATCTTAAGAAAATAAGCACGTTCTGTATAGTGATCAGTTAACTAACACTTATATGTAGGGGAATTTGGCAATATCTATCAAAATAAGTGCACTTTATGCCATCACTTAGCAATTCTACTTTTAGGAATTTATCCAAGTGAAATGTGTTTTCACATATGAACGAAGCAACCAATGTAGAGAGTTATTTATTTCAACCTTTTTGTAATAACATGTTGAAAAGAATATCTAAGTGCTCATTAGTAGGAGACTGGTTAAACAAATTATAATATATCCACAAAATGGAATACTCTGCAGCCATGAAAAGAATAAGGAACTACTTTACAGACTTATAAGGAAAGAGTTCCAAGCTATACTATAAAATGAAACACTCAAAGTACAGAAGAGCATGTATAGAGTGCAATCATTTTGGGGACTTCCCTAGTGGCACAGTGGTTAAGAATCCATCTGCCAATGCAGGGGCCATAGGTTCAAGCCCTGGTCCAGGACGATCCCACATGCCACAAAACAACTAAGCCCGTGCACCACAACTACTGAGCCTGTGCTCTAGAGCCTGTGAGCCACAACTACTGAGACAGCGTGCCACAACTACTGAAGCCTGCAATTCTAGAGCCTGTGCTCCACAATGAGAGAAGCCACCGCAATGAGAAGCCTGCCCACTGCAACAAAGAGTAGCCCCTGCTCACGGCAATTAAAGTCCGCACGCAGCAACGAAGACCCAACGCAGCCAAAAATAAATAAATAAATTTATAAAAAAAAGAATGCAATCATTTTTGAAGAAAATATGAATAAACATAAGTATACATATATGTACACACACACACACATGCACTTGTATGTGTACAAAATAACTCTGGAAGAATGTATAAGAAACCTAATCTGCCTACAAGGAGAACTGGCTGGCAAAGAGATAAAGACAGAAGGAAAAATTTTCCCTGTATACTTTCTCCTATTTACTTTTGAATGTCTTTGAATCATGCAAATGTATTACTAAAATAAAATAAAATAAAATAAAATGGAAGCGACTTAAATTGTTTATTTTTAAAGAATTAAAGTAGAACGTGCTTACAGCTGCCTCTTTTCACATGAGATTCTAAGTTTCTGGGGAGTTCTGAGTAGGGCCATGGGCCCAAGGAAGCCCATGATTGCTTTGCTCATGAAGCTGGAAAGCTGGATGAGGCATCCAAAATGTGCCGGAAATGGGGCCAGCAAAGGGAGAACACATATATTTTATAAGATGGTTAAAAACTTTATTGGCAAGTGACTGGACCAGTCTCTTAGCCTCCCTCAGCTCAGCTTTCCTCTTTTGCTGAGTTGAGATGCTGGGAACAAGTAAGAGCACACTCTTATTATCAAAGAATCAATCACAGACGCAATGGTATGTTCTTCCCATTAAACACACAGCAAAACCAAGCTTCTCTCCACCATTTGTCCAATGCTCGGTTAGAGTCAAGTGGGTAAATTTTGGGGTTTTTTTAAACTTTTTTTTTTTTATTGGAGTATAGTTGATTTACAATGTTGTGTTAGTTTCAGGTGTACAGCAAAGTGAATTTGTTATACATAGACATATATCCACTCTTTTTCAGATTCTTTTCCCATATAGGCCATTACAGAGTATTGAGTAGTGTTCCCTGTGCTATACAGTAGGTCCTTATTAGTTATCTATTTTATATATAGTAGTGTGTATATGTCAATCCCAATCTCCCAATTTATCCCTCCGCTTTCTCCCCGGTAACCATACATTTGTCTTCTACATGTGACTCTATTTCTACTTTGTAAATAAGTTCATTTGTTTTAGATTCAACATATAAGTGATATCATATGATATTTGTCTCTTTCTGACTTACTTCACCTAGTATGATAATCTCATGTTGCTGCAAATGGCATTATTTTGTTCTTTTTTATGGCTGAGTAATATTCCATTTTATACATGTATCACATTTTCTTTATCCATTCATCTGTCAATGGACACTTAGGTTTCTTCCATGTGCTGGCTATTGTAAATAGTGCTGCAATGAACATCGGGGTGCATGTGTCTTTTCGAATTATGATTTTCTCTGGATATATGCCCAGGAGTGGGTAAGTTTTATTAAGTCTTGAATTAACTAAGGGTGCTGGGCAGGGACTCCTAAAACAGAGTCTCTCTCTGTCCTGACCCTGTCCCAGACCCATTGGCTGACATCAGCAGGTCACCTACTCTTCTTGACCTCAAGTTCTTCATTTGAAAAGTGAGGGGATCAGATTGCATAAAGTTTCCAACCATTTCTAAACTTCTAATTTTTTGAGATACTTTTATTTATTCCTTCAGCCAGTATTTAGTGAGGGCCTATGTGCACAGCACTGCTGCTTTATAAAACTCAACTCAAAGTGATTCAGGATTCTGAAGACAATTCAGTTAGTAGCAATTTTAAACATCAGTATTTGAGTTTACCATCTTTTTTTAAGTTCTTTTGAGAATGGAACATCATATAAATGAGATTAAATTAGTAAAAAAAAAAAATCAACTACTCCATTATACAGATAAACCAAACTTATTTTTAGGATATATTTATTATTATTACATTTATGTTCCTTAACTACTCATTTTAAATATCCTGAAAAATCTGCTCTCCCCTCATTTTGGCTAACAGTCACCCTCACTCCTATTTCCAGTCTGTAAGGCTGAAAAGGCTGTTCTTCTGCCTGTGCCTTGCTTTCTGATTTAGTAAAATAAGGCCCACAGGTGACATGAAAGGCTTTGTTCTAGAGTCATTCATCTAACCTGGGGACATATACTAGACATGCTGTGTGTGAGAGGAGATGGGGCAGCAACATGGTTGTTAGACATGTCAAGTTATGGAGCATTTTACAGTTTTATCAGCTTTGTACTCATCACGTACCAAGAGATCTCTTGTGGCCTTAAATGTATGGCATAAACAATGTCAAGAGACAAATAAGAAACTGAAAACAATACAGTTAGTGGAAAAATGTGCAACACCCCCAGTATACAAACAGCTCCTATCAATTGATAAAGAAAGTTCTAATTTTTGAGAACATTTTTATTCATTCAACCGGTATTTATTAAGACCCCATGTACAGAGCACTGCTGCTTTACGAAAGGGATATGAACAATCAGCGAAGTAGGGGGGTAAAAGGCCAATAAATGTGTGAAAAGATGCTCAACCTCTCTAAATTACAGAGAAATACCATCTTAACATAAAATGAGATAACATTTTTAATGTTACCAATTGGCAAAATAATTAAGAGTGATTAAGTGCTTTTTTAAAATTAATTTTTATTGGAGTATAGCTCATTCACAATCTTGTGTTAGTTTCAGGTGTACAGCAAAGTGAATCAGTTATACATATACATATATCCATTCTTTTTTAGATTCTTTTCCCATACAGGTCATTACAGAGTACTGAGTAGAGTTCCCTGTACTATACAGTAGGTTCTTATTAGTTATTTATTTTATATATAGTAGTACGTATATGTCAATCCCAACCTTCCAATTTGTCCCTCCCCACCTGCTTTCCCCCTTGGTAAACATAAGTTTGTTTTCTACATCTGTGAGTCTATTTCCTTTTTGTAAATAAGTTTATTTGTGGCACTCTCATTTTGGTGGGAATGTGAATTGCTATAAAACATTTTGGAAACTTTTCTGCTAATAGGTATTAAAAGTAAAAAACACATAAAAAGTAAAAATACACATTCTCTGACCTATGTCATTTTTTCTAATGTAACATATCTAAATATGTAATATTTATACAAAATAAGAATATATAATAAATAATAATATAAATATATCTATTTAAATAATAAATATATATGAACAAGTGTGTTAATTACAGCATAATTTTCTAGTGGTTTAAGAAAAACTATAAATAGGCTGAAAGGGCATAATAGGTAGAGCAAAAAGTGGTGTATTATGAAGTTATTGGACAGGAAAACTGTCCAGAATGATTTTTTAAATCTTTATTGATATGTAATTGATGTAGAATAACTTGCATATGTTTAAAGTGTACAATTTGAAAAGTTTGACATATACACACACAATTGTGAATCTATCAACACAATCGAGATAATGAATGTATTTTTTACACGCCCCAAATTTTCTCACGCTTCTTTGTAATCTCTCCCTGGGGCAACTCCCCATAATCTCTTCTCCACCTCCCTTCTCCCTGTCCGTGGGCAACCACCATCTGCTTTCTGTCACTGTAAATTTGCTTACATTTTCTACAGGTGTATATAAATGGAATCATTATGTACTCTTTTTAGTTTCTAATTTCTTTCACTCAGCATAATTATTTTGAGCTTCATCCATGTTGTTTCATGTATCAGTGGTTCATTCCCTTTTTGTTGATGAGTAGTATTCCACTGTATGGATATACCAAAGTTGTTTATCCATTCACCTGGTGATGAACATTTGAATTGTTTATAGCTTTTGGCTATTACAAATAAATATGAAAAGATATGTACCAGTCTTTGTGGGGTCATATGCAGTCTTTTCTCTTGAGTAAATCCTGCAGTGGATTAACTGGATCATATTTTAACTGTTTAACTGTATGATTAACATGTTAAGAGACTGCCAAATTGTCTTCCAAAGTAGTAGTAGAATTTTACATTCCCACCAGCAGTATATGAGAGTTCTGGTGTCTACCTGAGATTTTATTTTCAATTTTGTAGTTGAAATTATACACAGAGAACTATATTCAATATCTTATGATAAACCATAATGGAAAAGAATATAAAAAAAGAATGTATGTATATGTATAACTGAATCACTCTAACACATTGTAAATCAACTATACTTCAATAAAAATATTAATAAATATAACTGAAATTACAATTTTAATTATGTTGAGCATCTTCCCATGTGTTTATTTGATATCAATCTATCTTCCTTGTTGAACTGCATATTCAAGTCTTTTGCTCATTTTTTTAAAAGTTGGGTTGTTTGTTTTCTTGTTATTTAATTTTTATGTCTTTATATATTTGAATTCAAGTCCTTTATCAGATATATACTTTGCAAACATTTCTCCCAGTCTATGGCTTGTCTTTTCATTCTCTTAACAATGGATTTTGAAGAATAAAAATGTTTAATTTTAGTAAAGTCTAATTTACCAATTGTTTCTTGGATCATGCTTTCTGTGTCATATCTATGACATCTTTGCCTAACTCAAGATCACGAAGACTTTCTCCTATGTCTTCTTTTAGAATTTGTGGTTTTAGATTTCATATTTCAGATCCATTTCATTTAATTTTATATGGATCAAAGATTATTTACTTTGCATATCCAATAATTCCATTACCATTTGTTGGACAGACTATCCTTTCTCCAGTGAATATCCTTTATACTTTGTAGAATGATCTGGGAAGAGTCAAGGAGGAGATGGCATTTGAACTGCACTTTGAAGGATAAATAGTTTTGGTAAAGGCAGTCTCATCCCAGTAGCTTTTCAACTCCCACTCAACCACCTAAGAATGCGCCTTGGGCCTTACCAATCGTTAAAGAACCCACACAGCCCTGTGCTGTGTTTATTACCTTGTGTGGGAATATCTTTCCCAGTTTCAGGCATAATGAGTAGTCTTGTCTCTACTTAAAGTGTGTACGTCACATGACACCTGGCCAACCCCACTGTTATATCTGTCCTCCATGAGGAGGGGTAGGTTTCCTTCCACTGTGGCACTGTGGCACAGGAGGGGTGCATGTAGGCAAATTTCCCTGCATTGGCTGCTGGGAGAGACCAATGCCCATGATTGAGGCAGATCTTGCTCTGTCTCTTTTCTATGTAAGGAAACTGCTTTTCCACCCAATGCTTGACTGAATATTGTTTTCCTTGATAAATCTGAAACCAAAATACAATGGGTAGAATTGTTTAGAGTTCTCTTCTGGGATTGCTAACCAGTGCACAGCTAATAACAAGTGCATGGTACTCTGCTTGACAACTAGGACCGTAACATTTGGGTGAAAGGAGAAGTCAATGACCAGGAGCTCAGACAATGTAGGACTCATAGGGCAACAGCAGAGCTCTGTGCATAAGACCCATAAAATCAAATCTGGTACTAAAGATGTTTCTACAATGCATCTTCTCTTGTAACACTCTGGTTTAAAACCCTCCATTGGCTTCCCATCACCTGAAAAGTATGTATCAGCACCTTCATGATCTGGCCTGTCTTGTATTGCTCAGATTCATCTTTTGCCAGATCCCTCAACCCTACTGCACAACTCAAGCTTCAGATAAACTAAATGGTTTCTAGTTTTCTGTAGGATTCATGTTCTCTTTAGACTGTAGGACTTAGTACATGCTATTCCCTCTGCCTGTAATGTCTTCCTCCATTTCCCTCAACTCACTTTTCCCAGCTACTTCTGATAGACCCTTAAGATTCAGCTTTTGAGCTTTCTTCAATCTCCAACTCAATGTACTCATAAGATATGTTGCTAGGCAGCGTTGGTTATATAATTTTCAGAGCCTAGTGGAAAACAAAAACGTGGGGGCCCTTGTTCAAAAAGTAGGGGGAAAAGGTGCTATTAAAGATACTACCAATGTAAAGCTATTGCTTTACTTCCACAGTCTCTTGAGTTGTCTATTTGTTTGCTCTTTGCTATTATTTGCTATTGTCATTCTAAGCAAAGAAAATTAAAATTTTAAATGGTAATTAACATGACTTTTACCATTTACCTCTCTATTATGCAATGCCAGTTTCTTTCCCTTTTTTTAAGTTGAGGTAAAATTGATCTATTACATTATATTAGTTTCAGTTGTACAATATAATAATTTGATATCTGTATACACTACAAATGATCACCACAATGTCTAGTTACCATCCATCACCATACAGCTGACCTCATTCACACATTTTATCCACCCCCCAAGACCCTTTTTTTTTCTAGTAACCATCAATCTGTTCTCTGCATCTGTATCTATGAGTTTAATTTTGTCTTGTTTTGTTTCTTCATCTGTTTTATTCCTCATATAAGTGAAATTAAACAGTATTTGTCTTTCTCTGTCTGACTTATTCACTTAGTATAATATCTTCAAGGTCCATCCTTGTTGTCACAAATGACAAGATTCCTTTCTTTCATATGGCTGAGTAGTATGCCATTGGTGGGTGTGTGTGTGTGCTCGCGCATACGCACCATATCTTCTTTATCCATTCATCCATCAATGGGCATTTAGGTTGTTTTCATATCTTGGCTATTGTAAATAATGCTGGTGGTGCATATATCTATTCAAATCAGTGTTTTCATATCCTTGAGATAAATATCCAAAAGTGAGATAGCTGGGTCATATGGTAGTTCTATTTTTAATTTAAGAAACCTCCATACCATTTTCCATAGTGGCTGTACCAATTTACATTCCCACCAATAATGAATGAGGATTTCCTTTTATCCACATCCTCTCCAACACTTATTATTCTTATCTTTGTGATAATAGTCATTCTGACAGGTGGTTTTGATTTGCATTTCCCTGATAATTAGTGATGTTGAACACCTTTACAAGTTCCTAATGGCCATCTGTGTGTCTTCCTTGAAAAAATGTCTATTTAGATCTTCTAGCCATTTTTAAACAGAACTGGTTGGTTTTTTACTCTTGAGTTCTTTATATGTTTTGATATATGATTTGCAAATATTTTCTCCCATTCGGTAAGTTGCGTTTTCATTCTGATGGTTTCCTTTACTGTTCAGAAGCCTTTTAGTCTGATACAGTCTCACTTGTTTATTTTTGCTTTTGCTGCCTTTGCTTTTAGAGTCACATCCAAAAATTCAGTGCCAAGACCAATGTGAAGGAGTTTACTTTCTATGTTTTCTTCTAGGAGTTTTATGGTTTCAAGTCTTAAATTCAAGTCTTTGATCAATTTTGAGTTAATTTTTCTGTATGGTGTCCACTAAGTATGATGTTAGTTATGGTTTTATAATATATGGCCTTTATTGTGTTGAGGTACATTCCCTCTACACCCACGCTGTTGAGAGCTTTTATCATAAACGGAGGTTGAATTTTGTCAAATACTTTTTCTGCATCTATTGAGATGATCATATGATATTTATTCTTCGTTTTTTAATTATGGTGTGTCATGCTGATTAATTTGCAATGTTAAACTGTCCTTGCATCCCTGGAATGATTCACACTTGACCATGGTGTATGATTCTTTTAATGTATTATTGAATTCAGTTTGCAAATATTTTGTTGAGGAGTTTTGCACCTATGTTCATCAGGGACATTGTCCTGTAATTTCCCCTTTTTTGTGGTATCTTTGTCTGATTTTAGTAGCAAGATAATGCTGACCTCATAAAATGAGTTTGGAAGTGTTCCCTCCTCTTCAATTTTCTGCAAAAGTTTGAGAAGGATAAATACAATTGACCTTCCTCATTCCCAGGTGTCACATTCACAGATTCAACGAACCATGGGTCAATTTCAATACACAGTGGGTTTAATCTGCAAATATGAAACTCACAAATATGGAGGGCTATATGTATTACACCATTTTATGTAAGTGATATGACTGGGGTGGATTTTGGTATCCAAAGAGAGTTCTAGAACCAATCCCCTGCAGATACTGAGGGATGATTATATTAAATTTTCTTTGAATCCTTAGTAGAATTCACTAGTGAAACTGTCTGGTCCTGGGTTTTTGTTGGTAGTTTGTTTTTGTTTTTGTTTTAATTCATTTATTTTTGGTTGCGTTGGGTCTTCATTGCTGTGTGCAGGCTTTCTCTAGTTGCAGAGAGTGGGGGCTACTCTTCGTTGCGATGCGCAGGCTTCTCATTGCGGTGGCTTCTCTTGTTGCGGAGCACGGGCTCTAGGTGCACAGGTTTCAGTATTTGTGGCGCATGGGCTTAGTTGCTCTGCGGCATGTGGGATCTTCCTGGACCAGGGCTCAAACCCCTGTCCCCTGCATTGGCAGGCAGATTCTTAACCACTGCGCCACCAGGGAAGCCCTGGTAGGTTTTTTTAATAACTGACTTGTTCTTTTTACTAGTAATTGGTCTATTCAGATTTTCTATATCTTCACAATTCAGTGCTGGAAAAGTGTATGTTTCTAGGAATTTATCCATTTCTTCTAGGTTGACCAATTTGTTGGTCTATAGTTCTTCATAGCAATCTCTCTGATACTTTGCACTTATGTGGTATCAGTTGTAATCTCTCCTCTTTCAATTCTGATTTTATATACTTGAGCCCTCTATCTTTTTTCTTTTGGTGAGTCTAGCAAAGGTTTGTCAATTTTGTTTATCTTTTCAAAGAATCAGCTCTTAATTTCATTGATGTTTTCTGTTGTGTATTTACTCTCTCATTTATTTCCTCTCTCACCTTTATTAGTTCCTTCCTTCTAACTTTGGGCTTTGTTCTAGTTCCTTTAGGTGTGAAGTTAGATCATTTATTTGAGATTTTTCCTGTTTCTTGAGGTAGAATTCTATCACTAAGAACTTCCCTCTTAGAACTATTTTTGCTGCATCCAATAGATTCTGGAATGTTGTAGTTCTGTTTTCATTTGTCTCAAGTTTTTTCTTTAATTCTCCCTTTGGTTTCTTCCTTGACCCATTGGTTGTTCAGTAGCATAATGTTTAGTCTCCACATATTTGTGACTTTTACAGCTTTTTCCTTGTAATTGATTTCTAGTTTCCTACCATTGTGGTTAAAAAAGATGCTTGATAGGACTTTAATCTTCTTAAATTTATTGAAACTTGTTTGTGGCCTAACATGTGATCTATCCCAGATAATGTTCCATGTGCACTTGAGAAGAATGTATATTCTACTGCTTTCTGATGACATGTTCTATACATATATATATATATATATAAAGTCTACCTGGTCTAATGTGTCATTTAAGGCCAATTTTTCTGTATTGATTTTCTTTCTGGGTGATCTATCCATTAATGTAAGTGGGGTATTAAAGTCTCCTACTATTATTGCTGTCAATTTCTCCCTTTTAATCTGTTAATATTTGCTTTATATATATAAGTGCTCCTGTGTTGGGCACATAGATATTTACAAATACTATATCCTTTTTGATTGATTCCTTTATCATTATGTAATTCTCCTTTGTCTTTTATTACAATATTTGTTTTAAAGGCTATTTTGCCTGATGTAAGTATAGCTATACCAGATTTTTTTTGTTTCAATTTGCATGAAATATCTTTATCCAACCATTCACTTTCAGTCTGTGTGTGTGTGTTTCCTTACATGTGAAGAGGGTCTCTTACAGGCAACATATTGATGAGTCTTGTTTTCTTAACCATTTGGCCACTCTATGTCTTTTGATTGGAGAATTTAGTCCCTTTATACTTAAAGTAATTATTGATAGTTATGTACTTCTTGCCATTTTGTTAATTGTTCTGTTTGTTTTTGTAGTTCCTCTCTGTTCCTTTCTTTTTTCTCTTACTTGCTTCCTTTGTGGTTTGACGATTTTCTTACTGTTTTGTTTAGATTCCTTTTTCATTATCTTTTCTGTATCAACTATCAATTATAGGTTTTTGCTTTGTGGTTACAATGCGATTCACATATAATGGCCTATATATACAACAGTCTATTTTAAGTTGATAGCAACTTAAATTTGAATGCATTCTAAAAACTCTATATTTTTATACTTTCCCCCATGTTTTATGTTTTTGATGTTATATTTTACACCTTTTAATTTTCTGTATCCCTTAACTAATTATTGTAGTTATAGTTAATTGTACTTTCATTTTTAACCTTCATACTAGCTTTATAAGTGGTTAATCCACTACCTTTACTGTATATTTGCCTTTACCATTGAGATTTTTATTTTCATATGTGTTCTTGTTGCTGGTCAATGTCTTTTCTTTTCAGTTCAAGAAGTCCCTTTAACATTTCTTACAAAGCTGTTTAGTGGTGATGAACTCCTTTAGCTTTTGTCTCCTTCAATTCTGAATGATAACCTTGCTGGGTAGAGTATTCTTGGTTGGAAGTTTTTCTTTCAGTACTTTGACTATATCATGCCACTTCCTTCTGGTCTTCAAACCTTCTGATGAAAAATCATCTGACCATCTTATGGGGTTCACTTTTACATAACAAATTATTTTTCTTTTGAGGTTTGTAAGATTCTCTCTTTGACCTATCCTTAACTTTTGATATTTTAATTATAATGTGTTTTGGTATGGATCTTTTTGGTTTCTTATTTGGAACTTTCTGGCCTTCCTGAACCTGGATGTCTATTTCATTCCCCAGTTAGGGAAGTTTTCAGCCATTATTTCTTCAAATAATTTTTCTACCCATTTCTCTCTTTCTCTTCTCTTTTTGGGACCCCTATAATGCAAGTGTTATTCTGCTTGATGTTGTACCATAAGTCCCTTAGGCCATCTCTACTTTTTCTTTTTTCTTTTTGCTGCTCTGTTTGGATGCTTTTCACTGCTCTGTCTTCCATGTTGCTGATTCGTTCTTCTGCTTCATCTAATCTGCTGTTGAATCTTTCTAGTGTATGTTTTGTTATCGTATTCATCAGTTTTGTGATTTCTATCTGTTACTTTCTCATATTTTCTATCCCTTTGATGAAGTTGTCAATGTGTTCATCCAGTCTTCTTCTGAGTCCTGTGGAGCCCTGGAATGAAAGCATTTCTGGCCACCAATGCCAGGTGATCAAGGGGCATCCCCTGTGTGAACGATTCTCATCAACTTGTTGTGAGAGCATGCTGAGTTTGGGGCATGCCTCTTGTTTTAGTGACACAGAGGAAGAGCATTGGGGGTGGGGCAGGGACATGCCCATGGCTTTGACAAGGCTGTATGTGGCCCTTGGGACCCCTGGACATAAGCCCTGTTGGTTTCCAAAGTCAGAAATTTGGGGGGCCTTTTTCTCCAACATAGGTCCCAAAGGTTAGGTTGCCCGATGTGGGGCACAGATCCCTCATTCCTCAGGGAATAGCTCTATACCTGTGAGATCCCTCCCTATTGTAGGTCAACCCTGTAACTTCAAGGTTGGAGTTTTTGGTGAGATCATGTCTCTGCCTCTCCTAACTGTCTCCATGTGGCCCTTTTATTCCTTGTTGTGGAGGACCTGTCCAATCAGTTATCAGTTCTTTTCCAGTGGTAATTGTTCCATATGTAGTTATAGCTTTGGTGTGTTCCTTGGAGGAGGTGAATTCAGGAACTTTCAATGCCTTCATCTTGGTGGTCCTCTGAATCCATAATGATTTTTTAAGTAACAAAAGCAAATTGAAGCATGATGTGTTTAGTATAATACAAATTTCATAGAAGTAAAAACAGCCAAAAATGTACATGTGCATATACATTTTTCTGTACATATAGATGTGTAGCATGAAAAGAAGAATGAAAAGATGCACACAGGCTGTTAACATCACCACTTAGTAGAAGTTGATGTGATATGGCCATCAAGAACAGGGGTACAGAGTGAGAAGGTGAGGGAAGATTCTTGATTATTTTTCTCTTTGTATATTTACATTGTTTTATTCATTACAGGAAACATGAGTTACTCTTAAAATTTTCAAGGGAAATTTGATTTAAAAAAAGACAAAAAAATTGCACCAGAAGTCATCAGAAGGGACAGCAAAGTAGAAAAACAGAAGGAAGTGGGGTTAAAAGAGTTCAAAGGCAAAACGGAACCAGAAATAGCTCTCATGTGTGTTGCCTTCTCATGCAAGATCAGCCAACACTCATGTACTGAACATGAATGAATACTGAGCAGAGATCCTTGCCTTACTATATATGTATATAGCACTTTTATAACATGTCAAAATGACCTCCAGACTGTCAGCATCTGATTAATGAAAGAGAGGATTCATTTCCTGCTGAAATTTTCATATACATCCAGATCTCTTTAGTTATCCCTTATCATCATCCTTGCTCCATCTGCAAATATATCCAACAGCATTACATCTGCAGTGGAAGTGCAGAGTCCTAACCACTGTACTGCCAGGGAATTGCATTACATCTGTAAGGTTACAAACTGCTTTCATCACAGTCCTGTTCCTATGTGGGGATAGACACTATGCTTCCTACTTTATAAATAAAACTTAAGCTCTTATTTAACATCCTATAAATAATAATTGAGTTATAGTGAAACATTGCCATTTTTTTTTCTTTTTTCTCCTTAGGGGCCAGGAAACACAGCTTTGCATTTCAAGCACCCAAGTATACTATGATTTTGACCACACAGGAAATGTGGCAGGGTAAATTAAAGAATAAATGGGGTGAAATCCATCCGGAAAGTCTGCTGGTTGAGCAAGTTCAGATTAAAATTAATCACAGATTATTTAACAAGTGACTGTAATTTTTCCCCCAAAATATTACCCAGATAATTGCCTTAAATTTCTATTTCATTTTGTGCATGTGGACATAGCCTCAAAAACTCTGTAACAAAGATGGGAAGCAAGCCTTCCAAGTTAATATATTATTTCTGTGCAATTGCCACCATGAACAGAGCATATTAGTGCATTCATTCACCATCTGTGTCTGTCGGTACCATGGCCAGTTACCCCAGAGGACTAAGACACCCTATTTTGTAATAGACATTTGGACAATCACAGGGACTCCCAAATGAACAATGTGAGGTCTATAGTCTGTGCAGATGGAAGACAGATAAAAAGGCAAACACGGCAGGTTCAGCAATTTGCTTGGAATTCTCAGTCCTGGAGGATTAAGATAAGCACACAGAAATATGTCAAAGCCAGTCTCCATTCTTATAAAACACTAAAAGTGAAGGTTAGAGATTTTTATGCTAGTTTTTTTCATTTGTGCCACCCAAGAAAATTGTCAGTTCATTTAAGAAGTACTCTTTCTTGGGAAAAGCCCTATTATCTGCCCATTCACAATATCCTTCAAAAGTTCTATTTTGTTTTCTCTGTGGGCAGCTTCAGGTTGGAAAAAAAATAAAACAAAAAACACGGATTTGAGGCATGAATGAAAGATTGGAAAACAAAATGGCTGAGTAGTTCTTCTTTTTTGGCATTCAGGAAACACGAGTACCTACTTTAAAAACAAAATTACATTTAAATTTAAGTAAGTCACTTTTGGGCACATTCATCACTTTAAAAAATAAACATGAGGATAATCGTCACGTTTGTATAGTATTTTTTTGTCTTGAAATGGTTAATTTCTCTGCTCTAGAAACAACATGTTGTCCTACTTAGTCATTCATCATTCTCATTGACTTCCCAGAGAGTTATGTACAGATCCTTGAGACCCAAAGAGCTCTAAACATTTTTCCACTGACTTCATTGTCCTTTACTCAGTATACATAATTCATTATTATATTACTTGGTCCATAGCTCCAAGATCTCTCTGTTATTTTGCTGCTATTCTAAGAATTTCATATAAGGTATATTATTATTTTAGTAATACTTAAATGTACTTTTCATATAAAAATGGTAAAGGAAATCCTTGAGATTTTGCAGGTATCTGGATAGAATGTTATGGAGTTCATCTGCTGAATCCTCAATCTAAAACAATGACCCCTTCTTCTCCAAACATGTATCTATTCCGAATAGCTTAGTTCTTCATTTATTCATTAAGCATTTATTGAGTACTTACTATGTTCCAGGCACTGTAAAATGTACTGGGGGCAAGTTGGTAAATGACTCACTCCTTACTCTGGAGTATCTCATAGTCCAGAGGAGGACAAAGGAAGCATACAAGATAAATTACAACTCAATGTGATAGGAACAAAAATAGAGTTACATATAAAGTACTATGAAAGCACTGAAACAATGTGACCAATCACAACTCAGGGAGTTTAGGAAGGCTTCATAGGAATGATGAAATTTCACCTAGGTCTTCAAGAATGTACAGAGGTTGGTCAGGTAATGAAAGAATAAATGGGTGAATGAAGTGTTCGACAGGATGACAGAAGAGACAGTTATCAGCATCTGCTGTGCTCTGGGCAGTTTTGGGAAGGGTTTTCCAGATGAAAGGAGTAGCATTTGCAAATGCAGAGATGTAGGACAAAACATGGCAAGCTTAAGGAATGACAGGATACTCAAGTTACCTGAACAAAAGGTGTGTGCAGAGGAAGATACAAGGAAAGGAAGTAGAAAGCTAGGTTGAGGACAGCATGCAAAGTTTCTCAAATCCAGTGTTAAAGTGTTTGTACTACATTCTGGAAGAAACAGAAAGGCAAGGTAGATTTTTAAGCAGAGGATATCAAACATTCAAATGTACTTATTGAGCACCTAGTATATGCCAGGTCTCTTCTAGACCCAGTATTTATGGTCATGAAGAATCAGACAAGAACTCCTGATTTCAAGGGGCTGGCAGTCAAATGGGGAAGGGCAGATAATAAGCAAAATTAATAAGAAAAGTATCTAGTAAATTTAAAGGTGGTAAGTGCCAGGGAGAAAAATAAAATAGGAAAGAGTGAAGCGAGCAATTAGATTTGTATTTTAAACCAATTCTGGATTATTTGAAGAGATTAGAGATTGCAGACAAGGATACAAGCTAAGGTTCCATTAAAGCAGTCATGGCAGGTATTATGAGGCTGGGAACTGAGATTATAGAGGGAATGAAGAGAAAGAGTTAGATTAAAAAAATCAAGAGGACTCCATTGGGGATGAACTGTGTATTAGATTGAAGAAGAAAATGAAGGATAAAGATTATGCTGAGTATTCTCATCAGAGTTTGAGTCAGTATTAGGAAGGAAAGATAAAGAAACAAGTTGTATAATTTTATTACAGTCATATGTCTCTTAACCACTCTTAGACCAATAGAAGATTTTACCTCTCTTCATTCTTTGAAACAAGAAGTACTAAACAGATTAAATTGCCTGAGATAGTTCAGTATAGCCAGCAATATCATAGCAACTGGGAAATGGTTTCTTAGCATCTGAATAGTCAACCAGTGGGTCATTCTGGGAGAAAACAGTTGGAAAATGTCTGTACCTTTTTCTGATTTTACCGTGAATCCTAGAGTTAGAGACATTGGCCACCAGAAAACACATTCTTCATCCTATCTTAGCTCCACAAGTCAAAAGAAGCACTGAAGTCTGGTGGTTTACAGTGAAAACTTATAGTAAATTTTTTGTGAATGGTAACTGATATTACATTTGTTCATATCTCTGAATGTGATGGACACATTTTTGGAGTCAGTGTCCATCACTTGTCTCCAATTTTTTTAGATCAGGACGGTACTGGGTTGCCTTGAGTTGCATCCCACCCCAATAATGAATGTGCTGGTCTTCTCCGAGTCTCCTTGGTGACTCTCAATGCTCCCAACCACTTGTGTCGTCTGGCATCAGTGCCTGTTGCTGCAGTCCTGGCTGCCGCATCAAGGACGACTCCATCCTTGTGTAGGCAAGCTGTGGAGACAGATGGTGCCTCAGAACAGGGTAAGGACTGTCAGCCATGGAGAAGAGGGCTAAACGTGAGGCTGCAGTGTGGATCAAGAGCATGCCTCACGTGGGTCCAATATCAGAAGCTAAAATGGATCAACTCCATGTCTATTCACCCTCAGGGAGTTCCTCAACCCATGAGAAAGACTGCTGAATTTTCTTTTTAAAAAATTAAAGGGAAATGAACAACCAGATGGGGACTACCCTGTTCATTGTGCCTCTCTTTAGCCATTATCCAGTTTGGATAAGTCATTGATTGATCATTGAATAAATGTTATTTCTAATGTAAAAGTACACTCTGGGTGGGTACCAAGACCACCTGCATTTCTTCTCAAGCAGCAGGGAACAGCCATTCCCCTGAGGTGAGACCAGAATCCAGAAAGCAGTCACAGAGTTGAAGAGGAGAGGGTGCCCTTGGAGGCTAACCACAACAGTTCTCAGAGAAAATTCTGGAAGATATATATGCCCCAGCAGTAGTAATTTATTCTTGAGAGGGAAGAGTAGTTTGTAGTGGTAGAATAAGGAAGAACTTTTATTCCTTTTACTTAGGAGGAGGGCTTTATCCAAATTTCCTTTTATTTTGGGCATATTTTTTTACTTTCTTGCTTTTCTGTATTAGTTCTGGGGATAAGGAGAAGAGAAAGATTCAGGGAAATCTAAGGACATCTTAAGTGGGAGTATAGAACTGCATCTGAGAAACTTCATGCTTGCTTCTGGGTCTTCTTGAAGCAGAATGAATAAGTGAAACTCATCTTCAGTCCATGGGAGATGAAAGGAAGTTTCTTCAAAATACCTCTTTGTTCTCTGTCACCTACTGGTTGTCTAGTTGTTGGTGTAAAAGAAGGCCTGTCCAGCATAAGGTGGTTTTCCAGAGAGAGAGAGAGAGAGAGAGAGAGAGGAGGATCTTGAGGAGAAGCCAATTATCAAAGTAGCACAGTGTTGTCCCCTGGCTGGGCTTCTATTTTACCCTCATTTGAGTTTTATCATCCTTATTTTGACCTTTTAAATAAATATCCTTCTCTCTCATACAGAAGCCACCCACGGTGCATATATTTTGCTTACACATGTGTAGGCAACCCCTTACCTGCACACACGTGCAAACAGAAAGGGGAACAGGCACACAGAAAGAAATATACTGGGTGGGCACACAGCCATGTGGACTAATATATACTGAAGCCTCTGCCAAGACCAGAAAAACAATAGCCAAACCTGTCCAAACAAAGCCTAAAGCCCTGCACTTTACGCCATGTTGCAGGTAAAGGTAGAGACAAGAAAGGTGGACCTAGAGGCAGTCACATTCTTTCCTCCAGCTTGAAATGTATTGCTGGCAAAACCCTAAAATGTAATCATTCAGCATTTAGGATTATTTTCTTCCCTGAGAGATGAAGAGAGAGATCAGATGCCTATGGCACCGATCCCCAAGAGCAAGGGAAGAAAAGGACAAAGGCAAATTTGGGGCAATAAAGACTGGCAAGGAAGAGGTGAAAGGGAGGAAGCCAGTACTTTATTGATCTCGGGACTCCCAGCAGCATTCCCCAAACCGATAGAACAAACGGAGGCCTCCACAATTCCTTTTCTTGTGTTTATAAGTGTGTAGAACCCAGGGCACGATTTTGGGGGTATTGTCAGTCTAGATTCAACAGAAGGGACAAGATAAAATACAACCCACTCAAATGTTGGCAAAAGGGCCAATAAGAAGTCTCCCTGAGATTTGCGGATGAACTCATCCAAGACCTCTGGTTCTGGCTGCTCTGTCCCCCTTCCCTCTCACCCTGTAAATGACTAGGAAGGCAGAACTTCAAGGATCTGGACTCCTGAGTTCTACCCCTGGAAAATACTCAGACTTCAGTTGCTTCAAGGTGACAGAAAAGAGTACTGATGAGTGTTTATTTGGTTTAGGCAACCCTTCTGAAGAACTAAGTCCAAATTCTGTACCAACTATGTTAAAATGTTACATTACTAATTTCAGAAAATTACAGCCACGCACCCCATTTTCTGTGCCTCGGTCACTATCTGGTTTTCCCAGCCTTTCAAGACTTTTTAAAAGGCAGGGAGCTGCATATCGTCTGATCCTGAGATAACCTTTACAAGTCAATCTCTCACACAAGCTTCTCCCTTCCTGGTAGACAGATGCATCGTGGAGAATTTGGCAAGGTTCAATCGATAACTGAAGTAATGCAAGTAATGACACCAGTGTGAATACTGCTGGCTTAGATATTTCCTGTTTTTCAGAAGGAACAAGTACCCACTATTCCTGTCATTTTAAAGGAAAGAAACAAGGACCATTATTTCCTTGGCTTGATATTAATATTAAATGAATGCCCACAGAATGTTGTCAATGAAAATCTGTGTTTAAGCGATAATATATTCTAGAACGCTTGGCCCGGAGTTTTCTTAAGAAACAGCTCTTAAAATAATGAAGTTTATGACATTTCTGAATATCCTCATGTTTTAGGATTAGGGGTGGGAGGGGGAGATTCGGAGAAAGACCAACAGGTTACCTGATATGCCTTTAATGTGGCTACTGATGAATTAATAAATCCATGAAGATCCATTTCACATCTGCATCATTCTCATTGATTCAACAGGGCTTACAGACGGCTCACTGTTGAAGGCAAGTTGGGAAGAAAGAGTGTGTGTTATTATAAACGCTCGGCCTGCAGGGGGGCTAGCTGTAGTCCCAAGCCAATGTTATTTTAATAGTTTTCAAAGTCATAAGAATGGGTTTTTTCCATGACGGATTTTTACTTTCTTTGTGGTTAGAAAATCAACTTACAAGATCGTCAGAAAAATGATTAAATTCACAAAGAAGGAAGTTGTATGAAAGGAGGTCAGCATTTAAAATTGACACAAGGTTGTGAGTTTGTTTTTGTTTGCTTTTTTTCTTTTAGAAGATAACTTTTTGGAGATAAACAGCCGAAAATTTCCAAGTTTGCAATAGGGTTTTCTTGGTTCTGTTGGTATTTCAAACATGGCTGGGTTGTAATACAGAAATAAACAGATATAAACACAAAACCAAATGTGCTTATTCTAAGTGGGTGGGCAGAAGAGATGGTGGAGGGGCCACAGTGGATGATTGACAAGGTGACCTAGGATGGACCTGGAGCCTTGCTACTCAAACTGAGGTTTGTAGAAAAGCTGCATGAACATCATCAGGGAGCTTGTGAGAAATGCAGAAGCTCAGGCCCTATACCAGACCTACTGAATTGGACTCTGCATTTTAACAAGACCCCCAAGTGTCTTGTCTGCACATTAAATTTGTGAGAGTTTGAGTCTAGAGTTAGTGCTGTTGGCACAGAAGAGCCAAAATTTTCATGTGGTGTACAAATTGGAGTCACTACTACCTAAAAAATATCTAATGAGAGAGAGATGGCACATTCCTAGGTAAACTTATGACAATAGCAGGTACTTTGCAGAGCACATTTTGAAAGAAAGCTGATTTCTTGTTCTAACTGCATGAATCTGTTCAGCAGCATTAGTAGCTGAGAGGATGATAGGCATACAGTTAATGCAGACATTTATTTCTTTGTGGTGTGTAAACGTTTAACAACGAATAACACAGAACCTGAGTGTCTCTGTAAATTAGTGTAAAAATCAGTTCAAGATTCGGCGATGACCAATAACTGACACAAAAGAAAAGTAAAATAAGATAAGGAACCAAGCTGTACCGGTGCAGCTCTTTAGCCAAACTTGGTTGTCAAGTTTCTCCAATTTTTGGTTGAGGAGGGACTATAAGTGAGCATCAGCACCGCACTACATTTTAAGCAAAAATGAATTAATAGGTAAAGGGCATCTGCTATAAGCTGGGTCCAATGCTGGGCTCCAGAACAGGTTTTGTCTTTTCAATCTCACAGCAACCCAAATGAGGAATGAATTCTCATTTCCGTTTCACTAATGAGGAAAATGTGGCTTAGCAAGGATAAAATAATTGCTCAAGGTCACAAAGCTAATAAATGAAAGAGCCGGGATTTAAAATTAGTTTAGTCTGAGTCTGAAGGCTCTCCCAACCATGCCGTGCTGCTAAGTATAGATATTGTCTAAGTAAGTTAAATATTTAGTAAAATATATAGTTATTACGATTGTCTGATTTATGCTAAACCAAATGCTTCTTTTGCCTTTATATAGTCTTGAATTAAAAGAAACTTTTAGTGTATTGTTAAAAATAGATATCTGAACAGGGTGGGCCCCAAATGGTAATTTTAGTAAAAATTCCAGCACCCACAGTCAGTGGCACAGATAAATGACATCCGTTATAGGATTCTGCCTGAATCAGGCTTGTCTGCAGTTAGATGTGCCACTCTTTATTTATAGAATCATGACCTCCAGCACAATTTCAAAGGATTGTTATCATTCACCACATCAGTATTCACCCCCTTTAATCATAAAATGTCAGGCGAATTACCTTGAGGAAACAGAATGTGAAACACTAGAGACCATTGTCATGTGTAACCCACACAGATTGTGTATTGGCTGAAGAAATAGCTAATGATTTAAGGTGCTGAATAGATTGGTGATTGTGTGCTGACTGTGTGGAAAGTTGAGATTCCATGTAAAGTTTGTTGGTGTTATTGAAAAGCTTTTCTACTGCTTCAAAAATAAGAAAAATAAAACTTGAAAATGATTGTGTTATAGATGAAACCCCTCACTTCATGGATGAGAAAACTGAGAAAGAACCCATGAGTACCTTGTGTGTGCCTGCTGGCTGCTAGGTACCCTGCCAGAGATTTCCAAGGATGTCTCAATTCTTTGTCCATACACTAAGAAAGTAAAGCTCATAGAGATGAGTTAACTTTCCTAGGTCTGCCTTGACTACTTGGTCAAGACAGATTGACTACTTGGTCAAGACAGACTGAAGGTTAGAATCCAGGATTATTAACTATCAAGTTCTATGCTTTCCCCAGAAGACCTTACTGTTGGCCAAAGATAAGACACTTTGGTCTTTCCATTTTATTCCCAGGTTGGATCATTGAACTCTGTTTTCATACTCTGCTCTTCTTTCTACATGAAGAATATAATATTAAGCAACAACCCTATATATATATATTAAGCTCTTCAATAGATGTTGCTTAGAGTCACACTTGTCTACTTTTTCCCCTTCTGGCTAAGAACACCAACAAATAATTAGCTGGTGTTCAAGCTGCCATCTTGACTCTGGAACATTTTTCTTTTACTCGAATATGTTAAGATATACTAGGGGAATAGGAAATTCTTATTATTTCAGTAGACCTCAACCCACAATAAAGTGGGCAATAAAATGTATCTTATCACTTTGTTTTACATTTGAGCAGAAATAGTGATTATCCTCCATTCGGTTACAACATTAAATGCTCACAAATCTACTTTGCTCATTCACTTCACATGTGGGAAATAAATCAAAATATCATGTGAATGAACTTCAATATAGTTTTAAACTTGACCTGTGAACTTGATATTACAATGGATTAAATTTCTTCACATTATATTTTTCCATAATTTTTTCCCACCAAAATTGCAAGATAGAGGGCAAGAAGATGTGGTAGAGAACGTGTCCTAGTTAACCACCACTTTAGGTAATCATCAATAAATTCTGAGATACAAGTTAATGAGGAAGTGTGGTCCACTCAGTGTTACAGAGTGAATTCCTGGCACATTTTCCTTCCTTGCAGTGGTGCCTTGCAGTTTAAAGGAGTAGGATGTTGGGACAGAGGAATAGAAAGAGGAGGAAGAGAGAGTTCTAGAGCAGATAAAATATGGACTTGACATTTAGGGTTCCTTTTCTTTCAAGTTTTAGAAGACTGAGCACTTTTGGCCCCCAGAATGTCTGGGTGGTTGATGAAATTCTAACTGTTCGATCTATGTGATTTCACCAGGGTTAGAAATGTATTTGTGAGCTAATAGTCCTTATATTCTGCCCAAGGGAAAATGAGGAAAACAGATATGAGGGGAAGGTTAATGACAATAAGTAGATGAGATTTAAGAAAGTAAGCAATGACTTGCTCTTCCCTTTCTGAAAAATATCCCATGCTCAGCACCAAAAACTTTAATTTGACATTGACAAAGCATGATCCAGCTCATAGAAGCTTCTGGTGGCAGCAGTAATTCCTATTTCAAAGAAGAAACTAGAGAATTATAAAGAAAAAACTTTTTTCCTTTTTTCTTATTTGTATTTTCAGTAGGAGAAAATCTATGCAAAAAGTTAGATAAGTTAGAAATATTTAAGTTAATGTAATAGATACCAAAACTATAAAATCATTGGAATTTTATAATTTAAATTTGCCATCATTTGCTAGTAGGCTCCACTACCCAACGTGTTTGTGTTTCCTCAATGAAAAATAGGTTCTTGCAGGACTTTCATTTATTCCTCAGCCACTAGGAAAATAGAGAATCATGGAATGCTCCAGTAGGAAGGAACCTTTAACATCATCTAATTCAATTTCCTCATCTTCAGAGGTAAGGTAACTGAAACCCAGAGAAGTTAAGTAACTTGCCTGAAGCCAAACAATATCAGTCTTCAAACTCCGTTTCCTGTTCTTTTTCTACCTCTGTCCTACTTTTTATACTATTATCACATGAAAGGTTAGAGTTGGAAGAAATATTAAAGATGGTCTATTTTACCATTTTCTCCTTCCCAGTGTGTCGCTATCAAGCATTTGCTTGAATACCTCCAGTGACAATAAATTCAGTATAAAAAAATTATAAGGCAGTTTTTACTAATACATTAAATAATTTCTAAGAGGTTTCTAGTTTTCTTTAAATATAAAGGTATTAGAAAAAGTAATTAGTTGACCAATTGCCAAATTACTTTTAACCATTTGATTAAGCTAAGAGCGGAAGTTGTCAACATTAAGATTAATATTATAATATTGGAGAATCCAGTGAAACTGATCAAGTTCAGTAATACATTATAAGGACCCTTATCAATTTGAAAGAGTTCATTTTCTCTCCTAAAGTATGACTTGGGCCCTAGGGTAAAGAGGGCTAAGTTAACAGGATTATTTAATTTCCCATTTTTTTCTTATTCCTAGTCAACATTACCAGTTTCTGTTTCTCTCCTAATTGAACTATGGAAGGAGCAACTGCCTTGGCAACAGATCAATATCTAATTTTTGGAAGTTAATTTTTTTAAAAGAAACTTGGGTTCTTTTAGGGAAAAGGGGCATAATGATGCATAATGAAAAATACTGTAACTATCCTGGCAAATTTTTTATGCGAAATTTCAACAGAATCCATCAATTATAGAAAACGACCAGTAAAAATGTTCAATCAAAAACTCATTTTAAGATACATTGTTAATGAACTGTGTATAATGATGCTTAATCAAAACTCGACATGATCGCATGGGAGAAAAGTTCCACAGGACCTCAGGAGCACTATTGTTTGGAACAAAAGATAATAATAAAACTGTATAATTAATAGCCTACAGTCATGTGGCATTTTCTGGGGAAACTCATTTTCATAACAAACTCTATTGTTTTTCAAAACAGAGGAATTGTGTTCCATAACAGCACTAATGCCGTAAGCAGAAAACATCATTTTTCTGGCTGTTTTTATTTGGCATGGAACTTTTTATGGTTGTTCCACACTAAAGTATAACTAAGATGCAAAATCAGTGAATGAAGCTGCTGACCACAAAGATGGAAAAAATTGAGTTCTGCCTCTATTTTACATCTTCACAATCTAGAAAGGACACACTATCTTTAAAAAAATTTCCAATAAGATATCTGTATCAAATAAATGTATGGAACAGTTGTCTTTTCCTGGCATGACAGTATAATGGTAACAGATAACATAGGCTACTCTAAGATCCTGAGATAGAGTCCTCAAAATACAAATGAAAATGCTTATGGAAAGTTTAGAATAAGAAATATGGTAGATTGTGAAAGCCACTTTGTTAAACCAAACATTTACTTGAGCAGCTGTGTTAAGGATAGTGTGTGAGTTTAGATAGCTGTCAACCTTCCAACTTCAGTGTACTTATTATTAGCAACAATATTTTGCATTTAATATACATGCAGCCAATATATGGCTCCCCTCCAATGTAATTCTATGCCAATTTTATTAACAGGAAAATAAAATGAGGTATACTTGCCAAGAACATATTGGAAGGCATGCGGTCCATTTATGAAGGTTATCAGTCAGAAATCAGTGTTGCAATATATTACTGCTATAAATTAGGGGTAAGGCCATTGGCTCAAATGCTGATGTATAGTTTATTTTTCCTAAGTATGCATATTAAATATGAGACCTATTTCTTAAAACTAAAATGTATTAATGTCTCCTTTTTTAGCTGCATCCAAACTCAGAATTAAGGACATGGTAAAGCCAATGTATATTTTCAAGCCAATCACTTTAATCAGAGTCCCGTGAAAGTTAGTGTTCAAAAACTCTTTCTATAAAGCAGATGGCCCCTTGATCCAACCGGCAAGAAAATCATAACTGAAGAATGGAAAAATCTTATATTTTCCCATTAAACCTCATAAGCAATATGAGAATGGCTAGTCAATTATTCTCAGAATGGTTACTCATGAAAACATTAATACTGGATACACACAGCACTTACTCAGAAAGACTCTTCATTGAGAGCAGAAAACCATGGACAAAACCAATCCCAGTGACTCTGAATTGTCAAAAACAAAATAAAATAAACAAAAGTTAGAGTCTGTGATTTCCTCCAGAGAGACCCTGATTTTGTGTGTGTGCGTGTGTGTGTATATATATATATATATATATATATATATAACATTTAGGCTCATATATATTATATATATATATAATTTAGGCCTTCCCTGAAATATCTATCTATATATACAATATATACATGTACATATAAATGTATATGTAATACATATTAATCTATACATATAGATTTATATATTTCCCTGAGGTGATAGATAGATAGATAGATAGATAATCAATCTCAGGGAAAGCCTAAGTCTTAATCAAAGGTCTGCAGATAGGATCCAAACAGATACTCTAATCAACTAGAGAAGGGGAGAAGGTGAACAAAGAAAGAACCAGAAAGACAAGCTGAAGTAGGAAAGACTTACTGGTGAACGCCGCCTTTTAATGAACCCCTCATTATTTCCAAGTAGTTCCACTCAGAACTGCCATTTCTAATCTATCTACAAGGAAATGGGTGAGGATCCTTATAAGAGCCCTGTCTCTCCTGCAGACACCTTCTAAAAGCAGAGTAGGTTCAGGTTTTAGTAAACCCTCTGTTTTGGACCAGAGGGTGAGTCAGTCAGGAGACAGAAACTACACCAACCAATCTGAACAGAAAAATTTTACATAAAGAATTATTAAATAGGCAAAAGAGGAATAATACTAAAAGGGGGTAAAGAGAATCCTAAGGATTACTGAAAGAGCAGATGAAGGGACTAGCTGCTACTTGTAGAAATGAGAGAGAATTCTCAAGAAAGAAGCAAACTTGGAAGTCCCGATTTGTCTCTCCTCAAGACTGAGATGTAGACCTTGTTGGAGAGGGTGCGGCTGCAGACCCCTGGAAGACACTGAAGTTCACGGAGGTACCACAGGGTGGGACTGTCAAGCAGAAGACAGCCCGCTGGAGTGCCAGAGAAACTCGCTGGGGGTGGGCACTGACATGGGTGAACACTTATGAGTCTCCCTGGCTGCACTGTGAAGGAAGCTGCCCACTGGAGTGCTGGTACTCATTGAAAAGCCCCTTGCTGACGTGCCTGCAAAACTCACTGAGAAGATGCTGGCTAAAGTGCCAGGAAAACTTGCTGGAGAATGTGTATCATTTGGTCTGTCACATGAAGGTACACATGAAATTACCTGCCAGCCACTGCACTGTAGAAGCAAGAAGAAAGGCAACAGAACCAGGGATGCATGCTGAGTCCCTCTAGCATCCTCTACTGATAAAGCTTAACATGAAGCTAGTTGGCAAAAGAGAAATCTGTATAGGATCCAGATTCAATATCAAAAAACAGTGCAAAGGAGAGTGGGTTTGGAGTGAGACGGCAATAAATTGATAATTGGCATATGGGGATAATGAATCTGGGAAACAAAATTCTAAGTCTAGTCTTCTGAATCCTATCTTTCCAAATCTTCAAGTTACTGGGGTTATCTTCACCGAAGATAAATCAGGATGGCCAAACTTCATGAAATTAAAAGACTAAAGTTTGAGACTAGGAAAACAGTGTAGGGAACAATAAAAAAAAAAAGCAAAAAGCAAAAATCTTGAAACAATAGGGACATTGGTTGTTATCCATGACTTTGATGACACAGAAATGACTCTGGAAGAAGACAAGCCACTCACAGAATGGAGATACTAGGTCTCAGGGTGAGAACCAGAGTCAGCACTTTCAGGAACCTGGGAGAGAGCATTTGTGCCCTAGGTAAGTTTCTTGTCTCGCACTATACCCAGACCTATTAAGTCTATAATTATATGGCTCCCAATTTTCACACTGTTTCCCAGCAACTGACAACTGTGTGCATGTGAACATGTGTGGGTATGTATTCTACTATTTGCCTTAACTGTTAAACAATGACCTATGAATTGAAATGTAAAGGGTATAAGTATTTGAAAGTGTGTGTATGCCCCAGTTCTAAATTTCAAGAATATTAAAATAGATGACCAAACAACAGTTTTAAAAGAAAATGGATATTAGGTGTCAAAATAACACAGGTATATTAGCCCTGCTGGTACAGTATCCAAGTATGTAAATTAATTCATTGGGAAGGGATGTTAACCAATGATACTGTACTCTAAAACTTAAAGACTGCTGGAAATGAGGAGAGTAATTGGTAAAAGATTGATAGACTTTCAATGTTTCCTAGTGCCAGTTCATAGATTCTGAATTTCATGGGTTACAAAGCGTATTATAAGTTCATGTTGGATAACTATCTACAGAACCAGCCTAGGCTTAATTTCAAATCCTATAAGCAAGGAAACATCAAAGTGGACAGACATGGAGTGACAGTACCCATCCAAGCTTTCCCTACAGGCCTGTTGACCCAAATTCCCCCTCCCCTCTCCCACCCAGGCTCGTCTTCTGGGATATTATTCTAGAGCCTCTGGAGCATTGTTATAGCTTTAATAACTCAGAATTGAGGGAAAGATCTGTTAGAAGGGAGGGGGAAGGCTATGGCTCTTGAGTCAACACAAATACCTGTGAGCAGCTTGAGGAATTTTCCTCAAAATGTAGGAATTTATCCAGAAAAGATTAGGAGGTCTGAGAAAACAATGGATCTGATCATAGAGCAGAAGAGGTACTGAATGGGAGACATTCTCTAGGGAAGGGCTGCAAAACCTTTAAGGTCCATATAAGGGGATCATGTCAAAATGCACTCTGATGAAGTACACCTGGGGCACAGACAAGAGTCTACGTTTCTAACAGGGTCCCAGGTGATGCTGCTGCTGCTACTTTGTAGACCACATTTTGAAGAGTAAGTCTCTTGAGAGGATTGGTTCTCAACCACAGGTGATATTGCCTCCCCAGGGACATTTGGTAATGTCTGGAGATATTTTTGGTCATCATAACTGGGAAAGTGCTATCAGCATCCAGAGGATAGAACCAAAGATGTTGCTAAACACCCTACAATGCACAGGGCAGCCCCACAACAAAGGACTGTCTGGCCCAAAATTTCAATGGTGCTGACACTGAGAAACCCTACGAGAGAGAACTTTCTCTGAAGGGTTTAACTTTTGAGTGCTTTTCCCCTAGAAAATGGATAGAGTTTTGGTAAATGTCATATTTAAAGGAGAATTTAACATACTCTTCCTAAGTCACTGCTATGTTCTTTAACTTCCCCAGATTTTCAGTAAACATATATTCCCATGCAACTTTGTTTGGTGATATATTAGAGATCAGCAGAAAAAGAGACAATAAAGGAGGCAAGGACATTTCACAGGTAAAAACATCAGCTCAGAGAAACCAACAGAATAAAACTGCTGGCAATAACAATGAGCAGTGGATAAAGAAGAGCTTTACAAAGCAGACAAGAGTCCATGAGTTCCCAACAAAGTGAGAAGTGGACCCCAGCAGAAGGGAAGTGTTAGAGCTGGGCATGTTATTCAAAGGACAGTCCAGGAATTCTGATTCTAAACCTCCCATTTGTACCAATAGGAAGTACTAAGAAATATCTCCTTTTTCCCAGATATGTATGATTTGGAATGCTAATGTGAAATACTAATGAACTAGGCTATTAGTCAGTCAATACCAAGTGGTTTGTTAAGGCCAGTGCCCACGGTTCACGGTGTACCAGGTTAAATGTTTTGAAAATGTGCACAAACATATATATGTGTGGTTATTTGGTAGTTTGGTAAGAATGGTGAGAGGCTGCCTGGAAATGGAGAAGGAGATTGATAATAGTGGAACTCTCTGGCATATAGAACACACCAGATCATGAAAGTCATTCATGTCAAAGGGCATTTAATCTTAGGTTTCCAAGTAGGGAAGATATAACTCAAGATGGATCAGGATACATCAGTAAAAAGTCCAGCAAACTTTACAGGAAAATCAGAATAGGGTGAAAAACTTGTAACAAGAACATTCTTAGAAAGGAAATTCCCTTCATGTTTCCACAAGAGAGGGTTTCTCACTCTGCATTAAGAACACCTTAAACATCTCCTTCAGAAACAGGCCATTGGCATTAAGTGCAGCTTCTTTTCCCATGATACCAAACTAGATGATCAACAGGTAGACAGCCCTTGATTTCCTTCAAGACAAGCAAGAGTGAATTGACTTTCAAATCTCATCTTGGAGAACCAGACAGGAAGTGCAATAAACATGAAATATTTTCATATGACATATGAAAATGTGGCTTCACTACACTGAGGATATAAATTGGAAAAGAAATTTTCAATAAGCAGGTTAAGTTATAATTAATAAGGAGTGGAATTTTGCATGAAGAAAGAGCCACTGGCTCTTGAACTTGGTGGCTATAATGGCCACCTTATCGAAGCTGGGTTTCAAAAATGAAAGCTTAGGCCAAAGATGGTAGGTAGCCCCAGCCATTCAAAAGTTGCAACTGGGTAGATAAAATTCACCCTAAGAAATTAGTCACTGCCCATCCAACCTGCACTCCCTGACGATACCAAATCCAGAGCCTTATCCATTTAAATATTCTCATTTACTTGGTACTCCATTGTCTCAGATTTGCCCATTTGACCTTGGCTGTCTCTTGTTCCAGCTTTGCAGATAACTTATCTCTTGCCACATTTCCTTGACCTCTATCAAATTTGGAGTTCTAATCCCTTCTGATGACTCCAGTTTGCCCACCACAGCAGTATCATACTCACAGGACTGAGGAGAAGCAGCTTCTGAAAGAAAGTAGTTGTATGGGAACTTGAAAGAAAGTAAACCCATACTTTTCTTATTCCTTTCTTATGTCGCCAATGATGTGTAACCTGTCTGCCTTCCCTACATTTATCCAATTCACAGTATTCCCAAAGGTGAGAGGGGGAATGACATGTATGAAATAAAGTGTTAGGATCCTCCCCCAAGCTTCTGCAATTGCCAATCTATCTGTCTAAAATACCTTCTACTCGACTCTGCTTCCCTCCATATAATGGCTCAGACTTTGGAGTCAAGGACTAGATATGGTATGTTGGGCAAGTAAACCTCATCTATAAACTGAGACTAATAGTCCCTGCCTCATAGAGTTGTTGAGAAGATAACAACTGTAATGAATGTAAAATGCTTTGCCTTGTTCAGGAAATGTAGGAGGCATTGCCGAAATGAACGAATAAGAGAACGGCCAAGTAAATTGGCCGTGCTTGACAGAAATTGCCACTGAGTCTTTAATCATAATATTACCAATAAAAATGATGGCCAACTATGTGTCAAGTACTGTTCTAGATCATTTCATTCTCACAGCAATACCAAGAAGTTAGCATCATTAGTATCTTTTTACAGATACTAATACACTATGCCCTGTGCTAGGTGTTGGTGATGGCTCATCCCTCCTAGGGGTTACAGTCAGCCTGTTTGATAGAGCACAGATGCTCTGCTGTGTCTCTTCAGGCCCCTTAATGCAGAGTGGTTCAAACAGAAGGCACAACCAATTTAATATGTAGAAGAAAAAAAGAGACAGAGGAAGGAAGGAAGGAAGGGAGGGAGGGAGGAAATAAAATGGAATGGAATGGGAAAATTAGGGAATCTTGCACATAGCTAGGGTAATTATTGTTTCATAAAAATCTTTCATGTGTTTGTATGGGTGTGTGTGTGTGTGTGTGTGTGTATAACGTATCTCAATGTAAAATGTGTTAAGTGTTGGTCACCAACAAAAAAGGTGAAAGTCTCTGCCTTAACAAGCTGCACACCATCTACATAATCCTCCCTGAGCTACCTGTGGCAACGCTTTTCACATGAATGGTGTTCAATTTGTCTAACAGGTAGCGTTTTGTGCTTAAAACACAACTTAATGGGGGAAAGTTGTAACGCCATCCCACATATTGCCTAAGTTCTGACATCCAAGTAGTCATTTAAAAGTTGTATTGCTGACGAAATTAAAAAGACACGTTGCTTCCCTCTAGAAGCCTACCCTCAAAAGCAGATATTCCCACAGATGGCCAGGAACATTTGGGGGCTATCAGATTGCTGTAACAGAAAAGCAGTGGGCTCTCTTTCCTGGCCTTGTTTCACATCCCAAGCCTGCTGGGCTTGATTTATTCTGTGCATGAACATGCATACGTCTCCCATAGATTATGTGCTCCATATCAAGAGATGCAGGGAGGAAAAAAGCCATATATTTGCAAGTGCTGTAGCTTTCACACGAGGCACGTTTTTCACTGACATAGGTTTCATCCATAACTCATTGTGAGACCAGAACGTGTTCGTTGTCACTGTTGCCACTGTTATATTCTGTAACAAATTCTCCCAAATGGTACCCCTTTTCTATTTTCTGGCATCAATGTTTGGGAAGAGAAAGTAAGGTTGTCTCTCTTTTGTCCTAATTGTTTTTTGTAGACTTATTTAGGTCCACGTCAGGGTTGCTATTTTCAGCCATCACCTTTTTCCTCCCAAGGTTTTTATTATTTACCCACAGTAACCAAGGGTGATGATTATTTTCAATTCCAGGACTCATCACTCCTGCTCCTCCTTTTTTCACCATTACATTTGATTCTTTCTGTACCCTGCAGCATCTTATGAAATATAAAATATAATGAAACATTCAAACCATTGGCATTCCCCTTATGGATTTTCAGAGAAGCATCAGCATGCACTCCCTTTAGCTCTCATTTCATCAGTTACCCTGGTACTCGGACAACATTCTCAGAACAGCAAAGCAGATCCACCTGAAACCTATTTTCATCCTTGTCGCCAGCATCAACAGCATCATTCTACTTCCACTTTCACGGTGGATTATACAAAAGCCAGATTAGCTGCACTAACAACCATTCATTCTGAAGCCTGCCTCCCCTTCTGGAACTGTCCTGTTCTAGGTCAGCCTTAGAGGGAGAAAGCCAGGAGGTGGGCAGTAGCAGAGGGAGGAGACTTAGCTCCCAGGGATATGTAACATGTTTATGTGCTCTCTCTGAATTTCCTGCTATGACTCGTAGATTTTCCCAGGGATGAATAATTTCATAGTAAAATTAGTGTGCATGCACGTGATATTCAGCAAATTAAAAACAACTAGTACAAAAATTAAAATGGAAAATTCCTCAGTTCGTGTCCTGGCAATAACCTCATGACCTGGTGCTTGGGGACATTTGTCCTCCTTCTGAGAGTGAAGGCTGGGTCCTTCTCAAACCATAAATGCCTAGGAAGTTATACGGGTCCTCTCTAGAGATAAGGTCATTTTGTAACCATTTTGTAACCGAAAGTGGGGTCCGGCTGCTCACCGTTCAAAAGCCAATAAAGAGGCAAGTTTGGTGGAAAGGAAAGTTTGCTTTATTTTGGATGTTGGCGACAGGTGGGGAGGGCAGACTCCTGTCCAAAGGCCAACTCCGCCCTGACGATCAGTGGGCAAGAGCTTTTCTAGACGGAGGGGGCCACATGCGGAAACAGCACAGTCAGCTCCTACAATCATCTTGAAATTGGTCAGCAGTGGTCTGACCAGGGTCATCTTGATTGTTTTAAGTATAATTAATCTTCAGTTCAATGGTTGGTTTGTCCCCATTTCTTTGAGGCCAGTTCTCAGAATTGTGGCAACTTATGTCATGGCTACAGTCTGGTCATCATGTAGTTGACTTCTTTCACCTGGTGAGGGTTTCAGTAAGACAGCTCACGGGATATAGCTCAGAATATTATCTATAGCCCTTGAGGAGGGACTAAAGGTCCTTGACTTTGCTTAATGACTAAACTATTATTATTTAGTCTTGTTGGATTATTTTCCTTTGTTTTTGCATTTTCTCACTTCTCTGATTAAATCTATTCTTTGGCTAAAGTTTTTCCACAGACAAAAGGCAGGCAGAGGACATGGGGTGAAAGACCATAGGACCATTTCAATTTGTCAGAGGCAGGATGGTGTAGAGAACAGAAGAAATATCAGGAGCCAGGGAACTCCCATGTTTGAGATTATTTCTGCCACTGCATTGTTGTTTCACCTTGAGGACCTTCAGTTCCCCTGTGTATAAAGGAAGAATGGACTTTTCTACTAAAATGCTGGGATCTCAGCTACCGTCCCATGGTCTCAGGCCTCTCCCTCAGCTTTCAGCCACAATGAAAATGTTTGCAGAGCCTAAGCTGGTATGCACCACTGCCCTTGTCTCACAGTTCCTCTTACTTTCTCAGAAAAGAAAGCCTTACTTTACTTGCTGCATTCCTGGCTGGTCTGTGGGTAGCAGGGATTTCCCAGTAGCCCCCAACTATGTTACAACATTTCATGTGGCCATCCAGGTGACCTTCCAGCAGTTCATCCTTCAGGGTGGCTTGAGGTTGCCATGAAGGACTCTGCAGATGGTGTGATTTTCCTTCAGGACTGGCCATTCGTGTCACCGAAGGCAGTACAGGGTCTTAACACTCACCCGTGTCCTTCGTAGCATTTGAACTCCCTCCCTCATTACCTGAAAGAGTTCACAATTTAACACCTCCAGCCAGTTTGTTCATCCTCATTTTTTTTCCTAGCCAGAGTTGACTGATAACACAGAGCATGTCTCCACAATTTTTCAACCAAGCATCTTAAGATTCAGAAACAGTCAGCAGCCTTTTTTTCTGACCAGGCTGCTGCCAAATCAGTGAGAAAGATTGAGGCCAGAGCTAGAGAGAGAGTGGGACAAGAGTGAGAAAGAGAACAGAGTAAGTCAGAGGGAGGAGAGGCGGGAGGAAGGGGAAAAGAGAGAGAGAGAGAGTGTGTGCTCTGCCCTACTTGAGTTTCAGTGTTCATCCTTGCCACCGCTCATATGCAACAGTTCAAGCATTCTTTCAATAAATTCCTCTTCTACCTAAGAAGGAACTATTTGGATCTGTTTCTTGCAACTAAAAGAATCCTAAACAAAACATAATCCGGAAGAGATCCTAAAATCATCTTGTCTAAAAAGCTACTCAGTGCTTGGATTTCCTCTACCAAGTATTACAGTGAACGCCATTTGTGACAGGGAACAACCACTTCCTAAGGCAACACTTTCAATCAACTCCAGCGATTATGATTAAATTATTAGACCAAACTGAAGCCTTTCCCATGGCACTTTCCTCTTATCAGCCCTAGAACCACCTCTTAGACAAAACAAATTTACTTTCCAAATGGGAGTCTTTTAAACATTCCAAGGCAGTTAAAATGACATCTCTCACTTAAGGTGTTAATGTTTGTTTTTTTCGCGAGCCCCGAATATCCAATTTCTTCCTCTCTTTCTCAGATGATGCCTTTTTAAAATCCCTTCACCTTCCTGACCACAGTTTTCTGACTACCTAATGGTATGGATCCCAGAACTGGACACAGTATTCCCAGTAGGGTCTGAGCAGCAAAAGAAAACAGACTTCTCTCTTTCCCTGAGTCCAGGACTATACTTCGGGCTAACTTTGCACTCACGTTTTGACACTCACAAACTTATTGAACTTACTGTCGACTAAAATTTCTAATTGTTTTTTATTCATGCTACACATATGTTCCTACCTTCTCAGCCTTGTGCTTATGAAGTTGGCTTTTAGATCCAAGTGTTAGATTATATGTACTGTTCCTACAAACTTTCATATCAAATTCAGTGAATCAAAAATTGAGGATGGGGCTTCCCTGGTGGCGCAGTGGTTGGGAGTCCGCCTGCCGCTGCAGGGGACACGGGTTCGTGCCCCGGTCCGGGAAGATCCCACATGCCGCGGAGCAGCTGGGCCTGTGAGCCATGGCTGCTGAGACTGCGTGTCCGGAGCCTGTGCTCCGCAACGGGAGAGGCCACAACAGTGAGAGGCCCGTGTACAGCAAAAAAAAAAAAAAAAAAAAAATTGAGGATGATGATGAAAAAGTTCTAGAGGTGGTTGGTGGTTGATGGTTGCACAACAATGTGAATGTACTTAGTGTCACTGAGCTGCACACTTAAAAATGATCAAAAGAGTAATGTTAATTATACATATTTTACTGCAATAAAATTTTTTTTAATTTGAATATGGACTGGATATTATGAACTTAGGGAATTGCTATTAATTTTCTTAGGTATGATTGTTAGAGTGATAGAGAAGGATGTATTTTTAGAAGATAGGGACGTAGTTAGCAGTCAGATTTTATGAGGTCTGCAACTTGCTTTCAAATTGTTAAGAGAATAAATATTTAGAAAGATAGGTAAATAAAACCGATAAAATATTAACGATGGTTTAACCTAAGTACTCAGTACCTGAGTATTCATTATAGTATTCTTTCAACATTTTTCATGTATGGAATTTTTCTTATCAAAAAGTTGGGGAAAATTGAGCCCAATATTTTAGCTTGTTAAGATCATTTTGAACTATGAGTCTGTCATTTTTGTTATACCTCTGGCATTTGTGTGACTACAAGCTAAATAAATATTACCCATATATCTTCATTCCAGTCATAAACAAAATTGCTGAGGAGGACGTAATTGAGGACTTAACACTGGGTTAGCCATGAGGCATCTTGCTCCAAGCCCACATTGGCTCATCCATCAATGCCTTTATATATGGTTGTTCAACAAGTTATGTACCCATTTAATTATCCTGGGTCCACATTGAATTTCTCCATCACTCTACCAGAGTATGGAAATGACACACACTGCTGGCTTCTTTTTTGAAGTTCATGTTAATTATGCCACTGCAAGCAGCGCATCATGATAGAATGACAAGCCTGAACTTTGGAGGCCAAGCACCTCCCTTTAAATCCTCGCTGGGCCACTCAGCAAGTATATAACCCTGGATAAGCTTAATAATCTTTCTTCATCTCTAAATTGGAACAAGATAAAGTGGTTGCAATGATTAATTAGATTTTTGTGTTGGTCTAATACTGCATCCCAGGCAAGGTGCCAGGTGCTGGATATGAAGCACAGACTGTGGACTGGGGAAGGTACAGAGTCATTGCATGTTCACCCCCCGCCCGGGCCCTGGTGAGAAGATGCTCCTCAGAAGGAGCAAGTTCTTTACCAGCTCTTCTTTAGCAGAGAACAAGGCCTCTATACGGGTGACCAGGGATCTGTGATGAGGAAAAGAAGGGAGGACAGTAAGACCAGACCATGTCATGTGATGCCCCGAGGGGCAGGAGGGCATCCTGGCCCCAGGATATGGCCTGAGAGTCTGGGACGATTGGAAGTTACAACAGGAGGGCAGAGAGGTGGGAAGAGCCTCCAAAGAAGCCTGCACTCATTTCCTAATCAACTCTCAATCTGCCTGAAGCCGTCCTTTGCATAAACACAGTTTAAACGATGTTATCACTTATGCAAAATCTAAAAAATTATCACAAAGGAGAAATATAACAAAGCAGAAACAGAGTCACGGATACAGAGAACAAACTGGTGATTGCCAGTGGGGAAGGGAAAGCGGAAGGGACAACATAGAGGTATGGGATTAGGAGATACAAACTACTATGTATAAAATAAATAAGCTACAAGGATATATTGTACAGCACAGGAAAATACAGCCATTATTTTGCAATAACTTTAAATGGAGCACAATCTATAAAAATATTGAATCACTATGTTGTACCCCTGAAGTTAATATGATATTATAAATCAACTACACTTCAACAAAAAAGTCTTATGTGTCACTTCCTTATAAAATCCTCCAGAAAACTCCCTCCCCCTGCCACCCCACTGCCTTCAGGATAGGGCCCAGAGCACAGCTTAGAAATTTCTTTGGGATCTGATGCTCAATAACCCTTCAGTCTCACCACCTTCAGTCCGATTTTTCAGGTACTGGGAACTAACTTGCAATTGCCTGAACAGCTGTGTGCTTCTGCACCTTCCTGGGCCTGGGAAGCCTCCCCAACTCCCACCCCCCACGCCCCACCCCGTCCTCAGCTTCACAGCTACCTTCTACTGCCCTCCTTGGGAACTTCCCCTAACCCCCAGGCTTCTGTGCCAAGTTTATCGATTCTATGCAAATTTACCATTCTATGCAATAATTTTCTGTGTAACCCAAATATTCGCCACCCAAGAGTTCCGAAGTCCTCATTCCCTCTGGAGTATCACTTTTTTCCTTTAATACCTACATAAGATGGCTCAGGGGGAAAGCCCCCCGCAGTCTCCTCTATTTGCTTGCATTTCCAAGGGGCTTATATCCCCGCCACTGCTCACTCTGATTTCCTGTTCCCTTTCACTGTCCTACCTCTGTGAGCTACAGGTCTCTTTCTAGCATTTCACCCCTAGAACAGACATTTCCCTTTCTTCTGTGTGCCTCTAATTTACCAGGAATACAGGACTGTTGCACATAAAAGATTTTTTCAAAATAATGTCATAAATAATAGGAGATAATTTCCAGCCCACGGCAGGAAATAACTTTACATCCCAGTTCCTTGAAAATGGCTTCTCTCTCCCTAGAACCCAGTCCGCCTGCCATATCGGGCCCCTCTGCTTCCAAAATGCTTCCCACTCCTCCCCCTGCTTTATTCCAAGTCCTGGAGGCCAATATGAAAACCCCAAATTCCTGACATTTTATTATCCAGATCAGTTTTGCTTTTCTGTCCAAATCTCTACCATCACACTACCCCCTTAGAGACCTTATGTTTTATAATTTAAAACAGCCCATTCTAGAATTTTCCTAAACATGGATTTTTTTTCCCTCAAAGAACCTCTGTTGGTTCAAACCTCCAGCAGCACTAGTTAATTTGTCATCTCCATCATGAAACTGGAAGATCCCTGAGGGTTGGAACTCTTGTTTGGATCACCAGCACCCAGCACAGTGATGGATGGGTGACAGATTCTCAGTAAATGTTTGATAAACCAAGGAAGGAAGCAGAGAAATACATCTCTAATGGTGGAATTCAAATCATAGGAACTTTTCCTACACTTCTGAAATTGTATAGTGTCACTTCCTACTTAAAACTCCTCCAGTGAGCCCTTTGGAATAGATGACCTTCCAGCATGCCCTTTCTGCTTTCTTCCCCCATGTGTCTATAGGGGTAGACCCTCCACTTGTCCACAGATATAACCCACATTCTCCAATATTTGTTTTATTAATAATAAAGTTGATAGTTTAGTCACATTCCAGCAAATATCAACTTCATCAGGAATAATGATCCTTCGGTCACATTCTCCAATATCAATTTAACAGTAATAAAGTCGATATTTTGGTCTTAAAAAAATAATTGTTGCTCTTCAGCAAATGGCATCCCACTACACTAAGAATAAAATTCCCATTCTGTGCCATGCCATGGCCTACATGATCAGACCAGGTCTTTCTCTCCAACTGCATCTCCTTCCACTCCTCCCTCCCCATACTCTCTTCCTACCTCAGAGACCTCTTTAAACTCATTTCTGCTTTAGGCCTTTGCATTTGTTCCTGCATCAGCCACCCTCCAACCCCCCACTGCCAGCTGACTTCTTTCTTGTCTTTAGGGTCTCAGCTCTAATGTCACCACCCCAGAGGAGTCTTTCATTATTACCCAAGCCTCACACCACCTCATGACTTTTTATCACATCATCCTATTTTATTTTCTGTATCACACATATCATGACTTAAAATTATCTTGTGTGTTCAATAACTTATTTCTTCTTATTTTCTACTCCTTGTCCACTACCAATGGAATGTCAACTCCATGGGAGCAGAAGCTTTATCTTTCTCTATTTTCCCAACACCTAGAATATGACCTGGCACACAGTAGGTACTTAATAAAAAACTGTAGAATAGATTGAAGAATAAATGAATTAAAGAATACTACCAGTGTTGGCCTAATCTACTCATAGTTTACAGTATTAGGAATTCCAGGAATAACCTGAAGAACTATGTCTGCTTCAGAAACAACTTATTTACATAATTCAAGTAGTAACAACTAGTGCTCTGTGCTATACTTATAAAGTCTTCCCATGTCTACCCAGCTACACTTTCCCATAATGCACAATAATCTTAAATTTTCCCATCAATACACACTAATTGATATCATCTTGGAAAATATGGCCACTTTTTTGTAATTCTTCACAGTCTACATTTGAATGAAAGATGACACAGACAGTGACATATAAAGGCTCCAAGAAGCACACAATACCAGACAGTTGATTCATTTCCCACATCATCTGCTCCACTCTTCTTTCAGACTCCTCTTTAGGACTTAATTAGAAATTAGTTTTTGCCTGGGTAAAAGCTTGGATTGTTTTTTACATGGCCTGTTTTAAAGACATGCTCTCCAGATTCCTTGTCCAGTGTCAGAGTCCAAAATAGACTGTCCCCATGGGGAGTTCCCATTCACTCCATAGAACCAGTGCTCAATCTAGGTCACAGTATAAAATGTTCCCAATTCCCACTTTCTTTTCCTGGTGACCTCTGGTTATATTTTCAGGCTCTATTTGCTTCCCAAGCTTCATCCATATTACTGTTACTCTTCTCTGTCTAAGCTGTTTCCCCTCCATCTCTTTATCCTTCCCTCTGCCCCCCAATTCCTAGAGCCCTGGTTGAGACCTGATTCCCTCAAGTTTCCAGGAAGAAAGTTTATAGTCATTACCATCACCAAGGTAGCTTCTCTGATTAGTTACACTTCTCCCAAGGGTTTAGAACAGGCAAGTAAACCTTGAAGATACTATGCTGAATGAAATAAGCTAGTCACAAAAAAAGAGAACTACTGTATGGTTTTGCTTATATGAGGGACCAATAGTAGTCAAACTCATGGAAACAAAGTGTGTGCCCAGGGCTAGAAGGCAAGGGAGAAAGGAGCAGTTGTTGTTTAATGGTTATATAGTTTCCCCATTCCCCGAGATGAAAAAGTTCTGGAGATCTGCTTCACAAACAGTGTGAATATACATAACTGTACTGAAAGGTACACTTAAAATTTTTATGTTATATACATTTTATCACAATTAGAACAAAACAAGCAGTAAATTGCTGTAATTCCAAGCAGTATTCCCAAGAACGGACACTTTCCTATCATTTTCGTCTTCCTTTCAATCTCTAGGAAGTAAGCCTCTCTCACAATCTACCAGGGTACCCTCTGACTTCAGTAGTCCCCTTCCCTGCACTGTGCCCATCATTTTAACCATGGAGTACACTATTTCACTTTGGAGTCGTCTATTACACTTTGGATTTGGATGAATCTATTTAATCACTGCTCCTTTATCCTTCATTCCCCTTAAATTCCTTTATCCCTCTGTGGAGCTTAACTCTGCTTCTATGAGCACATGTGCAAACAGCCTTCTTCCTATTTGCATTTCACTTCCACCCACAGCCAAACCTTCTCCCAAGCTGCACTCTAAACTCAGAACAGCCTCCCTATCTAAACTCATCTACTTTTCTCCCTCCCCTTACTTAAATAGCTCATAAAAGCCTGTTTTTCATAAAGTCTTTCTAGAACAATTAATATTATATATTTTATAGTTTATTTCCCAATAGCTTCCAAAAAAGAATTTATGGCATATATGATCACTGGGAAAACATTATTCTTCTTATATATGACACAAATTGTATCTCACCCACTGCACTTATCTCTCTGACTTAAGTAATTTAAAAATTTCACTTGATTCTATTCTTAATATTTATTACTAGTACTACTATAATCCCATATTAAACATTTTGGAAGACACTGGAAATAATAAATACCACTTATTATAAATATTTACCATGTGTGAAGTACTTATACCATGTACTACGAAGTATCTCATTTTCATAATAACCCTTCAAATTTGGGAGAAAGAATTAAACTACTTCATCATATATCTCCCAACTTAAAAAAAAAGAAAGAAAACTGTATTAATATTTAAAATACAAGTTGACAGTAGTGTCTGGATTAGACTTCTGGAGGACATAGGTTCCCCTGTTTTGCTATCATTGTGTTTAGTATCTAGTACAGTTGTGGGCACATAATGAACACTCATTTCATATACTCATTCTATATCTGATGGATGAATGAATAAATGATTGAAGAAAGTTTTTTGAGGTTACATAAAGGGTAGATCCTAAAATTGGGGTTTAATTCAGCCCTCACATACATGAAAGCTAATGTTTTTATTTCTTTGTCTTCTTTTCAGAAGTGAAAGAAGCCCTAGCTCTTTCCATTATCACATTCATTACTGCATCTACACATTTTCATATTGTGATTACTATCTTTAATTTTGCAGTTAATGAGTTGAGTTTAATAATGACTCAAACAGAGGGACCAGACAGGTGAGCTTCCAAAAGGTGGTAGTAGAGTGTCAGTCACATGACCCAAGCTGGAAGGCTTTCAACTACTGGTTAGTTAGCTTATCATAGAGACAAGTAGACTTTATCTCCTTTTAGCTCCAAAAATCATGTTACTAAAAAATTAACTTAACCCATATTAACTATTATAGCAGAAAACATTTTAGATACACTTTTGAAAGGAAAAAAAATCTAAGGTCAAATGTAAGAGCTTCATCACTAGTTCTACCTCTTCAGACAGTCAAAATCACTTCTCAGCAATTTGTTCTCCAATGTAAAGCTTGTTCCATCAAAGTTTCCCTGAGCAGCTTGTTTTTTAGAAGATTTGGTCTCCTCTTTTTCTCAGCCTATTCACTTTTCCAACTCTGCATACTAATGAAAGAGATACCCTCTGTTTACCTTTTCATCTTCCTTTCTCCCAGAGTTTGATCTTTTTATTTATTTGCTTGGTTGTTTCTATGCATCACAAAATCAAAAAGTGGAAGAAATATCTGCAGGGTAGCATGATGTTGCTTAGATAGCTTTTAACCAATCAAAGAAAGTATTTACACTTTATTCATGTTAGTTTTCTCCAACCCACTTGTCAAGATTCTATTTCCCCAACTCACAATGAGCACAGCTCATTGAAAGCATGCATGGGCAAATGCCAAGACAGAGTTCCATATTGAAAGGGGTTTTGGAGGTTCACATCAAGGGAGTAAGCTTATTTATTGAGCAAAGTTCAAGATACATCAGAGAAATGAAACAGGAAAAATCAGTATCTACAAAGACCCAGAGAAAAGAAAGATCATATCACTTTCAAGAAGCTGGAAGTAGTTCAGAATGTCAAGATGAACATATGATTTCCATCAGCACCTACTTGTCCACGAGCACCTGTTAGTGAAATTTCCATGCCTCGGGTCTCTTGCTGCCACAGCAATGTTTTCTATCATAAACATTTGACCTCCATTGACCAGGGCTGGCACTATCTCAATAACAGCCAGTCTTCCTGCTTGCTAGTGACATATGATCCATGGCTTGGCACTGGAAAATAAAGTGGACTAATAAGTTTCCTTTCTCTTACATTTGAACTAAGAACCACTATGGAAATGAGCAAGATATGAGTGAGAATTAAAATATATGATGAGACAGATACACAGTAAAATCATGAAGGAATGGATGTTTTTAGTGACGAAAAAAGTCAGTTAAGGTGAGAAAAATGTAACAGATATGGAGAAAGCAGCAAAGCATGCTCTTCTAAGAGCTTTTTTAAAGTACAATTTTGTTTCTTGGAATCTGTCCCACAGTTTTACCCTCATAAGCATTAAGAACAAAGCAATGTGGTTAACCTGGCCATGGTCCACTGCATTACCTTTGTTTTTCCTACTACTATTACAGCCATATTCTCAAAGTGCCTCTTCTCATTCCATTGTGCAAATGAGCCCATTTTACAGATTATAAAATTGAGGAACTAAGAAGTTAAGTGACTGGCCCAAGTGAGGCTTTGGTGACCCTTCAACTAGACCTTACATTGTTTTATTCCTTTAGCATAATGTACCTCAATGTACCACGAATGAATCATAGGACTATACATTAAAATCAGTCAGATCTTTCATTTACACTGGCCAGAGATATTTTGCAGCCACTCCCTGCTTCTCATCCTGATTGTCAGTTCCACACCATAAATTATTTACATCCCTAAAAGTATAAAACAACATTGTTAATATTTAGCTTAATGACTTCCTAGTGTGTGCCATTATTCTGGTGCTGCCATTCCATCAAACTTAGTGTAAATGACATTATTAAATTGTACTAGCAGCATAAAATCACATTCTTTAAATTGTGCACTTCAGAATATTTTATTTTAATAAAGTCTTTGCAATAGAATTCTTCCATCACTCACTCTTCTTCACAAAACAAAATTTGCTTTAGGCCTTTAAATGAGGGCCAATTGAAAAATTAATCATAAAATTGCTATAGCAGTGACAAAGTTGCTTTGGAATGCTTTTAAATATTTAATAAACTATTCTTTGTTATAAGCATCAAGTCCTAAAAGTGTGGTCAAAAGAGGAAGAAGCTAAGTAAATATCAATACATACCCTGGTAAATTTCAGAATGGCAAAGGGTTGGTTAAAATAATTTGAAAAATTTTGCTAATTGCTCTATTTGTCTCCTATTGTTGTCATGGAAAAATACATACATAGTTACAAGACACAGACGTACATATACGCATACACACACACACAAGTTCACAGGATTTTTTGTACTTACACATTTGTCCACATTCTCATTATGTTCAATACAAATGAAATATTCTGAGTAGTCTCATCGCTGTTGCTCTCAGAAGTCTATAAAAAGTGAAGTAAAACATGCAACTGGTAAACAATAAACTTTTCCAATCTAGCATATCCCACAAAACCCAGATTTTTAAAATAAGAAAGTGAGATTCCAAATCATGTTCTATTCAGATAACCTAATCAGAGACAAGTCTTTGTGAGTAGGTGGGATTTAGGTTACAGCCTTTGTGTTTTCCAGCTGCATCCTTGCTGAACTTGAAGGTAACAAATAGGTGTCAAAGACATCCAGGCCCCTCCACTGCCGGCATTATGAGTTCTTTGTGATTGTGCAGGAGATGCATTAGCATGACGTTGTAGCTACAGGACTGCAGGGGAACCACAACCCACCCTTTGATTATTGCATTACAGCTGTGGCTGACACTCCAAGGCAGGGAGCCAATGGATAACAAAATACGTTATACAATTTCCCAAACTGCATTAAGAATCCCAAAGGAAGAAAGTTCTGATTGAAGAACGAACCACAGCTGTCCCTTTCAGTTGTCCCTCTGGACTTTCAAGGAAGCAGCTGGTAAACTGGCCTGTCCTCACACTTTCAGTTCTCAGGAACCTGGGCAATAGAGCAATTCAAGTTATTGCTGTTCAGGGAAACCCTGGCTACTGCAGCCCAGATGACCGAGCCAGATATGGTCTTCCTGGTATGGCTTGAGAACCTCAGTATTATTTTAACCCACAATTGCAGATAACCATTTACATATCACTTACTTGGGGGTCGGTAATGATTTTTACTTGGAGAATTAATTTCATTTTCCTTAACACTGAAGCCTCTTGGCTATGGGGGTGAGAGTCAGGAAAGGAGGCTGGAGGATAACTTGTTCTAAAGGTCTGGAGCAAGTTTATAAATTAAAGACACTATTAACCATGCACCTGTCTCTGTCAATTTCTCTTTCTCTCTCAGTCTCCTTCTCTCCCTCTCTCATCAATTCTCTCAGAATCTAAGGCTTCTAAGAATTTTTAATTTTTTAAGAATTTATTACAGATTAAATACACCAAATTGTCCCCCAGAAAGACTGTGCCAAGTGACATTCTCACCAGCAGGACCTGAGCTAGCCCACCTGGCAGCAATCTCGCCAGCTTTGTAACCAGGCTTTCCCCATCTTTGCCAATGTCATAAAGGAATATATTCCTCTCTTTTGTTTTATGAGAACCCATTTTGTCATTAGTTTAAATGATCATATTTGTAAATCTAACATTTTAAAGTGTTTATTAATGTGCTTCATAGTAGTAAATCAACCTTGTATTCTTAGGATAAACTCTAAAGATAATGATGAATGACTCTGTGAATATCTTGCCAGCGTCAGTTTGATCTCTGTTATTTAAGATTTCAACATGTATGATAATCATGGACTTTGGTCTCTGACATCTCTCTGGTAGCTGAGAACTTGAGCATACACCAGTGCTCGGAACACTAGGGGGCCAAACATTGCAAATAGTTATTAGGTGTACAGTGTGGTAAAGAGGAAATATGGGAGGGCATTTCTTATTTTCAAGTAAATTACAGAAGCTTATAATGCATTTTAGTATATAATACTGTGCTAAAGTACTCTGTTAAGATTGGTTTTATCCATGGTTTATTAAATTTATTTGGCTAAATACATAGAAAATTTTCTGTATAGAATAACTATTAACTTCTGACAGGACATTCGCATGTTTAACATTTTGAAGACGGCATAGTTTTCTTTTGTTCTATATTTGGTGTTAAGTTTTATGCTAGTTTAACAAAATTAGACCATCTTTTCCTGTTCTCAGAAATTGTTTAAATGTAAAGCACGTAATTTTTCCTTGAAAGTTTGAAAGAATAGTCCTGTGAAATCAATTAGTCTCAGTTATTTTTGTTGATGATTATTATATTGATTTTTTGATTTCTTTTATGGTTATTTATATATTTTGGTTTTCTATTCTATTCTTTTGGAAATTCTTTTTTCAAAAGAGTATCTGTGCAACTAAGATTTTTAAATTAATAGGAAAATTGTATATACACACTTAGTTTAAAAAACTTTGTCACTTCTTGGTATATTCACTTTTATTTACAATATTTTATTAGCATTTTGTCTCCCTTTTTTCAATAAACTTTCCAAAGTGTAAATTTTTCATTTTTTCCCATTTTATTGAGATGTAATTGACATATATCACTGTATACGTTTATGTGTACAAAATAATGGTTGACTTACTGTATTGTGAAATGATTACCACAATAAGTTTCGATAGCATCTATCATCTCATTTATGTTTTTGATTGAAGTATAGCTGAGTTACAATATTATATTAGTTTCAGGTGTACAACATAATGATTCAATATTTTTATAAATTATACTCCATTTAAAGTGATTATAAAATAATGGCTATATTTCTCTGTGCTGTACTACATATCCTTGTTGCTAATTTATTTTATACATAGTAGTTTGTATCTCTTAATCCCTTGCCCCTATCTTGCCCCTCCCTCTCCCCTCTCCCCACTGATAACCACTAATATGTTCTCTATATCTGTGAGTCTATTTCTTTTTTTTTATATTCACCAGTTTGTTTTATTTTTTAGGTTCCACATATAAGTAATATCATACAGTATTTGTCTTTATCTGTCTTACTTATTTCACTAAGCATAATACATTCTAGGTGCATCTATGTTATAGCAAATGGCGGAATTTCATTCTTTTTTATGGCTGAATAATATCTCATGTGTATACACCACATCTTCTTTATGCAGTCATCTGTCAATTGTCATTTAGGTTGCTTCCATGTCTTGGCCATTGTAAATAGTGCTGCTGTGAACAGTGGGGTGCATGTATCTTTTTGAATTAAAGTTTTCCTCTTTTCCAGATACATGCCCAGGAGTGGGATTGCTGGATCATATGGTAACTCTATTTTTAGTTTTGTAAGGAAACACCATACTGTTTTCCATAGTGGCTGCACCAATTTACATTCCCACCAACAGTGTACAAGGGTTCCTTTTTCTCTGCATGCTCACCAACATTTATTATTTGTGTGTTTTTTGATGATAGCCATTCTGAGAGGTGTGAGGTGGTATCTCAGTGTGGTTTTGATTTACATTTTTCTGATGTTGAGCATCTTTTCATGTGCCTTTGGTCATCTATATGCCTTCTTTGGAAAAATATCTATTCAAGTCTTCTCCCCTTTTTTTAATCAGGTTGTGTGTATTTTTGATATTGAGTTATCTGAGCTGTTTATATATTTTGGATATTAGCTCCTTATTGGTCATTTCATTTGCCAGCATTTTCCTTTATTCAGTAAGTTGTCTTTTCACTTTGTCAGTGATTTCTTTTGCTGTGCAAAAGCTTTTAAGTTTAATTAAGTCCCATTGTTTATTTTTACTTTTATTTCTTTTGCCTTAGGAGACAGATCCAAAAAAAATATTGCTAAGATTTATGTCAAAGAGTCTGCCTATGTTTTCTTCTACTTTTAGTGTTTTAGGTCTTACATTCCAGTCTCTAATCTATTTTGAGTTCATTTTTTTATATGGTGTGAGAAAATGTTCTAATCATCTTTTACATATAGCTGTCCAGTTTTCCCAGCACTACTTATTGAAGAGATGGTCTTTTCTCCACTGTATATTCTTGCCTCCTTTGTCATAGATTAATTGACCATAATTTCATGAGTTTACTTCTGGGCACTCTATTCTGTTCTATTGATCTATGTGTCCGTATCTGTGTCAGTACCATGCTGTTTTGATTACTGTAGCTTTGTAGTATAGTTTGAAGTCAGGGAGCTGATACCTCCATATTTTTTCTCAAGATTGCTTTGGCAATTTGGAGTCTTTTGGGGTTCCATATAAAATTTAGGATTATTTATTCTACTTCTGTGAAAAGTGTCATGCATATTTTCATAAGGATTGCATTAAATTTGTAGTTGGGTAGTATGGATATTTTAACAATATTAATTCTTCCAATGTAAGAACATGGGATATCTTTCCATTTGTATGTATCATTTTCAAATTCCTTCATCAATGGTTTATACTTTTCAGAGTATAGCTCTTTCACCTCCTTGGTAAAGTTTATTCCTAGGTATTTTATACTTTTTGATGCAATTAAATTGGATTATTTTCTTACATTCTCTTTCTGATATTTCATTAATAATGTATAGAAAAGCAACAGATTTCTGTATATTAATCTTTTATCCTGCAACATTGCTGAATTCATTTATTACCTCTGATAGTTTTTTTGTCATCTACAAATAGTGAGAGTTTTATGTCTTCCCTTCCAATTTGGATGCCTTTATTTCTTTTTCTTGTCCTATAGCTGTGCTATGTAGAAATGGTAAGAGTGGGCATCCTTGTCTTATTCCTGAATTTAGACGAAAGGCTCTTAGCTTTTCACTGATAAGTGTGATGTAAGCTGTGTTTGTCATAAATGGCCTTTATTATGTTGAGATATGTTCCCTCTATACCCACTTTGCTGAGAGTTTTTTCATGAATGGATGTTGAATTTTGTTAATTGCTTTTTCTACATTTATTGAGATGATCATGTGATTTTTATCCTTCCTTCTGTTAATGTGATGTACCACATTGATTGATTTGTGAATGTTGAACCATCCTTGCATCCCTGGAATAAATCACACTTGATCATGGTGTATTATCCTTTTTATATATTGTTGAATTTGGTTTGGTAATATTTTTTGAGGATTTTTGGATCTATATTCATCATTGACCTGTAATATTCATTTTTTGTAGTTTCTTTGTCTGGTTCAAGTATCCGGGTAATGGTGGCCTTCAAGAATAAATGGGGGTTTCCAATCCTCTTATTTAAACTTTTGGGAATAGTTTGAGGATAAGTATTAACTCTTTTTTATATGTTTGGGAGAATTTCCCTGTGAAGGTGTCTAGTGTTGGACTTTTGTTTGCTGGGAGTTTTTCATTATAAACTCAATTTCACTACTAGTGATTGGTCTATTCAGATTGTCTACTTCTTCCTGATTCAGTCTTGGAAGGTTAGATATTTCTAGAAATTTGTCCATTTACTCTAGGTTGTCCAATTTTTTGGCATATAACCGTTTGTAGTATTCTCTTCTGAGTTTTGTATTTCTGTGATATTGCTTGTTATTTCTCCTCCTTCATTTCTTATTTTGTTTATTTGAGTCATCTCTATTTCTTGTTGATGGGCTTGGCTAAATGTTTATCGATTTTGTTTATCTTTTCAAAGAAAACAGCTGATGGTTTCATTGATCTTTTCTATTGCTTTTTTGGTCTCTATTTTATTTATTTCCTCTCTCATCTTTATTAGTTCCTTCCTTCTGTTGCCTTTGAGCTATGTTTATTCTTTTTCTAATTACTTCAGATGGTAGTTTAGGTTGTTTACTTGAGATTTTTCTTGTTTCTTGAGGTAGGCTTGTATCACTATAAACTTCCCTCTTAGAACTACTTTTGCTGCATCCCATAGATTTTGGAAGTTGTGTTTCCATTTTCATTAGTCTCAAGGTATTTTCTGATTTCCTCTTTGATTTCTTCATTGACCCATTGGTTTTTGTAAGATGTTATTTACTCTCCATGTGTTTATGTTTTTCCCATTTTTTTTTCTGTAACTGATTTCTAGTTTCATACCATTGTGGTCAGAAAAAATGCTTAATATAATTTTTATCTTCTTAAATTTATTGAGATTTGTTTTATGGTCTAGCATGTGATCTGTCCTGGAGAACATTCCACGTGTACTTGAAAAGAATGTACATTATGCTGTTTTTGGATGGAATGTCCTGTAGCTATCTAAGTCCAACTAGTCTATTGTGTCATTTAAGACTATTGTTGCTTTATTGATTTTCTGTCTGGATGATCTCTTTATTGAATAAGTGGGGTGCAAAAGTTCCTAATATTATTGTATAATTGTTAAATTCTTCTTTTATGTCTGTTAATATTTGCTTTATATAATTAGATGCTCCTCTATTGGGTGCATATATGTTAGTGAATGTAATATCTTCTTCTTGTATTGATCCCTTTATCATTATATAATGCCCTTCTTTGTCTATTGTTATAAACTTTGTTTTAAAGTGTATTTTGTCTGATATAAGTATTGTTACATCCACTTTCTTCTTTTTGCATGATGAATCATTTTCCACCCCCTCTGTTTCAGTCTGTGTGTGTCTTTAGCTCTGAAGTGAGTCTCTTGTAAGCAGCATATAAATGGGTCTTTTTAAAATTTCCAGTCAGCCACCCTATGTCTTTTGATTTAGGGCGCTAAATAAATTTTGGAGCATTTATTCCAATTATTCATAGGTATGTCATTTTGCCATTTTAATACTTATTTTCCAATTGTTTTTGTAGTTCTACTCTGTTCTTTTCTTCTTCTTTTTGTGTCTTCCCTTGTGGTTTGATAATGTTCTTTGGTGGTATGCTTGTGTTCCTTTCTCTCTTGTTTTTGTGTATCTATTGTAGGTTTTGATTTGTGGTTACCAAATCAATTTGATTTTTGGTTGAACTATAACTATACTTGCTTTAAACAAATAGTCCTTTAAGTTCAAAGACATTGTAAAAGATCTACAGTGTTTACTCCCCTCCCTCACATACTGTATTTTTGATGTCATATTTTACTTTTTCATGTTTATCCCTTTACTGATTATTGTAGTTATAGTTGATTTTACAATTTTTTTGTCTTTTGATCCTTGTACTAACTTATTTAAATGGTTGATCCTCAGCCTTTACTATATATTTGCCTTTAGTTGTGAGATTTTTCCTTTCCTATAAATTCTTACTTTTTGTTATAGTCTTTCCTTTTCCACATAGAGAAGATCCTTTAACATTTCTTTCAGCATAGGTTTAGTATTGGTGAACACTCTTAGTGTTTGTTGGTCTAAGTTCTTTATCTTTCCTTCAATTCTAAATGACAATCTTGCTGGGTATAGTATCCCAGGGTGCAGGTTCTTCCTATTCAGCACTTTGTATGTATCATGCCACTGCCTTCTGTCATGCAAAATTTCTGCAGAAAAATTAGCTGATATCCTTATGAGCAACCCTTGTATATGACTCTTTGTTTTTCTCTTGCTGCCTTTAGAATTCTCCCTTTAACTTTTTCCAGTTTAAAGATAATATATGTCTTGATGTGGGTCTAGTTAAGTACATCTTGTTAGGGAACCTCTTTGTTTCCAGTGCTTGGATATATGTTTCCTTCTTCAAGTTTGGGAAGTTTTCAGCCATAATTTCATCAAATATGTTTTTTAACCCCTTCTCTCTCTCTTCTCCTTCTGGGACTCCTAAAATGTGGGTATCAGTATGTTTAATATTTTCCCACTGGTTCCTTAAACTGTTCTCACTTTTTGGTTTGTCTTTCCTTTTGCTGTTATGATTAGGTGATTCCATTATTCTATCTTCCACATCACTTATGCAATTGTCTAGTATTACCCAGTCTGCTATTAATTCCTTCTGGTGTATTTTTCATTACAATTATTGTATTTTTTTAGTTCTGACTGGTTCTTTTTTATATTTTTTAGTTCCTTATTAACATTCTCACTGTGTTCATATATTCTTTTCCTTAGTTTAGTTAGCATTCTTATTATTAATGCTTTGAATTCTTTGTCTGGTAAATTGTTTAGTTGTTTTTCCAGTGGGTTTCTCTTGCTCTTCCAATTGAAACAAATTCCTCTGTCTTATCACTTTACTTAACTTTCTCTTTCTCTAATTAAGTGAAATGTTTACCTATTGCAGTCTTGAAGGAGTGGACTTATGTGGGAACATCTCAATACAGTCTGTATGTGCCCAGTGGTTTTGGTGGAAGAACTGGATTTGATGTGAAGACTAGTCACATTTTTCCTCACAGTGTGCTGGCAGCTATTACCTTGGTAGGAGGTGGTGCTGGAGATGAAGGGCCTAGGGCCATAGCCAGGTGTAAGCTGGGGCTTCTCCTCTGCTAGGTGGTTGTCACCACCCTATCAGGGACAATGGTGGGCCTCAAGTTGCTAGAGCAGAAGCCCTGTGGGTCAGGTCTGAGCTTCCTCTGTTCCCTTTAACAGAGGAACAGAGTTCTCTCTCCCTTCTCAACACTGACACCCTCGTCCCAGAGGGGAGCAGTGCTGGAGCAAGAGGGGCTGGCATGGGCACTCAGCATGTGTCAGGATGTGGGCTGTGGCAGTCCAGCCACGGTCAGAGATCCAGAATGGGTCTGATGTGTTGCCTGTGTAAGCATCAATAATGGCTGCCCCTACCCTGCTCAGAATACCACTTTGGGGCTGAATCCCCTCTGTGTCTCACAGCTGAGCTCCCAAGCAGAGATGAAGCATTCCCTCAGCTCAGGTTGGAGAATTCCCTGGAGCAGTTGTGGGAAAATAATCAGTCACATGTGCAGTTTTCAGTCCACTTTGGGGGCAAGCAAGTTTGCACATGCATATCATGAACAGAGTCTAGGCTTCCCACAGCCCTTTTGTTGGTCCCACCGCCCCTTTAACCAGCCAAGGAAGTTCATCTTCCCTGTGTTAAACCCCAGCGCTAGGATGCCCAATACGTGGTTCAAACCACTCACTACCCCAGGAGGATCTCTGCCCATGTAATCTCCTTTTTCCTCTGAGTTCCCTCCCAGGAGAACAGGTCCTGAACTGATCACTTCTCTTCCCTTCCTACCCAATTCCATGTGGATATTTCTTACAACCTTAGTTGTATAGTAGTCTTTTTGCCAGTCTCCAGTTCATTTCTCAGTGAGAGTTGTCCCACATGTTAATGTATTTTTGATGTGTTCATGGGGGGAGACGAGTTCTGCATCTTCCTACTTTGTCATCTTGATACGCTCCCCATCATCTCATTTAGATACAATAAAAACAGAAAGCAAAAAAAGAAAAAAAATTCTCCTTCTGAGGAGATCTCTCCTAATAACTTTCCTGTATATCTTACAACAGGGTTAGCTATAGTCATCATGTTGTACATTACATCCCAAGTACTTATATATCTTATAGCCAGAACTTTGTACCTTTTGACCATGTTCCTCCAATTTCTTCTCTCCCCCACTTCCCTCCTCTGGTAACCATAAATCTGATCCTATTGTCTTTGACTTGTAGGTTTTTTGTTTGTTTCTTTTTGCTGATACTACATATAAGTACTATATGTAAATGAGATCATATAGTATTTGTCTTTCCCTGTGTGATTTATTTCACTTAGCATAATGCCTTCAAGGTCCATCTATGTTGTCACAAATGGCATGATTTTCTCATTGTTATGGCTTAATCATATTCCATTGTGTTTATATACCACAACTTCTTTATCTATTCATTCATCAGTGGACAATTAGGATATTTCCATGTCTTGGCTATTGTAAATAATGCTATTGTGAACATAGGGGTGAAGATATCTTTTTGAGTTAGTGTTTTCATTTCCTTTGAAAGCACTTTTAAAATATTTCTTTTTCTATAATTTTATCATTTAATTTTCACTACTTAACTTAAGCTTACCTATTGTTATTTTTTCTTTTCTGAATGCTACAAAGTTCCTTCACATTCCCTCTTTATTGGTTAATTAATAAAAAAGCTAAGGGTCTGGATTTGCTTTTGAGTAAGACTTTGTGAATCTGTTTTTGTCATATAATGTTTTCTTATTTGTTATTTTCTAAGTTTTTATTAATGTAGTATTGGTTTCTTTTATGATTCAAGAATTATTTAGAAGAATGTCCTGTAAATTTTATTCTATTTCTTCATTTAATTTACATAGTTACTTTCTAATTTTATCGTATTTATTCAAAGAATGCAAACTGCATTCCACTCTGAGATCTAGCATGATATTTCTAAATGTTCAACAAATGCTTAAAAATAACTTGTATTTTCTGTGTACAAGATATAAAGTTTTATATAGTCAAAATAATACCTTCTCCTTAAAATGTGTATATCTATATTACTGTGATATTTATCTTCTAAAGAAATAAAGAGGTATAATATCAATACTTTCTTCAAATAAAAATGCAATGACTTTAATGTATACTTATATTTCCAGACTTCTAAAATATATTTGAAAGCTGTGTTATTTGGTATATAAAACTTAGAGCTATCATAATTTCATTGGGTGAAGGAGAATTTGTCAATATGAAAATACCCTTTTGTCCTTTTTAATGTATTGCCTTGAATTTTACTTCATTTGAAATTTAATATTGCCACTCATAGTTTGTGTTTGATTGTCTTCACATTCTGGATCAGTGTTTCTCAAATGTGGTCTAGGGACACCTGCCAGTCCTTGAGACCCTTTCAGAAAGCTCATGAGTTCAATATTTTCAGAATAATTCTAAGTTGTTATTTTTTTCTTCATTCCCAGGAGATGTTATTTTCTTTCTTCACTCTCAGGAATGTACAGTGAAACTTTCCAGTCTATGTGATGTATGGCTCTGATACATACATACATCACAATCTGATTGCTAATAGTATGTGTGCTTGTGTATTTTGTGTTTTAAAAATTTCTCAGTTTTTATAAAACATCTAGAGGAAAATATAGGAGAAAGTCCAGTGACCTTGAATTAGGCAAAGTTTTCTTAGACAGGATACAAAAGATTGAACCATAAAGTAAAAAGTTGATAAATTGGACTTCACCAAAATTTAAAACTTCAGCTCTTTGAAAAAGATTGTTAAACAAAAGAAAAAGAAAAGACAAGCCACAGAATAGAAGAAAATATTTTGAAAAACATATCTAACTAAGGATTAGTATCTAGAAGATATTGAGAACTCTTAAGATTCAATAATAAGAAAACAAACAATTCAATGGGTAAAAGATTTGAACAAACATGTTACCAAAGAGACACAGGGAGCAAATAAGCACTGAAAACATGCTCAACATCATTAGTCACTAAGAAAATGCAAATTAAAACCACAATAGGATAATACTACAATCTATTAGAATAGCTAAAATAAAATTTTTTTTAACTGACAAAATCAAGTCTCAGCAAGAATACTGGATAAGTGGAACTCTTATATGTCATCAGTGGAAATGCAAAAGCATTCAACCACTTTGGAATTGTTTTTTATAAAGTTGTTTCTTACACTTATTGTCTGACATAACAATCCTACTTTCTGGGTCCCAGAGAAATGGAGACATATGTCCACACAAAAACCTATACAAAAATGTTCATAGCATCTTTATTTCTAATAACCCAAATCTGGAAAACCCCAAATATCCACTGACTGGTGAATCAATAAATAAATCATGGTGCAGCTATACAATGGAGTACTACTCAGCAATAAAAAGGACCTAACTGCTGATACATATAACAACATAGATGAATCACAAAAGCATTATGCTAAGTGAAAGAAACCGGACTCCATAGGCTATATAATGTATAACTCCATTTATATGGTATTTGCCAAAAGTAAATAGGGCCAGAAAATAGGGCTGGGAGAGGAGGGAGGGATTTGACCTCAAAAGGTGGTGGAAACATTCTGTATCTTAATTGTAGTGGTAGATATACAACACTATAGATTTGTCAAAATTCATAGACTTGCACTGTATATAGATAAATTAACCTTACTAAAAAAATAGTTCAGTTTTAATTTGTAATGCAATCTATATAGATAAGTATAATCCACACACACACACACAAACTCTTTGAATTCTCAATAATGTTTTAGAGCGTAAAGAGATCTTGAGATCAAAAAGCATGAGGAACATTATTATAGGTCATGATGAGTAATATAATTTTTATTTCTTTTTTTATTTAGTTTATTGTATTTTGTTAAAGCAGCATACTATTGGATTTTTAAAATCTAATCTGAATATCTTCAGCTTTTATTAAGATTATAATATGTAATAACTGTTAAAAGTATTTTTTGCCTTACTCTAGTCTTATTTTACCTTTTTAAAAACTTCACATTTTGCTACATGCAACTTAAATTTTCTCCAGTCAGTTAGAAACTATACTTTGTGCTGCCTACTTGAATTAACCTTTAAGTTTTCCAAGCATAAATATAGCTTTTTCTAAATATCAGAGTGGAAAATAAAATAATGCATTTTACCTTTCCCATATATCTTGTGAGATCAGAAATTAATCAATTTATCCATCCTATCTTACTCTAATCTGTGGTCTTGAGACACAGGCTATAATAATAATTTAAATTATTTTATATATGTTTTCTATTAAAAATCATGCATTCTGTTTTAAAATATATTAAGAATAATCATAACTATATAAACAAATATTCATTAAGCCTGCTATTTCCCTCTTATTTATTCATTCCATTCATTCTTTCTTTTTAATTCCTCCCATTATCAAATGTTGCATGATTTTTTTGTGTGTAGGGAGGTGGATTGCTGTGCCAAGTATCTTTCATCTATTCATCACTCCCTTCTCCATGCTATTCTCTGTCCTGAGGGGTTGGCCTGAATAACTTACACCATTGGTATCCCTGCTCTGTGTTTCCTGTTGGATTTAGCTTATGGGGCCAACAGTTTGTAGGAGAAAGGAGAGTGAGATTAGCGTATTTTTTGCCCTCATGAGGTTGCCTCAAGCAAGTATATATATATATATATATATATATAGGTTGCCTCAAGCAAGTATATATATATATATATATATATATATATATATATATTTTTTTTTTTTTTGGTAGTATGCAGGCCTCTCACTGTTGTGGCCTCTCCCTTTGCGGAGCACAGGCTCCAGACGCGCAGGCTCAGCGGCCATGGCTCACAGGCCCAGCCACTCCGTGGCATGTGGGATCTTCCCGGACCGGGGCACAAACCCGTGTCCCCTGCATCGGCAGGCGGACTCTCAACCACTGCGCCACCAGGGAAGCCCAGCAAGTATATTTTTAACAGAAAGTCACTGATCATCTCAAGGTGGCCTGCTCTATGTAACATACTCACAGTTTGGATTCTATAACCTCTCTCCACCCTCTTTTCCCCTTGGGCCTATGGGTAGTGACAACTGGCTGCAGCAAGTTCTGAGCTCTTACCTAATTCCTTTCAGTTCTCTTACATCTCACCCACTCCTTTGTAATTAGTCTCTCTGTAAATAAATTCTCATGTTAGCCTAATTTGAGTCTCCATCTATTTTGTGTAGGGACACAGATGTCACTGATTATTCATAAATTTGGCTAAGATATAGCTGGCATAGGGTCTCTTTTCATAATTTTTTTGGAACATGATGAGCTTTTTCAATCCACGTTCACCAGTTTCTTTGTTGTTGTTGTTTGTTTTTTTTAGTCCAGAAATTACTGCTCAATTTGCTTTTGCTTATTGCATTGCTCCCATTGTTTGGCATTTTCTTTAAGTTCACGTGGAATTTCTATGTTGGATCTTTGTTCTCTGTCTTCATTATCTGCTATCTTCTCTCCCATTACTGTCATTTCTTTATCCTATGCCTCTGCCTGCTTGGAGCACTTACACACCCACCCTTGACATTACCCATTTGGTTTTCTGCAACATTAATTCTTCCCTTTACCAGCAGACTTTCATTCTGTCATTACATGATTAGTTATTGGTTGTTTTCAAAAAAATTAATCCCACCCCCCAATGTTTATTTTTATAGCACTGCTCTTCTGGATGGCTTTTTCTTCTGTTTCATAAGAATTTTAACTTCTTTTAAACTGGGTGTTTACCCAGTAAAGTAAAAGTATTAAGACAGGGTGTTTTCATTAAATTTGTATTAAATTTTTTTCTTTTCCTTGCACAAATTCACTTTTTGTGTTCTATTATTTTAATTATAAGTCATTGAGATGTTATTTCACTTCCACATACTGTAATACTTAACATTTTTTTTTATTTCCCTAAGAAGTCATTCATTATCCAAAATTTCTCAGCTCCATTTCCTATTTATTTTTGGGTGAGTAGACTCCCAGGCTCATATACCTATCTGAAGAACAAGATTATGTGTACAACTTTTAGCTCCATTCTTCTATCTTCCTAGCCATTAGGTAGTGTGGATGTGCTGATCTTCCACTCCTTAATTCTGTATCGCTTAGAGTAATTGGAATCTATGGAATAATCTAATTTGCAGTTTGTCTTCCTATCAGGGCTCTTCCTGATCTCCCTCTATTTACAGCTCTTTGCCTCTGTGACATAATGAGCCACTCCCATTTTCATTTTATACCTGCCTATTATGTGTTCTCTTTTCATTTTGCTTTTTAGTTCTAAAATGTGTATGAAAAGAGCTACTACTGATGGTGAGAAAAAGTGGGGAATGGTGCTTCAGCAAACGTCTAAGAAAATATCTGTGTAGATGACACACAGCTGCCCATTTTAATGTCTTGGACAAAGCTTAGGGACTTGGAGCCATTGGCTTAATAAATAATAAATTAATAAAACTGAAATAATTCCACTTTCCTGAAGATCCTATATGAGTTCTACTAGAAAAAGCAAACTGTGTGTAGACTATTGTTTCAATGCTTCTTTTCTAAGAAAAAAGTAATCTAGGGATTGGGAACCATCAAAATGAGGATAAGATTCCATATATATAAAAAATGGTCATGAAGAACCTAGGGGCAAGATGGGAATAAAGACACAGACCTACTAGAGAACGGACTTGAGGATATGGGGAGGGGGAAGGGTAAGCTGTGACAAAGTGAAAGAGTGGCATGGACATATATACACTACCAAATGTATAATAGATAGCTAGTGGGAAGCAGCTGCATAGCACAGGGAGATCAGCTCAGTGCTTTGTGACCACCTAGAGGGGTGGGATAGGGAGGGTGGGAGGGAGGGAGACGCAAGAGGGAAGAGATTTGGGGATATATGTATATGTATAACTGATTCACTTTGTTATAAAGCAGAAACTAACACACCATTGTTAAGCAATTATACTCCAATAAAGATGTTAAAAGAAAATGAGGATAAGATACAGGCAAGGAAATAAGATGACTTAGGTATATGGAGGTCACTGGGAGACCAGCACAACTGCCAATCCCCTGGAATTTCTTTCAAAGATCTGAACCCAGTCAAGCGTGATGAAATCCTCCACCATAGGATGCCAATCTTTTCTATATTTGCTTCCACTGTCTTCCAAAAAGCTTGGATCTCTAGTTTCTGAAGACTCCTTCCATATCCCTACCTCCAAACTTTTCCTCACATACTATGAGCTCCATTCTTAAACGTTCCCTTTCCTCTGCTCTGCTTTTCCAGATCAAACTATTCCTTGGAGTTCTAATTGAATTATATTTCCTCCATGAAAAGACTCAATGGCTGCTATTAAAAGAAGTGGGCAGAAGGCACTCTAAATGCTCTACCTTGTTTGAATCACAGCAAATATGTTTTCTCTATTTTCTATATTGGGTCCCCAATCTCAAATATTTTTCTGTAGCTTAAAAAAAAGTTGGAAATCTACTATTAATTTTGGTCAGATTCTTTCCATATATTTGTTTAACTCTTCTCAGCTACAAGGTTGACTTCTAACTAAAAAGTAAATTCTTAGGAGGCAGGTATCATTCATAACTTACATCTTTAAGCAATGTCCAGAGTACTCAGAACCATGTTTTATATATTTTGAGTACTAAATATACTTTAATAAAGATATACTTGAGAGTTGGTCTCTGTTATGGATAGAACAGTGTCTCCATAACATTCATATGCTTAAGTTCTAACTCTCAGTACCTCAGAATGTAACCTTATTTGGAAAAGGGTTGTCGCAGAGGTACTCATGTCTTTATAAAAAGGGGAAATTTAGGCACAGATATGCACACAGGGAGAAAGAATGAAATGTGAAAATGAAGGTAGGGATCAGGGGTGATGAAGCAGAAGCCAAGAAACCCTGAAGATGTCCAGCAAACCACCAGAAGCTAGGAGAGGGGCCTGAGACAGATTCTCCCTATTGCACCCAGAAGGAATCAATCTTGCCGACACCTTGATCTCAGACTTCCAGCCTGAAGAATTGTGAAACAGTAAATTTCTGCTGTTTAAGCCACTCAGTTGTGATACGTTGTTATGACAACCCTAACAAACAAATACAGTCCTTAATGACAGAAACAGATGAGGGACAAAACTAATGTGATTCTCCACCTTCCTGCACAGACTTGCAGCTTCCACTCAGCAGAACCCAGGTTTTGCTGTGAAGGAATGTGGTCCCTGGCAGGCCAGCACGTTAGAGCTGAGTCAGTGTGTTCATTGTGATTTTAGAAAAGCCAGAGTAATGAGAGGGCTCTAGGACTCAGCCTTGTGTCATTCATGTAACACAGTTCAAACGGCAGGAAGCAGAGGTCTGACCTCTGTTGGGATCACCATGGAAACCATAGCCATCGTCAATGCAGAGGGCTTGGGGCTCTCTGGTCTCCTTTTCCAAGACACAAACACAGCAGGATTAAATCCACATTGGCTGCAGGAAACACTGAGCAAGGTTTGGTGGTGGTAAACCTGGAATGGGCTGGCTGCATCATCCACACCAATATAATCATGCCTCAGAAATGGGCTGTTCCCTTAGTCTTCTCCTTAGAACATTTCCAGGGCATCAAAGTATAGATTGAGAAGAGGATAGTGACTGCTGTGGGCCCTGAAGAAAAGCAATAAACAACCCCACAGAGGAAATGTGTGAAATCATAAGACTGGAATAAAGCCTCAGAGAGCCCAAGACCCATTCCTCTATCACTAAGCCTTTGCTTAAAGATAAGAAGCTACTTTATAAAGAAAGGTGAGAAGGCAATTTTTCTATCTGTCTTCTCTGCTATCTGCTATTTGGAATTGCAAGGGAGAGAGGAAAGACATAAACAGTGAGGAAATACATCGATAATACTAAAACCCCACGTTCATATTTACTCTACATGTTATAAAATGAATTTTGGACCAGTTATTTTATTTTATTCTCTCAGCAGCCCTATGAGACCAAAATTATTCTCTTTCTTTTACACTGTAGGAGATATTTATTCATTTTTTTTTTCCTAAAGTAAAACTGAGAACTGGATCAAGTTCATACACCTAGTCATTACCTGCTGAAATCTCATATTCAGAATTTCTAGTGCTGAATCTTCTATTATTTCCACAGATACGCTGGAGAGAAGCAAAAGCAGAGGGGGAGGGTGTGTAAGAAAGAGCAGGAAAGATGGACATATGGGAAGGGACTTCTTCAGGGAAGTAGGATTAAAGACCCCAAAGGATGAGGAGGGGTTTTTCTCGCCTTGTCTGAGTCTGACCTGGCCTTGTCTGAACATAAGGCCACCATGCTGCACAGCTGAGTTTCAACTCTTTTTATGAATTTAGTGTCATTTTTGTCCAAGCTTCACTCCAGGCTTTATAATCACTACCCTGCTAGCATTTCCTCCCAGGCTTCACCCTGCAGCCTCTTGGCATCTCTGGGTCTTTTCGCCGAACCTTCCACATACTGTCTGTATTTCCCCTCAGTTGTAGAAGCCAGTGCTGGATGAAGTCTTACAATTCAGTTTTTACCTTCTATCTACCACTCTCTACTTCACAATGAAGGCATCCATTAAAAGACTAAAATATGATTTCATGCACTGCACATCAGCTTTTTTTAAAATATATCATTATTGGAGTATAATTGCTTCAAAATACTGTGTTTCTGTTGTACACCAAAGTGAATCAGCCATATGTATACACAAGTCTCCATATCCTCTCCTTCTTGATCCTCCCTCCCACCCTCCCTATCCCACTGCTCTAGGTCATCGCAAAACACTGAGCTGATCTCCCTGTGCTATGTTGCTTCTTCCTACTAGCTATCTATTTTACATTTGGTAGTGTATATATGTTGATGCTACTCTCACTTCGCCCCAGCTTCCCCCTCCCAACCCATGTCCTCAAGTCCATTCTCTATGTCTACATCTTTATTCTTGCACTGCAACTAGGTTCATCAGCACCAGGTTATTTTTTGTTTTGTTGTTTTTTAGATTCCATATACATGTGTTAGCATACGGTATTTGTTTTTCTTTTTCTGACTTACTTCACTCTGTATGACAGTCTCTAGATCAATCCACATCTCTACAAATGACCCAATTTCATTCCTTTTCATGGCTGAGTAATATTCCATTGTACATATGTGTCACAACTTCTTTACCCATTCATCTGTCGATGGACACTTAGGTTGCTACCATGTACTGGATATTGTAAATAGACCTGCAATGAATATTGTGATACATGACTCTTTTTGAATTATGGTTTTCTCAGGGTATATGCCCAGTAGTGGGATTTCTGGGTCATATGGTAGTTTTATTTTTAGTTTCTTAAGGAACCTCCATACTGTTTTCCATAGTGGTTGTATCAATTTACATTCCCACCAACAGTGAAGGAGGGTTCCCTTTTCACCACACCCTTCCCAGCATTTATTGTTTCTAGATTTTTTGATAATGGCCATTCAGACCAGCGTGAGGTGATACCTCGTTGTAGTTTTGATTTGCATCTCTCTAATAATTAGTGATGTTGAGCATCTTTTCATGTGCCTCTTGGCCATCTGTATGTTTTCCTTGGTGAAATGTCTATTTAGGTCTTCTCCCCATTTTTTAAATGGGCTTTTTGTTCTTTTGATATTGAGCTCCATGAGCTGTTTGTATATTTTGGAGATTAATCCTTTGTCTGTTGTTTCATTTGCAAACAGTTTCTCCCATTCTGAGGGTTGTTTTTTTGTCCTGTTTATGGTTTCCTTTGCTGTGCAAAAGCTTTTAAGCTTAATTAAGTCCCATTTGTTTATTTTTGTTTTTATTTCTATTACTCTAGGAGGTGGGCCAAAAAAGGATCTTGCTGTGGTTTAAGTCAGAGTGTTTTTCCTTTAAGAGTTTTATAGTGTCTGGTCTTACATTTAGGTGTTTAATCCATTTGGGGTTTATTTTTGTGTATGGTGTTAGTTAGTGTTCTAATTTCATTCTTTTACATGAGGCTGGCCAGTTTTCCCAGCACCACTTATTGAAGAGCTGTCTTTTCTCCATTGTATGTTCTTGCCTCCTTTGTTGTAAATTAGGTGACCATATGTGTGTGGGTTTATCTCGAGGCATTCTATCCTGTACCACTGATCTATATTTCTGTTTTCGTGCCAGTACCACACTGTCTTGACTACTGTAACTATGTGGTATAGTTTCAAGTTGGGGAGCCTGATTCCTCCAGCTCCATTTTTCTTTCTCAAGATTGCTTTGGCTATTCAGGATCTTTTGTGTTTCCATAAGAATTGTAAAATTTTTTGTTCTAATTCTGTGAAGAATGCCACTGGTAGTTTGATAGGGATTGCACTGAATCTGTAGGTTGCTTTGGGTAGTATAGTCATTTTCATAATATTGATTCTTCCAATCCAAGAACATGGTATATTTCTCCATCTGCTTCTGTCATCTATGATTTCTTTCATCAGTGTTTTATAGTTTTCTGAGTATAAGTCTTTTGCCTCTTTAGGCAGTTTTATTCCTAGGTATTTTAATTCTTTTTGTTGCAATGGTAAAGGGGAGTGTTTCCTTAATTTCTCTTTCTGATTTTTCATTGTTGGTGTATAGGAATGCCAGATATTTCTGTGCATTAATTTTGTGTCCTGCAACCTTAACAAATTCATTGATTAGTTCTAGCAGTTTTCTGGTGTCAACTTTAGGATTTTCTATGTATACTATCATGTCATTGGCAAACAGTGACAGTTTAACTTCTTCTTTTCCAATTTGTATTCCTTTTATTTCTTTTTCTTTTCTGATTTCCATGGCTAGGACTTCCAAAACTATGTTGAATAAGAGTGGCGAGAGTGGACATCCTTGTCTTGTTACTGATCTTAGTGGAAATGCTTTCAGTTTTTCACAATTGAGTATAATGCTTGCTGTGTGTTTGTCATATATGGCCTTTATTATGTTGAGGTTGGTTCCCTCTATGCCCATTTTCTGGAGAGTTTTAATCATAAATAGGTGTTGAATTTTGTCAAAAGGTTTTACTGCATCTATTGAGATGATCATAAGGTTTTTATTCCTTAATTTGTTAAGGTGATGTATAACATTGATTGATTGGCATATATTGAAGAATCCTTGCATGCCTGGGGTAAATCTCACTTGATCATGGTGTATGATTCTTTCAGTATGTTCCTGGATTCTGTTTTCTAGTATTTTGTTCAGGATTTTTGCATCTATATTCATCAGTGATATTGGTCTCTAATTTCCTTCTTTTTTTTTTTTGTTTTTTGCTGTACGTGGGCCTCTCACTGTTGTGGCCTCTCCCTGTGCTTTTGCGGAGCATAGGCTCCGGACACGCAGGCCCAGTGGCCATGGCTCACGGGCCCAGCCACTCCACAGCATGTGGGATCTTCCCAGACTGGGGCATGAGCCCATGTCCCCTGCATCGGCAGGCAGACTCTCAACCACTGTGCCACCAGGGAAGCCCTATAATTTCCTTTTTTTGTGATATCTTTTTCTGCTTTTGGTATCAGGGTGATGGTGGCTTCACAGAATCAATTTGGGAGTGTTTCTCCCTCTGCAATTTTTTGGAAGAGTTTGAGAAGGATCTGTGTTAGCTCTTCTCTAAATCTTTGATAGAATTCGTCTGTAAAGCCATCTGTTCCTGGACTTTCGTTTGTTGGAAGATTTTTAATTATGGTTTTGATTTCATTATTTGTGATAGGTCTGTTTATATTTTCTAATTCTTCCTGGTTCAGTCTTAGAAAATTGTACCTTTCCAAGAGTTTGTCCATTTTTTCGTGTTTGTCCATTTTATTGGCATATAGTTTTTTGTAGTAGTCTCTTATAATCTGTATTTCTGCAGTGTCAGTTGTGATTTTTCCTTTTTCATTTCTAATTTTATTGATTTGCATCCTCTCCCTTTTTTTTCTTGATGAGTCTGGCTAAGGGTTTATCAATTTTGTTTATCTTCTCAAAGAAGCAGCTTTTAGGTTTATTGATCTTTGCTACTGTTTTCTTCATTTCTATTTCATTTATTTCTGCTCTGATCTTTATGATTTCTTTCCTTCTACTGACTTTGGATTGTCTTTGTTCTTTTTCTAGTTGTTTTAAGTGTAGGGTTAGATTGTTTATTTGAGATTTTTCTTGCTTCTTGAGGTGAGATTATATTGCTATAGACTTCCCTCTTAGAGCTGTTTTGCTGCATCCCATAGGTTTTGGGTTGTCATGTTTTTGTTGTCATTTGTTTCTATGTATTTTTTCTTTCTTCTTTGATTTCTTCAGTGATCTCTTGGTTATTTAGTAGCACACTATTTAGCCTCCATGTATTTGTGTTTTTTACAGTTTTTTTTTTTCCTGCAATTGATTTCCAATCTCATAGTGTTGTGGTCAGAAAAGATGCTTGATATGATTTCAATTTTCTTAAATTTTCTGAGGTTTGATTTGTGACCCAAGATGTGATCTATTCTGGAGAATGTTCCATGTGCACTTGAGAAGAAAATGTATTCTGCCACTTTTGAGTGGAATGTTCTATGAATATTAATTAGATCTATCTGGTCTATATTTTCATTTACAGCTTGTGTTTCCTTACTTATTTTCATTTTGGATGACCTGTCCATTGGTGAAAGTGGGGTGTTAAAGTTCCCTACTATTATTGTGTTACTGTCGATTTTCCCTTTGATGGCTGTTAGCATTTGCCTTATGTGTTGAGATGCTCCTATGTTGGGTGCATAAATACATATAATTGTTATATTGTCTTCTTGGATTGATCCTTTGATCATTATGTAGTGTCCCTCCTTATCTCTTGTAAGTCTCTGTTTTAAAGTCTATTTTATCTGATATGAGAATTGGTACTCCAGCTTTCTTTTGATTTTCATTTGCATGGAATATCTTTTTCCATCCCTTCACTTTCAGTCTGTATGTGTCCCTAGGTCTGAAGTGGGTCTGTTGTATACAGCATATATATGGGTTTTGTTTTTGTATCCATTCAGCCAGTCTGTGTCTTTTGATTGGGGCATTTAATCCATTTACATTCAAGGTTATTATCAATATGTATGTTCCTATTACCATTTTCTTAATTGTTTTGGGTTTATTTTTGTGGGTCTTTTTCTTCTCTTGTGTTTCCTGCTTAGAGAAGTTTCTTTTGCATTTGTTGTAAAGCTGGTTTGGTGGTGCTGAATTCTCTTAGCTTTGGCTTGTCTGAAAAGCTTTTGACTTCTCCGTCGAATCTGAATGAGATCTTTGTTGGGTAGAGTAATCTTGTTTGTAAGTTTTTCTCTTTCATCACTTTAAGTATATCCTGCCACTCCCTTCTGGCTTGCAGAGTTTCTGCTGAAAAATCAGCTAATGACCTTATGGGCATTCCTTTGTATGTTAATTTTTTTTTCCCCTTGATGCTTTTAGTATATTTTCTTTCAATTTAATTTTTGTTAGTTTGATTATAATGTGTCTTGGTGTGTTTTTCCTAGGGTTTATTCTGTATGGGACTCTCTGTGCTTCCTGGACTTGGGTGAATATTTCCTTTCCCATATTAGGGCAGTTTTCAACTATAATCTCTTCAAATATTTTCTCAGTACTTTTCTTTTTGTCTTTTTCTTCTGGGACCCCTATTATCTGAATGTTGACACATTTAGTATTGTCCCAGAGGTCTCTGAGATTGTGTTCAGACAATCTTTCTTTTGTCTTTATTCTGCTCCCCAGAAGTTATTTCCACCATTTTGTCTTCCAGCTCATTTATTTGTTCTTCTGCCTTAGTTATTCTGTTATTGTTTCCTTGTAGTATATTTTTCATTTCAGTTACTGTGTTGTTCATCTCTGTTTGTTCTTTAGTTCTTCTAGATCTTTGTTAAACATTTCTTGTATTTTTACAATCTGTGCCTCCATTCTATTTCCAAGATTCTGGATCATCTTTTCTATCATTACTCTGAATTTTTTTTCAGGTAGATTGCCTATTTCCTCTTCATTTATTTGGTCTGGTAGGTTTTACCTTGCTCCTTCATCTGTGACATATTTTTTTGCTGTCTCTTTTTTTTTTTTTGATGAGTGGGATTGTGTTCCTGTCTTGCTGGTCATTTTGCCTGAGGCTTCCAACACTGGAATTTGTAGGTTGTTGGTAGAGCTGGGTCTTGGTGCTGAAATGAGAAACTGTGAGACCTCACTCCAATGAATATTCCCTGGTCTGGGGTTCTCTGTTAGTCCAGTGGTTTGGACTCGGAGTTCCTACTGCAGGAGCTTTGGCCTGACCCTCTGGCTCATGAACCAAGATTCCACAAGCTGCATGGGGTGGCAAAAAGAAAAAAAAAAGAGCAATAACAAAGTAAAATATAAAATTAGACTAGGAAACTAACAGATATGTTAGAAAGAATATAAAAATAAAAATATAGATGAATCAACAAGAGAAGGTATAGCAGTATCACAACAGTAAAAAAAAGGAGGAGAGAAAAGAAAAAAAATGGGGGGAAAAGGCCTTTGCTGTGGAGGGCGGGGCCTAAGCAAGGGTGAGTTTTGGGTGGTGGTTGGGGCCTATGCTTAGGACCCACAGGGCTGAAAAAGGCCCTGGGGGCGGTGGGGGCTGGGGCTTTGGCTCAATGGAACAGAAGAAGCCCAGGAGTGCCCCCCACCCCTGGTCTCAGAGGGCAGGGTACCTCACCTGGGAGCCCAGCAGGTTTCCTGTGCTCGAGTGGGTGGGCCAAATGCCCTCCTCTCCTCTCCTGCTCCTCTGTTCCCTGATGGCCCCTCCTGCCTGCCTCTCCTGCTCTCCTCAGCCTCCCTCTTATGCTCCCAGGACCCACGTGACCTGGAGGGGGCTTTGGAGGTGAGGCACCAGCCTGCGAGCTCAGCAGACTCCCTGGCCCGAGTGGGCAATGTAGTTGCCCTCCACTCCTCTCCCACTCCTCCCAGAGGGCCCCTCCCACCTGCCTCTCCTGATCTCCCCGGCCTCAGGGCTGCCAGTCCTGTCTGACCTCCACTTCTCCTCCCCCCTCAGTTCCCCCACATCTTACCTGTTCACCTGGGGGTTCCTCCCATCTCCTTGGACATCAGGGTCCCCCACCAGTGGCCGGCAGCTGCCCTAGTTGTGGGGAGATGCTAACTAAATGTCTTCCCACATCACCATCTTGTCTCTGCCCTGCAGGTCAATTTTTAATGAGACTTATGCCTTAGAGCCTGTGTTTTATTTAGCTGGTGAATGTTTAGGCTGTTTCTCTATTTACTAATACCAGCTGATAATTAGCAATGAAAGAGGAAAATAAATTATGTCGATTCTAAACAACACTATTCTTTTCCAAGTTGCCACTCATCTTGGGGTATCATTTTCCATTTCAAGCAACAATTCATCTAGTAAAAGGTAAGCAAAACTTTCCATCAAATGATGATGGGAAAGGGAAAACATGGCTATCTACTTCTAGTGACTATCATCTATCACCACTTGGAAACAAGATGGAGCATTAGTTGATAATTTAGTATGTATCACTCACCATGTGCTAAGGACTTTGTGTTCATGGTAGCCTTTAATCCCTGCAACCTTAGAAAGTAGATATTGTAACTTCCATTGCAAGAAAGAGGAACATCAATACAGGCCCATTTAACTCTAAAGCTTTTGGCTACTGTGTTATACCACCAGAATACTTGCAATATTCTTTACTGTGTAGATAAGCACATGTGTGTGTGTGTGAGAGAGAGAGAGAGAGGGAGGGAGGGAGGGAGGGAGGATGTTGTAAAGAAAGGGGAAGAGTATGTTTTACATATTTCTAAAATAAATAATGTTAACTGTATTTATTGACAATACAAATGACAGTAGAAAAAAGTGGGAATGGAAAGATATTCCTTGGAGATGGAGTTTTGATGGCAAAACTGAAATCGATATTTCAGAGTCTGATCACCTTCCCAGATTAGTGTCTCCATCATCCTATTTTTGCTGTCTGTCTGAACTAGGACAGCAGTGGCCACATCTATGTCTCAGTAAACCAGAGCATAGTACAGTCAGGCTGGATATGTTAATTAACTTCAGTTGCTAAATGGTGGATCAGATCAGTCACTAAACAATTCAATTAATAGATGAGAGTAAGTAACAGACTGAATATGCCATGGCTAATTTCATCCACACCTGTTGATTCTTTAGTAATTGATCTGATCCACCACACAGCTAACCCATGTGGTTCTTAAAATGCCTAGAATACTGTGTGTGGTGTTCCAGCTATTTCACTAGTACATTTATAGCCTTCAAATGCCACGTCCTCAAAAAGAATCAGACTTAGGTTGAAGACACATACAACAGGACTATCTGATTTTTTAATAGATATATTTTCTAATAATGGACTCTCTGAACTAAATATATACTTTGTCTTTTACATGTAAATATAAAAATATGTAACAATTAAAAAATTGCCTTTAAAAGTGATTAGTTTGTGCACTAGAGTTCTTTAAATTGTCACACTGATGACTAACAAGTAGGACTGGTTATTATTAACTAATAGTTTAGAAGGTTTTACCTGTTATTTTAGACAAAACATTTTAGTTTTACTGTTTTATTTTTCCTTAAGACATAAAAAATCTCCACTGCCAAAATTTTATCTGTTACAGCTTCTGTACAAATAAAGAAATTATTAATAAATAATCAGAAAGTGACTGGTTGTGTGACTAAGACCCCTAGTCTACATTCAGGGAATCTACATTATAATCCCAGCTACATCAGAGATTCACTGAGCTAAGAGAATCCAGAGTCAGGCCATTAAGTTCAAAGCCTCAAAGGAGAGGGTCTGAAGACCAGAGGAGCTCATCACAAATCTCCTGATTCCTAGCCGTGTATCACCTCAACCTCTACAGTCTAAGTATTTTTGAAGAAAAACATTAGAAAGTACAGTTCACAACTAATTAGATTACGGAAATATCTCATGTCTTGATTTTACTGAATCAATCTTCAAAGTACAGTATGATAAGATTATATAGTTAGTGTTAGCCTTTAAATTTTGAAATATGATTGCAAACCTATTTTGTAAAGATTTCTTGAGTGAGACCAATTATAACACATCATTGAATTTTTTTTCTAGGCCATGGTAAAATGTATGGATTTTTATTCTAAAAACAATAAGAAACAATAGATGGATTTTCTAAATTTAAATGTATATATACTTATTTTATTTTATTTTTTTCAAATCATTGAATTTTGACCCATATACCTTCATTACATATTCCACTGACTTTTTTGGGGGGGGGCCTGATATTACTTTTTAGCATTAATAACAAGATGGATTGAGTCAGTGTAGTGGTGGTGGGTGGAGGGTATAATTTGTGAATCCATAGCTTTATATGCTTCTATCAATTATTCATTCAGTCACCTAATTATTCAACACATATTGATTGCCTGCTTATAGACTCCAGGATACAGAAATGAAAAGACATGGCTGGTTCCAGACCCTATGATCCAGGACAAGATGAACATGTCAGCCTAGGATTATAGTGCAGTACAGGATGTGCTGTGAGCCACGTAAGAACAAGGGATAGCAAGGACACAGGATGATGCAGATGCAATCTTCTTGGCAAAGGACAGGCTACCAGGAGGAGATGGCATATAGGATTAAATATTTATAAATATAATAATAGATAATATTTTATTGATGCTTACAATAGATAATATTTTACCCCTTTAATATTTACAATAATTTATTTACATGTATATTGTTGATAATATTTATAATAGATAATATTACAATAGATAATATTTTATTGATGCCAGGTGCTATTCTAAGCCCTTTGCATCGATTAGCTTACTTAATCCTCACAACAACTCCTTGAGATAGGTACTATTATTATCTCCATTTTCCCATGAAGCAACCAAGATTCAAGGTCACAGAATTAGAAAGTGGCAGAAGTGGAATTTGAACTCGGACTCTAGATTGTGACAAAGAAAAGGAAGTGAGAGTGAACAAAATGATAGGATAAGATCACAGAAGTCAGCAACGGCAAATCATAACAGCTTTGTGTGATGTATGAACAACTGTGAATTTGCCCTAAAGGCTATAATTATGCAAGGCTCTTCAGTGTGTCAAAGACCAGTACACATGTTCTCACTTCCATCCCTTTGCTCACATAGCTACCAGAAATGTCCTTCCTTTATCCCTGCTCTCCCTTAATTCTTTCCTATCCTTTAAAACCTCTCTCCTCTGTGAAACTTCCAGCCCATAAAACCACCATCCAACTCTTCCAGCACAAATTGCCCATATCACATTATTCAGTAATTCTGGCTGATACTGTGCAATAATTTTCCACATGTATTTATCCAATCACCCCATAGATGTCACACACACTCTTAAAGGCTTAGAAACCATGACCTATTCCCTTTCTGTACTCTCACAGCATCTAGTCCAGCTAGTGAGCATCTAGAAGTTACTTATAGAATAAAACTTGTAGGGACAGTGGAATCTGTTGTTATTACTGTTCCTCAAAACAGAAATTTCCCCACCTGTCCATCTGGTCTTTCTGGCTGCTTGTTGTATAATCAAGAGATTTAAATCTCAACAATAGATAATTATAACTTGCTTGGCAAATGCCCAAACTTCTGCCCAGATTAATGGGGGAAGAAAGATAAAATAATAAGAATACAGCACAACACATATATTAGCTCTAACTGATTTTCTAATATCTTACTTCATAACTAGTACTATTTTCAAGACAGTCAATCTATTTTAAGATTAGAAGGTCTCTTCAGTGTTTATGATGTTCTCCTACACCTCCCAATTCACCAGTCTCCAGCCTTACTGTTCAGACAGGATTTAATTTTTAAATTAGCCTTGACACATGAGAGACTATTTTTAAAGATCTACCAAGTAGGAAATTCCATATCCTTCAATAGTAATTCATCCCACTCAGCCAGTTCTTCCCTAGGTTTAATCTAAATCCCACACATTGCAGTTGGGGCTCATTTCCTCTTGTTTTGACCCCTGCTGTGTAAAAGAATAGTTGATTTTGTTCAATTATGACTAAACCATTCTTTTCTCTTTTTTTTTAAAGTACTATTAAATAACTCAGGCCTCTCTTGTTTAGTTGAATCATCATAGCTATTTTAACCTATACTCATAGATCTTATTCCCTAATTATTTTTATCTTCACTACTAAATACTTTCTAAGTCCTCTACATTCTTAGTGCAGGATCTAGAGCTTAAAAATGGGACCCAGGGACTGTCTGGCTAGGGGCAGGCATAACTGGAAGATGACCTCATGGTTCCTGATTTCTGCTCTTCTATTACTGACTCTCATTGTGATGTCTCCACTCCTTGCAGGGATACTTTCTAGCTTCATTGCCTGATAATCACCCCTAAAATATCCATCAACCAGACTAAAGATTAGTAATTATTGCTCTGTCACAGCTACTTGACATTATTAATTGAAATTCTTTGTGAACGTCTTATCATTTGTTCACATTAGTAAGAAATCTACATAAATAGTGCTGAGACTAGGCTCTAAATCTACCCTATTATTAGCAGCAAGTTTAATGAGTGTTTCTTTTTTCTTTTTCTAGATTACAGACCATTTTGTCCCAACCAACACCTCTTTCCCAAGTTGGTGTGTATTCTCATAAGCATGCTCTGAGTTTCGTCCCCAATCCAGTGAGCCTCCATAGGATGGTTGTAATCTCATTCCTTAATAGAATGATGAAGCTTTCTTATTGAATATAATTTTAAACAGGTTAAAGTCAAAACAGACTGCATCAAAGAATGGATAAGTGACCTGGAAGATAAAATAGTGGAAATAACTACTGCAGAGCAAAATAAAGAAAAAAGAATGAAAAGAAATGAGGACAGTCTCAGAAACCTCTGGGACAACATTAAATGCACCAACATTCGAATTATAGGGGTTCCAGAAGAAGAAGAGAAAAAGAAAGGTACTGAGAAAGTATTTGAAGAGATTATAGCTGAAAATTTCCCTAATATGGGAAAGGAAATAGTTAATCAAGTCCAGGAAGCACAAAGAGTACCATACAGATAAACCCAAGGAGAAACACGCCAAGACACATATTAATCAAACTATCAAAGGTTAAATACAAAGAAAAAATATTAAAAGCAGCAAGGGAAAAACAACAAATAACATACAAGGGAATCCCCATAAGGTTAACAGCTGATTTTTCAGCAGAAACTCTGCAAGCCAGAAGGGAGTGGCAGGACATATTTAAAGTGATGAAAAGGAAAAACCTATAACCGAGATTACTTTACACAGTAAGGATCTCATTCAGATTTGACAAAGAAATTAAAATCTTTACAGACAAGTAAATTTAAGAGAATTCAGCACCACCAAACCAGCTTTACAACAAATGCTAAAGGAACTTCTCTAGGCAGGAAACACAAGAGAAGGAAAAGACCTACAATAACAACTCAAAACAATTAAGAAAATGGTAATTGGAACATACATATTGATAATTACCTTAAATATAAATGGATTAAATGTGCCAACCAAAAGACATAGACTGGCTGAACGGATACAAAAACAAGACCCATATATATGCAGTCTACAAGAGGCCAACTTCAGACCTAGGGAAACATACAGACTGAAAGTGAAGGGATGGAAAAAGATATCCCATGCAAATAGAAATCAAAAGAAAGCTGGAGTAGCAATTCTCATATCTGACAAAGTAGACTTTAAAACAAAGACTATTACAAGAGACAAAGAAGGACACTACATAATGATCAAGGGATTGATCCAAGAAGAAGATATAACAATTTTAAATATTTATGCACCCAACATAGGAGCACCTCAATACATAAGGCAAAAACTAACAGCTATAAAAGGGGAAATTGACAGTAACACAATCATAGTAGGGGAATTGAACACTCCACTTTCACCAATGGACAGATCATCCAAAATGAAAATAAATAAGGAAACACAAGCTTTAAATAACATGTTAAACAAGATGGAATTAATTGATTTTATAGGACATTCCATCCAAAAACAACAGAATACACTTTCTTCTCAAGTACTCATGGAACATTCTCCAGGAGAGATCATATCTTGGGTCACAAATCAAGTGTTGGTAAATTTAAGAAAATTGAAATCATATCAAGTACCTTTTCTGCATACAACACTATGAGACTAGATATCAATTACAGGAAAAAATCTGTAAAAAATACAAATACATGGAGGCTAAACAGTACACTACTTAATCATCAAGAGATGACTGAAGAAATCAAAGAGGAAATCAAAATATACCTTGAAAAAAATGACAATGAAAACACGATGACCCCAAACCCATGGGATGCACCAAAAGCACTTCTAAGAGGGAAGTTTATAGCAATACAATCCTACCTTAAGAAACAAGAAACATCTCAAATAATCAACCTAACCTTACACCTAAAGCAATTAGAAAAAGAACAAAAAAACACCAATGTTAGCAGAAGGAAAGAAATCATAAAGATCAGATCAGAAATAAATGAAAAAGAAATGAAGGGAATGATAGCAAAGGTCAATAAAACTAAAAGCTTGTTCTTTGAGAAGATAAACAAAATTGATAAGCCATTAGCCGGACTCATTAAGAAAAAAAGGGAGAAGACTCAAATCAATAGAATTAGAAACGAAAAAGGAGAAGTAACAACTGACACTGCAGAAATACAAAGGATCATGAGAGATTACTACAAGAAATTCTATGCCAATAAAACGGACAACCTGGAAGAAATGGAAAAATTCTTAGAAAAGCCCAACCTTCCAAGACTGAACCAGGAAGAAATACAAAATATAAACAGACCAATCACAAGCACTGAAATTGAAACTGTGATTAAAAATTTTCCAACAACAAAAAAAAAGCCCAGGATCAGATGGCTTCACAGGCGAATTCTATCAAACGTTTAGAGAAGAGCTAACACCTATCCTTCTCAAACTCTTCCAAAATATAATAGAGGGAGGAAGACTCCCAAACTCATTCTACAAGGCCACCATCACCCTGATACCACAACCAGACAAAGACATCACAAAGAAAGAAAACTACAGGCCAATATCACTGATGAACATAGATGGAAAAATCCTCAACAAAATACTAGCAAACAGAATCCAACAACACATTAAAAGGATCATACACCATGATCAATTGGGGTTTATCCCCATGATGCAAGGATTCTCCAATATACGCAAATCAATCAATGTGACACACCATATTAACAAATTGAAGGAGAAAAACCGTATGATCATCTCAATAGATGCAGAGAAAGCTTTCGACAAAATTCAACACCAATTTATAATAAAAGCCCTCCAGAAACTAGGCATAGAGGTAACTTACCTCAACATACTAAAGGCCGTATATGACAAACCCACAGCCAATGTCATCCTCAATGGTGAAAAACTGAAACCATTTCCAGTAAGATCAGGAACAAGAGAAGGTTGCCCACTCTCACCACTATTATTCAAGATACTTTTGGAAGTTTTAGCTACAGCAATCAGAGAAGAAAAAGAAATCAAAGGAATCCAAATCGGAAAAGAAGAAGTAACTGTCACTGTTTGAAGATGACATTATACTATACATACAGAATCCTAAAGATGCTACCAGAAAACTACTAGAGCTAATCAATGAATTTGGTGAAGTAGCAGGATACAAAATTAATGCACAGAAATCTCTCGCATTCCTATACACTAATGATGAAAAATCTGAAAGTAAAATTAAGAAAACACTGTAACAAACAGTAAAATACCTAGGAATAAACCTACCTAAGGAGACAAAAGACCTGTATGTAGAAAACTGTAAGACACTGATGAAAGAAATTAAAGATGATCCAAACAGATGGAGACATATACCATGTTCTTGGATTGGAAGAATCAACATTCTGAAAATGACTATACTACTCAAAGCAATCTACAGATTCAATGCAATCCCTACCAAACTACCAATGGCATTTTTCACAGAACTAGAACAAAAAATTTCAAAATTTGTATGGAAACACAAAAGACCCCAAATAACCAAAGCAATCTTGAGAAAGAAAAACAGAGCTGGAGGAATCAGGTGCCTGGACTTCAGACTATACTACAAAGCTACAGTAATCAAGACAGTATGGTACTGGCACAAAGATGGAAATATAGATCAATGTTAACAGGATAGAAATCCCAGAGATAAGCCCACGCACATATGGTCACCTTATTTTTGATAAAGGAGGCAAGAATATACAATGGAGAAAAGACAGCCTGTTCAATAAGTGGTGCTGGGAAAACTGGACAGCTACATGTAAAAGAATGAAATTAGAACACTCCCTAACACCATACACAAAAATAAACTCAAAATGGATTAAAGAACTAAATGTAAGGCCAGACACTATAAAACTCTTCGAGGAAAACATAGGAAGAACACTCTATGACATAAATCTCAGCAAGATCCTTTTTGACCCACCTCCTAGAGAAATGGAAATAAAAACAAAAATAAACATATGGGACCTAATTAAACTTAAAAGTGTCTACACAGCAAAGGAAAACATAAACAAGACATAAAGACAACACTCAGAATGGGAGAAAATATTTGCAAATGAAGCAACTGACAAAGGATTAATCTCCAAAATTTACAAGCAGCTCATGCAGCTCAATATCAAAAAAATAAACAACCCAATCCAAAAATGGGCAGAAGATGTAAATAGACATTTCTCCAAAGAAGATATACAGATTGCCAACAAACATATGAAAGAATGCTCAACATCATTAATCATTAGAGAAATGCAAATAAAAACTACAATGAAATATCATCTCACACTGGTCAGAATGCCCATCATCAAAAAATCTATGAACAATAAATCCTGGAGAGGGTGTGGAGAAAAGGGAATCCTCTTGCACTGTTGGTGGGAATGTAAATTGATACAGCCGCTATGGAGAACAGTATGGAGGTTCCTTAAAAAACTAAAAATAGAACTACCATATGACCCAGCAATCCCACTACTGGGCATATACCCTAAGAAAACCATAATTCAAAAAGAGTCATGTACCACAATGTTCATTGCAGCTCTATTTACAAAATCCAGGACATGGAAGCAACCTAAGTGTCCATCGACAGATGAATGGATAAGGAAGATGTGGCACATATATACAATGGAATATTACTCAGCCATAAAGAGAAACGAAATTGAGTTATTTGTAGTGAGATGGATGGACCTAGAGTCTGTCATACAGAGTGAAGTAAGTCAGAAAAAGTAAAACAAACACTGTGTGCTAACACATGTATATGGCATCTAAAAAAAAGAAAGAAAAAACTGGTCATGAAAAACCTAGCGGCAAGCCAGGAATAAAGATGCAGACCTACTAGAGAATGGACTTGAGGACACAGGGAGGGGGAAGGTTAAGCTGGGACAAAGTGAGAAAGTGGTATGGACATATCTACACTACCAAATGTAAAATAGCTAGTGGGAAGCAGCCACATAGCACAGGGAGATCAGGTGGGTGCTTTGTGACCACCTAGAGGGGTGGGATAGGGAGGGAGGTGCAAGAGGGAAGAGACATGGGGATAACAGGGTGTTAAAGTGAACGGAAGGATTCAACCCCTTTTCAAGGAGGGTGTCTCCATGTGGGCAGAACTAGAGATTAAATGGGTCCTTAATTAAAAAAAAAAAAAAAAAAAGACTGTATCAAGTCTTCCAAACCCTAACGTCATAATGAATGAGTTTGACAGGTTCTTTTCTTCATGAGTACTGTTATCTGTCCACATTTAAAAATATATATATATGCTTTTATTTAGGTCTCCCATCTTTAACTTTAAAAACTGTATTAGTCTCCTAGAGCTGTCCTAACAAAGTACCACAGACTGGATGGCTTAAACAAATTTATTTTCTCATAGTTCTGGAGGCTAGATATCCAAGATCAAGGTGTTGGCACAGTTGGTATCTTCTGAGGCAATTCTCCCTTGGTTTATAGGTGGTCATCTTCTCCTTGTGTCTTCACATGGTTACCCATCTGTGCATGTTTGTGTCCTAATCTCTTTTCATAAGGACAACAGTCATATTGAATTAAGACCCACCTCAATGACCTCATTTAATCTTAATTACCTCCATACAATCCTATCTTCAAATACAGTTATATTCTGAGTTATCGAGGGTCAGTATTTCAATGTACAAATTTGCGGGGGGACACAATTCAGCCCATAACAAAATATCCATTACTATCTTTCTTCCTCCACTAAGTGTAATATTGTTAATAAATTGCCAGTATTGCATCTATATCTTGCTTTATTTTTTTCCCAAACTATTTCCTAAACCCAATCTAGGATGTTTTGTTGTCCTAAAGACTTCACTAATTCTCTATATTTCTTTTAAAATAATCTCTTTGATTTTACTCTTTTGTTGACAACAAAGCAGCTCATCAATTCAGTCAAACTGGACAATTCTCTGAGGAAAAAAAAATTAAACTACATGTTTAGTGCAGTTGTTTGGTCTATATTGCCAAGATCACTTAAGCCAGTAGCCTTATATCTAGCCTTGGTGGTATTCTGCCTTATTTCCATTTCAAATGTAGTTCTGTGTACAGAAACTTCTCTTTTTTTCACCTTTCATTATGTTTTATGATATTTTCCAAGAGTATGTTTAGCTCCTTTGGACAGCTTGGCTCCTTAAGCTCTCTTAGTATAGAAGAGAACTTCTAAGCTCTCTTAGTATTTTTTTTAAAACTAGTTACCTAAGATTATTGAAATCTGATTTCTTTTTTTTGTTTGTTTGTTTTTTGTGGTACGCAGCCCTCTCACCGTTGTGGCCTCTCCCGTTGCGGAGCACAGGCTCCGGACACGCAGGCTCAGCGGCCATGGCTCACGGGCCCAGCCGCTCCGTGGCATGTGGGATCTTCCCGGACCGGGGCACGAACCCATGTCCCCTGCATCGGCAGGTGGACTCTCAACCACTGCGCCACTAGGGAAGCCCTGAAATCTGATTTCTGAAACACGTTAACTTTACATCACTGATAGAAAAGAATCTATGAGGTAGCTACAATCACCAAAAACATGAATAATTGGATTAAGAGATGAAGAGTCAAGATTCCCCAGTCTCAGATCCAAGTGGAACTGCTGGGTTAAAATGTTGGGATGTATTTCACCAACATTGTCTTAGATTCTCTTCCCCTTTTGACCAGGTTCCCACATGAGTCATTAATTCCTTTAATGCTCCCTCTGTGTAGATTATTTTTCAGTCCAATTAACATACCAACGTTCTCAGCTTTACCTTGGGAACCTCTACCTAAATAGCCCTCCACGTCATTAATGACCCCTTCAAATCTGCTCCTTCTCCATTTCTCTTGACCCCTATGCTCCTAGTTACCCAGGCTGGAAACTTTATAAACAGACATGTGGTTTTTCTCTTCCTTCACTAAACTGTCTTCCACTTTGCCTTCATTACCTCTGACTTAAACCATTCACTGATCATGTAAAAAGCATCTTAATTTATTGAATTTCTCTTCCACCACCCCCACCACCCATTCAATCCCAGACGCAATCTACTGCTAGACTGGTAGATGTAACAATACAATAACAAGCTGTGTAGAGAAAGGAATGGAAATAAGGAAAGAGCCACTTTCTTAGAGATAAAGAAGAGAGATGTTAAAATAAAGGAAAAGTTGCCTCCCTTAATTAAAGAACTCCCAATTCAAATATATATATATATATATATATATATATATATATATATATATATATATATATATGATGCCTTCCAAGGCCTACTGAGCAAAATTCAAATTCTTACCCTAGGTAAGGTATTCAATGCTTTCCATATTCTGGTGCTAATTTCCCCACAATTCTCCTCTGATACTCTAAAATAATGGAATTTCATTATTCCTTCCATATACCCTGTGCTTCCACAGCAGTACTTACTCTCCTCCAGTTTCTACTCAACATTCAAATTTAAGTTCCTGTGTAAAGCTTTCTCTAATGTGTTCAGGTATGAGGGACTCATATTCAAACCATCCTCCAACCTAGAAGTCCCCAAATTGGTATACACACACTCCAAGAGAAGAGCAAACCATCTACTGGAGTGTGGAAAGAAAATATGTGAACGTCTATGATAGTTCCTTTTAAAAATAAGAAAGAAGTTAAAGGCTACTATTATTTAATATACATATTGACACTAGGACCCTCACTAGATCCATGCATCAGATGTGGATTCCATGGAAAATTAGCCTTCAAATGTCTGGAGTTCCACAATGACAAAACATTTGCTGTGACGCATATCCATCATTCATTTTCAGTATATTATGACATATTGCAGTTTATATAGGTTTTTGGATAGTCTTATCTAGTTTCTAGTTAAATTAAGCCTCACAACATGCTTAATATTTTTTCTACAAGACCCTACGAATTAAAAATAATATAAGCACCAGCAAACAAGAATTAAATGACAGATATAACATTCCCCTCTCCCAATATGAGCTTTACATCAACCACACTGGATGCAAAAATCAGATCTGACCTATAAATCACATTCTTACTGCCAAAAAATTATAAATTGTATACTTAAGAAAGTAAGAAGAGTTTTCAATTGTTCAACAAAATTAAAATCATTTCAAAAAATACTGTTTCCTCTTAAAATTATCTTTTTAATTTCTAATATTGTTTATGATTATAATGTATGTAATATATTAGTATGGAGTGCATACATGTAACATATATAAATATCATATATCTCCAGCAGGCATGCAAAAAATCTTTTTAATGGGCTGCACAAACCAAAAGTGTGGGGACCAGTCTTCCGAACTGACATAGCACTGTTCATACCTCTTAAGTGGAATTCATTACTTTCTTACTTGTATTCTAGTCACTTACAAAGAGGCACTTTTGGCCCCCCATGTCTTCTAAACTACAGTCTCTTGGAGGAAAGGGATATCTTATTCACATTTAATTGTCCACTGTGTTAAACATATTTATTGAGCACATTAGTGACTGATTATTCAATAAATGTTTGGTAGGAGGATAAGGATGAGTAAATGGGAGTGTTCCCAGTGAATTTAAGGTTCTTGCCTCGTCACGGAAAGAATTCGGAGAAGAGGCAGGGAAGTTAAGAAAGTGAAGTGGGAATTTACTTAAGCAAGAATACGCTCTCGGGCTTCCCTGGTGGCGCAGTGGTTGAGAGTCTGCCTGCCGATGCAGGGGACACGAGTTCGTGCCCCGGTCCGGGAAGATCCCACATGCCGCAGAGCGGCTGGGCCCGTGAGCCATGGCCGCTGAGCCTGCGCGTCCGGAGCCTGTGCTCCGCAACGGGAGAGGCCACAACAGTGAGAGGGCTGCGTACCACAAAAAAAAAAAAAAAAAGAATATGCTCTCAGAGGGAGAGCGGGCAGACAGGTGAGGAGCTGCTGCCCTGGGTTTCTCTGGCAAGCTGGTTATGAGGGGCATACAAATGAAGGGGTGGAGTATTCACTGGGGCAGGAGGAGTTTGGGGGTCGTATTCCCTGATTTTCATCCCAGCTCCACCTTCCCGAGGGCAAGATTTTTGTCCTTTTTTAGCTTAGATCATAAGTGTCATGGCGTTAGTGCATGATGGGTATTTCTTATCTGCAAGGCTAATTTTATTGTAATGACAGCACAATAAGCAACAGGTTACATTCGGATGTGGGAGATTCCTGCCTTTCCTCACCTTTCTTTGTCTGCCTCCTGGACACTTGTCACCCAAGACGTGTGGTTTCCTGTCAGTCTGGAGGTTCCTGCTTTTCTTTGTCTGCCCATGGACCCCTGCTGGTTACCAGATGCTTCATTTCCTGCCACCTGGCCCCTGCCCCCATTTCTCTGCTCATAACTAGCTGCCTGCCTGCTGTAACAGGAGGATGAATATGTCGTGGTTTAAAGTGCTATTTAAATTGTCCCCGGTTGGATGACCAAGAAAGAACACTTCTGATAGCCCTTCCCGGGCAAGAGGGGTTAAAGAGCATCTTAGGTGGAGCTACAAGAACCAACCTAAGACCCCAGATTTCCCTGAGAAGAATGTCATATTTCAGGAAGTAGAAAGAAGGCAGAGTCGAAATCAGTAGCGGCAATGGCTTTCCTCTTTGAAGAGAACCAGGGCTCCTGACACATTCTCCAGGCTGCTGTCATCATCAGCACAAGTTTTCTTCTGACACGTATTCTGTGAACGTGCTACAGGCACTATAACCCAGGCTCTGGTTTGTTACCTAAAATGAACTGACTCACCAGGAAATGCATTTTTACTGCTCTTTTTTAGATGAGTATCACAGCTCTGTTTAAAGTATAAACGTTCATCAAGGTAGCCACATTAAAAATATCATGCAAGACAACCACCAATGATAAAACGTTTTAATCACAGAAGTCCTTCACAAGGCGAGCACTGTAATTACCCAAGTGTTAGTATCACTTGCATTTAAGGAGACATGCTAGGCAATAATAGATGATAATGCCCTATGACACCAATAAACCTGAAAAGGAAGAGTAGGAATGAGTCTGAAGGCGAGGAGGTTGCTGGGGAAAAGAAGTGTCTGAATCTGATAAGAAAACTGTAGCACATGCTGCATTCAAAGCAAGGGATGAGATAAGATGATGAACTGATGTGGGGAGAGAAAATCCAACAGCATCCACAGAGATGGAGAAAGAGCAAGGTAATGCATACTCCCCATGTTGTGTAAGTGCTATTTTGGGGTATAGATGTTTTACTGTATTTTGGGACACTGTGGAGTTTCAAGCACCTTAGTCATTTTGTTTCTGACAATTCTTAGCTAAACACAGAGCTCATGAAGTCCAGATATCACGAAGCCTAAAGCCAGGTTTAGCCACGAAGTTGCCTCCAATTGCTCAGCCAGAAGGTGACTAAAAGAACAAAGGGGTCAAATCAGCCAACAGAGAGGCCCTGCCCACCCACCCACTCCTCAGCATCACAGCATCTCAGGGCTTGTAGAGGATAAGGTGAGCTCTGAAAGTACAAAGTCTCAGGGAGTCCTGGGAGGGGAAATAATGCCCCTTGCACATGTCAGATCCAGCTGCAGCTGAAGTGTGACAACTCCACTAAGTGTTAAGAATTGACTAGGTGCACAGTTGAGAAGGGGAAGGGAAATTGGAGGCATACCAGAGACTCAGAGTTGAGAATGTAGGTTTGTTACCACTTCCCTGAAGCTCAGCTAGAAGCCTGACTGGCCTATTCCAAGCAGTTCAGAGCTCCCTGTGTGCCTTCAAACCAGTCCAACACTAGAGCCCTTCCTATGGAGGGTGCTCATACAGTGGGGGAGGTCAAAGCCCCACACTAGGTGCAAAAGAAAGGTGTGAAAATGAAGTAAAAAACAGATTGGAGGCGCACTTTGGTAAAAGGTTGAGCAATTCCTTACAGTGACATACATACCCACCCATGCCACAGCAACTCCATTCTTATGCATCCAAGAAAAATGAAAACATACATCCACACAAAGACTGGTACAAGAATGTTCAAAGCAGCTTTATTCATAATAGCAAAAAACTGGTAACATGCCAAATGTCCATCAACAGGAGAATGGATAAACAAATTGTGGAGTATATACATATAATGAGACAATTCTCAGTAAAAAAAAAAAAGAAAAAGAAAAAGCAAAACAAAACTATTGACATGCACAGCACATATGCATGTTACAGACATTATGCTGAGCAAAAGAATCCCAACACTAAAGAATACACATTGTGTTATTCCATTATATAAAGCTGTAGAACAGGCAAAACTCATATATAATGAAAAAAATTAGAACTGTAGTTGCTCAGGCGAGAGAGAAAGAATTGCCTGGGAGGGGGAAATTGTTGGGATGATGGAAATGTTCAATATCGCTATTGGGGTGTGGATTGTACCAGGTATGCATTTATCAAAATTCACTGAATTGTGTGTTAATATTTATTTTACTGTATGTAAACTTTACCTTAAAAAAACAGTAAACAAATGTTGAAGCCTAGTTAGAAGGTTTCTTTTTTACCCCTCCACAGTGGTATGGGTTACCAATTCCTACACTAATCTCTGTGTATTCTAATCTTGAGCAAATGAGTAAATGTATTAAGGGTAATGAGATTCAAGTTTCATGTAGTTGTAGAAGAGTTACAAATACGGAAAACAGAGAATGAGAATGTACCCTGTAGTGTTAGATTGGAATTGAAAGCACCAGTATAAGATCATAGTTTTAATAGATGAATGAATATAAACAGAGATAGATAGTTTCCCAGCTCTATTCATGTGAGAGGACCTAGAAGCAATGACATCCATTAACAAGGAGCATATGTAGTACTTATAATATTTGGCTTCTAATTTTTTAAAATTAATTAGTATGTTTTATTTATTTATTTTTGGCTGTGTTGGGTCTTCGTTGCTGTGTGCTGGCTTTCTCCAGTTGTGGTGAGCGGGGAGTACTCTTGATTGTGATGCGCGGTCTTCTCACTGTGGTGGGTTCTCTTGTTGCGGAGCAAGGGCTCTAGGCACACGGGCTTTAGTTGTGGCACATAGGCTCAGTAGTTGTGGCTCACGGGCTCTAGAGTGCAGCCTCAGTAGTTGTGGTGCACAGGCTTTGTTGCTCCGTGGCATGTGGGATCTTCCGGGACCAGGGCTCAAACCCATGTCCCTTGCATTGGCAGGCAGATTCTTAACCACTGTGCCACCAGAGAAGCCCTTGGCTTCTAATTAATAGTGGCTTCTCCTTTTAAAAAGAAGTCAGAGATCCATGGGAAAGGTTGATTATAGAGATGGAACAGAGAAAGTACAAGATAATCCTGGAACATCTCGTTATACAGAAATTCAGAAAGTGGTCAAAGAATGATGGGACTATATCACAAGGACACAAAATCCTAATTTCTGCTTCCACTCAACCTTAATATCAAAAATGAGCTTAATAACCTACAGTCATAGTTTTTTGTAAACTCATCAGATAGTTGAGGATAAAAAAAGCCAAAATGAACTAAAACCTAGAAAGTGGCAAGCCCTTTGTAGGAAATGCCCTACAGCTTCTATCGTCTTTTGTAGGGCAGTGGGACTAGGAAGATGACACCATTAATGGGTTTAAGGAAAAACTAACTGAACTCTGTAAGAACTTTAAAGACTAAGGGACAGTTGATGTGATGTTTGAATCCTGAGGAGCTCTGTCTACACCCACTCATCAGATCTTTCTCATAGACCCTCACTTAGTGCTCATGCAAAAGATTATGAGCAGAGCAAGAAAGCTGAGACAGAACCCCTAAAATACAGGTGCTTGCTAAATGCTAGAGGAGGACAGGAGAAATGAGAGAGACTGTTCAAGGCACTGCAGGTTCTTATTCCATCCTTCTCAGAGGTTGCCCACAGCTGGAGGAAGAATAGGAGAGTCAGGAGAGACCCCTTTGAGAAGCAGGTGCCCAGGGCCTGAGAGTGTCTTTCAGCTCTTTTGCCCTGCCTGTCAGAGACAAGCCATGCTAAATCCCTACAGACATTCTGAGCATTCACTGAATATACTTCTCAGCACTCCAAAGATGCAAGAGCAAGGCAGGAGAGCAGAAAAAGATCTCTTAAACCACAAAAGTCAGGAGGCAGGGCTCAATATCAAAGGGAACTCCTTAGCAACATAAAAAGCTGGAAGCCAGTTTATAAAGCAGAACGAGATGCCTATTAATTCAGAAAGCTAAAGATTGTTTGTACAAAAAGGTCTTGCCCTGCCAAAGGTAAAGTACTAACTCACCCCTGAATCATTAACCTAATGGTGAACTAAAACAACAGTAAATTCCAGTCCCATCTCAACAATGGTCTAGATGGACTACTGACAGGAATAAGGGTGTTCCCTTTCCCAGGCAGAAATGTTATTTACTTTAGTCTCTACTGTTTTGTTTTTTAGTACACACGGTGTCCTGCATACAATCAAAAATTACAAAATTCATGAAGAAAAATTTTTTAAATTTTAAAGAAATAATAGCAGACTTAGAGATGGCCCAGAAGTTAAAATGATATGACAGGGACTTTAAAATAACTTTGATAAAAGGAAGCACGAGGTACATAATATATGTAAACAGATGGGTAATTTGGACATAGAAATAGAAACTATTACAAAAGAAGAGCCGAATGAAATTGATAGAAACAAAATATATGATATCTTAGATAAAAAATTACATAATCAGTGTATCAACAGACTGGAAGCAGTGAAAAGAATAAGTACAACAGATTAATACTGACAACAGGTCAATAGAAATCTAAATTTCAGTACAAAAAAAGTGAAAAAATGAAGTAGGAATATCAAACAGTCTAAAGCATATGTAATTAGAATCTCATAATGTGAATTAAAATTTTATTAATTATAAAGAGAAAAATCATAAGTTATAGTAAAGAAACCTAGCAGACACCACCTTAACCAAGTGATCAGAGTTAGCATCACTAATATTGGGATAAACCAATATCATGTGCCACCTGATATGATACATTGAGAAGGACACCACACAACTTCAATGGTATAACTGCCCCACAAAGAGCATAATCTGAATCTAATTATAAGAAAACATTAGACAAACTGAATTTGAAGGACATTCTACAACATAATCTTCAAACATATTAAGATCAAGAAATAAAAAGGAAGGATGAGAAGCCATTCCATATTTAAAGAGACATCACAGCTCAAGGCTATTAGTGATTCTGGATTGGATCCTGGACGAAGGAAAACATCCATAAAGGACATTATTAGCATAATTAATTAATTCATAATTAATTCAGTATGGGGGCTTCCCTGGTGGCGCAGTGGTTGAGAGTCCGCCTGCCGATGCAGGGGACACAGGTTCATGCCCCGGTCCGGGAAGATCCCACATGCCCACATACAGCAAATAAATAAATAAATAAATAAAAATAAAAAAATAAAATTCAGTATGGACTATGTATCAGATTATAATATATATCTATGTTAAATTTTCTGGTTTTGATAACTGGATTATGGTTATGTAGGAGAATGCCTGTGTTCTTAAAAATTATGCAGTAAACTAAGGATAAAAGGTTACAACATTCTAAACTTTTAAACTCTCAAATGGTATTCCACCTATACACACATATATATATATATATATATATATATATATTATACATATACACACACAAAGAAAATAATTAAGCAAATGAACAGAATGTAAATACTTGGTAAATCTGGAAAAAGTATTACTGGAATTTCCTATGCAATTCATGCAGCTTTTTTGTAAGTCTGAAATTATATCAAAATACAAAGTTACCCCCAAAGGGCATCCTTGGAAAAAAAAATGATACTGCCAGAGAATACTAGATTGTTTGAGAAGTGATTATAGAGCAGGCAGGGAGATGCTGTGGTCAAGCAAGCAATGTAGCATTTCACTGATGATCAAAGACATGTGTCAATTCTGTGCAGATTCTGAAATGACATTAGTTTAAAACCTAGGGACTTTAAAACAGGAAGGAACCTTGGCAGTGCCCTGGCCTACCCTCCTCCTTTTAGAGAGAGGAAAACTGAAGTTATGTGTGGAGCCCGAGCTTCTTTGAGGAAGATCTCAGCCTTCTGAGTCTCAGTCTTCATTTCTCAGGCATTCATTCTATAATCATTCATCATGCTTCCTTCTCAAAAATGTTAAGGCTCTCCCAGCAGCCTTGCCATGACTTCCTTCTCTGTGAGCCACTCTGAAGCTCTAACCCCTAATCTGGGCAATTGCCATAATTTGCCATGGTGGAAGTAAGTGTGTGTCTGCATCATGTCACGGCATTCCTTATAGAGAGAGGTATTGGAGTTCCAAGGAACATGAGGGCTTTGTTCCTCCTGGGAGCAGCAGAACTCTTTACCACACTTCCCCCTTGCAGGTTACCTCCTCTGAGTGCAGATTCGTCTTAATTACTGTCCCTTCTATTTTTATTGACTGGCTGTAGAGATTTATTGAACGATCAATGTGTACTTACCACTCCCCTATCACATTGATAATATGACTTATTACTGCCCATTTAGTCATTCCCCGATTAAGCATTCCTGAATTAAATAAGGGTGTGGTGTATATGCGGGGAGGAGTAGGAAAAGTTGGCCCTTCCTTTCTCAAGAAAGGCATTCAGTAATATGTAACTATGTGACTTCTGATGGGCACACCAAGCTAATAAGGAGAAATTTTGGATTCCAAACTCATGCTCATCTAGGGGTAGCCTGATTAGTCTCTGTGGCCACAAGGAAAGCCCCAAACCTCACAGCCATGTCATAATGAGAATCAACAGAATTTCCTCCTTCCCTGGAGAAATATTTTATAGCAATGATCCCACTGGAGGCCTGATAATCTCTTCTTCCTAGGTGAAGCCCAGTTTGGCCACAGCTGTAATCATTATTTTGGCCATAAGTCCCAGAAGCTGCAGTGTTTTTTTAGTACGTCATATATAATAGGTATTAATATCTGTCTCCTGAAAAATGATTCATTGATAGCAATATCTTTGCAGTCACCCAGACACGATGGGCTGGGAATAAGGGGGCTTCCGCTGTCTGAAATCATCGTGACCCTCCACTTCCTCCATCTCCATACAGTCAGTAACCATACCCTTTTGCTACTTTTAAAAGTTTCCCCCATCTTCCTCTACCATTTAGTTCCTACTGAGGGCTCTCTGGTGTAGGCCTGCTATTACTTGAACTTGAAAGAAAGAGTACCTTGATGGAATTAAATGAGCTGATATTTAAAAAAAAAAAATACACAGGAAGGAAGCAATGAACAAGAAATAATTAGGTGATATAGAGATACTGAGCTGGACATTTCCAGCCACCAGCTGGCACAAAGTAGAGCTGACCATTGGCTTTTTATATCCTATAATGTTTTTAGCACTATTTTTCACAAATCTCTATGAGACATATTCTCAATAATATTTAGAATGACCTCTACTATGTATGTACAGAAGTGACAGCACACAGCTTTTACTGAAACTAAAAGAGGAAACCACTTTATGTTGTTTTTTTTTTTACTTTATTTATTTATTGATTTATTTTTGGCTGTGTTGGGTCTTCGTTGCTGCACGGGCTTTCTCTAGTTGAGGTGAGCGTGGCCTACTCTTCATTGCGGTGCGCGGGCTTCTCATTGCGGCGGCTTCTCTTGTTGTGGAGTATGGGCTCTAGGCATGCAGGCTTCAGTAGCTGTGGCTCATGGGCTCTAGAGTGCAGGCTCAGTAGTTGTGGCACACGGACTTAGTTGCTGTGTGGCATGTGGGATCTTCCCGGACCAGGGCTCAAACCTGTGTCCCCCGCATTGGCAGGTGGATTCTTAACCACTGTACCACCAGGGAAGTACCTATGTTTGGTTTTAAAAAATTTTACTCAGCACACTTTTTACACCCCCCAGCGCGCACACACACACACACACACACACACACACATGGTAATATATAAAGATCTAGGACTTTGGGATCAGACAAACTTGATTTTTAATCCAGTTCTGTCCTTATTACATTTGTGACCTTGAGAAAGTCACTTCATCTCTGTAAGGTCTAGTTTTCTTGTCTATAAACACAATTAGATGAGATAATGTAAAATTCACTTACAAAAGTTAGATATTATTCTACTTCTAGTATTTTATTTATGTTTATGTAAATTATTCCCTGAAAAATGTTAGTATGATTTTATATGGGCCACATATAAAACATGTTGAAAACTTTCCAGAAGTTAGTTTTCCATTAAGCACTTGGCCACACAGATACTCTTCTCATGAGTAAGATTGTGCCACTATCCTCAAATAATCTCACCTCAATTTTCAACCATGGCTGCCTGTACTCAGAGAAGGTGCACACACATGGGGAAAATATTCTACTCAATGTTTTCCACAGTTTTGCACTCATCTTCCTTAGATCACGTGGTGTATATCTCAGTGACCCAGGAACAAATTACCACCAATGGCTAATATCCTGCATTTACTGTGCTGGAGACAGCATCCACCTTTATCCATGGGATGTCCTCAGAGCTTCACAGAGCCACTTTGGGGGCTCATTCCTATTCCAGAGACCATAAAGAGATGGTGAGAGAAAGCAACTTTACTGACTCACCCTGCTACCAGTATGTTCCATCCCTCAGAGTAGTTAAGGCCAAAGTGTCTGGAGCCAGATGCCTGAATTCAAATCCTGGCTCTGCTCATTACTTCGTCTATGACTTTGGGGAAAATTGTTTAGTCTCTCTTGTGCCTTAGTTTTCTTATCTGCAAAATGGGGATATTTGTAGAACCTACCTCAAGGTAGGTGTATTGTAAGGATTACAATATTACAAGGTAGGTGTATTGTAAGGATTACATGAACCAATATATTTAAAGCACATAGTCCACACCTGGCACACTGGAAATGCTCATTGCAAGGTTTGGTAGACTTGGTGAATGTCCTGAGAAAGACCAGGCTCTACCTGAAGAGACTTAAAATCCTGGCCCACTATTGACTCACAGCACAGGCTGGTCATTTCTTAGCTCAAGAAATGAGGGTGTTAATAAGTCTGTGGGTGTTAATAAGTACCTGTATCCATACCAGGAAGCATTGCTGTGTCTGCCTAATCTTCTCACCTTTTGTTAATATATTTCTGGACCACAGGGACCAGCACAGAGCACAGGGTGTGTCATGGATATTAGTGGCACCAAATACCTATGCAAGTTAATTCATTCGCACAAAGGACAGAGAAATACAAATACTGTAGGTGCAAACACGGGTCTCTAGGGCTGACCTAATTTTTCTTTTCTTTTTTTTTTTTTCCAAAAGTTGTGTATTTAGGTTTAGAATAGAGATTTGTGGCCTGAGGGAAGGCCATGCCCAAGGAAGTTGGTTGCTGGTGTTCACTGGCTGGTAGGAAGGTCTTGACCACCATGAGTCTCTTCTGGCAAATGTGACAGAAAATTGCTGTCTTTCCCTTCTTCTCAACATCATGACACTATACTGCACACATTCATGAGTATTAGATGGGGACTGTCCCTTTATACTCAGGAGAGTTGCTACTCAGAGATGGCTCACAGAGCCACAAGTCAGATCCTGGCAGTCCTCCTCTAGAAGGGTGTTCGAGGGGGAGGTCAAATTTTTTAAAAGTTCATTTTGGATTTTGAATGTCCTCCCCACAAAAAGAAAAATGTTCCTTCATTTAGAGGTAAATGATAACTATACTCATATTTGAATTCGTTTTTGAAGAGATAAAGATAGATAATAGATGCATTAGATAGATAGATAGATAGATAGATAGATGATAGTTAGGTGGACAGGTTGGTAGGGAGATAGATACTAGATATACAAAGTCTACATTTACATACTCTTTAGGATGCATGTATGTATACATCTATGTATATTATGCATATGTTAATGTTATTTATAGCTATGTATGTATTTCAGAATGGGAGAACTACACAGTTATCTAGGGTTTGGTTGATCCTTGGTCTACGAGGCCTTTAGTATTCAACAACGGGGTGTTTCATAGAGAGGACCTGACCTTAATGAGGAAGAATAGGAAAACAAGGAAAATAAAACATAAGCAGGCAATGCAAAAGCCAAGAGAAAGTGATGGAGTCCACATTCAGACAGGAAATGTGAAGTGTTAACTGCAAAATCAAGGTCACAGGCATCCTACCACAGCATTTTGATACTTCATTTACCATTGCCCACTTGTGAAGTGGAATAAAGAACAAAATGGCTTGTGACTGGTATTGCTGGAAGTAAAATGGCCTAGAACATATTTTAATAAGGAAAAACAGACTCCAATAAAAGAAAAATGTAAAGAGAAAACCCAAATCACTCAGTAACTAACCACAGTAAATAAGCTCCAGCCAATGTGGATAATTCTGGGAAATAAGGGGCAAAAGAGTAAAGAAAAACATACAAACTTGTTCAAGAGAAAATGCCATCCTTTGTTATCAGAAGAAGGGGTTGGGCATGGGAATTGAAAATCCAGAAAGTTCACTTGTCTATTTTTGTTGTTTTAATCCAGGACAAAATAACCCCTTAGTTTAATGTAGTTCAACTAACAGATATCAAACAGTACATATAAAAAGCGAGAGGCTACAGCTTTTGAAGAAAACATGAATAGATAACAAGAACTAGACACTTAAAAAAGACTCCTGGAGAGAGGAAGTGACTATATCCTTCTTTGAAGGCAGCTTCTCCTTTTATTTCATTGAGTTAGTAGTGTTGGGAGAAAACACTGTAAAAACTTTAATGAAGCAATAAAACTCACTTTGAAATCTTCTGCATATGCTTTGTTTTTCTCACACAGCAGCTCACAATAACATCCATGTAAAAAAGAAACAGCCCCGGTAACTGACCTATGATTGCTTATTAAACATTTACCTTAGTGACCACATATAAAACAGTCAAATATAAAAGGAACTCTCAATTTCACAATTTATCTAGTGCACAAATGGCAGCTCCAAACTGCTAAATGGGCAAGGGACCAAAAGAGAAGTGCTCCCTGAGACTTTGAAATCCAACGTCCCCTTGTCTTAAAATGCTTTAAGAGTATAAATTGGCAGCGATCTACACATGGCCTGAGAGCACTCCACCTTCACTCCAAATCTATGTAGATCACCTTTGAGCACACCTTCCTCTCCAGGTTTATGCTCCTACCAAAGCCATGCTCTCCTAGGTCACAGTGCTTTCCACATAGCTTTCCTTCTTGCTGCAACGTGCAGCTTCAATCCCATCTCCTCTACAAGGATTCCCTTTGTTTAATTGAATGGCAATGATATATTGGGTTGGCCAAAAAGTGCCTTTGGTTTTTAAGTAAAAATAAAAGACAAATTGTTCATTTTGACCAAGAACTTTATTGAACAACGTATTCACCGTTTTGTTCCACTACGTTCTGCCATTTTTCAGGCAACTTCATAATTCCATCTTCCCAAAACTTTTTATCTTTTTGAGCAAAGAACTGTTCCAGTTGCATTTTACAGACTTCCAGAGAATTGAAATTTCTTCCATTAAGAGAATTTTGTAAAGACCGAAATCAATGGAAATCTGAAGGTGCAATGTCTGGTGAATACTATGCTTGAATCAGAACTTCCCAGCCAAGCTGTAACAGTTTTTGCCTGGTCATCAAAGAAACGTGTGGTCTTGTATTATCCTGATGGAAGATTATGCGTTTTCTGTTGACTAATTCTGGACGCTTTTCATCGAGTGCTGCTTTCAGCTGGTCTAATTGGGAGCAGTACTTGTTGGAATTAATCGTTTGGTTTTCTGGAAGGAGCTAGTAATAGAGGACTCCCTTCCAATCCCACCATACACACAACATCACCTTCTTTGGATAAAGACCGGCCTTTGTTGTGGTTGGTGGTGGTTCATTTCACTTGCCCCACGATCCCTTCCGTTCCACATTATTGTACAGTATGCACTTTTTATCGCCTGTCACAATTTGTTTTAAAAACAGAACATTTTCTTTATGTTCAAGTAGAGAATCACATGTGTAAATACGGTCAAGAAGGTTTTTTTCGCTTAACTTATGTGGGACCCAAAACATCAAAGCGATGGACATAACCAAGCTGGTGCAAATGATTTTCAATGCTTGATTTGGATATTTTGAGTATGTCAGCTATCTCCCACGTGGTATAACATTGATTGTTCTCAATTAATGTCTCGATTTGATCGCTATCAACTTCAACTGGTCTACCCGACCGTGGAGCATCATCCAGAGAGAAATCTCCAGCACAAAACTTCACAAACCACTTTCGACACGTTTGATTAGTCACAGCACCTCTCCATACACTGCACAAATCTTTTTTTTGCGTTTCAGTTGCATTTTTCCCTTTCTTGAAATAATAAAGCATAACATGCCGAAAATGTTGCTTTTTTTCTTCCATCTCCAATATTAAAATGACTACACAAAAATGCACCAATTTTGAGGTCTTTTTTTAAATGCATGCTGATATGACAGATGTCACATGCAATGTAACAGAACTGTTTTGAATGAAGTTAAAGACAACTTAGTGACTACAGCCATCTTATGGTAAAAAACGAATGAACTTTTTGGCCAACCCAATACATATTTCTAACAAGCTAACATAAGCAAGAACTTTTAGCTGTCATCACCAGTAAGATGACCCACAGGATAAATTACTATTGTATATTTGTTTATCTACCATGAGGACAGATGCTGTTTTTCTTTCAACTCTACAAAGAAGGTAGTATCAGAGGCCCTCGATGCCAGATGATGATGTTAAATTTCCTCTGGTAATGGGTAATAAAGAAGGAAAATAGGTGGAGGGTGGGGGAATTGGACCATTAATTGATTAAAAGTGTAGAAGTAATATATACATGACATATATCATAAGACACACATATATATATATACATCTTAGTTTTCTAGCTATAATAGATTACAGTCTATAAGTTATTTAATTTTCATATCACAAACCTCAATTATATTTCTAGGTGTAAGTTTATAGTTTTCCATTTTTGTTTCACTAAAAATGATCTTGATCATCATTATATTGTGTAGGGTCAAATACTAAGTATCCTAAAATAGCCATTGGTAGACTTTCCCCCCACTCTTGTAGTTCTCTTCTCTATGAAGTCCTATTGGCTTAAAGTTAAAAAGGACTCTCTTGACTATTTCTTTTTCTATTGGCTCTTTTCCTGTCTAAACTTACCTCTATTTTTTTTCTCATTAGGAAAGCAAGATTCCCCTTTCCTAGTTACTGGGTACTCCAGATAAGAAATAGAATTTGGATTGGGAAAATATGGGCTATAAATGGGGATTCATGGATTTTTCTCCCTTGAAATTTAAGTTCTTCAGACAAAACACAAAAAGGTCTTTATTTCCAAGTTCTTTAAGGATTTTATTCCCTGGACTTATATTCTACGTCTATATTTTCAAGACAATAGTTGTGGCTCTCTTTGTCAAGTCCTATGATATAATTGACTAATATTATTTCCACTATCTACTTAAAGTGTTCTTTGAAAGTGTCATGGCGTTTCAAGTATCCAATATTAGCTATTGATTTAAGGGAAATTTCTGGCACTCTTTTTTTGCCTTAGTGGTTCATTACCAAGTCAAATTTACAAACTAATACCATTGAATTTACCACACTTCTATGTTGGGAATTAATAACATTCCCTTCTATTTGAGAAACCATTTCTTCCAGCTACTTGACAATTGTGGTTGCTGCTGTGTCCAGTGAAATACCACTAAACTAAGAAAGTATGTTTCTATCTCTAAATTAAAATTCAAAAAAACCCTTCAATCTAGAAAAAAAAAGATAATAGAAATGAGAACACCCCCCGCCCCAATTTTTTCTTTCTGCATTCTGCTGAAGAGTTTCCCATCCTTCACAATACTGTCAAGAGCTCTGGCAATGCTACATGGGTTAACTTGTTTCTACTCTAGCTCTACACTTGATTTTAGAAAATAAGTGAGCAATGGAGGAAGCCACTAGTTTTGTCTTTCAAAATGGTCTGTCTCAGAGGTGCAGCCACACCCAACATGAGAGCAACTGTCTGAAAATGGCAGCTGTTTTGAAGTGAGATTCAGCTGAATATTCTCTTATGAGATTTCGTACGAGTGTTATTTACTTATACGGTGAGGAAACGTGCAAGAGGAATTCTGCAGCATGTGACCTGTCAATCCTTTTACTTCACCTGACATATTCACTCCATTTGGGGCTTCTTGACCTGACCAAGAGCAACATCAACCAGTGTTTGATTTTTCCAAATTCTCTGATCATTTTTTCCAGTCTGCCTTATGTCCCATAACTTTTGAAAGCTCAAAAGACCAATAAACCTTTTCTCTAATTGTTTATGATCTTGTCCTTGCTGATTGCATTTAGGACAATAAAACTTTATGTTTCCCATAGTATTGGTACTCCCTGACAAGTAATGTTAAGCACTCAAGAAATATACTAGAAAAAGCTGTGTAGAATATTTATAAAAATAATCTCCAAGTTACTAGCAAATGGACCAGTTTCGTTTGATATGGTTTCAGAACATAGAAAAAGTTATAAATCCTATATGAAAGAACACATAGAGGAGGCCAACAATGAAGATCAAGAACTAATTTAATTAAGAGATACAAACCTCCAGTTACAAAATAAATGAGTCACAGGGATGAAATATACAGCATGGGGAATATAGTCAATTATATTGTAATATCTTTGTATGGTGACAGATGGTAACTAGACTTATCATGATGATCATTTTGTAATGTATAGAAATATTGAATCACTGTGTCATGCACCCAGAACTAACATAGTATTGTAGGTCAATTATACTTCAACTACAAAAAAAATATGTAGACACTGGGAAGAAATGTATCAACATGCTAATGGTGGTTATCTCTGGGGGTGGTGATTATGGGTGATTGTTATTTTTTATTTTATGCTTTCTGTATTTCTAGTTGTCTGCAATGAACATGTATTGCTTATAAAAGTAAAAATCAATGCATCATTAAAAATGAAAAAAGAGACCTAATTGAATTAGAAGGAAAAAGGAGGAGAAATGGAATCGTTTATAGAAGACAGGCCTAATCAGTGCTACTTGAGACACGCACTCCATGTATGTGTGAAATCACACACAATCCATGTATGTGTGAAATGTATTTCTTCACAGAATCATAGAAGAAAACTGTGCAGCTAGAATGCTCCTTTGAGTTCTGCTAGTCCCAACTATTTAGGCACCAAGGAGTTACATGGGTTGTTTTTTTAGCTATGTTTGGGAACTCTCAAATCAACTTTGATTATCTTTGTGATTTGCTATCTCAGGGCAAAATGTACTTTCCCTATTCTTTGGTTAATGTATACTTAAGGGTTTTCAGAAGAAAATCATAAAACTAATAGACCCACTTAACTGAATATTGTGCCTTTCCTCTAAAGAACCCAAAAGATTTTCTCCTCATTTCTCCTTAAACAAATAACATGATTTAATATATGAGAAAAAGGTACCACTATTGTTTTTTTATAAAGGTAGAACTAAGGCCCAGGGAAATGAAGCAAAAATCATACCACTCTTTTTTTCAGAAAATGAATCTTCTCACATAAAGCTATACATGCACTTTTAGTATCTTCCTCAGTCATTGTCATGAATTTATAGTGAATTTCATAACTATGCTAACACTCTCATCCTTACCTAATCCTTCTTGGATACTTTGGATATACTTTGATGTACTATATTATACATACACATGTATATCAATACATGTGCACACACACACGCATATAAATGACCTTTTGGAATTTGCACTGCTGTGTTCATACTGACCAACTTCATCAGCATTCTCATTTTGAGCATTATAAATCCACATAATGACTGGCAAGGATTAGGAGTTCAGTCTGTGATCAAGAAACAAAGAAAAGCTTACTGGCCCACACTGAGATCAAATGGGTAAACTTAGTCTCATTAATGTCTTTGTTAATAAAGCTAACCAATTGCCCTAAGACAGAAACACAACAAAAGGTAAATTCAATGCATCTAATATCTAACTAGTAGCTCTCAAATTTATCGAGTGGTACCATAAACTATACATTGAGATTTACCACTAATAACTACTAAACTTGGTGGATCATTCATTTCAAGACCTCAATCTTTAAACAAAATTAATTTATATTTTGTTACAAATCTGCTACTTATAATTCTACTCATTGGTCTGTTTCAAACTGAGTTTCTCTGATTTGAGGATTTTCACGCTACAGACAGGGGTAACTAAGGCATTTAGAAAATGTAAGTACTTACTCAAAGTCAGACTTTAATAAAATGGTAAGCTGCCATAATTTGAATCCATTTTAGTTTGATTTAATTTAAAGTTGTTCATTTTAGCTCACATACAATTAATTCCCAAGAAATTAGGAAACGCTAATGAATGATTACTATGTGTTAAGCACAGGCTAAGTTCTAAGTAATTTTATTATCTTATTTAGACTTCATAAATACCCCCCCCCCCATTTCATAGATGAGAAAATCAGTAACCTGGAGTTAAAGATACAATGTAGTTCATACCTATAACTAAAACTTGGCCTATAGGTAGGCAATTAGCGGATCACCTACAGAGTTTAAGGGCATTATTTACAAGCACATGCTTCCACACACCCCTGCCTTACATGGGCATGCTATTCCATCACTAGAGAGTAAGTCCTTTGAGCTAAAGCATCATGTCTTCTGTATTCACAGCTAAAATATAAAGGATAATAAAGCAGGTAACACACTATCTTAAGTTAGGCACACCAGAAGCAGAGCCCAACAAGAATTTATGTGGAAGAGATGTATATGTTTCCAGGGGATATCAGAAAGGATGGGGGGACAGGAGAGGCACAGGGAGGATGCCAAGCACTCTGCATGCCTGATCGACAGGGGAACCCCGAAGGGTAAGCTTTGCCTCAGTGTTGTCTGACCCAAGCTGAGAAAGCTGGTCTTTCATAATTCTATACTCCTCAGCCGTTCTTTAAAGCCTACTCCAGAAGAGTGTAAATCCCTGCAAGGTCTCCCCACTGCAGAATTCCCTGAAATTAAACAACAAAAAAAGAGCCAAAGACCTTAACAGACCCCTTACCAAATAAAATGTACAAATGGCAAGTAAGCATATGAAAAAATGCTCCACATCATATGTCATCAGGGAAATGCAAATTAAGACAAGATACTACTATTTACCTATTAGAATTGCCAAAATCCAGAACGCTGACAACATCAAGTGCTGGTGACAGTGTGGGGCAACAGGAACACTTATTAATTGCTGGTGGAAATGCAAAATGGTACAGCCACTTTGGAATATAGTTTAGCAGTTTCTTATAAACTAAACATACTCTTATCATGTGATCCAGCAATCATGCTCCTTGTTATTTACTGAAAGAAGTTGGAAACAAGTTCACACAAACACTTGCACACAGATATTTATAGCAGCTTTATTCATAATTGTTAAAACTTGGAAGCAACCACAATGTCCTTCATTGTGGATAAACTGTGGTACATCCAGAAAATGAAATATTATTTAGTGCTCAAAAGAAATGAGCTATCAAGCCATGAAAAGACAAGGCAGAAATATAAATGCATATTGCTAAGGGAAAGAAGTCAATCCAAAGAGACTATACACTGTATGTTTCCAATTACATGACATTCTGGAAAAGGAAAAATTATGGAGATAATAAAAGGATCAGTGTCACCAAGGGTTGAGAGTGGGGGAGAAGAATGAATAGGTGGAGAACAGGGCATTTTTAGGGTAGTGAAACTAGTCTGTTTGATGCTATAATGGTGGATACCTGTCATTATACATTTGTCCAAACACATGGAATGTACAATACCAAGAGTGAACTTTAACACAGTCTATGGACTTTGTGTGATAATGATGTATCAGTGTAGGTTCATCAATTGTAATAAATGTACCACTCTGGTGGGTGATGTAACAATGGTGGAGAATAGGAGTTATATGAGAAATCTCTGTATATTCTCCTCAATTTTACTGTGAACCTTAAAATGCTCTAAAAATTAATCTCAATTAAAAATTTTAAAAACAACCCAAAATTCAAAAAATTGCTCTTTTTCACTTTCAACTAATCTTAAAAAAAATGTTTTCTGGCCAAATATATCTATAATAACTGCTCTTCTGAGAAGTCAACATTTACGGCTATTTGTTTCCTTACTCTTGAAATCTCAAATTATGGAAATGTTATAGAGTTTACATGATGGTGGGAAAAAATATACTTTGTATCTGCTTTCAGAAACTCTGTTCCATGTTCACATTAATCATGTTTGGGATGATTTATTTCTGCATTCATGCTGGCCAATTTTATTAGTGTTTGGTTTGGCTGAATGGAAGAAAATCTGCTTTCTATTTCACCTCTGTAAAAAGAAGCTCTGTAAAAAGAAGAGTTAGATTTGGGCTAAATTATATAGTTTATAGCTCTGCTTTGTCCACAGTATCAGGCACGTCCACATTCATCTTTCTTCTATATTCTCCCTCTACAGCATCCTCTAGAAAAAGTCTCTTGATCTAGGTCTGTTCAAGTAATGCCTTTGGTTTGTTTTCCAAACTCTTCAGAATCTTTAGCACCTACAACAGGAACATTTCATGTTCACCATATGGATCTTGTCACAACCATTCCCCACTTTAGTACTTAGTGTTCAGTGCTGGCCGCAAATACTTTTACTATTGAGACTGCTCCCTTCACGCTCACCATCTTCTACCCTGCCACCATTGGCCTGGCCCCCTGCACAGCCCCAAAAGCCACCTTCCTTTGACCACAGACACACTAATGGCCCATTATTCCCAAATACAGCCACATTCTTTTATACCACAAAGCGAACGCCCTTCATCTTTGCAACTGCTGTTCAACTCTAAACATTCAGAAAGTTTTCCCAACTCCCTCCCCAAAAATATTGCCTCAAACTTTGCAAAATGGTCAACAGCACGTTTCTTTCATAACCACTACTACTCTGGCCTCCCTGACGGCAGGAGTTCACATTCAGCAATTCCTAAATTCCTAATACCAGATAAGAGTCCATCAGCCTGAGCAGTAAATTACTCTTGGATTTACTATGTCATTTTGGTCATACTATTTTGACTTTCTTTGTCAGGTGGGAGTACTTCTGAGACAGAATTTCAGAGGTTCCCACCCTCCACTTCCAATGTTCAAACTTCCACCATTTTCTAGCACTTCTGCCGAACAGCAAGTAGTTTAATGAAAATCCCATCTCTCTGCTATATATTTGTATACTTACAATGTTTCAACCTTGTGACAAATATTTGGCTAAATTTGGTCCCTACCTTATAGTAGATCCATGTGAATAATCAAAGGTAGGTCTAGCTTCAATTAACTCAAAAGTTATAAGCTATGAAATTGCTGGCCAAGTTACTGACTTTAAATGGTTCGGGCTATTTTAAATCATATGGATGAAGTGTAAGACATCAATCTTCTGGATACTTAGTCTACGAGACAGCAGTGGTTGAGATTTTAAGCTAACTTTTTTAATATTCTCTACAGATATCCCTGCTGCTATAGACTCAACTGTATATGGAGATTTGAAGTTTCCAGCAGCACATTGAATATGTTTTCCTTTTCTCACATTCCTTTATGTCCTACTTCATCTGGCAAATAATTGGGGACAAGAACTATTATTCTGTGGTTGTGTAAGAAGCTGGTTCTTGTAGAATGGGTAAGAGGAGAGGGCCATGGATTTTATTGTTTTGTTTTGGAGCTTAGACTTTGAAGTTTGATGCGACCTAAAGTCCTGACTCTCACCCTTAGCCCAGGGCAAGTTCTTTAGCATCTCTATACTTTTGTTTGCTTACATGTTAAATGAGGACAACACTAGTACCCATTTCATGAGGTTTTATAAGTATTAAATGAGGTAATGGATTTAAAGTATGTAACTTGGTGCTTAGATAAATCAATGATTAGTAAATGTAAATTACTATTATTATTGTCACCACCTTTATTCCATATGCTCTATATATTCAAATCTCAGTGAAGCTCTAAGTAAAACATGGTGGAATAAAGGAACTATGAAAACTGTTGATGGAAAGAAAACCCAACCAAATAAATAACTTATTTCTACAAAATAAAGATCAGAAGCTTGATATCTACTCATTAGGTAGGTTGACTATATAATTTATTGTCCTAATTGGGACCCTTTGGAGACTGAAGGGAATGCTTTAATAATTACTCCAGGACAAATGCATAAACAAAAACCATCAATGGTTGAACCAGGAGTTAGGGTCACCCTTTTGTTAGCACACTCTGATTTCTGGTGTTCTAAAATGAAAGAGACAGGAAAAACAACCTTCAACTCTGAGATTTTCTATGTGTTATAATCCTTGTATCCCCGGGTAGTAGAGAAAAAATAGTCGAAGCCCCCCCAAATTACCAAGATACAGTTAAACATCTAGAAACACAGAATGAAATTCAAAATAATGAATTTGTAGAAAGGATGCAAATTTTAACATCAAAACTGTGGGTCAAGTTCTAGTTCTGCATTTAAATTGCCATGTTACTTGAGGAAGTCAGAATCTCTGACCCTTTCTCTATCACCTGTGGATAGGAATGATGGCAGTGATAATAATAAATCTACCCAGTCATTAGGGTATATAAAAAGCTGCATTATATATTATAAAGCAATAAACAACAGTTATTACCTGAATGAGTTATTTGGGGGAATTTCTTGAAAATCCTAACATGATTCTCTTCCTTTGAGATATGAAGAGAAAAGCAAGAAGCTTGTTTACGAAATGCAAGAACTCTAACAATACAGAAGTCTCTACCTTGCAATGGTGATTGTTGAGCTGATCCTAGAATCGTTTAGTTATTATTAAAACTTTATGTCCTTCAACAAAATGTGGCAACTGACTCAGTAAATATCGTGGATTCACTTTTTCTTAAAGCAGGTCTTAAAAATAATTAAACCAATAAGAAATAAATCCTTTTTAAAGAGACTGGGTTTTCAGTGGTTTAATTCAAACAGAACCTGTGGGTAGGTTAGGCGGAACTAGGTAGAAATGTTTCCTGTGCCTCTATTTCTTCTAATTCCATGGTTTTCAATTCTACAAAACGTTTGAATTGCCTAAGGGGCTTTTATTATTTATTTATTTATTTTGTTAACACCTTTATTGGAGTATAATTGCTTTACAATGTTGTGCTAGTTTCTGCTGTATAACAAAGTGAATCAACTATACATATATCCCCATATCCCCTCACTCTTGTGTCTCCCTCCCATCCTCCCTATCCCACCCCTCTAGGTGGTCACAAAGCACCAAGCTGATCTCCCTGTGCTATGCAGCTGCTTCCCACTAGCTATTTTACAGTTGGTAGTATATATAAGTCCATGCTACTCTCTCACTTCATCCCAGCTTACCCTTCCCCCTCCCCGTGTCCTCAAGTCCATTCTCTACGTCTGCATCTTTATTCCTGTCCTGCCTAAAGGGCTTTTAAACACTGAAGATACCCTCCCTAACCAGTTAAATGAAACCAATTAAATCCTAATCTCTAAGCTATGGGGCCTGTGTTGATATTTTGTGAAAACTACTGAGGTGATTCTGATGGGCAAGGGGAGGCTGATGTCTTGATTCAGTGGCTGCATGTGAGAAGAAGACACCTTGGAGGAACATTTTATCCCTGTATCCCTCAAGGCATTACTCCTTAAATCCACCTCCATCAACTCTTTCTTAACCCCTCAGGCCCCAGAATTCCAGCACCTTAAACTTCTCTTTCTCTTTACTTTGTTCTAATCAAATCCCATGAACAGTAAAGTCTCTGATAAATCCATTCACATCAAAGGGTAATCGTTGATAAAACAAAGTATTCATCCTCCTAATGGTGTTTACATTTTAACAATGAATTGAACTTAAAGGTAAAGAAAGAACACAAAGGTAAAGAAAGAACACATGGAAGGTGAAAATAGAGACATCAGGCCAGTATGTCAGGAAGTGATTTCTGAGCATTTCTGGACCTCTCCAGGATTCCAGAAATCACAAAAAGGATGTGCTACTCCATTTGCCTGGGCTTAACTCTAAAAAGTTGATGTAGGTATCAGTTCATAACAAAACAAACAGTCCAACTTAATGAACTAACAGAATATTGATTCATACCTTTCATTTCCCAAACACTGTTGTGTGTTTTCATGTTATCGTCAATCCCATAACTCCGATGGAAAGTTAGGAACTGTTATTCTCATTTTACTTATGAGAAAATGAGGCCAGAGAGGTGAAGTCATTCCTGCAGATACAGATAAAGGGTTGTCACCTCAATCTGACTTCACGCCCCAGCTCTTCCCAGGTTTCTTCTCCAAAGGTGATCATTGCTTTAGAAATGATTAATGCCACAATAAAGGGAGTTCAGAACAAAAAAAAGGACAACCTGTTAGAGAGGTTGGTAACCCCTGTAGAAGAAATTTAGAGCTTTTTCTTTTTTTGTTTTCTGTATTTTAAAGCCAGTTATCATGGGGAAATGCAAACAAGTTCAATCCAAAAAATATTTACTAGCATATTCAACCTCTACTGTTTCTGCTGTCACTTCAGATGTCATGGGGACATCAGTAAGTACAGTAAGTACCCACAAGCTGCCCTTGGCACATTTAGTGCAATCTTGTAAGGGCAGAAGCAAGAATCTGCATCATCTCAGGAGTAAAGAGGGAAGTGAGTGATTTGTATATTCTATATATCTACGCCAATCTGTTAAAGAACCTCTGGGTACACTTAATAATGTATTGGTTTGATATTTTAGAGAACATATCATCCATTCGCCCAGGTGAATAGTTTATGCCAAACAAGTCATCTAGAATCTTGGCATATTGATCATTTTTAAGGATAACTCAGTGACTGGAAAATGAGTGGATATAATTTGTTAGATGGCAAATTGTGTTCTTAGTTTTTAATGATGATTTAGAATTTTGTATTTAGGCACCTGATACTGAATGTCTTAGTGTCCGTTGCTAAAAACTTAGATTTTAAAATAACATAAGATGAACTATGTTTAGGTGCTAGATTACATTGTAAGATTAATGTGCACATATAAGGATGGAAATTGCTAGAAGGAATTATTTTGAAGGAAGAAGGAAGAGAAAAAGAGACAGAAAAGAGAAAGGAAGAGGAATAAAAAAAGAGTACCTGTTGAGCAAAAAATAAGTTTCTCACATTGTACCTTCCTTTTGTCCAAGAAAGATAAAAGTTAAGTTTGAAGAAGAAAAAATAGCTTTGATCTTGTTTCCAGTAGGGAAAAGGTGGATAGACAACCTAGATGGAAGACCCAGAGACCGAGTAAGCTTTACTCTCAAGGAGAGAGGAAAAAGATGGTATAGAAAATGACAAAATTTAAGCAGTCGATATAAGTAGATAGAAATGGAGCATGTGGCAAATCCACAGAGTTTTGAAATGAGCAGGAAAAACAATTTCAAATTGTATAAAGACATAAAAAGACAGTAAAGTGGAAGTAATGTTGATTCGTCATGATGTAGCATAAGCTACATCACTGAGCATGAGCTCGTAGCAGCAGCTAGAGGAGGAGACCATCGAGTAAGCAATGACAGAAATCTCAGTGATATATCGCAAAGCAAATGGCCTTAGGAAGGACCAGATGAGAACCAGACATCAGGGAGGATACTGGAATGAACAAGTGGCAGGGGGCCAGCCTCAAACGTGTTTAGTCTTGGCGGCAGTTGAACCTTCAGTGACGACTCACAATCTTTATATGGGGGCAAAACATGAGCTTGATGCCCTTAAAAGTCAATTAAGTTCTTCAGCCCAAAGAAAAAAACACACGTTACCCAATACGCAAACAGTGCTGAAAGTTCACTTCCTCTTAAAGCTACTCACTGAGGATAGCAGTACTCTATGGCCAGGCACTGAGATCAGGAAGTAGTTTATTTTCACTGAAACTGAAGGAGGAAGTTAGAAAAACGGCTGCAACTAGATCAGTTCGGGAAAGCCAGGTACGAATAAAGAGAGCAAGTTTTTACTTTCTCTTTTGAGAAGGCCAGCTCAGATTTGCTGCGAGCTAAATTTTGCACACCAATAAAAGACAAAAACCCCAGCGGTATTCATCTATACTCAGTATGAAAGACGGAAGCTGAATTGGTAATGTAGGCTTTTCTGTGTCGGAGGGCAAAGTTAGCTGTAGGAGGCTATGGGGCTCTCAGTGAGACCACTTGAAAAACCAAAGAAAAATAGACTGAATAGATTGAATCACTGGATTTCTCCAAGTAGGAGTGGGTGAGTGAGGACCAGGGCCAGGGGAGGCCAGAGAGGGGAGGAGAGGAGGGAGAGTTGGGGGGAGGGGGAGGTTTTGAATGGAAGGCAGGGAATGGGGACAAAGGCAGAAAGAGCTGCTTGTTTAAAATCAGTAGTTTTCAAAGCGGATGTCGTCTTTCCCCAGGGATATTCCGAGGGAGTCACAGGACCAGAGCTGCAGCATTCCTAACATCTGTTCAGCAAGGGTGGCTTTAGATTTGCAGCAAAACCTCTTCCTCTGCATCACCCCTTCCTTCTCTTATTCTGGAATCATAAGGCCTGATTTCCTGCCCACCCTACATTCCAATCCCTTCCCACCTTCCCCTGAGTGCTTCCCTCCCTTCTTCAGTGTCCAGAAAAGTAAAAACGTCACCTGCTTCTCCTCCCAACAGCTGAATTATTCTTACACACTTTTATTTCGATAGCAAAGTGGTTCAAGGTATGTTTCAGGGTTGTGGAAACCCTCAAAGGGATTATGGAATGAAAAAGTTTTGAGAACTATGCTCTAAATAAAGAATTGGAGATGAAAACCTGTCATAATGAAAAATTAAACTACCTCAAATAAAGCAAAGGATCAACCAATGCCTTGGCAAGCAAGGAGAGAAATTCATATACCGTGGGGCTGGTAATGAGCCAGTTTCTTGCCAAAGTCTAAGCCTCTTTCTACCTGGCTAGGGAAATGCAAGGAAAGAATTTATAGCCATGAAATAAAACAGGCAAGAATCAGAAAATAGAAGTTTGAATATGTTTATTTCTAAGTTTGAAATTTTTTGTCGGTAACTTCTACCAGGGCCAACTAAACCTACATGAATGAATGGGTATGATAACCTATAGCTCAGCAGACTACAAGGCCGGTCTGTTGAAAGGTAATCATTCTCTATAAGCATTATTTAATTTGTTAAAATGGAGATAATACCTATATCACAGAGATGTAGTGAGGATTATGGTTAAAAACTAGGTATTATTTTTAAGTGTTTTCTATGTTTCAGGTAGTGTACTATATACTTTACATGCATTATCGCATTCCTACAACTAAATAACTGCCCTCTACATAACTGCATGAAAGCATGAATGCTTGCATGGATGCATGGATGGAACAAATTATCAGTTCCCACTTCTTCTTCTTCTTTTTTTTTTTTTACTTTTCAGCTGCGCTACAAGACATGCAGGATCTTAATTCCCCGAACAGGGATCGAACCTGTGCCCCCTGCAGTGGAAGTACAGAATCTTAACCTCTGGACCACCAGGGAAGTCCTCAGTTCCTACTTTAGAGATGAAAAAATGAGACCTAGATTAAATAATTTATACAAGGTTCCATGGTTATCTGGTTATCAGAGGAAGAGACAGATTCTACCTGACTCCAAATTCTTGCTCTGTATTATACCATTATTTTATTATTCTGCTTTTTGTATCCTATACTTTCACTCTCTTTTTATTCTCTCCCTATCCTGAAAGTCCTACTGGCTAACTCTTATCCCTAACACAAGCACTAGGATTTTCAGATTGTCTTTTTTTTCTCTTCCTAAATCTTTTCTGATAAAAAGATCTGAAAATCTCTCTTATTCAACTCAGCAAAAAATAATGGGATAAGAGCAACATGTTAGGCACTGGGTTAGAGGCTAGAGAAGTAGAATGAAACATGGTTCATTTTCTCAAATGATTCAGAAGTAATACATGAAGCTTAAAGTCTTGAATTTCGTCCCATCTCTCCAACTCCCCACCTCCTCAATCGTCAATCTCCAGCTTACTCTCCTCACCCCTTCTCCCCCAAAACCCTACCAAATTTTCTGTAGAAAGTAAAGAAATGCAGTAGGGCGATTGTTCAGCTTTGATAGACATGTCTATTTCTTTTGACATAGGGTCTTTTTGTTCTTCGGAAATCACACTCCTGAGTTGGGCTCTTTCTCTGCCTGATTGGAAAAGATCTTATTTTCAAGGCTAATGGCCTGTGTGCTTCTAACTACCTTTGAATCAGAGCAATCATGTTTTTCTACCGCCCAGTGTTCAAAAGTCATGAAGAAATGTCCCCAACATATTTAGAAGCATAGGGTTTTCTGAATGAGGACTATACATGCACAAGGAAATCATGGTCTTCATAGAAGTAAAGCTGCTTGGGACAGAGGAAGACTTCAGATTCAGAAAGCCTGCTTTTTGAATGTCAGCTCTGCCTCTCACTAAGGGTGGGATTGTGGACAAACTGATTAACTTCTCTGAGCATCATTTCCCTGTCTGTAAAATAATTGCTATAATACCTTTGTCTCAGGGTTTTTCCTAAAATCCAATAAGATAATTATGTACAACACTTAGACACATAAGTGGTCAATAAATGGTAGCTGTTATCACTAGTATTTTCTATGTGGAAATCAAGTAATCAAAATTCTGAAAAGAGATTTAAGATAAACCTGTCCTTTTTGTCTTTCTAAGTCCTTCTACACACGTGCTTTCTCTGCATTTTTACATCACACTTTTTTTTAAGCCCATGGTGGACAGCTAACCTCTGTATCCTGACACAGCCAGAATGTTTTTCTGCTTAGTGGACTTTAATTGGTACTGCATTACATTAGGATTCCCATGGAATTACTTATTATAGCCACACAGTGCCAGAATGAGTAATCATGAAATCTATTAGAATGGCTACCAAGGAAACTACATATGAGTTTCCATCCTGTAAAGTATTTGGTCACATGAAACCAACATCCAATGTCTAACATGAGTAACATCCCAGGGATTTTATGGCATCATAGATAGTGAGTAAGTAGTTTTACATAACAAATAGAAGCTTAAGTGACAATATAAATTTAGGTCCTACAATGTACTTTCTTTTTCAATAAATTAAAATTAAATTAAAGATATAATTTTTATATATCTTTAATCATTCATATATCTTTTGATTTTAGTGAAGCCATAGAATAAATGAGTAACTAAAATTCATTGATGCAATCTGTGATTATGTAAAAATGTTAATTAGCTTTGTAATCTACACAGCAAACATAGAGTACCAAGTCTACCATATATTTCTGCAAAAAGCACTGAAATAATGAATAAAATGTTAATACCTCCTCCTCTGATTGAATTGTTTCTTAGAAAATAATTTTAAAAATCTATAAATATCAATATATTCTATGGGTCTATTTCAAAGTTAGCATATAAATTAACATTGCACTGATGGTTTCGTATCTTGGGATTCAGAAATAAGAAGTAATAAAAACTAGTACCATGCCGTGTATTGCTTGATTCCATAAAGATGTAAAAAGTATCTTCACATTTCAACAATATTGCAATTGGTTTTGTTCTGGTATGGCATCACATTTTACTCATGTCCGATTCCCTGAATTTTGGTCCCCATTTACCTGTGCTGCATGGCGACACTATATCCCCTGAATCACAGGAAGAGGCAGGTGAGCATCCAGAGGCAGAATGGGAGGGATTGGAAGGGATTAAAAGAAAACTCCATGAGAAATTAGGTTTGTTGGGTCAAATGCTGGTGGAGCCATTCTACAATTTTATTCAATCTGAAAAATGTATAACTTCAATGCACTATATTTAGAAGGTACTATTTTGTGAAGTGGGTCAAGATCAGGCAACTCCCTGAATGTTTTGGTTTTGCTTTTTTTTTTTGTTTTCCAGGAGCAAACCTCCTCCCAGAATTTACAGGATAGCACAAATATAGATTAAGACATTTCATACTTTTATGACTTCAGTTGGCTCTACACATCATTTACTCCATTTTTTTCAACTTCATGTACAGTTGTTTACATATCTAAAGGCACTGAGCTTATTCTGTGTAATCATGAAATATTATTTCTTAAAATGTCATTAATATAAATAATTTTTCTAATGTCATACCATATTTATATTATTTATGAATGTGAAGGATATTATTTCCATTTGTTTTAAAGGTGACAGAAACTGAGGTTAAGCATTTACAGCTGTCAAGTGAACAAATAGCAGCTAAAAGCCCAGAAATCTTTCCTTTAATCCCTCTCACTTTGTTATTAACATAAGGAAAGACTCAGTCATTTTCAGCTTTCTTCCTTTTCCCCCATTTGTGAACGGGGTGCACCTGTATTCTTGTCTTTCTTACACTTTCTGCATCCCCATCAAATTTCAAAGCAGGAGACAGGAGGGGAGTATGCTAGTAACTGCGGGGGTTGGAGGGGTGCAGAAATTGCACTCAGTGGAGAGTAGATCTCTTGGGCATGTTGGCATTTCTAGTAATTTTCTCACTCTATTCTCCCGTTTAATTCCTATCATTCTGCTTAAGCAAATCTCTTTGAGGGAAACCCTAGGACTCATGAAAGAGAGCCTAGGTCTTCACGTTGGAGATATCTGTCCTAGAGTCTCAGAGCCACCCACTTCCTCATCTTTAAAATGAAGGTAACATACTTATTTCTTACAAGCACTATTACAAGCACTAAATATCATAACTAGTTAGGCAGCAAAAAACACCCAATCCTCACTCATAGTAAGAACTTAACAAATGCAGTTGTTAAATGGCTCATAACTGTTATCTTCACCCCCATCTCCACAACCCCCCACATACCCTGACCCACCTGTTCTCCCCTCACAGAAGGCCACTCTCCATACATCAGCCAGGCCTCTCCAGTTGCGTCACTTTTTCAACAAATATTTGTCAAACATTACTATGTTCAAGGCACCATGTAGAGAACTGCAGAAAACACCACTGTGTATGGAACCTTTAAATAGTCAACACACCTCTATGCCAGGTCCCAGACCAGGTGGTAGCTGAGCTTAGGCAAGTCCCTTCACTTTCCTGAGACTGACTCCACAGATTTACATTGATCTTAACACTATCTTTGTTTTAATATTATCTTTTCTATTTCATTACATTATTATATACATCAGATGACATAAATTATGAGACTAGATTGTTCAAAACTATAGCAAGTAAGGCATGAAACGTTTGGTGTAAATGTATCATATATATCACAACTGTGATTAGTCTGGGAGAATTTTGCCCTCTCTATAGAGATATGTAGCTCATGCTTATTTAATTTCATCTTTTTATCCAAATTCTAATTCTTACTCATACAGGGCTTTTGAAGAACTGACCCTGCCTCAAAATGTGGGACACTCTCCCCTCTTATTATCACCTCATGAAAGTCTAATGAGGTGTGGAGGGAAAAGGGGTCATGTGTTGGCCTTTAGATCTATTCCATATACATTGTTGGAAGCAGTGTTTTAATACCAGAATGAAGACGAGCTTGCAAAATAAAGTTACTTTCTAAAATTCTTTAAAGAATAGGGCTTCATGGACTTGAGGATATGGGGAGGGGAGGGGTAGGTTGTGACGAGGTGAGAGAGTGGCATGGACATATATACACTACCAAGCGTAAAGTGGATAGCTAGTAGGAAGCTGCCACGTAGCACAGGGACATCAGCTAGGTGGTTTGTGACTGCCTAGAGGGGTGGGATAGGGAGGGTGGGAGGGAGGAAGATGCAAGAGGGAAGAGATATGGGAACATATGTATATGTATAACTGATTCACTTTGTTATAAAGCAGAAACTAACACACCATTGTAAAGCAATTATACTCCAATAAAGATGTTAAAAAAAAAAAGAATAGGGCTTCATGGGATGAAATTTGAGTTTCACTCTTTGTATGTCACTACATTTTCCTTCTGATTTTACCCAAGTGTTCTGCTGTTGGGCTCCAGTTAGCATCTGAATCCAACACCAGTCCATGTAGACTGGTTGGATTAGGTGAAGGGAAGTCCCATCAAGATAAAGTTGCCCTAAGGGGCACAAAAGGGCATTACAGAGAAGTCAGGTAAGCCATGAATGGAGTCTTCTGTGTGAAATAAATTAACTACAAAAGGCCCCAGGTGGCTTTTCCTATCTTCCAAGAATTAACAATGTTTCACTGTTATTGAAAACTTATGGGATTTTTTTTTTTTAATGACAGAATGAATGTTAAATATACAACGTATAATTTATTCCATCCTGGCAGGAAATTGCCTTCAGTTTTCTCTGGGGAACTGTGCAAACATCTGGATAATATTGAAATCTTTTAATATAAAAAAGTAGTAATTACCCCCAAACTTACTACTTCCCACATTTATTTCCTCTTTTTCAACAATTAGGAATTTATTTCTTTCTCAATGAGGATTTAAAGACTGCTTATGAAGGAATTAATTTTGCAATGCATCCGCAAAGAACACAGTTCTTTTAGCCTGGTCTCATGGAAATTCACAGAAAGTTAATTTTTACCATTTTTCTTCAAGGCAGCCAAATTTTTTTATTTTACAGATGTTCATTTTTTAAAAATTTTGCCAACATAGTTTCCTTTCGTTTTGAATGTTGTGCTGAAATGCCTTTTTAATGTAATGAGCAGTATTACATGGCTATTTATATTTAGCTTTGATTCTCATTCATCACCAACCTATGGAAGAATTTTGACAAGCAATGTACAAATGTGACATGGGTACAAAAGCATATCTCAGAGGTCTGGAATCTCTGGGTGAATGCCATGCTCCGTATAGTGCTGCATAACTCTGGAGGAGAATTTCCAGTAAGTTACATGGGATATGAAACTAGCCCTGATATTTTGCTCCATAATACTACTTTTTTGCTTCTCAGAAAGCAGTGTGAGTTCTTTCCTCTCACTTTTTCCCTATATTCCTTTCTTTTCTTATGTGTTCCTGAGTGTTGGTTCTTCATTCTTTTACTCAACTCACTCTATTTTTTTAAATAGTTTAGTTGGTAAAATGTTAATTAACCTCAAGTAATTTTCTTTCTTCTATTGCTATGTCTGAGCCTTTTTGACTTTTGTTTGTTTTGTCTCCTTATTAATAGTATACCTAGAGCTATATTATTTCCCCATATAGCCTACACTTGAGTTCATTTATTCTCCTTGTGTTGGTTTTAGTGTTCTATGTTGAATTACAAGGACCTTGAAGGGAGAGAAAAAGCTGAGTAGTCCAGTTGGTTGCTGAGTCACCAGCTTCATTTTGTTAAGAATGCAGTTTTTGAACTTTGGCAAGTCTACCAATCTTTTTGAACCCCAATTTCTGATCTGAAGTAATAATTTATATGTTCTGTCAATGGGTTCACTATGGTAATTAGTCATTCCTTCTAAAGTTTCTGAAGATGTAAATTGTATTTAATGCTTACTAGCTTAGAATATTTAATGATCCCAATATATGTCTAACACTGTGCTGTGTGCTGGGTGTACAAAGATGAATTGGGATCCCTTTCCTGTTTTGAGAAACTGTTTTGAGAAACAGTTTCATGTAGAAGGATAGTTTGAATAGACCATAAGAAAGGCTTTACATTACAATTACACCACATTACCAGTTAGTGTTAAATATGTTTGTGTACCATGACATGATTTTTAACATTCTATATTGCAATAATTGTAAACTAGAGAAGAGAAATAAATTTCCAACATAATCTAGTCTTTCTAGATTCAAGCACAATTATCCAAACAACTCTGAACAAATTTTACCCAGTTAATACCAATCAACAAATTTATATTTTTAAAAATTGTCCTATATCTAATAAGTATTGACTTCTGCTTCATTTTAATTCACATATCATCTGTTTTAAATAGAGAGAAGGGAAGAAGGAATTAACATTTGCTGAACACCTATCACATGCCTACTATGATGCTAAGTGTTTTAAGAGCATTATTTCAATAAGTACTCAGAATAATTCTCCAAGGTAGATACTGTTATCTCTAATTTAAGAATATGAGAAGTTAGACTGAGAGATCAGGTGATCTGTCCAAGGTCACCCAACCAGAAAATATTAGTCAATAGTCACACCCAGGTTCATTCACTCCAAAACCCATGCTTGCTCTGCTACACCACATCCCTACCCCAAAGGAAACCCAGAGAATAGGAGTTCAAACAGTCCTTTAAAGATATTGTAGGACACTGGTGGCCTCTGAACTAACTGCCTCACCATACCGATGAAGAATATGAGAACTGGAGAGTTAAATGACTTGCCAGAATTCATCCTGCTAGTTGATGTCAGAGACTGGAGTGGGCATTATTTTTTTTCTAGGACAAGTCTGTGCTCGGGAATATTCTGTCTGAAAATGAAAGAATGAACTCCCTGCTTCAAGAAATGCTTAAACAGAAATGTGATGATCAAAAATATTATAGAAGCACTTTTCAATGGCTAGAAGTTTGGACTGGAAGACCTAAAAGCTCCCTTCCATCTCTCCCATTCACTGAGGTTGTATAATTAAAGATACTTTTCCATTATCTTTTCTTCAATTAAAAATAACTTACTAAATAATTTTCCTATTCTCCTCAAGATATATACTTTTTAAAATAGGCTTTATTTTCTAGGGCAGGTTTAGATTCACAGCAAATTTGAGCAGGAAGTACAGAGATTTCCCATATACCTTCAGCTCCCACACATGCATGGCCTCCTCATTATCAACTTCCCCTACTGGAGTGATACATTTGTTATAACTGATGCACCTACATGACACATTATGATTACTCAAAGTCCATAGTTTACATTACAGTTCTCTCTTGGTATTGTGCAGGCTATGGGTTTTGACTAGTGTATCATGACCTGTATCCACCAGTATGGTATCATACTGATAAGTTTCACGGCCCTAAAAATCCTCTGTGCTCCACCTATTCATCTCTCCCCCTCCACTCCCAACCTCTGGCAAACACTGATCTTTTTACTGTCTCCATAGTTTCTCCTTTTCCAGAATGTCATACCTTTAGAATCCTGCTGTATATACAGCCTTTTCAGACTGGCTTCTTTCACTCAGTAACATGCATTTATGGTTCTCCATGTCTTTTCATGGCCTGATAGCTCATTTCTTTTCAGTGCTGAATAATATTCTATTGTCTGGATGGACCACAATTTATTAATCCATTCACCTACTGAAGGACTTCTTGGTTGCTTCCAAGATTTTACAATTATAAATAAAGCTGCTATAAACATCTGTGTGCAGGCTTTTGTGCAGAGGTAAGTTTTCAGATCCTTTGAGTAAATACCAAGCATTGTGATTGATGGATAAAATGTAAGAGTATGTTCAGATTTGTAAGAAATTGCCAAATTGTCTTCCAAAGTGGCTAGACCATTTTGCATTCCCACCAGCAATGAATGAGAGATCCTGTTGCTCCACATCCTCGCCAGCACTTGATGTCAGTGTTCTGGATTTTGGCTGTTTTAATAGGTATGTAATGGTATCTCACTGTTTTAATTTGTATTTCCCTGATAACATACAATGTGGAGCATCTTTTCATGTGCTTATTTGCCATCTATATATCTTCTTTGGTGAAATATCTGTTAAGGTCTTTGGGCCCATTTATAAATTGTGTTGTTTTCTTATTGTTGAGTTTTAATATTCTTTTATATATTTTGGATAGCAGTCCTTTATCAGATATGTCTTTTTCAAATATTTGATCCTAGTTTGTGGCTTGTCTTATTCTCTTGACATTGTCTTTTGTAGAGCAGGTGTTTTTAATTTTAATGAAATCCAGCTTATCAATGATTTCTTTCATGGATCATACCTTTGGTGTTGGACCTAAAATGTCATCACCATACCCAAGGTCATCTAGGTTTCCTCCTAGGTTATCTTCTAGAAGTTTTATACTTTTCTGTTTTACATTTAGACTACTTTGAGTTAATTTTTGTGAAAAGTGTACAGTCCAAGTTAAAATTCATTTATTTGCATGTGAATGTCCAGATGTTCCAGCACCATTTGTTGAAAGTACTGTTTTTGCTGCATTGTATTGTCTTTGCTCCTTTGTCAAAGACCAGAGAACTATATTAAATCGTTCTATTTCTGGTCTCTCTTGCCAATAACATACTGTCTTGATTAGCTTTATAGTAAGTCTGAAGTCTGGTAGTGTCAGTCCTCCAACTTCATTCTTCTCCTTCAATATTGTGTTGCCTATTCTGGGACTTTTGCCTCTCCATATAAACTTTAGAATTCATTTGTAGATATTCACAAAATAACTGGCTGGGATTTTTATTGGGATTACATGGAATCTATAGATCAAATTGTTAAGAACTAATATCTTAACAATATTGTCTTCCTATCCATGAACATGAGATAGCTCTCCATTTTGTAGTTCCTCTTTGACATTTTTCTTCAGAGTTTTTGGTTTTCCTTATACAGATCATGTACATATTTTGTTAGACTTATAACTAAGTATTACATTTTGGGGGGGTGCTAATTTAAATAGTGTTAAGTTTTTAATTTCAAATTTTACTTGTTCATTGTTGTTGTATAGGAAAGTGATTGACTTGTATGTATTAACTTTGTATCCTGTAATCCTGCTATAATCACTCTTTAGTTCCAGAAAATTTTTTATTGATTCGTTCAGATTTTCTTTGTAGATGATCACGTCATCTGTGTGTGAACAAAGTATCATTTATTCCTTCCCAATCTGTATACATTTTATTTCTTTTTATGTACTTGTTGCTGTATCTAGGACTACCAATATGACATTGAAAAGCAGTGGTGAGAGAGGACATCCTTACCTTGTTCCTGATCTTAGTAGAAAATCTTCAAGCTTCTCCCATTAAATACCATGTTGGCTATTAGGTTGTTTTTGTAGCTATCTTTATCAAGTTAAGGAAGTTCCCCTCTATTTCTAGTTTATTAAGAGGTTTTATCATGAATGGGTGTTGGATTTTGTCACGTGCTTTTTCTGCATTTTTTCATATAATCTATGTAAGTTTTCTTTCTTTTTTCTTTTTTTTTTTCGGTACGCGGGCCTCTCACTGTTGTGGCCTTTCCCGTTGTGGAGCACAGGCTCTGGACGCACAGGCTCAGCAGCCATGGCTCACGGGCCCAGCCGCTCTGCGGCATGTGGGGTCCTCCCAGACCGGGGCACAAACCCGTGTCCCCTGCATCAGCAGACGGACTCTCAACCACCGCGCCACCAGGGAAGCCCCAGTTTTCTTTTTTAATCTATTGATGTGATGAGTTACATAAATTGATTTTCAAATATTGAAAGAGCCTTGCATACCTTGATTATGTCCCACTTGATCATGGTGTATAATTCTTTTTGTACATTTCTGATTACAATTTGCTAATATTTAGTCAAGGATTTTTGCATCTATGTTTAAGAAAGACGTTGGTTCATGGTTTTCTTATGTTTTTGTCTGGTTTTTGGTATTAAGGTGATACTGGCCTCATAGAATGAGTTAGGAAGTATTCCCTCAGCTTCAATCTTCTGAAGGACAATGTAGGAAAATGGTACAATTTTTTCCTTAAATGTTGGTAGAATTCACCAGTGAACCCAGCTGGGCCTGGTGCTTTCTGTTGTAGACGTTATTAATTATTGATTAGATTCTTTAATAGTTATGTCTATTCAGATCGTCTACTTCTCCTTTGTGTTTTGGCAGTTTGTGTCTTTGTAGGCATTAGCCCATTTCACCTAAGTTACCAAATTTGTGTGCATAGAGTTGTTCATACTATTCCTTCATGATTCTTTTAATGTCCATGGGATCTGTAGTGATGTCCCTCTTTCATTTCTGACACAATTTGTGTCCTCTCCTTTTTTCTTAGATCAGCTAAGGAGGCTTATCCATTTTGTTGGTCTTTTCAAAGCCTTTGATTTTGTTGCTTTCCTATATTGATTTCCTGTTTTAGGTTTCATTAATTTCTGCTCTAATATATTTTCTTCTGCTTATTTTGGATTTAATTTTCTCTTCTTTTTCTAGTTTCTTAAGGTGGAAACTTTAATTATTGATTTTAGAGTTTTCTTATTTTCTAATACATGCATTTACTGTTATAAATTCCCCCTCTAAGCACTGCTTTTGCTGTACACCATAAATTTGGTGTTGTACTTTCATTTAGTTTAAAACATTTATTTTATCTTGAGATTTATCTTATGCTATTTAGAAGTGTGTTGTTTAATCTCCATATATTTATGGGTTTTCCAGTTATCTTTCTGCTATTGATTTCTAGTTTAATTTCACTGTGGTTTGAGAGCAGGCATTCTATGATTGCTATTCTCTTACATTTGTTAAGGTGTGTTTATGGCCCCAGATGTGGTCTATCTTGGTGAATGTTCCATGTGAGCTTCAGAAAAAAAAAAGAGTATTCTGCTGTTGTTGGATAAAGTAGTCTATAGAGGTCAATTATGGCTAGTTGATTGACAGTGTTTTGAGTTCAACTATATGTTTACTGATTTTCTGCTTGCTGAATTGGTCCATTTCTAATACAGGGGTATTGAAGACTCTAACTATAGTAGTGGACTCATCTATTTCAACTTGTAGTTCTATCAGTTTTTGCCCCGATGGTTTGATGCTCTGTTGTTAGAAACATACACATTAAGGATAATTATGTCTTCTCATAGAATTGACCCATTTAGCATTATGTAATGCCCCTTTTTATTCCTGATAATTTCCTTACTCTGAAGTCTGCTCAGTCTAAAATTAATATAGCTACTACTTTATTTGGCTACTGGTATCATCAAGTGCCTTTCTCTACCCATTTAATTTTAATGTACATGTCTTTATATTTAAAGTGGATTTCTTGTAGACAGCATATGGTCAGGTCTTTTTTTTTTTTCCAAGCCTTTATTGAACTTGTTACAGTATTGCTTCTGTTTTATGTTTTGGTTTTTTGGCCATGAGGCCTGTGGTATCTTACCTCTCCAATGAGGGATTGAACCCACACCCCCTGCATTGGAAGGTGAAGTCTTAACCACTGGGCCACCAGGGAAGTCCCTAGTTAGGTCTTGTTCTTTGATCCCCTCTGATAATCTGTCTTTTTTTTGGTGCAATGAGACCATTGATGTTCAAAGTGATTACTGATAGGGCTGGAAGAATATCTACCATATTTGTTACTGTTTTGTATTTGTTGCTTTTGTTTTTTCTTTCTATTTTTGCCTTCCACTTTATTTGATCTTTGTGGTGTTTTTTTCTAAATACCTTTATTGGAGTATAATTGCTTTCAAATGGTGTGTTAGTTTCTGCTTTATAACAAAGTGAATAAGCTATACATATACCCCCATATCTCCTCCCTCTTGTATCCCTCCCACCCTCCCTATCCCACCCCTCTAGATGGTCACAAAGCACCGAGCTGAACTCCCTGTGCTATGTGGCTCTTCCCACTAGCTATCTATTTTACATTTGGTAGTATATATTAGTCCAAGCAACTCTCTCACTTTGTCCCAGCTTACCCTTCTCCTTCCCCGTGCCCTCAAGTCCATTCTCTACATCTGCATCATTATTCCTTTCTGGCCCCTAGGTTCTTCATAACCTTTTGGGTTTTTTTTTTTAGAATCCATATATATGTGTTACCATACGGTATTTGTTTTTCTCCTTCTCACTTACTTCACTCTGTATGACAGACTCTATGTCCACCCACCTCACTACAAATGACTCAATTTCATTTCTTTTTATGGCCAAGTAATATTCCATTGTATATAAGTGCCACATTTTCTTTATCCATTCATCTGTCGATGGACACTTAGGTTGCTTTGATATCCTGGCTATTGTAAATAGAGCTGCAATGAATACTGTTGTACATGACTCTTTTTGAATTATGCTTTTCTCAGGGTATATGCCCAGTAGTGGGATTTCTGGGCTGTATGGTAGTTCTAGTATTAGTTTTTTAAGGAACCTCTATACTGTTCTCCATAGTGGCTGTATCAATTTACATTCCCACCAACAGTGCTGTATCAATTTACATTCCCACCAACAGTGCAACAGTTCCCTCTTCTCCACACCCTCTCCAGCATTTATTGCTTGTAGAGTTTTTGATGGTGGCCATTCTGACCAGTGTGAGATGGTTTCTCATTGTAGTATTGATTTTCAATTCTCTAAGGATTAGTGATATTGAGCATCCATTCATGTGTTTGTTAGCAATCTGTATGTCTTCTTTGAAGAAATGTCTATTTAGGTCTTCTGCCCATTTTTGGATTGGGTTGTTTGTTTTTTTTGATATTGAGCTGCATGAGCTGCTTGTAAATTTTGGAGATTAATCCTTTGTCAGTTGCTTCATTTGCAAATATTTTCTCCCATTCTGAGGGTTGTCTTTTCATCTTGTTTATGGTTTCCTTTGCCATGCAAAAGCTTTTAGTTTCATTAGATCCCATTTGTTTATTTTTGTTTTTATTTCCATTTCTCTAGGAGGTGGGTCCAAGAGGATCTTGCTGTGATTTATGTCATAGAGTGTTCTGCCTATGGTTTCCTCTAAGAGTTTTACAGTGTCTGGTCACCTTAAATTTAGGTCTTTAATTCATTTTGAGCTTATTTTTGTATATGGTGTTAGGGAGTGTTCTAATTTCATTCTTTTACATGTAGCTGTCCAGTTTTCTCAGAACCACTTATTCAGGAGGGTTTCTTTTCTCCATTGTATATTCTTGCATCCTTTATCTAAAGCAAGGTGACCATATGTGCTTGGGTTCATCTCTGGACTTTCTATCCTGTTCCATTGATCTATATTTCTGTTTTTGTGCCTGTACCATACTGTCTTCATTACTGTAGCTTTGTAGTATAGTCTGAAGTCAGGAAGCCTGACTCCTCCAGCTCCATCCTTCTTTCTCAAGATTGCTTTGGCTATTTGGGGTCTTTTGTGTTACCATACAAATTGTGAAATTTTTTGTTCTAGTTCCATGAAAAATGCCATTGGTAGTTTGATAGGGATTGCGTTGAATCCGTAGATTGCTTTGGGTAGTAGAGTCATTTTCACAATGCTGATTCTTCCAATCTAAGAACATGGTATATCTCTCCATCTGTTTGTATCATTTTTAATTTCTTTCATCAGTGTTTTACAGTTTTCTACATAGAGGTCTTTTGTCTCCTTAGGTAGGTTTATTCCTAGGTATTTTAATTTTTTGTTGCAATGGTAAATGAGTGTTTCCTTAATTTCTCTTTCAGATTTTTCATCACGTGTGTATAGCAATGTAAGATATTTCTGTGCATTAATTTTGTAATCTGCTACTTTACCAAATTCACTGATTAGCTCTAGTAGTTTTCTAGTAGCGTCATTAGGATTCTCTATGTATAGTATTATGTCATCTGCAAATAGTGACAGTTTTACTTCTTTTCTTATTTGGATTCCTTTTATTTCTTCTCTGATTGCTTTGGCTAAAACTTCCAAAACTATGTTGAATAATAGTGGTGAGAGTGGGCAACCTTGACTTAGTCCTGATCTTAGCGGAAATGGTTTCAGTTTTTCACCATCAAGAATGATGTTAGCTGTGGGTTTGTCATATATGGCCTTTATTACGTTGAGGTAAGTTCCCTCTATGCCTGCTTTCTAGAGGGTTTTTATCATAAATGTGTTGCATTTTGTCAAAAACTTTTTCTGCATCTATTGAGGTGATCATATAGTTTTTCTCCTTCAATTTGTTAATATGGTATATCACATTGATTGATTTGCGTATATTGAAGAATCCTTGCATCCCTGGGATAAACTCCACTTGATCATGGTGTATGATCCTTTTAATGTGCTGTTGGATTCTGTTTGCTAGTATGTTGTTGAGGATTTTTGCATCTATGTTCATCAGGGAAATTGATCTGTAGTTTTCTTTCTTTGTGACACCTTTGTCTGGTTTTGGTATCAGGGTGATGGGGGCCTTGTAGAATGAGTTTGGGAGTGTTCCTCCCTCTGCTATATTTTGGAAGAGTTTGAGGAGGATAGGTGTTAATTCTTCTCTGAATGTTTGATAGAATTCACCTGTGAAGCCATCTTGCCCTGGGCTTTAAACAAAAGATGGAAGATTTTTAATCACAGTTTCAATTTCAGTGCTTGTGATTGGTCTGTTCATATTTTCTATTTCTTCCTGGTTCAGTCTTGGAAGGTTGTGCTTTCTAAGAATTTGTCCATGTCTTCCAAGTTGTCTATTTTATTAACATATAGTTGCTTGTAGTAATCTCTCATGATCCCGTGTATTTCTGCAGTGTCAGTTGTTACTTCTCCTTTTTCATTTCTTATTCTGTTGATTTGAGACTGCTCCTTTTTTTCTTGATGAGTCTGGCTAATGACTTATCAATTTTGTTTATCTTCTCAAAGAATCAGCTTTTACTTTTATTGATCTTTCCTATTTTTTCCTTCATTTCTTTTTCATTTATGTCTGATTTAATCTTTATGATTTCTTTCTTTCTGCTAACTTTGGGTTTTTTTTTCTTCTTTCTCTAATTGCTTTAGGTGTAAGGTTAGGTTGCTTATTTGAGATGTTTCTTGTTCCTTGAGGTAGGATTGTATTGCTATAAACATCCCTCTTAGAACTGCTTTTGCTGCATCTCATAGGTTTTGGGTTGTCGTGTTTTCATTGTCATTCGTTTCTAGGTATTTTTTTTATTTCCTTTTTGATTTCTTCAGTTATCTCTTGGTTATTAAGTAGTGTATTGTTTAGCCTCCACGTATTTGTATTTTTTACAGATTTTTTCCTGTAACTGATGTCTAGTCTCATAGCGTTGTGGTCAGAAAAGATACTTGATATGATTTCAATTTTCTTAGATTTACCGAGGCTTGATTTGTGACCCATGATATGATCTATCCTGGAGAATGTTCCATGATCACTTGAAAAGGAAGTGTATTCTGTTGTTTTTGGATGGAATATCCTATAAATATCAATTAAGTCCATCCTGTTTAAGGTGTCATTTAAAGCTTGTGTTTCCTTATTTATTTTCATTTTGGATGATCTGTCCATTGGTGCAAGTGGGGGTGTTCAAATACCCTACTATGATTGTGTTAGTGTCAATTTCCCATTTTATGGCTGTTAGCCTTTGCCTTATGTATTGAGGTGCTCCTATGTTGGGTGCATAAATTTTTACAATTGTTATATCTTCTTCTTGGATTGATCCCTTGATCATCATGTAGTGTTCTTCTTTGTCTCTTGTAATAGTCTTTATTTTATAGTATATTTAAATAACTTAAATAAGAACTTATCTGTTCTTCTGTCTCAGTTATTCTGCTATTGATTCCTTCTAGAGAATTTTTAATTTCATTTATTGTGATGTTCATCACTGTTTGTTTGCTCTTTAGTTCTTGTAGGTCTTTGTTAAATGTTTCTTGTATTTTCCTCATTTTTTCCAAGATTTTGGATGACCTTTACTATCATTACTCTGAATTCTTTTTCAGGTAGACAGCCTATTTCCTCTTCATTTGTTTGGTCTGGTGGGTTTTTACCTTGCTCCTTCATCTGCTTTGTGTTTCTCTGTCTTCTCTTTTTGCTTAACTTACTGAGTTTTGGGTCTCCTTTCTGCAGGCTGCAGGTTCATAATTCCCGTTGTTTTTGGTGTCTGCCCCCAGTGGCTAAGTTTGGTTCAGTGTGTTGTGTAGGCTTCCTGGTGGAGGGGTCTAGTGCCTGTGTTCTAGAGGATGAGGCTGGATCTTGTCTTTCTGGTGGACAGGACTGTGTCCAGTTGTGTGTTTTGGAGTGTCTGTGACCTTAGTATGATTTTAGGCAGCCTCTCTGGTAATGGGTGGGGTTGTGTTCCTGTCTTGCTAGTTGTTTGGCAAAGGGTGTCCAGCAATGTAACTTGCTGGTTGTTGAGCGCAGCTGGGTCTTGGTGTTGAGATGGAGATCTCTGGGAGAGCTTTCGCCATTTAATATTACATGGAGCTGGGAGGTCTCTAGTGGACCAATGTCCTGAACTCAGCTCTCCCACCTCAGAGGCACAGGCCTGACACCTGGCTGGATCACCAAGACCCTGTCAGCCACACCATTCAGAAGAAAAGAGAGGAAAAAAGAAAGAGAGAAAGAAAGAAAGAAAGAAAGAAAGAAAGAAAGAAAGAAAGAAAGAAAGAAAGAAAGAAAGGGAAAGAAAGGAAGGAAGGAAGAAGGATAGAAAGAAAAAGGAAGGAAGGAAGGAAGGAAGAAAAAGAAAGGAAGGGGAAAGAAAGAAAGAAAGAAAGGAAAGGAAAGAAATGTTATTAAAATCAAAAATAATTATTAAAGAAGAAAAAAACGGACAGACAGAACTGTAGGACAAATGCTAAAAGCAAAGCTATACAGACAAAATTCACACAAAGAAGCATACACATACACACTCACAATAAGAGAAAAAGGAAAAAAAAAATATATATATATATATCTTTGCTCCCTAAGTCCACAGCCTCAATTTTGGGATGATTTATTGTCTATTCGTGTATTCCACAGATGCAGGGTACATCTAGTTGTTTGTGGAGATTTAATTCACTGCTCCTGAGGCTGTTGGGGGAGATTTCCCTTTCTCTTCCTTGTTCACACAGCTCCCGGGGTTCAGCTTTGGATTTGGACCTGCCTCTGCATGTAGGTCGCCTGAGGGCGTCTGTTCTTCACTCAGGATGGGGTTCAAAAAGCAGCTGATCGGGGGCTCTGGCTCACTCAGGCAGGGGGAGGGAGGGGTACGGAATGTGGGGCAAGTCTGTGGTGGCAGAGGCTGGCATGACGTTGCAAGAGCCTGAGGTGTGCCATGTGTCCTCCTGGGGAATTTGTCCCTGGATCACGGGACCCTGGCTGTGGTGGGCTGCACAAGCTCCCGGGAGAGGAGGGGTGGATAGTGACCTGTGCTCGCACACAGGCTTCTTGGTGGCAGCAGTAGCAGCCTTAGCGTTTCATGCCCATCTCTGGGGTCTACGCTGATAGCCGCAGCTCGCGCCTGTCTCTGGAGCTCGTTTAGACGTTGCTCTGAATCCCCTCTCCTTGCACACCCCGAAACAATGGTCTCTTGCCTCTTAAGCAGGTCCAGACTTTTTCCTGGACTCCATCCCTTCTAGCTGTGGTGCACTAGCCCGCTTCAGGCTCTGTTCATGCAGCCAATCCCAGTCCTCTCCCTGGGGTCTGGCCTCCAAAGTCTGAGCCTCAGCTCCCCGCCCCAACCCACCCCAGCAGGTGAGCAGACAAGCCTCTCGGACTGGTGAATGCTGGTCGGCACCCATCCTCTGCACAAGAATCTCCTGGCTTTGCCCTCTGCACCCTCTGTGGCTCCGAAGATTCCCCACCACCACCACCCCTGTCTCCGCCAGTGAAGGGGCTTCCTAGTGTGTGGAAACTTTTCCTCCTTCACAGCTCCCTCCCAGTGGTGCAGGTCCCATCCCTATTCTTTTGTCTCTGTTTTTTCTTTTTTCTTTTGCCCTACCCAGGTACATGGGGAGTTTCTTGGCTTTTGGGAAGTCTGAGGTCTTCTGCCAACATTCAGTAGGTGTTCTGTAGGAGTTGTTCCACATGTAGATGTATTTCTGATGTATTTGTGGGGAGGAAGGTGATCTCCACGTCTCACTCCTCTGCCATCTTGAAGGTCTCCTCCTCTTTGTGGTTTTGATTAAGCACTTTATATGATTCCATTTTCTCTCCTTTTTAGCATATTAATTATGCTTCTTTTTTTAATGGTTGCCCTGGAGTTTGCAATATACATTAACAATTCATCCAGGTCCACTATCAGATAACACTCTACCACTTCACAGGCAATGAAAGTGCCTTATAATAACAAAATAATTCCTCCTGTCTCTTCTATCATTGTCATTCATTCATTTCACTTACGCGTAAGCATACATATACACACAAGCATACATAGTCAAATGCTATGGTTATTTTTGAACAAACTGTTATCTGTTAGATAAATTAACAATAAGAAAAGTAAAAGTTTTATTTTACCCTCACTTAGTCCTTCTCCAGTGATCTTTCTTATTTTATCTGAGTTTCTGACCCATATCATTTTTCTTCTCTTCAAAGAACCTCTTTTAACATTTCTTACAGGTTAGGTCTACAGGCGAAAAATTATTTCAATTTTTGTTTGACAAAGTATTTCTCCTTTTTGTAAAGGATAATTTCACGGGGTATAGAATTCTAGGTTGCTGGTTTTTTGTTTTGTTTTGTTTTTATCTCCAACACCAGATATTTGATTCCATTCTATTCTTGCTTATGAGATTTTTAAGAAAGGTCAGATATGTAATTCTTAGCTTTTTTCCTCTATAGGTAAGGTGTTTTTTCCCCCTCTGTATTCTTTCAGGAATTTTTTTTTTTCTTTTTTTGCGATATGCGGGCCTCTCACTGTTGTGGCCTCTCCCATTGCAGAGCACAGGCTCCAGATGCGCAGTCTCAGTGGCCATGACTCACAGGCCTAGCCACTCCATGGCATGTGGGATCTTCCTGGACCAGGGCATGAACCCATGTCCCCTGCATCGGCAGGTGGACTCTCAACCACTGCACCACCAGGGAAGCCCAGGAATATTTTCTTTATCTTTTCCATAGTTTGAAAATGATATGCCTAGCTACAGTTTTCTTTGTGTTTATCCTACTTATTGTTCTCTGAGCTTCCTGAGTCTGTGGGTTGATGTCTGACACTAATTTTGGAGAAATTCTCATTCGTTATTGTTTCAAATACTTTTTCTGTTTCTTTCTCTCTTTTTTCTGCTTCTGGTATTCCCCTTACAAATATGTCACATCTTTTGGAAATATCTTGCAGTCTTTGGATATTCCAGGTTTTTTTCCCAGTGCTTATTCTCTTTTTTTAAGGTTTTCATTTTTAAATGTTTCTATTGAGATATTCTCAGATCAGAGAGTCTTTCCTCAGCTGTGTCCATTCTACTAATAAGCCCATCAAAGGCATTCTTCATTTTTGTTATGTTGGTTTTGATCTCTAGCAGTTTTGTTTTTTCTTAGATTTTCCATCTTTCTGCTTACACTTACCATCTGTTCTTGAATGCTGTTTAGTTTATCCATTAGGACCTTTAGCATATTTATCATAAATATTTTAAATTCATGGTCTGATAATACCAACATCACTGCCATATCTGTGTCTGGTTCTGATGTTTGCTCTTTCTCTTTCAATTGTGTCTTTTTTGCCTTTTAGTATATCTTGTAATTTTTTCTTGATATCTGGGCATGATGTGTTGGGTAAAAATAACAGCTATAAATAGGTCCTAAATAGAGTCAGCCCTTTGTATCTATGGGTTTCATATCCACGATGCAATCAACTTGGATTGAATTTTTTTTTAATTCCAGAAAATTGTAAAAAGCAAAACTTGGATTTGTTGTGCACTGGCAACTATTTACACATCTACATTTTATTAAATATTATAAGTACTCTAGAGATGATTTAAAGCATATGGGAGGATGTGCAGGTGTGCATATGTTACATGCAAATACACACCATTTTATATAAGGGACTTGAGCATCTGAGAATTTTGGAATTTGTGGAGGGTCCTGGAATCAATCCCCCTCAGTTACTGAGGGACAAATATAATGCAGCAGTAAGGTTTAGGGGGAAGGGAAGTGTTTTGTACTCACATGATTAAGTCCCAATATTTCAGTGAGCCTGTACCTCTAGACTGTGAAGTTCACAAGTACTTTTCAGTTCTCCCCATCCCATCCCCCTTAGGTGGGGAAGGATGGCTAGACTTGGGGACCATTGCATATTTCCCTTCTCCCACATGGAAGACTAGAGGGGGCTGGAGGTGGTATTTTCTTTCCCCCATGTCAGTTAGGTGCTCATTAAACCCCAGCAGGTTAGGCTCTCATTAACTAGTTTCTCCTGACGGTAGACCTTATTAAGAAGAACAGAATCCTCTGGCATATTTCAAAATGGTTCCTTTTCCCTGTCCTCTGCCAGAATCGCAAGAGATTTTTCTGCAGTATGTACTCTGAGAACCTGATAGAGCTCCAGGAAATAGAACTCACAAGAGCATGGGTGCCCTCTCCCCATGGCTGGGCCCCCCTGGGTATTTAACTCTCAGAGTTGTCCACACTGAGACATTTATTACAGTTTAGGTTTTTCTATCCCATCACTGGTTCCCAAGGGGCTTTCAGTTCATGTGTTTCTATTTTGGTAAGCCTTGGTTCCCTGTATTCACCTGTCAGTCTCTCCAATTTGGGGGGGGAACAGCAGTTTTCCCTGTGATCTCACTACTCTTATGGATCTGAGGAGAGTTGTCAATTTTTCAGTTTGTTCAGCCTTTTACTTGTTGTTAGGACAGAGTGGCAACATCCAACCTTCTTACATGCTAGACCAGAAGCTGGAAGTCTCAGGTTTTTACTTTTTGATAACTTTTATCATTTTCCATGTTCTAGGTTTTCTAAGAGTTTACCTTCTCTGACCTTACACCAGAATACAGGTCATAAGCAAGGAGAAGTGAACTTTGAGAGGTAAGGGCAATTCTCTCTCAATATCTCTCTCCCTAGTTCTCTTTTCTCTCTCTCTCTCTCCCTTCTTTCCTCCCTCCTTCTTCCTCTCTCTCTTTCCTTCCCTCCCTCTCCTCCTTCTTTCTTTCCCCTAACACACACACACACACACACACACACACACACACACACACACAGAGTTAATATAGTCTGTGTCTTTGTCCTTAGGCAAACCATGATCACCTTTATTAAAATAACAAAAAACATTTGTAAGCCTGACAATGGTATGCCAGGCACTAGTTTTCCCCATATCCTATCCCAATATTTAATTTACTTCTTGTACACAGAGTCCTTTGTTATACATTTGGTTTCTGAGCTATTTCCCTTTGAACAAATATCCCTTTAAACCTTAACTATAGTGTATGATGAATTGGGAGATTGGGATTGACATAAATACCCTAACATGTATAAAATGGATAACTAATAAGAACTTGTTGTATAAAAAATAAATAAAATAAAACTCAAAAATTAAAAAAAAACCTTAACTATAGTGTAAGAAAAGATTTTCCCCTTTTCTTTAAAAAAGTTTTTATTTAATGCAAATTGATAACATCAGTTATTAAATTGTTTAGTTACTATTTTAATCTTGGATATTAAAATGTAAATTGGCATCAAATTGAGTCTATGATTCCAGGGCCATTACATTAATTTTTATCATCAGATTCCAGGATTATGGATGGGAGGTGGGATAGATATGAAATATTTCTCATTTTTTAATTTTTTAAAAAATCAATAAGTGACATAATTAAAGCAGACAAAGTTAAAACTCAGTTTCTACTTGATAAGTTTTATATATTTTAATTATCATAAGATTTCATGCTCACTGTAAATCATTCAAATATCACAGAAGTGTATTAAATAAAAGTGAAAGTTTTATTGCTCACATGCCCCCAGCCTCCACTGCTCCAGGATAACCACTATTAAGAGATTAATTGTCAGACTTGTAGACCTTTTTGACTTTGCACACACACACAAAAGAACTGCTCATACTATACATAATGTTCTTCAACTTGCTCTTATAGAACCAACATTATAGAAAATTTTTATACAACTATATATAAATATACCTCATTTATTTTAATGTCTACCTAGTATTCCATCTTATGGATGTGACATAATTTATTTAACCATTCTCTGGTTGATAAACATTTAGTCTGTTTTCAATTTTTCACCATCACACATAAAGCTGCAATAAACATCCTTGTACGTAAATTATTCTGACATGTTTATTTTTACCATTTACCCTAAAAAGTCTGACAAACACACAATCTAGAACTAGACAAAGATTTCACTGTCTATCTCCAAGGTTAAGAGGCAGAGTTCAGAGTTGGGAAAGTCCTACAGGGGAACAAAACAACACAGAGCATGGACCTTAACACAGGGGGCTACAGATGACTTCAAGATTGTGAAGATCAATGGATCTTAATACACTCTCAACAAGGAGAGAGCCCATTTAGATACAGGCTAGGATCCAAGTCCATGTTTATAAAGGGAGGGGATGATTGGAAGGAGAAAAATGCATGTCTCAAAGGGTAGTGTCTGAAATATTAGACACACCAAAGGGCATCTGAGGTAAGATTCAGGGGGAAAAAAAAAAACCTGACATTTTCCAAGTGCTTACAGGAAGCAAAGGTCAAAGCTCAGATAAGTTTACTGGCTCTTTAGGGGTTACACACCCTCTAAATGGCTATATTCATCCCTTGTCATGAGTGTTAAACTACTGCAGTAGAATCTAATAGGAAGTGCCATATACAAAAGTAGCAAATATGCAATGTCACATGCAAGTAACACCTTGATCCTTGGCAGAATATTCAATCTCCTAGCACCACTGCATTTCTATCATGTTGGAAACCTCTCCCCAAACTTTATTTCTCCTTGCTTCAATACCATATCTCTTTCTCAACATCATAGTTTAAGTACAATTTTTGAGCAATTACAATGTGCCCAGCACTATGCTAAGTACCTTTTGGGTGGTATTTCATGTAACCTTCACAACAGTGCTACGAAAAGAATATTATTACTCCCATATGCAGACACAAAGAGATCACAGTGCCAGTAAGTGGCAGAACCAGGGCTCAAATCCAGGCAGGCACACTCTGAAGCCCATGTGTCTAATCACTACAGGATATTGCCTATTTTATTCTGAATATTCAAGGAAGAAATCTTCAGATGGAAGTGATAGAACCCTATTAATGCATGGTAATGAGACTGGAACTGTTCAGTTTCTATCAAGTTCTATCTTAGTTGCCAGGGAGCATAATTCTCAAGTTTTTGGGAGCAGAATATTGGTGAAAAGGCCCTAAAGCCCAAAGTAAGGAAGAAAAATCAGCCCTTCGAAATGTGTTTGAGACCTTTCCAAAAATTCTAAAAGAATACCAAACAAGACTGTTGAATCAAATTTTAAACCTTTGATAAATCATGGAGAATGAAATAAATGCATGATAATAGGAAACAGACAAATATCGATTTGAAATTCAAAGAAGAGAAAGTAAATTTTGAAAATTTATATCTAGGAGTATTTATAAAACATGAGGAAGATTCCAGGACTGATTATTAAAAGCATTTTTTATTTGAAAATAAAACAAAAATCTCTAGACAGAACTACGGATTTCAAAGGGAGAAAATGTTTCTTCTTTTTCTTCTTTTTTTTTTTTTTTTGATGGACTGATGTATCTGGACTTTGCTAAAGTCTCTGATTACCATTTTTCAGGAAAGTATTTAGCAAAAGCTTTCATGATGGAGGTACACATGACAGAAAAATACAAGGTCAATGACATGGAGTTTGGGGAAGAGCTGATTATTTCAATCATCAGACCTAAGACTGTTGGTTAACTGTCCAAATATTTCCAAAATAAGATCTCTGTTAGCAAGTTGCAGCAAATCCAGTAGGTAGCAGAATCAGAATTTAAAGTTTTCTACTGGATGTTCAGGCCTAAATCTAGAAAGATAAAATTTAATGTGGAGAAATAAAACTAAAATATCTGAGACAGTTTATTTCTCCAATAACTTTGGATACTACTTCCTAATGATATGATTAAGCATTCCTGATAATATCTGGAAAATGGGACAAGCAAAACAAAGTTCTACCACAAAGTTTAATTAAATAGCTAACACTACATTGGGCATTATAAAGCCTTAGAGTACATAAAGATGTAAAAACAGTTGGGCAATCTCAAGCTGCATGACTCAGCCATCTTACCGCATCCAATGTTGTTTCATTTCTTTCCTATGTTGGAAAAAGTTTTTATTACTTTTTAGCTCACATTTGCTTCTTTCTCTATTAACCCTACTTTACTGAAAACCTACTGCAAATGCTGACTTCTACCCCCACACAAAATCCCCTGCTCTGACATTTAGGGCAGACCATGTGTATTACCAACCCACTTGCCTCCTTTTCATGCTGCCAGGGTCCCGATTGGTTCTGGAGTTTACCCTTCTCCATTCAACTCAGATAAACTCTGAGGGGTCACAGTCAGTCACAGGGTCTCATCGTCCTTGTCTATGACTGGTTTGGGGAAAGTGTGTGCAATCCAGTTTGGCCAATAAGACATGTATACATATATTTATTCATTAATTTCACAAACATTTACTGAGCACCTACTACATGGCAGACACAAGGGGAAAGAGAAGTAGACAAAACAGAAATATCTCTGGCCACATGGGCCCTAGATTCTATTTGGAGAAGGAAAAAAATTAATAGAAAATATGAAGAATATTAAAGGACTTTTGGGAAAAGACTCTTCATTTTCAATATTTTTTAATGCCAAAGGAAGAAACTGTTCTTAATCTTTCTCTGACACTGATGTATAGGACATGATGTTTGGAGCTTCAGCAATGTGGAGAGGAGCTAGCCCACCTGGACAGGACAGCAGTGCAGAAAAATGGAAAGAACGACCACTGAGCTGCTAAGCTAATCAACCTGGTCACTATAATGCTTAAGGGTTTTATTACATTCTGTTGAGTGTATCCTAACTGATATGATATGGTATACAGGGTTGGCAGAAAAGACTCCAGAGCAAGCTACCCCTTCTCTGACCCTTTCTTTTACAGGCAGAGTTGATTAGGACATCCATCACCACCTTGGTAATAGAGGACATTAAACAAGAAAGTGAATATATGCCCCGCTTTCTTGTGCATTGGCGTGGAGGAAAAACAAATATATAGAATGAAGGTGCACAGACAACTAGCCCACTAATGTAAGAGTATACATCCTTTATAAGTATACTTCAGAATAGGTTTAGATTGCTGTTTTCTGGCACTGAAATAGTAGGTATTTATCATCACAGAAAGATTAAGGTTATTTTGAGGCTTTATTTATCTGTGTTCTTAATGTAACAATGACCCATCCATAATCAGTATCTGTTTAGTAGATGAAAGAAAAATATTCTTTTTATGCAGATATAGAAATGGAAGACGTAGCTAACAGATATTCCCAAAAACTCGGTGAGAAGAAACTGTTATTCTCCCAAGTGTTGCGATGAATGAGGCTAAGAGCTGTGCGATTCTTCCTGTGATCCCAGAGAGCAAAAATCCCTCATGGATACAGAAAAGGAGTAACTTAATAGGTACTGATTGAATGAATGAATATTTAAGCATCTCCAATTCTGAAATGCATATTCATGGTTTCTTTTCACCCAAAGACATAGCCCTTATCTTTCAAAACCTTACATTCTTATTGGGACAGGAGACAAATCTTTTCCTCTCTCTCTCTCCCTCCCTCCCTCCCTCATTTCCTCTCTATTTTCTTTCCTTCCTTCCTTCCACTCTTTTTCAGCAAACAGTGTGTGCCTTCTATGGAGCAGGTATTATGTGCAGTATATGAATAAGACAGATAAGACAGTTTTTGCCCTTAAGCTTATTATACTCCAAGAAAAGAAAAAGATACATTTAAAGTTTTCATGTATTTGCCTGGTGAATGTTATCTAATAAATAGTGAATGCTACTGAAATCCAAAGTAAGGAGAGACAGAGAGCTATAAGCAGAATTCATGTGGAGATACTTAAAGCAAAGAGTGATTTTTAAATTGGATTTAATAAGGTAATGAGTATATATAAAGGGAAAGGAAAGACAATGAAGGCTAGAGAAAATGTAAAAAAGAAGTACTCATGTACAGATGTATATCGGGTATTGTAGGGGCAGTGACTAGATTGTTTTGTGAAAATTACACGTTGCCTGTGGAAGAGTCAGGAGAGTGAAGTTCCAAAGGGTAGCATGTGGTCATGTAAGAGAAGTTTTGAAGGACAGGCTAACACTTGGTCTAAAGCTACTGGCAATGAGAAGCTTATTTAAGCAAGGCAAGAAACACAGAACAGAGCTGAAGCAAATTGTCTATCGTTGATGTAGTCAATGGAAAACAATTCTTGTATCATTACTGGACTGTGATGTTTGAGTTGAAATAAGATTTCTAAAAAGGAGAAAACAATTGTGGGCCAGAGTACTTGGGACACTGTGATTTAAATTAAGAAATATGTATTGGGTCTTCATCCTGGTTCCTGTGATGAGGACATAAGTGTCTTCTGTTATGTTAATGAGGTGACTTTTGGAAAGCACCCAAGGATAGAGGCTGGTTATCAGTAGAGCCAACCCTGCCATTAGAGAGTTAGAATCCTCCCCCATGCCCTCATCCCCACCTCTGGGTAGGAGAGAGGGAGTAGAGATTGAGTTCAGTCACCACCAATGGCCAGTGATTTAATCAACCATGCTTATGTAATGAAGCCTCCATAAAAACCAAAATGGACAGGAGTCAGAGAGCTTCCAGGTTGGTGAACATGTGGAGGGGCTGGGAGGGTAAGGCACCTGGAGAGGGCAGGGAAGCTCTGCATCCTTTCCCTGTACCTTGCCTTATGCATCTTTTCCATCTGGCTGTTCCTGAGTTTTACCCTTTTATAATAAACCAGTAATCTAGTAGTAAAATGTGGTCTCTAAGTTCTGTGAGCCACTCTAACAAATTAATCAACCCCGAGGAGGCAGAGTCCTTGGAACCTCCAATCTAGCTGGTCAGTCAGAAGACCAGGTGACAACCTGGACTTATGACAGTGTCTGAAGTTGGGGCAGGGGAGTGGGGGAGGGGTCAGGGCTATAGGGCTGAGCCCTTAACCTGTGGGATCTGACACTATCTCTGGGTAGGTGGTGTCAGAATGCAGTTAATTGCTTGGTGGTACTGGAAAACACCCTCATTGGAAAACAAGAAGGATAAGGTGAATATTTAAACAGTTCACTGAATCTAAGATCCCCATAATAATGGTGAATAACAATATGAATATTTTTAACTGTTAAATTTGATTATAGCATGGATAAGAGTAGGAAATAATTTAAGCAACAGAATCACCAAACCCATCATTACTCCAAAAAATGTGGAGTTTTCAATTTCAAAACTGTAATCAAAATGTTAGTCTAAAAATGCACACTCTAACTCATTTATCAACTGTTTCAAAATATAATATTATAAATGCTAATTTTATAATAAAAATCCTATTAATGAATTGAGCTGTCTCCTAGAAAACCTTTTATTAATCCAATCATATTCTATAACCATTCAAAAAGCTTGGGAATGCTAATAAGAGAAAAACTGTTTTAAGGAAATGAAACATCCTAACTTAAAGCTACCCAGATTGTGCTACTTAAGAGTCCCAATGGAAAAATGCTAAATATTATCAAAGGTCTCTCCAAAACCAAAGCCCTGGGGCATAACACACTCCTCCAAGAATTATGTTCTAAATTAGCTCATGTTCTCCTAGATCGTTCATTAGAACTTTATAACCAGATCTGGAAATTAAAAACCATCCATATTACACACTCTGTCAATATTTTATGCATTTTATGAAGAAGGAAAACGGCTACAGTTTAAATTTCTCATTGGCTCCCCGCCTCCAAAAACAGCAGTTTGGAAAGTATGACTCAGATTCTCACCTGGCAGGTAGAATACAAAATGTTCTCTTTTCACTCATGAAGACAAGCCTGGATTCATGCCAGGAAGAATCTCTCTAGCTAACAGATGAACATTCATTGATAATATTTTAAACACAGGCCTTTGTACTGAGATGACTTTTATTTTAATATTTAGTGAAAATGAGTACTTACTTGGCTTAAGCTTACTTAAATGACTCCCTTCACCTTGAAAACAGTGTGAAAGTTTCCTCAACTGCTAATGATTACATCCCAAAGGAAAGCTAAGGATGAAAGGTGATGACACACTGAATTTTGCAAAGGTGAAAGAGTATACCTAGTATAGAGATAAGAAAACTGAAAAGAACTCACAGAGGAATATATTAATATTCTACTCAATTCACCCCTCAAAGTGTATAATTATTACACCCACGTAAACGAAAAGAATGGTGATGATCTTCTTTTTATACCCTGCCACATTTCCCTTCTAATGTGCTTACCCCTGGGTCAAGAAGAAAACTATTCAGCTAGAATTAACAATTAATGCAGCTTTGAGATACAATGCAAGTTTAAGCCTTTAAAATAATCTGCTGTAAGGGAGGGGATGAGAGAACAGGTAACAGCCCTTTCTGGATCTGGCCACTCCTCCAGTCACAAACTGTGAATATGCACAAGAGTATGCAGGGCACTGCCCCTGCTGGTGGAGTTTCTTCTCCACTTCCTGTTTCCTCCTGCATAAATGGGTTTATATGAGTCCCTCATCCACGGCTAGAGTGTAATTTTAAGCTCATTCAGCAATGTTAGCACCTCATGTATCAATTTTAGGCACCACCTAAAACTGAATATACCAACTCAAGGATAGATGTGGCACATATTACAGGACAAAGTGAGACTGCAATTTTGCACAGAGAGTACACCAAATACTTTGCTTTTAATATCCCCTGATTTTTTTTTAAAGAGTGATTATGTCATCATCTTTTTTTTTTTTTTTAATTAAACTTTACAACTACCAGTTGGTCTTAAGGGAATTTTTAGGTACTGTGAAATTAAGGGCAAATTCAAAAAGAAAAATTTTCAGATAGAAGTTGAGAATATGGAAGACATTTACTCTTTAATAGAGAGATGACATTTAATTAAATTTTTTTCTTGACTTGTTTTAACCTCTTTAACATTATAAGAGATTGTCCGTAAGCTCAGACAAGCACAGATCTCAGAGACTCTACTCAGCAATCTCTGTAAAGCTCTAGGAAAGGAACTAGGAATAACTGACGCTCCAATCTGGACACTTACGTGTTGTGTTGTAAGCGGGGGGGCAACACAGTATTCTGTCCACCAGAAACAGCTGAGATGGCTGAAGACTGAGAGAATAAGACCAACGGCAGAGTTGTGAAACTAGGAAGAGAAAAAAGAAGATAAAGTAAAATTTTTTAGAGAAGAGTAAGCACATAAAAAGCCTTTGAAAAATAACCATCTGATAAATAAAAATGTGTTTAGCTTTTTCCAAAAACCAAGATACGACATATATTTAATCAATCATTTCTTTAAGCCCTATCAGGAAAACAAAGATACATCCCAATAATACTTATTCCAACAAACCAGTTCAGCTTTTTACCCACTTGCAGTCATTTTAACTATTCTCTGTACATGTTGCCTTTAGCATGTCAGGAAAAAGCCTTTAATATTCTCATTTAAAAATATTTACATCATTGCCCTCACTCCCTAGGATGCTGTCATTTTCATATACCCATCATTAAATGAACACCGCATCCCCAGTTCCTTTTTCATTTTCAAAGGAAGACTGGCCTGGGCTTTATTAACATTTAAAATCTATTTTTCTAAAGGGAAAAAGATACCAAAAATCAATGAAACTTTTCCTTGTGATATTAAAAATCACTAAGTGGTCTTAAATTTCCTGCCTTTTTATGCTTCTTTCATGTCAGGAACTTGAGACATATTTTGAGTTGGCTTTTACCCAAAGAGAACTTGAGTTGGCTCAAATTTGAACAAGGCGAACAGTGGCTTCTTAAAAAAAAAAAAAAAATCTTTTTGTAACACTTTTACCTGACAATTCACCAAAAAAGAGTGTTAATTCAAATTACTAATCGAAGACACGGAATAAGTGAAGGAAGTATATTGCTTTAACTTTATGCATAGAAAGGGCTGAGACCAAAAAATTTATCCAGAATCACACAAATAGCCAAGGTGAGTAAACCAAATTGGATGATAGACTAGATTGCATAGATCCATCAGAAAAATGATGACAAGAAACATGAAGCTAGAAGATGATTATATATGGCAGACCAGTTGGTTTCACCCAGTTTGCCACAGATAACTTTGTGGCAGGCAGCCGTCATACAAATTGGTAGTCTGTGACACCAGGAGCCTCCAAGTGAGAATGGAGACAGCAAAACGAAATTGAGTTATTTGTAGTGAGGTGGATGGACCTAGAGTGAAGTAAGTCAGGAAGAGAAAAACAAATACTGTATGCTAACACATATATATGGAATCTAAGAAAAAAAAAAAAAGGTCATGAAGTATAGGTACTTACCTATACTTACCCCCCTAGGGGGGTAAGACGGGAATAAAGACACAGACCTACTAGAGCATGGACTTGAGGATATGGGGAGGGGGAAGGGTAAGTTGTGACAAAGTGAGAGAGTGGCATGGACATATATACACTACCAAACGTAAAATAGATAGCTAGTGGGAAGCAGCCACATAGCACAGGGAGATCAGCTAGGTGGTTTGTGACCACCTAGAGGGGTGGGATAGGGAGGGTGGGAGGGTGGGAGATGCAAGAGGGAAGAGATATGGGAACATATGTATATGTATAACTGATTCACTTTGTTATAAAGCAGAAACTAACACACCATTGTAAAGCAATTATACTCCAATAAACATGTTAAAAAAAAAAAAAACCTTAATGTCTCTGGAAAAAACTCAAAGCACACACCTTACTAGGTCATTAGCTTCAAGTCTACATGAAGGTTTCTTTTCAATATCATCTATACAATATTCAAGAACACTGGCCCAATTATCTTTTTGATCCAATGCCGTGTTCTTCATGGAAAACACTCTTAGCAATAAATAAATTTGTTAGACTTGATATGGTGATGTAAATGCTAATTTCCTTTATTTGTATGTGTTATTCTAATACCAGATAACAGAGTATAATCATAACAAACCTAACAGTTCATTTGCTCTAAAATTGCTATAGATTAAGTTGAGCGTGGTTTAACACATTGAGATGACTTTTATTTTTGTTGTTCTCAGTATTTTCTTTGGGAGTAAACTAAGAAATATGTACCCTTTCCAATCCTGTATTTATAAATGAAAGGCTTTGTTACCAAGCATTAGATGTATTCCTATCCAAAAAAAAAATCTACTTTTGAAATCTGTTTAAAAACAGACTTCCTAAAAGTAAAATCACCTATCTAAAATATATTACATATTCACAGTATATAGATTTTTTTTTTGTTCAGGTTGAAAGTCTTGCTTAGAAGATATCCAAAATGCCATAAGAGACAGTACTGGGTAATGAAAACAGGTACTAGATTCATCCAAACCCGGGTTTGAGTCCTAGCTGTGACTTTGGAAGATTTAATTAATCTTCAGTTTTATCATATGAAAATGAAGATAATAATCTCTATCTTGGCAGGTGCTTATGAAGATCTTATGAAGATAATTATAACGCCAATTATAGGGCTTCGTCATAGGCAGTGTAGCATAGCAATTAAGAGCACACAAAGTCTAGAGCCAGACAACCTGGGTTCACATCCCAGCCCCGCCATTTATAAGTTGTAACCTTGGGCAAGATACTTGAATTCTCTTTGCTTCAGGCTCCCTATCTGTAAAATGGGAATAAAGATAGTATCTACCTCATAAAGTTGTTATGAAGATTGTTGAACAATGCATATGGATTATTAAATAATACACTTGAGACAGTGTCCCGCAAAGAATACATAATATGCAAATATTAACTGCTACTTTTAAAAAGTCTAATAAATGACAGCTATTATTATGATGAGGAGGAAGAGGTAGAATGTGAGAGGAGAAACAGATCAAATGGCTCCGTTCAAGAGAGCTAGAATGATCCAAAAACCACTTGTGCCACTGTGAAAATGTTTAAAACAGCTCTATCAAAGTGATTTCCAGGGTCCAGAACCTGAAGAATTTCTTCCAATCAATCATAATTCTGACACATGCTTTTGAAATTGCCCCTTTTGTACAACTAATGGTCTAATATGAAATTTTGAAGCTTCTTGATTCCTTATTCAAACCATGTTTTATACTTTTAATGATCCTTTCTTTGTTTGTTTCTTTATTTTTCCTGAACACACCTTTTCCCCTCAACCAGATTATCAGTTACTTTGATAACAAGAATTTTATGTTATTCACCTTTATAGCCTACTCTGTCCCAAGCCAGGAAGAACGTTGTTAAACATATACATTATTAAACTTACATATGTTATTAAACCTAAACAACTAATCACCTCCATGGCTAATATTTTAGATTCCTGTATGGGACACAAACCTTTATCACTACTATTCATGTTTAATAAATCAATGCTTTATCTAGTGTTTTAATTCAAATTTAACTCAAATTTATAAATCAACCTAGATGAGATTTTAGTCATGTGTTTAAACTTTGCTTGGTGCATGTCTGTGTACTAGGCACTGTGCCAGACATTTTAGATGTATTGTCTAATCTAATGCTCATAATGATATGAAAGAGGTACTGATATACTGGTTTTAGAGTAATGGAACCAAAGCTAAAAGAGGTTAAATAACTTGCTCTAGGTTACTTAATCCCATGACCAAAATCGATGTCTTCATCATTTTACTCTCCACTTCTGCATCATTTTCTCCAAATTCTCATAGTTTCCCTTCATTAAATTAAAATCAACACACAGCATAAACAGATTCATATTTAAATAAAAGAATGATTCAGTGAAACTGGTAATATCCACCAGCTGCCAACCAATTTCATTTCCTATAAATTGAACCAGATAAGTGAGAAAAAGACAAAATTATTCTCAATCAAATAGATACAAATATATTATGAGCTAGAAATGAATAGTTTAAGGGAAAAACAGAAAATTTATTAAAGAAGTACAAACATACAGCCTTGGCTTCTCTTCTGAACAAACCAGGTTTCCCTGTAAAACTCCCTTAATTTTCTTGTATTTCCACTCATTCAGTTCCAGTAGTAATTGCAATTGCTACAGAAATAAGGCTTACAACCTCTAGGTACTCTATTTTTATAAGAACTGCAACCAATGTTTTTCTTTACCAAGGGAACCAAATCAACTTTTAAACTCATTCCCTTAGAACAAGGGTCTATAAGCATTTTCTGCAAAAGGCCAGGTAGTAAATATCTTAGGCTCTATATACCATATGGTCTCTGTCACAACTACTCAACTCTGCCATTGTAGTACAAAATTAGCCCTAGACAATACACAAGCAAGTGAGCATGACTGTGTTCCAATAAAACTATAATTATGGACACTGAAATTTTAAATTTTATATATTTTTACATGTCACAGAACATTCTTCTTCTTTTGAGTTTTTCAATCATTTAAAAATGTGAAAGCCATTCTTAGTTCACTATTTTCCTTTGTAGCATTGTTCATACTCGTATGTAAGTAACTGGTTTTTGTATTTACTTGAATAATACTATGTTCCCCCATTAGACTATAAGTTCCATGAGGACAGGGATCATAGCTGTCATTTTTATTGCTTTCACCACTACCTGATAGGATAGTGCCTGGCATTCAATACATAATTGTTTAATCAATTAATCAATTAACCAGGATTCAAGCAGTTTAGCTCTTCTGACTGCTTGAATCTTGGTCCAAGCAGTTTAGGTCCAAGATTCAGCCTTTAGGTCTTCTTTTTGTTTTCCAGGCCAAGTCATGAATTCTGTATTTTGATCCTTTTGCCATTTTGCCTCAATTTGTTTTGGAGGAAAATAACTCATTTTTGCCTCAGTTTTAGAAAGTATTTGTTACATTGTGTTAACCTACATACACTAATTCTTCCTGAGGGTTTTCATCCCCTTGGAATTTCGTCAAGTTACTGCTTCACATCACAAAAATTCCTGATTCCTGGGTGTGGAATCACGATAACCACAGAATCTATAGTAGAGGGAGAACAGTTGAAAGGCCAAGCCATCTGATTACCAAATATAAGCAGGGAAGCTTCAAATGTTAACTGAAAGTTGGGGAAACAAAGGCATGAAAGGGAGACTATTGGTTTTAAATCTTTACTTTCACTGTCCTCGAGAATTTAGGGGGAACCACATTCAAAATTTTACTGTATTGCAAAAGATAGGTGTAAGTATTATTACCAAAAAGCCAACGATAATGTAGTTTAAAAACAAAAATAAGCACAATTCTCTACAACTCCAAAATGGAAAAGACATTGCAGGGAAAGAAAGTATATTTGATGATAGAATTATGTGCTTTTTTTTAAAAAAAAAAAAAAGCTATTGAAGCATCAAAAGAAGAAGTGCATGTGAAGGGACTGAGAAACATGAATATTACAAAATGGACAATCCCACCAAATTAAATATAATGTTCTGGAATACCCCCTCTCCCTCTATTAGCTCTAGTTCTGTAACCCTTCAGAGGAAAATGGAACTGCAAAAGAAAACTCCAATTATGTCTCTGAGCCTAAGGCATATTCAAGCCTTAGTGATCCAACTGGAATGGCTTCATAATTCAAAGGTATTCTGGTGATGTCAGCCAGGGCTTTCTCATCATCCTGTATCTTTCCTCTATCAAAGAAAGGAAAGAAAAATGCCTGAATATGATACAGCTCTAACAAAGAAACCTTTAACACAGAGGAAATGCTATTTCCCCTTGACACACTGTCATTAACCAACAGAGGGCCAACTGGAGAGGCAGGTGTTTCCTAGGGAATAGGATAGATCAGCAAGGGCATAATCAGATTTAAACAGGAGGACGACTTTACCTAGAGGTATGTGTTTTGTTTTGTTTCTTTCGTTTATTCCCTTGAAAAGAACCTGAAAGTATGGTGTTCCTTCTAATCTTTCCTGTCCAGGTTTCAATGAAAGTAAGAGATGTCTTGGTTCATTTTTGTTTTCCACAGTCTTTGGGGACAGAGAAATGTGTGTGTGTAGGATCAAACTTTTATGAAGAAGACACTCCATGAAGCATCAGACAGATATTTGAGAACATGGAAAGGTAAGCCCCTTAGCTGGGGAATTTTGATGGATATGATTCATTTCAATCCAGGTTGTAGTCAGTCAAGGATAAGAGCAGACCTGGTCTTGTTCAGTGGCTAGAATTTGCTTGAAATCAGTGTTCTCGAGGGCAGGGAAATAAGCTCCAATTATAATGTGCAGATGAATGAATTTGATTCCATTAATTCATGCTTAATTAGGTACCTGTTTTGCTTTTTAAATTGCAACTTGGTCTTTCCCACCACTGTTTTGGTCCATGCCTCCCTGCATGAGGATAAAAGGAAAAGGACCATTCCCCTCTGACTGGACACAGAGCATATGACATTGCATGTTCCCATCAGAGAATCCGGGCTTTCCCAGCATGTGGGTTCCAGCAGTCAAAAAGATGCTGAATAGTAGACACAGTCCTGGTGAAAGCCTCATCCATCTTCCTAAGAAACCACTCCCTCCAAGCTTTACTTCCTCCAGGCAGGGCCCAGAGAAACCATACAGCAAGACATCCCTCTCTTTGAAAAGATTTCATTAATCATTCAAACAGGCTTAAGTGTGGCTTGCTTTTCAACCAATCTGAGGCCCATTCTTTTGGATGTTTTTGCATGTTAAAATAGGAACTTTAACACTGATCGCTTAGTTCTTTCCTCTGAGTGTTAAAAGGTATTAAAAATTGTAAAGCTTTATTAACTTTTTGATGTAAACCACTCTTCACATCAAATATGCTTACTTATTTTGAACTATGAAAAGCAGGCAAATGTGTTTTCTATAATGTTTACCACTTTCCAAGACATAGATTTAATATTACACAACCTTCAACACCCAAGACAAATTGATCTCTTCGAGTATAACTATAATAATTATAGTATATTCCCATAATGGCATGAAGATAAATCCAGATTGATATGGATTTCATTAATCAGATAATTGCTGAGACACGGGTTGATGTTCACCTTTGCACTTTCTCTTGAAAAAAGGGCTAGCTAAGCAAATTACTATGGCATGGGCAAACCTATAAGTAGAATGCTTACCAAAGTGAATCCATTTATATACAAATTATGTAATTGCAATGCATGAGCTGGCTGTTTTGATTCATTACTTCCAAATCATTTGTCTTTTTAGTGTAAAGGTTCCCATAGACCAGGGGTCCCCAACCCCCAGGACTGCTACTGGTCCCGTCTGCAGCCTGTTAGGAACTGGGCTGCACAGCAGGAGGCGAGAGGTGGGTGAGGAAGCGAAGCTTCATCTGCTGCTCCCCATGGCTCGCATTATGGCCCAAACCATCCCCCCACCCCACCGTCTGCAGAAAAAATTGTCATCCACCAAACCAGTCCTAAAAATGTTGGGGACTGCTGCCATACACAACACTTGTTTAGTATACTATTAGTGACTATGAGAACTTGAATAATTTAATTTCTAGGGGAAGAAAGGATTCAGATGATGTTTTTTCCTTGAAACTTGGAGCCAGGAGACTCAATTTAAACCCTTGGGCAAGGAAGCTCTAGCTTACTGATGTTCATTTTCATCATCTGAAAAGAAAATAATAATATTTTTTATAGTATCACTGTGGGGATTAAACTGGATGAAAAATAAAGCAACTGCTGGAGTGCCTGGAACATGGTAGGTTCTAAATCAACACTTTTTGAATAGGACTGTGAACTTTTAACTAAATCAGGCTTTTTCCTCAATACTGTAATCACTCAAGGGATTTTATTCTAGAAAGTATAGAAAATTTCTCTTACATTCATCCCTTGATAGTTATTTTAGTAATATTCCTTTATTTACAATATCTTTTTTTTAAAAAAGTCTATAGTACTCTATTAAAATACTATTTTTTAATATAGAGGGTTTTTTTTTGTTGTTATGAACACTATTTCAAGGGTCTTGTGATGATGGGGGATTTAAGAGTACATACTCTAAACTCCATTCCCTATATACCTACAATCCAGAAATATGAAGTTCAAGAGCATGCTGGCTTTGGAATTCCTGGGGAGGGAAGAAAAGCAGTGAAAAGGTGGAACAGTTTCATTCCAGATGTCCACACATTCTCAATGCTACCCACCACGGCCCTTCTAGAAATGTCTTCCTGATAGTTGAGAGTGAATGGCTTTTTACAATTTGAATGATTAAACGTGGAATTCTTGAAGGCTCTAGTTTAGCTAAATTAAAAATACTTTCATAAACGTTTACTTCTAACATCTTAGTTAATTTAAAGTTAATACTTTGGTTAGGGATGGAGAATTTTAATTACTATAATCAACATCTGTGGATTATAAATTCCCAAACCATAGAATATTAGGGTTTTAAAAAATGGCTAAAACATCTAGTACAACATTCTTATTTGTCAGAATGAGAAAATGGGGGCCTGGAAAAGTTTACCACCTTGTCAGACATCTAATGAATGGAAGTTCCAATTCTAGAATTTATATCTACTGACTGGAGACTAAGTATCATTTAATAGCACCATGTTTCTTCTATGAATATAATCCCTTGAAGACTTAGCTCTCAAGAATAACTTGTGAATAGCTACCTGAAACGTAAGGCTCTGTCCTTTTGTCAAAATGACACCATTAATAATTAATTGGGATTCTGGTTTTATAAATGATTACAGAGGTAAGGGACCCCAAAAAGCAAAGAATAAAGAAATAGTAAATACATAGAATGAGGAAGAAAAAAGCCTAGTTTGCATGGACATTTTATCAAGTTTTAAGACAGAAATTTCAATGTATGAAGAGAAAGTCACCCTTCATAGTTACTCTGAGGATGCTGAAAGGAGGGGAACAAGGGCAGAGAAATGTTTGGTGGAAAACATAAAACAATCTCCTTTCCAACCAACAACAAAACAGCTCAGACTCCTTTTCATTTTTTCCTGTTTGGGAGTATTTCAGCTACCTACTCTGAATCTTGGGGTACCTAGCCAATATCCACATTACAAATCGAGAGTCAGAAATAAAATCTCTGGAGAAAAACAAAATATTTAACAGAACCTGTTGAGGATACAGCTGGTTGACCAGCCAGCACAACAAACCCAAAATCTCCCTCAATTTGTTTGTCAGAGTGTTGGAAAGAATTCCATATCTGGAGAAGGCATCTAAGTCCTCTCGGCCTGAGCAATGAAATAAGGAAGAAGAGACGCACTATTTCTGTTTTAATTTTAAAATACAACTAGGACACAGCTCAAGAACCCATTTTGAGAAGCTGTAATAAGTAACTCAAAGCTCTTAATACGGATTACTCTTGTGTTGACGTTTGGTACCAGTTAAATGCTACATTATTATTCATTTTACATTAAATGTCTCCTCATAGTTGCTTCAGTACCCACCAAGTCATCATGCCTAATCGTCAATCATTTCCATAAACCTCCCTGAGAACGTTTTCCAAGGAGGCTGAAAATTTTCCAAGGAGGCTGAAAACCTCTACAAAGCTTCCTTGGAGGTGAATCCCCACAAGTAACTTCCTGTTCATGTGGCCAGGAATAAATTTCATATGGGGTTGCTTCAAAGAGGCTTGATAGTAGTGTGTGTGTGTGTGTGTGTGTGTGTGTGTGTGTGTGTGTGCGTGTGTGCGTGTGTGTGTGTGAAGGTGGGGTCTCTAAGGCACACTACCTGCTGTGTAAAACCCTAAGAGGCCTACTAGGCTTCCCAATATTCCCCTTTCTGAAGCTGATTAACACCGTTCATAGTAACTATCCTCAATAAACAAGGAGATTGACATAGTAAAATGTTAGGGCTGTAAATATTGCAATCCAAAGTGGTTTTGCAAAAAAATGTACTTCTAATAATTCAGCCAAATCTCTCGCAATTGAGATTTTCTCCATTCCATGAATGGGTGCACCTCCTTCATACTCTGGCTCCCGTCCAATTCTAAGTTAGTAGGTGTATTACTGTCACAAGCAAACACAGAAGCACAGTCACTGCAGCCTAAAATGACAAAAAAAAAAAAAAAAGCAGGTCAATTTTACACTGCACTTTCCCTTTTCACATCCTTCCAGAAAGAAAAGTAACCTAAATAATATCAGGATGAACTGAAAAGGCAGAAGGACCCTACTGAAATCAAAGAGGCAAACCTATCTGAAGAGCCTAAATACTGAACAATGTGTTATCTGGGACAAAATAAAAACTATCCCACTTTGCAAAGGAAAGCAACTGGCATCTATTAAAATTCACCCAGATAGCTCTTTAAAAATCTCTGACTTCTGAAATTCATTGTTGAAATACGTGTCCAGTTTTCAATGGCTTCTCTTCTTTTACTGTCAGGACAGCAAGATTTTCTGCCCATATTCAAGCCCGGAGATTGACATTTTGCTGAACGCCTGACCAAACCACTCTAAAACAACAGAAAGAGGATGAATACATCTCCATCAAGATCTGGTACTGACCAGTTTACCTAAAACCCTGAGCTTTCCTTGGATCGCTTCCTGCACAACAACAAAATCAGGTTTAAAATGTGCTTTTGTACAAAACAGCAACCCTTGTCCAAAAGCTGGATTTGCAACCAAGAAAAAAACCTCTTCCTTCCAGAGAGTGAACCAGTCAGCTTAGTTCATGCCATGAATATCTTTCTCCTTCAAAGTATGAACTCATTAGTAATGAATTATAACATGAACTTCCCTATTTCAGTTCCAATTTCAACACAGCTGCAATTACCAAGGGAATTATCTTAAAACGAGGGAGAGAGAAAAGGGGGGTTAAAAAATCATCTATAAATATATTGTCCTGAGGATAAAAAGAGAACATAGTGAAAAATGAACTTAAAGAAGACACAAGGACACACGAGATACAGTTCAAAATATATAGAAAACTGTACAGAGTAAGCAATAGGATTCTAGTTCCAGCCTCTAAGATCACTGAAACATCTAGAGTCAATCATCACCTCTCACACCTTCAACCTTTCTCTTAACAACAACAAAAAAATCGGCTCTCAGCCACAGTCAAGTTCTTTGGAAAACCTAAATAAAATATCTAAAGAAGTCTTTCATAGCTTACTCTTTCATCCTTGGAAAGATATTGATCATCTGACTCAACTCCCCAAGAGGGAAGAGACCAATTCATCTTTGTATTTCCAGAACCTAGGAGAGCACTTGGCATACAGTAGGCTCTCAATCCATACTAGGGAGATGAACTCAACTAAATAAGCCTGACTGCAGACCAGCCCTTCACCCAACAGAGCCTGAAGACCCAGCTCCCCATCCAGCCCCGGAGAGAAAGGCACGGCCCAGGAAAGGCATGCCCTCTGTCAGTACCAGCGCTGTTAGTGCTAGCTATTGCAACATCGGAAGTCTTAGGGCTCAGTTGTCTGGTGCCAATGACAATACCAGTGCTTACCAAATAAGTTATAATAATAAATATAACTTTACAGGTCTCACAGATTCCTTTGTATCAGCAACTCTAAACCTGCTTCCAAGCCCCAAACTCCAGAAACCCAGCTAGCAAGTCGTCTGGTGAAAATAGCAGTGGGTGTCAGGGGTGTTCACTTGTGAGTGGGGCAAGAGGGTGGACTAGAGCCTGGACCTTAATGCAGCCCTCCTGTGTTTTCAACGGGAGCCTGAGTCAGGGGTACAGTCATGAGAGAATTGTTCTTCATAAAAGAAGGGTACGAAGAATATCTTACTTCCAGGAGATGTAACACAGATTTCCTGTAACCATAGCAATCAGTTCAGCTGTGAGCACCCTCATTTGTTCAAGGCACAGAGGCAGCATAGGAGAGAAAATACTGTGACAAATAAGAACAATACGGTTTAATTTCAGATGCCAAAACACGATTGCTTCAGTATTGGACTCCCAGCCATAAGAAGTACATTATACCTTCTGGGTTTCATCTGCTCTCTTCTGGTCCTCAAGAGTAATATTAATTTCAGTTTCTTCCAGAAATAATGATTAACTTGCTTCCAGGACTATCCTGAGAGTGAAATAAAAAATTTGGTAAAACATATTCTTGGCAATGCGCTGTGTGCAGGAGAGCAGAGATAACCAGCCAAGGACCATAAAACAATGTCAATGTACACTTTTTTTCACACTTTTGATGCAGTTATTGTCAGGTTAGTATCCAATTTCCCTTGGTAAAGTAATAAAGTTTGTGCTCCATGATTACTGCTGCTTCTCTCTATTTTAGTCTCCTTACATTTCTGGAATTAAAAAAAATCTTATGGAAGCTGCTTTACCCTATTCTAGACACTGAGTGACAGAAGAAGTATTCTTGATTTTCAAAGCAATTACTTACAACTCATTAATTAGCTAAACTTCAGCGATTCTAAAGTTTTAACTGTATCCTTGTATTTCCACTGACAAAACTCAATGTTATTTCAAAAGTACATAGATATCAAACATTTGGGAGGAAGAGAGAAAACTACAATAGAATTTTGCTGTCTATGAGGCAAGCATTGCCATTTTCTCAGTTAGTTATGGAGTTCCTACCATGCGCAAACAATGTGAGACTTACAAAGATGGGGCAGATGCGTACCCCAAGTTCCTACCATGTGTAAAGCAATGGGAACTATATAAAGATGTGACAAAGGTCTTTATTTCAAAACACTTCTGCCTAGAAAGGAAAAAGTCATTGGAAGCCACAAAGGAAATATTTTATCAAAACAAAGAAGTCTGGAAATAATCCGTTTAATCAGAAAATTATTAAAGTTGTTACTTTTAGCTTAGTGATAATTGAATCGGTTTGATTAAAGTGTCTAAAATTTTCACTGCAAAATTTGAAGTTTCATAAAGCTCTGATTTGAAGATAATTTCACTTCCCTAAAGCTCAGCCCATCTATCATACTTTCAAATCAAAGAGGATTTTAAAATAATAAGAAGTAATTTCTTAAATGTACTGAACGTCTGGTTTGATTGTTTTTCTTTTTCCCTTGTGGTCCTGTGCCTCTAGCAAAAGCTTCCTTTCTCAAACTCCTTGGTCGGGGCTGTAAGTGACCACCAGCCAGTCCCAGCACCCGGGTTGTAAGGTGTTGGAAGAAAACAAATTCAAGATAACTTTGCCCCATGACCACTTGAAAGGGAGAGATAGATTTTAGGACAAGAGTTAGAGCCATGCAAGATTTGCTTATACTCCTAACCACGAGAAACCATCACTATTTTTTTTTTGTAACATCTAATTGCTTTACAATGGTGTGTTAGTTTCCACTTTATAACAAAGTGAATCAGTTATACATATACATATGTCCCCATATCTCTTCCCTCTTGCATCTCCCACCCTCCCACCCTCCCTATCCCACCTCTCTAGGTGGCCACAAAGCACTGAGCTAATCTCCCAGTGCTATGCAGCTGCTTCCCACTAGCTATCTATTTTAGATTTGGTAGCGTATATATGTCCATGCCACTCTCCCACTTTGTCCCAGCTTACCCTTCCCCCTCCCCGTATCCTCAAGTTCATTCTCTAGTAGGTCTGAATCTTTATTCCCGTCTTGCCCCTAGGTTGTTCTGACCATTTCTTTTTCTCTTTTTTTTTTTTAGATTCCATATATATGTGTTAGCATATGGAATTTGTTTTTCTCTTTCTGACTTACTTCACTCTGTATGACAGTCTCTAGGTCCATCCACCTCACTACAAATAACTCAGTTTCATTCCTTTTTATGGCTGAGTAATATTCCATTGTATATACGTGGTACATCTTCTTTATCCATTCATCTGTCAATGGACACTTATGTTGCTTGCATGTCCTGGGTTTTGTAAACAGAGCTGCAATGAATATTTTCGTACATGTCTCTTTTTTGAATGATGGTTTTCTCAGGGTATATACCCAGTAGTGGGATTGCTGGGTCGTATGGTAGTTCTATTTTTACTTTGTTAAGGAACCTCCATACTGTTCTCCATATTGGCTGTATCAATTTACATTCCCACCAACAGTGCAAGAGGGTTCCCTTTTCTCCACACCTTCTCCAGCATTTATTGTTTGTAGACTTTTTGATGATGGCCATTCTGACCGGTGTGAGATGGTATCTCATTGTAGTTTTGATTTGCATTTCTCTAATGATTAATGATGTTGAGCATTCTTTCATGTGTTTGTTGGCAATCTGTATATCTTCTATGGAAAAATGTCTATTTAGGTCCTCTGCCCATTTTTGGATTGGGTCGTTTGTTTCTTTGATATTGTGCTGCATGAGTTGCTTGTATGTTTTGTAGATTAATCCTTTGTCAGTTGCTTCATTTGCAAATATTTTCTCCCATTCTGAGGGTTTTATTTTTTTCTTGTTTATGGTTTCCTTTGCTGTGCAAAGCTTTTAAGTTTCATTAGGTCTCATTTGTTTATTTTTATTTCCATTTCTCAAGGAGGTGGGTCAAAAAGGATCTTGCTGTGATTTATATCATAGAGTGATCTACCTATGTTTTCCTCTAAGCGTTTGATGGTACCTGGCCTTACATTTAGGTGTTTAATGCATTTTGAGTTTATTTTTGTGTATGGTGTTAGAGAGTGTTCTAATTTCATTCTTTTACATGTAGTTGTACAGTTTTCCCAGCACCACTTATTGAAGAGGCTGTCTTTTCTCCACTGTATATTCTTGCCTCCTTTATCAAAGATAAGGTGACCATATGTGCATGGGCTTATCTCTGGGCTTTCTATCCTGTTCCACTGATATATATTTCTGTTTTTGTGCCAGTACCATACTGTCTTGATTACTGTAGCTTTGTACTGTAGTCTGAAGTCGGGGAGCCTGATTCCTCCAGCTCCGTATTTCTTTCTCAAGATTGCTTTAGCTATTTGGGGTCTTTTGTGTTTCCATACAAATTGTGAAATTTTTGGTTTTAGTTCTGTGAAAAATGCCAGTGGTAGAATGACAGGGATTGCATTGAATGTGTAGATTGCTTTGGGTAGTAGAGTCATTTTCACAATGTTGATTCTTCCAATCTAAGAACATGCTATATCTCTCCATCTATTTGTATCATCTTTAATTTCTTTCATCAGTGTCTTATAATTTTCTGCATATAGGTCTTTTGTCTCCTTAGGTAGGTTTATTCCTAAATATTGCACAATTCTCATTGCGGTGGCTTCTCTTGTTGCAGGGCATGGGCTCCAGGCATGCGGGTTTTAGTAGTTCTGGCACATGGGCTCAGTAGTTGTGGCTTGTGGGGTCTAGAGCACAGGCTCAGTAGTTGTGGCGCACAGGCTCAGTTGCTCTGTGTCACGTGGGATCTTCCTGGACCAGGGCTCAAACCTGTATCCCATGCATTGGCAGGCGGATTCTCAACCTCTGTGCCACCAGGGAAGCCCTATCCCTTTTTTTTGTACACAAATCTTCATAGCAGCTTTATCTCTAACAGGCCAAAATTGGAAACAACCCAAATATCCACTAACAGGCAAATGGATAAAAACTGAATACTTCTGGGCATCCTTCCTATATGAAGTCTTAGTAACTTTACCATCCAAACTACAGCAGCTCTTTGCCCCCATCTTCGTAACTGTAGGACCTAGTGCTCCCTCAACCTACTTTCTAGTAGGCATCTAGGCATCTCATGATGGTTTCTCCTGAGCACTTAGGAATATGTCTGCTCATGGTCCTGTGTTCCCACCCCCTCCTCCAGGAACCTTGACACAGCCTGTTCCTAATGCCCTCTATGGAAACAGCAAGGTCCAAGCCAAGGACATGCACTGTCTCCAGAGCCACAGTCTTTGGAGAACCAGAGCCACTGGCAAGTGTTCTGTCTGTGGGGACTGAAGCAGGACTGTGCTCTCACAGTCCCTCCTAATAACTGTTCTGCTTGCAGCTAGCTCTTTTCCTTTCTCAAAGTGGCCCCAGGTTCATCTTTCAGACCAAGAATGTAGACTTTATGCCAGTTCTGTCTATTGTCTCTATATGTGTAAAGCTCATTCTTCGTGCTTTAGCGCAAAAAACCAAAATCAACTCATAATCTTATGTCATGAAGGAATGCCAGCCCACTGGTCTTGCAAAGTCAGACATGAAAGGCCAGTTTATTTATTTATGTATTGTGTGTATATACACATATATGTACATACACACAATATACACATAGGTACACACATCTATATATGTATATATACATATATATGCATGCATATATGTGTATGAACACACATGTATGTATATTTTAGGCATATATATTATATGCAGGCTCATATTATATATGCTAAGACCCATATTATAATAAAGCAGGGACTGAGTATGATAATTCAAAAAAATGAACAGCTGTAGACGAAAGTATATTCATATGGCCAAAATTGTTAATTAGGCTCATTGTTGCCTTTAAACAAAACCTAAGAGTAAGGCCATCATTATGAGGAAATACTTAAGAATATTATAGCTACAAACACTTGTTATTGGGTTAATGAACAAAGGCTTGAGCAAATTACCTACTAAATCCTCAGAAATAATATTTATGCCAAGCAGGTATTCACTTGAACAAAACTTATAGAATACCTATTACTTATAAGGCACTAAGAACTCAAAAGGGATTAAATCAACAGGACAGCCTTGAAAGAACATGACATTTGCACTCAGACAGAGCTAGGTTAAGAGTTCTCGAGAGGCACAAGTATGCTGATATACATGGAGTTTCTTGCCATCAGCACAGTGTCACACAGATGTTTGTATATATTCATTTGTGAGTAAGCCTTTATTGAGTACCTGCTATATGCCGGGCATTGTCCCAAGTATTAAGATTACATCAGTATACTAGAAAGAAGATCTGTGATTTCATCAAGCTTATATTACAGTGGAATCAACCAGGCCAAAGGAAAGATCTCCTGCCCTGTGCCACCGCATACAAATATCAATGTATACCTTTTAAATTTACAAAAAATAGATTAATCAGGCCAGTATCCTAACCTAAATCATTATTCATTCCAGTTGGAGGAAAGATGAATCGGCACCTTAACAATCTATTTATCTCACCTCACGCCTCGTTCTGCTCTCTGCTCTCTCCCTCAATTGGTTGTTTCTGTCCTTGCATGTCAATGGTGTTTGCTCCTTCCACACACTTTTGTGTAGACAAATTATGGTGTGTGTGTGTGTGTGTTTGTGTTTGTGTGTGTGTGTGTGTGTGTGTGTGTGTGTGTGTGAGAGAGAGAGAGAGAGAGAGAGAGAGAGAGAGAGAGAGAGAGAGAGAGAGAGAGAATAGGAGGGAGCCTGTGAGAATGATGGTAGAAATCCATGCTCCTTTGAAGAAACATAACCTGATGTTATATTTAACATAACCATAACATAACCAAAATCTTTACATTCAGAATCTTCTCTATTCAAGCTTTCTGATCTTCTTGTGCTCCAACAGCCCATGTCAATACTTGAACCCCCTTTTTTTTAATTTTATTGAGGTAAGAACACTCAACATGAGATGATGTACCCTCAACAGATTTTTTCAGAATCGTTTAGGATTTACAGAAAAGTTGTGAAGATTGTAGAGTTCCCATAGATTCCACACCCAGTTTCCCCTCTTACCAACACCTTACATATGTATGGCATAATTTTTACAATTAATGAACCAACATTTATAAATATAAAGTCTATACCTTGTTTAGATTTCCTCAGTTTTTCCCAAATGTCCTTTTTCTGTTCCAGGATCCCTTTTGTTGTTGTTGTCATGATATTTTGTTGTCATGTCTCCTTACATTTTGGCTGTGACAGTTTCTTGGACTTTCCTTGATTTTGATGATCTTGACATTTTAGAGGAGCAATGGTCACGTCTTCTGTAGAATGTCCCTCAACTGAAATTTGTCTGTGGTTTTTCTCATGATTAGGCTGGGATTTGGAGGAGAAAGACCACAGAGGTGAAGTGTCATTCTCATCACATTATATGCAGGGTATGTACTGTCAATGTGACATCATCGTTGATGTTAAACTCGATCACTTTGGTGAAGTACTAGGAACTTTTTTATTTTATAGAAATTTTTAGCAATTATTGTATTTGTATTCCTAAAATCACTCCAAAGGTATTTATAAGGCAATCTCAAAATAGCTTATATTTTCTCCAAACTTCATTTATTCTTTAATTTTCACTAGGAAAATACATTGACTATATACTAGTCAATGCCAGGCACTGAAGATATAGGCATAAATAAGACTCATCCCTACTCTTAAGAGCTTTTGTTCCAGTCTAGTGTGAGAGAGACTTGTAAAAATACAAATAAGGCCTGCTCTCACCACTTCTACTCAACGTAGTACAGGAAGCTCTTGCCAGAGCAATTCAGCAAAAAAAAAGAGAAATAAAAGGTATCCATATTGGAAAGAAAGCAGTGAAATTATCTCTGTTCACAGATGGCATGCTTTTAGATGTAGAAAACCTTAAAGGTTATATTTTAAAAACCTGTTAGAAATAATAAACAAATTCAGCAAAGTTGCAGAATACAAAATCAACACTCAAAAATCAATTGTGTTTCTTTATACTAACAATGAACAATCCCCAAAAGAAACTAATAAAATTAGTCCTTTTACAACAGCATCAAAAAGAATAAAATACTTTGGAATAAATTTAACCAAGGAGGCAAAAGACTTATATATTAAAAACTATAAAGCATTGTTGAAAGAATTAAAGAAACAAATAAATGGAAAGATAGACCTTGTTTATAGATTAGAAGACTTAATATTGTTAAGATGCCAATAATACTTGTATCAGTTTGGTGGGGCTGCCATAACTTTAACAACAAAAATTAATTTTTCCATAGTTTTGGAGACTGGAAATCCAAGATCAAGGTGTCAGCAGGTTTGGTTTCTCCTGAGGCCTCTCTCCTTGGCTTGCAGATGGCCACCTTCTTGCTGTGTCCTCAAATGGTCTTTTTTCTAAAGCATGCATCCCTGGGGTCTCTTCTTCTTTTTCTTCTTATAAGGAATTAGTCATATTTGATTAGGGCTTCACCATTATCATCTCATTTAACCTTAATTACCTCTTTAAAGAATTTATCTCCAAATTCAGTCACAATGGGGGTTAGGACTTCAACGTATGAATTTTGGGAAGACAGAATTTAGTCCATTACACTAACCAAAGTGATCTACACATTCAATGCAATACCTATCTAAATGACATTTTTGGCAGAAATAGAAAAACCCATCTTAAAAGCCATATGGAATCTCAGAGGGGCCCCAAATAGCCAAAATAATATTGAAAAAGAACAAAGTTTGAGGTCTCACACTTCCTGATTTCAAAACATATTACAAACCTACAGTAATCAAAACAGTATGGTACTGGCATAAAGGCAGACATACAGACCAATGGAACAGAATAGGGAGCCCAGAAATAAACACTAATGTATATGGTCAAATGATATATGACAAGAGTGACAAGACCACTACAGTAATCAAAACAGTATGGTCCTGGCATAAAGGCAGACATACAGACCAATGGAACAGAATAGGGAGCCCAGAAATAAACACTCATGTATATGGTCAAATGATATATGACAAGAGTGACAAGACCACTACAGTAATCAAAACAGTATGGTACTGTCATAAAGGCAGACATACAGACCAATGGAACAGAATAGGGAGCCCAGAAATAAACACTCATGTATATGGTCAAATGATATATGACAAGAGTGACAAGACCACTCAATGGGAAAGAACAGTATCTTCAACAAATGTTAGGAAAACCAGATATCCACATACTAAAGAATGAATCTCCATCCTTACCTTATTCCTTATACAAAAATTAACTCAAAAGTGAATTAAAGACCTAAATGTAAGACCTAAAACCATAAAACTCCTAGAAGAAAACACAGGGGAAGCGTTTCGTGACGTGGGATTTGGCAATGTTTTCTTGGATGTGTCACTAAAAGCACAGATAACAAAATTGAAAATGACAAATGGGACTATATCAAAATTAAACCTTCTGTGCATCAAAGAACACAATTAACAGAGAGAAAAGGCAATCTGTGGAATCGGAGAAAACTCTTTGCAAGTTGTATATTTGATGATGTGTTAATATCCAGAATATACAAAGAACTTCTACAACTCAAGAACAACAAAAAAGCAAACAACGCAATTCAACCCAATTCAAAAATGGGCAAAGGACTTGAATAGACGTTTCTCTAAAGATGATATAAAAATTACCAACAAGCTATGAAAAAATGTTCAACATAACGATCCGAGAAAGACAAATCAAAACCACAAAGATAATATCACTCACGCTCATTAGGATAGCTATACTTTATCAAACAAACAGAAAATAACAAGTGTTGTTGAGAATGTGAAGATATTGAAGCCATTGTGTACTGTTGGCAGGAATGAAAAGTTGTGCTGCCTTTATGAAAACCAGTATGATGTTTACTCAGGAAACTAAACATAGTATTACCATATGATCAAGCAATCCACTTCTGGGTATATGTCTGAAAGAACTGAAATAGAATCTCAAAGAGATATTTGTTCACTCATGTTCATAATAGCATTATTAATAATAGCCAAGAGATGGCTAACCAAATAACCCAAATTGCTATTGATGAATGACTGGATAAGCAAAATGTGGTAAATATATACAGTGGGATATTTCCTTCCTTTTCATCCTTGCTACGTCGTAGATGAACCCTGAGGACATTATGCTAAGTAAAAAACCCTAGCCAGTCACAAAAAGACAAATATTGTATGATTCCACTTATATGATGCATCAAAAGTAGTCAAATTCATAGAAACAAAAAGTAGAAGGGTGGATGCCAGGGGCTGGGGGGAGGGGAAAATAGAGAGTTGTTTAACGGGTGCGGCTTCAGATTTGCAAGACAAAAATTCCTGGAGATTTGTTGTCCAACAATATGAATGTACTTAACACTACTAAACTGTACACTTAAAAATGGTTAAGATGTTAAATTTTATATTTGTTCTTGACCACAATTAAAAATTCATTATATGTTTATACACATATGTGTGTATATACATATATGAATCCAGTGGGTTACAGGAAGCAGTTTACGGGATAAGAGGAATTTAAGGTGGCATGAGGATCATGCAAATGTGGTTCTGGGAGAAGAGGAATTCTCCTTCCTGGACAAAGTGACTCGTGAGCTGGTTTGAAAGATAAATAGGATTCTGACAAGCAGACAAGAAAGGAAGGAGACCACAGGGAAAGTGGGCAGCTGTGAAAAGTAGTCCTGTGTTCATGGAACTGTAGGTACTTTGGTTTTAGAGAAGTGGTGGGAGGAGGATGGAGCGGAGGGCAAAGAGCTTAGAGAGCCCAGGTGCATCGTGAGCAGCTTGGCCACAACTCTTTCAGATGCTGGAGGCAAAGTCCTAGAAGGCAGAGGCAGGCTTCTGGCAGGCTCCACCTCTGATGCAGGGGTGGTATTTCCTGCAGGGTGGGAGGCCAGGCACTGTAGTGCCACAAACCTACCTATGGGAAGGATCTGTGCCTCTGCTCTAGCTGGCTCCTGATCTCTCCCTGTCCGCACCTCTCATATACACACTCATGGGCATGCACCACTGCTCACTCCCTAAGAGCGGCCAACCCACATAGCTTACGACTTCAGATTTGACCTCGTGGACTCTTTTTCTATAGCTTGGCAGTGGATCGGGAGACTTCAGCCATGGCTCATGCATGCAGCAGCCTACTCTACTGTTATCAGAAGGCATTCCTGCGGTTACGCTATTCCTGCTTATATATGGCCCTTGAGAACAGAGTCAGCACCCAAGGGGAGCCAGAAGAGCCTTCTTGTTAGATGCCTGTCACGCACTGTGAAACTTGCCTGGATCTAGAGGGAAGCTGCTCTTTCTCAGAAAAGCCCTGCTCTTGGCTTGTATTGGACACTTTAGCGTAAGAATCCACTTCATGGGTTTCATATCCAGAGGCATGATCCTCTAATCTTTTTGTATGAAAATTTCCCACTGATTCCAGCAGGACCTTCTCCTAGGACATCACTAGCTCTAAATAAGACGTAGTCAATGAAGTCTGCACACTTTATTAGACGATTAAAAAGTCATTACATTCTTCATGTTCTCCTTCATCCCAACATATCTCTTTCTCTCCAAATTCTGGAACTTCTAGAATATAATATATAATGTAAAATATCAGAATAAAGTGCAAAATCCTCAGTCTAGCATAAAAGTTGTTTTAGGATCAGGCTGTTATCCCCCTCTCTAACCTCACCATTGATGTTCTGGCATTTGTTGCTCTATCTTTCCTAAACTACCTGCCAGTATTCAGCAATCAGGCCATGTTCTCTGCCATTGCTCTGCCTTTGCACGTGCTGATCTCTCTCGTGAATTCCTTTCCTTACAGGATTTTTCTACCTACCTTGGTCTGAATAACTCCTGATCCGCCTACTCCACCTTTTGGAATTCTGAGATGGGTATCCCACATTCATTCTCTCTTAGTCCCTTAGGCATCCTCTATATGGCATATGTAAGTGTATCACCATTGTCTATACTCCCAATCTCACTAACAGGGACCATCTCTTTTCCTGGAGGGTTATAGTTCCATGTTGAATGCAGCAGCTCAGCTCTCCTGCTCTGCCATCCACAGTGTGTAGACTTTCATCCTCAGGCTTGTTACCCTATGAATGCAAGACAACTAGTGTAGTTTGAGGAATCACATCCTCATTTCAGTATCTCACACAAGGAGGAAGAAGGCAGCAGATGGAAGAAGGCTACTATTTTCTTAATTAGAGAAGGGGAAAAATAGCCCCTCAGAATTCCCTTTGTGCCTCGTTGGCCAGAACTTGTCCTGTGGCATCTCTCAGTGCAAGGAAGCCTGGGAAAGCAAGAATCTGATGAAGCAGAAAGGATTGTCAAAACTGGTCCAATCATGATTCATTTCCTGGAGATGGTACGTGGCCTACTTAAAAAAAAAAACTTGGGATTTTGTTAGCCAGAGAGAGGCTATAGCTTTTGGACAGTCAAGTAATAGTATATGCCACACTTAGATTTTACAAAATAAAAATATCAAACACACTCTTGAATATTATACCAACAGGAAGTCAAATATAAGGCGCAAGAAAAACTATATATGTGGTGATAAAGTGTTATATTTATTTCTTGGGGCTCAGATGGGTGTTTTATTCCAGAATTATCTCAGATTATCAAGACTTGTTTAACACTGTTTACCTATACTTATCCATGTAGTCTGACTAGGATAATACATGGTAAAGATGGGCCTAGCTTCATAGAACCACATGCATGTAAAGCCCTGTTTATACAATATAGATTGGAAATTATCCTTATAGGTTAATCAGTTAGTTTTGATATGTGTGGTTAGGAGTTTGGCATAACCTTAGTGATAGGTTTGGGAAAAAAAGAGTCAGAATTGTCATAATTATTGTATCCATTAGCCACATATTTAGAAAATATTTGTTTCAGGTGTTTTGTGAGTGACTTCTCCGAAGATACTCAATCTCAAATTGCATGTCATTTCCATTACAATGCATGAAGGATATGGTCAGATGTGACTCTTGAACATTTCTTTTATCCTTGTCTTTATTGAAATGATTTCACCTAATGTTAAATAGATTGAGGCTACTTAACTCGGATGAGTGCACTGGATGAGTAAGGACATCATCGTGAGTTGGGTGTGTCCATAAAATCAATGCATACTGCTCCCTGATAGCTAAGGGAAACTAACAGCTTCCCTACCCGCCTCTGTACTAGCCTATCTCCATTTCCACTATCCTTAATCCATCCACTACAGAAGTTTCAAGAGATAAGAACATTGGTCCCTGGGCTAATAATTATCACAAGGTTGGACAGGGGTTAAAATTTGAGTGTGCCAGAAGGTAAGGATTGGGGCACACAGGGCTCTAGGACTTTTTTTTCAGAAAGAACACAAACACCTGTCTCTTTGGGTGTGCTTCCTCCGGGCATGGTAAAATAGAATCAGGCCTTGTCCGCACTGAAGAACAAGTGTCTTCCTCTCTACTCCATTTCCCCTTAGAAGCCAATTAGGAACCAGAGAGAGGCAGAGGGAAAAGGAGGCAATTTGGGCGGCACCTGGTCTAAGCAAGAGTTTAGAGGTTCTCCACAAAGTCCAGCTTAGATTCCCAAGGAAATGCACAAAGCTGACATGTGCAAAAAGCACAGATGTTAGTAAAGTGACAGACCTGATCTTCTGTGCGTATATATCCATCAGAGTTCTTTCAGGCGACTGTGGTAGGGCAAGGGCTAGATTTGGGAGTTCATACATCACCTAACCAATTACTATTTCTTTCTCAACAATTTATTCCCAACTCTCTCCTCCCCCAAGGCCAGACATCTTGCAGTGTATGTCCTTGATTATAATAGGGGAAGGTCACATAGCACTCTGATTTAAAGAAGCATGTACAGATAATGCAATAAAAAGAACACAGCTTAGCAACCCACAGATCTGGGTTTGAATCTTAGCACAGTTGCTTTCTCATTCCATGAACTTAGGTAACTTATTTAGTCTCTCTGAGCCTTGATTTCCTTACTGAGTTAGTAATACTTATCTCAGGAAGTCATTATGAGGATTAAACATATAAATAAAGCAATTAATAATTTATAAAATGTGCCAGACATCTAATGTATGTTCACAAGTGTAAATCTCCCAAGTGAAAATTATTACTAGAAAACTAACTCAAAACTCTATTGATGATAAGTCAATAGTAAGATATTCTTATAAAAAGGTATTTGTTTTATTACATAAACAATGGGAAAAGATGTAGATGATGAGCTTACGTTTCTAGGCTAGTTATGTCACCATAATACAAATTCATTGAGACAGAGTAGATTAACAAGGTATTTATTATCTTTATTTCAGCATTTTAAAAAGCAGCAGAATTAAGTGCTGACCATATTTGAAAGACTCTAGAATAGCACAGTATTGATTAAAGGTCTGTCACCACAGATTGGATGTGTTGATTTCTTTTCCCCAAAAGTATCCACACAGCAACCTGGCAGTACACAAATATTCTGAAAATTCTAACAGTTTTTTACAGAAAATAATAATTGCACCCTTATCTAAAATGTTAGGTCCCATTTTCATTTTAAAGACTCAAAATGATTTTCATAAGCTAACAATTTTGTTCATTCCAAACCTGTCACTGTGAATTTGAAAGAAGGTCACAACAAATAGCTACTTAACCAAAGTAGGGGCTTTCTCTGTTGGCTTCATAAATCTAAACCTATTGATTGAAGGCATATGATTCAAAATCAGGAACTCAAGGAAACTACTCTCAATTCTACTGTAATCACAGCTCATTTTCTTTTGATCCTCCTATTACAGTTAATTTAAGGTCACGCCCTATGCCTTAAAATCTCTTGTATCCTTTGCAGCACTTGTCAGGAGGCCTTGTATATAGTAGGTGTCCAATGAATATTTGCTGCATTGCACTGAGTTGATCATCCATCTTATGCACTAGACTTGGCTTTGAATAAGTTACACTTTTTTTTCTTTTTTTTTTTTTTTTTCAAGAAATTAGGTCCACCCACAAAGGAAAAAGGCAGAAGGAAGTTGTAGCAAAAATGCTAACCTGAAAAACAGATCTTGGTTCTAATCCCAGCTTTATGTGACTCTGGACAAATCACTTGAACTTTCCAGATCAAGTTTCTCCATAAAAGGAGGACGCTAGACACAATGTATATGCCAGACTGTAAGGCCCACGATAAGACATTCAAAGTAATGTACATGGAACTATAGATCTTGCAGAGAGACTGTAGAAAACTGATTTTGAATAATTTCAGAATTATCAGGTTAAGTACTAGCCTTCCAAAATGACTGCCCCAAAGGAAATAACACATATTTAGTTTTTCTTGTATGTTGTGAGGGTCTTCTGTTTGTTTGTGTGCTTTAAGTTACATTACTTTAGAGGTACATGTTATATAGTCATTAGGATACAATTCAAGAGAGCAAATGTCAACAAAGTTCTGAAGTTGCTTGGCATGTTATCAATCATTACTTAGAGGTTCCTCTTTTATTTTTTGCCTTAATATATTTGGTCAGGGACACAGACGTTTGTATGGTGTAATGAGAAACAAATAAAGGAAGTTTAATCTACTGCTCCTTCAACCTTAGCCACTCAACACATACCTTGTGACAGACCCTGACGCTCTTAATGAATTCCCAAGGTTACTAAAGAACTTGGAAGATCTTCGATTTCTACAAGGTGATTCCAGGGGCTCACATTTTGCCAAGTCACAGGCAGGTGGCTAAAGAGTAAGTTTTCTTCCTATACATTTCATGTCACACTTGTTCTTTTCTATGAATGTTTTTTAGTAGTCATGCAAGCACTCAGGGGGTCACTCCCCAACAAAATGGTTGTTACATAGGCAACCCTGCAGCAATATAAGTTCATGTCATCTCAGACCCACCTCGGAGAAAAGTCCGAGTTCATATAACCCACTCTCCAGCAGCTGGTACACAGTTTTAAAAGTGTGGGCCCTGACTATTGTAAAGAGAGCTGCAATGAACATTGTGGTACATGACTTTTTTTGAATTATGGTTTTCTCAGGGTATATGCCCAGTAGTGGGATTGCTGGGTCGTATGGTAGTTATATTTTTACCAAATGTAAAATAGATAGCTAGTGGGAAGCAGCCGCATAGCACAGGGAGATCAGCTCAGTGCTTTGTGACCACCTAGAGGGGTGGGATTGGGGGGGAGGGAGATGCAAAAGGGCGGGGATATGGGGATATGTGTATACGTATAGCTGATTCACTTTGTTATAAAGCAGAAGCTAACACACCATTGTAAAGCAATTATACTCCAGTAAAGATGCTTAAAAAAAAAAAAAAAAAAGAACCAGACCATACTGGCATCTTAATCTTGGACTTCCGGCCTCTAGAACTGTGAAACATAATGTCTTTTTTTTTTAAAAAAAAAAAAAAAGTGTGGGCCTTTACATTGTAGGGGGTTTTGTTTTGTTTCCTTTTGTTTGTTTTTGAACACTGCACCATAAATGCACTTCCTTTCTCCCCTCGTAACGTATAAGAGAAATGGAATTCTTAGCTCACTTACGCAGATCTCACTGTAAACCCAATGAATGGCACGAATCCGACACAAACACCCACACACTTCCCTCCGTCATGGATCCGTGCTCAAGACCAGAAGTCGGCCATGGCTATGCTGAATATATATGTCTGTTGGATTTCCACGGAATTTGGTTTCAGTCAATTGTACGTTCAATGTGTTAAAAATAAATAAATAAATAAGAAAAAGTTTCAGTCTTCCTACCTCAAGGTTAGGGTGAGTCAGAGAGGTTGCAAAGGGAGGGGAGCTGCCACGTGAATGTTCTGACACCAGAGAGGAGCCTCTCAAGCCACCTCAAAGCAGCCGAGCCCCAGCCTGCTCCGGATCACTGTGGAGCAGAACCAATTTTTAAATGTCTTCATCTGGTCCCTCCTACTTTCATGGTTGCTCTGGGGGTGGTGAGAATCAGGACGCACTGAAAGCTGCTGGGACATCTGACTCTTTATTTTCTTGGCTCTACGTGTCTTAACTCTGCACCAGCCCTCCCGACTGTGCAGCATTTCACTTTTGAGAGCAGAGGCAAAAGGAGACATGCGGCTGGGGGTGGGGGGTGGCAGGAACCCTCACTGCTGTTTAGGGAGAGGAGAGCCACCACCCATTCCCCACCGTGCTCCAGGTGTCCTGCCAATCGAGGCCACCTTTCCCACCTGAACTTCCCCTCCACAGTGATGGGGGGGGGGGGGGCAGGGAGTGCTCCTAAGAGGAAACTGATTTTAAGTATCCTTGCATTTTCAGAAAATACTTCCTGGTTCTCTCTTTCTTAAGAGTGCATTTGGATTTCATGGATAGATGTGGTGTCTGGGGAGCAGGGCTGTGCAGAGAGATAACAGACTCCAATAACAGAAAATTAGTTGCATGATTAGACCTGCTCCTTGCTGCTCCTTGCTGTCACATGGTGGAAGACACGGGGTAGGTTGGGCTTCATATGAGAGCTTACTACCAGGATCATGAAACACAACGGGCTGCTAGGGGCAATGTCCAGCTTCTGAGGGTACTCAAGAAAGTTCTGAGAGTGACTTGGTTTGGAAATTATGCAAAGGATTCCACTGTCAGGAGGGATGTGTGTTGTTGGGTTAGAGGAACATTTCCCCCTCCCCTCCTCCAAGAAGAGGAGACAGCGGCCCATGCTTTAGCCCCTCCCACCGCCCCATGGAAGGAGAACGTTCCAATCTGATTGGACAGAGGCTGACATCTCTGGCGCCCATTTTAACAGAGGGTAGTGTTACTGTAGCTTGAGAAAGACCTGGCGTGTACTGCTTCCTTCTTTCACTTCCTGTATCCACTTAGAGCAGGTCATTCCCACTTTCTCTTTAAATTTTTGCTTCAGAAGTCCTTGCTCCCCTTCCTGACACACAAGGAAGTCAAGGCTGGCAGTGGGCTAAGCAGCCTAGGCCAGCGTGAAAGGAGCCGAGAGTAGAAAGGGGACTGCCCTTGCTGCCTTTCCCACTTCTCCCCTGGCACAGGGAGGTACAGCAGATCGGCCTTTGTCACATCGCAGGGTTGAGAGCCGTGGGATGTGAAACTTCCTTCAGAGGAAGCTAGAGGCCTCACCTAGTCTTCAGGATTAAACTGTGTTCTCAAATCTATCTTTGAAGAAAGCCCAACAAATAGGGGTGATTCTATTTGTCCTGCCATTAACCAAGTTGGTTCTTCCCTTCCCACTCAGGTATTATTTTTAGATGTACAATCGAAACCCCAAACAAAACACAATCAAAAGTGGCACACTTACTCAGAGTGGTCTAAACGGAATAGAGGTTTTCCATAACATCACTAAAGCATAAACAGAATTTTGTAAGTATATACAGATTATCTTCAGGAAAGAATCCAAGTGTTTTCACTGCAAATTGTGAGATAGAATATATAGCAATGTGAGGAACATGATACAATTCATAATGTCTTTTAACACTAAGGCCTTAAAATTCAGAAAAATATGGTGTTTTCTATTTAGCTGAACACTTTCTCAGTTCAATCATCATCTATTAGATTCAAAACTACAACTAGAATTTCTACAGATTCACAGATAGAATTGATTTTATCTGTTGGTAACTTCTATCTGTTGAATCAATCAATGAGAATTCTTTGGAACCTACTGTAGAAAGTGTAAATTCCAAATAATCCCCAGAAATAAGTCATCAGCACAACAATAAGACTGGCTTTAGTAAACAGGAGTCCAGTTGCCATGTGTCGCAAATAAATAATAAACAGATAGTCTCTGTACCTTCTGACGGAAAGTTCTTCCTTACCTGAAGCAACTATTCCTATAAAAACCTCTGAAGTACCTTCTTGGCCTGTTTCTGATACCAGTACCATCAGGAAGCAATGAAAGTGTTCACTGAAAAGCCAGTTTTCACCGAGCTCTGCAGGCCAATGAGAATGAAGATTAACTCAAATAAACTTTGGAGTGCCAGCCAAACCCCTGAAACTTGTTAGCAATTCACCCACTAAGTTGGTTCTGCTTTTGTAGTACTACCTTGTCCTGAAATGACCCGATAGAAAAGCCAGTGCCGGATGATATATGACATCAAATGCTCAATGAGAATTTTGCTGGCATAATATCCCACTTGACTTCTAGTGCTCTTTGGCCTTCCTCAGCACTCAGGGAGGATTGAGTCCCTTTTCAACCTCCAGCAAAACTTGTAAGACTGAAATTTAATTCCTTAGGGAAGTAACTCAATGGCATTCATAGATTTGATTTTGGATTGGAAAACAGTAAAGCCCTAATTGAAGTGCCTTTTTTTTTTCTCATAAAGAGTCTTTTTTGACATTCATTTCACTCATATATGAGAACCATTTTACATTTGGTTTTGTTACCGAAGATACAAAAGGGCCTATATTTCATTTGAAACTGGAAGCATTTAACTAGTTGAGTGTTCTCTTCCTCCCAACGAACATTAGCTCAGTATTTTACCTAGCTTGACTTTTCAAATATGATGTTTTATAGCGCCTTGATTTATAGCTGGGTATGTGTAAAGGTTATGTCACCACTTACATTATAAGGCCATGTTTTTGTGGGTTGATAACTAGGTCGTGAAAAATAATTCTGACTGAAACTTGCAATGCCAAGCGTCCACCCTGAAACGGAAGTTTGTTCCTAAATGTAGTACACACACATACACACACACACACACACACACCAGAATTCAACAACTACTGTTTTGAAAAATACATTCATTCAATATGTTGCCTTGATGAAAATGAATTGAAAGAAAGTCAAGGCGAAGAAGTGAAATCAAACATAGCTGTCATCCAATGGTAGCCACTTACATCCTAAGATATACGTAGTAGGTTTGAAAGATAATTTAATGACAAAAGAATTGATTATATAATTGTAAATAGTTAAAGATGAAAGGGCAGAAAGATGAAGTAAAATCTCCACAAAAAATTAGCTTTTTCGTAACCAGAAATGTTTGCAACTTTCTTCCACACTCTATAGAAGATATTCTCTGAATCTCTTTGCAGATGTGATCTGATGACCCTGAACACATTTATTAAAATTCATCATCTACATAGCAACAGACAGGACTGGCGCTGGATCTTGTAAGTTATTAAGCAAATATATCCCTAAGTCATATGAGGCTTGCGTGCTCACTGCCCTCCTGTAAACAGAAAGTAGGATTTCTGATACACAAATTACTTTTAAGACTTGTAAAGCGATTGTCTTTAATTGACATCTTGTCCATTTTTGCATGATTTGACTATTTTCAAATGCTAAAATATACCTGGATAAATTTTTCATGGTTGTCTTTAAGATTACTATATTTTTCATTGCATTGTCTTGAAATCTGTTAGCAAGTAAGAAACAGAAATATTTTCACTGAGACTTTTTTATTAAATTAAGAATTAAGGGGAAAATCTGAGACAACATCAACACCAAAGGCTAATCTTATCAAAAAGATAAGGCAGGATTTCCCTGGTGGCGCAGTGGATAAGAATCCACCTTCCAATGCAGGGGATATGGGTTTGATCCCTGGTCGGGGAACATCCCACATGCCATGGAGCAACTAAGTCTGTGCGCCACAACTACCAAGCCTGCACTCTACAGCCCGCCAGCCACAACTACTGAGCCCACGCGCCTAGAGCCCATGCTCCGCAGCAAGACAAGCCACCACAAGGAGAAGCCTGTGCACCGCAACGAAGAGTAGCTCCCACTAGCCACGACTAGAGAAAGCCTGTGCACAGCAATGAAGACCTAATGCAGCCAAAAAAAAAATAAAATTAGACCTTAAAAAAAAAAAAAAAACAGATAAGGCAGTTGGTATGTCTGAAAAATCACTCTATAATCACCTAATCATAGAACTGATATACCCAAATAGGACTCAAGAAAGAATAAAGTAATTTAATAGAAACTAGCAATAGTTCTAGTATGAGTCTTATTTAGTTGGTGAAAAAATGTTATAACTCAGAGGTTAAGAGCATGGACTAAAGTGCTAGGTTGCCTAATTCAAATTGTAGCTCTAATACTAGGACTAGCTGCATTACCTTGGACTGGTTACTCAACCTCTCTGTGACTCAGCTTCCTCATCTAGAAAGTGGATTTAAAATAGTACCTGCATTATAGAGAGGTTTTAAAGTTTAAATGCATTAATAAACTGAAAGTCCATACAATGCTTGGTACATCATAAGTGCTACATAAGTATTAACTATTATTATTAATATTGTTACTATTACTATTTGACCAAACTCAGAAGAAAAATTCTGTAACAAAGTAGTAACATTGTTTAGTGTATCAAAATCATAAATCATCCTCCAATCCTGGTTCTTTACATTTAAGAAAATTTAACAAATAGAAAACCTATGTACTCAAGGGAAAATGGATAAGAACAAAGGCAATATTGGCTTACTTGTTATGACCCTAGTAAAATAAAACTGTTTGAAGAAACATACAAACTGTGTAATGTTTAACACTGACCCATGATTGGCTTTACTGGGCAAAAAGTTTGTGACTTGGTTAAGTGTCGCATGTGAAAATACAGAGGAACTAATTTGTCTCAACCTCTGATGTTGCTTAAGAGACCAAAGAAGAGTAAGATCTTAGGTATCCTCTAAACTGAGGAGCTGGTTTCATGACTGGGGAGGTGAGAAAGGCTGAGGTTATTTTGTTCTCAGAGGAAGTTCCCAAGGTGTTGAATGTCATCTCGGCTACATTAGAAAATGGAGACCATCACCCTCTCTTCTCTGGGCAGAGAGAAGGGAGGAATTTGAGACTGCACAGTTCAGTGAAGAGAGGAATTCAGGATGATTTTTGTGCCACCCAACCTCGAAGCAGGTAGGGAAATTATATCTTACTTCTCTTTACCATAATGGCTTGGTCTGGACCTTGCTTGTGATTAGCTCAAAAGCATGTTCCAGAAATTAGGAGGAAGTCAAGACATAGAGTAATTTGATTAAAGTGTTCCCAACTGAATTAAAACAAAAAACAAAACCTCTTCTTTTCACAAAGTTTCAGAGTAGTTTGGAGGTACATTTGAATTAATGCACCCTTCAGAATGCCAGTAATGTTGCTTCCTGGATACAGAAAGACAAATCTTACCCTGCTATCCACTCAAATTTTCCCGTCAATCCAGAGTCAAGTTGAGAATAGGTCTCTGGGTGCTGACAGTAACCACTACCAAAGAAGTTTTGGTATGACCACTTCAAATAAACAGAACTCCTTCTAGGGAGGAGCCCAAGGGCCGATGTTGATCCAACAGAATTACTGCGGCAATATGGGTCACTCCACCCTTGTGCTACACTCCACCTGCAAAACTGAGCCTTACGTGTGTGAAGTCACTTGAATACACCCTCTTCCCCAAGGTTCTCTGAGCCGTGCTGAATGAAAGCAATGGCAAAAAGAGGCAAGCCTGTGTTATTTTCTGTGCAATTTCTAAGCCTGTTGTGTTAAAAATTAAATCTGCGGTTGTTCTTCCCTGCCCCAGCCCCTTATTCAATTTCACTGCATATTTTAGGGATTAAAGTATTCAGTTCTCTTTCCCTCTCTGCTGTGTCATTAGAAAATAAGAGAATCGGTTTTTAAATATTAGAGTTTTGAAAACCCTGCTTGAGGCTAGGATATGGCAATGAAATCAGTTCTAGAGTGAGGATGCCTCACTACATCTCTTTAGGTATCAGATACACCTAAAGCCTGTGAATCAGTCCTCTCCCAGCTGATGTGATGTCTGTAACAGCAAGTGTGTCTTTCATTCCAGCACTAAATGACAACAGTTGGTCAATGTCTCAATGAAGCTGCTTCTGTAGAGAATGTCTCTCCTATTTCAAGTTCAGTTGACCTCATAATGGTAATATTAAAAGAAGACAGATTTACTAGAAATTTGCCTCTGCTTCAGATGGTCTGAGGACCAGCATCAGTATCACCTTTATGCCTTCTAGGTTGGAAAATCTCAGGTTCTGCCCCAGACCTTTTGACTTACAATAGAATCTGCATTTTAATAGGTCCTGGGCTGATTAATCTACATACTAAAGTTTGAGATGCAGTGGTTTTTAAAACAGTCAGAAATTCTACTAGAAATCATAACAAGGCAGCTTCCCAGTACTGGTTTTGGAACAAATCAAGATAATTTCAATGCAATTTAACCCCCCAAAATTTTGATGACTTTTTCTTTTTGTAATATGAAGTTAATCTATAATATATGTTAATTAGTTTGAAGATGTTTTAACGATTTTGATGGCCACGATATACAGCTTCCACAGAATATGTAAACTCAGAATTTTAAGCAGTTATTTGCACATAAATTATAATTAGTTTTGAGCATCGTTGCTAGAAAAACTGAAATCTGCAGAAAATTCTTAATTTGGCATGCTTCTAAAAAGCCTTTCATCTTTCCCCCCCAAATTTGGATATACATTACAGATTGTTAGTAAATTAAGGTAGATATTATATCATATTGAAAAATTAATGAATATGAATTTTTAAATTATTTCTATAAGCCATATGTATAATTATATATATTTATATTATATATAATTTATATATAAAATATATATAATGCTATATGGCTTTATTCTATATTTTTCTAATGTTGATTTTCATTCATTCAAATATGTGCTAGGATCGTTCAAGGCATAGGGGGTCTATGCCTTGCAATGACCAACAGAGACAAAATCTTTCCCCACTCTACAGGAGGGGAGATAGCCAATTGATACCAATAAAGAAATCAAAGTGTCTTGTATTAGATGGTATAAGTGCTATAAAGACAATGAAACATGGGGTGGTACTGGGAGTGATGGAGAAGGGGTCTGTGATTTTAAACAAGTGGTCCAGGAAGCCCCTATGGGCAAGTGCCATAGCATCAAAGACCCCGAGGGGATGAGGGGCCCAGTCTTGAGGCTACCCAGTGAGGTGAAGCAGCAGGTAAGATGGCCTGAGCCAGGAGTGTGCATGGTGTGTTCCGGGAGGAGCAAGAAGGCCAACCTGGTGGAGTGGAGTGAGCAAGGGCCAGAGTCAGTGGTGAGTTCAGAGAGACAAAGGGGCGACAGGAAGGGCAGGCAGAGCTGATAGGCCACTGCAAGGACCTTTTGCTTGGAGTCAGATGGAAACATACTGCAGTGATATGATCCAGCTTATGTTTGAAAAGCATCACTTGTCAGCTGTCTGAGGGCACGTGTACCTTCCACTACAGGGGCAAGGATGAAAGGCAGGGGTGCGTACCTCCCCTCTCTCCAACAATATCTGACCACCACCCTTTCCGGCCACAGACACATTTCTCATCATTATTATGTACTTTCATTCTAATCAATATGAACAGAACTATAGATCTGAAGTGAAGTTAAATTTCAGAAAAGACAACCATCTCATTTTAGAGATAAGGAAACTGAGGCCTGGAAATGTATATGATGTGTTCAAGGTCACAAACTGAGTTTATGGCCCAGGCAGAACTAGAGATGTGACTTCTACTCTCACACAGGGACTTAGTGGGGAATAGCTGAAAGACAAGGGCTTTGGCGCCAGATAATCTGGGTTCTCGGCTTGGTCACAGACTAGGACTAGCTCTATAGCCTTGAGGAAGTTACATAAACTCCCCAAGCATCAGTAAACTGGGAATGATAAGAGTGCCTACCCATAGGATTGTGTTGGTGATTAACTATGTGTAAAGCAAACCAGTAGAGTGTTTGGGAGATAGCTGGTGCTCCAAAATATGGGAGTTTCCACTCTCCCTTCCCACTATCACAGCATCTGCGAGTCAGAGTGGCATCTTTTCAAACTGGTGTTTAGCCCACCACAGAGTACAATGCTCATGGCAGCACTGATGTTATCAGACAACTCTAATAATGATTGAAATAGAGAAATAATAAATTCACAGATATAGCTAATTTGTTCATGGCCCACTATTCTTTTTTTTTAACATCTTTATTGGAGTATAATTGCTTTACAATGGTGTGTTAGTTTCTGCTTTATAACAAAGTGAATCAGTTATACATATACATATGTTCCCATATCTCTTCCCTCTTGCTTCTCCCTCCCTCCCACCCTCCCTATCCCACCCCTCTAGATGGACACAAAGCACCGAGCTGATCTCCCTGTGCTATGCGGCTGCTTCCTACAAGCTATCTATCTTACATTTGGTAGTGTATATATGTCCATGCCACTTTCTCACTTTGTCCCAGATTACACTTCCCCCTCTCTGTGTCCTCATGTCCATTCTCTATGTCTGTGCCTTTATTCCTGTCCTGCCCCTGGGTTCTTCAGAACCTTTTTTTTTTTTTAGATCCATATATATGTGTTAGCATACAGTATTTGTTTTTCTCTTTCTGACTTACTTCACTCTGTATGACAATCACTAGGTCCATCCACCTCACTACAGATAACTCAATTTTGTTTCTTTTTATGGCTGAGAAATATTCCATTATATATATGTGCCACATCTTCTTTACCCATTCATCTGTTGATGGACATTTAGGTTGATTCCATGTCCTGGCTATTATAAATAGAGCAGCAATGAATGTTGTGGTACATGACTCTTTTTGAATTATGGTTTTCTCAGGGTATATGCCCAGTAGTGGGATTGCTGGGTCGTAGGGTAGTTCTATTTTTAGATTTTTAAGGAACCTCCATACTGATCTCCATAGTGGCTGAATCAATTTACACACACACCAGCGTGCGGGAGGGTTCCCTTTTCACCGCAACCTTTTCCAGCATTTATTATTTCTAGATTTTTTGATACTGGCCATTCTGACCAGCATGAGGTGATACCTCATTATAGTCTTGATTTTCATTTCTCTAATGATTAGTGATGTCGGGCATTCTTTCATGTGTCTGTTGGCAATCTGTATATCTTCTTTGGAGAAATGTCTGTTTAGGTCTTCTGCCAATTTTTGGATTGGGTGGGGTTTTTTTTTTTTTGTGGCCTCTCCCGTTGCAGAGCACAGGCTCTGGACGCGCAGGCCAGCGGCCATGGCTCCCAGGCCTAGCCACTCCGCGGCACGTGGGATCTTTCCGGAATGGGGCACGAACCCGTGTCCCCTGCATTGGCAGGCGGACTCTCAACCACTGCGCCACCAGGGAAGCCCTGTTTGGCTTTTTTGATATTGAGCTACATAAGCTACTTGTATATTTTTTGTAGATTAATCTTTTGTCAGGTGCTTCATTTGCAAATATTTTCTCTCATTCAGAGGGTTGTGTTTTTGTCTTGTTTTTGGTTTCCTTTACTGTGCAAAAACTGTTAAGTTTCATTACATCCCATTTGTTTATTTTTGCTTTTATTTCCATTTCTCAAGGAGATGGGTCAAAAAGGATCTTGCTGTGAGTTATGTCATAGAGTGTTCTATGTTTTCCTCTAAGAGTTTTATAATGTCTGGCCTTAAATTTAGGTCATTAATCCATTTTGATTTTATTTTTGTGTATGGTGTTAGGGAGTGTTCTCATTTCATTCTTTTACATGTAGCTGTCCAGTTTTCCCAGCACCACTTACTGAAGAGGCTGCCTTTTCGCCACTGGATATTCTTGCCTCCTTTCTCAAAGATAAGGTGACCATATGTGCACAGGTTTATCTAGGCATTTATCTATATTTCTGTATTTGTGCCAATACCACACTGTCTTGATTACTGTAGCTTTATTGTATAGTCTGAAGTCAGGAAGCCTGATTCCTCCAGCTCCGTTTTTCTTTCTCAAGATTGCTTCAACTATTCGGGGTCTTTTGTGTTTCCATATAAACTGTGAAATTTTTTGTTCTAGTTCTGTGAAAAATGCCATTGATAGTTTGATAGGGATGGCATTGAAACACTAGATTGCTTTGGGTAGTATAGTCATTTTCCTAATGTTCATTCTTCCAATCCAAGAACATGGTATATCTCTCCACCTGTTTCTATCATCTTTAATTTCTTTCATCAGTGTCTTATAGTTTTCTGCATACAGGTCTGTTGTCTCCTGAGGTAGGAGAGAAGGTATTTTATTCCTAGATATTTTATCCTTTTTGTTACAATGGTAAATGGGAGTGTTTCCTTAATTTCTCTTTCAGATTTTTCATCATTACTGTAGGGAATGCAAGAGATTTCTGTGCATTTATTTTGTGTCCTGCTACTTTACCAAATTCATTTATTATCTCTAGTAGTTTTCTGGTAGCATCTTTAGGATTCTCTATGTATACTATCATGTCATCTGCAAACAGTGACATTTTTACTTTACCCCCATCTCTGGAGCTCATTTAGGTGGTGCTCTGAATCCCCTCTCCTTGCGCACCCTGAAAAAATGGTCTCTTGCCTCTTAGGCAGTTCCAGACTTTTTCCCGGACTCGCTCCCGGCTAGCTGTGGTGCACTAGCCCCCTTCAGGCTGTTCACACAGTCCTCTACCTGGGGTCTGACTTCTGAAGCTCGAGCCTCAGCTCCCAACCCCCACCCACCCCAGCAGGTGAGCAGACAAGCCTCTCGGCCTGGTGAGTGCTGGTTGGCACCGATCCTCTGTGTGGGAATCTTTCCGCTTTGCCCTCTGCACCCCTGTTGCTGCGCTCTCTTCCATGGCTCCGAAACTTCTCCTCCCACCACCAGTGAAGGGGCTTCCTAGTATGTAGAAACTTTTCCTCCTTCAGCTCCCATCCAGAGGTGCAGGTCCTGTCCTTATTCTTTTGTCTTTGTTTTTTCTTTTTTGTTTTGCTCTACCCAGGTACATGAGGAGTTTCTTGCCTTTTGGGAAGTCTGAGGTCTTCTGCCAGCGTTCGGTAGGTGTTCTGTAGGAGTTGTTCCACATGTAGATGTATTTTTGATGTATTTGTGGGGAGGAAGGTGATCTCCACGTCTTACTCCTCCGCCATCTTGAAGGTCTGATATCACGACCCCCTATTCTTCTTTATAGGAAGAGGCTATGGAGAAAAGACAGACCCTAAACAGTGAATGATTTATTTATTATATGAGATGAATTCTGAATTATAATAATTGTAATGGTAGTAACTGTCATTGAGTTGACTCCTACTATATGTCAAACAATGTACTAGGTTTCATACATATACATGTTAAATCATTTATGCTCCCAATAAAAGCGTATAGGTAGGTATAAAATATGCTCATTTGACAGATGGAAAAACTGAAGCTCACAGAGTTGAAGTCACCCACAATGCATGTTTACAAGAATAATATATGGTAAATAAGGGAATGGAAACCAACACTGTCATCCACAGGAAGCTTCCTCTCAAGAGTCTCACATTGAATATAACGAACAGTAGCTTTATTAAGCATACACACAAAGTAGCTGATTATTTCCATTTACTGAACGCCTATGTGTGCCAAGCATTATGGTTGTCAGTTTACTTACTATGCTGTTAATCCTCACAACAACAGATATTATTTTATAAACAAGGAAACAGGGTCAGAGAGCGACTAGGTAACTTTCCCTGAGTGATCCTCCTTGAGGCAAAACCAGGATTTGAACCCAGGCTCTCTGACACCAATGCCTGAGTCTGACCCACTGTTATGACACATAGGGCCAGACTTCCCGCAGCCATCACCTCAGCTAACTATTCTGCTGATTACAGCGGCCCCAGAGGGCACCTGGGAGGACAACTATGTCTTCTTGGATATTAGCTTCAAATGTTGGCTATATCCCAATTTCCTCAGTAGCCGTTGAAGGCTCAGTCATTAAGAAATGAGGAAAACACCTTCAGTTTTAGAGTGGTGGTAATTTAACAAACTTTAAAGCAAAACTCATGGGTCTAATATGCTTCAATCAGCGCTCCTCACTTATATTTTCTTTAAGGGGAGTTTTGTTTTTTTTGTTTGTTTGTTTGTTTTGCTGTACGCGGGCCTCTCACTGTTGTGGCCTCTCCCATTACGGAGCACAGGCTCCGGAGGCACAGGCTCAGCGGCCATGGCTCACGGGCCCAGCCGCTCCGTGGCATGTGGGATCTTCCCAGACCGGGGCACTAACCTGTGTCCCCTGCATCAGCAGGCGGACTCTCAACCACTGTGCCACCAGGGAAGCCCGAAGGGAAGTTTTAATTCTTATTTGAATATGATGCATTGCCAGGCTCCGTTTAGGTGGTTCCCCAGATTGGATCAGCCCCACCAGGGTCCCAGTCCCCAGTCTGTGGCTGCTTGTTCAAGTGGACAGCCCCAGCTTCCACCATTGACCCTTAACCCCTCAGCATCAGCATCTCAGCCTCTGCTACAGGGGTGGTAGCCACAGTGATTTTCGGAAGCAGGTACAACCTGAATGCAGCTACAAAGGCTGTAACTCCTCCGACATTTCCAAGGTCAAATGATGCATCACACTGTGGTGTGTGGAATCTGTTTCCTCAGTAATCACCTGGTGGGGCAGGTGACAAAGTCCAGAAGTATTAATGCCCCATGAACTTTGACCAATGAGGAAGAGAGACAAGAAAAAAAGTTCAAGTTAATTCCTCTCCCTTTTCCAAGACAGGGCTTGTCAAATTATAGTCAAAGAGCCAATCTGTCCTGCCTCCTATTTTTGTAAATAAAGTTTCATTGGAACACAGCCATGCCCATTCATCTACTTATTGTCTATGACAATCTTCACAGCATAGCAGAGTTAAATAATTGTGACAGAGACCATGTGCCCTAATCTGAAATAGTATTTACTATTTGGTCCTTTACAGAAAAACTGTGCAGACCCCTGCCCTAAAGGTTTGCTCTGAAGCAGGACCTGCTTGGAAAACGCTGTGACCCAAGTCATCAGTTAGGTTTCTTATGAAGCTGTGGCCAGCCTGGTTATGTATCTTTTCATGTTTGCATTCCTTCCTCTGTTGTCTCACTTGCCTATCTGCCTTGGACCTGTTGCTCTGGGGTTGCACCTGTCAATAAGGCCTGAGCACCCCAGTTTTATCACAGACTTCATTTTCTAGAGAAACTGAAATAAAGAGCTATAGATCTAAGATCCAGATTCATGAATTTTGTTCTTCCTAGATGTATTGGCTTTCTCATAAGTTGCATTAATCCTTCAAAAAGAATATAATCATTTTCTAATTCTTACTTTTTTTTTTTTTGCGGTACGTGGGCCTCTTCACTGTTGTGGCCTCTCCCGTTGTGGAGCACAGGCTCCGGAAGCACAGGCTCAGCGGCCATGGCTCACGGGCCCAGCCGCTCCGCGGCATGTGGGATCTTCCCGGACTGCGGCCCGAACCCGTGTCCCCTGCATCAGCAGTCGGACTCTCAACTACTGCACCACCAGGGAAGCCCTCTTCCATGTTATTTTGAACTAGTTTTATAAAGCCATCATACCTGTAAGATCTCTAATGAGGATGTATTGAAAATTTAGACCCATTTTACTCATATTGTAAAATTTTGGGGGGTGGTTTTGCAATGCAGGACTCCTCTTGACTCTTGTATCATTCCACTTGTTAGCATACAATTAGAAGTCACTAGTGTTTTCCAAGGTCATATTTAATGAGTATTATTGATGGACACTTGCATCTGTTATGGCTCAATGTCATCTCTCCTCTGTTATATTTTGATTCTCCAATAACTAATTTCTTATCTGCTATGTTTTTCCTATCAATTTAAAAGATTTAAATTACAAGTTCTATTAAACCACCAACAAAGCATTCATTTTCAGTCTAAAGAAAAGTGTTAAATACTAAGATTGACAAGAAATGGAGCACACATTACAGAAAACTGTTGTATGGCCAGGGAACATTCAGAAGTGCATACTGTATCTTGAATTGTCTTTCACCACACCCTGCTTACTAAGGAGCTTTCCTTGAGAAAGGAGTAGTACAAAAGGTAACACCAACTTGAATTTAATTACAGCTGTCAGGCTACCGAAGACAAAAGAGAAAACTGCTATAGGTATACTGGAGAGATTTAACCTAAATTTTCTTTCATCCCCTCTCTGCACTGCTGGTTAAGGCGATCTAGGCCAGATCTGGTCAGAGAGTGAGTGACTGACCCTATTAGGGACCATTTGCTGTGTCCACCTTGGAAAGTGCCAATGTTGTCCGGGACTTCTCATTCAAGTTCAGTCTTGACTGATATTCTTGGAACAAAATTGTGGAAAAGGAATTGCCTTGGTTCCATCCGCAAGTTCCCCTCCATTCTCTTAAGTCAAAATGGGTTACCTGCCGTCCAACTACCGGAAGAAAAACTTAACTGTTGTTTGTTATCAGTTCAATGTTTCTAGTTGTAGATGACAACAAAAGAAATCCTGATCAGACTTTGGAAATAAAGATTGAAATGGAATGGGGTGGTTATACAGAAGTCAGGGATTAGGCTTTACTTTACAGTGACTGCGGTCTTCCCAACCTTCTCATCTTCTGCCTTTCATGCTTGGGGAAACTCATTTGCAAGTTTGGAAACTGAAACAAAATCTAAACTTCACTAAAATGTTATAATGTTTTGATTTAGTCAGAGAAATTTCTCTTTCAGTTAAATCTGATTTAAATATCCATAGCAGCTCTACCTTTGAAAATAGAAACTAATTAACAGATCACTGCCTTAGCTTACATTTAGGTATCAGCCTTGAAGAAGCCATAAACATTCTAATGAATAAATTAAAACATTCCTTTTGTATTACTATCAATGCCATACATCTGCTTCAGTTACAAAAGTAAACTAGCAATAATTATTTAGAACATTAGGAAAAGTCTAGAAATGTGTAAACCAAATGTAAGCCCTTAAAATTTGTTTAATTTTGTTCTGTGTGATTAAAATCCAGTAAAGATCAAATAAGAATTGGCAAAAAAAATGAGTACTGACTTTCCTCATGTTTATGTACAGTCTAGAGAAGTAAAAACCCAGGCAAATCAAGCAAGAAAAAAGTGCCTATTGCTATTATAATAATTACCTCTATAGGTCTTAGACTTTAGAACCATGTTTTATATGTCTACTTGGGGACCTAAATAACCAGCTTATTACAGACAAAATATTATTATGGTTTCCAAATAGTATCATTTTTATCCAGATATTTGAATAATGAGTATTAATATAATCACAGTTTCTCTTCGTCAAACTAAAACAAAACAAAACAAAAAACAAACACAAAAGCCCAGTTTCAATTCCTCCTGAACTTCATTTTAAATCCTCTTATTACATAACTCTGAGCCCTTTCCAGAGTATCCCAGTCTGTTATAAGTTTTAGAAACAGTAGTCTCATTAAAAGTAATATTAAATGTAACAGGGAAAATTTTATCATTCCAATTAAGAACTATTAATTATAAAATTTCCCAGAGCAACTAGATTGTAATAGCTACAGATATTTATGTGATTAGTAACAACACTTTACGAAAGATCTTAAAAGACATACTGTTTTATCTATAAAGCTGACTCCTTTTGTTTGGAAAATAATGTCTATAATAGTGTATATGGCAATTTCTAATATTTCACAATGCTTTTTTTCTAACTGTAAAAGATATTTAAGGAGATCATATTCCCAGACTCTTGGAGATCTCATCCCATTCTACTGTTTACCCTGTGCACTAAGATAAACCGTGTTCTGCCAACATGGCAGTGCTGGGGCTCAAGTCCTTCATGCTTTAGACCACAGTAGGCTCAGTACTCCTGAGGAATTACTGCTCGGGTCATAGGTTCTGCTTCCTGATGGGGGGTAGCAATAGAGCCACATTCACTCTTCAACAACCCCATGATACCTGCAAAGAAACTCTACTGCTTTGAAAACTGGAAGAGCCAAATGTGGTGGCATATATGACCAACCACCTCTTTGGCTTGCTGGCCCATGAGCAGTGTGAACTGATTATGCATTATGGCTCTCTTTCCTCTGAGCCTCCTCACTGAACAATCCAAGTGTATCCCCTCTGAACCCTTGGCCCCAGACACCTGAAAGTTGAGGGAATCTTCTATTCATTGTTTAGCTCAATGTTTCTCAAGGTTTGTGTGGAAAGAAGCTATGTTGAAATACCTGGAGAAAACTGAAGGCAGTAAAGACCCCAAGGATGGAGAAAGATTCACGCTTTCTTTATTGAAATGCTTCTTTCCTCTGCGCGCCCCCATTAAACACCCTTGTATCTCCAAAGCCTTAAGACCTTTATCATGTACAATTATATTGGGTTACATAACATGGTTAGCATAGCATTAACAAATATAACATCCATAGCTTCACCAACAGTGAGTAACCTTGAAGAATTTGGGTTGAACATGCTACAAGCTGGAAGATCTGTTATTCTCTACTTGTTGCCATGTACACAATGAAAATCAGAAGGTGATACAAATTTTGTTTCCCTGTGAAAAAATCATCCTCAAATGAGAGGGAAGTGCTAGTGGCAGAAATGAAAGAGAATGCGAAATGATCTAAGAAAGTCACGGGTCTTAGAATATAAAAAGTTGCATGGGGAAAATAATTTGTTATTGTGATATTTATAAATTTGAATATTTATGAAGGCTTAAGATGTCTCTCTCTTGAATTTAAAAAGTCTGTTGTAAATCTAGGATTTTAAAAAATCATAATATTATATCATAAGCAAACTATTTATAAGACTGAAAATTGAAGAAACAAAGCATGACCAATTCAGTCACCAAGTCAGCAAAGAAAACAAGTCACAAAAATAAATGTTTTATGAGGAAACCACATAGCGATGGAACGTCGATTCAGTCTCCATTCAGCACTGGCTTGATTTTCACTCATCACAAGGTTTTGGAATCCTGTGTATTAATACAAGTGAAGAGACAAGATTTTGGGTGTTTTCCATCAAAGAAGTCTCTTGTACATTTGGATATATTTTTAGCTACATCTATAGGCCTCAAAGCCATTTAAAAGTGAAAGAAAAAGCCAGCATAAAATCATCTTACAATCTGACTGGTTTATTTTCTTTGGCTCAAGTGGTCACTGGGTGCCTTATCTTTCTTATATACTACCAAAAGCACAACTGTCTTTCAATGTAGGATGCATATGATTCTATCAATGCTAAGGCTCAGTCCTGAAAGGTTCTGAAGACAATAATAATGGAGGGCAAAGAGTGGAAAAACTCTTTGGAGAATGAGAGCATTTCACTACTCTCTGGAGGGTAGCCACAGCTGACCAATATAAACCTTTCTGTGAAGCAGCACCCATCTGACCTTTAGAGACAGGCACTAAGCTCCCTACAGGCAGTGTCATCCATCTGGCTTTTATGAATGTATGATGTATGGTATTCAATTCAGATGATAACACCTGTCTCTACAGATAAACCAAAGCCAATCTATAAAGTTATATCCACATATCTCTATGAATTACATAATAGGATGACAGAGCTGGTAGAGGTAATTGGTGGCACTGTTGCTTTATCCCCCCTCCCACCACCATCAACAGTTATTTCAATGTCTACCCTTAGCCTTCACACATGCTTCAGAAAATATATAATATTTAATAGCTTGTTGTATGTGTGTGTGTGTGTTATATGTAAAGTAAACCTTTATGACTTTTTTCACTTGTTCAACAATGACTCAACTGTTTCCAGATTAAAACAAACAAACAAAACCCTTGCAGTGAGAGGAGGTTAACTTCCCAAAGTCTATGTTAATTTTCAGCAACCTTTCTGGAAATACATAATGTTGAAGAACCTGTTTGGCATGTAATAGTAAGGTTCCCTTCATCAACCTGTATGCTCGATACAGTGTAAAGAATCTAAAACTTTTCAGTTTACATGCCTGAACCCTTGAACAATTTATCAAAGAACAAGCTCATTTCCAGAGCAAGAAGCAATTAGTTATATTAAACATTCAAGACATAGAATGAAACACACCTTAGAAATTATAAAGTAAACACAAAAGGACGAATTCTTATCACTCCAATATTTTAACTGCAGGACATCAGGGCTTTCATTGGATATAATATGCAGTGTTTGCTTTAGTAACTAAACCAAAGGTTCTGCGCTTACAGAACTACTGCAGTGTTAAGTAAGATTAACCATTTGTATGAGTACAGAATTGGATTCTTTTTTAACCCTCTGGAGTCAGTGTCAAAATAGACTCTATTGGGCAGCCCAGCGTTTTCCCACAGGGAAACACACTGACCCCAAGATACCAAAATGAAGCATTAGTAACAACAAGCAGAATATGCTCTGAGATGAACAACAGTCTGATAAACCCTTGAGTCACTGCTCCAGACCTTGAACCAATAAGAACTGCTCTGACTGTACTGACATGAATGATATATTGCACTCCCTTGTTTTCTTCTCCAGAGTAGAAACAAGATTGAGATGTGTGTTGCTCACAAATTCTGTTCTTGACTTAAGGAGACACATTCAAGTACTTCTCAATAGTTTCTAGCATCACTTATTTATCTCCTATCTATGCTAGGTTAGGCTATTATAATGCTCTGTTAGCTCTCTCAGAAGGGTTTCTTGTAACTAAAACGATAAAGCAGAAGGATTTACTTCCTAAAGGTTTTCCTTTGACACAATTATTAGTAGGGTCAACTATATCTACGGTACAGAGAACACATCCCCCTGTATTATTAGTATCTGGGAGAGTCAGTGTCATTGGTTTCATATCCATTTAGGGAAACCATTGCTTTATCCCATCCCCTGGTATCCTTTAAATCCACTGGGGAATTAGGTAGAGAATCATTCCCAAAATACATTAAATATTTCTAAACCATGCTAATAGTCATTAATTCACTTCCAGGAGGCAATAATATATGCCACACAAATTAAATACACACACAAGCACAAACTTACACATGCTTACATACATGAGCCACAATTAATTATATTTTAAATATAAAATTCTCATTATGTACAAGTGAAACATTTTCCAAATTCAGACCAAAGAATTAAAAAGAATGATGATATAGTCTACTGCTTTCAGAACAAAAAAAAAATGGGATATCTTTTCTGAATTATCTCACAGATTTCTCTGTGATTTTTGGAAAATGAAATAAAATTTTAACATAGTCTAATTTTCTGTAAAGTCACAATAGTACAGGTAGCATGATATAATTTTTAAGACCTTAAAAAATGCCAGGAAGAGGAAATGGGCTTTAGTCATAAAGCACAGTCAAATTAGCTGTGGAATGAGCTTTAAACTTGTATTTAGAACCTGGGTTCTAACCTTGATTATTCAGTTCATGAGCTGACTTTTTTGTCAAGTCATCTTACCTCTCACTTTTTTATATAATGGGAATAATAATTAAAGTACATGATGGTTGTGAAGATTAAATGAAATAATGCATATGGACAAGCCAAGCGTCATGGCAGACACATTGTAGATATTCAGTAAACATTAATATCTTTCCCCATTTATCTGAGGTTTTACAACCTTTAGGATATAGTTACACACTTTAGGTTATAGTTGTTGTAAAGCATTCTAAAAGCAATAAATATAAGCCAATCTAGACCCTAAGGTTTAAAATAGAAGCTAACTGCAAAAATCCCAATGAGAGGTAAAATTGTCCCTGATTTACTATTATAAAAATAATAATTTACTTTAATTACTGTAGAGAAGGGAGAAAAGAAGCATTCATTTCAGGTTTGGAGGATTTCAACAAAGGTTCTCACCATTTTGCATGTAATAATCCAAGAGAGTAAGGAGATTCCTTTCTATTTCATGGTAGCTCAAGGCAGATCTGAATTCCCCAGCAAGGGAAGGCAGGTAAACATCTCTCTCCAAAGGAAGAACTACCTCTATACTTTGAAACTTTTGATGTTAAATTCTGACAGGAACACTAGGCTAAACCCAAACAAGAGAATCATCTCATTCATTTATTTCACCAAATTAAGGTAATTTTCACATTAAGAAGGTCACCGACAAATGATCAGTTAGTATACCTAACACCTTTGTGTTAGGTATAAACTGATGCGTTTATTTTTCTGGGCAAGTCCCATAATTCTTTTATTTTGAAAAGGGAAAGGATGATGTTGCTGGTCAGGTCCCTGGAAAGCAGACTCTTAGAGGACTGAGGTTTGCAAGCACGAAGTTTATAGGGGAATACCTTGGCATTACCACCTGTGAGAGGGTAAAAGAAGTAGGACTGGGCAGAGAGAGAAAGTGGCTACCACAAGGACCTCAGCCAATCTCATGGGGAGCTCTGGAGCTGGGAGTGTTGACAGCACAGTTGTCACAAATTGAGCGAAGGAGCTAGCCTTTCTATTCTCCTCATGAACCACTAGATTCAGGCTTTCCTGGGAAGGAGATGTGACCCAATTAATGAAGAGAAGGAAACTCAGCTTTGCACTGTTGGCCTCAACAACCCCAGGAGCTGGGAGAATGAGAAATTCAGTCCCAGGAAGTAAAGATAAGGCTGAGAGACTGTTTCCAAGGCGTTTACTTTGCTCATATGATTGCTCTTACCCACAGGCTTAGGCTTAGGCACAAATGTGGGATCTTCCTGCTACATTCGATTATATTTTGGGGACTGGGGAAATAATCTTTGGGTGGGTCTCTGGACCCCTTGAGCCAAACCTGGGCCAGGACTTTATTATCTTTTCCTCCACTCTTAAACAATGCGTGAGTATTCCCCTTTCCTCAGTATATGGTTGCTAAGTAAATGCCCATAGGTTCCTCTGTGGAAAAACTAGGGAATTTATTATCATATATACTTGTCATCTTCTTGCTGAGTCCTTCCTTCCAGGGATCTTGTCTCTCCCATGGTAAGTGGGTTATGGATTGGTAATCTGGCTCAGAGCCAGAAAAATGGTAAGGGATTTTGACATTTATTAGGGAAGTTATCTAGCCCATGGATGATCTACTCTTGGTTGATTTTCATTGTGTAGATTGAGCGATTCTTTTGCAGGCTTCCCTTCTATCTTCTATCTTGACTATAGAGATGCCATATTCGATTAACCATCTCCAGAGCTCTCTGCATCTCAATTCTCTGAGCTACCACTCCAGGCTTGCTGCTCATTACAGGAGGTGTGCCCAACTGACTTTTGACATTTAATAATTATAGTCTATTATTTTAGGATCCAGTCATTCTTCCTTGCTGTCAGAGAGTCTAGTTCTGTTAAGGCAACTCCTACCATGACAGCCACCATGGAGCTTCTCCATGATGTTGGTGCCTAGCAACAAAGCATTCTTTGCTGCTTTGATAAATGCAGAGTCCTTTGGGACTTCCTTTAAAACACAGACATTAGGCAGATTTTTCCAGCCTTACCTAGTATAGTTACTCCCCCGAGCCTTTCTATCCCTTCCTCATTGTCCCACAGAGTTGGCATTCTGTGTCAGTGAATGTGGCCATGATTTTCTTCAAGCTCTTCAGAGTGATTTCCAACTGCATACAGCATCTACTCTCAGGATCCTTTATCCACGGAGTTCTTCAATATTGATAAATTCTCCCTCAGGCAACTTTATTCACCTCTCTCTTTGGGCAACACAGTTTTGAAAATTCAGGAGCAACCAAGAAACAGAGGATCCTGTGCTATCAGAAAATTCCCCCTAATGAGACGACTTTTCACAAAATAGACTAGAATTCCTAATGTGAAACAGTATTGTGAGAAAAGCACTCTGAGTTCAAACAATAAAATCATTTCTAATCTAATATTGTATCAAGGAGATGGGTGAGATGAAGTAGAAAAATCTAACTGGTTCATACGTTTTTTCCTGAGATTTTCCTATCTTTCAGATATTTTTCTCTTTCTTTCATTCAAAGGGACAAAAGAGAGAATCTGGTCTGGCAACAGTTTGCAGATGGAATAGCTAATGTGTGTAACCACTTGGCCAATACTAGTCTGTGGATGCCTTTCAGGGCACAGTTTCCAACTGAGTCTGCCTCAGTAGAATATAAAAAGGAAGTGCGCAAAATGTGGTTCTCTTAGGTGGAAAGTAAGCATCTTCCTTAATTTTCCAGGCATAAAAAAGGAGGGGTCATTTTCATGGAGGCAAATCTGCACTGACACTGCCTGAGTCAGCATTCATGACTGCAATTACTTCTTAAATGCTGTCCTGAGCATTTCTGCACTTCTTTTCTCTTGATTCCAGCTGCCCCTACTGCCCCAAAGCCCAGACCACCAGCATGGCCTATCTTTCTCATATGCTAGAATTAGAATGTGAATATGGTTGCTGAAAGAATAATGGGGAAAAGAAAAAGTAGCTTTCCTAAAGGCCAACAATATCAAAAGTAGTTTACCTGAACTTACTGAGTAAACCAGTTTCTCTGTGCACAACTACGCTTAGCACTGACTGAACCACCAGAACTAAACTGACCTCCTGGATACATGTTTATTAACGTATATCCAAAGTAAATTAGATTTCATTTGTCTCTTAGATCATAGAGAGGTCCTTTCCTTTTCTTTCAACCTTGAGACAGGTAAACACAACTGGGGCAGGGACCTTCTGCATATTAATCAGAAAAATTCTGAAATGTTTGATACGAACAATGTATTTGTGCTCGTTACATATTTTTCTTTTGCTTAATATTTTGAGAGCTTCCATCTATATGCTTTTGAATCAGTACACTTAGACTATTAAAAAATGTTTTGTAAGGTCTATTTGTCATCCAAAAGCTTCAGAGGTATTTCTTTTTTCTTCAAGCTCTTTATTAAAACACACACACAGAGGAAACTATGATTTGCCAAGTATAAACAAGCACAGACACCAAATGTTTCAAGTAGACTTGGAAACCTGACTCTGAATTTAGAGTAAAATTCTGCCCTTGGTTTATGTTAAAGATGTACCTACACCCACTCCTGCCCCATCCCTCCAGTGGCTTCTGTAACATAATTGCTGCTTTTTATCATGGACCTTGTCCAGCAACTAAGACTCCCCCATAGATGGCTCCAATTTGGCTCTATGGGCTGCCACACTCTTCTTCCACAAAATAGCAACCCTGCCATCAATCATGGCTGGAGAAAGGGAACAACACACGTGGGAACCTCTGTTGGTGAGGAAATGCCAACCGATCATGGGCGGCACTCCCTGCATGTACACCTTTTTTTCCTCATTCTTTTGTCACAGATTTTTTATATTTTCCCTGGCTCCCTTCCTTTTCTCTTATTGTCTTAGGTTTTCTTACCATTTCCCCATTTTTTTTTTTTTTTTTTTAGCATACTGCTTTTCTTATGACTAGGTCTTAGGAGAGCTACTCAGGACATTTGTGTTTGGGGCCCTAGATCTACAAAATGGTCTAGGGATGGTTGAAGGGAAGCGTCACAAAATTGATTGGAATACGTGTCACCTCAGCTCTTAGTGGCCAAAGCACTGGGGATTCTAGGTTCAGCCCCCAAGGGCAGGTAAATAGTCTTTGTCTTTTCTTAAAGAAACTGTTCCAGCAGTGGTCCTTTCACTGTGTGTTCAAAAGCAGTCCACCCAATTCTAAGGACAAATGCAGTCCAAATCTTGCCTGCATTTCTCTGTCCGAGGTTGACTGTAAAACCTTAGAAAACTTTACCAAGAGCACACTGTAAATATCTCAGCTCAAACCACCACTAACATTCACCTGGCCAACCACAGAAGCCTCTTAACTTTGAGCCCATAGTCCATGCTTGCTCCCCCCATTCTTCATTCTATACAACATTCAGGGTATTATGTTCCGAATGCAAGTTTGATCTCATTGCTCACTTCTCCCTCATCAATCTTATCAAGGCTTTGAATAGTCCTCGGAATAGAGACCAAAGTCCAGCCCCATCTTGTCTCACTTTCCTCACACTCTCCACACCCTACAGCTGCCCTTCTTTTTCATTCCTCAGCTCTCTGTGCTCCCTCCCATCATAGGGTCTCTGAGCTCCTGGTGCCCCCTTCGAATCCATCTCCCCATCTCTCAGCCCCACTGCCAATCCTTCTCCTCCACTCCTTACACAGTTAACTCTTACTCCTTCTTCAGCTCTCAACCCAGGCATTATTTCCTAAAAGGAATTTCAGCTCCTCTGTTAAATATTCTCATCATGCAATATCCCATTACTTTGGAGTTCTCACCTCAGCTTTGGTTATACATTCTCACGATTTAAATTGCCAGTGCGTCACCAGCATAGGGCCTAACACATGACTCACTTAATAATTATTTATTGAAGGAATAAATGAATTCATTGAGAGTTACTTATCACAACATGCTCTCAAATATTGTATTTTGCCCCTGGCTATTATTATCTGTATACTGAACTAGATATGGGACTATGGTTTCTATAGACTTGCAGTTTAATTTACATCATAATGATGGTCTTTAAATAATAGACACCAATGTTTTCCCTATGGCCTTGTTCATGGCATTGTTAAAATGATGTCCAGAAATTTAAAACTTTTGCTCTGTGAAAGTACATATGAAGAGGTTGAAAAGACAAGCTACGGACTGGGAGAAAATATCTGCAAATGACATATCCAACAAAGAACTAGTATCTAGAATATGTAAAGAAGTTCCAAAACTCAACAGTAAAAAAACAAACAGTCCAATTAGAAAATGGGCAAAATACATTAACAGACATTTCACTGAAGAGGGAATACAGATGGCAAATAAGCACAAGAGAAGATATTCAATATCAATAGCCGCTAGCGAAATGTAAATTAATGCCACAATGAAATATCATTATACACCTATGAGAAAGGCTAAAATAAAAATTAGTTGACAAAACCACATGCTGGCAAGGATACGATGAAACTGGAGAAATGGGATCACTCATACATTGCTGGTAAGATGGTCTGGCCCCTCTAGAACACAACTTGACAGCTTCTTTAAAAACTCAAGACGCATCTACCATACAAGCCAGTAACTGCATCACTGGGCTTTTATTCCAGAGAAATGTAAACATATGTTAACACAAAAACCTTTACACAAATGTTCATAGCAGCTTTATTTGTAACAGCCAAAACTAAAGTCAGCCCAGATGTTCTTCAATAAATAAACAGTTAAACAAACTATAGTACATACATACTATGGTATACTACTCAGAAATGAAAAGGAACAAATTCTTGATACACCACCATTTAGATGAATCTCCAGGGAATATTGAGTGGGGGAAAAAAAAATTCTCAGTCGTCAAAAGTTTCATATTGTATCATTCTATTTATATAACATTTTGAAAGGACAAAATTTTAGAAGTGGAGGATAGTTTAGTGGCTACCAGGAGTTAGGGATAGGGTATCAGGAGGAAGGAGGGAGGTGGGTATGATTATAAAAGGACAACAAGAGTCAATATCTTGACCATGGATGGATATGCAAACCTGTGCAGGTGATCAATTGTATAGAACTTAATGCACATGCGTAAGTATAAATAAAACTAAGGAAATCTGACAAAGATTGGTGGCTTATATCAATATCAATACCCTAATTGTAATATTATACTGTAGTTTTACAAATGTTACCGTTGGGGGAAACTGGGCAAAGTGTACAAGGGATATCTCTGTATTATTTCTTATAACTGCCTGTGAATCTACATTTATCTCAAAATTTTCAGTTAAAAATGATATCCAGAGATTTTTATTATTTTACTTTTTTCACCAACAGATTAAAACCTCTGGAGACCTAGTGGATCCAAGGCAGAACACATCTCTAGCTTTTATGGAGCATATATTTCTTGTGCAAGGGTATAGAGGGAACCAGCTTTCAGAAGCTGGTTCCATGTCTAATGGTTTGGACTTAAGGGTAGGTGGAGTTACTGCTGCCCTAGCACTCCCTATAGCAGGTTTTATAGCCTTGTGACATCAAACACAGGGAAAAGAAGTTCCAGGAATTATGGCAGAGACAGGGCAGGACTTCCAATGTCAAAGGAAATAGTAGCTGGAGGAACAAACCAATCAGAGGCGAGAATACTGATGATAGGTGGGTTCCCATGGACCTGGGTAGCAGAGGAAATGGGAGTAAAGAAGAGGGGGTAGTGGAGAAGGTACTGATTTATATATAAGACTTGATGGTAAGGTAGATGTAAATTTCACTAACTTATATCTCCATTTCAAAGCAAAGTCTCATCTGCTGCAGATGTGTATATTATTGTGGATGTGTGCATATGTGGATGTGTGTGTAAATTTTAAATTTACATAATAGTAATCTGTATCTGTTTTGGCTTTGCTGTCTTAACACTTTATCATAAAGTGGTTGCAGATGTTGATGTTACAGTTCAGAATTTCCTCCCCTCAATTAAAAGCAGGATGGTGGGGCTTAATTATACTGCAGGGATTTTTAATACGGTATCACCAAAATTATCGTGAGATCTCATTAGGTTCACCACAAAACTTTAAGTATCTGTGATAACACTTCTTGTGGGCTAGATTCTAGAATAATGCTTAAGAAAATTCTGAGGTTTTACCAGATAGTAAATCAGCAATGAAATAGCCCCATTTAATTACTGAAAAATGACTATTTTCTCTCCAGAGGTAGTTACATTAAGTGAAATTTGATGGTGTGGTCTTAAGAGACAAAAAAATAACACCTACTGCAGAAGGGTTGAAAGCAAGATTGAGACCGTCCAACAGGATACAGACAAAACATGCTAATTAGCAACTCACTAAGATATCTCACCGAAGTGCTCTCTGAAAGCTGCACCTTTTTTTGGTTTGTTTCACAGAGCATCTGCAGCCCTGTGGGTACAGACTGTCAAAATGAGGTTAAGGAAATTGGAAAACGGCACACAATGATTATGATGTCACATCCATAAATATTAAATAATAACAATAAAACACAAAAACGTTAGGGTGATATACAGAGAGCCGGGACGGGATTTGATTTCTCAAGAGCCAAATAAGAACCAGATGGGAAAAATGCCCAGCCTTAGAAAAAAAGACAATAATGAAAAGAGGGTACTGTTGTTATACCGAGAGAAGCTTTGCAAGTCGCACCATACCTTCACGGCAGGAGAATCAGGTCACTTCAGGAAGGAGGCCTGTGATGAACCTTAGCAGGCTTAAGTCAGAAATGGATTTAATAACTGTTGATTGTAACCCTGGTGGATGCTTCAAGCTCTCTCTGTAATGAACCCAGCACACATCCAGTGGTACATCCTGTCCCAAGAAGCCAGCGGTCCATTACTTAACCTACAGCACATGTTGCATAAAAACCTGCTTTTGTTTTCACCACAGAACCTCCGCCAATTTCCTTTAATTGACCTGGATTAGAGTGCTGATCCTAGAAGAAGAATGCAAGCAGCCAGAGACGCACGTTTCTCTTCAAAGTTTATCCTCAATTTACAGATAGAAAGAGGGTCCAGGTAGATTTATCAAGCATCTGGTTATCCAGTTAAGACTCCTGGCTTTGTCACACCTTAGACACTTTTATGGCTCTGATTACATTTCCCGGGTTTAAAACTGACAATTTTATTTTATTTTTTTTATTTTTTTTTTAAACTGACAATTTTAGAATGATTCTTTCCTTTGTTTTTCCTCCCCTGTCTTTCACACCCATAACTTCATTTGAATGTATGAATCTTACCTGACGTGGATTTATCCACAGAAGGGCTAAAGCTTAATGAAATTTATTTCTGTTTTGTTGGGGTATTACCACTCAGTGACAACTAGCATGGTCTTCTGCATCGTATGTGATGTTTCCTTCTGATAAATCATATACATGCACACCAGTGTACAGGCACAAGCTCACAGACGTGGGCATACAGACATGAGAACACACATACACACAACCACATGCACACACACTCAAGAACACATATATTTAGAATTTCTTCATGAAAAAGGAAAACTTCTGAAAGTGTTTTTGCTCTTTGACTTCCCACTAACTTAGACATTTACACTTTGGGTCCTGGAGCCTGTAATAATAATAAAGTACCTCTGCAGAACTTTTCTGGGATCATGATTCCGTCCTTTTACCCCCAACCAAGGAAACTATGATTTCTTTTCACAGGCCCAGTAGCAATCTTAAGTTCTGTTATTCTCAGTATCTCAGAGAATTCCAGATTCTTGTAAATTCAGAAGCACCAGGGGCTTTATCCTAAAATAAGCTATCGTTCTTGTTTATATATTAGAGTTAAAACTTCTTGGGCTTTTGTCTTTGACGTTGCTTAAATATTCATAAGATGCAAATGGCCAATATCATATTCTTTCTTTAGAGCAGGTATTCATGGGGCAAGGATTTAGGAAAGGATGCAGTAAAAGGGAGACTGGAAAGACCGAAGATAAACAGCGACAACTTTGCCAAGAACCAGCCCCATGCTTCATGAGAGTTGAGATGCATTTACATTTGGCTTTTAATTTCTCCATCAATTTGGACTGTGTTTGTGAAAACGAGATAATATATGTGAAAGTACCTAGCTGAATTTTGGGGACATGGCAGACAACCAATAAATATAAGTTTTTACTACTATATTCAGCATCTCCTTCTTGTAAGTAGAACTTACCCAGGTGGTATAGAAAAGTTACAACTTGGTTGAGCCAGTTAGAATAAAACACACACTGAGAACACACACTTAACGTTACCATAAAAATTCTAAACCTCACCTTCATCCAAGGAAACCAAAATCATTGAAAACCTAAGAATTCCTATTCTCCGTCTCTAACTCTCCTTAAGCTGTCATTCCAAAAGAAACCAGGCAAATTTCCAAGTCATTCCAGTTTTTATTTGTTCCACATTATCTTCCACTTGAGACTAATAATTGTTAAACCAATCCCATATATGATAATCTCTTAAGAAATGCATACAAATTTATAGGGAATCTTAGCACAGGAAAGTAGCAATTGTGCTTGTCTAAAAGCAAAATCCATTTTGGAATTTTTTTGTCACCATTTGGTGAATGGTGAATGTTGTCACCATTCATTGGCTATTGACAAGTATGGTGACAACCCTGTGTCTTCAGTGTCACCATTGGTAGAGGGGCAATAATCAGCCATCTCTGAGGGGTTCTGTGCACTGATTGTTTCAGATGCTGTTATGCAACGAGTAGCAAATAAAATAAAAATGGAACCCAAGACTCTTGCTCCTACCCCTATGCCAATTCATATGCTCTGATAGTCTGTTTAGAAGTTAAAGCATGGAGTAGTGCTATAATAAGTTATTTAACAATACCATTGGGGGGTCTCAAATATTTTAGTTATTATTACACTTCTATACTTCTTACATTCTTATTTCTTATATTCCTTATGCTATAGTAGAAACTTTCACCTTGTTAAATCAAATCTCTGTTCTATTTAATTCCAGTATTGTTTAAGGTCATTCTTACAGGTCTGTCTCCAGATTTAGTTATACATACAAATTCAGAAACTGTTATACAAGATATTAAATATAGCTAAAATATAGAAAAACCTACATCACCAACTCATCATTTTTCTAATCTTTCAAAATGCCTAAAGGGAGTCATTTTTTAATTTTCCTTTGATTCATTCCACTTTCAGCCAAGCGTATCTTAAGTGACCCATTATCTAGAGATTATGGGAAAGAACCATAGTAATCACTATGGAAAGAAAAATAAAAGTGACGTTTCCTAAAGCTTACAAAGGTGCAAACAAAATCTGCAAGAAGCACTTCATTTATTTCCTGTGTGGATTTTTTGTATGGCACTAATTTTATACACAAAATATACAACAGATTGAACATTCATTTTTTTAATTATGTAAATTGAGACCCCAATATCATACATTACTTGTTCAAAGAAATTATTTCTGTGACTAAGAAAAAAAATTTTAGCTCTCAATCCAGACACCCAGCTTTATCCATTACAGGAGACCACATAACTTCTGAGTATCCCCTGGAACATTTAGGTCACAGGGTCAATCTCTGCCTTGTTCACAGTGATTTAAAGTCATTAGCAGCTAATGAATATTTTTGTTGAACAAGAGTCCAGTCACACCACAAGCTGTCATAGCTGATACCAATTAACAGCTTTGGTAGCAGCAGCAAGTTTGGAAATTGAATAATCCTACCAAGTGCTGTCTCATTAGTAGGAAGCTGCCTTTTCCATCACTACCTGTTCTGTAAAAATCAGAAGTGCTAACATTTCCATGAATAAGAAATAATTGATTCCTATGACTCTATAGAGAAAATAATTTACTTGAAGAATTTTATCTCTTATTTCAATTTATAACTCTTGACATTTTGTTCCAATATTCAAAATCACGTCAGAGCAAATGAACTATTATAGGAAAAATTGTATTAATTTTACCCATTGATATAAGCAAAACATATTGCTTTTGATTTTTATGAATAGGTAATTTTGTTTTGCATAAATACATAATGAACTCTGTTTTTTTTTCCCCATGGATGGAAAGGGGCTTTTGAATACATAAGATACAGCTACAAGGATGCCAATCTTTTTGTTTATGTCTGTTCAGCCAACACATTTGAAATGTTCTAAAGCTGATTTTTCTTTTTACATATAACAAAGTCTGTCACCAGCACAGTGTTGACAAGACTCACAACTGACCCGCTCTTTGTATTACCAGTCTGCAAACTCAACCGGGGCATCAATAAAAAGTTTGTGATTAATATCAGATTTGAGGCATTTCTGTGGAAGCATATTGCATTTAGCCATAGTATGCATCATTTCTTGCCCTTGCAATTGCACTGGTCTAACTGAACAGCAAAGGGGAGAATACAAACAGCTACAACATTTTAGAGCTTTTCTTGGCCCCGTCTTAGGAAAGTGGAAATGGTACTTCAGCTGTACTCTCTAAAGGTGAGAAGTGCTCATGAACCTATGACATGGAGCTTTTTGCGGAAGGGAGAGGAATGGTACATTTTAAGAAATCTTTCTCCATCTGGCCACTCTGCTCTGACTCCACTCAAGTCCCATCTGAGGTGCGACTGGGTGCACCTCCCGTCTGAGGAGACTGCATGCAGAGGTCTGGCCCTTGACCAGAGCTCCTGCTGCGACACTTTTGTGCTAACACCTCCGCTTGGCGGGGCGTGTGCAGAAGCACTGTGATACAAGATGGTGGCAGTAGGCCATGTGCAAAAGCACTGCAATCCAAGATGGCGGTGGTGGGCCGTGTGCAGAAGCACTATGATCCAAGATGGCAGTGGTGGGCCATATGCAGAGACGCTGCACCCACAGTGGCACCGCGAGCTGGAACATGAGCAGCGCAGCCCCACCTGACCTGTGAGAACCCCGCCCACTCCCCTCCCGCTAACTAGATCCCTATAAAGCAGCCCCAGCGAGGACCTTTGGGGAGAGAGCATGTACTCTAGAGCACCAGCTCGAACCTCTCCATTCTCTGATCCAAGAATAAAGCTCTCCTTTGCTTCTGAACAATGCAAAAAAGGAGTACTATACACCAATCTTTTTCAGAAATGTTACCATTTTACTCTGGTGTAAGATATTCCCTTCAGCTCTCTGGACCATAAAAAAGTACGCACTGAGAAAATTATAAATTCTGCCACCCCCACAGAGAGACGGAATCCCTTAGTAGTCAATCCAAGTTACTGATACCAGCAGAAAGTCACTTGGAACTCTTTCTGAGTATCAAAGCTAGAGGGCTTGAAACAATGGAATAAACCATGTGACCAAAGGATGAGATGGATCCAGGGAAGCATGGTCCCACAGAATATCAGAAAACCACTTTCAAGCTCGAAGAACCCAGACACACTCTACTGAGTCTAGTTAGTAATTAATAGAACACCTAGAGTCCCCTAAGCATGAAATGACCATATATGATTGGGTTATTCTCAGTTAACATTGCCTCCCTGATGATGAATCCTTGGTCATCAAGGACAGTGGGGCTTTGTTTGTGACTTGTTCCATAATTATATAATTCATTTTCCTATTTATTTACCAGCATTGGTGAGTATCGTCTGGATACAGTATTTAACTAGGAGCTGTTTTAACATAGTAAGGCCATCTGTCTTCTCTTGTAAACCCTGAGAGATTAGGGATAAGACCCTAAGGCTGAACTACTTTTCTCCCAAAAGCAGGCTTGGCAAATTACCATGGTCTTGGGTCAAAGTGCACAAATTCTTTGGCTTGTCCAACCAATGCAAACATCCCTTTAAGTTAAAAAAAAAAAAGCATAAAATGCTTAAATTACACATGAAAATCATAAATTCACATATTTTATGAATATTTTATCTAGGCTTTCTGAATTATTGACATAAGTCAATGTTCATAATTCATAGTTCAGTGTTCTGAACACTGTTTCCCAATCTTTTAAATTTTGTTTCTACTAGTTATTTTCCACCTTCTAAATTTGTAACTTATCTCCATTTCTCCTGACTGGTTTCACAACATATTTTATCAAGCTTTTTAAAAAAATTGTGTTTTCTTTTTATACCTTTTATGGTGGTATTGTTTTTGCTATTTTCCATTTTATTGATTTCTTCCCTTGTCTGCTCCTTTCTTTTTTGTTTCTTTGGATTTATTTTAATGCTCATTTTCAAACTGCTTTAGTTGAATATTTAGCTCCTTTGCTTTTATTTCTTTGTTGCCATTGTTGCTTGCTTTTTGATAAATATATCTAATGTCAGAAGTTACTTTTGGTAATGATTTAACTGCATCCCACAAATCTTGATATGTGCTCTTTTCATAGCTATGTAATTAATAATTCTCCAAATGATTTTCTTCTTGCGTCAAGAGTTGTGTATAAACTATGTTTACAGTTTCAAATACACAAAATATTTTAGCTATCTTTTTGTTATAAATTTTAAATTTTATTCTTCTCTAACTATATAATATATACAGTATTAACTCTCTGGAATGCATTGAGCTTAATTTTTGAATTAGTATTCAGTCGATTTTTGTGAATGTGTCATGTATGCTAAAAAAACAATGTATTCTCTTTTGGGGGCAAAAAATTATATGTATATATGTAAATTCACATACAATATGATACTATTATTTCAATCTTCTATGCTACTTTTTTCCCCTTCTGGATCTATCAGTTAAATTATCCAGCTACAATTATTGATGTAACATATTTTTATTTTGTATTTTGTTGCTTTTTGTAGTTTGAGGCTATATTAATAAATGCATACATATTTATGATTATTTTATCTTCTGTATATAACATCCCTCTTATTTCCTTTTACATTTTAGCCCTTAAATTATATTTGCCATTTCTAAAACTGCTACCCAACTTTCTTTTCATTCATATTCACCTTTATATTTCTTTATATTCAAACTTTATATACCCTATTGTTTTAATTTATTTTTAGGCAATATATTACTAGATATTGGTATATTTTGATAAATTAACCTGAATCTTTGCTTTTGAATGGTGAATGGTGATTTTAACCGATGTATGTTTATCATAATTACTGATATATTAGGTCTTATTTGTGTCATCTTATTTTATATTTATTTTACAATAATTTTACTTCATTTATTTTTTCTATTTTATTACTTTCCATTGGCTAATTATATTTTCTTCTGCTATTTTAACAGTTATACATCCTATTTTTGTTCTTCTGGTGGGCACTCATTATATAAACCTCATAAAGTTTTTTATCCCTCAGTTCTGCTGACGTTTATAAGTAACAATGTCTTAGCCACAAATAAGAGAAAAACTTCTACAACCTCACACCTACCTCTGACCTATTCCCAATAACATACTCATTATCCTACTGTTAACTAGAATTTTATTTTTAGATTGTTGTGGCTATACATTTTTTGTTTTGCTTACTTTTATGATAATAAACTTGTCCTTATTTTCCATGTATCATCACTTCCAGATTCACCTCTCTTCTTATCAAAGAATGCATTCTAAGGGTTTTTTAAAGTGTCCCCACAAGGTGAACCACCTAAATCTGTACATGTCTGAGGATATGCTTATTTCACCTTAATATTTAAATAATAGTTTATTTGCCTGTAGAAGTCTAATATTCAAAATTCCTTTCCTTCAAGATACTGCTCCTGTTTCCAATAATCCTGTTGAGAAGTCTGATATCAGACTTACTACTTATTACTTTGTAGGTGATTCTTATTACTTTGTAGGTGATCTGCTGTGTTTCTCTGGAAACGTTAAGTTTGTCTTTGTGCTTTATGGTAATATGTAGGGAGTTTTTTCACATCTTTTCTGCTTAGCACTCTCAGTGCCTTTTCTATCTGAAGTTTTATAACTTGCTTTATTTCTAGGGAAAAACTGGTCATTATTTTTCAATTATTCTCCCCTTTATTTATTCTTCTTTCCTTCTGATACATGTGGAAATTTTATCGTCCACATTTGTTAACTTTTCTCATTCTACCATCTCTTCATTCTTTATCAATGCTTTAAGTCTCTACATTGTATTAATTTATCATTTGCCTGTACACATTCAATTATTCAATCATCTTTTGTTTTACATTGACAATTAAATATTTTATATCAAAGATCCCCATTTGTTTATTTTACACAACCCTTTTTCCTGTATTTACTGTTCTTTCCCATCCCTCTCAGGATATTTATTAAGTTTATTTTCTGTATTTCTATTTTATATACTCTATTATTTTCATTTCTTCTGTTATAGGTTGTTCTGTGTGTTGCCTTTTTTTAAAATAATGCTTGCTCTCCACATTAGCCTTGTTATTTTTTTCCTATGCATTTATCTTTTATTACCTTGGGACAAGCAGATATTACCTTGGCTAATATAAAAGGCAACATCTATTTAAACAAACACCTGAAACAAATTGACTCCATCTATTTCCTCTGAAAAGGTAACAGCATGCTTAATGTTCAAAACTAGTAGGCTACTCTCATGCCCATGAAGTGCTACTCTCACCAATTGAGTACAATGACTCAGATTAGTTTGATTTGTCCCCAAACCTATATACGTCAGTTGCTGTTATTACTGAACATAATTAAGTTAAATATGATATAAATTAATGAAGTACAAATGACAAAAGGAAAAAAAACATTCCTATTAAAAGACTGGGGGAAAAGAAATCAATAATTCTGTGTTTTTCAAAAATAATCCACACAAAGTAAATATAGGTAATATAACTATTTTTAATAATGTGGAATTATCACTAAAATCTAGGAGTCTCTTCCAGATTGCTTGTCAAGTGATTTACAATTTTAATTTCAATTTAAAGAATCAAATATTGAAATGATAGTTATTCACAGGAGTGTGGTTGATGCAAGAAAGATGATAGAACTTTAACCTGGAAACCTATACTCAAAGGAAAAGTCTTCACCTTGTATGATTAGATTGGTTAATAAATGTACCTGTGTATATTTTTAATTAATAAGTGTATTTGAGGTACACGCATCAATTTGTATGATTCCCCTCTTCAGTCAAAGTTTTGAAATTAACTGCATAACTGTTGTAGCTCTTCTTTGGTTGCCACATTCACTGGGTAGATAGGCTGGTGGGGCAAAGAGAAAGCACTCCTCAGCTGCCCAGCCCAAGCACTGCCATGACCTTGATGTCTCCCTGTGCCTGGCTAGCATGGCGGCTCTCCTGTCCCACAGATAGAACAAGGCAGGACAGTGACTTGCCCAAGGCAACGTGAAGACCTGTAAAGGACGTAACCAGAGAGCTCTTTCTCAGCCAATCCCCTGATTGTCTGTCCCACCAGGCCTACATTTTTCACCTTCACACCAAGACCCAACTATCTTCTGCCTCTGCATAGGTTTTTTGAAGATTTTATTTTAGTGTCTGACGCTAGCTACAAGTTCCATAAATCTCCCTGCATCTTCTCTGGAATTTGGGGGTTCATCTGGGGGAAGAATCCAAGAAGCCGTGCTGGTTTACTCTCTTGTCTAACCATATAATACTTGTTTAGTTTTTTTAAAGTTCTAGTTAATTAAAAAAAAAAATAAAAAGGACGCTCCTCACCTACAAATTTTTTGACACCCTTAGGTATTTCAGAAGTTTTCCAAGGATAGAAAAGCTCAGCACCACATTTGTTTAGTTGCTGCAGTACATAAATCATTAGATTTACTAGACAGAATATTTTTTTTTCAAAAAACATTTGTATTCCTAGCAACCACTCCCATCCACCTGCCTCCTTACCCAGCCCAGTAGACTCTGCTCGCTCAATCCCCTCCATCTATATTCCTCCACAGCCAACCTTTTGTACCATGTGGAACTGGCAATGTTTCAACATGACTCCACTAATTTTGAATTTTTAAAATGAGTCCCGCTAACAGAAGGTTAAAAATTTGGGCCCAGGAAAAAATACTTTTACAGAAAATTTTAGTATAGAAACAGGATCTTTGTGCTGCTGAACTATGAAGACAAATGTTGCAAGATGTGGAGATACCATTAATTTCTCTTCCCTGCAGACAAAGCACTTGCAGGTAATGAGGTGTTACTGAACTTGATACCTCTCTGCTTTGAAAACCCTTCTACCTTTATCAGCACTTCCTTCCAGTGAGATCAGATGTTCCAACAAATCAACTCTTTAAATGCTGAATTCACTTACATTATGTGATATAAATTATATATGTTGTCTCCTACATTTATATGATATATGGAATCCTTTACAGTCACCAAAACTAACATACTGGAGCCAAGGTATTTCCAAATAATCATATTAGTATAATCAGTCAGTAAGGAAGAATTGCTCAAAGTAGTAAACAACGAATCAATTTATACTTTATATACAGCTTGTGAAAGTACTTAGAAGTCAGGTTCTCTTGTCTCTTTTCAAATGAATCTTCAGTTTAAAATAAAATTTAATAGAAACTCTAATTTGAATTTTTTACATGGAACATCTGGGGTCTTCCATATGTATGGAGGCCAAGTATTTCACAAATAGCTGGGTATAGACAAATGCTTGTCCTTAATTTACATACATCAAAACATTAGTCTTAGGCCACCACAGAAGATGGTTGATCATTATTTGATTGCCTGATGGGTGATCTGCTTTTTTTCCCCCAAACTCTATGGAAAGAAATATAGGAACAAGTGACTCCCATGAACCTCTGGGTGATAGGATCCAGAGAGCAGGCAGAGGTTGTCCAGCCTGAACATGACCACGCCCAACTTAAAACCTTTCATTGGTTCCCTGTCCCTCTCTGAATTAAATCCAAATTCATAATCCTTTCACATTCATTTGAAAAATCTACCATGTGGCAGACACTCTTGATATTCTGATAATTAAGGTATGAATATAACATAATCAAATGTGAATGTTCAGGATTAGTTAGGGAAAAAACTGTTTATTCTAGAAGCAACATATAGTCCTGGTACAGAGCCAGTCTCATTGCCAACTATAGGGAAACTCAAATCCTAATACATTTCTGTGGTCCCCAGGACCTTCGATAGTATACTGCAGTAGTTCTGGGAGCATCCATTCTCCACCAGGCCCATTTTAATAGACTGACTGCAGCAAATAACTCTGAAAGTATAAGACTACAAAAATATTCTCCTCACTTCCTAGCAAGTTTTTCTACAAAACTTCAGTGTCTCAGACGTAAATGATAAATTCAGTCTATATGGGCTTTCCAAAGGGTCTTCTAACTTTGTTTTTCAGGTTCGTGCTTTCCTGATAGTGGCTGTCCTATAACCAAAAATAACTGAAAATCCAGAATATTATGACACACCCAGGACCTCTTGACGGTTACCCAGTGTGTCCAAACACACTACCTAAAAACAGCAGTCAAAAACACCCTCACGCCTTCTACTATTAGACCCCAAAAGGTTCTTATCTATTTGTAATCATTTCCAGGAAAGATAATTTCATCACCATCCTTTTTCACTCAGCCTGAAACAGTAGCACCTCTAAGTAATATTGTCTCAGATGTCTCTCAACTTTCTCAATTGTCCCCTACCCCAAGCCCCCCTTTCCCTACCCTGCTAGTGAAAAGAAAACTGTCAACAAAGGAAAATAATCAACTAAGACCTTTGGTCTGGCTTCTGATATTGCTCTTTCACAAAAGCCAACTAGAGTGAGAATAGAATTGTGGGTCATGAAATAGGCACTTGGAGGGAATTAGGTGACTGACCTTCTATTTAAGCCAGGTGTGACCTTAAGCCAGCTACCTAATTTCCCTTGGCCTCAGCTTCCTTACCGGTGAAAACAAGAGTTAAACTAAATGATCACTAAGTTACTTTCCAGCTCTAAAATTCCCGGGTTTTAAGTAAGACACTGGTTATCCCTCTTATGAGATTTCCTGTTATGAGATTCCTGTTATTTCCTCTTATGAGATTAACATACTCATTTACTAAATGACATTTTAATTTCGGCCCCAAGTATCAGAGCCTTTTACTTGTTCAACAAATGGTACAATTCACTCCCTAAATGCCTTTAGGTTTGATCATAAATTGCCAGAAGTCAGTTATAGCCCGGAGTCTGTGACAAGACTGGGGATTTAGAATTGAAACAGACAGTGAGGCTTCTGGAGTGCCACTGGGGGAAAGGAATCTATTCCAAAATGAAATGGGCTTTACTGGGTTTCTCAGAAAAATATCCCAAGTCACAGTGGCCAGCCTATTAGGAACTCGACTCACTCTTGCCAAGTTTTCCAGTGACTGCTTTGTGTTATCATGGTCTGAAAAATAGGGCTGTATTTTCTTTCTTTTTTTTTTTTTTTTTTTTCTAACCAAGAGAAAACAAGATGCATTTGGTCATCAAAACAACCCTTTCAGAGAAGGCAATTTAGAATGTGGTGGAGAGTGAATGCATGCCTGTTAAAGCCACAGTTATTCCCTCCCTTGCCAGTCTCCATTATTCCAGAAACAGCTGCTCTGAAGGTTGGCTGAGGTCTTGTTTGGAGAATCAATTAGCCAAAGAAGTTTGGGCCAGTGAAGAATGTCACTCAAGTACAGAAAGATTTGGAAAACACTTCTACTTTTGTGTTTCCTTCAAGAAAAGTGATCCATGTACTGCACCACTAAAATGCCGTGTAACTTAACAAAGACATGGATCTGTCTAAAATGGGTTTCGTTGATGACTTTCTTAGCAAAGAAGATGCCGCCCAAACCCAAACAGGGGCCCAATGATGACCAAAAATCCACAGTTATAGGAACACGGCATGATCCTCAGGATGGGTTTCAGTTTTATTTCCACTTTCTTTAAAAGAATGAAATGTTTAAAAGTTCTAGTTGCAGTATAGGCCTTCTGATTCAAATAAGTGTCTTTCAAGCAGTGGAAATATTATGTACACACATAATACAGGCATTCTTCAGAATGTCTCCTTATGGTTAGTTAACTCATATAGAAAACATGTATTTGACTTTGAGGGAAAGAACAAGCTCATCCAGTTTCAAAATACTTGATTCTACACCTTTGTCATCATTATCACTTGCACCCTCCTCTCCCCGCCGGGAGACCAGTGAAATATATTTAAATGTGTGTGATATGATTACACTGATGACTATGTGAAAAAAAGGGTGGAGATATCCACACATAAGTTACAGATAACAACTAAGAGGCTAATAATCCAAGCAAAAATGATGAGATACTGAGTAAAGTCATTGGTAGCAGAAATAAGTCCCATATGTAATTACCAACTATTTGAAACAACATTTTATTTCTATGTTGTCTAGCTCTTTTTCTCAATAGGAGCAGATGGCTCTAAATATATTTTATATTGCAATATATTTTTTTTAAGTTTGGGATTATACTTCTTGTGGTAACTAAAGCTGTGTAGCTGGTGAGATCATCGAAAGAATAAATCTAGACAGAAAAGAGGAGACAAGATAAAAGAGGAAAAGAGGAGAGGGGAGGGGGGGAGAGGAGGGAAGAGAAAGGAATAGGCATAATCATTCAACAAATAATTTGAGTACTTAAAATTCTAGGTGATAGGACTTATTGGAGAACAACAACCAAAAAAATTTTTTAAATCCCTGCCTTCCTGAAACGTTCATTCTGCATCTTAAATAAGCAAAATATGTAATATGTCACATGTTCATAAGTACTTTGGACAAAAACTAAGCAGGAAAGTGAGACAAAGAATGTGGAGGTGGCTGCAATTTCAAATATGATAGCGATGGAAAGTCTCCCCGAGATGCTCATTTGATGGAAGTGAGGGAGTGCTATCTGAGGTAGAGTGTTTCAGGCAGAGGAAACAGCAAATGCAGAAACCTTGACCACATGGCAAGAAGGCCAGTACGACCAGAAGGAGAAAAAAGAGTAGTAAGAAATGAGGTCACCAGATCATGTTGGCTCTTACAGGCCTAGACAAGGACTCTAGCTTTTTGCTCTGAGAGTGTTGGAAAGCCAAGGGAGGGTTTTTCACAGAGGAGTAACATGATCTGATTTACTTCTGAGCAGGATCGCTCTGGCTGCTCTATTGAGAAAAGACCAGAGGCAGGCAAGAAGCAGAAAGGCTATATTGTCAGGAGACAATTGCAATCATCTAAGTGAGAGATGACCTTAGCAGTAGAACAGATGAGATACAGTTAAGTTCTGAAAACATTTTTAAGATACAGCCATAGGATTTGCTGATAGATCGTATGCAGCATGTGAAAGAGAGAAATTAAAGAGGAGATTCTGGCCTGAGTCTGAGATCAGAAGAAAAACAGGAGAAACAAGTTTAAGGTGAAAGATCAGGGGAAGTTCCGGGAGAAGACAGAGGTCGGTTTGGACTCGTTAGTGTTGATAGGCGTACTAGAGATCCATTAAACACGTTGGCCTGGCAGCTGGAACTGGGAGTCTTGGCAGAGGGGAGCCTGACACTCTAAGTTTGAGAATCATCAACATACAGAAGATGTCGCAGGCAGTGAGATTGAAGAGATGATGTAGACAGACAGGAGAAGAGGCAAGCCCTGGTTCTGGAAACCAGGTGTCTGAGAGCCGTGGGGGAGGATCAGCACAAACGCCAAGAAGCAGCAGGCAGAGGAGCGTTCTGAAGAGTGAGTCCTAGAAGCCAAGCCAGGAACTCCACAAAAGAGGGAGTGGTCAGTTTTGTCAAATGGTTAAGTCACAGGAGGTCTGAGAAGTGTGGCCCCTGGAGGTGAGTTTTGGTAGGTTTGGTGCAGGCAAAAGGTAGGATGGGGAGGGTTTGAGGGAGCAAGGGGAGGAGAATTTAGATCCAAGCAGAATGGATAAGCCTTTCAAGGAGTTTTGCTGGAAAGGTTGATAATTAAAGGAAGAAATGAGATCAAGAATTTTATAGGATTTGTTCACGTCCTTTGCCATAGTTCTTTCATGACCTCTTTGATCATTTTCTGTGAGGAAACCAGTCAGTCGCCTTGATTATTTCTGTTGCTCTTCTGTTTCTCAAGATGAAAAAAACAGAATACTCTGCAGCATCCCACGGATTGGCCTATCAAGGCTTTACTTAGATTTGTTCATTCCTGCTTTAGAAGATCAGTCAATGGTCAGGAAATCTAAATCTCTTTTGGAGGATAAACAATAGTCACCCTCAAAACCTCATAATTTGCTATAATTTTAATGGGTCTATACTGAAAAGTGAATGAAAAGTTATCATTTTTAATCCATGTAACAGGTATTGACTGAGCACCTGCCCTAGGCAGTATGGGGGCATCACTAACCTCTATTGTGAAGAGAGGTTTTTTTCCTTTAAGGAGTCTGTGGTATATTAGCAGAGATAAGACGGGAACCTATATAAGTGTGATGTAAATACATACATTTTACCAATGTGGAAATCCTCAAAAGCCAGCTTAATCTGATTTTGTTCTCATTACCACACTGAGAGCTAGGATGGCCAAGCTATTTTAAAAAGGGTTTTCCATCCCCCTGATCCGCTTCTTTTTTCATGCCACTAAACCAAATGCCGTGAAATTTTTTTATAACCTAAGGGATTTAGGGAATACGTATATTTAGATCTGAGTAATGCCCTCCAAGTGAGGAATGGGATTGAGTGTGCTCAGACTGACTAAGAGAGGGGATGCTATTACAGGCACCTGGAGATTTCTGGCTAGAGGAAACAGTACTTACGAGCGTGTACACAGGAACTTTAGAGTCCTGGCTTCATTTCGTAAGGATCCATCTTTCAACAAATGTTGGGGGGGGGTGTGTGTGTGGCATGATGGTAAGGAGCACCAAGGCATCCTCTTGTGTACAGATTATGTTGCTTCTTGATCTGCATTTTGGGTACACAAATGTGTTCAATTTGATTTGTGCTCTCCGTCTGTGTGTATATGTGTGTGTGTGTGTGAAATATTTCAAGAAAAAGTTAAAAAACAGTCAGATGCTCAAATACTTTTGAAAATGAAGTGTTGTTTAAGCAATTGAAGTAAAAAGTTTTGGGCCAGTGAAACTGGTACTTTACATTTTATATCACAATTGAGATGAAGAGTTTATCAGTCAGGGTTCCACCAGAGAGACAGAACCAGAGATAGAGAGAGAGAGAGAGAGAGAGAGATTTATTTATTTCAAGGAATTGTCTTATGAGGTGAGGGGGTCTGATTGGGCAAAGTTCAAAATTAGTAAGGCAGGCCTATAGGCTGGAAACTCTGGGGCAGGAGCTGACACAGCAGATCTCACACGGAATTTCTTCTTCAGGGACACCCCGGTTTTGCTCTTAGGCCTTTCAACCAATTAGATAAGCCCCACCCGCATTATCAAGGATACTCTACTTAAAGTCAACTGATTGCAGATATTAACCACGTCTACAAAATAAATTCATAGCAACACCTAGATGAGCGCGTGATTGAAAAGTGGGTAATATAGCCTACCCAACTTGACAACAAAACTATCCATCATAATGGGTTATGTGAGGATTACAGGTTGAAACTGAAACTCATCCTTCATTTTGTCAAGGCTATGTTGTTCTCACTGGGAGTTTGAAAAAAGAGAAACATATAAAATAACCAGTTATGGATGAGAGGAAACTTTTTCTGTGTGCTATGTGCACCAGCACAGTACTTTCTAAGCTTCCCCCAGCATGACCCTTGAGGAAGAAATTCTTCATCCTTACTGTCTTCTCAGAAATGAATTTCATTTCGAAAGGCTGAAGAAATCTGTTCAATCGTTTGGAGCAATAATAGCATTCCAACAAGCAAAAACGTGTTTTTTTAACCAGCACTGAAATTTGCCAGAATTTATGTGTATGCAAAAAAATTAAAGGAGTTTGAATTTTAAAATTTCAAACTTGGCACATGTATTTCTCAAATGAGGCATGTGGGTTTTGCTAGTTTGCGGGGGCAGGGAAAAGGAGAGGAGGGATTTATTTGGGAATGAATTTTACCAATAAGAAAAGAACTGAAGGTTCCAGTTAGGTCGCCAGCATTTTAGGGATATAGTGATACACTCCCCCACCTCTTGGTTTTCCAAGATTGATCTCAAGCACTAGGAAGAGGAGGAATCGTTTGGCAGAGCCTATCAATGATGTATTCCTCCCTCCCCAAGTCCCTGTCAAGGGCACCAGTTAAAGAGCCTAATCTTTTCCTTTTCATTGTTTATCATCTTCATATTATGATAACAATTCTTTCTGAGCTGATAATAACAACAATAGTTTTTAATCACTGAGCACTAACTAGGTGTCAGGAACACTTTATATATTTACTAATATAATGCTCTCAACAACTATGAGATAGGTACTATTATTTTGCCCATTTTATAATTAGGGAAACTAAGGTACAGCAAAGGAAGGCAATGCGTTTCAAGTCACATAGTTAATATGAGGCCAAGCCAGGATTCAAACCCAAGCATCCTAACTGCAAGACCAGCTCTAAACCAATCACAACGCTAATTCCCTGGAATCAAAAGGAATGTCCATGACACTCAGATATAAGCTGGTGACTCTCAGAACCATTCAACGGTTAAAATATCTTTTTTTTTTTTTTTACAAAAGAATTGAAATAGAATCTCTGAAGGATAACCCACCCCAAAATTTAAACTTGGTAATGAAACCCACAGTGCTGAATGGACACTAGATAATTACACCTACCAATCAGATGTGGGGCCTGTATATTTTGCATTTTGAATGTGTAGGGCTTCATATGACAAAAACAATTTGCAATGGTTAAGCCTTTCATTTGGACTTCTGCCCAAGGAGAGCTTACCCAGGATTGAAACTAGGTAAATAATTATCAGTTTCTTTATTCCGAAATACTTTGAGTAAATAAGTAGGGATTTTTTTTTATAATCTATTAATTTTTATTGGTTTATAAAAAACTGTAGGATAAGATTCTGTAGAAGAGAATTCCTAACTTGTTTTTGGTAAAATTCCATTTTCTCCAATATTTTGTCTCTAGACCAACAAAAAGAGCAGTGATAATATCTTTTCAGAGGCAAAATTGGTGTGGATTTTTTTCCTCTTAGCAGAACTTTAGACTCTGAAGAAGTATTTTGGTATGCTTATTTAAAGAACAGCTAGATTTACTGCCAAATAGCTCTTCATGAAAGACATATGTAAATACAGCAGAGTAACCGAGATAATTCTATTTCATTTGAAAAACACTTTCTTAATTATGTGAACTTGTTTGAAAGAATATGAAATGCTCTGTATATAGTTCTATAAGAAGTTTGGCTGTGATATTTATGATGTAATCATAGCCAGGAGTTGAAAATTATATTAATATTGAATGCAAAACTATTTTCTTTTCTCTTTCCTTGTATTTTTAATAAAGGAAAATGCTAATTTAAAAAATTGCAAAAAATATCCTCTCTGGTGCTAAGTACTGCTATTTAACTTTATTTTATTTTTAATGTGTCATAATTTACATTTGCAATGTCCTAGTCTCCAAACTATTATGTTAAAAAAATGAATTAAATATATTATTTTATCAAAGGTAGCATTAAAATGCACAGAAGCCTAGTCTTACTTACATCACAGGGTAATCTGCCAGAAAATGTCTGCCCTGATGCAAATTTCCAATAAATATCTAATATTTTGTTTCTCACCATTACAGATATGAAACTAGCATATGGCAGCAATTTCATATCAGTTATCTAGTTCAAATCTTAAGACTCTGAAATAATTTCAAAGATGATATTATCTTTTACAGATAGGGAACTGCGGAACCAAATGACTAAGTGCCTTGCCCCAAATCCCACTGTTAATGAGTGAACTCCGCAAGGGTATTAATTTCCTGTCTTCCAAAGCTAAGCTCCTTCTCACTCCCGCATGCTGCCAACTCAACCCTGATTTGAATACTGATCTTGCCGGTTATTTTCTCCCTTTTATTGGCCTTAACAGCGACATACTACAATCCAAATGGTTTAAATAGGCAGTACATACATGCTAAAAACTTAGTTCATTTTATCCTTGGAAACATTTTCGGTTTGTTTGTTCCACTAAAGTTGAAATGATCATTGCCTATGTAGAAAATTGTCTATCTGAAATCACTAATGAAATTCCAAAGCTGAATTCATTATCACACCATACTGCAGCTCTAACAAATCAGTTTATTTTAGTGAATGCCATACTCATTGACCCTGTAACATGAACCAACTGCATAAGAATCATTCTAGATTCCTCCCTTTTCCTTGCCTTCTACTTCAATCACAAAGTCTTTCATCTTCCCTCCGGAATGTTACCTTTTTCTTGCCTGGACCATTGCAATGACTTCTATGTGCTCTCTGAATCAGAAGTCTCCTCCTGCTCCAATCAAATTATTGCCAAAGAGATCTTTCTGTCCCAACATGTCACACACCTGCTTTAAACATTCCAACACATCCTTCAAGATAAAGTTAAACTCCACAGGCAGGTATATACAGTGATGAATACTTTGGCCTCCTCCTCGGCCTCATCCCTTCTCATCCTTTTCTATATGCAGTCCATTCATACAATCTGCTTACAGTCCCGGGCTCTCCCACCTATTGGCCTATATACATGTTCTCTCTTCTGACAACACTGTACCTACCCTCACACTACAGACAGAGCTGCAAAGTTGCAGCAGTAATATTTTGAGTATTAATCGATGTTCACATCAAATTTCCTTACTAGCACTCAAGAGAATTCCCCCCTTCTGCTCATCCTTCTCTCACACTAATCGTTCCTACTTTTTTCCTATTAATGAACAACAATTTCAGTAATGTGTAACAACTGTCAGATTTAAAGTGAAGGAGTATATGTCAATCCCATATACACACTACTATATATAAAATAGATACTAATAAGGATCTATTGCATAGCACAGGGAACGCTACTCAATACTCTGTAATGACCTATATGGGAAAAGAACCTAAAAAAGAGTGAATATATGTATATGTATAACTGACTCACTTTGCTGTACACCTGAAACACAACACTGTAAACCAACTATACTCCAATAACAATTTTAAAAATAAATAAATAGGGCTTCCCTGGTGGCGCAGTGGTTGAGAGTCCGCCTGCCGATGCAGGGGATGTGGGTTCGTGCCCCGGTCCGGGAGGATCCCATATGCCGCGGGGCGGCTGGGCCCGCAAGCCAGGACCGCTGAGCCTGCGTGTCCGGAGCCTGTGCTCCGCAATGGGAGAGGCCACAACAGCAAAAAAAAAAAAAAAAAAAAAAAAAAAAATAAAAAAATAAAAATAAATAAATAAACAAATAAAGTGAAGGGGTAATAGCACATCGGGATACGAGGCCAGAACCAAGAGTGACAGGACAATAACAACTCTCAGAGCAGTTCAGAGGACTGAAGTTTTAAATGCACTTCCCCTAACAGAGGAAGAAACATATAATGCCTCAAGTTATTCAGGAAAAATTACCTTCCATAAGCTTGCCACAGCAGTAAGAGATTCCTCTACAGTCTAATAGAGCTGACGCTCCCCAAGTTATCACAGCCCTCCAAAATTCAGCTTATAATTGTGCACATCATCCAAATACTAGCTTAAGATCTAACAAGAAACATCTAAACACAACTAGCTAAGTGGCTTAATGACAAACATTGGGCTTGAGTTAATCTGTTTTATTCAACAATGGGTAATTATAAATTTTAAATAATAGAAAATTTGAAGAGATTCTACACAAGGCAAAAAGGAAAAGATACACTCAAGGGGCAGAAGACTTAGTTATAAGAAAGCATCATTTGACGTTATCAGAAATTTCCTGAAAGCACGTACTCTATTAAATTAGAGAAACAAATGAAATGATATACATCAAATTGAAATAAAACTGAACATGACTGAATTGTGGAATAGAGAGAAGGTCCAGGTATAAGCTTTCAGTTGGATGAAATAAGGGAATGATGGGATAAAAATAGCATTTCAACAGAATAATTAGAATCTGTATTAAAATCAGTATAGAGTATAATGAAGAGCACAGAAAAATCAAATCACTGATGAGACATAGAAAACTGAAAAATAACCCACCATGTAGTGACTCCAAAACAAAAATCCCAAGAAAAAACCAAAACATTAAAACAGAAGAAAAAATCAAGGCTGTAACTGTAGAAAACCTTTTGAAACTGCAATGCAAGCACAATGAGTACTTTGGACTGCTGTTTATAACTACATGCTGCAGGGAGTTTCACTGAAAAGATGCCAACTACCTAAACCCTGTTGAAGAGAATTTTTAATTATAAAAACAAAGAATAAGTATATAGGCAGAAAAATAGTATGCTTCATAAAAAGAAATTAGTAAAGTCCCAGATATATACTCAGGAGTACAGAATATTAAAGACAATGAAGTAATTAATAAGTATAAACATATCAAAATAGTCATTTTACATGAGAATAACAAAGTGATAATCTAATAACAAAGTGATATCTAAGATATCCAACAGGTCAAATACCAAAACACAGTCCTCTGGGACAAAATAAGCAGTATTCTAGAGCCATCTGAATAATAAATTAAAATTAAGAATTATGCTAAAAAGTAACATCTACAGATATTTTTAAGGAAAAAAAATTTTATATCTCCCCCCAAATCTATACCCAGCTAAAATATCAACTTATATACTAGCAACAGGAATAGAGCTTTAGATATATACTTATGTGTGTTTATGTTCACATGTGTGTCTATATGAGCTAATAAAGGATATTACTGATGGATCCATGGAAAACAAAATATTCCAAGTCTAATCTGAACTCACTAAAAAGGGAATCAAAACAAAGACCTGTAAAATATAGAATATGTTATCTACTAAGACAACATAGTGCCTTGAAACCAGTTAAACATTGTTAAAACTATAAAACTGTGACTAATATAGTTTTGGAGATGAATACAAATGTCATAAATAACAACTTAAACTAGGAATATAATGTGAATTCAAAACAACTTTATAGGAATGTCTTAGGAATAAAACTCCTGATTAAATAGTTTTGACAAATTGAATAATTTAGAAAATATAGAAAATAACTTCATTTGAAAACAATATGTTCTCACCAAATAAAGTCAAACTAAAAACTGAATATAATGTATAAAATGTTTAAAAATCTGCAATAATCAAAACATTGTAGAGGCACAGAATCAAACCAAACAATGGGAACAAGAAAGTGTGTCCACAAACAGGCCAAGTACCAGCACACTTAAGAATTTAGTGTGGGATAAGATAGTGCATTAAATCAGGGAAGAAAGGACAGTTTATTTAATAAATTGAGTATCTTATTGTTGAGGAAAAAGATTGGATCAGTACCCCCGAGATATACCCCAGAACACATTACAGATTGGATAAAGATTTAAATTGAAGCAATAAACAAAATGTTTTATTAGAAATTATAGGAGAACATTTATACAAATTTAGCATAAATACTTTCTAGGCATGCTATCAATTTATCTAGGCAAAAAAAATAAGGAAAATATAAACATATTTACCACATATATACTTAATACTTGTATTTCTTCTAACTAGAACCACATTAAAAACTGGAGAAAATGTTTTAGCTATAAATGACAAGTACATGCTTAATATTCTTAATATATAAAAAGTTCTTTGAAATCAATAAGACAAAAATTTCAATTTAAAAAATGACATAAGAAACCTATAAAAATATGTGATTTGTGCATTTTTTAAAAGGAGATAACACCTATTATCTAACAAATTGTCAAAGACTGTGTTTATTTGTAATATCTAAGTTTAGCCAAGGTATGAAGAAATAAGCTCTTTTTACACTTATTGGTAGAGTTATAAATTAATTCTTTTTCTTGGGGCCAAGTTTATTCCAACCCCTTATGAACATGTACCCCCTTTGACCCAGAAATTTCACTTATAAAAATAATCATAGACATGTGCAGTATGTATCTTATAAGCATAATATAAAGTGATCTAATACTCACCCATCAGATATTCCTCATAACTTGAAATACCTGTGTCCTGTAGTAAAATTTTCACTTAATTGGAATTAAAAATGTTTTAAATATGGCATTCCCTAAGTGTTCTCTCTTAATAATTAAAAGCTATGCTTATGTAATTACCCTTGGTATGTCTTGTGGGAAATGTGTATGAAAAGAGATAAAGAAATTCCAAATGACTGGGTTGGGCAAACAAGAACAGGATGGAGGATTTGTTGAATAAACAGGAAAAAGTAAGCAGGGAATTTCTTATAAAGTATGGACAAACTAACGATTTGGTAATATTTCCCCACCTCTGCACAGACAAGAAGTTAATTACATAGGGACCATCCCCTTTTCTGTTATTAAAAAGGGAAGAAAAGCATGATAGATTCAGTGTAGTGGGTGACTCTTGCCCAACCTGGTCTAAACTCATTAATCCATTTTGTCCCCAGGACAAATGACCACCGGAGCCTAGTGTTGTTCAGAAAATTTGAATCTGTCCTTGAAGAAAATGTCCTTCACATTTTTCCACATCAAAACAACACAAATCAAAAATTTTGAAGGATGTCTTGCCATAGACTCAAGGTATCATAAAAAGTAACTAGAAGTCCATGGGGTTTTATGTTTGAAAGATGCACTTAATGATCTTCCTTTTTAAGAGCCTGGTTATCAAGTGTACCCGTATTGCTCAGGCTTATTCAAATCAGTAAGTACTCTGAGTTGTTAATCGTACTTGACTGCAAATTCGTACCTAATGGGAATCATTCATTATTATAGTAGACATTTGTCACTTTCCTGAGACTCCTATATATGGGAAATCCCATATCTATGAGTCTTGATAAGAGATAATCTGGACTCCCTTTAGAGAAGTGGATTGACTCACCATCTGACAGACATTATTCTGGTTCATGGGAAATAATAAGACACCTAGGTAAAATATACCTGGCTAAAATACACATTTGCCAGAAAATATGAGATAAAGGCACAAAAATACAGAAGCCTAATACTAACTTATCTAAAAGGTGTTTCCAGGGCAACATGGGCTCTCCCAAACAAAGTAGATAATAAGGTAAAATATTTTATATCCACTACAAAAGGGCATGACACTTGGGCCATTTTTGTTTTAGGAGAGAAAACATAACCACTTTTGAGTATGCCATCTGAGCATTTACGAGACATATTAAAGGGTGCCAGTTTCAAGTAAGATCCCATAGGAAAAGAAGGCTCTTCAGCTGACCAGACACTCCTGGAAGTAGCTTCACTACCTTGTTCTTATACTCAGGAAATCTAATGGTTAAGTTGGCGGCCAGCCCCTATAGAAGAACCACAGCAGAAATCTGTGGGCAAAGTCGCTACCCTTTTCTCAAGTGTCTGTGCTTATTTTGAATAGTTCCTGGTTTGTCTCTGGTACGAGGCTACAACTAAACATGTGACCATGGGACATGCAATGTCACGTTATGAATTTGTGTATTAATCCACTTGTCTATGAAGTCAGGTATGCCCCAAAGTGCTCCACCATCAAATGGAAATGGATATATAGAACTGGACTTGATTCGGTTCTGAAGGCACAAGTTTTTGGAGCCACATTACTAATCCCTACTTTTATTTTTGCCTCAGCTATCATGGAGACGTGTTTATGATCAACTGACCAAACAGGGAAAAGAAATCCTAGATTTCAAAAGGCCCTGCGCAAAATACAGGCATTCTCAAAATTTAGCTTTCCATCCATGAAACTCTGGGTGTTGTTGGTTTGGTTGTGCTAGTAACCAAGGTAGGAATGCTTCAGAAGACACAACAATGGAGTCATTAATTGGTAAACTGGCAATACCACCCAGCTGTTGACTTTTGAGATTGATCCTGACTGTCAAGAGGGATTAGAATTGCTGCAGCACAATAATTAGGAAAGTAAGAAATATTGACAGAACTCAAAGAATGCCCTGGGGTGCTTCCTGGTCTTATTTGTTAATTGATGAAATTAATTGGGAGACCATGGCCATCTATGTAGGAAAGACAACCAAACGCTTAGATTTCTCAAGAATGAAGGTTTGGGACACCACATCAGGTAAAGAACCTTGAACATTTGAGGTACTGGCTAAATTTTTTAAAAGATACATGAAATGAGCAATGGAAGAGAAAAGTCTTAACTGCCAACTTTCAGCCTCATGACCAGTTACAAAAAGAGGACTGCAACAATGTCCTGTTTTCTTCCTCCTCTGTGTTTGTATATTTAATTAACTTCTCTCTTCTTTCCTACCCTTTCCTCCCTCTATTTTGTAGAGGATGTATTGGTGCTGAACAACTTTTCAATGTGCCCCACAGGATTACAATGGATCATAAATCAACTAGAAGAAAAATGGATTTGTCAGGATGCAGTAAGGAACGAGACTTGTAGTGTTCCCCTTTGGGGCAGGAAGAGAATGCATTTTGGAAACATGAAGGTTAGCTGCATGAAGTTGGAGGGAAAATATTTTTAACTATTGGAGGAAGAGTTCAAGTCAATGTTGCATGTGCCAACGTGGATTTCAGGGCATGTTTGGCACTCTCTTTCACTTCTCAGTATCTAATCCCCCTTCTCACTGAGAGATCCAACCTATCTCCCAGTATAGAAACTAAAATTCCCAAGTTCTCATTTTTCCCTTCTCCCTTGGAGGACATGGGCCTGTGACAAAGGCTCCACCAGTCACACTCATCAACCCCAGACTCAGGAGTCAGTATCAAAAAGAAGCAGATACCAAGAGAATCCTCCCAGGTAGCTGTGGCAGCTGAAACAAGGAGAATTCCTAGGGCAAGTATGGCAGTGGTGCCAGCAGGACCAGTGAGTGTTGCTGGTATTGGATCAGCATTTAAGGTTTTGAGATGACTTCATTCTCCTCACTGGACAGTTTCTTTGGTTTTATTTGGATGCGTTCTGCAGCTGTTTATACTCCATAGAGCTATACAGTACATTGTTTGTCCATTTCCTAATACCTTTTGTTTTCTTTTGTTTTTCAGGGTTTTTTTTTTACTTTTTATTTTGAAGTCATTTTAGGTCTAATACCTTTTTAATAACTTCTTTTTCTGTTTAAATCAGCAAGAAAAAGTTTCTGTTGCTTGCAATTAAGAATCTTGACTATACAATTGTATAGTTCATCACAGGATTGTTAATTATGAATAACTAGAAATTAATTAAATAACCAAACTTTGGTATTAGGGTAAAAGGAATTATATTTATACCACAGAATGCTAGCAATCATTTTTAAATGATATTATAGGATAAAACTTAAAGTCTTACAAAATTATTCAGGATACACCGAGTGGCAAAGCATGCTGCAAGCTAAGTGCTAGGTCACAAGTTTGTATTTTATATGTTCTTTATATCTGTCTATCTATCTATCTATCATGTATCTATCCTGTGTTAGTTATCTATTACTGCATAACAAATTACCCCAAACTTAAGCAGCTTAAAACAATAATCATTTTTATTCTCTCCAGTTTCTCTGAGTCAGATTTGTGAGAGTGGGGGGGGGGCATTTGAGATGAATGCACAGTCTGTTATAATCTAATATGATAAGTGATGTCCTTCCACTAGGAGCAAGTCAGAGTTCAGCCCACATTCAAGGGTAGGGTAATTAAGCTGTACCTCTTGAGTAGAGGAGTGTCAAAGAATCCATTGACCCATCTTTAAAATCACTATGTACACATACATATGCAGATAAAAATATTTAAATACATAAAATATTTCATGATAAACACACCCAGAAAAGCACATGGTATAGAATATCATGTATTTTATAAAAATTATCTCATAATTATAAAAGCGTGTGTGTGTGTGTGTGTGTAACCACGTACTGCCAGTGTCAGCTTCCCTCTTAACAACTCTAATGAATTACAGCAGGGCTGAAGCACCCCCTGGGGAAGGGTATGTTTTTTTGAATTGTATCTACAATTAAATTGCACATACACACAGACATAACTCTCAGACCATGGGAGGTGGACGGATAATAGTACAAAGAACTGATTTCAGGGCAGAACTATGAGGTCCCCGGAGAGAATCAGAGGGAGAGAAGGAGCTCAGTAAAACAAACTGTACTGAGCTCCCAGGTGGGCAAAAAGTCGTGGTTCTGGGGACTAGAGCATGCAGCTGACACCACACCCACCCAAGAGGTTCTCTCATCTCAATACAGCTGCTACCAACAGATGAACAAGCAGCAGAAGCAGAATGACTAGCATTCTAAGGTGGGGAACGCCCATAAATAACTGGAGAGGGTGGGAACAGGAGAGAGAGCTCTGCAGAAGAGCTAGTGAGATTTCACTATTCATATTATTGTGATCTCATTTCTACCTAAAAGCTGTTTGATAGATTCAGAATGGATAAATACCAAAAAGTTAATATTGTGACTACTTTCTTTTTTGCTAATCTATACCTTCTAAATTCTCTGTAACTAATGCATGTGATTTTTATGGTAATAAAAAGTAAGGTTTTTAAAATACCTCGAATATGAAGAAAGATTAAAATATAATTGAAAGTGAAAACAGGATATAAAACTGTACACAGCAGAAGCCTCATTCATTTTTAAATGCAGATGTATGATAATACAAAGTATTAATGAGATTAAAAATGCATGTATGTAGATATATGCGTATATACACACATAGACACAACTACCTCTATATATCCATATATCTATCTATACCTATTCAGGGAAAGAAAACCTAGAAGGGAACATACAAAACTGTAGGTAGTTCTTTTTCATGGGATTACAAATGGTCTTGTTGTCTTCTTGGTACTTTTTTGTATTTTCTAAATATCTTTAATGAGTAGATATTACTGTTATAATCAAATGGAAAAAAACAACACTTTAAACGATTAAAAAGGGAAATAAATTATGACACTTTTATTAGATGAAATAATATGAAACACTTCCAAAATATAATGACATGATTAAATGCACAGGATATAATTATAAGTTTTAAAAAGTTAGAAAGCACTGCATAAGCAATATAAAATCAACTTTGTGTCTCTCTCCCCTCCTCTCTCTCTGTATATATATATATGACAGGAATTTGAATAGGACTCTTCCTGTTGTCTTAGAATTTTGGCTGAAGCCCCAAAACTTAGAACAATGGGTTATAAATAACTGCACATTCTAAAGAGAGATGCTAGACCCATCCATGGAGGTTCAGCGAAAAGAGTAGAACAGGTCCAGCAGCTAACTATTAATGCCCTCCACCACCACCTCTAACCTACTTAAGTGAAGTCAAAAGTGGATTAAAGAGCAACTTTGAGGAAAAAAAAAAAAAAGAGCAACTTTGAGACGATTAGTCAAACTCACATAGGGTATAACGGCATTTTCCCTTCCCTTCAAACTGTCTCTCAAATGCTCCAAAAAGAAACAACCATAGAGGAATAGGACAAAATAGAGAGATTGGCATCACTCATGAGCCCCACCCCGTGGAACGGTAGGTCCTATTGTTGCACAGAACTGAAATAAAGTGAGAGTTTTGACTGAGCTTGATGGGTATCTCTTGGAATTTGGGGAGACTGCAAACTGCTTCTCAATCTGAAAGAAGACAATGGATTGGAGTCATCTGAGTTAGCAAGGTAAGGACATAGTACAGTTGTATGGGGTACGTCAACCATTTAGCAAAGCAAGTACGCACAAGATTCCTGAGGGCTAAGTGGTATGAGGGATGTGACCCATCCGAGAGGGACAGTGGGAGCTTTTGGTGCAGTGAGGAAGGACATGTTAAGAAGTTAGAGATGTCTGTGGAAACAGTGTAGAGCACAACTTTGTATGTGTGTGTGCGCGCACATGTACATGTGTACATGCAAGTGCATACTGCCTCTAAAGAGCTAGAAATCCATTCCAATCACTGCAAATATTTGGACACTTTTTAAAACGACGGACATGGCTAACGAGCAATATTAGGCAAGGGAGAACTAAACTAGTACTAAGACTTTGTCTCTTTTTCTCTAATTTCCCCTCCCTTGTTCAAACAGTGGAGAGTCCAAGCGCAGGCTGAGGAGGGAAGTTTGATAAAAAATCGTACTCACCTTCCTCGCTGTGGGCCCTTGCGCCACGTGGGTCAGAAATAGGTTGAATGGACGGGTGGCCTTGGCACATGCGCGCAGGAGACGAACCGCAGGAGGCGAACCGCAGGAGGCAGACAGGCGGCGAGGCGCGGGCTGAGCTCCAGGGCCCTTGGTCTTGACCCGTTGGACCGGGTTGCGCCGGGCGTCGGGTCCAGTCGGCTGTCTGGACGTGACAGTGCTCCGACCGGCTGGCTGACTCGTCGCCAGGAAATCCGGAGTTCCCTGACGTCAGCACATGGGCGGGCTATGGGGGGGCGGAAATCGCCATCCCGGGCCGCTGATTGGCTGCCTCCACTCCCTTTCACCTTCCAGGCAGCAGAGTTCAGGTGTGAAGTGACTCCCTTGTAACACTTAACGTCTTTCTGGTGAAAGAAAAGAGCCATAGAATTCATCCATATTTTTCTTCTGCTGAATGGAACTTCTTGAGCAATGAAGCTATAGTATCCCTATATATTGAACTGAAAGCTCCTACATGGTAGATATAAATCTTGTTTTGTTTAAATCAGTATAGAGACTAAAAGTGATACAATTTTAAAATGGTTCTCAGTTGTGACAGAGAAATGCCACTGTGCCATCAATGCAAATGTTGTGTCTGTTTTAAGTATTTTAAACAGATGTGTGTGGAAGCCTGAATAAGTGTAGTGTCCTGGACTTACCCCATTACTTGATATTTATAATTATGAAGAGCATGGAGTTTGATTGCTGGTGATCCAGGAGGTCTACTCCACGTTTGTTCTTCCTCAGGGTAAGTAATGAAAACACAAGTAAATGTCTTTTTCACATGACCATTAGAATACTTGAAAACAAATTATTTTTAAGTAAAAGCAAAAGAGATATGTTTTCTATTTTAAAAATGCACACCCTGGGACTTCCTTGGTGATCCAGTGGTTAAGAATCCACCTTCCAATGCAGGGGACACGGGTTCAGTCCCTGGTCTGGGAACTAAGATCACACACACCGTGAGGCAACTAAGCCAAAAAAAAATACTGTGTGTCTGGGCTTCACCCAAAGATTCTGATTTACCTGGTAAGGGGTATAGCCTGGGTTTGGGGATTTTTTAAAGCTCTGGCTGCCCCTTAGAATCACATAAGGAGTTTTTAAAAACACGGTTGCCAAGGCCCCTCTCCAGACCAGGTAAATCAGAATGTCTGAAAGTGAGACCCATGCATGGGTTATTTTTAGGAAGCTCTCTGGGAGAGTCTAATGTTTAAACAGGTTGAGAACTACTAAATAAGAATATCCCTCTACAAATGTCAAATAATTATGTTGTACACCTGAAACAAATGTATGTCAATTATAGTTCAATTAAAAAAGATAAAGAAAAAAAGAAATAGGTTGAATGGAGAGAAGCAGCTTTGATTTGAATGGGAAATTGAGGTTTTGATTTAAATATTACTCAACTTTTAGGACCTGAATGTGAATTATTTTTCAAAAAGGAATATATTATTTTAATGTGCATAAAGATGTGGACTAGCCAAGAATATGCTTTGTATTCTTTTAATTTTATTCATTTAACAAAATGGTTGTATATGTGTTTGTGCATGTGCTCATGCACTGTATGTTCATGTTGAGGAACAGACAGATGAATAGATGACAAATAGACAGGTAAAGGTAGAAAAGGCACATAGATCTCTACATCTTCAAAAAATAATTTGAAAGCAATATGTCACAACTTTAACAATTGTTGTCTGCAAGAGATGGGAATAAGAGATAACACTTTTTCATCTATCCTGTCCATCCTTATCTTTTCCTGTATTGTGCATTAACACTATGCATTAATTTTATACATAGTATAAAAACTTATCTAAAAAATTCTGATAAGGGGACATTGTACTGCTCTACCAAAGTCCACTACACTGAAAACTCCATAATGACAGGGACCACTATTGTCTTATTCACCACTCTATCTCCAGTACAGTATCTGGTACAGAACGTGCACTCAGTAAATGTACAATGAACCCATTAATGAATTAACTAAGTAGTTAGGTTCAAACACCTACCATTAAATTAAAATGGAAGAAATGCCTTTGACAAAGATTGTCAAAAGGAATGCTAAATATACTTTGAACCCAAGCCATGCATTTAACACAGCCCAGGGATTTTTTTTTTTTTTTTTTTCCCAGTACGAGGGCCTCTCACTGCTGTGGCCTCTCCCGTTGCAGAGCACAGGCTCCGGACGCGCAGGCTCAGCGGCCATGGCTCACGGGCCTAGCCGCTCCACGGCATGTGGGATCTTCGCGGACGGAGGCACGAACCCGTGTCCCCTGCATCGGCAGGCGGACTCTCAACCACTGCGCCACCAGGAAAGCCCCGCCCAAGGATATTTTTAATGGTTTCCTAACAATCAAACTTTCTGTACAGAAGCACGGATAATTATTTAAACAGCCATTATTCTCAATAAGAAAAATCATTTCCGTAAACTTAGAATCTGCATTATAAATATTTGCATCTCAATTTGTTTAAGATTCCAATTTTATTTTCATATTGGCTGATATGGCTTTTAATATTGCATTTTACCCAGTTCCAGAAGAGAAGCTTTCTAGCCACATTCTATCCCAAAATGTACTTTTACCACTATTGAGCTGATCAACATATTTAATCACCATACACCTTACCACCCCTTGTGTTTCTATCCATAGAGATTGCCTTGTTGACCTGTTTCAGTGCTGTTTCTGAGAAAAGGCTTTCTCTTCCCAAGGGAAAACTACGAACCAGATATAGTAGAAAAGGCTGTAGACAGACCCAGGAAGTTGCTCTTGATGTATCAAGAAATGAAACAAGACATGAAGCAAGGGCTTCCCTGGTGGTGCAGTGGTTGAGAGTCCGCCTGCCGATGCAGGGGACACAGGTTCGTGCCCCGGTCCGGGAAGATCCCACATGCCGCGAAGCGGCTGGGCCCGTGAGCCGTGGCCGCTAAGCCTGCGCGTCCGGAGCCTGTGTTCCGCAACAGGAGAGGCCACAAGAGTGAGAGGCCCGCATACCGCAAAAAAAAAAAAAAAAAAAAAAAAAAAAGACATGAAGCAAGAGCTGGGCTCTTGTTTCATGATGTCCCTTGTTCTCAGTTTCTTCATCTGAGTCTCCATTTCATTCTTTCACACACTTATCCCCTGAAATCCCACATTAGTAATATTACCCAGACATGCATTTTTGCTTGCTAAGCTTTCAATTTCCTCCATTTTATTGAGGCCTTTCCTCAGTGGACCTCCTCCCACCTTAGAATTTTACAGTAAACTTCAGTGCTGCCTCTCTGGCTGCAATTTCCATAGATGCTGACATTTCAACAGCAGGTTGAAAATGTAGGTCTTCTGGAGTCAACAGGCTTGTCCCTTTGGTCTCAGTCTGCTCTTGACACACTAATCTGTCTCCCAACGTGTTGCTAGACCCACTGTCCACTGGCAGAGCTCTTCATTGAATTACAAAATGGGATATCAGGTTTCATAAATAGAATCAATTTGAAGTTTAATCTATCAGCAGTAACTGGTGGCAATGCAATTGGTACACTTTTCATCAGTTTTCTCCAACCATAAAAGAAGAAACGTTTCGCCTTCCTCTAACATCAAATAACCTAGAACATTTTCCCCTTTTTCAAGTTCTTCACCTCTCTTTCACCAAAAATTAGAAAGATCTCAACAGTTTCACACTGGGTATTATAAATTCCCAATTTAAGTTTGCATTATTTCTCAAGTGAAAACCTCGACTTTCTGGAATATTAATGGTGTCAAAAAACAAGTACCATCATTTGTATTCATCTGACAAACCTGTGCTTCCACCAAGTAGTGAAAACGTGATAGGCATTCCAGTGGCTACAAGTAAGATACAGGATTCCTTGAAAAGGACTTGTTGAAGTTGCTTCTTCCTAACCCAATGAAAACACATATAACAGGTAATATGTGAAGGACATTTGTCACTTCAGGAAGATTTTTAGAGCTAGCAGAACATGAAACACTCTAGAAACAGATCCTCTACCAATTTTCACTTAATTTTTTCTTCCCCGATTTCCAAGCTCTTTAAGGTTATCTCAAAAGAAATAGAAATGCACTCTCTTAGCCCAAGTCTTCACTATGTAAGAATTGTGTTTACACCTAAACAAATGGCATTGTTAGAACCTGTATACCTACTATGGGTGAAACCACTGTCGGCATAGTATACCTACACATTTACTGTAACAATAGCTAACATTTTATACTGCTTTTATTCCTGCAAAGTTAAACTTAATTCCTAATGATCAGTCAGGGTTTCCTTAAAATGGCTGCATGGAATTCTATAGGACTTACAAACAGAGCATTTCATACAGGAATAACCCCAAATGAGAAAGAAAGAATCTTGGATCTTTGTAATTGTTTTAAAAATTCCTTAGGCTGTAATTTTTAAAATAAATTCAAATAATACAAAAGTATGTAGGTTACAAAGTAAATACCATCTTTCACTTCGCCTGAGGCGCTTCTCTCCCTGCCTCTGAAAGGACATCAGTAACTTTTATCCATGCTTTAGCATATGCGTTTAAGTATAGAATTTGTATGTATACAACAAACTTTTTCGTAAAGAAAATTATACCATACACATTGTTCTGAAAACATCATTTTTTCTCACTCAAAAGTATGTCTTATAGATATTTTCTAAGTCTTTTTAACTGTGGCAGAATATCTGTTTCATAAAGCTGATGTTTAACCATTCCATTATTGATTTACATTTAGGCTAGTCTCAATTGTTTTTTTAAACACTCAACAATACATTTTATTTTATTTTTTAATTTATTTTATTTTTTGGCCGCGGTGCGACATGCAGAATCTTAGTTCCCCAACCAGGGTTGGAACCCTTGCCCCATGCAGTAGAAGCGTGGAGTCTTAACTGCTGGACCGCAAGGGAAATCCCTCAATTATTCTTAATTACAAACTCTGCTTAGGTGAATATCTAAGTACATAAATCTTTACCTATATGTATAAAGTTTAAACTTTAGCTCAAGTGTTAAATTTTTTTTTTAATTTTGATAAAGATGTTCAGAGGGTCTTCAAAGAGGCTTAACCAATTTGTATTGCCACAAATAGTATATTCAGTCACCATTTCCCAACAAATTCACCAAACCTGAATATTATCACTCTTTTTCACTTTTTTCTCATTTTAGGGAGATATATGTATATCATATATATATCTCATAATTGTTCTAATTTCATTTCCCTAATTTTCATGGAAGAGTTAGAATTACTTCAAAAGTTCATGCATTTATTTGTAATATTTCATATGCTTAGCCCTTCTTTTTATTGGGTGATTTAAATTCTTATTGGTTTTTATATATTCTTTGTTATATACACATATATACATATTTTTTGCTAAAGCAATAATTTTTATTATATACACATATATACATATTTTTATACTAGTCAAATACTTGCCTTTTAAATTTGTTTACCTTTTAACATACTCAGTGTTTTTGTTTGTTTCATTAGTTTATAAAAATCAAATCTCTCTGGTTTCTTTCCTTTTTAGATTCTAGATTTTCTGCCTTATTTAGGAAGGCATTTCTCAAATGAACTCGAAGGCCACCTTAATTATTATATTAAATTCTTATGTATACATGAATTTATTTGGAGATTCTGTTTGAGTCCCATCAGTCTATTTGATTTTTTTTGCATCAATGGCATTATATTTATATTTATTATATATATGATATTTATATTATATATAATGATTTATATATTATTTATATTATCATGTGTTATATAAGTAATATGAAAATTATCACATCATATATAACAGCGGTCCCCAAACTTTTTGGCATCAGGGACTGGTTTCGTGGAAGACAATTTTTCCACAGACCTGGGGGGTTGGTTTCAGGATGATTCAAGCGCATTACACTTATTGTGCACTTTATTTCTATTATTATTATATTGTAATATATAATGAAATAATTATACAACTCACCATAGTGCAGAATCAGTGGGAGCCCTGAGCTTGTTTTCCTGCAACTAGATGGTCCCATCTGGGGGTCACGGGAGACAGTGATATACAAAGCATGTTGCTTATGTCCAGTCTACTCTGTAATAGTGTTTTGGTTGCTGTCACTGCAGAAAACCCTGCTTCACAAAGATAGGATGTTGGAAATGGAAGCAGGCTTTTCAGTGCTTTTGTGGCAGTCTCAGGCTATTCCGCCTTTACTTTAACCCAGAATGTATGGAGATTTGAAGTTGTCTCAGACATACTTTTAAGGCCACAGTCATTTGCAATCTCAAGTGGTTGATCCTCTTCTAGCACAGGCAAAGTCTATTCAGCTGGGTTATTCACAAATGGGTCGTGGATCCATTCCTCCCCAGTTCGGGGGTCTTTTTTGGTTGGGAAGCAATGCTCAAACTCTCTTGAAAGCTGATATAGGTAATCATGCACCCGCTGGGAGAAAGAAGGCCCTGGCTCAGTCTCTTTCAAAATCTCTGCTAATGTTTGAAACATGTCAAAAATCCCAATGTTCACTCGTCACCCCTATAATTCCAGTTTGGCTTTGAATGAAGGTACTTTATCTGCTGACTTGAACACAGTTGTTGTTCTCCCCTGAAGTGACACACTGAGTTCATTGAGCAGGTTGAATATGTCACACAAGTAAGCAAGTTTTGCAACCCATTCTGTGTCACTGAAATGTGCTGCCAGTGGTGACTGTTTTTCTAAAAGAAATCTCTGGAGCGTCTCTCATGACTCAAAAACTCTGGCCAGTGATCTACCTTTAGAAAGCCATCTCACTCTGTGTGTAAGAGAAGACGTGTGTGCTCTGCGTCCATCTCCTCTCAGAGCTGCATGAACAGACGTGAGTTAAGGGCACGTACTTTAATGGGGTTGATAATTTTAATTACATCCTGCAAAATGTTGTTGAGTTCAGGTGACATTTTTTGGCTAGCCAGCATTTCTCTATGGATGACATAGGGCATAGACACATTCAGATGTGACCTCTTTGACCCGAGTAGTGAGACCAGAAAGCCGTCCAGTCATGGCAGCCTCTCCGACTGTAATATACCTACACAAAATAACCAATTCAGTTTTCCTGATGTGTAATCATTCAAAGACTTGAATAGTTCTGCAGCTGTGCTTTTGGTTGGCAACAAAAGTGCACATAACATATCCTCATGCACATCCTCCTGAAAAATATATCGCACAAAAACAAGCATTGTTGGGCTTCCCTGGTGGCGCAGTGGTTGAGAGTCCGCCTGCCGATGCAGGGGACATGGGTTTGTGCCCCGGTCCGGGAAGATTCCACATGCCGCCGAGCGGCTAGGCCCGTGAGCCATGGCCGCTGAGCCTGCACGTCTGGAGCCTGTGCTCTGCAACAGGAGAGGCCACAACAGTGAGAGGCCCACGTACCACACACAAAAAAACACACAAACAAAAAAACAAGCATTGTTGCCTTGTTGTCAACATTGGTAGACTCGTCAACCTGGATTGCATACCACGGGGACTCATTAATCCTCTATAACAATTGTGCCTTAATATCCTCTGCTATTTCATCAATTTTTCTAGTTATGGTGCTAGATGACAGAGGAACACGTGCCACCTTTTGAACTGCAGCCTCTCCTAAAAGTTCACAACAAATGTCCTTAGCAGCAGGAAGGATCAACTCTTCACAAATAGTAAAGGGCTTCTTAGCTTTAGCAATGCAGTTAGCCACTAAGAATGATGCTCTCAGTACAGACATATTTGATGAAGTGGTGGCCTTCAGTAATTACCTCTGCTCTTCGTGTTCACGTTTTTTTCTTTTGAAAAACTCCAAAGGTTTGTGTTTTAATGCAGGGTGCTTGGTCTCCATGTGGCGAAGCAGTTTTGAAGATTTCATGGCTTCATTGGATAGCCGGTCACCACATATTATACAAAGCATCTTGGAGAATGTGAATCACCTGTTGCAATGAACCCATAATTTAAGTAGCAGTCTTGGTATTTTCCTTTAAATGCAGCTTTCTTTCTGTTGGCAGTCTTAGAGTCTTCTGCTGTCTCATCATTGTGTCTTTCCCACTTTTCCAAGAAGCTCTCCAGCGACGTTTGTTTTTTACTCATTTTGGCTAGGGTTAGCTTGTAGGCTTACCAAAACTGTGACTGAGACAACTGCACAGTGCAGGAAAGAGGCACGGTTGGAAGTGGTAAATAAAATAATGGGCGGGCCATGTGCAGACTAAAATATGTGTTGGATTCTGACTTAAAACCTGCCACCAGATGCAGTTGTACAATTGAAGTACATCAACTCACTTGCCACTATAAAGCCTGCCACCAGATGCAACTTAACTGTCACTTGCCACTCACTGATAGGGTTTTGATATGAGTCTGCAAGCAATTGATTTATTATGGTCTCTGTGCAGTCAAACCTCTCTGCTGATGATAATCTGTATTTGCAGCTGCTCCCCAGCGCTAGCATCACAGCCTCAGCTCCACCTCAGATCATCAGGCATTAGATTATCATAAGAAGCACGCAACCTAGATCCCTCGCATGCACAGTTCACAGCAGGGTTTGTGCTCCTATGAGAACCTAATGCTGCCGCTGATCAGACAGGAGGCACAGCTCAGGTGGTAATGTGAACGATGGGGAGTGGCTCTAAATACAGATGAAGCTTCGCTCACTCGCCCACCGCTCACCTCCTGCTGTGTGGCCTGGTTCCAAACAGGCCACGGAGCAGTACCAGTCCATGACCCAGGGTTTGGGGACCCCTGATATATAGTATAATATAAACAGTATGATAAAAGGCTAACCTTATATGATTTCTACATAATATATATTTTTTTAATTTATTGAATTAAACAGGATTTCTCATCTAATGTGGAGTACTACCAGTTGTAGTGAACGTTCTTGCTTTGTGCTTGGCTCTAATGTGAATATTTCCAGTATTTTACTATTAAGTAAAGTTTGTGCTTAAGGTCTTTTATAAATACACTATGTTTGGTTAAAGGATTTTCTCTTTATTTCTATATTGCTAAGAGATTTTATCAAGAGTAGGAATTTTTCCGTATCTATTGAGTGGTCTCCTTCATACACACACTTTTAATTTATTGATAGAATGAATCACGCTGGTAACTTTCCTAATGTTGAACGATAGTTGCAAACCTGGAAATAAACCTTCTTGGTTATGAAGTATGGTTACTGCTTCAATTTGCTATTATTTTACTTAGGACTTTTGCATCTTTATCCATAAGTGAATTTGCCTTTAGTTATCATTTTGGGGTTTTCTTTTTTCTGGAATCAATAGTAGGATTTTGCTATCCTGTCTACATTGTAATGAGTTGGAAGGCTAACCAATTCTAAGCCCTGGAATAGATATTATAGAATAATAAAACTCAAAACATACTGAAAGCTGTAGAGTTCACTATGCATTTAATTTAAACACATAAAACAGATATTATATATTTAGGTTATGCTATTTACCATCCAATCCCACCTCTAAGGATTGACAAAAAGCATTAATTGGTGTGACTAGATGTTATGTCATGGATCCCAGATATTTATAAACAAATCCCTGACTACATAGTTTCTGGAATTAAGTGTTTACTCACTAGATTAGTGAAGATAATGTTCAGATGTGAACAACAGAAACCTAAAATAATAGTGGCTTAAATAAGTAAGAAGTTTATTTGTCTCTCAGGTAAAAAGAGGCAAACAATCCAGAGAGGGAGTAGGGCATCCCTGTTTCACAAAGTCCACAGGGATCCAAGTTCTTTCTAACTTTCCACTCTGCCATCCTCTGGGCATGGTCTTCATGCATGGACTGAGACAGAATTACAGCCATCACATATATCCTAAGCAGCATTTTAAGGCAAAGAGATAAGAAAGCTCACTGTGTCCATGCCAGTTGTCTCACATGGAAGGGTCCTAGAGGCTGCCACAGGGTATTTCTCCTTATGTCCCTTTGACCAGAACATAGCTATATTTCACGCTTCTCTACAAAGGAAGCTGGCTAATATATTCTATTATTCTAGGAAGCCATGTATCTAGCTAAAAACCCTACTGTAACAGGAGAAAAGTAGAAGTAGATATTGAAAGAAAACTAAACATCTCTCTCACTACCATTTCACACACACTTGCAAGAAGTCTGCGTGCTATTCCCTAATCTCCTCTGTCTCATGAATGCAAGCCCCTGGGGACAAATGTTTCTGCCCAGAGAGTAGAGAAAGATCAGTACAAATTAATCAGTACTGATGGAGAAAAGAACTTAAAGAGCATGACTTACTGCCAGTGGATCAGTGGTGCCATACTGATAAATAAAAAAAACAGAATATTCCTTGAAGGGAGAAATTGTACCCTAGTCTTTCAATCAGCCAGTATATTCTGGGCACCCGTTACGTTAACCCTGTTCAGGTGCCATGCAGATCACAGCAAAGTTGTTTTAGGGAGTTTATAATATAGTTGGAATGATGGCATATGCAAATAAAATGTTATACAACCCAATAATTATTAATAACAAAGAATTGTGACGTTTCCGTGTGATTGAGTGAAAGCCGTGATTCGAATAGACAAAAATGGGGATTTCTGCTTCAGGTATTATGGTGGCTAGGAATTTGGATGGATTGATTATCTTTCCAAAAACAACTAAAAATACTGGATTAAATATAAAAATGTCAGGTTAAAAATATTTATGATATAACAAAGTAGTAAATTACTGCCAATCAAAAGCTAAGTGGAAAAGAGAATCCAAAGAGTAAGCAGAGGACTAAACTGCTTTTGCCATGGGGGCATTTTCTAAACCCAGAAACTTGAATTTCATTTTTGCAGCCTCAGAGAGTCATGGGATTGAAAACAAAAACAAGGTTACCCCACGTTAGAAAGTCTATAAGAGACTTTTGCCAACCAATTATCCAGGACTTCAGGTGGCCACATGCTCAGTGAGAGTGAATCAGAAGTAATCTCATCCCTCCCTCCCCACCTCCAGGAGGCTACAAGAAAATTTGCCTTGGTATTAAAGAGAGCAAAGAGGATATATTTTCCCTGAGAAGTCATAATCTTAAACAAGTTTTGTATAGATTTGTAGCTCAAATCCATATTATTTGTGTGGTCAGTCCAAAAGACTTCAGACCATAAGTTTAGTTTGAAGCTGTCCCAGACATAATTCTTTCAAATATATGGCAGAAACAAACAAAAATACTCTCCAGGGCTTCCCTGGTGGTGCAGTGGTTGAGAGTCCGCCTGCCGATGCAGGGGACACAGGTTCGTGCCCCGGTCCGGGAAGATCCCACATGCCGCGGAGCGGCTGGGCCCATGAACCATGGCCATTGAGCCTGAGCATCTGCAGCCTGTGCTCCGCAATGGGAGAGGCCACAGCACTGAGAGGCCCGCATACCGCAAAACAAAAAAACAAAACAAACAAACAAAAATACTCTCCAGATATTTAGAGAAATTCATATTCACCCAGGGACTCAAAAATTCCCATAAATAATTTCCCAAAGAAAATAAGCAACTTAGGATTAAAACTTACTATGTACACATCAAATCAAGCATTATAAGAAGAACAGTAACGAAAAAGCCAAAACAGAATGAGAGTTCAGATATTTGAATAAATATCTCTAAGTTATAAAATGCCTAATAAAGAGAAGAATTAACTTATCAGTGGGCACTATAAAAAGTGACCCACAGGGCTTCCCTGGTGGCGCAGTGGTTGAGAGTCCGCCTGCCGATGCAGGGGACACGGGTTCGTGCCCGGGTCCAGGAAGATCCCACATGCCGCCGAGCGGCTGGGCCCGTGAGCCATGGCCGCTGAGCCTGCGCGTCCGGAGCCTGTGCTCTGCAACGGCAGAGGCCACAGCAGTGAGAGGCCCGCGTACCGCAAAAAAAAAAAAAAAAAAAAAAAAAAGTGACCCACAGACCTAAAAAAGAATAAAAGAGATATTTTAGAAATAAAAAATCATTTACTTAAATTTAAGAACTCAGTTGATATGTTTGTGAGCAACTTAAACACAGCTGAAGAAAAAAATTAAGAACTGGAAGATAGGTCAGAAAAAAACTACCTACAATGCAATACTAAGAAATAAAGAAGTGGGGGGAAGATGAAAGGAAATTTAAGAGAGATTGAGGATAGAGTTAGCATGTTAACATATTTTCTATCAAAGCTTCAGAAGGAAGGAAAGCGAGAATGAGGCAGGTAAAATATTTGGGAAGATAATGGCCAAAAATATTCCAGAAATGATGAGACATCAATCCACAGATTTAAGAAGCCAAATACATCCCCATCAGAAGAAATTTCACATTATAGTAAAGCAGCACAACACCAAAGACAAAGACATGGTGTTAAAAGAAGCCGGGACGGTGGGGGGAATCTTTCAATAAAGCAACAGACTGACATCTCATTTCTCAACAGCTTCATTAAGACCAAAGCCAGTGAAATGATACATTCAATGGTCTGAAAACAAGTGACTGTCAATCTAGAATTCTATATCCAGGGAAAATATCATTTTTAAAATATGCATTTAAAAATAATTGCATTTTTCTTATAAACAAAAACTGAGAAAGTTTGTCACTAGCAGACCTTCACTCATAAAATTCTAGAGGATATTCCTCATATATAAGGAAAGTGATCCCAAATGGATACACTTGGGATCAAGGTACAAGAAAGAATAAATAGCAAAGAAACTAGCAGGTGTTTGTGTAACTCCAAGTGAGCTTTGATTATATAAAATCAATAATAGTAACAATGTATTGTGGAGTATAAAAAAGGATGTAATTAAATTTCCTAGCAAAGTAATACAAATCAAAAGGAGAGTAAATGGAATTAAAGGTTTTTAAGATTTGTATTGTGTAGGAGAAAGGTAAAGGTTTTGTTTGACATTAGAACTTGATGTGTTAATTATTTACATTATAATTTCTAGGGAAACCACTAAAAGAAAGGAAACATAATACAGTATACAACTTCCAAAGTAGGAGAAGAGAATGATAAAAAATAATCAATTCTAAAAAAGCAAGAAAGGAGAGAAAACACAGGACAATTTGAAATGTTAGTAATTACACTAAATGCACTACATGTTCTAGTTAAAGGACAAAAGATTTTAGACTACTTTTTTTTAAATTCCAACTGTTTATTAAATATAAGAGATATAACATAACAGAAAAAACAGAAAGGTTGAAAACGAAAGCATGGATAAACATATATCATACAATGCTAATCAAAACAAAGTTGGTATATTTTCATCCATTATCTTCCCAAATACTGCCTCTGCCTCATTCTCTCTTCTTTCTTCCTAAGAGCACTGATAAAAAAATAAATATATAATATAGAAACAAACAAAAAAGTAGAAATATACAGAAGACTTGAACAAAATGGACAAAAAATGGGGGATTCCCCCTTTTTACCTCCATGCACCACTATTGTTTCATTTTAAAATAAGCATATTTTATTCTTATAATTTGATTTTTGTTTAATTAAAAGAGCTGTCACCCGCTACTCAAGTGCTTATTTGTTCAAGCAAATATTTAGTTCCTCCCTGTGTTGGAATACATAAGAGATGCTCTTATTCACACTTTACAGGTTCAAGAGCAGGCTCTAAGACCCCCTATGCCAAATATAAGGGACACCCAGCCTCATCAGTGACAGCAGAGGCAAAGCCTTGAGGGGCAGAAGAAGCCGGTAGCAACTCTAAGTTCGGTGGAGTTTGGACTGGACTTACTGTGGGCACTATAAAAAGCCAGGAAAATTTCATGAATACAGGTCAACATTCCTGAAAATTTCTGGAAGTCAGAAAAGGAACTCAAGGAAAGGAACTTCCTGGTTTAAGGAAATGTATATTAGGATTTATCAAGATTTGGCTAAATATGTTAATGAAATAACATCTGTGTTCACCAGCTGCCTTCACCAACTTCCCTAGAATGTATTTGGAGAAATCCCAAATTATAAAACTTAAAACTATGGGATGAAAATGTAGCTCAGTCGGCTTGAGCAATTAGGGTGAAACATATTTGATTTCATTTTGTAATTGGGATAAAACATTTGCAATAGCAAATTAATGCATTTTAAGGGTTTTTTTTTTTCCTTAATACATATTCCCCTCACATCCTTTCACCTCCAAGCTGGTGCAAAGAGGCTGATCTTGAATACCAAAAGTACAGATTAGGACTAGCCAGGCAGAGTGAGAAGCTATAACCCCTGTAGGGAGGCAAGAAATGACATAGGACATTTAGGATAATATAGAGTTTTGAGGGCTTACAACACATGGCAAAGCAGGACTAGAAAGAAATAGAGCTGCAAACATAGGAAAAATAGCCTAGTGCAGTAGTTTTTAAAGTGGACTTTGCTAAACCATTAGGTTTTTGTCATAAGAGAACCACTGCAGAAAGTGAAACTGGTCCCCACCCCCATTTCAACCAAACAAATGACCCACCTAGGTGGGATTTCATTTAAAGAAAGCTTGCACTGCTTTTTAAATGATACTTTAAAAATTTTAAACCACTTGTAAAAAGTAAATAGATCTAGATAATTTTTAATTGCCCCACCGACTGTCGAACCTAAATAAAATCACATTGAACCCTCAGCATCACTATCTTTTACACCCTAGAAAATGTAATTCCCGTGATCATGATCTCAGAAAAATGTTGGTTCTCTTACTATGTACTAGAGCCCTTTCAAGTACTTTATGTGCATAACTGCAGCTAATACTCACAATAGCCTTTGGATATCAAGACCACTTTTATACTCACTTTATAGATAATGAAACTTAGGCTTAGAGTGTTTTCAAAAATTACCTGAAGTAAAAAAATAGTAACTGTCAGATTTAGAAAGAGTCCAGATTTTCTCTCTTCAAAGCCCATGTTCGTCACAAAGTCACAATACTTGAAAGCAATTAATAGTTGGTTTATCACATTTCAAGCATCTGGGCTACATAAGAATTCTGTTATCCATCCTGTCATTTATACCAGATCATGAGCTTAAATCACACTGAAAGAAAAGTAATCGTATGGGGTCAATAGAAATTGGAGCTAAAAATAAAAATAAAAATCTTCACCAAAATTCTAGATTGCTTACTAGTATTACTAGTTTGTTTTTTTGAAGATTACCATGTCCTTATGTAAGTAACTATTTTTCCTTGAAATTAAGGGTTTATTTTTTCTTTTTACACTTTCAAAACACTGAAAAAAACAAACAACCTGAAAAAAAAAAATGGCCAAAAGAATGGAAGAAAGAAAACTGGAGAGAGCACCAAATGAAAACCCAGCAGGAAACTTGAACACTGTGGTTTATTGTCTTCGGAGGGAAAAGGAAGGGCCTTCCAAAATGCTAATATTGGTACAGCTTTCTGACTCATGCCTTTATCCCCCACAGCACCTGGCATATTGCTTTGCATAATCAATATTAAATGAATGGATGGGTGCATATGAAGCTCCAAGCTCCAAAATGCTATATTTCAATTCTCCCCTTCAAATCTAACACCATACACTCACTATATTTCTTGAAGCCTCATTACACTGAAATCAAAAACAGGATTTAGGCCTTAGTAAGGGCACAAATTGCTTAATATTTTGAGGTTTAACGTAACAGATACCCCATCTTTATATGAACATGTTTGTTTGAGTACCATGTTTTTGCTTATAACGCTGCTCTGGTTCTCTATATTTTTGTTATATAACAAAGTACCCAGAACTTGGTGGCTTAAAACAACAATTTATTATTTTCTCTTGTGGTTCTATAGGTTGATTGGTTCTAACTTGGGCTTTTTTATGTGGTTGCAGTCCAATGGCTACTTGGACTAGAGTCATGTGAATCCTTCACTGGGCTAGACGTCCAAGATGGCTCATTCTCATGGCTGGTCACTAATAATGGCTAACAACTGGGGCTAGGCTGGAGTCCCTACAAGTCTTCTCCATGTGTCTTGGACTTCTCACAGCAAGTCAGATTGATTCTGAGAGGAAACATCCCAAAAGATCAACCAAGAAGATATGAAACTTCTTATAGCCTTGGCTCAGAGGCTGCAGAGCATCATTCCTGACCCATTTTATTGGTCACACTAGTCACTAAGACCAGCCCAGACTCAAGGGGATGGAAATTAGACTCCATCTCTTGACATGAGGGGCAGCATACAAGAGCAGAGAAGGAAGAAACTGGTAGTGGCCATCACTGGATACTATCTACACAAATGCCTAAAAGTTACAGAATTTTTAAAAGGTTAGATGTAAACTACTACATCTGAGAGTTGTGGTGTGTTAAAACTCATCAGGAAGTCCTTCTGGCATAACTGTGAACTGAATTTCATGGTGAAAAAAAGGGTTTGGGCTGTATACAAGCTTTCCAAAAAACCACAAAATTTCAAAACTTCATTCATTGAAATAATTTGGCAAACTATAGCATAGTTTCCATGGTTAATAAAATTTCAAATGAGTATATTTCAGTTCCTTCTAAGAAAACACATGAAACAATACCATTATTGTTTATCTCCTAGTACTAAATTATCTCCTAGTACTAAATCCTATGTCTTCTGATTGGCAACTTTATACATTGTGAAAAGTAAAATATAGTCTTACCATGTCTCCTGGATCTTAGTGGAAAAAAAGTAAAGAATGGCTTGCTTTACCCTGCTAACGTATTCAACAATTAGCAATAAGAAGAAAAGAGATACTTTTTTATTGCCCGTAATTTGTCAGGATCTATTTGTTTTGCATATTCATTTAATCTTCATAAAACCCCAAAAAGGTGGGTATGATTAATTCCACTTTGCAAATAAAGAAACTGAAGTTCTTTGAGGTTTAGGAACTTACCCAAGTTAATGGAAAGAATAGTGTTAGGGTCTTGAATTTTTTTTCTCACACTATTTCTTCTCATGAGGCAAAGTGAGTATACGTGTGTGTGTGTGTGTGTGTGTGTGTGTGTGTGTATGTGTGTAAAGAGAGCATTTATGTATATATACCTTCATAAAGATGGAGGCAGTTTGGTAACAATATATTCCAATATAAAGTAGGGAAAAAATTGAAAGGAAAATGTATTTACCCTCCACTGGTTCATCTGATATATGAAAACTGAAAAAGAACTACCTACATTTGTATAGAATTCCTAGAAGGACTGCTTCATCTTCAGTGATTTAGGGAATGAAGTAATTCAAATCAGTGAGGAATGACATGAACAAATTTCTTTATAGGCACTTATTTGATGATGTGGTCATTCTATACTTCTATCAAATATACTGAAAGAATGTTACGGCTAATATTGCTTTATATTATTTGCCTTTGTGACTAAGTCTTGATCTAACCTGGTAAAATAAATAACTAAGTGGATGAATCTGAAGTAAGATTTGCACAATTTTTTTAGTTGAACAAGGTTTACAGCAATACTCTCACCTTTCTGGAAAAGAGGAAGATTAAATAAATTTAGAGCTTTCAACAAACGCCTAAAACCAAAGAAGACCAAGACATGGAATCTGAGTCTGAAAGATAGATGTATTGTGTTATTTAAATATTAGCACAGATGCACTCTTGAATGTGAAGCATTAAAATTTAAGTTGTTTATCTCTCAGACTGATTTAATTTAATATCATGCAAGGCAAATAGACCTTTGCTTATTCTGGTAAAGCAGTGCTGAATCAATTGTAGCCACTGCCTGTTAAAAGAGGAAAAAAAGAAGACATGTAGCAGCAGTCATTTGTGTATGTCTGAAGAACAAAGATTTTAAGTGTTTATGAAACAGTTTTTTTAATTTCTTAATTTCTTATTATAACCTAAAAATATGCAGGTCTCTTGGGTCTTTGCTATGATGGACCAATATCTTCTAGAATAGGCAATGATGGCTGACATGACAACCAAGGTCAAATAATACCTATTTTGTGTGGCACAATCTGTCACAATAGCAATGTTGGATTTAGTAAATATTCTTCATTTATTAGTAAGATTGTTTTCCCCATATCTAATCCATAGTCACATCTGCAATGCCTGATGTAACTCGGAAGATATCTTAGGAGTAAATTGAATGTATCTTTTTCTGTATTATAGGGAGGCCAACATTAGACCACATCCAAGGCTTCATACTAATTTCTGAATGCTCTGTGAATTGTACGTATACTTACAATCCCTAGATAGATCAACATAGGTAATTTACACAAATACTTTGGCCATTTTGACTTATGGGCTCAATCAAATCCTTCAAAACCAACTGGCTCATTTATGAACAATGCAGTCTTACAGATTATTTTAACACTGCTATTTCCCTTAACAAGTCGCATAGATATGTCATCTTTACTACAACTGTTCATAAGGTTTTTGCTGGAAAGCTGGCTTATAGATAAAAATCACAAAGTGTGTGGAAGAATACATCCTCCTCTTCCTATGTTTCAAACTCATACAGCTCTACTTGATTGTCATGTTTTATGAGGAGACAGCGGTTTTAGAAACAAGTCTTGTCTTTCACATAAATCTCTTATCTTGGTCTATGTTCAAGGCTCAGGTCTGCTGCAAAGGCTGATGTCTAATGCACAGCATCACAATCTGTAAAATTGGAGTCATTTAAAGGTTTGCCCATGCCCCCTGTGAAATGAGAGATTGGCAGTGTTAAATTTGTAGGTAACCATTAAGGTAGTAATCCCAAAACACTATGTTTCTTAGCAACCTCTATTCATGTAGGGTGGCATTTGCTGTACATGCTCTAGTCCATCTAATCAAATGTCCTGCCCCTAATAGGAATCAACAAACAGGCATTTCAGAGGAAGAGACCTTTCTTTTTTTCTTTTATCTTTTAAAAAAATAATATAGCATAAGAAAAAGCACTACATGGAAAAGCCTCTCAATCCTAATTCCCATGGGCAATAAATTCATATTGAGAAGCATTAAATAACCTTTCTCTTCTATCTCCACTGATCAGGCTACAAGTGCCTGGTGGTGATCATAAAATTTTCCAGCATTTTTGAAAACCCAGACACAATAATTACCTCCATAAATCCCACTCAGGTCACACAGCTTGCTCTCTCAGCACATTGCTGTCTTTTTTAAATCCACTTTTGCTTTCTAAAATATATTCTGGGCTACAAGATGTGGCTTCTCAGGCTAATAGGGTGCCCATTCCATTCTTCATCTTGGCTCATGCCTTGTTCATGTGCAAACCCAAACACCACCTTTTTTAAAGAGTGTCTGTCGACCGCATATGCCCTTATTCAGTCTCTGTAAGTAGATACTAGTGACGATGAAAATTCCATCATCTCAGAAGTTGCAGACACTCTTTGGCTTTGGCCTTGTAACTCCACAAAAGTGTTCTAGAGTGTTGAAGATTGAAGGTATCTAAAGTTGGAGAGCAGCATATCGTTGATAGGATTGACTGTTTGCCAATCTCAACTACTGAAGGAGCATTTAAGACTTCTACTCAAAATGCTTTCCTTTTACCATCTGGTAATATCCTCACAGCATTACAGCGAAAGCTTCATAGTGACAGTCTTACCCATCCTCGCACAATACTGTATACAAGGAATCTACTCGGTAAGTTTTTTTTTTTTTCCAATTGAGTTCAATTGTGTGGGCATTAACATCCTACAGGGAGCCCAAACAACAGGGCACCAATTAAACTATCTAATGGTAAAATGAAGCAGTGTTTACCACGTTTTGTTTTCAAAAGAAAGCCAGAATAATCTCCTGAAAGTCTTCCATTAAACTTTCCCACGTATGGAATTTTAAAAAGTATTGGTAAAACTAGCAGAAAAAGTACAGGTGATGTGGTTTACATGGAATTGATATATTTATGTATTTATTCTTCCCTAGCAGGAGACATTTTAAAAGGAAGAACTTAGTGACACTGAACAGTATTCAAATCCTACCTTTTCCACAGACAAAGAATATTTCCTAGTGTTTATTGAAATGACAGTACCTTGCATCAGGACTATAGGATTAAATGACAAAATGTGTTAAAAGCCCCTAGTAAAATGCCTAGCACGTAGCAGATCTCAATGTTTATTGGCCTGTACTTAACCAAATGTGAAGATGGAAGAGAGTCTTCATTCCACCCAGGTGCAAGGCCTTCGAGAGCTTGCCAAAAGATTTGCACCACGTGGGATTTGCCAGAAGCATTTCCACCATAGAATGAGATCTAGGTGGGCATAAACCCTATTCATCCTGAAGAAATAGCTTTAGATTTACGTCACTCTGAGGAAACATATTAAAATTTCGTTTTTCTTTCTGAAGTCTTATTCCTACTGAGTTAGCGAGCTTGTCATCTGTATATAAAGAAGACTCACTTTCAAGGAGAAGGAAATACAGTTCTCTTCTGAATCAGGGACTCACCTCTGTATCCTCCCTAGTAACATCAGCCATCGTGACTCTGGCTCCCTAGCAACCACGTCTTTCTGTATCAGACAGCTTTATTTGAAACAATCTTCACTGGAGAAACGGGAGGGGAAGAGTCCACGTAAATTTTTTTTTAAATGAAATATCCATGAGAATCAGTACAGTCAATGCTCCCTTGGGATGTTAAGCAATTTTCCTTGTATGATTTTAATAAAAAATTAAAAGAGCTCAGATTTGTCAGAGACCTGAATATATATATTTCATCAGGTAAGTACTTTGTCCCAAACGTATACTAAAAGAGCAGTAATATAAGAAGTGGCAATTCTGTTCAAACTAGAAAGTTCTAAAGAGCAACACACCAAATATTTCATGAGAGCTTTGTGTTTCTAAACACAATTTTGATGCAACAGTCTGTACTTTGAGTCTTTCTGTCCTCCGGCCTCTGGGTGAGCTAATTTCTATATTGAGTTGGTTCTCAGTGCCAAAGATCTGACAGAACATAGGAAAGTTTAACCAAATAATTCACTTTATTTGAAACAGATTTACTACTGTCATCAGGAACACTGTGTCCCTCCTGGCCTCATTTTATGGCCCAAGCACCTGATGGGCTTGATCCTGACACACTCAGTCCTCGTCAGTCCTCACGACCTGCCTCAGTCCTCCTCACTGACCCTCTGTACAAACTCCACTTCAGGTCCACTATTTTCCTAGCCAAAAGCAGTGATCACAGATAGCCAAACTTCATTTTCTCATTGCCAACAGAGTAACGTATGTTCTTATCCGAGTGAAGAAGATACCAAAAAAACCATCATGCTTTACAAAAATGATTGATATTCTAAACCCAGAAGTATCTGATACAGATATTAAGCAAATAGTACCACCTAAAAAATTATATATTATGCTTTTAAATCTTATTCTATGCATAGATATATGATATCTTAATTAAAGTATTTTTTTAAAAACCTTCAATAATAATGATAATGATAATAATAATGTGTTTATAAATATATAGCATCTTAAACTTTTCAAACTATTTTAACATTTTTTATACAGGGTTATCTTGAAAAACAGTGAAACAAAAAAGGCAAACTCTTATTATCCCCATGTTATAGACAATGAAACTAAGACAGTGACTTGTTCAATGTCATATAGTAAATTAGTGACAGAACAGATCTAGAACCAAGGTCTCCTAAGTATGAGTTTAAGACACTGAGGGAAATCCTGGGCCTCTTTGAGTCAGAACAGACTAGAGCAGAAAAGTCTCTTCATTGTGCTTCTATCTTTCCAGGTCCCAAGGTCAGTCCCACCTTAACTGATGTTCTTTCTCTCCTTTCAGGCCAATGCCTATTTTTCTTTTTTAAATAAATAAATTTATTTATATATGGCTGCATTGGGTCTTTGTTGCTGCACATGGGCTTTCTCTAGTTGTGGTGAGCGGGGACAACTCTTCATTGTGGTGTGTGGGCTTCTTATTGATGTGGCTTCTCTTGTTGTGGAGCACGGGCTCTAGCTGTGTGGACTTGGTAGTAGTTGTGACACATGGTCTCAGTAGTTGTAGCACAGGGGCTTAGTTGCTCTGCAGCATGTGGGATCTTCCCAGACCAGAGCTCGAACCTGTGTCTCGTGAATTGGCAGGTGGATTCTTAACCACTGCGCCACCAGGGAAGTCCCAGGCCAATGCCTATTGTAATTGCTCCCAACTCAGAAAAACAAGAGAGACTGTGTTGATTTAAATATCTGGCTTTGCAGCTCTACTTACAAGAGAAGGAGAATAGCATAAACATAAGATATATGCCACCAACCAAGATATTTAACAAGGGACCCAACAATTTAGACAACACTCAGTTACTTAATACTTCCTACCCCCCAGGCACTTTTCTAGGCCTTTGGGGGAAAAAAAACAACAACAATGAAGAGAAGAGACAACAATCCATCCTCATGGGACTTACATTCTAGGAAGAGGAGACAGACAATAACAAACATAATATATAGGTGAATTATACAGCATACAAGATTATGATAAATCCAAGGGGCTCAAAATAGGGCAGGGTAGAGAGTTTGGGAATGCTGGATCATGGGTGGGAGCAGGGCTGCAATTGTCAGTGGTATGATCAGGGTATAAAACAATGGACAGTACATAGTCCCTCCTCCAAAGAATCTAGCAGAACCTTGTGAAGAGAAGAGGAACAGAGCAGGAAGGATGACCATAGACAGAGCATTAACAAATATGACGCCACCATGAACATGTTTTAATACTCACTACATAGACTATGTCTAAACAGGATAAGTCCAGGGATTACCTAACATATACAATTCAATTTACATCCCCTACAACCTCTGGGGTTACGTCCCTCCAGGGACTAACCTATGAGATCTTAATTTATGTTTGCTCCTGTGTTCAGGCTGAATAGATTCCCAGGTTTCTTCATACTCCATATGTATCATATCCTGACTCCTCCTCAAGACAAATTCTGGATGCAAGAAATTCCCTTTTTAAGGAATGTCCTTGTTAGCGCCCACTGAGTTCTGGAGCCAACGTCAACTTGATTCCAGATAAACTGCCATCTCTCCTCTCCATGTCCGCTGGACTCATCAATGAGGTGCTCCTGGGCTGATGGGCTTGAATTCCACCTACTTTCCATCCAAGGCTATTTTACCCCAAATCACACTCCCTTCAAGAGGGAGCAGGACACCTTATCAGTTTAGTGCATTTTTCTCTCTTCCTACTGTACCTCCAGGGTATCCCACACTGTCTTATCCAGAATATCAATTCCTTCCTCTTTTGGTCTTCTTTCTTTCCTCCGACCAATCTGTAGATTCTATATCTCATAATAATTTACAAATTTCTGTTTTCTCTTCCTGATGTATACAAATAGATCAGCACTGATAAATGCTTCTACTAAGGGCATTTGAAACATGATAGTTCTTGGATACAAATTCCTGCCTGGTAGGAATTATCTCTCCATAATAAGAATTCTCTCCTCAGCCAAGTGAAAGTAGAAGGTCAGGTTCCAAGGTAGCCAGCTAATTTAAGCTCAAAATTCAGCTTCTGGAAAATTAAAATGAAAACCACCAGAGAACTCAAATATAGTTTAAACCCCTACTGTCCTTTGATTGTACAGACGCTATCAAGAAAGGTGGAGCCTGACTGGGTAAGTCAAGTGTAACTACCAGAGATGAAAAGAGAAATTTACCCACAGATGGAAAAAGAAATACAATAAACTGTTACATATATGTAATTCTTGAAAGGTTTGGTTTTCAATATATGAAGAGCAAGAGAATATATTTAGGTAAGGACTCTTTTTACAAAAGGAATCAGAAAAAGAAAGGACGCGTATTCGTAAAGCTTATTTTAGTATACTTTTTTTTCTAAACATCAAAAGTAACAAATGACATTCTAAACATGACATAATTTATTCCTTAAAGAGAAAAATAAATATAGAATCTACTTTTGTCTATATTAGTATATTTATTGTATATTTTTTATTTATTATTATGTATGATGAATATTTTTCTTTACTAATGTTTTCTAAAATTAAGTTTTTATTGTAAAATAGTATATGTAAAAATTATAAAAAATTTTGAAGATGCAGAAAATCATATATCACATATGACATATATAAAACATTGCTTAGGTGCCAAAAATACAAGTTTATGCCCCAGGGCAGAATGTATGCCATTCCACACTAGCCTGGTTCCTTGGTTACCTTTTGGTCTTAAATACAAGAGGATTTATATTTCAATGATAACAGCAATAATAAAATTAAACTGAAATTAAGAAGGAAAGCAATATGCCAGGCAAACTATATATATATTGGGATAAAATTCTTCCCTGGCCATCCTCACTCCTGGGTCCTACTGCTGGCTCTGCCATTAACTAGCCATGTGATGGGGAATCTTTGGATAAATCACTTGATGTCGCCTAGTCAAAGTTCCATCAAATTGATATTTCTCAAAGCTAAGTATCTAGATTCAGATATTTTAATCAAGTACATTAAACAAAAGCCAGTCCTTCTGGAAAAAATAAAATAGTAATAACTCAACTATAAAATTCAACTTTTACATCTTACAAATTACCTATACAATTTATCTCCTAAACAGTAGCCTTTTATCTTAATTATCTGAGAATAAAATGAAATGTCTTATGAATTTTTTCTTCTTATTTTGCTTTTTACCCATATTCTGAGACATTTTTGAAGGAAAACTAAGTAAATGTATTTCCTTGCTTGAGGACAGAAATAAGTACAAAACTATCTAATCCTAGTTCCTATAGCTAGGTTGAGTAAGTTTAAGCAGAAAAAATTTAATCATCTAAATTTACCGAGAGTGTTGTCAGGATTAAAGCTAGGCTCTTTGAATAAAGCAATCATGCTGAATTACAAGAACAGCAAAATAAAAACTGGATTTTTCTCAGGAGTATAGTGAATGTCTTTGCCTACACCCTTCAGTTCTAAAAATGTTACATACAAAAGATCTATCAAAGATTAGGTATCAATAAGATTAGAGATCATTCTTCTAGTCTTTCAAATTCATTTCACTTTCAGGATATCTCTAGAAACCAACCTAACCCAGCTCACTCTTACTTTGAAAGCCAGATCCCAGCAATTCTGGGACTCTTCTAAATTGGATAATCAGCAAGAGATTCCTTGATATTGGGTACTTTTAGCTACATCTAGGAAATAAAAATAGCTAACTCAAGAATCTCTTATGGAATTTGTTCATAGCTTATTTTATCACTTATTCACAAATATTTCTTGAGTGTCATCTATGGAGGCACTATTTTAGGCCCTTAGGTCAAAGATCCTTGTCCTCGTGCCTTTGAGAATCTTATATTCTAATCTGCAGAGACAGACAATAGATGATACACACTACAAATGAGTAAATAACATAGTGTATTAAAATGGTAAGTGCTGTGAGAAAAAGAAAAAGTAGAATATGGTAAGAGGGATAAAGTAGACCAGGATGGGATGGTTCAAAGTGGGGTTGGGATTGCACCAAGATTTTTGTATTGAGTATTAAGTACCTTGAAGGATGGTGTGGCCATCAAATGACACTAGGAATATGGAAGGAAGAGCAGGTTGCAGAGGGGAGGGTCATGGGGCATGTGGGCTGAAGTTTGGAGATTTGGGGCTTAGTTTGGGATACGCCAAGAATGAGATCTCTATTAGAAATGAGCGTCTGATGATACACTTGATTCTACATTATATTAAGATTGAGTGGGAGACTGATTTTTGTCATACTCATTCTGAGGTCGAGGGGGAAATTGGAAACGTCTGAAGAAAAACAAAGATACAGATGTCCTACTGAACCATTAGCCTTCTAAGGAAGAGCTTAAGTTTTGATATAAACGAAGTTAAAATCTTTCTGTCTCGTCAAGACATGTCCATATAAGAATGGTTGTATTTTACTTTCAGAGATGTAATAAACTTCATAGGAAATAGACACTTGGATCTTAAAAGAGAATGACATAAATTATAAGCCACATGGAGAGGTTTTACAAAGGGAAGAAATGAACTTCCTTGGGGATAGGGAACTCTGAAACAAGCTGCTTTTCCTTCTCTTGTTGCCCAAATTCCCATTGCCCTGAGACCCAGATTCTGAAAGAAAGAAGCTGTAACTAAAGGATGTTGGCAGTGGACAGTGACATCTCCTGCTACAGAACAGATGGCATTGAACTTAGTTGGAGAAAGTTGCTAAATGCTTCATAAGAATCTCTGATTTTATGAAACCCACATAATATCTAGAAAAAAAATGGTTATGTAATATTTTAACTAAATGTTTTTAATTTTCCTAATTGACTATACATTGACACTTAAAAAAATGATCTCCCAGTAAGCTGAGTTGGAGACTTTCAAGTAGTGAAGGAGTAAGGAGTTGCAGCTCCCACTGAATCCACTACACCTTTGTTTAGCTAGAGCATCTCTTCCTTTGTGTCACTTTCGGAACTTCCCAACTTGTATCTCATTCATCTCCATCTCAGTCTTTGTCCCAAACCAAGTATCTGAAGGTCACACAACACAAAATAATCCTCTCACATCATCTCTGGATTTTATGCTTCTAAAGTCCTAGATCCATATTAAGCAGGTTATAAAATCACAATGGGTGTGTGTGTATATATATATTTTGATACATACCCATTACAGATCCTTAGCATCCTTATCTAGAGGCATTAGTAGAGATTCAGCAAAAGTTGCCTATCTATTGATTGTCCCCCAGTGTGTCTGAAATTCAGCTTAAATATTGAGACAACATTTGAGATCATTTAATCCCCATTTCACTTTTCTCCACAGGACAATGACCAAAATGTTGAAGGTGATGGAAGAGATTAATTTTAAAGTATTTTAAAAACTATTTCTGTCTGTTCCTCAATAATCATAAATGTATTTTTAAAAGATTAAAAAATGTAATTAGAAAAGAAAATTCCATTTGCTTCATATCTATTGCAGAACTGAATCAAATTACTTGGATTTGGTCAAGATTTCTGCTTGATTAGCATTTTATGATTCATTTAAAGCATCATGTGAATTGTAGAGCATTGCTGAGCCAAGCCAGATTTGATCTGTGAGCACTTTATTAAATCTGACAAACCCTAATTTGGTTTTTTTAATTTCTGTAGTGTTTAACTAATGCAAAAAAACAAATTACATGTAAATGATGATTAAAAATTTGTTATCAAAAGAGGTACCATTACGTTGCTTTAAGCCTGTTTATTGGAGTATAATCCTATTCTCTAGCTTTTAAGGAAAAGAGGCAAATATCTCAGTTAATTACTGCTTCATTGCTAGTACCCCAGAACAAGCACAGTTAAGTGTTCAAAGTTCCAAAGTAATTGGCAAGGACTTAGAAGAACCAGGACATATAAATTTGCGCTAACAACTTAAGCTAATTGGCAAAATGGAAATAAATACAAGAATGTAGTGATTATCTGGCACTGAAATAAAAAGAACGGCTGACGGTGAGCGCAAGCCAAGAACACAAGTTCAACTAAACCTGTGATAGTTGCAAGACACCTTAATTGGGATTTCGAATGAAATAGTGTGCTCAGAGCACCTCTGTTTGATCACTGTGCACGTACCTGAGAGGGAAATGTCTATACCGACAAAGGGCCACAGTAAGTAACAGCTCTTTATGTCTACACTTTCTCTACAATATACACTAGTAAAGCAGAGGAATCTCTTTGTGAATGCAGAAAAATGCCTCAAAACATTATTTGTCATACAAATTGGAAAAACTGTCTCTATGGCATTGAAAAAGCCCCCAAACGCAGCACATTCCCTGAGTGATGTGCGTTATAGGGAGATGTTTCCACCTGGGTGGCATAAGCCAACCAAAGGAAAGAAAACCCTAGATCACTGGTGCTCCTCTAAACATCACCTGTTATTATTATTCTGTTCTTAGCTTGATTGTCTGAAGTCCTTGAACAGAGCATATACTCTCCAGAGCACAGCTAAGGGAGGGGGATTTTTTTTCTACCTTGCAAAGTTCAACCGCAGCAAATCGTTAAAAAAAAAAAAAAATACTGGTTGAAACCTTTGAGGTGGAGTCCAGCCATAAAATGAAACAGATGCTTTGCAGTGAGGGAAGGACAGTGTGGTGAGGCAATACACTTTTACAGGGCAAACACGGCATCAGGATGGTAGGTGCAGCCGGCTTCTTTGACAGTAGCTTTATGGTACTATTATACACGTGGCAAACAGGAGCAGGGAATTCATACACAATGCCAGTATCTTAACTTTATATTTTCCTTATTGAAATACACATCAGTTTTATACTTTATTCCTCACCTCCATCCCATCCTCAACCACTTTACTTCTCTCCAATCCTGAGGATGTGCTGGAGCTGACCAGTAGCAGAGACAGTGGTGGCTGTGACATTCTCAGGACCGGTCCCCATTCTACCTTTCCAGACTCATCTTCTACCCTTTACCCACTGTGCTTCCACAGTTTCTATGTTCCCATCGCAGCAAGCAGTTCCCCACTCCTGGATCCTCTGCATGCTCTGATGACATCTTCTCTATCCCAAGAACATCCCTGACTGGCTACCATCCACCCACCCTAGACCCAGCTCAGTTGTGGACTCCTATGTGAAGTTCTCCCAATTTCTCCTAACAGGGAGGGGTTCAGAGTCAGAGATATGCTTGAAAAAGCCAGTTCTGCCACTTACTATGGGTATAACTCCTGCTCATGTGATGAATCCTGTTTTCTCATTTGTGAAACAAGCATATTAACAGGTGTCTTCCCTGGCAGTCCAGTGGTTAAGACTTCACCTTCCAATGCAGGGGCTGCAGGTTCAGTCCTTGATCGAGGAGCTGAGATCCCACATGCCTAGTGGCCGAAAAACCAAAACAGAAGCAATATTGTAACAAATTCAATAAACACTTTAAAATTGGTGCACATCAAAAAAAATCTTTAAAAACAAAAACATGTGTCTATCACTGTCAGCTGCCTCTCAGGGTTATTATCAAAATTAAATCTTTAGCACAGTGCCTGGCGCAAAGTATCCATCAGTGGTTGCTGTAATTATTATCACCTGTTCTGCCAGAACACTTTGTCATGATTCTATAACGCTGTTTATCAGATCATATAATAATTGTTTGCTTGTCAATCTCCTAACTAAAAAAGCTCTGCTCAGCTCTGTGCCTCCAATAACCAGAAGGAGCCTGACACCTAATATATAATAAATACATGTGTGCTTAATTAATATCCATCATCAATGCTCTTTATGATAGTGTTTTAAAGGGTTCTTAACGAAAGCTTTCACATACGGCTTTTTCTTATCCACAGCTCAATGGATGAAATGCAAATAGAAGAATACAGCTCAATAGTACAGTCGTTCAGAAACCAGTGGTAGCAGGCATTTCTGGAAGTAGAGGAGAAGGCAGATCGGAAGATAGGAAAGTATGAGAGAGTCTGCCTTGGGGAAACTGGGTCCCACTGAATGTTGAGTCCCTTGGCCAGGGCATGTGGTGGAGTTTGCATGGAAGAGGAAGTCACAGTCAAAAATTACAAACAGGGCTTCCCTGGTGGCGCAGTGGTTGAGAGTCCGCCTGCCGATGCAGGGGACACGGGTTCGTGCCCAGGTCCGGGAAGATCCCACATGCTGCGGAGCGGCTGGGCCCGTGAGCCATGGCCGCTGAGCCTGCGCGTCCGAAGCCTGTGCTCCGCAACGGGAGAGGCCACAACGGTGAGAGGCCCACGTACCGCAAAAAAAAAAAAAAATTACAAACAGAAGGGAACAAACCATCACAGAAAAGAATCTCAACAAACAGCATAATTTGCAACCTAAGAGTTACATGTAAAAAGCAACCTGAGTGGTTTTCAATGTTAAAAGTAACAAAGACAAGACAGGCAGATTTGAAAAACAATTAAACAAAAATATTAAATAATTCGTTCAATGAAAACCTTAAATGGATGGATTAAAGAACAGGTAGGGAAAGAATAAGTGCACTGGAAGAGAGATGTAAGAAAGAAGATAGCCTAAACTATATCTGGAATCCCTGGGCTTAAAAATCATTGTGTAAGTTCAATAGTTAGGAAGGCAGCTGGGTACACAGATACTGAAAGTAAATTAAATGTGTACTAAACTCTTCAGTCAGATTAACTGTTTTCTAATACCATGTAACACTATGTATTCAACAGCTATCAAGTTATTTATTGTATCTTGGATGGCACTATATGAATTGATGCTCGTGACTAATATTTATATGAAATAGTTGTCCATGTTTCGCCTAATATTAAAAATAATGAACTTTCATAGTGGTGAATAATGATTCCAGAATTACTTCAGAATCTAGGGAGGATACGTAGTTAAGTCAGATTCTCCCCTCAAAAATACTATACACTGAACAACACTTGGAAACTTTAGTCAGCCATACAGGTAATCTCTAACTTTGTAATTTATGGTTTAAATTGTGAATAAAACATGATTAGACATAAACCCAACCTTTCATACTAGAGCAGTTTTCAAACCTACATGTTAAAGGAAGGATTTTCGTGTATCTTCTTAGACATACAACCAATAAAATGTGGGAGTAATCATAAAGTGACACCTATGATTTTCTTCACTGGTGAGCAGAAGGTAGGCAACCTAAGAGCAGTGATTTTGTCTTTCAGTCTAGGAGGTAGAGGTTCTCCAGTAATTTCCCGGTTGCAGCCCCAGGCTGCACATACAGCCTGTGGGATAGTGGTGCCGCTTATAGAACTAAAAGAAGCTGACAGCAGATCCAGGAGGAGTACCCGTTTCAGGAGCAATTTGTCAGGAACACAGGATGAACCAAATCGCCAACACGGCCAACACAGGGACAGAAAGATCCATCTCAAAGTTAAAAATGAAGGAAGGATGATTCCAGTCCTTTATCCACAGATATCATATGAATGTGAAGTTAGAACACAGACATTTGATATCATCTACCAAGAACTGTGGGAAAGGCTCTACTTCCCAGAAACTACTGGGAAAGGCTCTCAAGACCTAATCGGATGGAATAGTAACTCCTTGCCTCTAGGTAGTGTGATGACAATTAGGGTTCCACTTTAAATTCCTTCTCAGACTTCCCTGTGAGTAGGTGGGGCTTGTTAGTTGTCAACATTTTACAGGGAAAGAAGCTAAGAAAGCTCGTGGTTAAGAGACTTGCCTCAAGCTGCCCCATGAGTAGATCTAACAGCTTCTTTTCATTTCACCGTTAATGCGGTTGTTTTGAAATAGCCCTTCTCTTAGGGAGGACTGGAGGCAGAGAAGGAAAACACAAGAGAGTTTTAGAGAGAGTTCTTAAAGAATTAAGAATAGTTTTACTCCCTTCCCGCCAGCCTTTGCCATCTATCTGGCTGCTCAGTCTTGACCTCTCCTTCTCCCCCACTTCCAATCTAGCACCAAATCTTGGCAAGTCTGCCTCCTTAAATGCCTCTCAATCCTCATTTCCATGCCGCCCCCAACCACCATCAGAGCTAGACCTCCAATATCTCTTGCCTTGATTACAGGCATCCTAGCCCACAGACTTGCCTGCTTTAATCTGTTCCTTGTCCTTCAGTGACAGTAATTTTTTTTAAACTAAGTCCGATCAGGACTCTGCCATGTCCCCTTCATTGATTTTCAGTGACCTCAGCATAAAATATAGTCCAACTCCTGACATGGTTTATAAAGATCTTTTTTTATAAGCTGGCCCCCCAGCTTATCTGTATAGTCTCATCCTGCATCACTTGCCCCTCACTCACCATACCCCCATCCTGCCAAATCATTCTGTTCCTCCAACCCGCCATGCTCGTTCATCCTCTGAGCCATGTTCATGCAGTGTCTGCTACTGTGAACACCCTCCCTTCTCTCACCACTTATATTAGCCAACTCCTATTCACACTTCAAATCCCTTAGCTGTCATTTTTCTCCCAGAAATCTTGTAAATTGTGTTTGCTCTCACTTTCCTGCATTCCCTACATGACGGCAAATACTAGGAGGGCAGGGTACCTGACTTAATTACCACTGAATCCCCAGTGTCTTGCAGTGCCCGTGAAATTAAATATTTCTTCTTTACATTGTTTTTAAGCTTCTTTGGAATATAAAATAGTTACAAAAACATGTCCAAATCATAGCTTAAAAGCTCAATAAACTATCACAAATCAAACACACCGAGATTAAGAGATAGAACATGACTTACCCCCCAGAAGGCCCCCATTGTGCCCCTTCCGGTGAATACATCCTGGTGGGTGATTATAATCCTGGATTATAAGAGCATAGATTAATTTTGTGTTTGCTTTTACTTTACATAAATCATACAGTACATTTGCTTTTGTGTCTGATTCTTCTGTTCAACATTATGTTAGGAAGAATCATCCATATCGTTGCATATGGTTATAGATCATTCTCATCACGGTAGTGCCTGCATCCAATAAACATTTGTAAATGAAGATAATGAGTGAAACAATGATCACTAACATCCAGAAGAGGAAGTAAATCTCCACATGTCATGGAATGAAGGAAATGGACCAACCTTTGTCTTCAACCTGAGTCTCCAAAGGTTACAGGAAATATAACATATGGTCCATTGATATGTGTCCCAGCACCCTTCCCCATGTCATAACAGCAAATGGAAACATCGGCAGCAATAGGATCAATCATTCCTTTTCTGTGGTTTTATTTTTAAGGTGCGTCACCTCCATAATCAAAGCCAGGTGCAAAGGGCATCATTTGAATTATAAGACAGTGTCTAGAACACAACCTTCCTGGAGGTTACAAGCAGGCAATACAGATGTTAAATACTGGGTGACTTCCTCTTTTTCGTGTTTACAGTTTCCTTTTTCATAGGCCAAATGGTCTGTGTGATCTGTCAGGAATGAGGGGTGTACAAGTAAAGGAAGCAGCAAATTGGAAAGTGATGGAAGAGGGCACAGTGCTGGGAGAGAGGGGTGTGTGTGAGAGCCTCAGGTGGGGAGCCCAGAAGTAGTGCCATGGTTCTCAACTCTGACTACAAGTGAAAATTCCTTGGAGAAAATACTGATGGCTGGGCTCCATCCCAAGCCAATTATTTCAGGATCACTAGGGGTGCAGCTTTGACATCAGTATTTTTTCAAGGCTTCCCAGGTGGATCTTACAGGCAACCAGGTTTGAGAACCACTGTTTTAAAACAGGTACCGGAGTGAGACAATAAACAGACACACCTGAAGTTGTTCTCAAACTTTATTATGGGGGAATTTCACCTGGAGAGCTTGTTTAAATTGTGGATTCTCTCAGACCCACCCTGCACCTCCCCCAGAAGATCAGATTCAGTTGGTCTGGATGAGCCCTAAGAATCTACATTTGTAACAAACCCCCAGTGATCTGGAAGCAGTAGAAACTCTGGGGAAGAGATGGCGGATGAAGAGCTGCCGAGGTGGAATTATGACCGTGGGGATAACTCTTCCTAACCTTGGTCCAGAGTGAGTACACTAAAACGCAGTCCTGAAAGAAGTAACAATTTTTTTTTCTTAAAATGAAATTTGGTATAGGATAACAGAAAGTATGACTACTTATTAAAATTTTGTTTGCCCTTAACTTTAAATATTTCTGAAAGTACTTGAATATTACTGAATGGGCACCAGTTAACCTCTCCACCTTCCTTTACTTTACACAGAAGCAAACCTACCATGCTAGTCTGAAGAGGACACTCTATTTAAATTGGCTCTATAATGCATGATTTTCTAAAATGGAGAGCGCTATCATCCTGAGTGTGCTTTGATATGATGATTATCTGATAATTAATAAGCATCCTTTAAAATTAACACCATACAGCTTTTAAGAAAGCCAGTGCATAGAAAGACTTTATTTGAATGACCAAATGGGGAAGATGAATTAAATGGTCTCTGAGGTTTCTTTCATTATAAGAGATGAAAAATTCAGGTTGAGAGTATCAGTTTTCATCCCCCTAAACACCTGCTAGATCATCTTTGTTATTGTCGTCTGCTTCCACATTCAAAGAGATTGCAATGTACAAAATACCACAGAAAGCAATTGTTGCACAAGATATCATTCAACAAAATGTAAGTGAAGGGCACATCCTTGAGCATGCTCAGAAAGCCCCAGGCAGCCGAATCAGGGCCTGTGGATGAATTAGACTGCCCACAACTGTGTGACCTTCAGCACGCAGCTCAGCCTTCCTGGACCATAGTTTTCTTGCTTATAAAAGGAAGCTGCTGATAATAGCTCTGTTTACTGAGCTCCTGTGTGTTAGGATTTTCATGCGTACCTTTATACAATAACTCTATGAAATAGTATCCCATTGTACAATAAGGAAATTGAAACTCCAAGAGATTAGGTAACTGACCCAAGGTCACGCTCCTAAATGGCAGGACAAGAAACCAATTTTACTATCCTTGAAGTTCCTGGAGTTGAGGGCCCATGTCGTGCTCGCCATTGAGTCACGTGGTCCTAGCACAGTGCTTGGCACATAATGGGAGTTCAGTAAACATTTCTTAAGTCCCTGAATTAACATGGCTCTTAAAACCATGTTCTTTATCCTCCTAATTATTGTATTATATATGCATCAAAAAGTGGGTGCTGGGATTAATATCCCAAAATAAATTTTTGGACCCAAGTTTAGAAATATTTGAAAAGCTCAGAATTTTGTTTCCAGGGAATTAAAAGGAGGGACTACAAAGTTGTTCGGTGGCTGTTTGCCATGGTAACCAGAAAATAAGATAGGGCAAGAGTCTTGGTGTACTCCCCACCTTCTTACTTTTGTGATTTTAAGGCCAGTTAGCTAATCTCAGTTTTCTCATCTGTGAGAGCCAATGTGAATCCAATGATCTCTGTGCTCCATTCAAATACAGGCTTCTATTTTACACACATTTTTAAATAAAAAGGCAGTCCACCACCCCAATTTTAAATATCACCCAACATTCACTCACCTAGGGGAAAATCCAACTGTCTAATTTGCACAGGAGTATCTGTAAATAGGGGACAATTGGCTCTTTTGCAGATCATATTTACCCAAGAATCTGCAGTCCTTCTCCACTCTATTTATCTTTAGTCTATAGGTAGTCTCTTTTTCAGATGACAAGGAGGGGAAAATCTAATATTATATTCAGAATGAGCAAAAATATTTCCATTTCACTCAACAGTCCTTGAGTTTTCTCTTACCAAGATCAGCCCACAAAGCATTTAGAAACTATAGAAAACTCTATGCAAATAAAAGTTTTGTTAAACAGACAGCATATTCAAGAATTGGGGAGGGCCAGTGAGTCAAAAATTATTCTAGATTTAGAATCTTACACTTAACAATTATGGTCATGGGGTAGCTGCACAATAATTCTTAGCCCAGTCAGATAATAGAAATGGGAATCTGGAAATGCCTACAAATTACCCAGGAGAGGGAATAGAAAACCTACCTTAGGTCCCATGTAATTCCTTTGCAATCTGACTTCACAAGGCACCAGTTACTTCTCTATCATCTGTTCCAACAGCCTGTTCTTTTTCATTCCACTTCTCTCTCACTTGTTCATTTAATCTGCATTATATTCTTATCATGTGCATGAGGTGGTGAAGATCAAAGAAGTAGTAGAAAAATGGAGGGAGGCCCACAGACAAAAACTCAAGTGCCATAAATGAACACTGGTTCTAAACACTCAGACTTTGGATGCAAACAGACCTGAGTTTTAATCCCAGCTCTACTGGCCGTGTAAACTCAAACAGTTTATTTCACCTTTCTGAGTTTAGTTTCCTTATCTGCAATCAATCAATAAATAGTGATGTTGATGATATTTACTTCATAAACCTGCTCTAATCACTTAAATAGGTAATATGTGTAAAGAAGTTCATGGTGCCAATTATTTTTCTGATCCCCCCAAAACAGTAGCTGTACAGGATGAGCAGAGATGAGGGAGCAATTAATTTTAACCAGGTTTCCTAAATGTTTAACAGGCTCACTGCCATCTGTACCAAAGAACATTCCTTTGTTCTTAAAACTTACTTAGTCTTGTTGGTATTAGTAGCCTGATTCAGTGTTCATCTCAAGATCTTGTTACAAAACTCTCTGGTCCTTCACTGACTCCCTTCTCTCTTTCCCTCCCCAAGTTCTAGTCCTTGAGTCCTGAATCTCCCATTTGAGCATATTCCCTCTCATGGGTCAACTGCCACATCTGTGCTTCTGACACCTGCATCCCCACCTTCAGAGTTGAGTGGACCTCCAAACTGAAAGGGCAGAGGACACAGCAGAAAAAGTCAGACACAGCAGGGCTATAACATGCTCCAGAGACCACAGTGCTGGGGATCAAAGGGGAACTTCTGAGCTCATCTCAAACACAAGAGCTCTTTGCTAAGGTCCACCTCTCATGTCAACCTCCCTGGACTGGGGGAAACACTGATGTGCAAATTTCCTAAAGCACTGCTTTTATTAGTTTTCTTTCCCACTTCAAGGTCTCCTATTACCTTCTGCTTCAAATATAAGTTTCTCAGCAAGGACGCCTTCTCTGTACTCAGCTGTACACTGACCACCTCTCCCCAAAGCTACTTTCATCAAACCATCTCCTTGCTGACAAATTTGGCAGCCTGTTGATTTCAAAGTTATCATAGATGGAAAAGTGCCTAGCGCTTTGCCAGACACATAGACTGTTCAATAGCAACTCGTGTTTTTAGATACCACAGGGAACAGTTCTGTGGGTTGCATGATCATGGACATATGTGTGGGTCTGGTTTTGCCATTTCCATGTGGTGACTCCACATGTTTGATGTTTCCTTGCCACGGAGGCCCCAGGAGATGGAGCCCTCTTTGCTTTCCCCTTTACAGGGAAGACTTCTAACTTGCCTCTGCACAGTCCCCAAAATTTCTAGACACAGGGGAGAACTGTCAGAGCCAGAGGGGAAAACAGCTGTAGCTATATTGCGGGTCTAGATACAGGATATTTATAGAGTGTTATATACTGCCTCAATGGAAACTTGTGAGAAGAACAAGCAATGCTCTAAACAGCAACTTGCTTCTTTCTGTAGAACAGAGAGAGTATGTTTTTTATTACTCAGTTAAATCTGGACCTTTTGGTTGGAAAGACAGTGAGATTTATGCTTCCCTAAGAGTTACAGCTTCTCAAACTGCACATCTGAAGACTCAACTGACATTCACAGAGAGGGCAAATTCATGCTTTCATTCATTCAACAAATATTTCTTGAGAGCATGGTATGGTCACAGCCCTGTGCTATATCCTTTATGGGGAAAAACACTCAGGAAACCTCTAAGCTATTAAAGAACACTAGACAAGTATGCAAATTACGCAAAGAATCACATTCTGGTAAAATATAAAGAGAAAAGTATATGTGCTATAAGGATTGAAGAAATCAGGAGACTGTGTTTGGAGAGATCCCAATATCTTTACAAATATACTGTTATTTGAACTGGAAGAGTAGGTAAGATTTTTGACAGGTAGAGATGAGGAGGGAGTTTTACAGTCAGAATGGCATGAGTAGAGAAGGACATGGGGGTCTGTGTGGGGCACAATGAATAGCCTAGTCTGACTAGTATGTACAATATGTTTGCAGAAGTAAAATATGACAGGGTTGAAAAGAGAGGCAAAGGTCTGGACATGAATGCCCTTAATTTCCAAGTTAGGGCATTTGGTTTTAGTTTAAAAGCAAATGCCAATCCACTGAAGCATTTTTGAACAGCCATGATCTGTGCTGTGCTTTCTGAAGCTAAATTCCCAGATGACCTTAAAGGCTTTGCCTGTGAGTTGGTCAAGGTCCTTACTATTGTTTGCTGGAAATATTGGCATAGTAACCAGTCTTCCATCCAAAACTAACTACCTGGGAGTATTCACAAGCACTTATATGGTTATTGTGTGATATCTCTATTCTGAGCTACAAAATTCTGTTTTGATCTGGTCATCACCTAATTTTCTCTCCTATTATATGGTGATATAATATTACAATATGATATTGTTGATGACACAACCATATCTCACTGATCTGTGTGTCACTGCTGATCGGCATAATGTTCACCCATGGCAGGTTTGTCATAACCTTGTACTGTATTCGTGGAGTGAATGAATGAGCGTGTGCAGGCAGGAATGCCATTCAGCCGATTATTGGAGTGAACCAAGTGACACTGAGGCTTGAACTGAGGTTGCAGCATTGGGAATGGACATGAAAGAGGTTGCAAAAATAGGTTAAGTCCTGGAACGTTTTCCAAAATAACCAAAAAGCACTATCTTGTTCCTCTTTTGTGAGTTACAGACCACTGTAGTAAATAATGATTTAGGCTGATTCGTCTACATATCCAACAAAGAAAGCATGGATCTGGACAGTGCTCATAGAAAATACAGGAAATATCTTTTGTTCTCCTGTCTTATGTGTGGATGTGTAGGGGCACACCGCAACACACAAGCAAATGCACACACACACACATACCATCCTTGATTTCTGGTTTTATTACCAATTAAGAAATAAAATACAAGAATAACAGTGACCAAAAAAAGCAATGGGAACCAAAAGAAGCAAATACATAAGTTTTTAAAAACAGGTAAGTCCTTAAGAAATAGTTATGATTAGCAACATGTCTTACCTATAGTCATGATTCAGCCACTGATCTAACCTTTGTTTACCAGAGAAGAAAAAGATTGGGTTATCATCAATAGCAGGGAAAAAGTGCTATTAAAATGGCTAAAATCCGAAACACTGAAATGCTGGCAAGGATGTAGAGCCAGAGGAGCTCTCAGTCATCACTGGTGGGAGTGCAAAATGGACAGCAACTTAGGAAGACAGCCCGACAGTTTCTTACAAAACTAAACATAGTCTTACCACATGATCCAGTGATTGGACACCCAGGTGAGTCGAAAATTTACATCCACACAAAAGCCTGCACACAAATGTTTATAACAGCTTTATTTTATAAGTGCCCAAACTTGAAAGCAACCAAGATGTCTTTCAATATGCAAACAGATAAACTGTGGTATATCCATATAAGGGGATGTTATTCAGCAATAAAAAAATTTAGCTATCAAGCTATGAAAATATATGGAGGAAACTTAAATGCATATTACTAAGTAAAAGAAGCCAATCTGAAAAGGCTGTACAATTCCAACTATATGACACTCTGAAAAGGCAAATTATAAAGATAGTAAAAGACCAGGAGCTGCCAGGAGGAGGGAGAATGGAGGAAGGAGTGAAGGATAAATAGGTAGAACAGAGAGGAATTTTTTTTTTTTTTTTTTTTTTTTTTTTTTTTTTTTTGCGGTACGCAGGCCTCTCACTGTTGTGGCCTCTCCCGTTGCGGAGCACAGGCTCCGGACGCGCAGGCTCAGCGGCCATGGCTCACGGGTCCAGCCCCTCTGTGGCATGTGGGATCTTCCCAGACCTGGGCACGAACCCGTGTACCCTGCATCGGCAGGCGGACTCTCAACCACTGCGCCACCAGGGGAGCCCCAGAGAGGATTTTTAAAGCAGCAAAACTGTTCTCTATGATACTATATTTGTGGATACATATCATTATGTATTTATCAAAACACATAGAATGTGTAATACCAGGGTGAACCCTAATGTTAACTATGGACTTTAGTTAATAATAATGTATCACTACTTGTTCACAGTCTCATCAAATGTACCACATTAATGCAAACTGTTAATAACAGAGACCTGATACCTGGGAGTGGGAGGGAATATATAAGGAATTCTGTACTGTCTGCCTAGTTTTTCTGTAAACCTAAAACTGCTCTAAAAAATAGTCAATTATTAATATGAAAATACATAGTATAGAATTTCTATATATAGTTTACGTATTTCTATACATTGTATAGAAAATTACATAGTATGGAATTAGCTCCATTCTATCATAACACACTTTGTCCAAACACTGTCTTAACTGATAGCAATCTATCAACCTGTATCAATCTTGGTCCAAACAGGAAAACAGAAACTGCTGTTAAGTATTTAAAGCCAAAGAGATTTAATAACAAGGACTGGTTACACAGGTGAGGTGGGAGATGAGAATCAGAGGAGGTGCAGACAGTGAGATCAACTTGATTTGTAATAGCAGGAAACAACTTCTACCCCTAAGCTGAAAAGACAAAGGGCAGGAGACCTTATGACAGCCAGGGGCTGGAGGAGAGAGGAAGCTGGGACCATGATGGCCCGTGGGAGCTGGGGCCACATAGGAGGCACTGACACCAACAAAAATGGTATCTGAAGTGAACTAATCTAGTTTTTAAAATGCTTTGACATTGAAAGTACATTAGCAAAAAAAATAGCAGTAGTCATTTACCAGAAATATTGTCACTTCTGCCCAGTTCCCATGCCTCTTCTTATACCGTGCTCCTCGCCAACCCCCAGCTCTAGGAAGGATGACTCGATTACGTGATACCTGAGCCAATCAGATTCTTCTGGGAAATGACAGCCAGAGACACTAGCTGAAGACATTACATCCATAGTGACAAGATGAGGGGAAAAGAGGGAAAAATCTGACTTTCTAGCTCCCAGTGAAAGGTCATGAGACAACCCCTTTATTCATGCTGGCTTGAGTGAGCTTGTTTTTGCTAATATCATCCCTAAGATAGTCAGCTATAAAAAGTAATATTTCAAAATTTCAGATTGAAACATTTCTTTATGATTCTTGTGATAACGTATATGAGATACATGAATGGGACATTTTATCATGATTTAGTATTGATTAGGCCCTCGAAACTCAGCAGAGGACCCATGGTACATATCTGTACCAGATTCAGATTAGTGGCGTCATCAAAACACGAGCTCAGGAGAACATAATGCGGTAAAAGTTAAGCTTACCAGCTGTCACACAACCAAAGGAAAACATTTTCTAAGCCAGTTGTAAGAGAAAACACAGGTGCAAGGAAGATGTCCAGGCTGCAGGAGGAAACGTAGAAGACATGCAAAGGCAACTTTTTAAAAATATTGACTGAAAGTCCTCCATCAGTCTTTTTCCCATACACTAGGTCTTAAAGAGGGCTATCGATTTATAATAAATTCTTTCAACAGCAGCTTTTTATACTCCACATTTTTCTATTTTACTCCCTTGAAATGTTTTTCTCCTTTGTCTACAAAGAAATTCTGGAGTTGAGGAGGAATAACTCAGCCCTTGGCACCTATCACGTGGTGTCGGTGGGGAGCTGTACAGAAATACACACTTGCATGTGTGTAAAGCAGTATGCGCTCAGGAATGCCAGGCATATTGACTAAATTCATGAAAGGATTTTCATTTGATTCTATTTGAGGATATATAATAATATGACCTGACTTCTTTGTATACTTTTTAAAATATTAAATTCTTCATGGCTATAAAACCGTAAGAAAGCCTATATTTTGTAAAGATTCAATAGAACTCGTTGGAAAGAGAAACTTGGCACAATGATGTGATGGAAGTTCAGATTTCTCTCGCAGCAAGTGGTACTCTATATATATTGCAGCAAGGTATGCTGTATTTTGCTTTGGAAACACCCACAGTTAAAATGTCAGTCATCCCAATGCTACTCTTCAGTAGGTCTGAGAGGAGCCTGGGTCGAACTAAGGCTTAGCATATCTTCCGGTTGTAGGCTAACTAATAGTGGCTGTTAAATGAGGAAATTCTACAGAATCATCAGAAATATCAGCTGCTGCAAAAATAAAAGTTGAATACTGTAAGACAAACAATAACCTCACCTTCTTATCCAGATGGTTTGAGGTAACTTATCCCCTCCAGAGTGCTGTTTACAAACTACAAAACTTATGCTTAGGTTGAGGGACCTGGAGACGTTCTGGTTGCTAGTTTTTAAGTTTTTGGCTGTGAGGCATGTGGGATCTCAGTTCCCCAACCAGGGATGAACCTGAGGCCCCTGCAGTGGAAGCGGGGAGTCTCAACCACTGGACCACCAGGAAATTCCCTGGTTGCTTGTTTTATGAATGAGGGAATACAGTTCCAGAGACTTTGAAATGAACAAGTGTTTTGAGTATCAAACGGAACGTAATATATCCCAGAGCTGAACTTCTTCAAATAGGCACAAGTCTGTTTTCATCCAAAGAAAAGAATGTTCTTTATATGAAGTGAAAATTAGCCATAGACCCTTGACCTCTTGTCAAATTGAAGATCTGTTTGAAATGAGCATCAATTTAATAGAGAAAATCTCCTTTATATCCCTCTGTTACATAGAAATTCCTATAAGAACACTTGTAAAAAGAAGTACTATTCTTTTAAGAACTATATTGCTTTAATCAATCAGATTGCATATTTGTCACTTTTTTGTTGTTGTTGTTAACAGAAAAAAATACCACCCAAATAGAGTTGTTCTTTCTAGAAGATCTTCATATAGCAGTTTTTGAATTAAAGCCTCCTTCTTACACTATCTGGATTACATTTTTACATGAAGCTATTTTTAATAGAGTATAGTAGTCTATAGTCTGTCAGGTAGTTAAATCATCTTTCAACAGATATCATTTTAAAAATCATAATTTTGTACACATTATCTCATCAGATTCTCACCAAAAAAAAAAAAAAACCCTTTGGGGTAGGATAGTATTTTAATATTTATAGTTGCAGATGAGCCAAGTGAAATTTCACGAAGCTGAAGTAACAGACCAAGAGACCCTCGGAAATCCCGACCCACATCAGGATCACTTGGTGAGGGAGAGACATAAAAAATTCAGATTCTTAGGCACTGTCCCCAATGGTTCTGAACCAGAATCTTTGGGAGCTGAGCCCAGGAGCCACTGAGATAATCTGACCATATCAGTTTTCTGAGTTCTAGGGCTCTGCAGAGGCGGTTCAGGGACTGTTATAGGAGTGAAGAGAAAGCTTAGTGAGCATCCCCACTTAGCTTTAAATCTTGTATACATTAGGTTTCTGTTTACAATTTCATTTGAAGCAAAAGTGGGGTGCGTGTTCCACTGTTTAAAAGAAAAGCACCTGCATTTTTCAGATGGAGAATTCAGTCCCGTAAGGGCCCAAGGTCAAACAGCTCATGAGGACAAATCCAGGTTCTGATGCTTTGATGCTTGTTCCAGGGATTTTTTCCATTACACCACAGTGAATCTTCCTGCTGTAGAAATGTGCTCCAGCCAGAGCCTGTGCTGTTGCAGATTTACAAATACCAGATGCATTCACATAAATACAAAATCAACACTTTAATGGAGCTTTTTCAAACCAGACTATTATGGTTTTCACATGAACCACTTGGTTAATCAGGCAAGCTGCAGGAACTTGAAAGCAAATAGAGTGGGACTTGATGGTCTGGATCCCTGACCTCCAGCCCTCCATCCATAGATTCCCCTGCTCCAGAGGGAGCTTGGCCTCCTGCTGTATCTTTCTACTTGTCCTACTTCTCCTGAAGTTTTGGGCCTTTGAAGGCACAGAGTGATGGATGCAGACCTCCTTTTTTTTAAAAAAAAATTTTTATTGAAATATAGTTGATTTATAATATTGTGTTAGTTTCAGGTATACAGCACGGTGGTTCAATTATATATATTTCTTTTCAGATTCTTTTCCCTTATAGATTATTCAAATATTGAGTATAGTTCCCTGCGCTATACAGTACGTCTTGTTGTTTGTCTATTTTATATATAGTAGTATGTATTTGGTGTTTTGTGGGGGTTTGTTTTGTTTTGTTTTTAATTAATTTTTATTGGAGTATGGTTGCTACACAATGTTGTGTTAGCCTCCACTGCACAACAAAATGTATCAGCCATACACATACAGACATCCCCTCCCTTTTGGATTTCCCTCCCATTTAGGTTACCACAGTGCACTAGATGAGTTCCCTGTGCTATGCAGCATGTTCCCATCAGTTGTCCATTTTACACATAGTATCAATAGTATATATGTGTCAATCGCAGTCGCCCAATCCCTCCCACCACCCCCTATTCCTCCTTGGTATCCATACACTTGTTCTCTACGACTGTGTCTCTATTTCTGCCTTGCAACTAAGATCACCTATACCATTTTTCTAGATTCCACATATATGTGTTATTATACAATATTTGCTTCTGTCTTTCTGAGTTACTTCACTCTCTATGACACTCTCTAGGTACATCCATGTCTCTACAAATGATCCAATTTCATTCCTATTTATGGCTAAGTAATATTATATTGAATATATGTACCACATCTTCTTTATCCATTCCTCTGTCAATGGACATTTAGGTTGCTTCCATCTCCTGGCTATTGTAAATAGTGCTGCTGTGAACATTGGGATGCATGTGTTTTCTCGAATTATGGTTTACTCAGGGTAAATGCCCAGTAGTGGGAATGCTGGATCGTATGGTAGTTCTATTTTTAGTTTCTTAAGGAACCTCCATACTGTTCTCCATAGTGACTGTATCAATTTACATTCCCACCAACAGTGTATGAGTGTTCCCTTTTCTCCACACCCTCTCCGGCATTCATTCTTTATAGATTTTTTTGATGATGGCCACTCTGACCAGTGTGAGGTGATACCTCATTATAGTTTTAATTTTCATTTCTCTAATAATTAGTGATGTTGAAGATCTTTTCATGTGTTTGTTGGTCATCTATATGTCTTCTTTGGAGAAATGTCCATTTGTCTTCTGCCCATTTTTTGATTGGGTTATTTGTTTTTTTGATACTGAGCTGTATGAGCTGCTTGTATATTTTGGAGATTAATCCTTTGTCACTTGCTTGGTTTGCAAATATTTTCTCCCATTCTTAGGGTTGTCTTTACGTCTTGTTTATGGTCTCGTTTGCTGTGCAAAAGCTTGTAAGTTTCATTAGGTCCCATTTGTTTATCTTTGCTTTAATTTTTGTTATTCTAGGAGGTGGGTCAAAAAAGATGTTGCTGTGGTTTATGTCAGACAGTGTTCTGCCTATGTTTTCCTCTAAGAGGTTTATAGTGTCTGGCCTTACATTTAGGTCTTTAATCCACTTTGAGTTTATTTTTCTGTGTGGTGTTAGGGAGTGTTCTAATTTCATTCTTTTACATGGAGCTGTTCCAGTTTTCCCAGCACCACTTATTGAAGAGGTTGTCTTTTCTCCATTGTACATCTTTGCCTCCTTTGTCATAGATTAGGTGACCATAGGGGTTTACCTCTGGACTTTCTTTCCTGTTCCATTGCTCTATATTTCTGTTTTTGTGCCAGTACCATATTGTATTGATTACTGTAGCTTTGTAGTATAGTCTGAAGTCAGGGAGCCTGATTCCTCCAGTTCCATTTTTCTTTCTCAAGATTGCTTTGGCTATTCGCAGTCTTTTGTGTTTCCATACAAATTGTAAAAAATTTTGTTCGACTTCTGTGAAAAATGCCATTGGTAATTAGATGGGGATTGCATTGAATCTGTAGATTGCTTTGTGTAGTATAGACATTTTCACAATATTGATTCTTCCATTCCAAGAACATGGTATATCTCCGACAGTTTATGTCATCTTTGATTTCTTTCATCAGTGTTTTTACAGTTTTTTTGTTTGTTTTTATTTATTTTTTAACATCTTTATTGGAGTATAATTGCTTTACAATGGTGTGTTAGTTTCTGCTTTATAACAAAGTGAATCAGTTATACATATACATATGTTCCCATATCTCTTCCCTCTTGCTTCTCCCTCCCTCCCACCCTCCCTATCCCACCCCTCTAGGTGGTCACAAAGCCCTTAGCTGATCTCCCTGTGCTATGCAGCTGCTTCCCACTAGCAATCAATTTTACGTTTGGTACTATATATATGTCCATGCCACTCTCTCACTTTGTCACAGCTTACTCTTCCCCTTCCCCATATCCTCAAGTCCATTCTCTAGTAGGTCTGTGTATTTATTCCCATCTTGTCCCTAGGTTCTTCATGACTTTTTTTTTTTCTTAGATTCCATATATATGTGTTAGCATGCAGTATTTGTCTTTCTCTGTCTGGCTTACTTCACTCTGTATGACAGACTCTAGGTCCATCCACCTCACTACAAATAACTCAATTTTATTTCTTTTTATGGCTGAGTAATATTCCCTTGTATATATGTGCCACATCTTTATCCATTCAACTGTTGATGGACACTTAGGTTGCTTCCATGTCCTAGCTATGGTAAATACAGCTGCAATGAACATTTTGGTACAGGACTCTTCTTGAATTATGGTTTTCTCAGGGTATATGTCCAAGAGTGGGATTGCTCAGTCGTATGGTAGTTCCATTTTTAGTTTTTTAAGGAACCTCCATACTGTTCTCCATAGTGACTGTATCAATTTACATTCCCACCAACAGTGCAAGAGGGTTCCCTTTTCTCCACACCCACTCCAGCATTTGCTCTTTGTAAATTTTTTCATGATGGCCATTCTGACTGGTGTGAGATGATATCTCATTGTAGTTTTCTTTTGCATTTCTCTAATGATTAATGATGTTGAGCATTCTTTCATGTGTTTGTTGGTAGTCTGTTTATCTTATTTGGAGAAACGTCTATTTAGGTCTTCTGCCCATTTAGGGATTGGGTTTTTTTTTTTTTTTTTTTTTTGATATTGAGCTGTATGAGCTGCTTGTAAATTTTGGAGATTAATCCTTTGTCAGTTGCTTCATTTGCAAATATTTTCTCCCTTTCTGAGGGTTGTCTTTTGGTCTTGTTTATGGTTTCCATTACTGTGCAAAAGCTTTTAAGTTTCATTAGGTCCAATTTGTTTATATTTGGTTTTATTTCCATTTCTCTAGGAGGTGGGTCAAAAAGGATCTTGCTGTGACTTATGTCATAGAGTGTTCTAGCTATGTTTTCCTCTTAGAGTTTGATAGTGTCTGGCCTTATATTTAGGTCGTTAATCCATTATGAGTTTATTTTGTTTATGGTGTTAGGGAGTGTTCTAATCTCATACTTTTACATGTACCTGTCCAGTTTTCTCAGCACCACTTATTGAAGAGGCTATCTTTTCTCCACTGTATATTCTTGCCTCCTTTATCAAAATAAGGTGACCATATGTGCGTGGGTTTACCTCTGGGCTTTCTATCCTGTTCCATTGATCTATATTTCTGTTTTTGTGCCAGTATCATACTGTCTTGATTACTGTAGCTTTGTAGTATAGTCTGAAGTCAGGGAGCCTGATTTCTCCAGCTCCATTTTCCATTCTCAAGATTGCTTTGGCTATTTGGGGTGTTTTGTGTTTCCATACAAATTGTGAAATTTTTTGTTCTAGTTCTGTGAAAAATGCCAGTGGTAGTTTGATAGGGATTGCATTGAATCTGTAGATTGCTTTGGGTAGTAGACTCATTTTCACAACGTTGATTCATCCAATCCAAAAACATGGTACAACTCTCCATGTATTTGTCTCATCTTTAATTTCTTTCAGCAGTGTCTTATAATTTTCTGCAAACAGGCCTTTTGTTTCCTTAGGTAGGTTTATTCCTAGATATTTTATTCTTTTTGTTGCACTGGTAAATGGGAGTGTTTTCTTGATTTCACTTTCAGATTTTTTATCATTAGTGTATAGGAATGCCAGAGATTTCTGTGCATTAATTTTCTATCCTGCTACTTTACCAAATTCATTGATTAGCTCTAGTAGTTTTCTGGTAGCATCTGTAGAATTCTCTATGTAGAGTATCATGTCATCTGCAAACGGTGACAGTTTTACTTCTCCTTTTCCAATTTGAATTCATTTTTTTCTTTTTCTTCTCTGATTGCTGTAGCTAAAACTTCCAAAACTATGTTGAATAATAGTGGTGAGAGTGAGCAACCTTGTCTTGTTCCTGATCTTAGTGGAAATGGTTTCAGTTTTTCACCATTAAGGACGATGTTGGCTGTGGGTTTCTTATATATGGCCTTTATTATGTTGAGGAAAGTTCCCTCTAAGCCTACTTTCTGCAGGGTTTTTTATCATAAATGAGTGTTGAATTTTGTCAAAAGCTTTCTCTGCATCGATGGAGATTATCATATGGTTTTTCTTCTTCAATTTATTAATATGGTGTATCACACTGATTGATTTGCATATTTGAAGAATCCTTGTATTCCTGGGATAAACCCCACTTGATCATGGTGTATGAGGCTTTTAATGTGTTATTGGATTCTGTTTGCTAGTATTTTGTTGAGGATTTTTACATCTATGCTCATCAGCGATATTGGCCTGTAGTTTTCTTTCTTTGTGACATCTTTGTCTGGTTTTGGTATCAGGGTGATGGTGGCCTTGTAGAATGAGTTTGGGAGTGTTCCTCCCTCTGCTATATTTTGGAAAAGTTTGAGAAGGATAGGTGTTAGCTCTTCTCTAAATGTTTGATAGAATTCGCCTGTGAAGCCATCTGGTCCTGGGCTTTTGTTTGTTGGAAGATTTTTAATCACAGTTTCAGCTTCACTGCTTGTGATTCGTCTGTTCATATTTTCTATTTCTTCCTGGTTCAGTCTCAGAAGGTTGTGCATTTCTAAGAATTTGTCCATTTCTTCCAGGTTGTCCATTTTATTGGCATAGAGTTGCTTGTAGTAATCTCTCATGATCTTTTGTATTTCTGAAGTGTCAGTTGTTACTTCTCCTTTTTCATTTCTAGTTCTATTGATTTGAGTCTTCTCCCTTTTTTTCTTGATGAGTCTGGCTAATGGTTTATCAATTTTGTTTATCTTCTCAAGGAACCAGCTTGTAGTTTTATTGATCTTTGCTACAGCTTCCTTCATTTCTTTTTCATTTATTTCTGATTTGATCTTTATGATTTCTTTCCTTCTGCTAACTTTAGAGTTTTTTTGTTCTTTTTTCTCTAAATGCTGTAGGTGTAAGGTTAGGTTGTTTATTTGAGATGTTTCTTGTTTGTTAAGGTAGGATTGTATTCCTATAAACTTCCCTCTTAGAACTGCTTCTGCTGCATCCCGTAGGTTTTCGGTTGTCGTGTTTTTATTGCCATTTGTTTCTAGGTATTTTTTAATTTCCTCTTTGATTTCTTCAGTGATCTCTTGGTTATTAAGTAGTGTATCATTTAGCCTCCATGTGTTTGTATTTTTTACAGATTATTAAGTAGTGTATTGTTTAGCCTCCATGTGTTTGTATTTTTTACAGATTTTTTCCTGTAATTGATATCTAGTCTCATAGCGTTGTGGTCAGAAAAGATACTTGATATGTTTTCAATTTTCTTACATTTGCCAAGGCTTGATTTGTGACCCAAGATATGATTTACCCTGGAGCATGTCCCATGAGCACTTTAGAAGAATGTGTATTCTGTTGTTGTTGGATAGAATGCCCTATGAATGCCAATTAAGTCCATCTTGTTTAATGTATCATTTAAAGCTTGTGTGTCCTTATTTATTTTCATTTTGGATGAACTGTCCCTTCATGAAAGTGGGGTGTTAAAGTCCCCTACTATGATTGTGTTACGGTCGACTTCCCATTTTATGGCTGTTAGGAATTGCCTTATGTATTGTGGTGCTCCTATGTTGGGTGTATAAATATTTACAATAGTTATATCTTCTTCTTGGATTGATCCCTTGATTATTATGTAGTGTCCTTCTTTGTCTCTTGTAATAGTCTTTATTTTAAAGTTTATTTTGTCTGATGTGAGAATTGCTACTCCAGCTTTCTTTTGATTTCCATTGGCATGGAATATCTTTTCCCATCCCCTCACTTTCAGGCTGTATGTGTCCCTAGGTCTGAAGTGGGTCTCCTGTAGACAGCATATATACAGGTCCTGTTTTTGTATCCATTCAGCCAGTCTATGTCTTTTGGTGGGAGCATTTAATCCATTTACATTTAAGGTAATTATTAATATGTATGTTCCTATTCCCATTTTCTTAATTGTTTTGGGTTTGTTATTGTAGGTCTTTTCCTTCTCTTGTGTTTCCTGCCTAGAGAAGTTCCTTTAGCATTTGTTGTAAAGCTGGTTTGGTGGTGCTGAACTCTCTCAGTTTTTGCTTGTCTGTAAAGGTTTTAATTTCTCCATCAAATCTGAATGAGATCCTTGCTGGGTGGAGTAATATTGGTTGTAGGTTTTTCTCCTTCATCACTTTAACTATGTCCTGCCACTCCCTTCTGGCTTGCAGAGTTTCTGCTGAGGTATCAGTTGTTAACCTTACAGGGATTTCCTTGTGTGTTATTTGTTGTTCTTCCCTTGCTTCTTTTAATCTGTTTTTTTTTTTTTGTATTTAATTTTCTGTAGTTTGATTAATATATGTCTCGGCATGTTCCTCCTTGGATTTATTCTGTATGGGGCTCTCTGTGCTTCCTGAACTTGATTAACTCTTTCCTTTCCCATATTAGGTAAGTTTTCAACTATAATCTCTTCAAATATTTTCTCAGTCCCTTTCTTTTTCTCTTCTTCTTCTGGGACCCTTATAATTCGAATGTTGGTGCATTTAATGTTGTCCCAGAGGTCTCTAAGACTGTCCTCAGTTCTTTTCATTCTTTTTTCTTTATTCTGCACTGCAGTAGTTATTTCCACTCTTTTATCTTCCAGGTCCCTTAGCTGTTCTTCTGCCTCAGTTATTCTGCTATTGATCCTTTCTAGCGTATTTTTAATTTCATTTATTGTGTTGTTCATCATTGTTTGTCCTTTAGTTCTTCTAGGTCCTTGTTAAACATTTCTTGTATTTTCTCTATTCTATTTCCAAGACTTTGGATCATCTTTACTATCATTCTGAATTTTTTTTCAGGTAGACTGCCTTTTTCCTCTTCATTTGTTAGGTCTGGTGGGTTTTTACCTTTCTACTTCATCTGCTGTGTGTTTCTCTGTCTTCTCATTTTGCTTATCTTACTGTGTTTGGGGTCTCCTTTTTTCAGGCTGCAGGTTAGTAGTTCCCATTGTTTTTGGTGTCTGTCCCCAGTGGCTTAGGTTGGTTCAGTGGGTTGTGTAGGCTTCCTGGTGGAGGGGACTAATGCCTGTTTTCTGGTGTATTAGGTTGGATCTTGTCTTTCTGGTGGGCAGGTCCACGTCTGGTGGTGTGTTTTGGGGTGTCTGTGGACTTATTATGATTTTAGACAGCCTCTCTGATAATGGATGGGGTTGTGTTCCTCTCTTGCTAGTTGTTTGGCATAGGGTGTGTAGCACTGTATCTTGCTGGTCATTGAGTGGAGCTGGGTGTTGGTGTTGAGATGGAGATCTCTGGGAGATTTTCGCCATTTGATATCACGTGCAGCTGGGAGGCCTCTTGTGGACCAGTGTCCTGAAGTTGGCTCTCCCACCTCAGAGGCACAGTCCTGACGCCTGGCTGGAGCACCAAGAGTCTTTCATCCACACGGCTCAGAATAAAAGGGAGAAAAAATAGAAAGAAAGAAAGAAAGAGGATGAAATTAAATTAAATTAAATTAAAAATAATTATTATGAAAAATATTTTTTTAATTAAAAAAAAACAACAGACGGACAGAACCCTAGGACAAATGGTAAAAGCAAAGCTATGCAGACAAAATCACACACAGAAGCATAGATATGCACACTCACAAAAAGAGAAAAAGGGGAAAATTATATATCTTTGCTCCCAAAGTCCACCTCCTCAAATTGGGATGATCTCTGTCTATTCATATATTCCACAGATGCAGGGTACATCAAGTTGATTGTGGAGCTTTAATCCGCTGCTCCTGAGGCTCCTGGGAGAAATTTCCCTTTCTCTTCTTTGTTGGCACAGCTCCAGGAGTTCAGCTTTGGATCTGGTCCCGCCTCTGCGTGTAGGTCGCCTGAGGGCGTCTGCTCTTCACTCAGACAGGACGGGGTTAAAGGAGCAGCTGATTCGGGGGCTCTCGCTCACTCAGGCCGGGAAGAGGGAGGGGTACGGATGCGGGGTGAGCCTGCTGCAGCAGAGGGCAGCGTGACGTTGCACCAGCCTGAGGAGCACCGTGCGTTCTCCCGGGGAAATTGTCCCTGGATCCCGGGACCCTGGCAGTCTCTTGCCTCTTCGTCAGGTCCAGACATTTTCCTGGACTCCCTCCCGGCTAGCCGTGGCACAAGCCCCTTCAGGCTGTGTTCACGCAGCCAACCCCAGTCCTCTCCCTGGGATCCGACCGAAGCCTGGGCCTCAGCTCCCAGCCCCCGTCCACCTCGGCGGGTGAGCAGACAAGCCTCTCGGGCTGGTGAGTGCTGATCGGCACCAATCCTCTGTGCGGGAATCTCTCCACTTTGCCCTCCGCACACCTGTTGCTGTTCTCTCCTCCATGGCTCCGAAGCTTCTCCCTCCGCCACCCGCAGTCTCTGCCCGCGAAGGGGCATCTTAGTGTGTGGACACCTTTCCTCCTTCACAGCTCCCTCCCACTGGTGCAGGGCCCGTCCCTATTCTTTTATCTCTGTTTTTTCTTTTTTCTTTTGCCCTACCCAGGTAGGTGGGGAGTTTATTGCCTTTTGGGAGGTCTGAGGTGTTCTGCCAGCGTTCAGTAGGTGTTCTGTAGGAGTTGTTCCACATGTAGATATATTTCTCATGTATCTGTGGGGAGGAAGATGATCTCCGTGTCTTACTCTTCTGCCATCTTCTCAAGGTTCTTCTACAGTTTTCTGATTACAGGTCTTTTGCCTCCTTACGTAGGTTTATTCTTAGATATTTTATTCTTTTTGTTGAAATGATAAATGGGATTGTTTCCTTAATTTCTCTTTCTGTCCTTTCATTGCTAGTATATAGAAATGCAAGAGATTTCTGTGGAGACTTCTCGAGTGGCACAAAGGTTAAGAATCCTCCTGTCAATGCAGGGGACACATGTTCAAGCCCTTGTCCAGGAAGATCTCACATGCTTGGAGCAATTAAGCCCATGCACCACAACTACTGAGCCTGTGCTCTAAAGCCCACAAGCCACAACTTCTGAGCCTGCATGCCACAACTACTGAAGCCCACACACCTAGAGCCCAAGCTCCACAACAAAGAGAATCCACCACAGTGAGAAGCCCATGCACTGCAAGGAAGAGTAGCCCCCACTTGCCATGACCAGAGAAAGCCCATGCACAGCAGTGAAGACCCAACACAGCCAAAAGTAAATAAATAAACTTATTTTTTAAAAAAGAGAGATTTCTGTGTATTAATTTTGTATCCTGCAACTTTACTAAATTCATTGATTAGCTCTAGTAGTTTTCTGGTGGCATCTTTAGGATTTTCTATGAATAGTATCATGTCATCTGCAAACAGTGACAGTTTTACTTCTTCTTTTCCAATTTGGATTCCTTTTATTTCTCTTATTTCAGTGGCTAGGACTTCCAAAACTATGTTGAATAATAGTGGCAAGAGTGGACACAATTTTGTTCTTAGGGAAATGCTTTCAGTTTTTCACAATTGAGTGTAATGTTTTCTGTGGGTTTGTCATATATGGCCTTTATTATGTTGCAGTAGGTTCCCTCTATGCCCACTTCTGGAGAGTTTTTATCATAAATGGGTGTTGAATTTTGTTGAAAGCTTTTTCTGCATCTATTGAGATGATCATATGGTTTTTATAGTAGTGTGTAGTTTTTAATCCCAACCTTCTAACTTATCCCTACCCCCACCCCCTTTCCACTTTGGTGACCATAAATATGTTTTTTATATCTGTGAGTCTCTTTCTGTTTTGTAAATAAGTTCATTTGTACTGATAACGTTTTTTTTTTAGATACCACATATAAGCAATATCATATGATATTTGTCTTTTTCTGTCTGGCTTACTTCAGTTAGTATGATAATCTCTAGGTCCATCCATGTTCCTGTAAATGGCATTATTTCATTCTTTTTTTATGGCTGAGTAACATTCCATTGTATATGTATGTGTGTGTGTGTAAATATATATCACATCTTCTTTATCCATTCATCTTTCCATGGACATTTAGGTTGCTTCCATGTCTGAGCTATTGTAAACAGTGTTGCAGTGAACATTGGGGTGCATGTACATTTTTGAATTATGGTTTTTTCCAGATATATGCCCAGGAGTGGGATTGTGGGATCATATGGTAGCTCTATTTTTAGTTTTTAAGGAACCTCCATGCTGTTCTCCATAGTGGCCATACCAATTTACATTCCCACCAACAGTGTAGGAGGGTTCCCTTTTCTCCACACCCTCTCCCATTTATTCTTTGTAGACTTTTTGATGATGGCCATTTTGACTGGTGTGAGGTGTTATCTCATTGTAATTTTGATTTGCATTTCTCTAATAATTAGTGATGTTGAGCATCTTTTCATGTGTTTGTTGGCCATCTGTAGGTCTTCTTTGGAGACATGTCCATTTGTCTTCTGCCCATTTTTTGATTGGGTTGTTTGTTTTTTTCGATACTGAGCTGTAAGAGCTGCTTGTATATTTTGGAGATTAACCTCTTGTCTGTTGCATTGTTTGCAAATACTTTCTCCCATTCTGTAGGTTGTCTTTTTTTGTTTGTTTATGGTTTACTTTGCCTTGCAAAACCTTTTAAGTTTAATTAGTTCCCATTTGTTTTTTGTTGTTGTTGTTCTTATTTCCATTACTTTAGGAGATAGATCCAGAAAGATATTGTTACCATTTATGTCAAAGAGTGTCCTGCCTATGTTTTCCTCTAGGAGTTTTATAGTATCCGGTCTTACATTTAGGTCTTTAATCCATTTTGAGTTTATTTTTGCACATGGTGTTAGAGAATGTTCTAATTTCATTCTTTTATATATAGCTGTACAGTTTTCCCAGAACCACTTATTGAAGAGACTGTCTTTTCTCCATTGTATATTCTTGCCTCCTTTTTCATAGATTAATTAACCATAGGTGCATGGGTTTATTTCTAGGCTTTCTATCCTGTTCCATTGATCTATATTTCTATTTTTGTGCCAGTATCATACTATTTTGATTGCTGTAGCTTTGTAGTATAGTCTGAAGGCAGGGAGCCTGATTCCTCCACTCTGTTTTTCTTTCTCAAGCTTGTTTTGTCTATTCAGGGTCTTTCATGTTTTCATGCAAATTTTAAAATTTTTTGATCATGTTTTGTGAAAAATGCCATGGGTAATTTGATAGGGATTGCATTGAATCTGTAGATTGCCTTGGGTAATATAGTCATTTTGACAATATTGATTCTTTCAATCCACGAACACAAAATATCTTTCCATCTGTGTCATCTTTAATTTCTTTCATCAGTGTCTTATAGTTTTCAGAGTGCAGGTCTTTTGCTTCCTTTGGTAGGTTTGCCTCCTTAGGTATTTTATTCTTTTGATGTGATGATAGATGGGATTGCTTCCTTAATTTTGCTTTCTAATCTTCCATCATTAGTGTATAGAAATGCAACAGATTTCTGTGTATTAATTTTGTATCCTGCAACTTTACCAAATTCATTGATGAGCTCTAGTAGTTTTCTGGTAACTTCTTTAGGATTTTCTATGAATACTGTCATGTCATCTGCAAACAGTGACAGCTTTACTTTTTCTTTTCCAATTTGGATCTCTTTTATTTCTTTTTCTTCTCTTATTCCTGTGGCTAGGACTTCCAAAACTATGTTGAATAAAAGTGACAAGAGATGGACATCCTAGTCTTGTTCCTGATCTTAGAGGAAATGATTTCCGCTTTTCACCATTGAGTATGATGTTAGCTGTGGCTTTGTCAAATATGGCCTTTATTATGGTGATGTAGATTCCCTCTATTCTCACTTTCTGGAGAGTTTTTAACATAAATGAATGTTGAGTTTTATCAAAACCTTTTTCAGTATCTGTTGAGATGATCACATGGTTTTTATTCTTTAATTTGTTAATGTGGTATATCACACTGATTGATTTGTGGCTATTAAAAATATCCTTGCATCCATGGATAAATCTCACTTGATCATGGTGTACAATCCTTTTAATGTATTGTATTGTGTGTAATGTGTTGCATTCAGTTTGTTAGTATTTTGTTGGGGGTTTTTGTGTCTATGTTCATCAGTGATGTTGGCCTGTAATTTTCTTTTTTTGTGGTACCTTTAGTTTTGGTATCAAGGTGATGGTAGCCTCATAGAATGAGTTTGGAAGTGTTCCTTCGTCTGCAATTTTTTGGAATAGTTTCAGAAAGATAGGTGTTAATTCTTCTCTAAATGTTTGATTGAATTCATCTGTGAAGCCATCTGCTCCTGGACTTTTGTTTGTTGGAAGCTGATAAATCACAGGTTCAATTTCATTATCTATAATTGGTCTGTTCATATTTTCTATTTCTCCCTGGTTCGTTCTTGGGAGATTGTACCTTTCTAAGAATTTTTCCATTTCTTCTAGGTTGTACATTTTGTTCGCATAGTTGCTTGTAGTAGTCTCTTATGATCCTTTGTATTTCTGTGGTGTAAATTGTAACTTCTTTTTCATTTGTAATTTTATTGATTTGGGCCCTCTCCCATTTTTTCTTGATGAGCCTGGCTAAAGGTTTATCAATTTTTTTATGTTTTCAAAGAACCAGCTTTTAGATAGCATTTTTTTTCATTTTCTACAGCCTGTTTGGAACTGCATGATACATGAATTGCAGTGAAAGGTCATAATTGTACCAGGGATAATTTCAGTGTTCAGGCTGCCACTTCCTAGGATTCAAATCTAGGCAACTGAAAATAGTTAGGAAAGAGGAGGATATCCCAAGGAAAAATCTGCTAAAAATAGTCAGTGGAGGTACCACTGGCTTCATTGGTAATCTGATAATACCCACCAAATATTTCTACCTTTGTATATATATATTGATCAAATCAAACATTTGACAATTTCAGTTCCTTTTTCCTCTTTTTTAAAAAAATGATCCATGTATTCCCTACCCCACCCCCTCACTCACCCCAGTGAAACTCTATATAGAAATGCCTTAGATATGGTGATGTGTAGCAACTGTATATGTTGAGACTCATGCAATGTGTCTGGATTACAGAAATATACTGTATAATATCCAGCTAAGAGATTCATAATAAATACTTTGGGAAACTATCTTAGACAGTTGTACCCTATATATACTATCACTTTGGACATCTTGGGGTTATCCAGTGAGGTCCCCAGTAACTATTATTTATAATGACAAGATGAACTTGATAATGTATATGTATCCATTTGTCATTCCTGGTTAAATATGTACATATGTACATATTTTTGCTAGGAACTCTGCAGTCATAGCTGGTACTACATGACCTCACTGCACCTACATGAAACCAGGTGCATCAAGTGGACATCACTATGACCTGTGGGTGGATGTTTTCTGTTCTCCAAGGATAAGGTGGAGATGAATATTCATGACATATAGGGAGGCCAGAGAGACTGCAGTGGCACAATGAAGTCTGGAGGGAGCATAAGATTTAAATAAACAAAAGAATCTGCTAGAAGGAAGAAAAGAGCCAAAAAGGACACCCAGAGAGAAGCTCAAACTCCATGAGTGAGATCAAGAAAAAGCAGTTCAGTTTTCAGTGGGTTTTCTCTCCTAGTTCCAGACCTCATGCATTCTCCCAAAAAGCCTCCATTTCTTGGGTTGTTAGAACAGTTCTGTATTCCTTTCAATCAAAGTAAAAATGCCTAACTAAATATTCAGCAAGAAAAAGGAAATATCAGTAGTAAGAAATATTGAATTTGTGTTTTATTTCATAAAGGACCTTATATTTGAAAACTCCTGAATTTAAAGTTTTCAAACAATCTACATAAATACAAGTTTCTGTGTGTGGTTCTGTTATTGTATGTATTAATATTTGTTTTAGCTGGTGCCATTTTTTCTTTTAAAAACAAGAAAAATAAGGGTCATGATGTTTATTGGTATTTTCAATTAATTAAAAATTAAGTGCCCTAAAATTTTTAATTATTCAACTATTTTATGATTTTCTTCCAAATGAAGAATTTAAAGAAAGTTAACAATTCAGCAGTTGAGTGTTAAATAAAAGCTAAGAAGAAGTGAGTTTTTAATAATTCTTTTCTTCTTTAACTTTCCACTAATCTGATGTATCTCAAAAGAGTCTGCCCAAATTTTTCAAGTAAAATTACCTCTGGGCGTTGACCTTGCATTTTTCAAACATGGATAATTTAAATCTAAAAGAGATTATTTCAGAAAGCTTTGAACAATGGAAAGGAATGGCTTATAAGGAAAATGACTTTCTCCTTCTAATACAGCATTGTATTGTGATATGGAATTCTCGTGTACTCAAATGTAGCTATTTCCTCCTACTCTCCTACACAAAATAGAATCTAAATAGGAGCCATTACAGTTCCAGGGACTGGACACTGGAACAGGTGTCAGAACCCAGGATCCAGCCTTGGCTCTTCTTCTAACATGATACATGAGCTGGACCATAGTCACCTAAACCACCTAGTTCTATGTTTATTTCTCTGAAAAGCATGGAATTAGACTAAATCAGGTATCCCTTATTATATTGAAGTGATACTTGACTTTTATCTGAAATTTTCTGGAGGCTTATTAGAGATGGGAATGACACGAAATATACTGTGTAGAGTAGCTAAGCCTTATAATTAACTATATTCCCTTTCTACAACATGGGCATGGTGGGAACCACCTGCTTAGAGAGCCATAAGAAAATGACTCTTTATCTACTAAACAAGGACTACTATACTAAATGTTCTCTAAGGTCAATTTCTGCACACAAATTTTATGATTCTCATTCAAAATAGGCAAAAGTGCATTATTGCTGCCCCTACCAAGTGGTACATGGAGTAGCAATTGGAGCTTTGACCCACCAAATGTTAGAGCAAAATTCTTCAGTACCTGATAAAATGGCCAGTAGCATGGTTGGTGCCTCTCTCACCCGAATTTAAACCTGGAGAAATACCAACCTATGAAGAGAGGGAGCATAGTATGTTGGTAATAATAAACCAGAGTAGTTGTAGGTGGGCAGAAGTACTCATTTAGTTCAGGAGGAAGATAGAATACAGAAACTTTAAAATGAATAAGGAAAATAAATTTAGGTATGATCCCTAACAGGTTAGGAGGAGTCTCTCAAAAAATAAAAGTATAACTTTAAAGTCAATAAAATGCAACAGATAGAAGACAGGAAAGGAAGCAAAAAAGAAGCAAACAAAAAATACAAAATAACATGAAAGAACATATATTTTAGCAGTAACTACAATACATGTAAATTTAAAATTCACAGAACGAAATAAGACATTTAGATTGCACTAAAAAGGACAAGATCCAGCAAGGCGTCCAAAATAGGAAGCATGCTATGAGTAGGAGAATACAGAAAAGCTGAAAACAATAAAAAGGGTGGGGAGGAATGCATCAGATAAGATGTAAGCTGAACTTTGTTTCAGCTCCAATACACAAAGTCCTGTCCTGACGACAAAAGAAAGCTGAACGAACAGAAAATCAATAACCTTTCTTGAACAAATCAGAGAACTGAGTTTTCAGGGCACACTGCCATCTCAAAATCTAGAAAGCTGGGCAAACCCAGAGGGTCACAGCCAAGATCTGCTCATCTGGAACAGAAGCCATGCAAGCCACAAACTGGTAGGAACACCTAAGTGGCACCTTTGATTAATTTCTGGAACTTGAGTATGTTCTAGTTTAAGAATGAAGAAGTCCTAGGGCCACATGGTCTTTATTTCCTGCAACCCCACCAGGTTCTCAAGGTAAAGATCTAAGAAAAATCCGCTTGTGGCTCTAAGGGGAGTGGAAGAGTAATCCTTGGTAAATATGCCCGGAGACTTCTCTCTTTAAAATAAAGGCCTACTTTCCAGGGAGAAATTCTTTACCAGAGCCTGTGCAATAGTTGTAGGGGGAAGGATGTTCCTCCCACTCCAGTCCCCTCCAGTCTTCCTGTCTCCCCTAAGGGGAGAGGGGGAGCTATACAAGAAGAAATGCCTGTGAAGGTCACAAACCAGAGACACTGGCTCACTGAAAGACTGAGACTTACCTGGAGTATTATAGAACACTCTCCTCCTTGTACCTTACGACCATACCAATAGGGTTCCAGTATCATAACAGTAAATAACAGCTGAAAAAAACAGACTCTAAGGAGGAATACTCAGGGAAACCAGAAGTCAAGAAAAGAGACAAAAGGGAATTCCCTGGCAGTCCAGTGGTTAGGACTCCACGCTTCCCCTGCAGGGGGCATGGGTTCGATCCCTGGTCAGGGAACTAAGATCCTGCATGCCTCACAGTGCAGTCAAAATAAATAAATAAATATATAGATAAATGTGTTCAAAAAAATTTTTTTAAAAAGAAAAGAGACAAAAAACGATATATAGAGGGATTTGTTGTCTCTGGCACCTGTAGTTACAGAAGACATTAAATGAAGCCCAACTCCTAGCTAGATGAACATATATTCTTAAACTGGAGGCCTTTTTACCTCAGTTTCTGTAAATGATTACAACATGTCCAGGTTTCAACAAAAAAATTACAAAGCATACCAAAAAGCAAGAAAAAATACAGTCCAAAGACAGAAGCAATCATTAGAACAAGACAGATATGACACAGATTTTGGAATTATCTGAAAGGGAATTTGAAATATCCATGATTATATGTGAAGGGCTCCTGTGGAAAAAGTAGGCAACATGCAATAACAGGTGGATAACACAAGCAGAGAGACGGAAATGCTCAGAAAAAATCAAAAGTAAATGGTAGACATCAAAAACACTGTAACAGAGATGAAGAATGCCTCCGATGGGTCCACTGAAGTCTACCCATAAGCAGACTGGACACAGCCAACAATCAGTGAGCTTGAATATATGCCAATAGAAATGTCACAAACTGAAATGCAAAGAGAAAGATAAATGTTAAAAAAAAAAAGAAAATATCCAAGAACTTTGGAAAATTTTTAACAGAATTGAAGAACCAGAGAGAGAACAAAAAGAAAACAAAGTAAAAGGACTATTTGAAGTAATAATGGCTGAGGATGTTCCAAAATTAATGATAGACACCAAACCACAGATCTATGATGCTCAGAGAATGAAGAGCAGAAAAAATACCAAAATGATTTAAAATACATCTACATATATCACATTCAAGTACAGAAAAATAAAAATAGAGAAAAAATCTTGTAGTCAGGTTAAGAAAAACATGTTGTCTATGGAGCAGTAAAGATAAGAACTACAGCAGATTTCTTATCAGAAACCATATAAGATGGGCTTCCCTGGTGGCGCAGTGGTTGGGAGTCTGTCTGCCGATGCAGGGGACATGGGTTCGTGCCCCAGTCGGGGAAGATCCCACATGCCACGGAATGGCTAGGCCCGTGAGCCATGGCTGCTGAGCCTGCGCGTCCGGAGCCTGTGCTCCACAATATGAGAGGCCACAGCAGTGAGAGGCCCGTGTACCGCAAAACAAATAATAATAAAAAATAAACATGAACTAATAAAAACACCACAGGAGCTAATAAATAATTCAGTACAATTACAAGATGAAGATCAATTATAAAAGTGAAAAAGATTCTTCTATACCTCAAAATAAAATAGAAAACAAGAAAACATTTGCAATAGCTATAAAAACAATAATGCATTTAGGAATTATCCTGATACAAGATGAAAAAGACCTTTACAGAGGAAAAGTTTAAAATCTTTTAAGGATTAAAAAATGAGCAGAACTAAATAAATATACAATACAATGTAACATAATAAAGATATCAAATCTGCAAGGAATTTTTCCTTAATTAAATTCAATGCTTATAAAGATGTCAGTAGGAATTTTTTTGTAAACTTGACAAACTTTTTCTAATATTACATGGAAAAATAAAGCTTCATAAATTGTTGTCAATTTTATTTTGTAGTTGGCATTTTTATAAATTTCTTCCCACAATGAAAATATCTTTTTTTTTCTGATTATATAAATATACATATTCATTATAAAAACAATTAGAACAATATATAAAAATGTAAAGATATTTGGAATTTCACTACCATATGATAACCACCTTTAACATTTTGTAATCATTCATTGTTGTATTACTTTTGCATATATATATATAATTTTATACAGGTGACATCATATCATGGATATCTTTTCTCCCCTGTCATCCTCAATTCCATGCTAACATTCTATTTTCTCCATAACCACATATCCTACACATATATTGTTCTAATTCTCATGGCTGTAGAATATTATATAGAGTTTGAACCATAACTCAGTTCTATTCATCTCATTAGTCATATTCTTTACTTCTAGTTTTTGGTCAGTATAAACAGTGCTGCAGTAAATGTCCTTGTAAGTTGTAGGTTCATACAAATTTGTACTTTTATTTTTGTGGGCAATGTTTATACTTTTATTTCTATAATAGAGATTCTGGGAATAGAAGCACTGAGTAGAAGAGAATATCTATTTTTTCCAGTTTTACTGAGAAATAATTGACACATCATTATTTAAGTTTAAAATATACAGCATGATGGTTTGATTGACATATATTGTAAAATGATTACCACAATAGGTTTAGTGAACATCCATCATCTCATATAGATATAATAAAAGAAAAGAAAAAGATTCTCCTTGTGATGAGAACTCTGAGAGTTCTACTCTCTTAACAACTTTCCTATACATCATAACAGCAGTGTTAGCTATAGTCATCATGTTGAATGTTATATCCCTAGTACTTGTTTATCTTATACCTGGAAGTTTATACCTTTTGACCACCTTCAATTCCCCCTAACCCCACCCCCTGCTTCTGGTAAACACAGATCTGATCTCTTTTTTTTGAGTTTGGTGTTCTTGAGTTTCAGGTTGGTTTGTTTGTTAGATCCCACATAAAAGTGAGATCATACAGTATTTGTCTCTCTGTCTTTTAGCATAATGTCTTCGAGGTCCATCCACGTTGTCACAAATAATAGAATTTTCTCTTTTTAATGGCTGAATAATATTCCATTGTATGTATATACCACAAGTTCTTTAACCAATCATCCATCAACAGATAGGTTGTTGTCATGTCTTGGCTGTTTTCAATACTTGTAATGCTTCTATGAACACAGAGGTACAGATATTTTTCTGACTTGGAGTCTTTCTTCTTTTATATTTCCTCAGAAGTAAAATTGCTGTACCACATGATACTATTTTTAATTTTTTAGGATCCTCTATATTATTTTCCAAGGAGGCTGTGCCAATTTACAATCCCACCAACAACGCACAGGGTTCCCTTTTCTCTACTTCCACCCAACATTTGCTATCTCTTGTCATTTTGATAATAGCCATTCTAACAGACGTGAAGTGATACTCGCTGTATTAATTTGCAATTCCCTAATGATTAGTGATGCTGAAAATCTTTTCATGTACTTATTGGCCATTCATATATCTTCTTTGGAAAAATGTCTATTCAGAGTCTTTGCTCATTTTTTAATTGGATTACTTGGGGAATATTTTGCTATTAAGTTGTATGAGTTCTTTATATATTCTGGATATTAACCCCTTATCAGACACATGGTTTGCAAATACTTTTTCCCATTCTGCAGGTTGCATTTTCACTTTATTGATTTCTTTTTCTGTGCAAAAACTTTTTAGTTTGATGTAGTCCTACTTGTTTATTTTTTATTGTGTTTTCCAAAAATTCACTACCAAGACTGTGTCAAGGAGATTTTTTTCCTGTGTTTTCTTCTAATAGTTCCATGGTTTCAGATCTTATGTTTAAGTCTTTAATTGACTCTGATTTTATTTCTGTGAGTGATGTATGATAGGGGTCAAGTTTCATTCTTTTACATGCAAATATGCAATTTTCCCAGAACCATTTATTGAAGACTGCCTTGTCTGCGTTGGATATTCTTGGCTCCTTTGTCAAATATTAGTTGACCAAGAGAAGATGTTCTTTTAGCTTCCATAGATATTGCCATATTTCTTTCCCCAAATTCTATACATCTTAACATTCCCACCACCAATATGTATCATACTACCCTTTCCTCTATATCCTTGTCCAATGAGTATGAAGTATATTTCATTGTTTCTTTAATGTGGATTTCTCTGTCTTCTTTTGAATGTGTACTTCTGTTCACATTTGTTGGCTATGTAAATTGTCATTTTCTGAATTATCTATTCATATTTTATATCCATTCTCAATTGCGTTGTTTATCTTTGAATAACATAGAAATTGATACTTTTTCATCTGAGTTACAAATGTGTTTTTCTTGTTCCATCATTGCCTATTGATATTTTATGGAATATTTTGCCGTATAAAAGTTTTAAGTTTCTACATAGTCAATTATTTCTAAAATTTTAAAATTTCTACATAGTCAATTATTTCTATCTCCTGTTTTATAGCCTCTGGATTTCCAGTTTTGCTAGGAATATCTCAGTAATCCATCTGTTCTGCATTTATTCTCATAGATATTTAGCCAAGTTTTTAAAAATTATTATTTCTAAGCCCTTATTTGTCTGGAGTTTATTTCTGTATAATAGGTCATATTTTTCTTTCTTTCCATATGAATAGCTAGTTGGCCATTAGACCAGTTTTGGAAAAAAGGAAAACAAAGAGCAGGGACTTAACCTCTCAGATATTAAGGCATGCCACAAGCTACAATAATTTGAAGCAGTGTGATGTAAGTACAAAAACAAACAGACTGATCAATGGAACAAAATAGAGTGCTTGAAGTAGGCCAATATTTATATGTGATTTGCTATACTATAATGCTGACACAAAAATATGTGAGCAAAAATGAAAGATGGCTTATTTAGAAGATGCTTTTGAAAAAGTTTACATGGAGAAAGACAAAATGAAAAAAAAAGAGTTATTTCAAATGGACTGAAAACTTGAATATGAAAGTTTAAAACATAAAGCAAATAGAAGAAAGTATAGGTGAATATCTTGGTGATCAGGGACAAAAAATACATAAATATAAACATGTATATAAATGTACATTGATATTTCTATATGTCTGTGTATTTAGAAGTTTTGAAGAGAATATAGACAAATAAGAACTTTTGTGCCAAGCAGGTAGAAGCAGTAAGTATAAGATCTTTCTGGAAAGTAGTTTTACTGTACTTTGTAAAATTATAAATTTCATATCTTAACCTCACTATAACAGGAATATCTCAAAGAAACTCTTGAAAGTCCTACAAAATACATGTACAAGCAAGCAATTTGGTAGTATTGGTGAGATTTGGCACTGCTTTATGTATTTATCAATAGATAAATACATTAATAGTGGCGCATATAATGAAATGCTACAAAGCAGTTGGAAACAATGTATTAGATATACATGGGCCAATGTGGATAGCCCTTAAAAACATGATGTTGTATGAAAACAATTTAAAAAAACAGAATGAGATTAGTAGCTAGTTAGTAATACTAGTACAAACAGCTAATACTATTTACAAATAGCTTAAATATATATATAATAAATTTGTATATGTAACATACACAAATACATACTGAAAATACTATATATTTTACATATATAAGAACATGTATTGAAAGTATTAAATTGGTTGTGTATGGAGTGAAAAGAATGGTGATTAAGGATAAAGTAGAAAATAAAGTAAAACCAGAAAGGCACCTTGCTTAGAAGAATGTGATGGGGTACTATATACTGAGGCATATAATTAATAATTCTGTTTGATGACAAAAGCAAAAATAAATGGATAAAATGATAGATCTATAAATCACCTCATTTTTAACCCTGGAAACTGAGACCCTGAGAGATTAAGGTTGCTGCCCAGTTTATACTGCTAACTAGTGGCCATACCAAAGCAAACCCACATATGCAGACCACTTCACCCCATTATATCTTTACGTAAGTTTAAGCATTGTATACAACCATATCATAAAAGTTGTCAGGAGTCCAATACACTATAAAATGTACCTACCACCAACATGAATTGTTATACATACACATATACCCACTCTTTTTTAGATTCTTTTCCCATATAGGCCATTACAGAGTATTCAGTAGAGTTCCCTATGCTATACAGTAGGTCCTTATTAGTTATCTATTTTATATATAATAGTGTATATATTCATCTACATATGTATAACTGAATCACTTTGCTGTACACCTTCAACTAACACAACATTGTAAATCAACTATATTTCAATAAAAATTTTAAAAAAGAAAACATGTCAAACCACACAAAAAATAAAATAAAATATACCGACCGCCTATATTCAGAAATCAACTTAGTATATAGTAGAGTTTTGAAGTAGTAGATGTCTTTGGTTTTGGTCCACCAACCTCTTTTCCTTTGGGGAAAGGTCCATGTGTTTTGGTGGGGCTGCCAATGCCCTGAACCCCTTCACAGCCACCACCACCAAGATGGGCACCAGATCCAAACTAATTCAATTTTACCCTCTCACAAGGAGTTGAGTCTTGAGCAGAACACAGACACTGATTTGGGCGATGGCCCCAACCAAAGGAGAGAGCACTGAATTCCTGCTCTTCAAATGGCAGAAGCAGATATTCCTACCTTCCTCAAAGTCTGCTCGTTTAGCTCTTTCTTAGATTGTGTGGGTCACCCGGCCTCCCACCCCCCACAAATATTTTGTTAATCAAATTAGTCTGTGTTGTTTTCTGTTAGCCTGTCCAAAAGTAATATGCTAGTTACAGTAAACTTTAAACATGCAATAAACAAACATTTTTCCATGGTGCTTTGGAATGCAAATGAGCCATGGAGGGCGTTGATCTGGACAACCAATGTTTCTTAAAATAGATGTCCATGAAAATATGATTTTAAAAAAAAGCTTTTTATCCTGTAGCAAACAGAGAAATTCAAGTCCATTCCACTGGTCAGTCATTCTCAAAGAGAGATTTCAGTGTCTTAATGCTTAGAGGCTCTTTCAGCTTGCTGAGCGTTAGGAGACCTGGAATCACTTGAATATAAGCCTTTCTGACCTTATCCTCTCTTCGCTCTCTCCCTTCATCACCATCCCTCCCACCTCACTCCTCACTGGAAGGAAAATATAAATCACAATAGACAACCTGGTGGTGGTACGTAGACAGGACCTTCAATATTTATTGGATGACTGTATATTTCCTTGGGAATTTTTTTAAACACAGCCTCTTTTTTCCACTGTTGAATCACTGTCCGTGTGGAGTCTGCTACAGAATTAATAAAGAAGTGAATAAACATATTAAGTAAAATACTGCCATAGCTACATAAAACATAAATCATAGCAGTTCAAATGCATATGCTACTTGTGTTCATGGAACCCAAAATATTTCACATATGATCTCACTTAGTTTTATAACATCCCCATGAGACAGGCAGATAACCTGTGGTATGAAGTACCTTTTCCCTGGATGTCTAGAACATTCTGTGCACACTTTCTTCTTCCTCCTCCTTAAATTCTTATGAGGCAAGGAAGACAAGGACCAGCTCCTTGCTTTCCAGTGATGAAAATGGATGCTCAAAAGGGACAGTGATTTGCCCTCAAACTGCAATTTGGCCACAGATGTAGATATTGCGGGACCCAAAGCATGTCCCATCAAAATACCACAAAGAAATGAGAAGATGCTGAGATCAAAAGGAATGAAGAGTGAGACAGAAGAGGGGAGGAAAGGGATGGTCACTTCAGCCTGACTTCCTACGCACCATGGTTTCAGAGGACAGACTAGCTGCTGTCACCTCTAACACCATTTTCACTCCACACTGAAAGCACAATATTAATAAATACAGTGGTCCAGGGGTAGGGCAGGGTGTGGTGTCTAAGTCCATTTCCATTACTCCACACATTCTTCAGTTGTTACATCACTTTTGGATCTCATTTTTCCAGTGGTTAGTTTCACATGGAATGTCGTTCTCTGAAATTTGTGATTTCTGATTGGAATTTGGAAAGAAAAGATCCGAATTGGTAGGGATAAACTAAGCCAAGTTCCTTTCAGCTTGTGTCCTATTCTTCTGGGTCAAAGTGATCTGAGATTGATGGCAAAGGAAGAGAGAAATCAAATATGCTTTCTTTCACCTTAACTGATAAAAAATTTGAAGTTAAGTGATTTGTCCCAGTGTAGGTAAACCACTCATTTCAAATATCTGGGACGTTTTCTCTCTGCTTCTTTGCAATCGTCTCCATTCTGCCCTATCCCTATATACCTTACTCTGCACCTACATTTTTGGCAATAGGAAGGGTATGAGTTTGAATGTTTTTTAGAGTCATTTTTGCTAACATTTAAGGATGAGGAAAAAATAATAAACCAGCAAGAAGAAAACCTTATTTCTTCAAGTAAGTGCTTAAACTACCTGCACAAAACAAACCAGAAAAGTCCTCTTAGAAGCTAAGACAAGGTCGTGTTTTTGGGAGAAGAAATGAATCCATTTTACCTTCTTCTCTTCCCTCCTTCTCACACTGGAAAACTATGGGAAGGAGTGAGGGTGGGGGGAAGGGAAGAATGACAGACAGATTGTACAATTACCCTAAGAGGTAAATCAGGCCTGATTTTAGGTTTGTTTTATGTAATAAAAGGCAGGAGAAATGACCAGTCCTTTCAGCGATGGAAATGACTTCGTGTCTCCAAAATGGATTGCCTGGGTTTTTCTTTTTCCTTTGTTTTTTGTTTGTTTGTTTTTAAATTTTATTGAAGTATACTTGATGTACAATGTTGTGTTTAACTTTTGCTGTACAGCAAAGTGACTCAGTTATAACATATATATATTGTTTTTCATATTCTTTTCCATTATGGTTTATCACAGGGTATTATATAGTTCCTTGTGCTATACAGTAGAAACTTGTTGTTTATCCGTCCTATATATAATAGTTTGCATCTGCTAATCCTAAACTCCCAATCCTTCCCTACCCTACTTACCCTCCCCCTTGACAACCACAACTCCATTCTCTATATCTGTGAGTCTGTTTTCGTTTTATAGATATGTTCATATGTGTTGTATTTTAGATTCCACACTTAAGTGATATCATATGTTATCTGTCTTTCTCTTTCTGACTTACTTCGTTTAAGTAATAATAATAATATTACTCTCTAGGTCCATCCATGTTACTGCAAATGGCATTATTTCATTCTTTTTTATGATTAATATTCCACTGTATATGTATATATATATTATATATATATACATACCATATCTTCTTTATCCATTCATCTGTCGATGGACATTTGTTTCCATGTCATGGCTATTGTAAATAGTGCTGCTATGAACATAGGGGTGCATGTATCTTTTTGAATTATAATTTTGTTTGGGTATATGTCCAGGAGTGGGATTACTGAATCATATGGCAACTCTATTTATAGTTTTTTGAGGAACCTCCACACTGTTTTCCATAGTGGCTGCACCAATTTACATTCCCACCAACAGTGTAAGAGGGTTCTCTTTTCTCCACACCCTCTCCAGCATATATTATTTGTAGGCTTTTTAATGATGGCCATTATGACTGGTGTGAGGTGGTAGCTCATTGTTGTTTTGATTTGCATTTCTCTAATAATTAGTGATGATAAGCATCTTTTCATGTGCCTGTTGGCCATCTATGTCTTCTTTGGAGAAATGTCTATTTAGGTCTTCTGCCCATTAATTTTTTTTATTTTTGATATTGAATTTTATTAGCTCTCTGAGATAGGTAGGTAATGATTAATATTTTGGGAATTAGTCCTTGTCAGTTGCATCATTTGCAAATTTTTCTCCCGCAGTCTGTAAGTTGTCTTTTTGTCTTGTTTATGGTTCCTTTCACTGTGCAAAAGCTTATAAGTTTCATTAGGTCTCATTTGTTTATTTTTTATTTTATTTTTATTGCCTTGGGAGATTGACCTAAGAAAACATTGGTATGATTTATGTCAGAAAATGTTTTTCCTATGTTCTCTTCTAGGAGTTTTATGATGATTTGTCTTATATTTATAAGTCTTTAAGCCATTTTGAGTTTATTTTTGTGTATGGTGTGTGGGTGTGTTGTTTTAGTTTCATTGATTTTCATGCAGCTGTCCAGCTTTCCCAACACAAATTGCTAAATAGATTGTCTTTTCCTCATTGTATATTTTTGCCTCTTTGTTGAAGATTATTTTTCCATAGGTGTGTGGGTTTATTTCTGGGCTCTCTATTCTGTTCCATTCATCTGTATTTATGTTTTGTGCCAATACCACGCTGTTTTGATTACTGTAGCTTTGCAGTATTGTCTGAGGTCTGGGAGATTATGCCTTCTGCTTTGTTCTTTTTTCTCAGAATTGCTTGGGCAATTCTGGGTCTTTTATGCTTTCATATAAATTTTAGGATTATTTATTCTAGTTCTGTGAAAAATGTCATGGGTATTTTGATAGGTATTGCATTAAATCTGTAGATTGCTCTGGGTAGTATGGCCATTTTAACAATATTAATTCTTCCAGTCCAAGAGCATGGAATATCTTTCCATTTTTTTGAATCATATTCAATTTCTGTTATGAATACTTTATAGTTCTCAGCATATGTATTTCACCTCCTTGATGAGGTTTATTCCCAAGTATTTTATCTTTTTTGATGTGATTTTAAAAAAGGACTTTTTTGTTTGCATTCATTTTTCTAATATTTCATTGTTAGTGTAAAGGAATGCAACTGATCTCTGTATGCAACCTCTTTCCTACCAATTTGAATACTTTTATTTGTTTTCCTTGTCAGATTGTTGTGGCCAAGACTTCCAATACTATGTTGAATAGAAGTCATGAGAGTGGTCATCCTTTGTCCCTTTCTTTTTCTTTTTCCTTTTGTGGTTTAAAGATTTTCTTTTGTATTATGCTTATGTTCTCTTCTTTTTGGTTTCTGTGAATCTATTGTATGTTTTTGATTTGTGGTTACCCTATTTTTCAAATATATAAACCCCTTCCTATATCTACTTGCTTTAGACTGGTAGTCATATAGGCTCAAACACATTCTAGAAAAAGAATATATATTTTCTTTCTCCTCCCCCATATTTTATTATTTTGATGTCCTATTTTACATCTTCATGTTCATCCTTTTGCTGTTCATGTGGCTATCATCACTTTCACAGAAATTTTTGATTTTTTTAAATCTGTGTACTGGCTTATTTACGTGATTTACTTTCCAATTGTGATTTTCTATTTCCTATACAGTCTTACTTTTTTTTTTTTCTAGTTAGAGAAGACCTTTCAATATTTACTTTAGGATAAGCTTAGTAGTGCTGTATTCTTTTAGTTTTTGCTTGTCTGAGAAATTCATTATCTCTCCTTCTATTCTAAATCTTGCTGGGTAGAGTATCCTAGATTGCAGGTTTTTCCCTTTCAGGGATTTGAACGTATCTTGCCACTCCCTTATGGCCTGTAACATTTTTGTAGAGAAATCAGCTGATAACCTTATGGGGGTTCCCTTGTAATTAACTCTTTGTTTTTCTCTTGCTGCTTTTATTGCCATTTTTATTATAATATGTCTTGGTGTAAGTCTGTTTGGGTTTATCTTGTTTGGGACCCTCTGTTCTTCCTGTACCTGGAAATCTGTTCCCTTCTTTTGGTTTGGGAATTTTTCAGCCATAATTTCTTCAAATACATTTTTAATCCCCCTTTCTCTTTCTTCTCCTTCTGGAATCCCTATGATGCATAGATTAGCACACTTTATATTAGCCCATAGGTCTCTGATATTGCTTTCTTTTTTTTTATTTGGCTTTCTATCTGCTGTTCGGATTGGGTGATTTCCATTATCATATCTTCCAGATCACTTATTCTTTGTTCTGCATTATTCATTCTGCTATTCATTGCCTTTAGTTCAGCTTTCATCTCTGCAAATACATTTTCTAATTTTTCTTTGTTCCTCTTTATAGTTTCTAGTTCTCTTTTTACAGTAATCTGTGTTTCTGTCGATCACCCTTCTTAATTTCTTCAGTATTTTCATTATCTCCTTTTTGAACTCGCTGTCTATTAGACTGAAGAGGTCTGTTTCATTGTTTGCTCTTTCAGGGGAATTCTCTTGATCTTTTAATTGTGAATGGTTCCTCCGCTTCTTCATTTTACTTATAGTTCTCTTGCTTTATGAGTTTAGGAGAAACAATTCTCTACTGTGGTCTTGGGGGCTATTTTTATGTGGGATCATCCCCGTGTAGCCTGCTTGGGTTTAATATTTTTGGTGCAAGGGCTGTTTTTAGTATGGATGCCTGCCACCTCTTTCCTCAGTGTACGCTGGCCATTTTCCCCTTGATAGAAGGTGCGACTGGTGTTGTGGTGCTCTTTGGTTGTCATAGCCCTGTCAGGGGAAGGGTCTGCTCCCTAGTTGTTGGAGTAGAAGCCCCCAGGTCCATTTCTGAGCTGTGTTTCTGATCTTTGGTGTGAGGTGGGCGCACCACACTGGGAGAGGAGCCACTGAGTACTCCTCTGTCAGAGCTGTTCATTGTTGAGTGTACTCTGTTTTGTCACCTGTCACCCTTTGTGCAGGCTCACAAAGTACACTGTTGTTGGCACTGCCCTTGGCTCTGTCTCGACCTTGGGAATCCCAGCAGTAAGACCTGGCATCCCTCAGGTGTTGTTTTCACAAGGCCACCAGGGCAGATCGGCTGAAGTCAGGTCCCAGGACTGCAGTAGTCATGCACCTAGACCTGCTGTGGGAGCTGGGAGGCAGCTCAGACCCTGGCCCGGGCCAGCCCCAATATGCACAAGCCCACAAAGCCCACAGCTGCTAAGGTCAGACCTGTCCCAGCTGCAGGAGCACCCATTGTCCATTCAGATGTCCCACAGGTGCTGAATTTACAAAGCCTTCCCACGCAGGAACCGGCCAAGGTGGCAGCTGGGGTCATTCTCCCAAAGCGGCAGTACAGCACTCCAGCTCCTTCAGGCTGTCTCCACGCAGCCAGCAGCAGTTCTCTCCCTGGGTCTGTCCTCTGAACCCCAAGTTCCAGTACCCAGCCCCCACCCATACCAGCGGATGCACGTGTCAGGCTGGGGGACTCAGGGCGGTGGCACCGACAGTGTGTGCAGTTCTTTCTCTGTTCTGCCTGTCACAAACCAGTTGTTGAACTCTCCTCTGATGATCTGAAGCTCCTTTTCTGTCCTGGCTGATCTTCCCACCAGTGAGGGGGCTTCCCAGGGTGTGTAAACATTTCCTCTTTATCAGCTCCCTCCCAGGGGCACAGGTCCCATACCGCTTCCTCTTTATTTTTTTTCCTATTGTCCTACCCGGTTACCTGGAGACCTTTCTTGCCCTTTCAGGTGTCTGAGGTCTTCTGCTGGTGTTCAGTATGTGTTCTGCAAGAACTGTTCCATTTGTAGATGTATCTTTGATGTATTCATGGGAGGAGGTAAGCTCCACATCCTACAACTCTGCCATCTTGGTTGGAGTCCCTCTTTGGGCTGCTTTTAAACATCAAATCCACTTTCAGAAAACAAAGTTCCAATTTCCACTTGCAGCCAAGATGAAGTAACAGGGACTGGATTATCCTCTCACCCCCAGTTTGAAAACATCTTCCTCTCTCAGTCCTCAACAAAAGGGAAAGCAGGGGGTAAACTCTGACCTCTGACCTAGATTGCTATTGTCTATGGTTTGTCAATGCAATAATGAAATATTTGAATCCACAACAAATACTAGTTACAGTCTTAAGATCTCTGTCATATTTTATCCCATCAAAATTTAAATTTTTTCAGAGGACACTGTAGCTCAGAATATCACTCTTTTTGCAAAAGCAAAGCTAGCACATCTTTTAAACTATCAATACTTTTCTTAATCTTCTCAGCAGTTACTGCAAACCAAGAAAGAACTTTTATACCAACTAACTTCTCACACTCTTAATAAAGAGAAACTAATGACTTAGAGATTTTTGCAAAGTGCTTTTGAGTTAAAACATCACCATATACTTTTATATGGCTTCTTTAGCCTTGGACCAAAAAATATCTTAGCCAAACTAAGATAAGAAAAGTGACTGCCCATAACAAAAGCAAAACAAACTTCTTGTGGACCTGGAAAAACTCTGTTGAATGAGAAAAAATGGTCACTTGTCAAATGTGATATGGAAGTTATCTTGGTGTATCACGTACCTATTTCTACTATGGAAGCATGTCACATAGAAAAGTTTGTGTTAGGACAGGAAAAGAGCCTCTCAAAATAAAAATGGAGCAATAAAGAACAGTTCCTTCTAGCCAGCTAGTATGTCTCTAAATGCATTTCTACCTGGTTTTGTCTATAAAGAAAGGAGGACATTTTTAACTCAGCAACCAAGCAACAAATGCCCTATAAGTAGTTACACAAAACCTTGTTGGTATGGACTTTCGAATCAGGAACTAAAGTGAAATTAGAGGAATTTGGAAATTGTAATATCTTCAGGCAAATTAGGTTTTGACTATATAAAACATATTGTTTTTGCTCCACTGAGATTACTTCATATCCCTTCTACAATTTCTTACCCCCTCCCTAACCCTCATCCCCTACACCTACTCCTTTTGATTCCAATGGCCAGTGTCCCAGACTCTCCTCAAAGGCCTGTCCTCAGGCTACTGGAAACACTGCTTTGCCCAAATAACGTAGAAGAAAGTTCTGGGAATGTATTCCCCTTGCCTTCGTGTCTTCTCCCACTCTCACCACAGACCTTAGCAAATGTCTAGCTGACACCAAACTAGACAGTCCAAGTTTTTTGCCCAGGGTTAGGCACTCAGAGGTGTACCGAATGCTCCAGAGCTCTCCTTTGGGCTCAAGCTGAGGCCAAGAAAGACATTGTCTGAAACTCCACCCTTGCTTGGCCTGGCCCCTTCCCTGCCCGGCTTCCCACTCTCTTGCTAGCTTCTCCTAGAAGTACCTCCTTAATAAATCACTTAGCCACAAATCCTCTTCTCTGAGCCTGTTTCTGGAGAAACTAACCTAAGACAGTAGCTCAGACCACTAATAAAATGATGCCATCTACATTCCCTACTAACCTATAATGGGTAGTATACGTGTATATGTAATGTTCAAAAACAGAATCTTTTCTGAATTAGTTTACAGTAACCAAAAAAATTTCACATAATCTATTAAATACCTTCATAAGCCTCTCCTTCAAAGAGAATATAAAACTAGACATCATCCTATTGAATGTGAATATCACACGGAAAATTAGAAGAGTACAAATATGATTTAAAAATCATATTTAGGTTTACAGCAGTTTTGAAGATTCTTTACTGAAAAAAATTAAGTCAAATTCCTTTCAAGTGATATATTTTTTAAATAATCTATAAATTATTTTTTTAGGCCCCTTGAAAGACATTTGGCTACCTTCAAATTAATATAGTAGTTGATCAGCTAATGGGATTTAATTTTGATAAAGGACAAACTATGAAAACGTTAGGGAGAAAGTCATGATAAAGTAGGAGCAGTTCTGAAAATGAGTAGTGAATGTTTTTTGACTCACTTCCAACTCATTAAAATCTTTCTGAATCCAACCTAAATCCTTGCTTCAGAACCTTAATAGTCTTTAGTCAGAAAATTGAATTAACTTTTGAATTTAACTTGTAAAGGTCAAAAGGAACATACTTCTAATGACATAGGAAATTAAATATGTGCTATTTCATCTTCTATTGTTTAATGCATAATATATCATTTGAAAATGAGGAGAAAAATATTTTTCATGCAAAATAATGCCCATTTTTAACTAGAAAAATATAGTTATGTTCCTTTTAGATTATTTCTGTCTCCTTCCTTTGAAAACCAGATAAATATTCCTATTTAATATGGGTTATATTTTTAAATATACATAATCTTATATACAAGCAAGAGAAAACTGGAGAACAGTAGCAGTAATGGCCCTTAAGGTAAATCCGTTCATTTTTCCCACAAACATTGTTAAGCACCTAATATGTATCAAAGACATTTATGGTCCCTGTGTCCATGGAATTTGGTCTAGAGGGGTTTTCTCTCAGGTTTTGTATCCTCTTTGACTTCTTTTCAGTATTTGACACTGTTGCCTAATCCATTCCTCTTGAAATGATCTTCTTAATATCTAGAGAGACTCTAGATCTCTGAAATATTCATCCCTCCTGATTTCCTCCTAATTTTCCTAGTCTCCTTCTGCTCCATTCTTTTGTTCGTCTCTACATGTTGATTTTCCCCAAGACTCCGTTCATGTCTGGCTGTTTGTCATCATCTATCCCTTACAAGCAGCTGGCACCATGTAGCCATTTCCAATCTAGATTAATCTAGCTCTAGAGGCATATTTTTGTCCACTGCTCCACCTGGATAACCCAGATAGCTCAGACACAAGGTATCCTCTTTCCTCTCACCAAAAAGTATGCAAAGGAAAAAATTCTCCTTCCCTGTCTTCCCAAGCCCCATAAAATACAACACCCATTAATGACAAAACCTAGCTGCCTTAGATCAGAAAACCTCTTGCCTAGACCACTTTAATAGTCCTTATCTGGTCTTTTGTTCTCCAGTCTCTCTTTCCACCTTTCTATCAAGTCAAAATTTATATAATACGGCCAAAATTATTAGTTATAAATCAGATATGGTTTAAAATCCTCATAATCCCTTGTTAATTATAGCGTAAAATCCAAACTCATACAGTACACAATGCTCTTCCAATCTCATTTCAATTTGCCTTTTTTTTTTGCGGTACGTGGGCCTCTCACTGTTATGGCCTCTCCCATTGCGGAGCACAGGCTCCAGACACGCAGGCTCAGCGGCCATGGCTCACGGTCCCAGCCGCTCCGCGGCATGTGGGATCTTCCCGGACTGGGGCACGAACCCGTGTCCGCTGCATCGGCAGGCGGACTCACAACCACTGCGCCACCAGGGAAGCCCCAGTTTGCCTTTTAAGATTTATTTCCATCCATCCCTATCACACATTTAGCAGTCCTGAAATCACAGGCATGATAAAGTAGGAGCCTCTGTGTTTTTGTCCATGTAGTTCTCTCTGCCTGCACTACTTCCCTACACAACTTTGTATCTGACTCATGCATATAACTGAGAGCATCTTAAAAATAGGTACTGACTTTTATTCATTTTTGTACCTTGAGAATCTAGCCTAGTGCTTGGATTCTCATGGATGTTCAAGTGACATGGAATTCAAAACCCTTTACAGGGCTTCCCTGGTGGCGCACTGGTTGAGAGTCCACCTGCCGATGCAGGGGACACGGGTTTGTACCCCGGTCGGGGAAGATCCCACATGCCGCTGAGCGGCTGGGCCCGTGAGCCATGGCCGCTGAGCCTGTGCGTCCAGAGCCTGTGCTCCGCAACGGGAGAGGCCACAACAGTGAGATGCCTGCGTACCAAAAAAAAAAAAAAAAAAAAAAAAAACACCTTTACAGTGTGGTTCCTTTTCTGTCTCATCTCTAGCTTCACCCAATTCAATCAATTTTCTAGTTGTATGAACTACTCATCATGACTGAACATAGCATGCTCCCTCATGCTTCAGACTCTTTGTTAAAAGGCTATTCATCCTCCAAGAATCAACTCAGTGTAGACTAATCTTCTACACTCTAGATGCATATTTTCATTTGTGATGGGAGGTTTTCCCCATCTTTTCTCTTCAGACATCCCCAGGTAGAATTAATTACCATCCTTCTCAATAGCTAATTGTCCATAATATAATAATATTTACCAGGTTAAATCATATATGTGTATGTCTTGGTCTCACCTATTGAATCATAAGATATTTATCTTCTCTCATTTGTATCTCCAGTACCAAGCATATTGCTAAGTACCCAGTATATATCTAAAATTTTGAATTGAATTAAATTGAATTGAAAAATAGACCAGATTAGTTGGGGCATTGGATTCTCATGGTTTACAACTTTGGCTGCCATTGGAATATCATGGGGAGCTTTGAAAAAATACTAGTGCCCCTGCCCCATCTCCAGATAATCTCATTTAATTGGGCTGGGAGGGAACCAGCACCAGTATTATCTGCAGTGTTCCAAGGTGATTTATAATGTTGGCAAGGAATGGGAGTGAGCAGCCCTAGAGAAGTGAATGAGGGTCAGATTGTAGAGCTCCAGGAACGCCAGCTCTAGGCAATGAAGAACTAACTTGCTCCAGGGCCACATCATCCCTCACCATGGACTCTCTGATTGACCAGTGGTCTTGGGAGATTTGAATGAGTGGGAGTTTTCCATCATCAAATTCTACAGTGTCCTGAGGACTGCTTACTCCCTCTTAGTCAATATACACAGTACTAAAAAGCCCTCTTTCCCATTCTCTCTCTCTCTCTCACAACTCACTTGCTGCAAACTAAGACAAGAATTCCCTGTCTGCCTCTGGAAGTATTGGCTTCTGTCTCTATGGAATATTATAAGCACCAACTTGGGTTCTCAGCCCCCTTTCCCCGCCTTGGCTCCTTCACCACCACAGTAGTCACTGATGACCCTCACTTACAGCCTCAGACCCTCCTCAGCTTCTGAGTCATTTTGACAAGGACAACAGTAATTGCAACAGCTTCAGCTTAACACTTAGCAGGCTGTGGCATTCCTGCCATAAGACCAGCAGCCAAAACATTAAGTTCCAGGGACATGTCCTCAAGACTGTTTCATGCTTCCCCCACAAGGTAGTCATCCTGGCTGTCCTATCTGGTGGTACCCCATTTGCCCTAGGAAGGACAGACAGATCTCATGGAACCGCCGATTCTGCCTTGTTCCTCCAACTTCAGTCACTACCCTATAGACCCTCTTTGTGCTAGATATTATGTTATGGTGTCTCAGCTTGAAACCCACCCTTCTATTCTCTACCTTGTGATGCTGAGACAAGGACTCTGTGAGTTGTATTTCTGTTTTGCTGGCTGGCTCTGTTAGACACTTCCAATAGGGCTGTTAGAGGGAGACTGCAGGGCTGGAGGAGGGGAAAGGGGCTGCTGCTTCCTGTTCACTCTCTGAGGGCTTTCTTTTCCTGACAGCACCAATCAGCAATGCCTCTTCTTCACCCTGGCAGTCAATCCCAGGAACAGCTTGTCAAATCCAGTTTGCAGTTTTCTCCAACTTCATCATGCCCACTCAGAGACACCAGCAGTAGCCAGTGTCCTCTCTTTAGGAATTCAGATCCCCGGTCCACAGGGCCCCTCCTCTGATCATCCAAACACCAGCCCACTCCTCCAAGCTTTTAAATTGTAATAACTCCAGCCCCTCCCTTTATGTTCTCAGCTTCTCTCAGCCCCGCAGTTGATAGCTGCTCCCTGCTATCAACCTTGTTACCTTGGAGATACCTTCAGGTTGTCTTTTTAGCCTTGTCAATTCTTCACTCATTAATTAACAATTCTTTATGTTAAATTCTCACTGTTTAAAAAAAAACAGTGTGATTCCTTCTTTTGGTTGCACCCTCTTATTATATGCCTGCCTCAAACAGCAATATTTTCCCGAATTATGTCTCACCCAGTTCTGTGCCTTGAAGCTCTTACCTGTCCTCATTGGAATCTGCCTCTGTAACATGAACAAAGATGTTTGAGTTGTCATATTTGATTCACCACTGATGTAGTATAGCCATACATTATGGACTATTTAACCTGAATTTTATTTATTTGCAAAATAAGAGTGATATTAGCAACCTACATTTTTAAGGAGTAACAAATATAACAAGTAGACCTTTAGCTCTCATAAGGAACCTGTCAGTGCATCTTCAAATTTGCCAATACTATTGCCAACATAAGCACCTGGCTTCCTTTCCAGGGCCATCATTTGCGCCTGACATCAAATAGAAGAGGGCACACTGCATGAGATGTGGATGCTAAGGTGGGCTAAGCTCCCTTTCAGGCTAATCAGCCCACTCTCATACCATGTTTTCACAGAGCAGATGATGTAAAACTCTCAGCATGTCTTAACATGACATTAATTTTTAGATTCATTCAAAGGCAGCCGAATTTTCAAATGGATAAACATATAAAGTATTGCCATGTATAAGACAATTAGAACTGCTATTTATTCAGCACTTAAGCATGATAATCACTGCACTTACATTTTACATGTAGTATTTTATTTAATCCTTACAATAATTCTATAAATAACTTATATTAACGTCTCATTACAGATGAGAAAACTGGGACATCAACAGGAAAGCTAACCTGCTGATCTCAAAGAACATGTAAGTAGCAGAACCAGGATTCTGACTAGAGAGTCCACACCTTTTGGCCATCTTACTGTGTTGGTTCCACATACTTTGCTTGTGAATGTACCTCTTATGATAAAGCCTACAAATTGTTTTTACTAACAGTTGGATAAATAATTGGTTGCTTTTACAATGGCTTAAGGAATTGTTATCCTTTGTTCCAATTCTTTCAAAAACTTTTATGATTTTAGATTATAAACATACTTTACTGTATATTACAGTTCCCAGTTTGTGAAAGTTCATTAACAAATCATGTTTTTCTAATATAATGTATGTCCCAGTAAAAATTAAGTTTCCTAGGCCAGTCCACAAAATGTGTGGAATTGCTCATCACATTTTTTGAAGTAAAACGAAGTAGAAAACAACAGTTTCCTTTTCCTTTTAGAATTATAAAATACATTTTAAAAATAATGAGCCCTTCTGAAAAGCTTTAGAACTCACCAGGTGTGTGGGAAGGCCAACTTTCTTGGGAGGCCTTTTTATAGGACATAGAGGTGAAATGGGAGAGAATAGAAGTGAATTCTGACCACAAAACTTGCCCAAAAGGGAAAATAGCACTCAGTCATTCCCTATCCACCTGTCTACCTACCCTACCATCAACCTAGAGTATGTTCTTCCATAAGGAAAAGGGAGATAAATTGGGGGTTATGAGCCTATCAGATAAATTTAGCAGAGATCCATGCCTCCAGCCAACCATGTAGAGAGAAGGCCTTCAAAGTCAAGGTTAAAAGAAAAAATTGGCTCCATATCAAGGCCAGGAAGGTGATGGGAGTGAAGTGGAAAGAAAATCCCTCTGAACAGTTTTGTTACCAGAAGTCAAGTGATGGGGTCAGATCAAAGAATGGGAAAAGGAGGTGCTTTAAGAGAAAAGCACTTCAGCTGTGATACCATCATAGATAAAAGCCATGAAATAGATGAGCTGTAGGTAAACTGGGCATATTGTTGGGACTATTCCTACATAGTTCTTTTAAGAATCACAATTATCTCTGGCTTCCATTATTTAGTTGTTTTAGATAAGATCTTGTCTCCAGGGAGACTCTTATTGCTCAAAGACACTTTTGGCAAAATGCGACCAATAAGAAATGAATCTAAACTGTTTAATTCTGAAGAGTCTTTACATTCTTCATCTTTTTAATCTTTTAATTCATTTATTCATTCTGTCAGCAAGTATATTTATCATACACCACCTGCGGGAGCACTGTCCTAGGTGCTAGAAGATACAACAGTGGAAAAAACAGACAAAAATACTGCCTTCAGAGAGCTTATACTCTAGTTTTACAATAATCTGAGGTTCATCTGCAAATAAATTAATGTCTAAAAAGTGCTTTCTTTAATAAAGTGGCAATCCTTAACTTTTTTTTTTTTTTTTTTACCTCAGGGAGTATTTATAAATAAGTAGGATAAAGGATGCCATCCAGATAGCTATAGTATTATCCATGTTTAAAGAGAAAATATGGATTCCCAGATTGATCAATAAATTTTCCTTTTAAAGTGATATCAAGCAAATGTGACTTATACTATTTTTATTTTGCCTTATAGTTTTTGGCTTGCACATGTTTGGACCACTTAGAGCTGTCGTTTAAAGCACAACGATAAAAGACAAAGTAGATGTAAGAAATGCAAAGTGTATAACATGATAAGTAGAGTTTTGCCCTGATACTCTGCACATTCACTCCTATTTGAATCAAAAGCTGAAACTTACCTTTGAATGTATTTTAGAGTATTTAAGAAATTTGTACCTTATCAAGTAGGTTCCAAATATTGTCCATTGAACATATATCAGGAGACTTCTCTAAGTTTGTTGGGAGTTCCTTTTTTTTTTTTAACATCTTTATTGGAGTATAATTGCTTTACAATGGTGTGTTAGTTTCTGCTTTATAACAAAGTGAATCAACTATACATATACATATATCCCCATATCTCCTCCCTCTTGCGTCTCCCTCCCACCCTCTCTATCCCACCCCTCTAGGTTCTTAATTCAGGGAATAAACATGATATATAGATTGCTACTGAGGGCTGGAGGAAATTGTCCAATACACAATTAGAGGAAAGACTACAATACTCCAGAGAAAAGGAAATGCCAAGATGTCAAAACCTGCCTCAAATAGAATCCTGTAGACAAAGCCCATCTATGCTAAATAGGCTGAAAGGGGATCTGGGTATGACTCCAGCTTTTAATAGATATTTTCCTCTAAAGTAGATAATGCAAGCCCATGAAATAAGTTATTAGATAATACAATTTTAATTAAAATCAAAACAGTAAAATTTAGTCTATAAATATAAGTGAAATTTAATATTGGGTTGGCCAAAACTTTCATTCAGTTTTTTCCGTAAGATGGCTCTAGTAGCACTTAGTTGTCATTTGAAACAATTGCATTAGACTGTATGTGACAGCTGTCATATCAGCACGCATTTAAAAAAAAATCAAAGTTGGTGAATTTTTGTGTAGCCATTTCAATACTGAAGATGGAAGAAAAACAACATTTTTGACATATTATGCTTTATTATTTCCAGCAAGGTAAAAACACAACTGAAATGCAAAAAGAGATTTGTGCAGTGTATGGAGAAGGTGTTGTGACTGATCGAACATGTCAAAAGTGGTTTCCAAAGTTTTGTGCTGGAGATTTCTCGCTGGACGATGCTCCACGGTTGGGTAGACCAGTTGAAGTTGATAGCGATAAAATCGACACATTAATTGAGAACAATCAACGTTATACCATGCGGGAGATAGCTGATCACCTGGGGATCTTGTTAAAAGCATCCCAGTTGCTCTGGGATGGGGCCCTGAGAGTCTGCATTTCTATCAACTCCCTGCTGATACTTATGCTATCAATACATAAACATACTTTGAATAAGTAGCAAGGATCTGAGTAAACCCATATAAGCCAGGTTTCAGAGAAAATGATCAACCAACCAAAAACATACCTTCATAATGTCATTGGGGGGAAAAAATGACTACTTACAAATGAGTCTTTGTTGTTCATTAAAACAGTTTTGGTAGGAGTACTACTTGGCAACATGTTGTAAACAGCTAATTGGAGTTCATTCACATTGTTAAAAAAAGACAAAGTTTTTTTTAGAAATAGTCTACCTTTCATTCATTTATAGCACCTTCATTTTAGTTAATGAACATGTGGGATTGGACCACTAAAAGCAAAAAAGAATGATGTCATTACCCATCTTTAATTCTTCTTGGGTTCATTTTCCCATCAAGTTTGAGATCTCTCCCACTTACTTACTCATTTACTCAGGAAAAAACAAAACACAGAAAAATGCTGCTAAGAGCAAGTCCTAAAGAAACTAATTAAGAACAGATCCTAAGATGTGCCTCTCCCACCACACCCCAACCTTGGTAAGATAAATAAACAATAAAATTTTTAAGGTAAACATTATTATATAACACTCACTAAAAATAATAATGCATCAAAAGCCCCACAGTGGTATTTTTATGGGTCACTACCATGGCTGACAATTAGTTGAGGTTGTCCAAAAGAGTTTGATCTACCTTGGTCCCTGCCACATTGCTGAAGCTAGAGAAATTAAGAATGAATGGTGGGCTTCCCTGGTGGCGCAGTGGTTGAGAGTCCGCCTGCCGATGCAGGGGACACAGGTTCATGCCCCGGTCCGGGAAGATCCCACATGCCACGGAGCGGCTAGGCCCGTGAGCCATGGCCGCTGAGCCTGCGTGTCCGGAGCCTGTGCTCTGCAACAAAATAAAAGTAAAGAATGAATGGTGATTGCACTTTCCTATTTCCAGGAAATGTAAAGAAATATAGATTCTGTGGCTATCTGTCTTTAGTCACCAATGATAATCTGGTTTTCTGTGGCAAATGAATAGAAGCAGAGACCAGGAGGACAGAGGTGGAGGTGCACTGCCAGGAGTGCACAGTAAGGCAGAGGATGTGCAGCAAGAGAGAGTTCTTTCCAGGGAAAGAAACAAAAGATAGGAAGAAAAAGAAAAAAGAAGTGTAGAAATGCATCATTAAAAAAGCAGAAAAAGAAAGCAGAAAAGAAGGAGATGCTGAGAAAGTAGAAGCACTTTCAAAGCCAAAGTTTTAGCCACATAAACTGCCTGCTTTGGGGCCTGGAAAAGGAGGATCCCCAAGCTCCACCACACATAACAGCAGTACCATCCAACATGGCGGAAGCATTCCCAAGCACAAGCACATGACCCAAGTGGAAAGTCCTTTCCTGTTTCAGAGATGCATAGCTTAAACAGTCAAATAATAATCAACTACGCTATGTCCGATTCCATGTTTGCTAAGCAAGTTTTCTTTCACCTACAGGGAAAAAATTAAGGCAATCTAACAAAACAAGCACTGCAATAAACTTGGCATTTGTATTTCTCATTATAAATGAATAAATTGGCACAGATGGGAAAAAGAAAGAGGCAAGGAGGGGTGGAAAAGGCAGAGGGAGAGTCCTGCACTAAACCACAGCTTGAGCTGTCCCTCTTGGGAACAACTAGGACATAGAAACAACGATTCGTCAGAGTTTCACCTTGGTAGACCCAGCTTCACAAAGTGGGAGCTAAATTGAATACCAGGTGAAGAGAGTCAGAGCAGAAGTCAAAAGAAACCTACTGGACATAAGAGAGGAACCTGAGTAGGGACACAAATGGGGAAAAAATGACATAGAGATCAAAATTGAGAAGGCAAAGAGAACTGAGACTAGAGAAGAAAGCATGACAGAAAGCAAGCTGTAAATATGGATGGACTTCAGAACATTATTTTTATGTGGGTCTCAGTGAGATTCCCAGGGCTCAGAATGAACCTGAAGGGGAAGTCCCAGACCTAACAGGAGTTTTTTATTCCCAGCCTACTGACTACCAAGATTTCACAGGATATACAAACCCCCTTCCAACTGGCAGGTATGGCTGTTCTCTTGCATGTGTGGAGGAAAGGGAGTAGTGAGTCTCCAGCCTTGCCTAGCTCTGCATCTCTCCTGGCTCCAGTCCAAGCCCTAGCTTTCCTGGGAAGAACGCAGGGAACCATATAAAAGTAGATCAGACAGAAGAGAAAAGAACTCCCTTAAGTTGCCTTAATAAGTCACATGTTCTAACAGCTGAAACATTGTTGCATTTGGAAGGGTGAGGTCTGTTTCAAATAGAAGAGAGGGGAAGTGTCCAGAGCTATTGAGAAGATTCCTTGAGCCATGCTCTTCTAGGATGTGGCCCTTCCAAGAATCATGCTGGGGTTAAGAAAAGGTGCTGCTCTCAGCTCTCTCAGCCTATGCTGAAGTTGGATAAGTCACACTGCTACTTCCTACTCCCATATTTAGTGAAGGGCACTCACGCCTGATGTTCCTTAAAGAGGGAAAGAAAGAAATAAAAGAACTACCTCAGCCCTTAGCAGGTGAGAGCTGATGAGTGTTTCTGGAAGTTATTGTTTTGTTTTGTTTTTTTTCCCCTCAGTAGTTCCTACTGCTCACTAAGAATCCACACCTGAAGCAATCAATTTCTACTCACCCTCCACCCTCTCACTAATGATGCAATCCTATACTTTGACTGATCTTTGTACCTCTTGTTAGTAACTAATATTCTGCTAGTGAATCGAAAATATGGGTCCTATCCAGCCCTGAGAAAGACATTCCCTGGAAATGCACTAAAATAAAATACTCGTGTAAGCACAATGTTCTTACAAATCTCAGTATTTTTGTCTTTAATACTTACCAAGTGATATTGTACTAAAAGCAACACTTGATCTTTTTCTACAAGCACAAATGGCAAAGTCAACAATGAGAGCCATACAGAGGTCTCAAAAGGAAAGTTGCAAAGAGAAATGAGAACTCTGTTCCCTAGAACTTTTCCTAAGCACAGATGTGAGGACATGGACTTTTTCTTTGACCTCTGCCCATCTCACTTTTTCTAGGTCCTTCTCCCATGATGCCCATTTCCTCCCATGTATCATTGCCCAGAGCACATCACACTGTGCTACCTCTACCTGTATCGTTGCCCAGAGCACATCACACTGTTGGAGCAGTTCAGTTTACGTGGACTTTCCTCAGGTAGTGTCCTACCTACATGCAGGATGTGGGGCACCAGCAGGGTTGAAATCAACACCACAACCTAGAAACAAAATTCCGATGAAGCAAACTATCCTGGCCTCAACATACCTATTCTATGCTACAGAAGTCAGAGTAGTGTTTACCCTTAGGTGAATAGTTAGAGATTGGAAGGGGGCAAGAAGGAGGGTAAGGGGGTTTCCTAGGTATTGAAAAAATTATGTTCTTGATCCAGTGCTGTTTCCATTGGGTGTTTTCAGTTTGTGAAAACTCACTGAGAAAAACATTTAGAATATGTGTGCTTTTTTATACATTAAAATAAATGTTAAAGAAAATGTTAAAATAGAACGACCTTAAGGATGACACAGTGCAGGAGACTGAAGAGGTTCAGAGGAACTCAAAATATAATCAAAATATAATCAACATAACCTGGATATTTTAAGAAAGCATATTCCAAAGAAAAAGTGGAATGACATCTGGCAATGTTATTAATACAAGATTTGTAAATATTTGTAAATATTGTTACAAATATCTTACAAAACATATTTTCCTCACTGGGAAGCACACTTTTTTTTTTTTTTTTTTTTTTTTTGGTACGCGGGCCTTTCACTGTTGTGGCCTCTCCCGTTGTGGAGCACAGGCTCCGGACGCGCAGGCTCAGCGTCCATGGCTCACGGGCGCAGCCGCTCCGCGGCATGTGGGATCTTCGCAGACCGGGGCATAAACCCGTGTCCCCTGCCTCGGCAGGCGGATTCTCAACCACTGCGCCACCAGGGAAGCCCATGGGAAGCCTATTTAAAAAAAGTTTTCACCAGGCCCAAATGCGCTTTCAGTGTCTCGGTCTACAAGGCTTCTGTTGGAAAAGAGCTGAGGAATGTCACCAGCGCTGTCCCGAGAAGGGGACCAGCACGGCAGAATCAGGCCATCGTGGTTGGAGGTTACTGGTTGATTGGATCATACAACCAATTCCTCTTGCTCAGATTCCTATCCTTACCAAGCCATCCAGGGAGAGGGCAGAACTTATGTTTATTGCTCTAAGTCAATAATGTTCTAATTTTACATAAATCTCTGTGGAGTACCAACCTTTCTATCAGACCATGGACCTTTCTAATCTAAAAAAGATTATCAAACTCTTACATAACAGTAACTAAGCAAGCAGTGTTTGTAGTAACTTTGCAAGGGGTATGGCCACCACGCTGGGACACAAACTAATCCCCCCATAAAGCATGTCCAGCAAAGCATTGTGAAGCACTGGGACATGTTGTTCCCTGCCTGGGGAGATGTGTAGGCTGGATTCTTTTTTCTGGGCCAATCCAGTCAGACTCTATGGGCAGCTGCCTGCTTTCTCCATGAATAAGAACGTATGTGACTCGTACTGTTTCAGCTATAACAAACAGGGTCACATTGAAGCAATGAAAACGTTTTGATATTCAGAGTGATTTTTAAATTATTTTTAAATTAAGTTATAATTGACATACAACATGTTCACTTCAGGTGTACAAAATAATGACTTGATATCTGTATATATTGCAAAATGGTCACCACAGTAAGTCAAGTTAACATGTCGTCATTCACAGTTATAGAATTTTTTTCTTGTGATGAGAACTCTCAAGCTTTAATCTCTTAGCAACTTTCAAATATGCAATACAGCATTATTTACTACAGTCACCATGCTGTGCATGTCACCTCACACTTGTTAGAATGGCGATCATCAAAAAGACAAGAAGTAACAAATGTGGTTGAGGATGTGGAGAAAGAGAGCCCTGTGCAATGTTGGTGGGAATGCAAACTGGTGCAGCTCCTGTGGAAAACAGTATGGAGGTTCCTCAAAAAATTAAAAGTAGAACCACTACACCATCCAACAATTCCAATTCTGAGTATTTATCTGAAGAAAATGAAAATACTAACTTGAAAAGATTCAGGCATACACATGTGCATTGCAGCATTGTTTATAAAAGCCAAGATATGGAAACAACCTCAGTGCCCATGGACAGAGCAATAGATAAATTGTGAGATATATATAGTACACACACACACACACACACACACAATGGAATATTATTCAGCCATAAAAATAATGAAATCTGGCTATTTGCCATGGATGGACCTCTAGGGTATTACGCTAAGTGAAATAAGTCAGAGAAAGACAAATACCATATGATCTCACTTATACGTGGAATCTAAAAAAAAGGAAAAAGAAAACAAACTCATCTACACAGAGAATATATTGGTGGTTGCCAGAGGTGAGGAGAGTTGCGAGGTGGGCAAAATGAGTGAAATGAGTCAAAAACGTACAGAGCGATCTTACAGTGCATTCTCAGAGAACACTTCAAAGAGATTTGTTATAAGCTTCGAATCTCTTGAACAATCACTACTCTGGCAATACTTTAGGCTCAAGAATTTGAGCAGGTGTTTTGTGTTAGTCTTACATCCATGGCACTGAACACAATTCATAAAACCTGTCGATTTAATGCGATTTGATAATTCTGAGAATCACAAATCACTAATGGAGAGAAGTACCTGCCAACAATTGTAAAGGGACACATTGAAAAGCAATTTTAAATATTTATACATACATAAGGTTTCAGAATTCACCACTAATCTGTTTATATGTTTTCTAAAATTACAATCTATTTTTTCTCTACCAAATCAAAATTCTTTGTAGTTATTTTACTTAACTCATTTTTCCTTCTCCTCAATCTTTCCCTTGCTTCGAAATGGAAATATTGTAGCTTATATATTTCACGCAGACATTTCAAATATGAATTTTCCATTCAGAGGAAATCTTGTGCCTTCCCTTTTGGAAGAATATCTCACGATCAAGTTCATGTCATTATTTGAAACATACCTAAAACATTCTGTCCTGTTAATCATCTGTTCCTCAGCAGTCTTGAAGAAAACTTTCACAGAAACTTTATGTCCAGCGTTATGTTGTGTCAAAGTCCCTGTTTTCTCATACTTCATTCTTCTACACTTGACAAGGAGAAAATATCAACGGCTCTCCTGGAGCAACCTTGAAAAATCTATAAGAAATCAACATCAGTTTTAGATCAATCATTAAAATGATGTTAAAATGGCATAAATTGAAGTCATCCACATCTGGAGATGAGGAAAAAGCAAGAAATAAAAATGTCTTATTTCAATTTCTTGAGTTTTCTTTTTCTCTTTTACCTTCAGTTACAACTAACCAAACTATTTAGTTAGAAACCACCTCCACCCAATAACCTCACCCAGATTACAACATCCCCAGGTGACATGATGTACCAAAGCCAGATTGGAGAAGCAAGGGAAAAGGTGAAATCTGTAATCTCACGTCTTTAAGTAAAAGAGAAAAAAAGGAGAAAAAAGTACCCTAGCAAATTTACAGAACACTTGGAAAAAAAGAAAACCTTAGCATTCTATTCACATGCAAAGTTATTTAATGCCCAGTAATCTCTACCCTGAAGCACAGATTTCTTTTTTCCCTCACTACTTTAACAATCATTCTTTTGGCACAATAATTATGAATGAACGTTTCTTCATATTATCAAAAGATGTTTTTTCTTCTTTCTGCTTAAGTGTATCAGCTGATTTAAATTGTGAAATCAAAACTATACTTTTTCTTTTTGCCCATGTAACACAGTGGTTCTCAACCAGGAACAATTTTGTCCCCAAGGGACATCTGGCAATATCTGGAGACATTTTGGGTTGTCACAACTTGAGGAAGGGGGTGACTGCTACTGGCATCTAGTGGATGGAAACCAAGGATGCTGCTAAATATCTTGCAAGGCACAAGAGAGCCCCTTCCTGCTTCCCCCCACCAAAAAAAAAAAGGAATAATTGGGCCCATTATTCCTGTTCACATATCTACCTAGAGGAAGTGTGAAATACTTGTGGCATGTCCTGAGACCCAGAGTAGCAAAAAGACTTGCAGTGGACATGGAGATGTGATGCCCAAATCCCCTTCAAGAGAGAAACTGTTGTCCCAGCTGCTGGGAGTGCTATCAGCAAAGGACCCCTAGTTGCCAGCTTCTTCAAGGTTTGCCGCAGTGGCAGAGACCCTCCTTAACCAAGGCCATGCCCTTCCAGGGGTGGACCACACCCAAGGACTGATTGCAGCAATGATATAAAGGTTTGGCCATGTCAGCTCCCTGAGGGACAATGCTGATGGAATATAGAAACTTTCAGAGCTCCCATGGGATGTCTGGCCAGCATTTCAATTCAACTTCGCCCTCTGCCAAACCTACTTCCTTCCACAGGTGTCGACCCCTCATATACATCCTTCACTCCCATCTCTGACTCAACATCCACTTCTGGAGAACCCGACCTGGGACAAGCCTTCTTTGGATGGGAAGCCCTGAGAAAAAGAGTTTGGTGAAACCAAATAGGTTCCCCTAACAGTCCACATAGGAAATAACCAGAATGAGTTTGTGAAGCTCACAAAACCGACTTGGGAATACTCTGAGAGAGGAAATCAGGGAACGTGGGCTCTAAAGCACAGAGGACCATGCTATGGTAACAAGTTAGAAATGCTCCTGAGATGTTGAAAATGGCTTGCTCAGATTTTAAAAAATTAAAACAATATAATTTTCAAAACTCAAAAAACCTTCTGGACACTGACAAAAGACTTCCTCTGAAGTCAATCATGAGATTTAAAAACAAACCATAAAATGCAGTGTTGTGTCAGTGAAAAAGAAGATGGGAGTTGAACCTTGAGGTTCCAGGCTGCCCTTCCCCACCTCTCATCACCTAGACTGAGTCATCTCTGACCACAAGTTGGCATCTTAAGAGGAGAGCGCAACCAGAGGTCCTGCTCTGATTGGCTGTAAGCTTGGGAACTCTGGTGGGTACACGCCCCTCAGCACCTTACAAAGGAGTGAAACCAGGAACCACCAGGCCTGAACTATGATTACTTTTAGCAGTGAGTCCTCCCAACATGGCTGAACCATAAAACCTTGAATTTCTCAAGTGATTTTTCAACAGTGAGAAATAAAAATTTAAATACATTTATTGTCAGGAGAGGATGAGCTGCAGAAACTATTCACAAGTCATTTGAAACTGAATGAAGACTTTGCATGTGACAGCATGCAAAGAACTGTGTTTTATGGGTCATTGTAACTTGTGTTCTATGGAAACTCATTTTTCAAACACTGTTTTTCTGTATCTTTGGTTGAGTAGGTAGGCATTTATTTTTGACAGATGACTCCAGCTTTTACAATGCAAAACACTTCTGGAAATTGTATCTTAAATGAATCTTCATAAAAATAAGCATAAGCTTTTGCAATTGTTGGTTATAAAATATTTAATGTCAGTGAGATATTCAATAAATGAGCAGGTAAAGATGAGAAGAAATACACAGGAATGTTTATTAAGCAATGTCAAACATATAAAGCAGAGAAAAGTAGAAATCTTCTAGCATGCTATTTCTTATACCCATCTCCATGGAAAATCTGGCAAATAAGCATCAATCCAGACTGCAGTGTTCTAATGTCCTAAGTAGTTTACAGTCGACACAGCCATAGTTGTATCCATAAACCTAGCATCGTGGGGTTCAAAGTTCAATTGGGATGATATTTTTTGCAACATGCCTGACCTTACATGGTCACAGGCATGCAAAGGCAGCCCTGTCGAGACCTGCACTTCCCCAGCCCAGGGCGATGAGTGAGGGGTCCAGTTGGAAAGAAGAGATGTCTAAAGAAAATGGACTGCCATCATAGAACCCAGATCCCACTAGAAAGGGAACAAGCAGAGGAACAAAGAAGGAAACAAACACTTTGCTGGGGACGTAGGACAACCAGGCAGCCATCCTAAAAAAGCTGCTGTACATAGTAAAGAGGAAGCTCTCACTTAAGGAATGGGACCACTAAGTATGACAGCCTCTGAAAAGAGAAAGCCAGTCAGGAGTTTCCTATCGGGGATTCTGAACTACATGGATATGCCATATGAAATTACGTCTCACTATATAGATCTAGATATCGATGATATAGATATATACGTATAGATGATATGGATATAATCTCTGTAGATGTTTGCTACCTGAAATCTTGCTAAATTTTCCACAGTTTCTTTTTCTTTTTTAATTGGAGTGTAGTTGATTTACAATGTTGTGTTAGTTTCAGGTGTACAGCAAAGTGATTCAGTTACACATATACATACACCCACTCTCTTTTAGATTCTTTCTCATACAGGTCATTACAGAGTATTGAATAGGGTTCCCTGTGCTATACAGTAGGCCCTATTAGCTATCTATTTTATATATAGTAGTGTGTATATGTCAATCCCAATCTCCCAATTTATCCCTCCCCCCCCTTTCCCTCCACAGTTTCTAAGCATGCTTGGTATTTCTTGGATAAATGACAAAACAAGCAGAGACTGGCCTCTCATTATGTATTTTTGCTTTTCTATATTCTGTTCATGGTGGTAAAAGTAGAAAAGGATTTAGGAGATGCCATGTTAACATTTGCATTAATTCACACTTTCTTTGGAAGTTTAATCCTATCAGTCAGGAAATGCAAAATGTAAGGTTCTTCCATTTATGGAAATGTACATGCCTTTAATTGGCTGCATTTTTAATTACTAAGGAGCAATTATTATTTTATTGTCCCATTTTTACCAAATGCCAAGTTCAGTTTCCTTAGTAGCACCTAATTGTTATGTAGTTCATGGATTTTGAGCTCAGGCTGGATACATTACCAATGCTCAATGCAGAATATTGTTCAAGTGCACATTTTTCCCATCCAAAATGACATGCATGCACAATGATTTCATGACTTACAATGCTAAATGAAGTTATAGAGCAATTGGAGAAAGCAGATTGGCAGATTGGTAAGCCAGAAACCTAAAGCTTATACAAATGCATGAATGTAGCCTCCAATTTATCCACATCCCTGACTCCTCTATCTCCCACTGTCTCCCTCTCTTTTGGGGATCTCAGTGATCATTATCACCTCCACCAGAGAATAAGCAAATGGAAAAGAAAAGGCATGAAATTCAAATAAGCGTGTTGCTTTTTAGTAGACCCTTCGAAACTTTAGTTGGAGAAAATGTCAAAACTAATAGCCAAAATGAGGTTTGGAGACTATGCTAAATTTCATTTATTTGTGCTCTTCCTCAGTTGCCCACCCCATTAGCACAGATAATTGAAAGTTTGCTTCATTTATCCTAGCACACTAAGGAATGCTGTCATTTGAAGTCAAGACCACAAAAAGAAAACAGGATTTTAAACTGCTGTAGGAAGGATGATTACACAAGTAAACGAAATTACTTCAAGGAAGACAAAAGAACTAGTTACGAAAAGAAGTTATGGAATCTTTCCCTTTGAAGATTTTTAAGAGTCAAACAAACAATTCCTACAGTGAAGACCTGATTGGAGACAGAGAAATCAACCTGTAATTTGTTAAGGTCCTATGCTCCATAGGTTTATATGAGCTCACTTTTTAAATGTGAAAAGTATGGATTATTTGGAAAAGAAGGGGGGAAATTGGTATGGCTTAATTAATGATATACAACTCAGAAGCCCCCAATCTTCCCCAAACTGTGATTATAAAATTTGGTTGCATTACCTTTAAAATCCAGTGAACCAAATCTAATGTGACCCTAATTACCACATCCTGAGAGTAGTAATAATACCCCCTCCCCCACATGTACACAAATTATGAAGAACCCCCAGGTTTGTTTATTCTGGTTTGTGAATCAGATATACTCTGTACAGATCTCCACAACAGGAGACTTCCAGAGAGAGCCTGACCTGCTGATGTTGGCTCTCTTGGGTTCCTCTAACAGTAACTTCTAGAACCTGAATACACTGTAGAAATGACCCTGTCCCCAGGGCCACGCTCACTGTTTGCACAGCTACTAAGGAAGAATTCTGTTGATTAACCTAGACTTTAATGATTTCTTGAGATGCAAGGAAAGACACCCACTCCTCAAGAACAAATGAAATCAAAGAAGAACCGCCTGCACGTAATCAGTTTTACAGCTCTTAGTGATTTGGCTCTTTGAATTCATACCTACAGTATTTTAGACAGAGAATTGTTATTCTTACCCTATGAAAACTACGCTTCATATCAAGTTGTATAAGAAACTTTAGTGTATGCATATTAGGGTGGGAATATTTAGTCTCAATGCTCACCTACTTCCCTCCAGTTCTCACATGATGTTTGGCCACGTGGTAAAACATTACTGTCAATTTCCAGCTTGTACATTACCTGAGGGAAATTGTGGTGCCTCAACTCAATATTCTCAACTAAACAAACATTCACTGAATACCTATTGCTGGTACCTATTGCATGTCAACATGACAAGGTACCTACTGTGCTTTGCTAGGGGAAATACGAGACACTATGGGAACACATAGGAGACACCTGACCCAATCTTTAGGGACCAAGAAGATTTTTTGAAGGAGGTAACATCAAAATTGGAACCTGAAAGAAGGTCAGGAGGTTAACAGGTAGAAAAGGGAAATGGATGCCATTCAGGAAAAGAAAATTTGTGCAAAGGATTGCACACACAGGAGAACATGCTGTGCTCAAGGAACAGTACCCTCAGTAGAAGTACGATATAATGTTGGATTGTAAAAAGTAGAATAATTTCCTGAAGGAGGAAGAATTTGAGCTGCACCCTGGAATTGGAAAAATCCCATTCAGGACTAATGGAACAATGTGAATAAAGTTAAGGAGACAGGAAAGTACAAGGACCAGAAGTATAAGGAGCAGAAAGTAGGTGCCTGGGCCAAAGTGTGGGCCTTGAGAAGGAACGTGGTGCACAGTGAGGCTACAAGAGTAATTAAGGATGAATTCAGAAAAGATCGCAAATTGCACACTGATTAGATTTATTCTGATAGCAAGGTAGATCCCTTGAAGAGTCTTGATGTTATCCAGTTTTAGAAAAATAATTCAAGGAGTGAAGCAAATGTTATTGCGTGACTATACTGACCTGGGAGTTTTTCAAAGGCAGAGATCATCGTTTCATTCATTTTTGAATTTTCAAGACTTACTCTGTATATGGCAGTTGCTCAATACATATGTATTGATGTATTAGTTGGTTAGGAGATGGTTGGATGGATGGATGGATAGAAGGATGAATGGTCAATGAATGAATAAACAGATGAGTCATTGCACCACAAGGATAAATAAGCTTTGGGTGAAATAATTTATCAGAACAAGTAAAAAACCTAGGAAATAAGCAATGAGATTCTCACCACACCCTGCAGGAGTTATCAGAGAAAATAAACCTTCATCCTCTCTAATGAGCTCTACATTTTGATCTTCATCAACCCTTGTGTGTCTCCCAAATATCTACTGTGTAAACTACTTATCAAGACATCGTTTCCTTCAAGACTGTCTTCCAAACCTTGAACTTTTACAGTGATGGATTCCCGCTTGCCCTGAAGAATAGGAAAAGGGTGTCCCTTCCTTGGGATCATATACAAAACCCTGAAGATGGAAGTGAAAGTACAGTACATATTATAGGGCAACCATGTATTTCTTTCCCCAGAAATCAAGAACCCCCTCTCACACCTAAAACTCTGAGAACCAGCTTTTTAATTAGAATGAATAAGTTACTTCCTTGATTAACTGCACATTGCAGAAAAAGAGACTATGTAGGAGGTAATTTATGGTAGCAGTGTGAGGTGATTTTATCATAAACCTTCCATGGTTTCATATTGTAGATTTTGGAAAACATAGTACTTTGTCAAAAAGGGAGGGGGTGGAGGAAGTAAAATAAATATTTAAGCCCAGAGAGATCATTCCAACAAATGTTCATTCTTAGATCATCTGTTCTTCATTTCATGATATACGTTATAAACAACAGCCTCACTCCAACTCTCATATTGCTGCGTGCTTTAAAATTCAGCAAATATGTTAGTGCACATATATAATGTATTGTTGTAGTTTGCATTCACAGATAACTCTACTAATGGAGTTGTTTGCCATATATATGGATAAGGTTAAAAATCTCAGAGGGAGACTAACAGTCTTGCCACATGGGCAGATGCATGGGAGGACTGTCCTATTTTTGTAGCTCTAGATACCATTTTAGAACAAATCATTTCTCATGACTCTGTCTCTTTGCTCAATGGGTTACTGATGTCTTTGCTCTAAAAGAGCTACATGGATTTACTCACTGCCAAGTGGGTCTTTTGGCTGCTGCTATACCCAGAATATCTTAACTATACAGCAAGGCTTTAAATTGTATTTCAGGATGTCAAGTGAACATTTCTTCTTCTGGAACCTGCAGTCATCTTTTGCTTCAGTTTTCCAAATAGCTGCTAAAATTTTTCTGTTTTTTGGGAGGGGAGCAATATAGTATCAGGCAAGACTAGCAAACACTGGTCCATGGCTAAAGATTTTTGGTTTGGTTTTGTATTTTAAGACTGTAATTTTTTTAGAGCAGGTTTAGGTTCACAGCAAAATTACGTGGAAGGTATAGATATTTCCCATATATTCTCTGTCCCCACACATGCATAACCTCTTCCATTATCAACATCCTCTACAGAGTGGTATACTTGTTACTGTTGATGAACATACATTGACTCATCATAATCACCCAGAATCTATAGTTTACTTTAGGGTTTATTCTTGGTCTTATATACTCTATGGGTTCGGTCACATGTGTAATGACAGGTACCCACTATTATATCATCATACCATGGATTAGTTTCACATTTTACCAAAAATCAAACAAGCAAGCCAAAAATATATATATACACAACATACAATATTCATTTTCAAAAAGCTAAATTTTATTCAATTTAAAAGACTAAGATTTATTCCAAAGTCATGGCCTCTGTACTTATTTTTTCAATAAAATATACTTTCTCCTGTGAAAGGATAAAGACAAAAATGAAAATAATGATACTTACTTTGTGAGATTGTGTGAGGATTTAACAGGATAATCCATGGAAAAGTTGGCACAGTATCTGGCTAATAGCAAATGATTAATAGATGTTACGTAGGATCATTATTGTTGTTGTTATTATTGTTCATTGCTTTTTGTTGGTTTTGCTCCTTGTTTTTTTTTTTTTTTTTTTTTTTTTGGTTGTTGCTGTTTTCTAAGAAAAGATACTGCTTTTTAATCCCCTTACTTGGAATAAGAAAAAAGTTTGCAACATTATGTTAGCTCTTCCTTTTTTGTTTAAAACTTAAAGTAAAATACAAACTTCTGGAAAGTAGAAGGAAAGTAGATCTAAATCATAATACTCAGGAAGTCTGAGACCAAGCATTGGCCCTCCTGGTACACTGACTATGTGACTGTAATCACTTAAGCTCCATGTGGCTGGGTATCCTTGCTGAACTAGGTTCACACCAGCGTATCTTGGAGTGCCAACATATAATTATAATACCTCTTAGGGTTTTGTGAAAACTAAATGCATTTAAAAGTAAAGCATTTAGAACAATGCCTGGCATATAATGTATATATATACAATATAAATGTTAGCTCTTACTATTGTTTTTGTTACAGGTCCTATGTGTAAACAGTCAGTATCCCTTCTGTGATGATAGAGTCAAATGTGTTTAGGTGCTCTTAGTGACAATATTCTATTCATAATATTTTGGTTAGGGCCCAGGATATCAGATATAGAGTCATAGTAGATATAAGCCTGAAAGCCATTAAAATATGGAAAACAAACTACTTAAACACATATATCACTTTATGAAATGATAAATTACTTTATATAATTTTCCTGTAGAATCACGTGGTCAATTGTAACAGACACTCATACTATTTCACTGGTTACACATTGGAATGGACTATTATAGCAAGGTATAAAACCCCCCTCATTGAAAACATATATATATATTTATCTGTCTACATGGGTGTTTCACTTGGATTCCTCCCAGATTTATACTTTTCTTAGGTGTTAAAGGAACAAGCATGTTCATTCCTGCTAACTGACTTAATTATCAACAATACTAAACACTCCTGTCTGAGATAAATTGCTTCATTCATTATTTTTTGACTGCCTACTACATGCTAGCTACCCTAGGTGATGGTTTCAGTCTTCACAGCTCTAAAGTTCTGTGAGGAGACAAACAAGTAACCCAAATGTTATAAAACAGGATGTTGAATGAAGATAACAGGGATATTCCTAGGTGCTACGTAAGCATGGAAGTTTAAGTGTAGAAATATCTAGGCAGCCTCCTTGGAGAAGCAACATTTAAACTGAGTCCTACAGGATTGTTGAACACTAGATAAGCAAAGGGCAATGCATTCCGTAATAATCGTCTTCAAACACAGCTACTCAACTGTTGCATATGCCATCTCTCTTGCATATTTCCCTTCTCCCTTTCAATGTCCAGTGTCCTGATTAGGTCCATAACTCTGAGTGTCCAGGCAAGACTCCATTCACACAAATCAAATGCTTTTATTACTCATAAAATTCCCATATGCTCTCAAAATAGTAAAATACATTTTAAATGTCAATTTATAAAGAGCAATACCAAAGCCCAGTGTGAAATGTAGTTCAAAGGCATCAACAAAAATAGAATTATAAGATTATCTCAACATTGAAAGAAATCAATCTTTATCTCTAAAGCAACAAAGTAGGACTTTCACATCTATTGAGTTAAAAATTTTAAAAGGGAAAATTTTGAAAAATTTGAATTTCTGGTATTAGTATCCATTTTTTCCTTCTTTGAGGATAAAATCTGTCAGCATGTTCCAAGAGTCATAAAAATGCTCATAACCTTTGACCCAATAACCACATTCCCAGGAATTTAAACTAACGAAATAATTTTTTTAAGACAAAAATATTATATGGACAAAAATGGTTATGGCAAGAATGTTAATATAATCCTGATTTTTAAAATATGAATGATTCAGCATTCAGAAAATGAGTAAATATGATATATTATCTGGAAGGAAATATGAAGCAATTTAAAGGTAAGAACATAAAGACTATAGAGATACCAAAAAATGTCTACAAATAAAAGAAAAAATATGTAATTGTATAACCTGACAATGATGGCAATAGATTTACTAAATAAGAAAAAATACTTATGATGTATCAGGTGAAATAATTATGGGTTTAATTATTGGTAACTTTTATAAATAAATGCCAGTTTTTCATTTCTTTTTACATATATACATGTATACATATTTTGACATAAATGCGTAAATATAGTCCTATCAACATACAATGGGAATTTTTTGTGCACTCTCATTTTTTTGTTTTACTTACCTTCCTAGTCAACATCTCCAAATCCCCATCACCATCTCACCAACTTATCCATGTTTTAAAAGCTACTATATTGTTTCATTTTTCCCATATTCTTATAACACACAGACATGTGCAATTATGGATAGACATATAATTTCATATAAATATATGTGTATATGGATTCTCATTTTCCACCAATATGTAATAAAAATATATCCATGTCTCTATATCTTCTGTTTCTCACTCATATGCCTCCAAGCCAACTTATATAGCTTTAATTAACCCCAGTTATTTATTGTTTACTATGGCATGATGTGTATGTATCAAAATTTTTGAAATCAGTAACTCTATTTACACGTTAACTTTGTTTCCATCTTTACCCTTTACATAAACAATGTTGCAACTTTTATAAATATCAGTTAAGAACCAGAGTTTTTATTCCTCTGAGAGAGATTCTCAGATGTGATATCTTTGGTCAAAAGTATATGTTTTTAGTTTTAATAGATCTTGCCAGATTGCATTCCAAGCTATTGTAATAATTCACATTTCTACCAGCAATGTGCTACCTGCTTTTTAATTTTTTGGCAGTCTAAAGTGATGTCTAAAGTGTTGTTCATTGTTACTTCAACATGCATTTCCTTATTTCTAAATTTGAGCATGTTTCCCTTTGTTGGCCATTTGGATTAGTTTTTCTGAGAATTCCTGTTTACTTTTTTTTAACACATAGATTGAGATATAACATATATATAGTAAAGTGCACAAAACTTATGTGTACAGCTGGACGAACTTTTGCATAAGCATATACCTTCCAGATCAAGATACAAAATATTAACAGCATCCTAGAATGATTCCATGTACCCCTTTGCCAACAATACACACTGCTACCTCACTCCATTCCCAAAATCACTGCTCTGACTTCTATCACCTCAGATTAATTTTGATCTTGAATTTCATGTAAATAGTTTATATAGAGCAAGCTCATTATTTTCTACTTTTTTACTCAATGTTATATGTATGAGATGCCATTATATTGTAGGAGGTAGAAGTAGTTCCATCTTTTCAATGCTTTTTATATATGAATGTTCTACAATTTATTTAAAAATTTACATCTTTTCACTTTGAGGCTATTATGAATAAAGCTGTTAAAAGACACATTATTTTATGTGTCTTTTGGTAGATATACACAACGATTTCTCCTGGTTATATACTCTGATAAGAACAACTGGGCCATGGGTATACAGGTTTAGATACTGCAAAATAGTTTTCCGAAGAGGTTATACTAATTTACACTCTCACAAAGAAAACATGTGAGTTCCACTTGTCCCATATTCTAGTCCATATGTGGCACTGATTGGCAATCTTTTTAATTTGGCCATTCGGGTGTATGTAAAATGGAATCTCATTTGTTTTTCTGTTTTTTCTTTTTTAACATCTTTATTGGAGTATAATTGTTTTACAATGGTGTGTTAGTTTCTGCTTTATAACAAAGTGAATCAGTTATACATATACACATGGTCCCATTTCTTTTCACTCCTGCATCTCTCTCCCTCCCACCCTCCCTATCCCACCCCTCTAGGCAATCAAACCACCAGGTTGATCTCCCTGGGGTACGCGGCTGCTTCTTACTAGCTATCCAATTTATGCTTGGTAGTGTATATATGTCAACGCCACTCTCTCACCTCGTCACAACCTACACCTCCCCCTCCCCATATCCTCAAGTCCATGCTCTAGTAGGTCTGTGTCTTTATTCCCATCCTACCCCTAGGTTCTTCATGATCTTTTTTTTTCTTAGATTCCATATACATGTGTTAGTGTACAGTGTTTGTTTCTCTCTTTCTGACTTACTTCACTCTGTATGACAGACTCTAGGTCCATCCACCTCACAACAAATAACTCAGTTTAATTTTTTTTACGGCTGAGTAATATTCCATTGTATATATGTGCCACATCTTCTTTATCCATTCATCTGTCCATGGACACTTAGGTTGCTTCCATGTCCTGGCTATTGTAAATAGAGCTGCAATAAACATTTTGGTACATGACTCTTTTTGAATTATGGTTTTGTCAGGGTATATGCCCAGTAGTGGGATTGCTGGGTCGTATGGTTGTTCTATTTGTACTTTTTTAAGGAAGCTCCATACTGTTCTCCATAGCAGCTGTATCAATTTACATTGCCACCAACAGTGCAAGAGGGTTCCCTTTTCTCCACACTCTCTCCAGCATTTATTGTTTCTAGATTTTTGATGATGGCCATTCTGATCGGTGTGAGACGGTATCTCATTGTAGTTTGGATTTGCATTTCTCTAATGATTAATGATGTTGAGCATTCTTTCATATGTTTGTTGGCAATCTGTATATCTTCTTCGGAGAAATGTCTATTTAGGTCTTCTGCCCATTTAGGGATTGGATTGTTCGCTTTTTGTTATTGAGCTGCACAAGCTGCTTGTAAATTTTGGAGATTAATCCTTTGTCAGTTGCTTCATTTGCAAATACTTTCTCCCATTCTGAGAGTTGTCTTTTGGTCTTGTTTATGGTTTCCTCTGCTGTGCAAAAGCTTTGAAGTTTCATTAGGTCGCATTTGTTTATTTTTGTTTTTATTTCCGTTTCTCTAGGAGGTGGGTTAAAAAGGATCTTGCTGTGATTTATGTCATAGAGTGTTCGGCCTATGTTTTCCTCTATGAGTTTGATAGTGTCTGGGCTTATATTTAGGTCTTTAATCCATTTTGAGTTTATTTTTGTGTATGGTGTTAGGAAGTGTTCGAATCTCATACTTTTACATGTACCTGTCCAGTTTTCCCAGCACCACTTATTGAAGAGGCTGTCTTTTCTCCACTGTATATTCTTGCCTCCTTTATCAAAGATAAGGTGACCATATGTGCATGGGATTATCTCTGGGCTTTCTATCCTGTTCCATTGATCTATATTTCTGTTTTTGTGCCAGTATCATACTGTCTTGATTACTGTAGCTTTGTAGTATAGTCTGAAGTCAGGGAGCCTGATTCCTCCAGATCCACTTTTAGTTCTCAAGATGGTATATCTATTTGTATCATCTTTAATTTCTTTCATCAATGTCTTATAATTTTCTGCATACAGGTCTTTTGTCTCCTTAGGTAGGTTTATTCCTAAATATTTTATTCTTCTTGTTGCAGTGGTAAATGGGAGTGTTTTCTTAATTTCACTTTCAGATTTTTCATCATTAGTGTATAAGAATGCCAGAGACTTCTGTGCATTGATTTTGTATCCTGCTACTTTACCAAATTAATTGATTAGTGCTAGTAGATTTCTGGTAGCATCTTTAGGATTCTCTATGTATAGTATCATGTCATCTGTGAACAGTGACAGCTTTACTACTTCTTTTCCAATTTGGATTCCTTTTATTTCTTTTTCTTCTCTGATTGCTATGGCTAGAACTTCTAAACTACATTGAATAAGAATGGTGAGAGTGGGCAACCTTGTCTTATTCCTGATCTTAGTTGAAATGGTTTCACTTTTTCACCATTGACGACTATGTTGGGTGTGGGTTTGTCATATATAGTCTTTATTATGTTGAGGAAAGTTCCCTCTAAGCCTGCTTTCTGCAGGGTTTTTATCATAAATTGGTGTTGAATTTGTCGAAAGCTTTCTCTGCATCTATTGAGATTATCATATGGTTTTTCTCTTTCAATTTGTTAATATGGTGTGTTACGTTGCTTGAGTTCCGTATATTGAAGTATCCTTGCATTCCTGGAATAAACCCCACTTGATCATGGTGTATGATCCTTTTAATGTGCTGTTGGATTCTGTTTGCTAGTATTTTGTTGAGGATTTTTGCATCTAAGTTCATCAATGATATTGGCCTGTAGTTTTCTCTCTTTGTGACGTCTTTGTCTGGTTTTGATATCAGGGTGATGGTGGCATCGTAGAATGAGTTTGGGAGTGTTCCTCCCTCTGCTATATTTTGGAAGAGTTTGAGAAGGATAGGTGTTAGCTCTTCTCTAAATGTTTGATAGAATTCGCCTGTGAAGCCATCTGGTCCTGGGCTTTTGTTTGTTGGAAGATTTTTATTCACAGTTTCAATTTCAGTACTTGTGATTCATCTGTTCATATTTTCTATTTCTTCCTGGTTCAGTTTCGGCAGGTTGTGCATTTCTAAGAATTTGTCCATTTCTTCCAGGTTGTCCATTTTATTGGCATAGAGATGCTTGTAGTAATCTCTCATGATCTTTTGTATTTCTGCAGTGTCAGTTGTTACTTCTCCTTTTTCATTTCTAATTCTATTGACTTGAGCCTTCCCCTTTTTCTTGATGAGTCTGGCTAATGGTTTATCAATTTTGTTTATCTTCTCAAAAAAACAGCTTTTAGTTTTATTCATCATTGCTATCGTTTCCTTCATTTCTTTTTCATTTATTTCTGATCTGATCTTTATGATTTCTTTCCTTCTGCTAACTTTGGGGATTTTTGTTCTTCTTTCTCTAATTGCTCTAGGTGCAAGTTTAGGTGGTTTATTTGAGAAGTTTCCTGTTTCTTAAGGTAGGATTCTATTGCTATAGACTTCCCTCTTAGAACTGCTTTTGCTCTATCCCATAGGTTTGGGTTCATTGTGTATCCATTGTCATTTGTTTCTAGGTATTTTTTAATTTCCTCTTTGATTTCTTCAGTGGTCACTACGTTATTAAGTAGTGTATTGTTTAGCCTCCATGTGTTTGTATTTTTTACAGAACTTTGCCTGTAATTGATATCTAGTCTCATAGCATTGTGGTCGGAAAAGATACTTGATAAAATTTCAATTTTCTTAAATATACCAAGGCTTGATTTGTGACCCAAGATATGATCTATCCTGGGGAATGTCCTATGAGCACTTTAGAAAAATGTGTATTCTGTTGTTTTTGGATGGAATGTCCTATAAATATCAATTAAGTCCATCTTGTTTAATGTATCATTTAAAGGTTGTGTTTCCTTATTTATTTTCATTTTGGATGATGTCTCCATTGGTGAAAGTGGGGTGTTAAAGTACCCTACTATGATTATGTTACTGTCAATTTCCCCATTTATGGCTGTTACTATTTGCCTTATGTATTGTGGTGCTTCTATATTGGGTGCATAAATATTTACAATTGTTATATCTTCTTCTTGGATCAATCCCTTGATCATTACGTAGTGTCCTTCTTTGTCTCTTGGAATAGTCTTTATTTTAAAGTCTATTTTGTCTGATATGAGAATTGCTACTTCAGCTTTCTTCTGACTTCCATTTGCATGGAATATCTTTTTCCATCCTCTCACTTTCAGCCTGTAGGTGTCCCTAGGTCTGAAGTGGGTCTCCTGTAGACAGCATATATACAGATCTTGTTTTTGTATCCATTCAGCCAGTCTGTGTCTTTTGGTGGGACCATTTAGTCCATTTACATTTAAGGTAACTATCGATATGTATGTTCCTATTTCCATTTTCCTAATTGTTTTAGGTTTGTTATTGTAGATCTTTTCCTTCTCTTGTGTTTCCTGCCTAGAGAAGTTCCTTTAGCATTTTTTGTAAAGCTGGTTTGGTGGTGCTGAACTCTCTCAGCTTTTCTTGTCTGAAAAGGTTTTAATTTCTCCATCAAATCTGAATGAGATCCTCGCTGGGTGGAGTAATGTTGGTTGTATGTTTTTCTCCTTCATCACTTTAAATATGTCCTGCCAGTCCCTTCTGGCTTGCAGAGTTTCTGCTGAAAGATCAGCTGTTAACCTTTTGGGGATTCCCTTGTGTGTTATTTGTTGTTTTTCCCTTGCTGCTTATAATATGTTTTCTTTGTATTTAATTTTTGACAGTTTGATTAATATGTGTCTTGGCGTATTTCTCCTTGGATTTATCCTGTATGGGACTCTCTGTACTTCCTGGACTTGGTTAACTATTTCCTTTCCCATATTAGGGAAGTTTTCAACTATAATCTCTTCAAATATTTTCCCAGTCCCTTTCTTTTTCTCCTCTTCTTCTCAACCCCTATAATTCGAATGTTGGTGCATTTAATGTTGTCCCAGAGGTCTCTGAGACTGTCCTCAGTTCTTTTCATTCTTTTTTCTTTATTCTGCTCTGCAGTAGTTATTTCAACTATTTTATCTTCCAGGTCACTTATCCGTTCTTCTGCCTCAGTTATTCTGCTATTGATCCATTCTAGAGTATTTTTAATTTCATTTAATGTGTTGTTCATCATTGCTTGTTTCCTCATTAGTTCTTCTAGGTCCTTGTTAAATGTTTCTTGCATTTTCTCTATTCTATTTCCAAGATTTTAGATCATCTTTACTATCATTATTCTGAATTCTTTTTCAGGTAGACTGCCTATATTCTCTTCATTTGTTAGGTCTGGTGGGTTTTTACCTTGCTCCTTCATCTGCTGTGTGTTTTTCTGTCTTTTCATTTTGCTTATCTTACTGTGTTTGGGGTCTCCTTCTCGCAGGCTGCAGATTCATTGTTCCGGTTAATTTTGGTGTCTGTCCCCAGTGGATAAGGTTGGTTCAGTGGGTTATGTATGTTTCCTGCGGGAGGGGACTAATGCCTGTGTTCTGGTGGATGAGGCTGGATCTTGTCTTTCTGGTGGGCAGGCATGTCTGCTGGTGTGTTTTGGGGTGTCTGTGGCGTTATTATGATTTTAGGCAGCCACTTTGTTAATGGGTGGGGTTGTGTTCCAGTCTTGCTAGTTGTTTGGCATAGGGTGTGCAGCACTGTAGCTTGCTGGTTGTTGAGTGAAGCTGGGTGTTGGTGTTGAGATAGAGATGTCTGGGAGATTTTCGCCATTTAATATTACATGGAGCTGGGAGGTCTCCTGTGGACCAGTGTCCTGAAGTTGGCTCTCCCACCTCAGTGGCATCGCCCTGATGCCTGCCTGGAGCACCACAAGCCTGTCCTCCACATGGTTCAGAATAAAAAGGAGGAAAAATAGAAGGAAAGAAAGAAAGAGGATCAAATAAAATAAAGTTATTAAAATAAAAAATTATTATTAGGTAAAAAATTTTTTAAAGTAAAAAAAAAAACAAAACCAGATGGTCAGAACCCTAGGACAAATGGTTAAAGCAAAGCTATACAGACAAAATCTCACACAGAAGCATACACATACACACTGACAAAAAGAGGAAAAGGGGAAAAAATAATATATCTTGCTCCCAAAGTCCACCTCCTCAATTTGGGATGATTCGTTGTCTATTCAGGTATTCCACAGATGCAGGGTACATCAAGTTGATTGTGGAGATTTAATCTGCTGCTCCTGAGGCTGCTGGGAGAAATTTCCCTTTCTCTTCTTTGTTCTCACAGCTCCCGGGGTTCAGCTTTGGATTTGGACCTGCCTCTGAATGTAGTTCGCCTGAGATCGTCTGTTCTTCGCTCATCCAGGACGGGGTTAAAGGAGCAGCTGATTCGGGAGATCTGGCTCACTCAGGCCGTGGAGAGGGAGGGTATGGAGTTCGGGGCGAGCCTTTGGTGGCAGAGGCCAGCGTGACGTTGCACCAGCCTGAAATGTACCATGCGTTCTCCCGGGGAAATTGTCCCTGGATCACGGGACCCTGTCAGTGGCGGGCTGCCCAGGTTCCAGGGAGGGGAGGTGTGGATAGTGACCTGTGCTCGCACACAGGCTTCTTGGTGCTGGTAGCAGCAGCCTTGGCATCTCATTCCCGTCTTTGGGGTCCATGCTTTTAGCCGCGGCTCGCACCCATCTCGGGAGCTCCATTAAGCAGCGCTCTTAATCCCCTCTCCTCGCGCACTAGGAAACAAAGAGGCAAGAAAAAGTCTCTTGCTTCTTCGGCAGGTCCAGACTTTTCCCTGGACTCCCTCCCAGCTAGCCGTGGTGCACTAGCCCCCTTCATGCTGTGTTCACGCCACCAACCCCAGTCCTCTCCCTGCGCTCCGACCGAAGCCTGAGCCTCAGCTCCCAGCCCCACCCGCCCTGGCGGGGGAGCAGACAAGCCTCTCTGGCTGGTGAGTGCTGGTCGGCACTGATCCTCTGTGCGGGAATCTCTCCACTTTACTCTCCACACCCCTGTTGCTGTGCTGTCCTCCATGGCTCTGAAGCTTCCCCCCTCCGCCACCCGCAGTCTCCGCCCGCGAAGGGACTTCCTAGTGTGTGGAAACCTTTCCTCCTTCACAGCTCCCTCCCACAGGTGCAGGTCCCTTCCCTATCCTTTTGTCTCTGTTTATTCTTTTAACTTTTGCCCTACACAGGTACATGGGGAGTTTTCTTGCCCTTTGGGAGGTCCAAGGTCTTCTGCCAGCCATCAGTGGGTGTTCTATAGGAGCAGCTCCACGTGTAGATGTATTTGTGATGTGTCTGTGGGGAGGAAGGTGATCTGCACGTCTTACTCTTCCGCCGTCTTCTCCCGTGTCCTCTCATTTGGTTTTAATTTGTGTTTCCTTGATGAGTAATGATGTTGAGCTTTATTCCATGCCCTTGTTGGTTTTTATGAAGCTAGTTTTATGAAGTGCCTATTCAAATCCTTTGTCCATTTTGGAAAGAGATTAGTTGTCTTTTAATTAATGACTAGTAAGCCTCTTTGTATATTCTGGATTCATGTTTCTGCTGGATGTATGTATTATGAATATCTTCTCCCAATGTATAACTTCCCTTTTCACTCTTTCAATGGTGTATTTCAAAAAACAGAAGTTCTTAATTTTAATGAAATTCAATTTCCCAGTATTTTATTTTATAGTTAGTTGCTTTTTTTGTATCCTGTTTAAGAAAACTCCATGCCCCAAGATCATGAGGAGATTCTCCTGCTTTCTTCTAGAACCTTTGTTATTTTGCCATCTATATTTAGAGCTTTGATCCACCCTGAACAGAATTTTTTATTAGGGATCAAAGTTTATTTTTTCCATAGAGATATCTAATTATTCCACCATCATTTATTGAAAAGACCATCCTCTTCCCCCTGAAATGCAGTGGAACCCTTGTAGTAAACCAGGTGATCATATAGGGGTAGAATTTTTCTTCATTCTGTAGTTTTTAACTTTCTATCCTTGGAGAAATACCGCACCCTTAGTTACTGTAGCTTTTTAGTGCCTTGATATCTAGTAGTGCATAAGTTCTTAAACTTTGTTTTATTTCTTAAAAATTGCCTTGACTAGCTGGGGACCATTGACATTTTTTTAAATTGAAGTATAGTTGATTTACAATATTATACTACTTTGAGCTGTACAACAAAGTGATTCAATGTTTTTATAGATTATACTCCATATAACGTTATTATAAAACAATGGCTAAATTTCGCTGTGCTGCACAGTATATCCTTGTTGCTTATTTCTTTATACATAGTAGCTGGTATCCCATAATCTCATACACCTATCTTACCCCTCCCAACTTCCCTCTCCCCATGGATAACCACTAGTTTGTTCACTATATCTGTGAGTCTGTTGCTGTTTGTTACATACATTTGTTTCTTTTATTTTTTAAGTTACATGTATAAGTGATAAAATAGAGTGTTTGTCTTTCTCTGTCTGACTTATTTCACCAAGCATAATACTCTCTGGTTCCCTCCACCTTGTGCAAATGTCAGAATTTCATTTAATGTTTATGGCTGAGTAATATTCCATTTTCTCTGTGTGTGTTTTTGTGTATATATATATATAAGCTCACATCTTCTCTATCCATTCGTCTTTTGATGGACACTTAGGTTTCTTCTGTATCTTCTGATAAATAATATCACAATTTAGATTGGGGTGCATGTATCTTTTGTAATTAGAGTTTTCATTTTCATCAGTGCCCAGGAGTGGCATTGCTAGATTATATGGTAGTTCTATTGATATTTTTAGTTTTTTGAGGAACCTCCATATTGTTTTCCATAGTGGCTGCACTAATCTACATTTGCACCAGTGGTGTACAAGGGTTCCCTTTTCTCCACATCCTGGGCAACATTTGTTATCTGTAGAATTTTATGATAGCCATTCTGACAGATGTGAGGTGGTGTCTCATTGTGGTTTTGATTTGCATTTCTCTAATGATGTTGGACATCTTTTCATTTGCCTGTTAGCCATCTGTATATCTTCTTTGGAAAATTTGCTATTCAGGTCTTCCACCCAATTTTTAACCAGGTTGTTTCTTTTTTTTGATAATGAATTGTATGAGTTATTTATATATTTTGGATATTAACCCTTTATCATCCATATCATTTGCAGATATTTTCTCCCATTCAGTATGTTGTCTTTTTGCTTTGTTGATTGTTTCAGTTGTTGTGAAAAGCCTTTTAAGTTTAATTAGGTCCCATTTCTTTATTTTTGCTTTTATTTATTTCTTTTACCTTGGAAGACAGATCAAAAAATATATATCTTGTTATGATGTATGTCAAAGAGTCTTCTGCCTATATTTTCTTATCAGAGTTTTATGGTTTCAATTCTTAAATTTAGGTCTTTAATCTATTCTAAATTTATTTTTGCATATGATGTGAGGAAATGTTCTAATCTCATTGTTTTACAGTTTAATAGATCCATACAAATTTTAGGATTATTTGTTCTAAAAAAAATGTCGTGGGTATTTTCACTGGGATTGGATTAAATCTGCAGATTGCTTTTGGTAGTATGGACATTTTAACAATATTAATTCTTCCAGTCCAAGAAAATGAAACATCTTTCCATTTCTTTGTATCATTTTCAAGTTCCATCATCATTTTATAGTTTTCATAGGATCTATCTTTCACCTCCTTAGTTAAGTTTATTCCTAGGTATTTTACTATTTTTGAAACAATTTTAAGCAGCACTGTTTTCTTGCTTTCTCTTACCAATAGTTCATTATTAGTGTATACAAAAGCAACATGTTTCTGTATAATAACCTTTTATCCTGCAACTTTGCTGAGGTCATTTGTTCTAATAGTTTTTTGATGGAGACTTCTCAGTTTTCTACATATAGTATCATGTGATCTTCAAATAGTGACAATTTTACTTCTCTCCTTCCAATTTGGTTGCTTTTTATGTCTTTTTCTAGTCTGATTGCTAAGGCTAGGACTTCTAATACTATGTTAAATGGAAGTGGGGAGAGTGGGCATCCTTGTCTTATTCCTGATGTTAGAGGAAAATCTTTCAGTTTTTCACCATTGAGCATCATGATAGCTGTGTTTGTTATAAAATGCCTTTATTATGTTGAGATATGCTCCCTCTGTACCCACTTTGTTGAGAGTTTTTTTGTGAATGGATGTTGAATGTTGTTAATTGCTTTTTCGGCATTTATTGAGATGACCATGTGATTTTTATCCTTCCTTTTGTTAATGTGGTGTATCACATTGATTGATTTGTGAATGTTGAACCATCCTTGCATCCCTGGAATAAATCACACTTGATCATGGTGTATGGTCCTTTTTATATATTGTTGAATTTGGTTTGGAAATATTTTTTGAGGATTTTTGCATCTATATTCATCATTGACCTGTAATATTCATTTTTTCAAATTTTAACATCTTTACTGGAGTATAATTGCTTTACAATGGTGTTGTAATATTCATTTTTTGTACTTTCTTTGTCTGGTTCAGGTATCAGGGTAATAGGGGCCTTGAAGAATAAATTTGGGGGTTTCCAATCCTCTTAAACTTTCTGGAATAGTTTGAGGATAAGTATTAACTCTTTTTTATATATTTGGTAGAATTCCCCTGTGAAATTGACCAGTCCTGGAGTTTTGTTTGCTGCGGGTTTTTTAATTACAAATTCAGTTTCACTACTAGTGATCAGTCTGTTAAGATTGCCTACTTCTTCCTCATTCAGTCTTGGAAGTTTGCATGTTTCTAGAAATTGGTCCGTTTAATCCAGGTTATCCAATTTTTTGCCATTTAACTGTTTGTAGTATTCTCTTCTGAGTTTTTGTATTTCTGTGATACTGGCTTCTATTTCTACTCTTTCTTTTATTTTGCTCATCTCTCTTTTCTTCTTGATTAATCTGGCTAAAGGTTTGTTAATTTTATCTTTTCAAAAACAGCCCTTGGTTTCATTGAAGTTTTCTATTGCTTTTATTTTTTCTCTTTTTTTTTTTTTTGGCCTCTATTTTATTTATTTCCTCACTGATCTTTATTATTTCCTTTCTTCTGCTGGCTTTGAGCTTTGTTTGTTCTTCTTTTTCTAATTCCTATAGTGGGTAGGTTAAGGTTAAGTTGTTTATTTGAGATAGCTCTTGTTTCTTTAGGTTGGCCTATATTGCTATAAACTTCCCTCTTAGAATTGGTTTTGCTGCATTCCATAGATTTTGGAAAGTTGTGTTTCCATTTTCATTTACCTCGAGGTATTTTCTGATTTCTTCTTTGATTTCATTGTTTAGATATTGGGATTTTTAGGAGCATTTTGTTTAGTCTCCACATGTTTGCACTTTCCCCATTTTTCTTTAATTAATTTCTAGTTTCATACCATTGTGTTTGGAAAAAAATAATTGATATAATTTATGTCCTCTTAAAGTTGTCAAGACTTGTTTTGTGGCCTAGAATGTGATCTATCCTGGAGTTCCATGCTTGCTTGAAAAGAATGTCTATTTTGCTGTTTGTGGGTGGAATGTCCTGTAGATGCCTTTTAAGTCCAACTGGCCTATTATGTCATTTAAGACCACTGTTTTCTTGTTGATTTTCTGTCTGGATGATCTGTCCATTGATGGAAGTTGGGTGTTAAAATCCCCTACTCTTATTGTATTATTACCACTTCTCCCTTTATTTCTGTTAATATTTGATTTATGTATTTAGGTGCTCCTGTATTGAGGTCATATATGTTAATAAGTATAATATCTTCTTCTGGTATTTATCCCTTTATCATTATATAATGCCCTTCTTTGTCTTTTGTTAGTGATTTATCTTAAAGTCTATTTTGTTTCACATCAGTATTGCTACTCTTGCTTTCTTGTTGTTTCTGTTTGCATGAAATGTCTTTTTCAATCCCCTCACTTTCAGTCAGTATGTGTCTTAGCTCTGAAAAAAAAAATCAGCTGATAGCCTTATGGGGGTTTCCTTGTAACTGGCTCTGTTTTTCTTTTGCTGCTTTTAGAATCCTCTCCTTATGTTTAACTTTAGCCATTTTAATTATATGTTTTTGTGTGAGTCTGTTTGTGTTCATCTTGTTTGAGACCCTCTGTGCTTCCTGTACCTGGGTTTCTGTGTCCTTCTTCAGCTTTGGGAAGTTTTCAGCCATAATTTCATCAGGTAGATTTTTCAACCCTTTCTCTCTCTTCTCCTTCTGGGATAGTTATAATGTAAATGTTGGTATGTTTAATGTTTTCCCACAGATCTCTTAAACTGTTCTCATTTTTTTTTAATTTGTTTTCTTCTGTGGTTCTGATTGGGTGATTTTCATTATTCTGTCTTCCAGATCACTTATGCATTCTGCTGTATCACCTAGTCTGCTGTTAATTCTTTCTAGTTTGTTTTTCATTTCAGTTATTGTATTCTTCAGTTCTGGAATAGACTATTTCTTTTTTTATATTTTCTAGTCTTGTTAAAATTCTCACTGTGTTCATTTATTCTTTTCCCTAATTCAGTTAGCATTCTTATTACTAATTCTTTACCTGGTAAATTGTTTCTGTTTCATTGGTTGTTTTTTCATGGGTTTCCTCTTGTCTTTCAATTGAGACCAATTCCTTCATCTTCTCATTTTGCTTAGCTATCTTTGTCTCTATAAAATTAGGTGAAATAATGATTTATTTCAGTCTTGAAGTAGTCTCCTTATGTGGGAGTATCCCTATACAGTTTGCATGTGTCCACTGGCTTTAGTGGGAGAGCTTAATTTGACATGAACACAAGTCATATCTTACCTCAATGTGTGCTGGCAGCTATCACCTTGGTAAGAAGCGGGGATGAAGAAGGAGGAGCTACGGCAGTAGCCAGATGTGAGGCAGGGCTTCCCTTCTGCTCAGTGGCTGTCACCACCCTATGGGGATGGGTGTAGGTCTCGAGTAGCTAGAGCAGAAGCCCTGAGGGTCAAAACTATGCTGTCTTTTTCTGATTTAAGTGTGAGCTCTCTCCATCCAAGCACCAGCACCCTTGCCCCAGAGGGGAGCATTGTTGGAGTAAAAGGCACCTATATGGGCTCTTGGCATGTGATGGGATGCAGGCTTCAGCAGTTTGGCTAGAGACAGACTTTGGGATGTTTTCTGATTCACTGCCTGTGCAAGTGCTGGTAATTGTTGCCCCCACTCTGCTCAGATGCCTCAGTGTCTCACAGATGAGATCTTTCCTCAGTCATGGCAGCGCTTGCTCCAGTGTGGAGCTGTAATGTGAAGAAAAAGGGGCTGGAGTGTCCACTTGGCTTGGGCTGGGACACACACCAGGGCACTTGTGGAAAACCAGTCAACCACCCTCAGAGTTTCATTACATCCTCTCCATCCTGCCTCAGGAGCAAGCAAGGGCACACACACTCCTCCTGAATGGAGCCCAGTCTTCCAACAGCCCCTCTGTTCGTCTCAACAGCCTTCCAGCCAGACAAGAGGGCTCATCTTTCCTATATTGGACCCCAGGATTGGAGTGCCCAATATGTCTCTCGAACTGCTCACTCCCCAGCAAAGATCTCTGCTCATGTAATCTCCCTTTATCTCTGAGTTCTATCCGTGAGGCACAGGTCCCAACCTGATCAATTCTTTTCACTTCCTACCCAATTCCATATGGATCTTTCTTACAACCTTTGTTGTACAGGAATCTTTCTGCCAGTCTCCAGTTTTCAGTGAGAATTGTTCCACATGTAGATATATTTTTGACATGTTTGTGGGGGTAAGTGAGTTCTGCATCCTCCACCTCTACCATCTTGATCTCCTCCAACAATTGACATTAAAGACATAAGCCTTCCATTCCATGAAAATGTTATATTATTCCAGTTATTTAGATCGTCCTTAATTTCTTTAAAAATATTTTTTTAATTTCCAATGTAGAACTCTTGTACATATTTCACAATGCTAACTTATTCCTAGAAATTTGTATGATTTTTGATACTAAATGTTTATTATTTATTTCTAGAATATATAATAAATAAAAATATGTTTATATTTATTTTATAATAAATAATTTTATATTGTATCCAAAGACCTTTCTAAATTCAAATATTAAATATGACAGTTTGTATTTGCAAATGAAGGAACTGACAAAGGATTAATCTCCAAAATTTACAAGGAGCACATGCAGCTCAATATCAAAAAAACAAACAACCCAATCCAAAAACGGGCAGAAGACCTAAATAGACATTTCTCCAAAGAAGATATACAGATTGCCAACAAACATATGAAAGGATGCTCAACATCACTAATCATTAGAGAAATTCAAATCAAAACTACAATGAGGTATCACTTCACACCAGTCAGAATGACCATCATCAAAAACTCTACAAAGAATAAATGCTGGACAGGGTGTGGAGAAAAGAGAACTCTCTTGCACTGTTGGTGGGAATGTAAATTGATACAGCCACTATGGAGAACAGTATGGAGGTTCCTTAAAAATCTAAAAAAAGAACTACCATACAACCCAGCAATCCCACTACTGGGCATATACCCTACGAAAACCATAATTCATAAAGAGTCATGTACCACAAACTTCATTGCAGTTCTATTTACAATAGCCAGGACATGGAAGCAACCTAAGTGTCTATTGACAGATGAATGGATAAAGAAGATGTGACACATATATACAATGGAGTATTACTCAGCCATAAAAACAAACGAAACAGTTATTTGTAGTGAGGTGGGTGGACCTAGAGTCTGTCATACAGAGTGAAGTAAGTCAGAAAGAGAAAAACAAATACCGTATGCTAACACATATGTATGGAATCCATATAAAGGAATAACGACGCAGATGTAGAGAATGAGCTTGAGGACATGGGGAGGGGGGAAGGGTAAGTTGGGATGAAGTGAGAGAGCGGCATGGACATATATACACTACCAAATGTAAATAGATAGCTAGTGGGAAGCAGCTGCATAGCACAGGAAGATTAGCTCGGTCCTTTGTGACCACTGAGAGGGGTGGGATAGGGAGGATGGGAGGGAGATGCAAGAGGGAGGAGATATGGTGATATATGTATAGCTGATTCACTTTGTTATAAAGCAGAAAGTAACACACCACTGTAAAGCAATTATACTCCAATAAACATGTTAAATAAATAAATAAATAAGCCAATTTGTAGATTCTTTTGGATTTTCTACATATATATTCATGTCATCTTAAAAAAAACATTTTTCCTTCTTTTTTTCTAGTATTTGCACTTCAATTTCTTTCTCTTGCTTTTTTGTCTTGGATATGATCTCCAGAATAATGTTGAGTAGAAATGGTGATAGTGGAAATCCTTTCTTCTTCCCAAACTCAAGAAGGGGGGCAAACATTCAATATTTAATACTAATTATGGGCTTAGCTGTACATTTTTTATATATGCTCTTTATCAGGTCAAGGATGCTCCTTTGTACTCTCAGTTTCCTGTGAGTACAGTTTCCTGTGAGTTCTTCTTATGAATACGGATTGAATTTTATCATATGCTTTTCCTATGTATTGAGATTACCTTTTTTTTCTCATTCTGTTAATGTTATAAATTAAATTGTTTTTTTATTGTTTGATTTTTTAATGTTCAACTGACCTTGCATTCCTTGGATAAACCTTACTCAGTCATGATTTATTATCCTTTTCACATTTACTGGATTCAGTGTGCTAATCTTATGTTTAAGAATTCACGTCTATTTTCATACGAGATATAAGCCTCTAATTTTACCTCCTTTTAACCTTATTTTCAGGTTTTGGTGTTGGGATTATGTTGGTCTCTTAAAACAAGAAGTATATTCTCTTTCTGGAGTCTCTGAAAAAGTTTGTTAGGTTGATTTTTTTTTTTCCTTTAAATGTTTGGGAAAATTTGCCAGTGAGGACATCTCTTCCTGGAGTTTTCTTTGTGGGAAGGATTCAATTTCTTTTAACAGATAAAAAACTTTGATATGGATCAATTACTTCTTATGTCAGTTTTGATGAATTACGTTTTTCAAGAAATTTTTCTCTTTCAAGTTTTAAACTTAGTGTTGTGCAAAATAAGCTTTATTATATTCTTAATTTAATTTCATATATCATAAATATGTGATGACAAAAATTTTATTTTTAGTAATAATTGTTTTATTTCTCTTTTATTTCTTGATCAATCTTTCTAGGTGTTAGTAAAATTTTATTGAAATATTCAAATATGCAACTTGTCTTCACCAGGGCTTTCCATAAATGCAGAACCCATAAGGGATGTAAATTAAGAGATTTATTATAAGGAATTTCCTACAGGATTACAGAGGCTGAGGCATCCTAAGAAGAACCACTCCTAGTACCAAAATCTAGTCAGGGTTCTCCAGAGAAACAGAACCAATAGGAAATGGCTCACATGATTATGGAAGCAGATAAGTCCCAATATCTGCAGTCAGCAATCTGGAGACCAAGGAGAAATGATGATCTCTTTCCAGTCTGAGTCCAAATGCCTGAGAAGCAGGAGAACTGATGATATTAGTTCCAGTCTGAGTCCAAGTGTGAAGGCAGGATGTCCCAGCTTGAAGACTGTCAGAGGGAGAAGAAATACTGTATTATTCAACCTTTGTGTTCTATTAAGGACTTTACAAAATTAAAGGTTCACCCACTTCGGGAAGACAGTCTGCTTTATTTAGTCTATTGATTCAAATGTTAATCTCATCCAAAAACATCCCTCACAGACACACCCACAATAGTATTGACCCAAATATCTGCGCACCCTGTGGTCCAGTCCAGTTGATACATTAATCATCATACAACTTTCGGCTTTGTTGATATTCTTGACTGTACCTTTGCTTTCCACTTCATTTCTTTTTCTTTTTCTATTCACATATGCTTCTTCTCACTTTGTTTGTGTTTAATTTGCAGTTCTTTTTCTAACCCCTTGAAATAAAAGCTTTGATCATAGATTGTCACCCTTTCTTCTTCTAGTATATACATTTAAGCTAAAGTTTTCCCTTTAAATACTGCTTTATCTGTGCTGTATATGTTTCAATATGTTATATTTTCATTATTATTCAGTTCAAAATATTTTATCATTTCAACTGGGTTTTCCCATTTGGCTCAATGAGTTATATTGAAATGTACTGCTTTGAAATTTGAAATTTCCAATTTGGGGAGATTTTCTATCTATATTTCTTCTATTGATTTATAGTTTACTTCCAATATGACAAGAGAACATACTCTCTTTATGTTTTCAATCCTTTGATATTTCTTAAGAATTTTTTTTATAGCTCAGCATACACTATCTTTTGTTCAATGTTCCGTAACCACTTGAAAAGTTCGTGTATTCTTTCTTATGTCAGTTATGTCAAGTTGGTTATGTCAGGTTGATTATGGCAGGTTGGTTGTTCAAATTTTATATATGTTTATTAATTTTTTCTGCTTGTCTTATCTTAAACTCTGACTGTGAATTTGTCTGTTTCTTCTTCCATTTCCTGCCAATTTTTGATTAATACAACTTAAAATTATGTTACTATCTGCACACAATTTTATAATTATATTTTCTTTTTTATTATGAAATACGCTTTTTGCCTTAAAGTCTAGATTTTCTGATATGGATATAGTCACCCTAGGTTCTGTGAGTTAGTATGTCATGTTATATATTTCTCTATTCTTTCAACTTCTGCCTACCTATGTTCTTATATTTTAAGTTTGTCTCTTGTAAATAGGATACAGTTGAGTCTTCTTTTCTTAAATATAGTCTAATAATCTTTGTCTTCTCATTGGAGTTTTTTGACCATTTACATTTCATGTAATTTTTCTTATTGTTAATTTGTCTTTTATTTTCCTATTTGTTTTTATTTATTCCATTTATCCCACCTGTTTTTCTTTCCTTTATTTCTCTTTTCCTGCCTTGTTTTGTATTAATCAAGTACTTTAAGAAATTCTATTTTTATCTACTTTACCAAACTTCAATATTGTAGTTAGAACATTTTATATTTTTTCTTTTAATTGTTACCCTAGAGTTAAAATATGGATGCTTAACTTATTATAGTCTTACTTAAATTGATACTTTTAGCATTTCCCAAATTGTACAAGAACACTGAAGAAATGTAACAACATTTAACCCTCCCATCTTTTGTGCTATTATTGTGATATTTCTAGATGAGCTATTAACACCACAAAACATTATTACTTTGGTCTTAAACAGTTAATATTCTTTTATATTCATCAACACATTTACCTTTCTAGTGCTCTTCATCTATCTTTCAGTTCTTTGCTGCCATCTGGGATTACCTTAATATGTATTCTGTTTTCTTCTATGAGATTGCTTTTACTCAACTTAAATGACTTCATTTACTATTTTTTAATGTATACCAGCAAAAAATTTCCTCAGCTTTTTTTGTCTGAGAACATTTTAATTTTACTTCTTTTTTTAAAATTGAGATATAAGTGACATATATATTATATTAGTTTCAGGTGTCCAGCGTAATTATTCAATATTTGTATATATTGCAAAATAATTACTACAGTAAGTCTAGTTACCACCCATAATCACCTATACTTATGAGTTTTTTCTTGTGATGACAGCATTTAAATTTACTCTATTAGCAACTTTCATACATACAAAATGGGATTTTTAACTCTAGTTTTCATGCTGTACGTTAAGTCACCATGACTTATTATTTTGTACCTGAAAGTTTGTACCTTTTAACCACCTTAACCCATTTTGACCACACCCATTTTGAGCCACCAATCTGTCCTTTGTATCTATGAGTTTGGTTTTTTTGTCTGTTTGTTTTTAGATTCCACATATAAGTGAGATCATACAGTATTTGTCCTTCTCTGTCTGACTTTCTGACTTATTTCTCTTAGCATAATGCCCTCAAGGTCCATTTATGTCATCACAAATGACAAGATTTCCTTCTTTTTATGGCTGAATAATATTCCAGTGTAATATAAATACCACAACTTCTTTATTCATTCATCTATCAATAGATACTTAGTTTGCTTCTATATCTTGGCTATTATAAATAATGCTGTAATGGGGGTGAAGATATCTTTTTGATTTAGTATTTTTGTTTCTTTTGGATATATTCCCAGAAGTGGAATTTCTGGATCATATGATAGTTCTATTTTTAATTTTGTGAGGCACCTCCATACTGTTCTCCATAGTTGCTATATCAATTTATATTCCCACCAACAATGTACAAGTGTTCCCTTTTCTCCACACCCTCTCCAACATTTGTTATTTCTTCTCTTTTTAAAAATATTCATTCTAACAGGTGTGAGATGGAATCTCATTCTGGTTTTGATTTGCATTCCCCTGATGATTAGTGATATTGAGCACACTTTCATGTACCTGTTGGCCTCTGTATGTCTCCTTTAGAAAGATGTCTATTTATATCCTCTGCCCATTTTTAAATTTAATTGTTTGGTTTTTTCCTATTAAATTGTTTGAGTTCTTTATATACTTTGGGTATACTTTATCAGATAGATGATTTGCAAACATTTTCTCCCATTCCATAAGTTGCCTTTTCATATTGTTGATGGTTTCCTTTGCTGTGCCCAAGCTTTTTAGTTTGATATAGTCCCACTTGTTTGTTTTTACTTTTGATGCCTTTGCCTTTGTTTTCAAGTCCAAAAAAATCACCACTAAGATAAAAATCAAGGAGCTTCCAGCCTATGTTTTCTTCTAGTTGTATTGTTTCAGGTCTTAAGCTCAAGTCTTTAATACATTTTGAGCTACTTTTTGTTTATAGTGTAGGATAGTATTCCAGTTTTATTCCTTTGCATATGGCTGTCCAGTTTACCCAGCACAATTTATTGAAGACACTGTCCTTTCCTCACTGTACAGTAATTCCTCCCTTATCTGCAGGGAATACAGTTGAAGATCCCCAGTGGATACTTGAAACCATGGACAGTACCAAACCCTGTACCGGCATACTTCAGAGATATTACAGGTTCATTTCCACTCCACTACAATAAAGTGAATATCACAATAAAGAGAGTCATACATGTTTTTTCATTCCCCAGTGCATACAGAAGTTATGTTTACACTATACTGTAGTCTTTTAGGTATGCAATAGTATTAAGTCTAAAAAAAACACTATATATTTACCTTAATTAAAAAATACTTTATTACTAAAAAATGCTAACCATCATCTGACTACACAGGGTTGCCACAAACCTTCAATTTGTAAAAAGCACAGTATCCACAAAGCACAATAAAATGAGGTATGTCTGTATACACCATGTTTTTTCCTATATATGCATATCTATAATAAAGTTTAATTTATAAATTAGACACAGTAAGAGAATATTCAAATTTCAAGCATCACTACTCTTGCACTTTGGGGTTACTATTAAGTAAAATAAGGACTACATGAGCACTGCATTACCACCACAGTAGATCTTACAAACAATACGGCTACTAAGTAACTAACAGGCAGGTAACATATACACTGTTGATACTCTGAACAAAGGGATGACTCACATCCTAGGCAGGATGATGCAAGATTTCATTATGTTACTCAGAATGACATGCAATTTAAAACTTATGAATTTTTGGTTTCTGGAATTTTTTGTTTAATATTTTCACCCCATAGTTAATGGTGGATAACTGAAACCTGAGAAAGAAAAACTGCAAATAAGGGGTGACTGTGGTATATTCTTGGCTCTTTTGTTGTAAATTAATTGACCATATATGTGTGAGTCTATTTCTGGACTCTCTATTCTGTTCCACTGATCTATTTCTGCTTTTATGCCAATATCATTCTGTTTTGATTACTATAGCTTTGTAATATAGTTTGCCTCCAGCTTTCTCCTTTCTCAAGATTGCTTTGGCTATTCCTGGTCTTTTGTGGTTCCATATGAATTTTAAGATTGTTTGTTCTATGTCTGTGAGAGACGCCATTGGAATTTTGATAAGGATTGCATTGAATCTGTAGATTGGGTAATATGGACGTTTTAACAATGTTAACTTCTGTTTGTTATTAGTATATAGAATAGATTTAGATTTATAGATTTTTATATTGATTTGTATCCTGAAATTTTGCTGAATTTATTTATTGGTTCTAACAGGATTTTCGTGGAGTCTTCAGAATTTTCTGTACACATCATATGTCATCAACAAATAGTGACAGTTTTGCTTCTTCCTTTCTGATTTGGATGAATTTTATTTCTTTTCTTGCTAAATTTATCTGGCTAGGATTTTCAATATTACGTTGAATAAAGGTGATGAGAGGGGGCATCCTTGTCTTGTAGCTGATCTTAGAGGAAAAGCTTTCAGCTTTTCACCACTGACTATGTACTTCATTTTTGAAGGGTGTTTTAACAGAATATGGAATTCCCAATGGGCAATTTTTTCTTTTAGCACTTAAAAAAATGTCATTTTATTGTTTTGTGATTTCTATAATACTGTTGAAAACTCGGCCTTCAGTTCTGTTTTTCCTCTTTTAAAAGCAATTTATACCTGCCCAGCTGACTTTATGATTGTTTTCCCATTCCTTTTGTTTTTTTAGTGGTTTGAATATGTTGTTCCTAGTTGTGACTTTCTTTGAATTTATTCTGTTTAGGCTTCACTAAGCTCCTTTAACCTGTACATTGGTGTCTTTCAACAATTTTTAAAAAAATTATTCACCATTAGCTGTCAAATATTGCTCTGTCCAATGCTCTTCCCTCTTTCCCTCTGAGACTATAATTACATGAATACTAGGTCATTTGAATGGATTCCACATGTCTGTTACACTCTAGTCTCTTTCCATGTTATTTTCCCATAATTCTTTTGGCCTATCTCTTGAGTTTAACTGTGTCCAGCCTATGACTAATCCAATCCAACGAGTTCTTAATTTCAAGTATTGTATTTCTTAGTTCTAGAATGTTCACTTAATTCTTTTTGTAATCTTGAATTCTCTGTTAAAATTTCTACATTTTTATCTTTTCTCTATATTTTGTAACATACTCAAACAGTTTTAAGTCCTTATCTGCTAACTCCAGCATCTGAATCATCTGTAGGTTGGCCTCTATTTACTGTTTCCTCTCTTAATTATGTCTCATTTTCCTGCCCCTTTGCATGTCTAGATATTTTTTAGGGTAGTTATTATTTTATTGGTTACTTTTTAACCTTTAATTCATTTGAGATATAATTATGTATAAGTTGACAAGAAAGATCCAATTCACCTTCCCCAGACTATAGCCATTGTCCTTCATTAAATAATCCACTTATTTCTCATCAATGTAAGCTATCACTTTTGTTATATAATAAATCTTCATATATAATATAATATATCTGGATTCTATTTTCAGATCTATATGTCTATGCATATACCAACACAATATTGCTTTGATTACACTGTCTTTATAGTATGTTCTTGTGTCTGATAAGGAAAATCCATTATTGCTATATTTCTTATTTGTATTTTTGTTGACAAATCCTAGATATTTATTTTTCTAGAAACATTTTAAGATCTTCTTATCTAATTCCCAATCATTATTAATCACCTGTTTTATAGTGTATTTATTGAAAAAATATAATAAATAAATTAAACATTCATATCTAGGTATAATACTGTTACACATTTCATTCATTTTACTATTTATTTTACACTGTTCTTTATTATTTTTTGTATTTATCTACTACTTGTTATTTCCATTTTCCCCCTTGTTAACTTCAAACTTCTGCCAGATTATTCTATCATATTAGTGATGAATTTTCCCTGTGTTTATTTTCAGATCTATATTTCTCTAATATTATTCAAAAATAAGATAACCACCATTTCTTATCAAATTTAATTTCCCCTGTACTTCTTCTCCACATTGTTAAGCTGAGATTCTTTTTTTAACTTCCAGTTTCGCTGAGATAATTGAGTATTTTTAGTTCTAGATTATTACTTAGATTTACTTTGCAGAATTCCAGCTAGTGGATCCACTTAGATATCCATAATGTATACATAACAGTGTTTTATGCTCACCACTGTTTAATTTCCTCATCATCTTCCCCTACTTCAATGTCTCTCTTCAATTTTTTACTTTTTTTCAGAATCCTTATATGTGATGTATATGTGTAAAGTTTTATGGTTTACTGGACATCTTCAAAGTTTTTCTTCCTCCCTATCCATGAATGGTATTTGGGTTGGACAAAGCACTCCTGAGCTACAACTCTTTCCTTACTTCAGTCTATAGATATTAACATTTTCTGCCTTCTGGTGTTGCAGAGAGATGATTAATGATACTCTAATTCATTTTCATTTGTAAAAAAATTTTTCTTTCATTTGAAAATCTGTAACATATTATCTTAATGCTTAGGTTTCAATAATTTTATAAAGAATTGCCTATATGAGTCTTTTTTCCTCAATATGGCATTCAAATCTTCAACTTAGGGGAAAAAAATTTAGGGGGGGGGCATGCTGCACAGTTTATGGGATCTTAGTTCCCTGAGCAGGGATTGAACCCAGGCCCTCAGCAGAAAGCACAGAGTCCTAACCACTGGACTGCCAGGGAATTCCCAAAAATTCTTGTATTATTTGTTCAATTATTGCTTCTATCTGTTGTATATCCTTCTAAAATGCCTATTTTTTAAAAAAATATTTTATCAGCATATAGTTGATTTACAATGTTTTGTTACTTTCATGTGTACAGCAAAGTGAATCAGTTATACATATAACCACACTTTTTTTTTTTTTAGATTCTTTTCCCATATAGGCCATTACAGAGTATTGAGTAGAGTTCCTGTGCTGTATAGCAGGTCTTATTAGTTATTTATTATATATATAGTATTGTGTATATGTCAATCCGAATCTCCCAAATTATCCCTCCCCCTCCCCTTATCCCATGATAACCATAAGTTTGTTTTCTACATCTGTAACTCTACTCTGTTTTGTAAATAAGTTCATTTGCACCTTTTCTTTTAGATTGCACATATAAGCGATATCATATGATATTTGTCTTTCTGTGTCTGACTTACTTCACTCAGTATGACAATCCCTAGGTCCGTCTGTGTTGCTATAAATGGCATTATTTTGTTCTTTTTTATGGCTGAGTAATATTGCATTGTATATGTGTACCACATCTTCTTTATCCATTCCTCTGTTGATGGACATTTAGGTTGCTTCCATGTCCTGGCTGTTGTAAATAGTGCTGCAGTGAACATTGGGGTGCATGTATCTTTTCAAATTATGGTTTTCTCTGAGTATATGCCAAGGAATGGGATTTCTGGGTCATATGATATTTCTATTTTTAGTTTTTTAAGGAACCTCCATACTTTTCTCCATAGTGGTTGTACCATTTACATTCCCACCAACAGTGTAGGAGGGTTGCCTTTTCTCTGCTTTTTATGATAGGTGTTCTGAATCCATTATACAAGACTTCTTTCCTTTTCCTTTTGATTTCCAACTCTTTATATTTTCACTGTATGTTTTGAAATATTCCTTCCAACGGGCCTTCAAAGCCATTAATTTGCATCTGAACAGTGACCATCCTCTCCTTCATATTATCTACTCATTTGTAGATGCCCTTTATCTGAGTGAGGAAATTACATATTATTTGTTGAGAGAGTTATCATGAATGAGGATTAAACTTTGCCAACTTTTTTCCTCTATTAATATAATCATGTGGCTTATTGTGTTTAGTATATTAATATTGGAAAATATAGTTGTTGATTTTTAAATACTAAAGCAACTTTGCATTCCTAGAAATAAATGTATTTGATAATGATATATTATCCTTTTTCTATATTTTTGAGTTATTTGCTAATGTATTTTTAAGGATTTTTATACTTAGGTTCATGAGAGATATTGGTCTGTAGCTTTTCTTTTTCCTTGTAATGTCTCATCAACTTTTGGTATCGTAATAATGCTGGACTTATAAAACAAGTTGGGAAGTGCTCCTGCCTCTCTATTTTCTGAAAGAGTTTGTATAGCATTGGTATTATTTCTTCTTTAAGGATTTGATCAAGTTAAGCAGTGAAACCACCTATACCTGGATTTGGGGGAGTACAAGGAGTGGGCATAATTCAATTAGAGTGACTTCAATTTCTTTAATAAGTATAGGGAATTCAGGTTATCTATTTTGCTTAGACTAAAGTTCATAGTCATAATCTCTTATTACCCTTTTAATGTTTGAAGAGTCTGCAGTAATTTCCTCTCTTTCATTCCAGATGTTGGTAATTTGTGTTTTGTCTCTTTTTTACTTGATTCATCTGGTTAGAGTTTATCAATTTTGCTGATCTTCTCAAAGACCTAGCTGTTGGCTTTACTTTTTTTATTTGTTTGTTCATTTTATATTTCACTAATTTCTGCTTTGTTCATTTTAAAATCTCTTTTCTCTTTCTGCTCTAGTTTGAATTGTTTCTATCACATATATTTTCTTCTACAGAATTTACACTGCTATTAATCCCAAGCAATAAATTTTCCATTTCAGATATTGTATTTTCCACTTTTAGAAGTACCATTTGTCATTTTTATATCTTCTATTTCTCTTCTCATTATATTCATGCTTTCCTTTAAATTCTACAGCTGTTTTAAAGTTTGTATCTTATAGTTCCACCATCACTGTCATTTTCAAAGCTTTTTCCTCTGTGTTTTTGCCTCATCACATCTAGCAATTTTGTTGGATACTGAATGTTGTGAAATTTACATTATTAAATACTGGATTATGTTTTCTTCCTTTAAAGAGTGCTAGACTTCATTCTGGATTTGCAGTTAAATTACTAATTTATTGGCATACTTAGTCTTCCAAAAGATTATTTTTAAACATTCTTAGGATGGATCTAGAGTAGCTTTTATGATGAAGATACATTTGTTCTAATACTAAGGCATGACTCTTCTAGGATTTCACTGAATGCCTTGAGAATTCAACAGGACACTCCAGTCTGGCTAGTCAGAACTCACATGTCTTCCAAATCTATGTGAGTTCTCAACAGAGTCAAGGGGACTCTTACGCAAATTTCTGGAGCTCTTCTCTGCATGGTTCTCTCTTCTCTGGTACTCAGCCCCAAAATTTTTGCTGCCTTGACCTCTTCAAATTCTGATCTCTGTCTCCTCAACTCAGTGAAATTACTGTGTTCTGCTTTGAAGGACTTGCTTGTATGGTGACCTGAAAAATGCCTGCAGGCAGCAAATCAATGTGATTGTAGGGCTCACCAATTTTGTTTACTTTCTCCCTGGAATCACTATTTACCATAGCCTGTTGCCCACAATCAGAAAACTTTGTTCATCTATTTTATTCTGTTTTCTGGTTGTTTACTATAAGAGGGTAATTTATATTTATTTATTTATTTATTTATTTATTTATTTATTTTATTCATTTTATTTTTGGCTGCATTGGGTCTTCGTTGAGGTGCACAGGTTTCTCATTGCAGTGGCTTCTCTTGTTGTGGAGCATGGGCTTTAGGCACACAGTAGTTGTGGCATGCGGGCTCAGTAGTTGTGGTGCATGGGCTTAGTTGCTCCATGGCATGTGGGATCTTCCCAGACCAGGGCTCAAACTCGTGTCCACTGCATTGGCAGGCAGATTCTTAACCATCGAGCCACCAGGGAAGCCCCTATAAGAGGGTAAATTAATCCTAGTTACTATATTATCACTGCAACAGATATCCTATCTGCTGATTTGCTTAGTTTGTAATTTATATTTTTGGTTTATGTACTGCATTTAGATCTCTTTTTGTACAAATATACAATTAAAGCTCAACTTTAATTTCTTCAAAAGTGTTTATTATTTTTTTGTTTACATTGTCATCTGCCTATTTTATTTGTTCTACCTGGTTATGTGGAGATCTTTCTTGAAATTTTGATCATCTGCCAGCGTTCAGTAGGTATTCTGTGAGAGTTGTTCCACATATAGATGTATTTTCTATGTGTTTGTGGGAGGAGGTGAGCTCCACATCCTTCTATTCTGCCATCTTGATGGGAGCACCCATCTGCTTGTTTCAGGAGGTCTAATTCACTGGGGACATGATCTGTTTTTCACGTATCTCTTCTTAGGTTTTTGGATCCACTAAAATATTATTATTGTTATTATTTTGCATATTTGGGTTCTTGCTGTTGACTGCACACTGGGGCTCATGGTTGTTGGATTACTCTAAGAGACAACATGTCCCCCAAAGAGTTGAGAGTACAAGTGTCCCTTATCATGGGCTATAGACCCCTACTAGGAAACCAGTGGGAGCCTCCCTTTCTCTCACTCTCACAAGTTCAGGGCTGGGGACTCAGCCAATTCTCCATTGGAGGCCAGGGAAACCATTCACATTCATGAAATATAGCCAAAATTACCTTCCTCCTATAACCTTGATCCACAATGCTTATCAATCCAGCAATATCCCAGTGTCTCTCATGTTACAATCCTTATTCCATTGCCCCCATGTAGATCTCCAAGGGCTCACTGGGAAAGAAGCCCCTCACGAGTGTTCTCTGCTAATGTTCCCACAAGACCAAAGTCTTCATTAAACCCAGTAGAGGTTTAACTGAAAAGACAGAGCTGAATCAAAATTGGACAAGGAGGAAAAGGTGACAATGTGCCTATTTCCATTTCCTTGAATCCCCTCTCAATAGTATTTTTTACTTTTAAGACATTGTTTTTGTCCTTCCCACAGCTCCTCCCTTAATACTCTTGTCAAAGAGAAAAGTTAAGGTGATAAAATAATCCATGTTGCTGGTTAGTTTATTCCTCCAATGAAAGATATTTGCCTTTCAACCGTGACCTTTCATAAACAGTAACTTAATCTGAAGGCAAGTACCTGTTCGCAGGACTTTTGAATATCATGACAAGCTAGGGAGGAAGACATTTTCTGTGTGGTTCCAATTATAATCATCCTGGAAATGAAACTGCTGCATTGTAGGATGTGAACACATTCAGCTTCACTAAATACTTTACCCCTAGCCGTATAAACTGTTACTACCCTATACTCTTTCCAATTCTTGAGATATTTAGTTGTGGAAGTCTGATGGTACAAAATAGTAATTCATTACGGCTTTAATTTTTATTATAATTTGCCATGTGGATTACCTCTTCTATGAATTTATTATTGACATTATTTATATCACTAGATCTTTTTTTACCTATTTGCAGATGACCTTGGAATATTCTGGATATAATCCTGTGCTAAAATATTGTAAATATCTTCTCCAAATTTGTAGGTTGTCTTTTGGATTAGAATTTTTAATGTTAAGTTGTCATATTTATCAATATTTCCATTAGAGTTAGTACCTTTTATTTTTGTTTTATTGTGTTCTTATTTAAGAAGTCTTTTCCTATCCTAAGATCATGAAGTTATTGTTTGGTTTTCTTGTTTTTGGCTTGCTCTTCATATTTAAGATATCTCTATCTGGAATTTATTTTTGTATGGTGTGAGATAGGGATATAATCCAGGTATATAATTATTTTCTCCTTAAGCGGAACCAATGTTTACAGCTCCATTTATTAAATCCTTTCCTCACTGATTGCCTACTGATTTATACCAAGTTCCCCAACATGTATCTACTTCTGTGCTCTTGTCTGTTTGTCCATCCTTGAGTTGACCTCAGAGATGAATGTTTTGTAGTTAAGGGAACACTGGAATTTTTGAGAAGCTTGGTGGTGACTGTTCTCTACCATAACACTGAGCTCCATAATGGCAGAAGCCTGTGGGAAACTCCTAACCAACAGAGTCAAGGTATATGGAATTAACATCATGGCATCAAGACCAAAGAGATATTTAGTGTGTTGAGTACACAGAGATCTCTGGTGATGGTGATGTCTGCAGAGCTGAGATATAAGAACAGCTGGCTAAGGTTTTGTTTGGTTTGTGTATATACAGAAATTGAAATCTGGTGAGCAGAAGGCTGATGTCAGTACTATAGTGGAAAATCACCACCTTCCACCTAGTTTCCCACTTTACATCTATAATATTGTTTGAAGGAGATGTTAGATCCCTTTGAAGAATGACGCATCAATGCCACTCAGGTATATATAGTAAATAGTCCTTCTTTCTTGCTCCAAAGAAACCTGAAGTCATTTCCCAGGATGAAGACCACTGGGGAATAAATAATACCCAGACTTTCCCAGAAGAATCAGAATAGCATTTCACTCCTCCAATTTGAATGAGAGCTTATGGAAGCCAGGTAATCAATGCAGTTATAGGCCAGGATCATCTGATAGTGGGTCCAACAGGTCCTTGAGCCTACCCTTTGGTAATTTCCACAGGTTCTAAATATATAATGCATACATAGCTGCTCACATTGGTGGAGTGAGAGATATTATGGCAGCAGTCTCTGAAATTTGCATCCCCCGGCTAATGTAAATAAACAGAAATAATCAAAGTCAGTAAATCAGACAAAAGGCCACCTCTTATGAAGAATTTCAGAGATATCCATCACCATCAAAGAACTGAAGGATACATTGGCAGTGCGTCATCTCTCTATCACCTCATCTAGACCCTCGCAAACACCAGATGGATCCTGGCAGATGAGGGTGAACCACTGCAACCTTAACAAGATGGTAGCCCCAATCTCAGTTTCTTTACTGACGCAGATCATCATAGCTTCTGGAATTTAGTAAGGCGATATTTAACAAGATTTCCCTAAGTATGGAGGATCAGAAGCTGTTTACCTTTCCTGTGCAAGGACGGCAGTTTATCTTCACAGTCCTGCCTTAGAGCTAGTTAACTCCCCTGCTTTCTATCATTATTTTATCACCTAATTTGGATTAGATAATAGAAACATTTATGCACATGTATATTTCTATGTATATGGTTTTTTCTTCAAAATTACTGGCCATAAAGTATATTTGATTACAATGATTTCCCATTTCATTTCCTAAGTTTCCATATTTCTATACATGGATAGATTAATCATATCTAGAGCTTTGTAATAAATTGGTCAGGCCTTCCTTTTTTTCCTCCTTCTGCAGATGTTAAACACATGGATTTCAGATGTGAATTTTCCTTTGACATACAATAATCTGCAGACATTATGATTGGAACAAAAACTTCTCTGTGTTTCCATTTCGTAGAGTGAGGGCATTCTAAAACTCTCCAGCCATCTGAAGCTCTCTGCACAATGAAATAAGTGAAATGCTGTGGATTTAGAGATTGCTAGTTGATTTCAACCTACATTTGATGCTATCATGACTACTTTATTCAGATTCTGTTATTTCTGCTACTACGTTTTATATTATTTATAAATCTCAGTGCACAAAGATAATGAAAATCTTTTAGGAAAGCATTCTTAAACTTCTCTGTGTGTAATGTCATAATAATAACCTGTTTGTATGAACTCAGAACTCAAGCTTCCTTTACATCCCCTGATGTACCATTTTTATTTCCTGTACCTATGTTGTTAACCTATCAGGAGTTATGAAACAGATAACATAGAAGAGCTGAACATTAATAATCTATTTTCACAGACGTGCTTCTCTCTGCTTCACTAACAGACTTGATCCCATACCACTTTCTATAGATTGGCCTGAAAACCTCACCTCAGTGAATTTGACACCATATTAACTCTGTCTTAGAAAGAAAAGTGCATATGTTCTATAAGATACTTATCGAGTAATTTCCCATTTTCACATTCACAAGTGTTAATTTATCTGACTATCTAGGCGACACTTTTGGATCTGAGAAAATCAGAGTGGTAGAAAAGGGAAAAAAGAATCTTCAAAGACACTGGGCGAAGAAGGCATATGAGCCAGCCTTGTAAAACGGTTGTTTAAGATGATGACTCAGGAGATACCAAGAGCAGATTTCACGTAATTCACAATTTTTCTTAGACCAGTCACAGTCATTAATAGCTATTAGCATAGCAACAAGTCCCTCAGAGAAGATGGAAATATTATGCCCAGGAAATCAGTGATGGGATGAAAGGAGCACAAACTTTTTGGTTAGCCCTGACTTCAGACTTCAGTCTATTGCTTCTTAGTTGTGTGACCTAGAACAAGTTACTGAGCCTCAGTTTCACCATCTATAAACTGTGAAGAATAACACCCACCTCAGAGAATTGTGAAACCTAAGCAATGAAACATACCTAGCGTAATATCCAACACATCGGCATTCACTGAATGTTAGCATTTTTAAAAAAATCATTTTAATAGGAAAAAATTCCCCAAATTAGAGGTTAGACAAGATGATTTCTTATATTCCCTCCTTTTCTGTTTCTGATTATATGATTCCAAACAAAGGCAGAAAAATCAGGGAAACAATTCATGCTTGTCTCTCATGTAGATGTTCAGATGTCACCAACATCCCACGTACCACCCGGTACTCTCACATGCTGTTGGTTTCAGCTTTTACAAAGCAATTTGACCATGCAGGGTATTCACCTGACCACTGGGACAAGAACAAGTATTCTAGTTAAGCAGACAGACTTTTTCTGGATTGGAATTACAGTCCCTAAATGCAAACTTAACTCCCAAGATATATCCCTTTCCAATACTCCTGAGAACACAGACTAATCAAATCTATGTATCTCCTACCTTAAGGGAGACTCGGCTAAAAACTTTATAAATACTGCTTTTTACAAATCTTTAACAATAAAATTAAATGCATCCTCATGGGAGATGCTGCTGGGAAAAATGATAATGAGATTGCCTCTGAGCCACCTCCTGATGGAAAGTTTTTAGTGATTCTATTTGGATTTACAATTGTTTTTTTAAAGCCCACTCTGTTTTTCTTATATTGTTCCTGCAGGTTTTGTTTTTGGGGGGATTTTGTTTGTTTTTTTTGAAGATAGAAGATGAGAAAAATAAAGGCAGTATAGCAATTATGTAGTACTTGAGACTATTTGATGTTTCATCGGATGCTGTCTTAGTAATACTAGGATGTATATTTAAAAGAGCATTGCTTTTGGGCTTCCCTGGTGGCGCAATGGTTGAGAGTCCGCCTGCCGATGCAGGGGACACGGGTTCGTTCCCCGATCTGGGAAGATCCCACATGCCGCGGAGCGGCTGGGCCCGTGAGCCATGGCCGCTGAGCCTGCGCGTCCGGAGCCTGTGCTCCGCAACGGGAGAGGCCACAGCCGTGAGGGGCCCGCGTACCGGAAAAAAAAAAAAAAAAGAGAGCTTTTCAGTGCCTTATTAAACTGGTTTGAGTTCTAATCCCACCACTGCTAGTTATGTGACCTTCCATAAATGCTTAACTCTTCTCTGACCCTCAGTGCCTGCCCTCATTTGCATAAAGACGGAATTAATTCAGAAAGAATGAAATTGTACTATTATATAGTAGGCAGCAAAATATTAGTTCTTGCTTCCCATTGATACATTTCCTCTGAGTTATCACCATGAGAATCCAGCAGTGTTTAATAAAGAATATTCTCTCATCCCCCTTCATTTACATCTTCCACAATTTTCTCCTGTTTACTTCCTTACCCTGATACCACCAAAAACGCAGCATTGATAAAAGGCAAATGAAGACCCAGGAACTCTTACAGATTAAAGGACACTAAAGAGATATGACAGCTAAATGCAACATGTTATTCTAGATTGCATCCTGAAATATAATGGACATTAGTGAAATAATTGGTGAAATACAAATAAAATTTGTAGCTGCAATAGCAATACTTTATCAAGGTTAATTTCTTGGTTACGATCACTGTAATGTGGTTGTATAAGATAACGTCCTTGTTTTTAGTAAATACACACTAAAATATCTAGAACTAAAGGAGTATCGTATGTGCAACTTTCAAACAGTTCAGAAATATGTGTGTGCATGTATCTCTACATATGTCCATGTATACATACATATAGCTGATCCTCATTATTCATGGGCTTCATACTTGCAAATTTTTTACTCATTAAAATTATCTGTAACCACAAAATCAATACTTGTCGTGCTTTTGCAGTCATTCACAGACATGTGCAGAGTGGTGAAAAATTTGCTTCACCCAATACACACTTCCCAGGGGAGAGAGACCAAGTGATACTTTGCCTTCTTGTTTCAGCTCTCAGGCTGCAAATAAGTGTCCTTTTCACAGTCAATTTAGTGCCACAGTGTTTGCATTTTTGTTCATTTTGTTGGTGATTTTGCTGCTTAAAAGGCCCCCATGATAGAGCTGAAGTGCTGTTTGTTGTTCCTAAGTGCAAGACAGGTGTGATATACTTTATGGAGAAAAGCCATATATTAGATAAGCTCCATTCAGGCATGGGTTACAGTGCTATTGGCTGTGAATTCAATGTTAATGAATCAATGATATATGTTTTTTAAAGTATCCTTAGATAGACACGTACATTAAACAAGGTTTGGTATTGATCAGTTGACAGAATGTTGTGAGCAGAGGCTCAGGGAAGCCTGTTTTTCCACTGGGAAGTCAGTACTTGCTAATTCAGTGTTTGTGCTGACTTTATAGAACAACCTACCACAAATAATGAGAATACAGAAAGAGAGAATGAAAAGGCAAATGTGGTCAAATATTAAATGGGGAATCTGGAAGAAGAAAATACAGGAATTCTTGCTACTATTTTGGTAGCTTTTCTGTAAGTTTGAATTTTAAAATGGAGGTTTTTTTAAAAAAAAATCTATACCCTCAGTCCAGAACCCTTTTTCAGGACCAAGAACAATCTAGAGGCACTGGAAAAATGGTGAGAGAGGCTATACCAAGAAGCAGATGCTGAGAGTCAGGCATCTCTTTAATCAGGGGATCATGGGCAGCATGATTAGGAGGGTATAATTTGGGTCAAAAAAAAAAAAAAGTGAGAGGTACAAGAAGTGTGTAAAGCCCTGACTGTGAGAAGAACCACGGGGTCAGAAGCACTAGGATTTGCAGGAAATTGGGGAGCACAGTGAGTTGGATTTAGAGTAAGCACTTCAGGTTTAAAACCTTAAACTGTGCAAGGTCATTGGATATTCTGCTCTTGGAGATGCTGCTGCCATGGCATTGGGGCAGCCGGATAGCTTTAAATGAAGCAGGCAGGACCAGACACTTCCTTCCTCTGCATTAAGATTCATCTTTTCTCAACATTGTAATTCTACCAGAGCCATTTGTCAAAACTTCTTTTGATTAAAACTGCCGTAAAAAAATAATGGATGAACAACAACAAAAACCGTCTGTTCCATCTGAAGAAAAATGTTTATTTGTGTACTAAAATAGATATATGTGTTTGGTTGTGTGGATTTGGGAGTGGCTTTTTGCTTGTTTGTTCAGGAAATAAAGTACCGTTAACAATATATCTTGGACACATCCTTAAGTGTATTTGTTACTAGAGTGTAACATACATACAAAAGGGTGCATAAATCATAAATGTACAACTTAATAACTTTTTCACAAAGGGATCAACAGAGAACGTCATCATTTCTGCAGTAATCCTCATATTCCCCCTCAGTTGCTATGTCCCCAAGGGCACCACTATCCCAGCTTCCATAAATGAGTTTTGCCCATTTTTTAACTTTATATAAATGACATTATATAGTATATACTTTTTCTTCTCTGGTTTCTTTTATTTAATATTATCTTTATGAAACTCATCTATCTTTTCCCATGTAACAGTGGTTTGTTCTTTCTCATTGCTATATAGTACTCCATTGATTGAAGATACCAGAATTTATTTATGCAATCTACAACTGAAGAGTTTCTGGGCTGTTTCCAGTTTGGGGCTAGTATAAACAGTACTACTGTGTACACTCTTGTGTTTTGGTATACATCTGTACACAGGGCCTCTACTTAGCTGTGAAATTTCTGGGTATGCATATATTCAATGTTCAGCTTTAATTTGTCAAACAGTTTTCAAAATTGATACACCACCTTATACCTTCACCAGCAGTATATGAAAACTCTCCTGGACAACTTTTTATTGTTGCTTTCTATCTTTATTTGATCATATTCAAAGAACATGCTCTGAAAAACCTGTACTTTTTGGAAAGTAAATTTTTTGTGTGACCAAGCTCATAAAAACTATTTTAAAACTTCCGTAGACCTCAACAAAAGACTGTAAAACCTATGTCTGTTTATATATATTAAACAATCACAAAATTAAGACCTGAATAACTTTGGAAGAATAGCTATCTTTGATACAAAGATAATTTCAAACGTCAGTGTTCCCCAAATTAATATATATATGTAATGTATTTCCTATTAAATTACAATAAAGGATTTTTAGTAAAGTAAAAATTACATTTTCTATTTCATTCACAAAGGCAATTATGAGAAATTGACAATAACATTAAATTGAAAATTAAACTTAAGGGATGCTCGTCCTACTAGATAAAATGTATTACTATCGGGCTTCCCTGGTGGCACAGTGGTTGAGAATCTGCCTGCTAATGCAGGGGACACAGGCTCGAGCCCTGGTCTGGGAGGATCCCACATGCCGCGGAGCAACTAGGCCCATGAGCCACAACTACTGAGCCTGCGCATCTGGAACCTGTGCTCCGCAACAAGAGAGGCCGTGACAGTGAGAGGCCCGCGCAACACAATGAAGAGTGGCCCCCGCTTGCCACAACTAGAAAGCCCTCACACAGAAACGAAGACCCAACACAGCAAAATAAATAAAATAAATTAATAAACTCCTACCCCCAACATCTTCTTTAAAAAAAAAAAGTATTACTATCAAGTTACTATAATCTTAATAGAATATGTTGGCACAGGAATAGACAAATAAGAGAATATTGAGTCTAGAAACTTATCCAAGTACATATGAATTTTAAATATAATAAATATGATTTTACAATATATTGGATAAAGTGTACTTTATTCAATTACTACCCATCCAGAAAAGTAAAAGTATACCATATTTGATACCACACAAAAAAATAAATCATACAATTTTAAAACTGTGTAAAAAAAATAAGTATTGTAGTAGAATATTTAAGAGATATTTATGTAATTTTGAGAACATCAGATAATTTAAGACAATTGTGAAACCCAGAAACCATAAAAGAATTATCAACAGATTTGAGTACATAAAAATTAAAACTTTTTGTCGACATTAAAAAATAGACTAGGAGACGATATTTTCACTATATATGACAGAGCTTATTATAAAAGAAAATTGCTGAATAAATTGGATTTTAAAATTTAACATTATTCAGCTTATAAAAAGGATGTACTAGATCTATATGCATTGACCTGGAAAATAGCCATTATCTTATTATTATTATTTTTTTTACATCTTTATTGGAGTATAATTGCTTTACAATGGTGTGTTAGTTTCTGCCTTATAACAAAGTGAATCAGTTATACATATACTTATGTTCCCAAATCTCTTCCCTCTTGCATCTCCCTCCCTCCCACCCTCCCTATCCCACCCCTCTAGGTGGTCACAAAGCACTTAGCTGATCTCCCTGTGCTATGCGGCTGCTTCCCACTAGCTATCTATTTTATGTTTGGTAGTATATATATGTCCATGCCACTCTCTCACTTTGTCACAGCTTACCCTTCCCCCTCCCCATATCCTCAAGTCCATTCTCTAGTAGGTCTGTGTCTTTATTCCTGTCTTACTCCTAGGTTCTTCATGACAATTTTTCCCTTAAATTCCATATATGTGTGTTAGCATACGGTATTTGTCTTTCTCTTTCTGACTTACTTCACTCTGTATGACAGACCCTAGGTCCATCCACCTCATTACAAATAGCTAAATATCGTTTCTTTTTATGGCTGAGTAATATTCCATTGTATATATGTGCCATGTTTTCTTTATCCATTCATCCAATGATGGACACTTAGGTTGTTTCCTTCTCCTGGCTATTGTAAATAGAGCTGCAATGAACATTTTGGTACATGACTCTTTTTGAATTATGGTTTCTCAGGGTATAGGCCCAGTAGTGGTATTGCTGGGTTGTATGGTAGTTCTATTTGTAGCTTTTTAAGGAACCTCCAAACTGTTCTTCATAGTGGCTGTACCAATTCACATTCCCAGCAGCAGTGCAAGAGTGTCCCCTTTTCTCCAGACCTTCTCCAGCATTTATTATTTCTAGATTTTTGATGATGGCCATTCTGACTGGCATGAGATAATATCTCATTGTAGTTTTGATTTGCATTTCTCTAATGATTAATGATGTTGAGCATTCTTTCATGTGTTTGTTGGCAGTCTGTATATCTTCTTTGGAGAAATGTCTATATAGGTCTTCTGCCCATTTTGGGATTGGGTTGTTTGTTTTTTTGTTATTGAGCTGCATGTAAATTTTGGAGATTAATCCTTTGTCAGTTGCTTCATTTGCAAATATTTTCTCCCATTCTGAGGGTTGTCTTTTGGTCTTGTTTATGGTTTCCTTTGCTGTGCAAAAGCTTTGAAGTTTCATTAGGTCCCATTTGTTTATTTTTGATTTTATTTCCATTTCTCTAGGAGGTGGGTCAAAAAGGATCTTGCTGTGATTTATGTCACAGAGTGCTCTGCCTATGTTTTCTTCTAAGAGTTTGATAGTTTCTGGCCTTACATTTAGGTCTTTAATCCATTTTGAGCTTATTTTTGTGTATGTTGTTAGGGATTGATCTAATCTCATATTTTGCATGTACCTGTCCAGTTTTCCCAGCACCACTTATTGAAGATGCTGTCCTTTCTCCACTGTACATTCCTGCCTCTTTTATCAAAAATAAGGTGACTATATGTGTGTGGTTTTATCTCTGGGCTTTCTATCCTGTTCCATTGATCCATATTTTTGTTTATGTGCCAATACCATACTGTTTTGATTACTGTAGCTTTGTAGTATAGTCTGTTTGGATTTTGTTTGTTTTTGTTTTTGTGATGTGCGGGCCTCTCACTGTTTTGGCCTCTCCCATTGCAGAGCACAGGCTCTGGACGCACAGGCTCAGCAGCCGTAGCTCACGGGCCCAGCTGCTCTGCGGCACGTGGGATCTTCCTGGATCAGGGCATGAACCCGTGTCCCCTGCATCATCAGGCGGACTCTCAACCACTGCGCCACCAGGGAAGACCTGTAGTATAGTCTGAAGTCCGGGAGTCTGATTCCTCCAGCTCCGTTTTTCATTCTCAAGATTGCTTTGGTTATTCGGGGTCTTTAGTCTTTCCATGCAAATTGCGAAATTTTTTGTTCTAGTTCTCTGAAAATGCCAGTGGTAGTTTGATAGGGCTTGCATTGAATCTGTAGATTGCTTTGGGTAGTAGAGTCATTTTCACAATGTTGATTCTTCCAATCCAAAAACATGGTATATCTCTCCAACTATTTGTATCATATTTAATTTCTTTCATCAGTGTCTTATAATTTTCTGCATACAGGTCTTCTGTCTTCTTAGGTAGGTTTATTCCTAAATATTTTATTCTTTTTGTTGCAATGGTAAATGGGGGTGTTTTCTTGATTTCACTTTCAGATTTTTCATCATTAGTGTATAGGAATGCCAGAGATTTCTGTGCATTAATTTTGTATCCTGCTACTTTACCAAATTCATTAATTAGCTCTAGTAGTTTTCTGGTAGCATCCTTAGGATTTCCTATGTATAGTATCATGTCATCTGCAAACAGTGACAGCTTTACTTCTTGTTTTCCGATTTGGATTCTTTTATTTCCCTTTCTTCTCTGATTGCTGTGGCTAAAACTTCCAAAACTATGTTGAATAAGAGTGGTGAGAGTGGACAACCTTGTCTTGTTCCTGATCTTAGTGGAAATGCTTTCAGTTTTTCACCATTGAGGACGATGTTGGCTGTGGATTTGTCATATATGGCCTTTATTATGTTGAGGAAAGTTCCCTCTATGCCTACTTTCTGCAGGGTTTTTATCATAAATGGGTGTTGAATTTTGTCTAAAGCTTTCTCTGTATCTACTGAGATGACCATATGGTTTTTCTCCTTCAATTTGTTAATATGGTGTATCACATTGATTGCTTTGTGTATATTGAAGAATCCTTGCATTCCTGGAATAAACCTCACTTGATCATTGTGTATGATCCTTTTAATGTGCTGTTGGGTTCTGTTTGCTAGTATTTTGTAGAGGATCTTTGTATCTATGTTCATCAGTGATGTTGGCCTGTAGTTTTCTTTCTTTGTGACATCCTTGTCTGGTTTTGGTATCAGGGTGATGGTGGCCTCATAGAATGAGTTTGGGAGTGTTCCTCCCTCTGCTATATTTTGGAAGAGTTTGAGAAGGATAAGTGTTAGTTCTTCTCTAAATGATTGATAGAATTCGCCTGTGAAGCCATCTGGTCCTGGGCTTTTGTTTGTTGGAAGATTTTTAATCACAGTTTCAATTTCAGTGCTTGTGATCGGTCTTTTCATATTTTCTATTTCTTCCTGATTCAGTCTCGGCATGTTTTGCATTTCTAAGAATTTGTCCATTTCTTCCAGGTTGTCCATTTTATTGGCACAGAGTTGCTTGTAGTAATCTCTCATGATCTTTTTTATTTCTGCAGTGTCAGTTGTTACTTCTCCTTTTTCATTTCTAATTCTACTGATTTGAGTCTTTTCCCTTTTTTTCTTGATGAGTCTGGCTAATCGTTTATCAATTTTGTTTATCTTCTCAAAGAACCAGCTTTTAGTTTTATTGATCTTTGTTATTGTTTCCTTCATTTCTTTTTCATTTATTTCTGATTTGATCATTATGATTTCTTTCCTTCTGCTAACATTGGGCTTTTTTTGTTCTTCTTTCCTAATTGCTTTAGGTGTATGGTTAGGTTGTTTTTTGAGATGTTTCCTGCTTCATCAGGTAGGAATGTATTGCTATAAACTTCCCTCTTAGAACTGCTTTTGCTGCAACGCATAGGTTTTGGGTTGTCGTGTCTCCATTGTCATTTGTTTCTAGGAATTTTTTAATTTCCTCTTTGATTTCTTCAGTGATCACTTTGTTATTAAGTAGTGTATCATTCAGCCTCCATGTGTTTGTATTTTTTACAGATCTTTTCCTGTAATTGATATCTAGTCTCATAGTGTTGTGGTCGGAAAAGTTACTTGATACAATTTCAATTTTGTTAAATTTACCAAGGCTTGATTTGTGACCCAAGATACGATCTATCCTAGAGAATGTTCCATGAGCACTTGAGAAAAATGTGCATTCTGTTGTTTTTGGATGGAGTGTCCTATAAATATCAATTAATTCCATCTTGTTTAATGTATCATTTAAAGGTTGTGTTTCCTTATTTATTTTCATTTTGGATGATGTCTCCATTGGTGAAAGTGGGGTGTTAAAGTCCCCTACTATGAATGTGTTACTGTCGATTTCCCCTTTTATGCCTGTTAGTATTTGCCTTATGTATTGAGGTACTACTATGTTGGGTGCATAAATATTTACAATTGTTATATCTTCTTCTTGGATCAATCCCTTGATCATTATGTAGTGTCCTTCTTTGTCTCTTCTAATACTCTTTATTTTAAAGTCCATTTTGTCTGATATGAGAATTGCTACTCCACCTTTCTTTTGGTTTCCATTTGCATGGAATACTTTTTTCCATCCTCTCACTTTCAGTCTGTATGTGTCTCTAGGTCTGAAGTGGGTCTCTTGTAGACAGCATATATATGGGTCTTATTTTTTTTATCCATTCAGCCAGTCTGTGTCTTTTGGTGGGAGCATTTAAGCCATTTACATTTTAGATAATTATCAATATGTATGTTCCTATTCCCATATTCTTAATTGTTTTGGGTTTATTATTGTAGGTCTTTTCCTTCTCTTGTGTTTCTTACCTAGAGAAGATCCTTTAGCATTTGTTGTAAAGCAGTTTGGTGGTGTTGAACTCTCTCAGCTTTTGCCTGTCTTTAAAGGTTTTAATTTCTTCATCAAATCTGAATGAGATCCTTGCTGGGTAGAGTAATGTTGGTTGTAGGTTTTTCTCCTTCATCACTTTAAATATGTCCTGTCAGTCCCTTCTGGTTTACAGAGTTTCTGCTGAAAGATCAGCTGTTAACCTTATGGGGACTCCTTTTTATGGTATTTGTTGTTTTTCCCTTGCTGCTTTTAATATGTTTTCTTTGTATTTAATTTTCTGTAGTTTGATTAATATGTATCTTGGTGTGTTTCTCCTTGGATTTATCCTGTATGGGACTCTCTGTGCTTCCTGGACTTGATTAACTATTTCCTTTCCCATATTAGGGAAGTTTTCAACTATAATCTCTTCAAATATTTTCCCAGTCCCTTTCTTTTTCTCCTCTTCTTCTCAACCCCTATAATTCGAATGTTGGTGCATTTAATGTTGTCCCAGAAGTCTCTGAGACTGTCCTCAGTTCTTTTCATTCTTTTTTCTTTATTCTGCTCTGCAGTAGTTATTTCAACTATTTTATCTTCCAGGTCACTTATCCGTTCTTCTGCCTCAGTTATTCTGCTATTGATCCATTCTAGAGTATTTTTAATTTCATTTATTGTGTTGTTCAGTGTTGCTTTCTTCATCTTTAGTTTTTCTAGGTCCTTGTTAAATGTTTCTTGCATTTTCCCTATTCTATTTCCAAGATTTTAGATCATCTTTACTATCATTATTCTGAATTCTTTTTCAGGTAGACTGCCTATTTCCTCTTCATTTCTTAGGTCTGGTGAGTTTTTATCTTGCTACTTCATCTGCTGTGTGTTTCTCTGTTTTCTCATTTTGCTTATCTTACTGTGTTTGGGGTCTCCTTTTTGCAGGCTGCAGGTTTGTAGTTCCCGTTGTTTTTGGTGTCTGTCCCCAGTGGCTAAAGTTGGTTCAGTGTGTTGTGTAGGCTTCCTTGTGGAGGGGACTAGTTCCTGTGTTTTGGTACATGAGGCTGGATCTTCTCTTTCTGGTGGGCAAGTCCACGTCTGGTGGTGTTTTGGGCTGTCTGTGGAGTTATTGATTTTAGGCAGCCTCTCTGCTAATGGGTGGGGCTGTGTTCCTGTCTTTCTAGTTGTTTGTCATAGGGTGTCCAGCACTGCAGCTTGCTGGTCATTGAGTGAAGCTGGGTGTTGGTGTTGAGATGGAGATCTCTGGGAGATATTCGCCATTTGATATTACGTGGAGCTGGGAGGTCTCTTGTGGACAAATGTCCTGAAGTTGGCTCTCCCACCTCAGAGGCACAGCACTGACTCCTGGCTGCAGCACCAAGAGCCTTTCATCCACACGGCTCAGAATAAAAGGGAGAAAACATAGAAAGAAGGAAAGAAAGAAAGAAAGAAAGGAAGAAGGAAAGAAAGGAAGGAAGGAAGGAAGGGGATAAAAGAAAATAAAATAAAGTTATTAAAATAAATAATTATTAAGGAAAAAAAATTTTTAAGTAAAAAAAAAAAAAAAGGACGGATTGAACCCTAGGACAAATGGTGAAAGCAAAGCTATACAGACAAAATTTCACACAGAAGTATACACATACACACACACAAAAAGAGGAAAAGGGGAAAAAATAATAAATCTTGCTCTCAAGTCTCAAAGTCCACCTCCTCAGTTTGGGATGGTTCGTTGTCTTTTCAAGTATTCCACAGATGCAGGGTACATCAAATTGATTGTGGAAATTTAATCCGCAGCTCCTGAGGCTGCTGGGAGAAATTTCCCTTTCTCTTCTTTGTTCGCACGACTCCCGGGGTTCAGCTTTGGATTTGTCCCCACCTCTGTGTGTAGGTTGCCGGAGAGCATCTGTTCTTCGCTCAGACAGGAAGGGGTTAAAGGAGCCACTGATTCAGGGGCCCTGGCTCACTCAGGCCGGGGGGAGGGAGGGGTACGGATGCGGGGAGAGCCTGCAGCAGCAGAGGCCTGTGTGTCGTTGCACCAGCCTGAGGTGTGCCGTGCGTTCTCCTGGGGAAGTTGTCCCTGGATCCCGGGACCCTGGCAGTGGCGGGCTGCACAGGCTCCCCAGAACGGAGGTGTGGAGTGTGACCTGTGCTCACACACAGGCTTCTTGGTGGCAGCAGCAGCAGCCTTAGCATCTCATGGCTGTCTCTGGGGTCCGCGCTGTTAGTCGCGGCTCGCGCTCGTCTCTTGAGCGCCTTTAAGCAGCACTCTTAATCCCCTCTCCTCACGCACCAGGTAACAAAGAGGGAAGAGAAAGTCTCTTGCCTCTTTGGCAGGTCCAGACTTTTTCCCGGACTCCCTCCCGGCCAGCCGTGGTGCACTAACCCCTTGGTGGTGTTCATACCGCCAACCCCAGTCCTCTCCCTCTGCTCCAACCGAAGCCCTAGCCTCAGCTTCCAGCCCCGCCCGCCCCGGCGGGTGAGCAGACAAGCCTCTCGGGCTGGTGAGTGCTGGTTGGCACTGATCCTCTGTGCAGAAATCTCTCCACTTTGCCCTCTGCACCCTTGTTGCTGTGCTCTCCTCTGCGGCTCCGAAGCTTCCCCTCTTCCGCCACCCACAGTCTTTGCCTGTGAAGGGGCTTCTAGTGTGTGGAAACCGTTCCTCCTTCATGGCTCCCTCCCACTGGTGCAGGTCCCGTCCCTATTCTTTTGTCTCTGTTTATTCTTTTTTCTTTTGCCCTACCCAGGTACGTGGGGAGTGTCTTGCCTTTTGGGAGGTCTGAGGTCTTCTGCCAGCGTTCAGTAGGTGTTCTGTAGGAGTTGTTCCACGTGTAGATGTATTTCTGATTTATCTGTGCGGAGTAAGGTGATCTCCGCATCCTACTCTTCCGCCATCTTCCCCTCCCCCTCGCCATTGTCTATTAAGAAGGAAAAAAATGTGAATTTTGGCAAGCTGTTGGCCAAGGTACAGCTTTTAGATCATTCTAAATTCTCACATAAAAACAGTCAGAGTAAATAGAGAACCAAAACACAATATTTACAATAAAAATTGGTAACAAGGTAAAACTATGTACCCCCAAATACAAACAGAGACAAACCACCAATAGCCACAAGATCAAAATATTATTGACATTGCTATGAGAGAAAGCAGAGGGAATCAAGAGTACACCTGACTCACTTAAGAATAGGATAGTACAAAATAGTCACCTTGAACTTTAGCAGGCCAATGTGAGAACAATAGCTACTTCTCAGAAGCATTTTGCACCCTATACTAGTGTATAAGTGCAAAGAGCCACAGTAAAGCCTAAAGAGTTTGCAGCAGTCTAGTCCCTATGAACCCTTGAAACTGAATTAGCAGGACTCCTTTGTAGGACATGGCCATGCGAGGAGGAAAAACTTATGGAAGCAAAATGAAAAATGAACAGGACTGGGATAGAATCACAAAGGAAAGAAAAGAGTCAAATAAAATTGGGCAAAGTGAATAAAGCCTGGAAATCTAGAAAGCAGTATACCATATTTTTACACCACACATAAACAAACAGAAAAGGACATTTTGTAAAGTCTAAGAACTATATGAATCAAGCTCCTTCTAAAAATACAGAGGAACTAATATCATATTAAAGTGATCAACATAAAAGTATTGAAATCAACTCCCCACAAAATTACTACAGAAAAAATGAATAAGAACCAGAATGACATGTCTACAGACAATAAAAACATACCAGAAAGATGTATTCAAAAGACAGAAGAAAATTATAAAGTATTATTTCAAAACAAGCTAAAAGACATTAAGAAAAAATATAAAATATGACAAAGAGTGTAACTCAAAATTATAAAAATCCATAACTGTGATGACAGAATTCAAGAATTAGAAGAAAGAGATAAAATCATTTTAGAAATCAAGACTGTCTAGAAGAAAAACAGAGTAAATAAACACAACAAATATTGTCTTTAAAAATAATTAAAGGAAAAAGAATTTTTTTAATCTAAAGGAAACAAGAAAAGAAATAAAAGAAATTCAGATAGTGACATAATTAAAGATAGGCAAAAGAAAAAAAAAGATCTAATATATTAAGCATCCTAACAGGAAATCAACATAACAAAACTAAAAGTTTATGAAACTTTCCTAAAATAATACTAAAAGCTGTTTTTGAAAGTATATATTGGAAGAACATAATGTGTACTTGAGTATATACTCAGAACAAAAAACACAAAGGCTTGCTAGTGAAATTATTAGAATGTAAAGGGAAATAAAAAGCCTTTGATGTTCAGGAGAAGAAAACACATGACTTTTAAGAGGTATAAAAGTATGTTGTCATCAGACTTTTTGACATCATATCTTTATGCAGGAAGAAAATAAAGTAATATATTTAATGTATTAAGGAAAGAAAATGTGAACAAAGTATTTTCTATCCAGTGAAAATGATCTTTAATAATAGAACATAGTTGTTATCAATAAGCAAGAATTCAGGGAATACTGTTCCCATAAGTCCTTCTTAAGTAATCTACTAGAAAAGTAGCTTAAAGCAACCAAAATGAACAAAGAGATATTTACATAAAGATTGGTGGCAAGAAGTAAATATATAAATATGTACAGAACTGATTCTAAATAAAAATTGAAACAGGCATGATGGAATCTCACATGTAGATGTATTGTAACTAGAAAGAGAGAGAATGGGATAACATTAAAAAAATTTTTTTAGAATTATTTTTAACTATTTTCAGTAATCATAATTAGTGCTAGTAATATCAGTATCGTTATAAAACTCATATATGTATAGTAAAACAAATGAGTAATTATGGGATATTTTACTTGTAATATTTCTTATGACTTTGCAGTTTTCTCAGAATGTAAGGACATAGCAGTGTAATACCAAGCAGGTTAAGTAAAAACCCTGTCATTCTGAATTTCAGTTGGAAATATCATTAAGAACACATGAGGCATTTTTAAAGAGAGAGAGAGTGAGAGTGTGTGTGTGTGCCGTAGGTGTCCAGTGTGTGTGTGTGCCCTAGGTATCCATTGAAAAGGTCTAGAAACAATCAATCCAGTAGCAGTGAGCATCATTACAGCCCAGATTGTGATCTTGAAATACTATTTATCAATAAAAACAGAGAGGAGAAGTATTTCCTGGAGACATAATTGATTCTGGTCTGGGAAAGGAAATGAACAAAATAGGCATGTAATACCTCAACGTAGTAGATGGCATAGAACTATTAAAAACAGTTAGGGTTATATCAGAAAACTCAGGAGCCAACTCAAAGAGGAGTCCACTATCCAAACATAGAAATTTTGAAATTTAATAACAATGAGAATTGCAATGAATTAAACCTCGACAAATAAGTTTAAATACATAATTTCATAATGACTTTTTTCTTTTCTTTTCTTATTGCATTAGCTAGTAGTCACAGTACAGTGTTGAAAAGGGGTAGTAAGAGAGGACATCCTTGCCTTGTTCCTGATCTTAGTGAGAAAGCTTCAAGTTTCTCACCATTGACTGTAGGGTTTTTGTAGATATTCTTTAACAATTTAAAGAAATTCTCCTCTATTCCCAGTTTGCTGAGTTTTTATCATGAATAAGTGTTGGATTTTGTCAAATGCATTTTCTGTATATGTTGTTATAATCATGTGAGTTTTTTTCTTCTTTACCCTGTTGATGTGATGGATTACACAAATTGATTTTCAAATTTTGAACCAGCCTTGGAACACGGAGATAAATCTCACTTGGTTGTGGTATATAATTCTCTTTATATATTGTTTGATTTTGTTTGCTAATATTTTGTTGATTTGTGTGTGTGTTCATGAGAGACTTTTGTCTGTAGTTTTCTTGTAATGTCTTTGCCTAGTTTGGGTATTAGGGTAATGCTGTCTTCATACAATGTTAGGAAGAATATTCTCTGCTTCAATCATCCAAAAGAGATTTTAGAGAATTGGTAAGGTTTCTTTCTTAAATATTTGGTAGAATTCACCAGTCTTGTGCTTTCTGTTTTGCAAGATTATTAGTTATTGATCATAATTATATATTTTTAAAAACTTATTAGTCATCTGCAGATGACTGGAAGCTACTTCATTATCTTGAAAACTGGATAAATAAAAGGACAGAATTAAGCATTTATCCTGCTTTTCCAATATAAACTATACCCATGGGTAATTAAATAGTAAATGTGGGACTTGTCTTTTTGTGAAATAATATATAGTTAAACAAGTATAATTATAAATGAAAATTAAATAATAAAATAAGAATATCACCATTATGAGAACAAATACTTTAGGAAATAGCAAACTAGATTCATAACAGACCAGAAAACAACCACAAACTCTGGATATAATACAAAGAGCAGCTTCTTGAAAGCACAGCTAAGTGAATCAAAACTGGCAGATTCAGGTTGGGACTGCATGCTTAGAGGAGAGGAGTTGGGTTGCTGTTTGCATGAACTTATTTGAGGGCCAGATATATTCAGCACAGTTTCATTCATAATAGCCCCAAACTGGAAATAACTCAAATATCCATCAACTGGTAAATGGATTTACAAGTTGTGATAAACCCATACAATGGAAAACTGCTTTGTAATAATAAAAGATTAAATTGCTGATCCACACAGAAGCAGAGATGAATCTCAAAGCTTCATGTAATGTGAAAGGATACAGACACAAAAGACTACATAGTGTGTGAGTCCATTTATTGAAAGTATAGACAAGGTAAAGCTATAGTGATGGAAAGATGAATGGTTTTCAGGAGATAGTGGATGGGCAGAGGAGTTTGACTACAAAAAGGTAGAGGGAAATTTTGGAGTGATGGAAATGTTCAATACCAGTATTGTGACAGTTTCTTGACTGTACATATTTATCAAAACCCATAAAATATTACATTTTAAATGTAATTCACCAATTTTATTGTATATAAATTATACCACAATAAAACTGATTTAAAAATAAAACAAAAGCCAGACTTTATGTGCCTCCTGCTGAAGAAACTCAAAACCACTAATATTCTTGCCAAAGTTATTGGATATGGGTCTGATCAAGCCTCTGGAGCCAGCTGCCAGTTTGAAGGAAAATGACTGTGTTCTTTTTCAACTAGATGGCAAATGACTGTGTTGAACTGTACCAGCATTATGAAATCAACAAGATCCAGATTATGAAAACTCTGCAGGTGAAATGGCCAGGGTTCTTCAACAAGACACATTCTACAGGTTTAAAAGACAAATCATATTGGCAAAAAAAAAAAAAAAAAAAAAACGCAAGCTTTGTCAATTAGTGTCTATGGATCATACTTGGGTCATTAAAACACAAAGCAGAATCCCAGTTTCCAGTTCAGCACATAAGGAGCTTAGAAGTAACCACTCCATCCTAAAAACAAGTAAAAAGCTGAACAAACTGAAAAATCAACAACTCTTCTCAGATCCACTGGATAAGTGAGGTCACAGGGCAAACTGCTGTCCCCAAAACTGAATAGACAGATGGGCAGATACAGAGAATCACAACTTACTGGAGCAGAAACCCATGAGCAGAAAAGTCCAGAGAAACCAGTGCTGGGGTAGGAAAACCTGAAGTGTAAATGACATATTGCTGGAGACTCAGTGTGGACAACTCTGAGAGTTAAAACCTGCAGGAGAACCCAGTCATGGGTGTCTTCCACACTTTCATGAATGTCATTTTCAGGAGCTCTACAAGATCCTCAGTAAATATCAGAGAAAAATCCTCCCTGTGCTTCCAGCATGAGGAGGGTAAAAGTAACAATCTCGAAATATACCAGAGCATTCTTTTCTTCTTAACAAGGCCTGCCCTCAGGAGAAACTATTTTACCCAAACATAACCTGCTGGAATTTTATCAGAACCTAAATACCCAACTGCAGCCCCATCTAGCCATCCTGTCCCACCTAAAGGAGGAAAAACAACTGAGAAGCCCCAGTGAAATTTACATTCCAAGGGCATAGACTCACCAAAAGATTGAGACCTAATCATAAGACTACAGAAGTTTTCTCCCCCCCACACCTTAGAACTACATCAGTAAAGGCTATTTATCATAGTTCTTTTTACTCTGTACATCCTGACCAAATTTCAAGAAAAAATTACAAAGCATACTAAAAAGTGAAAAGCACAGTTTATGAGATTGAACAAGTTCCAGAGCCAGAGTCAGATATGGCAGGAATGTTGGAATCTTCAGACCAGTAATTTTTTTTAACTATGATGAATATGCTAAGGGTTTTAATTAGGAGAGTACACAACATGCAATAACAAATAGACAATGTAAGCAGAGAAGTGAAAATCCTACAAAAGACTCCAAAAAGAAATGTTAGAATTTAAAAACACAGTAACATAAATAGAGAATGTCTTTAATGAGCTCATTAGTAGTCTGAGCATGGCTAAGGAAAAAATCTCCAAGCTTGAGGATATGATAATATAAACTTTTAAAACTGAAAAGCAAAGAGAAAAAAGAGTGAAAAACAAAAGAGAACAGGATATCCAAGAACTGTGGTACAGCTGCAACATGTGTAACACATGTATATTTGGACGACTAGAGAAGAAAGGGAGAAAGGAACAGAAGCAAAACTTGAAAAAATAATGACAGAGAATTTCCTCCAATTGGTGATGTCAGACACCAACCCACAGATTCAAGAAACTCAGAGAAGAGGCAGGATAAATGCAAAGAAAACTTCATCTAGGCATATCATATTCAACCTACAGAAAATCAATGATAAAGAAAAAATTTGAAAAAAGTCAGAAGAAAGCACAACTGACTTATAAAGGAGAAAAGGTAAGAGTTACATCTGACCCTCCTCAGAAACCATGCAAGCAAAATGAGAGTGAAATGAAATATTTGAAGTTTTGAGAGGAAAACACACCAGCCTAGAAATTTTCCTTCTGTGAAATGATCTTTCCTGTGAAATTATTTTTTAAAGTGAAAGAGAAATAAAGACTTTCTCAAACAAGTATTTAGAAAACTTATTGCCAGTAGATCTGCCTTGCAAAAAAAAAAAAAAAGTTAAAAGAAGCTCTTCAGAGAGAAGAAAAATGATATAATTCAGAGGCTTGGATCTACATAAAGAAAGTAAGGGCACTGGAGAAGGAAGCAGTGAGGGTACCTTGGACTGAATTGTATCCCTGTAAAATTCATATGTTGCAGCTCTAATGTCCAATGTGACTGTATTTGGAGACAGAGGTTTGAGGAGTTAATTAAGATTAAATGAGATCATAAAGGTAGGGGTCCTAATCTGATAGCATTAATGGCCTTAGAAGAGGAAGATAGCTACTTCTTTCCCTCTCTCTCTCTAAATCTGCATGCATGCACTGAGGAAAGACCATGTAAGCACACACTGAGAAGTTGGCCATTTACAAATTAGGGAGAGACCTCTCACCAGAAACTTAATTGGCTGATTGAAGCAGAGGGAATACTTCCTAACTCACTCTATGGGGCCGAAATTACCTTGATACCAAAAGATAAAGACATTCCAAGAAAAGAAAACTCTCATGGGATTTTTTTTTGTACATACACGCAAAAATCCTTAACAAAATATTAGCAAATCAAATCCAACAATGTATAAAAAGAATTATACACCATGACAAAGTGGAATAAAATTATACATATGGAATAAAGTGAGACTTATCCCAGGGATGAAAGGCTGGTTCAACATTTGAAAATAAATTAATTTAAATCACCACATCAACAGAGTAAAGAAGCAAAAATCACGTGATCATATCAATAGATGGAGGAAAAGCATTTGATTAAATCCAACACCCATTCATGGTAAAATTTCTCAGAAAACCAGGGATAGAGGAGAATTCCTCAACTTGATAAAGAATATCTATTAAAAAAAATTACAGCTAATGGTGAGAAACTTGAAGCTTTCTCACTAAGATTAGGAAAAAGGCAAGTTTTTCCCCTCTGACTACTGCTTTTCAATATCATACTACAATTCCTGGCTTATGCAACAAGAAAAGAAAAGGAAATTATATATATATATAATATATTTACAGAAAACTCCTGGAACCAATCAGATAAGTATAGTAAGTTTGGAGGATACAAAGTTCATATACAACAGTCAATCACTTTTCTATATACCAGCAATGAACAAGTAGAATTTGGAATTAAAAACACAGTGCCACTTAAATTAGCATCCCACAAAATGAAGTACTTAGGTATAATTCCAAAAAAACATGTATCAGATCCATATGAGGAAAACTGTAAAATTCTGATGAAGATATTAAAGAGGAACTAAATAAATGAGGAGACATTCCATGTTCATGGATAGGAAGACAATATTTTTTGAGATATCAGTTATTCTCAATTTGACCTCTAGATTTAATGCAATTCCAATTAAAATCGCAGAAAATTATTTAATGGATATCAACAAACTAATTCTAAACTTTATATTCAGAGGAAAAATACCCATAATAGACAACTCATTATTGAAAGGGAAAAGCAAAGGCAGAAGACTGACACTACCTGACTTCAAGCTACAGTAATCAAAACAGTGTGGGGCTTCCCTGGTGGTGCAGTGGTTGAGAGTCTGCCTGCCGATGCAGGGGACACGGGTTCGTGTCCCGGTCCAGGAAGATCACACATGCCACAGAGCGGCTGGACCCGTGAGCCATGGCCGCTGAGCCTGCACGTCCGGAGCCTGTGCTCTGTAACAAAAAACAGTGTGGTATTGGGAAAAGAACAGATCAATGAAACAGAATAGTGAGCCCAGAAATAGACCCACATAAATATAGTCAACTGTTCTTTGACAAAGGAGCAAACACAATAAAATGGAGCAAAGATAATGTCTTTTCAACAAATAATGCTGGACTATCTGGACATCCACATACAAAAAAAAAAAAAAGAATTTAAACACAGACCTTGCACCCCCCACGAAAATGAACTCAAAATAGATCATAAAAGGCAAAACTGTAAAACTCCCAGAAAAAAACATAAGGAAAAAACTTAGATGATCTTGGGTAGGGCAATGCCTTTTTAGGTACAACACCAAAAGCATGATCTATGAAATAAATAATTGATAAGCTGGACTTCAGACAAACTAAAAAGCTTCTACTCACTAGAAGACTGTCAAGAGAATGAAAAGGCAAGCCACAAACTGGAAAAAAATGTTTTCAAAAGACACATCTGATAAAGGACTCTTATCTAGAATAACAGTCTGAAGAGGCTACATACTGCATGATTCCAGCTGTATGATATTCTGGAAAAGGCAAGTTATGGAGACAGTAAAAAGATTGGTCATTGCCAGGTGGTTAAGGGGGAAGGAGAGACTTTTAGGGCAGTGAAACTATTCTTTATGATACTATAATGGTGTGTACATGTCATTATAAACTTGTCCAAACCCACAGAAGGTACAACACAAAGAGTGAACCCTAATATAAACTATGGACTTTGAGTGATAATGATGTGTCAGTGTAGGTTCATCCTTGGTAGCAAACGTACCATTCTGGTGAAGAGTGTAGATCGTGACTGAGTTAGGGGCTTGGAGAGGGAGGCAGGGGCAGGATTTATAAGGCAACTCTTGTACTTTCCACTCAATTTTGATGTGAAACTAAAACTCCTCTAAACATAAAGTACATTAATATAAAAATAATATAGATTAGTATTTGACTGACATGGGAATACACCATGTTGTGGTATGTACAGTGTGTACAGGATGATCCCAATTTGTTCAATAAAATGTATTTCATAAGGAAAAAAAAAACACAGTGCAACACAAGGAAGTGATTACCCTAAGAGTCAGAATAGTGCTTACCATGGAAGGGAGACAGGAACTCTTGTTAGAGTGGGCTATGGCAGCAAAGTTCTATTTTTCACCTGCATTGTGGTTATAAGGTGTTCATCCCATAAACAATTCACTAAGCTTAAGGTTCTCCAAATGTGATCCCAGATAGCATCAGCATAACCTGGGAACTTGTTAGAAATGCAAATTTTCAGACCCTAGTGCACCTTCCTCTGTCACACCAGTTTGAAATATGTTTCCAATAAACAGCATCCTTGCTGGCACATATGCATTCCTTTATCTTCTCTCAGCTACTTTTACACAGACTCCTCAGAGATTAAAATTGAAGACTGAATCAGAAACTCTCAAGATGGGACTGAGCAATCTGTGCTTTGGCAGTCCCTCCAGGTTTAAGGATGCATGTTAAAGCTTGAGAACCACTGTACTAAGCCCCATACTTGTTCTGTGTGGTTTGCTAATTCTGTTTTGTTTACAATAAGAAGGTTAAAATATTTTTAAGTGGCAGAATAATGTGTTTTTTTGAAAAGATGATGCATATTTGAAAGTTGCTAAGAGAATAGATCTTAAAAGTTCTCATTACAAGAAAAAAAACTGTAACCATGTGTAGTGATGGATGTTAACTAGGTTTATTGTGGTGATCGTTTTGCAATATATACAAATATGGAATTGTTACGTTGTACACATGAAACTAATATAATGTTATATGTCAGTTATATCTCAATTTAAACAAAGGTAATAGAGAACTTCTATTACATATGTAGATCTATTTTGTATATGTTTATATGTTAAACATATGCAATGACATACCTCAAGCCCTTACTGATTAATTCAGGGAAGTGGAATTAAAAGAGAGAATTTAACTTTTTATTTCTATTGGTGCTTTATTAATTTGAGTTGATATTCCTTTTGTAACTTACAAGAATTACAAAGTTTAAGAGATTAACAATACAAAAATTAAAGCTTTAATTTATACATTTTCTAAATTGTGTTTACTGGAGCACTAGTGTCCCACTAGATGTGGATAGGTGTCAAATAAATTATAAAGAATGTCTTAGAATTTCAAAATGCAAATTCATATTTTAAATGTTGTAAAATTTCCCACATGTTTAACTTCACTCAGCGTTCCCCAATTTTTTTTAAACTATGAATACATTCTTCCTGAAATCCTATTAATATCTAGCAGCCATGGTGTGTTGAAGCCAGCTTGTACAGAGATACCACTGTACGCATTTCTTCCCTGCTCTGTGTTCAGTGACAGTAAGATGGTAACTTGAAATCAGCCATGGAGGGAGTATCTACACCATGGAAATCATCAAACACTACAAGTCAAGACTCCACCTACTCTATCCAAATTGGAAGGGAAGAGGTAAAATTGTCATTGTATGCAGATGACATGATACTCTATATAGAAAACCTGAAAGACTCCACACAAAAACTATTAGAACTAATAAGTGAAATCAGCAAGGTAGCAGGATACAAGATCAATAAACAGAAATCTGTTACAGTTCTTTACACTAACAATGAAGTATCAGAAAAAGTTAAAAAAAAAACATTCAAAATTGCATCAAAAAAATAAAATATCCAGGAATAAACCTAACCTAGGAGGTGAAAGACCTATACGTTGGAAACTATAAAACACTGATAAAGGAAGTTGAAGATAATTCAAAGAAATGGAAAGATAGCCCATGCTCTTGGATTGGAAGAATTAATATTGTTAAAATGGTCATACTACCAAAGCAATCTACAGATTTAATGCAATCTCCATCAAATTACCCATGACATTTTTCACAGAACTAGATCAAATAATCCTAAAATTTATATGGAACCACAAAAGACCCAGAATTACCAAAGCAATCCTGAGGGAAAATAACAAAGTTGGAGGCATAACCCTCCCAGACTTCAGACAATACTACAAAACTACAGTAATCAAAACAGCATGGTATTGGCACAAAAACAGACATACAGATCAATGGAAAAGAATGCAGAGCTCAGAAATAAACCCACACACCTATGATCAATTAAACTTTGACAAAGGAGGAAAGAATATATAATGGAGAAAAGGCAGTGGTGTTGGGAAAGCTGGACAATCTCATGTAAATTGATGAAGTTAGAACACACCCTCACACCACACACAAAAATAAACTCAAAATGGCTTTAAAACTTAGATATAAGACATGACAACATAAAACTCCTAGAACACAACAAAGAAAAACATTCTCAGACATAAATTATAGTAATATTTTTTAGATCAGTCTCCCAAGGCAAAATAAATAAAAGCAAAAATAAACAAATGGGACCTAATCAAACCCATAAGCCTTTACACAACAAAGGAAACCACAAACAAAATGAAAAGACAACCTATAGACTGGGAGAAAATATTTGCAAATGATGCAGTGGACAAGGGCTTAATTTCCAAAATATACAAATAGCTCATACAACTCTATCAAACAAGCAACCCAATCGAAAAATGGGCAGAAGACATAAATAGACATTTCTCCAAAGAAGACATACAGATGGCCAAGAGGCACATGAAAAGGTGCTAATTATTAGAGAAATGCAAATCAAAACTAAAATGAAGTATCACCTCATACCAGTCAGAATGGCCATCATCAAAAGTCTACAAATAATAAATGCTGGAGAAGGTGCAGAGAAAAGGGAGCCCTCCTATACTCTTGGTAGGAATGTAAAATGGTGCAGCCACTATGGAAAACAGTATGGCGGTTCCTCAAAAAACTAAAAATAGAGTTACCATATGATCAGCAATCCCACTCCTGGGCATATATCCAGAAAAGACGAAAACCCTAATTTAAAAAGATTAATGCACCCCAATGTTCATAGTGGTACTATTCACAATAATCAAGACATGGACACAACCTAAGTGTCCATCAACAGATGAATGGATAAAGAAGATGTGGAATATATATACAATGGAATACTACTCAGCCATAAAAAAGAATGAAATAATGCCACTTTCAGCAATGTGGATGGACTTAGAGATTATCATACTAAGTGAAGTCAGACAGAGAAGACAAATATTATATGATATTGTTTTTATGTGGAATCTAAAAAATAATACAAATCAACTTATTTACAAAAGAGAAACAGACTCACAGACATAGAAAACAAACTTATGGTTACCAAAGGGGCAAGGGAGGGAGGGATAAATTAGGAGTATGGGATTAACAGATACACACCACTATATATAAAATAGAAAAACAACAAGAATGTACTGTATAGCACAGAGAACTACATTCAATATCTTGTAGTAACTACAATGGAAAAGAATCTGAAGCTGTACACCCAAAACTAACACAATATTGTAAATCAACTATAGTTCAATTTAAAAAAAATTTTTTTTAAAGATTCCACCTACTCCCAAAGCCATTTGTCAAATATTTTTCAGCACACCCATCTAGCAGATTACATTTCATAAGACAGAGAAATTCTGCTTTACATTTCTCCCTTTACATTTCTCCCTTTAATTGGAATCTGGTTGTCCTTAACAATTTTAAATTTATTATATTCTTCATTTATAATCCATAAGCAAGTAAAAATTTCATTACTCCTGGCATACTAAAATTTATTAATAAAAAAATTTTAAAGCACTAAAAAGAAGGTTGGGAAAGTGTAGAAGGGTGTAAAGAAGTGGAAAGGCACCTCCTGCAGTGTTGCTATACAAGCATGGCAATCTGAGGGTAGAACAAAACACTTATAGTGCTTTCAAAACAGCAGCAATTTTAAATTTTCTGTTTGTGATAGCACTTTTCTTAAAAAGAATAAGGTTCTAAGTATTTTTGTCTCCAACCACAGCCACTGCTAATCTCATCATGTGGAAATAGCTTCAATTCCCTACAGGACAGGGCGTGAATGTAGGTCTAGATTTGTGTATTTGAGGCTGAGATGACCAATGTCCTAAAGAAAGTTGTCCCATCCATGATGAATTAGTAATCAACTTCCTCTGTTAGACTAGCGTGAAATACGTTTCCAGTAAACCATCCTTGCTGACACATACGTCATTTCTTTATCCTCTCTCAGCTACTTTTACATGGACTCCTCAGAGATGAAAACTTAGGATACCCTAAGAAGAGTGGGACAGGGGCCACTGCTTGGAGATTTTTGAACAGGTGGCAGCAAGCAAGACTGTTACAATTGCATCCGTATAGCTCATCTTTATAGCGAACGATTTATATAATTCTTTAACCTTATAACAGAAGAGGCAGATATTATATAACCAAAGTCCCCCTTGCATGCTTGCGTTGCTGGCAGCCGCCATCCTAAACAGAATTAGAACACACCACACAGATCAAGTATGTAACAAGCGTCTAGGGAAGCAGAAGTGGGAATCCCAGCAGCGGGAAAACAAACCCTGTTGCCCAGCAACGCTGTGGCCATGTGCCGTACAGTAACACTGAGCCCAACCCTTGAAGCAAGACTTGAATTCCACATCCGTGGAGTCATGCATTCCAGAATTACAGGCTTGCATGCCATAGGCTTCTGAGAGAAAGAGGAAACTCCGATTATGACTTGTACTGTGGGCTTTCCTCACACGCAGAGGTAGAAACAGACCATGAGCTCAACTAGAATTCACACGGCTACGTGACTGTTCCAGGAATGATGCAGGGCCGGGCCATGAACTGACACGTGGTAAATTACATTGCGAACAGATACAAAGCATGTTACCATGTGGACAATAGATTTCACGTCATCATTTTAATCTACAGGTAACTACATCAAGTTTACATGTACTTGTAGGGAAAATTAAGCAGTTGAGTTTATATAATTCATCTACCTCATAACATAGGCATTCGTGTGCACCCCACAGAAACTATAGAGATGAGTGAGCATTCCAAAAACTCAAGTCTGCTTCTAGTCATTTCCTCCGCTGTCAAAACATCTTGGATTTATAAAAGCTCCCTTTGTTTTCAGTAATTGTTCTGGATGTCTCCATGCTGACAGGTGAGCTTCAAACATCTTTTTAGGCTTATGTGAGAAGCATACATCACTCTTGTTTCCTAATGAGATCCATGGGAATTGAAGATTCTCTAAGGAGTTCCTCAGACTTATTTCAGTTCTTGATCACTACCATTAGCTTTCAAAGTTTTAAATCTTTATCTGACTCTTAAAAACATAGCTAGCCACATCCAAATTTCAGATGAAAGAGAATATTCTAAACCTCAATGATCTTTTGCCCTTGTCATAATAGCTACCACTTACTGTGCACTTTTTTTCAGGTACTTTACATTTTTTGTTTATTTCTTGTAATAACCCTATGGAGTAGATAGCTTACAGATAAGTATACTTAAATTCAGAAAAAATAAAGAACTTGCCTAGTAATGCATAATTAGCACAAGGTAGAACTAAGATTTCAACTGTCTTCCTAAAAAGCTGTTGAGCGTTCCCACTTCAATATTCTCTCTCACCGTGACTCCAGTATTCACGGCTCATCTTCATTCTTTTAGCTTGATTTTGTTGTTGTTGTTGTTTTTTGGCCACGCCGCGTGGGATCTTAGTTCCCTGACCAGGGATCGGATCTGTGCCCCCTGCATTGGGAGGGCAGTCTTAACCACTGGACCGCCAGGGAAGTCCCTCATCTTCATTCTTGCTTGTTTGATTTCTTGAGTCAGCAAGGCTCCGGCACTGTGTTCCAACCATTCTTGTGAAAATCAAGAACAAGAAAATAAGTATCCTGGTTTGTTTCTTATAGGATATTACTGTTGGGAATGAACCCAATGAAAAAGGTCTGAATTGCCTCTCAGATTCCCTTCTGAGAGTGTAGTTCGGAGGAAGAAGGCCACTGCCACGTTGTAATTGAGAAGAGCTGAATTTTGTGCTGTCTCTTTCAGAGATCTGCCCTGGCGCTCACATTTCCTGGCCCTTAACTTGATGAATGTTGGCAGAGCACAGTGGCTATTGCTTGCAGGAGTCTTAATGAATGATTGCATTCTGATTGACTTCTAGCCCAGACAAAATGCTGAATGTACTCACTTTCAATACCCAGTGGCTCTTCCATTAATGCCCGTCTGAGTTTTACAGGTAGCCCAAAGTCCCGAATAAAGTGAAGGTTAAATTCTGTCACAAAAGGGCAAAACGTCCAGTGTGACTTGTGGCTTGTAGAGAGACATTAAGGTAATAGGTGCTGTACCTACTTCTCTATTTTGCTGTGAAGCTAAAACTATTGTAAAAAAAAATTGTCTTAAAAAGAGTAAGATCACAGGTGTAAATTTACAGTCATAAGTTGGTTCCATGTGCCTCAAAACTAGTAGCCCAATGAAAAGTAAAACAAAATGCATATGAATTTTTCTTGGGAATCACAAGTTTGAGTCATTAATTTAGCTTTTTATAATCTGTCACTCCAGGGAGTAAAATGTTTCTCCCTCTTTCTTAGATATATCTACGCAATAGTAATAACATGTGATACCAGGATCCTCATAAAAACTCAAGAGGACTTGAAATATCTGCATCAGCAGCGCAGATGGAGTGCGGGAAAGAGCTCAGGATTTTATCTGTGTCCTCAGGTAAGTAACTTGCATCTTTCTGAGTCTCAGTCTCCTCACCTGTAGATTGGGCATCATAGTATCACCTTTTTCAGAGAAATGTTGTGAACGTTAAATAAGGTAATGATTGTGAAAATGTTTCCTGATATATAGAATTCTATATAAATACTAAAATTTATTAATATGCTAGAGAAACATGATTAATTGACTGATATTCCTATTTTTCAGTCACACTCAGTGTTTTATAGGTCTTGGGGAAGGAAGACAATAGAGAAATGTATTTGTCTGTAGCTATTATATTCAATAAATAATATAATAAATAATATTTATTTAATATTAAAAAACAAGAGAATAATTCAGAAAAGGTATTTTTCAAAGCATTCTATTCTACACATTTGTTTGGCAAGTCTCTCCTTGTTCTTTCTTATCTAAATTTTTTTTTGAAAATCCACAAAAAGGAACATGAAAAATTACCTGTCACACCACCCAGATATAACCACTGTTAACATTTAGTCATTTATTTTTAGACATTGCTCTATACACTTCTATTTTTTAACCAAAAATAGAACCGTGCTGTTTATTGAATTTTTAAATAATTTTCCTTTTATAATAGTAATAAATATTGTTATTTTTCCTTTCCCTAATGTCAATCAATATTCTTCAAAAATATTATTACAGATATTTTCAAGTATAATATTATAATGTATGGCAAAAATAATTTATCTAACCATTCTTCTGCTAATAAATACTTTATTTACATTGTTTTTCTATTCAAAAAATTCCACATTTAATGTGCACAAATATAAATCTTTGTCCAATCTGTCTCCAAGGGTTGAAAATATTCTGACAAAGAATATGAGTTTTTCCAAGGCTCTAGAAGGATATGACCAAGTTGTTTTTCCTCATAAATTGTATCAAAATACACATCCATCAACCACAAGAGGGTCTATCTCAACAAACACTGGTTAACATTGGCCATTATATGGATATTTTCAAAACATATTTGATCACTTGATAGCTAGAAAAAGGTATCTTATTTTTATTTTATTTTATTTCTAATGATGCTGTGATAAAGTACTTACGTTCTTAATAATTTATTTGTCTAATTGATCTATCATGGTAATTAAAATCTCTCACGATAACTAAATTTTGCTAAAACTACTTTGAATTTAAAAAGCTTTCACCTTCTCTGCTACTGATACAATATTATTCCAGGCATGAGGATTTTTGAATGTTTTATCGTTGTTACTAATTTTACTATCTTTTGGTTAAAATGACCCTCCATATAGCATTTAATGGTTTTGCCTTAAATTACTTTATGTCATATTAATATCACTTTCTTTTGGCTTCTATTTGCCTTGCATTTATTTGCCAATATTTCCATATATTTGTTTTGAGTGAGGAAATTATAAATAGCATACCAATGGATTTGCTCTTTCATTGAGATATTTAACTAATATATGTTTAGTAATCTTACTAATTCTTGGTCATGTTTCTATCAATATATATTTTCTTTTTGTTCTTTTAAAATATTTGCTTGCTGATTTTCCCCTATTTACTTTTCCTGAATAGAAGTTTGGTTTTTTTGCTATTGTTTATAATCTTTAATTTGGAAAGAACAAAATCTATACTTATACTTATTCCTTAAGTAACTACCTTAAGGTTTCCAAAGACAGTCATAAAATTATATTAAAGTTACCATAAGAGTTAAGGGCAAAGTAATCATTTGTTAATTACCACTGATGAAAACTAAAATGCTTTGTGCCTTTGCTTTCAAATACTCTGCAATTTCTAGATTGTAATTTAATTTAAGATATGAATCCTGTATTTTTCCTTCTTTAATGTCTTATACAGCAGAAGCTGTGTATTTAAAGGGAAGCCAAATTTTGTAACTCATGTGGTACTTTAAAAATTATTAGCCTAATAACTTAGTCTAGTAATTTTTACTAATAATTTGGACTAATGACCCTTCGCAGCCACTATTTCCCATCTGATCTTTGACACAGTTTGTATTGTTGTGACTCAGGTTTTCAAATTATTTTTTGATGTTGCCTGGATAGCATATTTTTAATCCATATGTATCAAAGAATGACTTTCTGTTGCCTTCACACATTGATAACTTGACTGGGTATAAAATTCTTTCAGAGCTGTGTAATAAAAACAGCAACCATGAGGAGAGAAGGGGGAGGGTAGAGAGAGGAGAAGGTGGGGGAGGGAAGTGGAAGAAAAAGAACATACATTTTGCTTACTATGTCTCAGGTACTCTTCTAAATACTTTAAATATACTAATTCACTTACTCCTAAAGATGACCATAAGAACATGTATTTCTTATCTTTTGTATTATTGATGAAAATGAAGCACAAAGAGGATGTTTGAGCTTTGACCAAGATTGAGCTTTGACCAAGACTGAGCTTTGACCAAGCTCAAATAACTAATATTCAGCAAAGCTAGGATTTGAAACCAGGCAGTCTGGCCCCAGCCTCTCCATAATCTTGACATTTAACTTCTCTATTCCTTTATATTCTAACATTTAATAGCAAAGGATTTAAGAGAATCAATGTCCTTTGTAGGGAACTTGGCGAAATTTATGTTAACATTTATTTTCTCTGTGTGTTTTTTCCTGATCTTTATGTGATCCTGGGTTTTTAAAGATTGCATCAGAATATGTCTAGGTGTGGTGTGTTTTCACAAAATTGACCTGTAATGTACTTCAAAACACATTCTAGCTTTTGAGGCTGAGATCATCCTTTTACCATAATGGAGTTTTCCTTTTTTCCTTTGACCATTGCTTTTGATCCATCCTTTCTAGTTTTCTATTTATAGAAATTCCATTTTATATAGGTTAATCTCTTGGTCATCTATGTCCCTCATAATTTCCTGGTCTTAATTTCTGAATTAAGGCTGAATATATTTATCTTTTACTACATCAGTTCCATTTTCATCATTTTGCTTCTACTGATTCCATTTTATCTATTAATTAAATAGTTAACTTTTCTGTATGCATGTGATACTTCCAGATCATAGGTTGTTAGACTGTTTTCCTTTTCCATGATGATGCTCACATCCATATTTGTATTCTCTCTCTCTCTCCTCCTCTCTCCCCCTTCTCTCCCCTCCTTTGCCCTCTCTTTCCCTTCTTCTCTTTCTCGTTTTCTCTCTGGACTTCAATGAGTTTTCATAAGTTTGGGTGGTTTTTCTGTTTACTCAGCCTGCAAGGAAGAATTTATACTCACTTAGTAGTGGCATATTATCAAATAGAAGATTGATAGGATTTATATGGGACCCCCCTAAAGCTTTCACATTTTTAAAGACAGAAGAAATAAATGAAAAATAAGGGAGATTTACATTCACAGTAAATTTGCATAATATGTTCAGAGATTCATAGGTCTAGAAGAATTGGGAATTAGAGCCATAGACAATTATAGCAAAGAACTTCATTTCCAGTATTTGTATGAAAGCCCTCCTGGAAGAGTAGCCATGGGCATTTCCCGGACCTCTAGAGGGTTGCGGCTTATGATAGAAACGTGTCCTTTCTCAGCCACTTCCCACAACCCTCTGATCATGCTACTTGCCACCTTGATCACCAGCCAGCCAGTCCTGCAAGGTCTTCCTGCAGTGCTCTGAGGACTGAGCTAATCAGCAGAAACACCAGAAGGAACATCCTGTTCTCAAGGGTTTGATGGGGAAAATAAGCATAAAAATGGTGTGTTTCAACATAATATGATAAGGGATATAATATGTAAATATTGGATACTTTGAGAGTTTAGGGAATGGATACATATTATCATATTGGGCCCGTGGCTGGGCCCGTGAGCCCTGGCCGCTGAGCCTGCGTGTCCGGAGCCTGTGCTCCGCAACGGGAGAGGCCACAACAGTGAGAGCCCCGCATACCGCAAAAAAAAAAAAAAAAAATGAACTTAAAAAGGAAAAAGTTTGCCTGATATATATATGTATATATAGTAAACCCAAATGAACTTTTGGCCAACCAAATATATATATATATTCAATATGTAATACATAGAAATATATATACATACATATATATATATATTTTTTTTATTTATTTTTTTTTTTAGGGTTCGCGGGCCTCTCACTGTTGTGGCCTCTGCAGTTGCGGAGCACAGGCTCCGGACGCGCAGGCTCAGCGGCCATGGCTCACGGGCCCAGCCGCTCTGCGGCATGTGGGCTCTTCCCGGATCTGGGCACGAACCCGTGTCCCCTGCACCGGCAGGCGGACTCTCAACCACTGCGCCACCAGGGAAGCCCCATATATTTTTATATATTTAATATTATAGATATATAGCTATAACTGTAGCTACAGCTATAGAGAAATACACATATATGTCAGTGTCAGTTTGAAATTTGACAGGTTATTGGTGGGAACATGTGTATAAGCATTTGCATGGGGAATCCATTCATTATGAAAACCATTTATCCCTACATGACAATAAGGCAAACACAAGAAGACAAATCAGAAAGGAAGAGTGAGGATGAAAACTCAAAGCCTTGACGAATCACCGCATTAAGAGATTCTTTTCTCAATTTGCTGATGGCCTGTTTCTCCAGATTGATGGTAACCCAACACCATATGTGGAGTTCAACCCCTACGGCTTTTAGCGCATGCCTCTTCCAGATTCAGGCTGCTAGGTCAGCAGCTTCAGCTGCTTTTGGCAGTGTTTTGATTTTTCACAAGAATTGTTACAGTAACTGCAAATCTGAGTTTCTTAGATAAACTTTTAAGCTAAATGCTTTTATCTCTTCACTAGGGTATCAGATTACAAAGAAGCCAACAGTGTTCATGCATATTTATAGTTATTTGGATAAATGATTAGGATTTATAAGTACTTTCTGACAGTTTATAGAGAAGTTTGAGAAACTGTCAATCTACTATGATATTTATATTTACATGTCCAAGTTAAATTTCTTAGCATTTTTTTATTGATAATTTTATTTGGATGTTTAGACAGTATTTCAACAAAAGTGGGATCCCAAGTGCTTAGGAAAATACTTATTCTCTGTACATTCCATCATAAATTAAAGCTTTTTCATAGAAACAGTATTGTTTGCTTTGGGGGAAGATTAAAATGTCACATATAAGTAAGCAAAAGACAAAATAAGTGAAAACAACAAAGGCCCTAATTTACAAAAAATGTACCCAATTAAGTTTTAATAAGCAAAAGAGTCAATAAAGCAGATAAGCAAGTGAACATCTAGAGAGGACATTGTTTTGTGCTCTCTGGAAGATATCAGATATTCTCAATTTATACGGAAAAATTATTTTCCTTATGGTTCCAAACTGTTTAGATTTTTCTAATCATTGTTTTTTTTCCAGGTGAGGAAATATCACTGCATAGCATTCCCTGAAAAGCTTTGAACTTTGTCATTTGAACTAAGTCATTTGAATCTTAGGGAAAGGGGAAAAAAAAACAGGTACCGACCATGACTTCAGGGAAGTCTAATTCAAACTTATGAGAGTGGACTGCCTTGGAAAGACAGATATTCTCTGGGACAGTTTTTGCCAACTCCTGGGGTTTAAAAATACTGCTTGGGGAAGTTGACTTCTTCTATTATCTCTAATAATTCATTTAGGGAAAATGACCTTGTTATGCAACTCTGTTTGGAACTGTTAATTAAAATTAACGAGAATCTTGCTGTTTTGCACTGGCTTGTTTCTTCAGTCAAGCTAGTTTAATCTGGACTGGTCTGACGTCCTGCCTGGACAGGTTTGACATTCTGCCAAGAAGCCAGCAATAGGCTGGGGAAGGTTAAAACACTGAGCTGGCAAGTAGCAGAGGTTTGAAAGTTGAATTTTGGGCATGAATAACAGGAAGGAGCCTGATGGCCAGAGGTAAAGGTGACAAAATTCTAAGTTACCAAAGTGGAAGAAATCCACTCCTTCTGTGTCTGAAAGATTTATGCTTTTTGCAATTATCAGTTAAAAACTATGCATAGACCTTCAGAAAATTCCAGCAGTTAGATAGAATTGCCACTGAAAAACATACATACTCAAGAAATACTGAAATAGTCAATGCCAGAGACCTGCATTAAAGATCATCTATTTACCTATTTTGCATTTAAAAAAATAATAACTAGATTTACTTCCTATAAGAGCCCCAATTCTTGGTTTTACAAGTAGGAAGTATTTCACTTTTAAAATATATTTTAAGAAGTAATGATTTTTTAAACAACTTACTGGATTCCCTAAATATGTATGATATATAATTTATACTTGACAGAGGCAGATATTTCGGTCCGCAAGGAGGGGATACTAAGGAAGTTAGAGGGGCTATAGCAAGATGCAAATATCACTGTTCTCTCCCAGTCGACACACACCATTTCCTTCTCCTAGCCAACAATACAGGGTTGTATTACATTGTTGATATTTATATCATATGTAAACTTGGGAAACAGAAGTGTTCACAATTTCCTAACTATTTATCAGTCACACTTTAATAAACGTGTCTTCCTTTCAATATACTGCTTACATTCAGTCCCTCTATGTGATGACTAATTAGTACTAAAATAAGGGGAGTATTGTTAAGATGTCAGTTTTCCCTCAGAATGATTTATAGATTCAGCAGAATTCCAGTCAAAATCCAGCAGAATTGTTTTTAGGAAATCATCAAGCTGATTCTAATTTTTGTTTGAAAATGCAAAATAAAATAGCAATAAAATAGCAAAGATAAATCTTAAAAAAGAAGAAGAAAGATGAATAACACTAACTTATTTCCAGACTTTCTATAAAGCTACAGTAATCAAGACACTGTGGTATTGGAGAAACAAAGAAACATAGATCAATGGAACACAATAGAAAGTCCTGAAACAGACCCACATATATATGGTCAATTGATTTTTGATAAAGGTGTAGAAGACATTCAATGGTGAAAGAATCATCTTTTCAACAAATGGGCTGGAACAATTAGTTAGCTATTCATTTTTTAAGTACCTTGATCTATACCTTGTACCCTATAGAAAAATTAACTCAAAATTACTCATGTGCCTTCATGTAGAACCTAAAATCATAAAAGTTTTAGAAGAAAACAGGAGAAAATCTTTGTGACCTGGAGTTAGCCAAAGATTTCTTAGGCATGACACCAAAAGCACAAACCATGAAAGAAGAAAAGAAAAAAAAATTGGATTCCATAAAAATTAAGAACTGCTCTTCAAAAGGCATTACTAAGAGAATGAAAAGGCTAGCCATATATTAGGAGAAATATTTGCAGGACACACATCTGATTTTAAAAACCTGTGTATACATAATATTAAAACATCTCTAAAAATTCAATAGTAGGAAAGTAAACAACTCAATGAAAATAGATGAGCAAAAGACTTGAACAGATACTTCACTGAAGAAGATATACAGATTGCAAGTAAATACATGAAAAGATGTTTAACATCATATGTCACCAGGGAAATGCATTAAAGCCACAGTGATATTCAACTAAATACCTATTAGGACAGCTAAAAAAAATGTTTTTTAATAAGCTCCGGTGAGAACGTGGAGCAATTAATGGGGAGAATGTGAAATTGTAAAGTCAGTCTCTCAAACAGTTTGGCAATTTTTTAAAAAGTTGAACAGGCACTTAACAATAAGATTCAGTAATCTGACTCCTAGGTTTTTACCTAAGTGAAATAAAAAACTTTTTTTACACAAATACCTCTATGCAAATGCTTATAGCAGCTTTCTTTGTAATCAACAAAGACTGGAAACAATCCAAATGTCCCTCGGCTAGGGAATGGATAAACAAACTAGGGTCCAGCCACACGATGGAATACTACTCAGTAACTGAAAGGAGTAAACTATTGATACTCACAACTTGGGAGATTCTCAGATGCATTATTTTAAGCAAAAGAATCCAGACTCAAAAGGCTATAAATGAGATGATTCCATTTATATAACATTCTTGCCAAGGCAACAGTATAGGGAAACAAAATAAATCAGTGGTTACAAGAAGCTGGAAAGGGGAGAGGGCCTTACTACAAAGGGTCATGGGGGGATTTTGAAGGTGACAGAATTGTTCTGTATATTGATTATGATGGTGATGATGGTTACAGGTACATGTTTGCCAAAACTTGAAGAATGCTGCACTACAAAGAGCAAATGAGGGGAGGAGTTGAGGTGGGGTGGTGGTAATTACAAAAAAAAAATAGTAAGAAGACAGAGAAGGCAAACTTTAGAGCCATCAAGGAAGGGTGAAATATAGTGGAGCTAGGGATTAGGGCAATGAGGCCAGGGGAAGAATTCTTTGTGAGCTGTTGATCTTAGGCATGTGATATATTTGATTTCTTGAGCAAGTTACTTAACCTCTCTTCTTCTATAAAATGCACACACATTACACCCACTTCACGGGGGGCTGTGTTGCTAAATGAGAAAATGTAAATGCTTTGTCTTAGCACAAGGTTTGACAGGTAATGGTTATTTTAAGTAAAGGGCAGCTGTATCCGACGCCTTTGTGCCCTGTGTCCTGTGCTCTGGGCCCCCCTCTGATTTCAGCCACAGGTAGGGTGTGTCTCAGACTCACAATACACTGGCAACATCTTATCTCCAGTGTAGCTCTGATCTTTCTGCACTCTGTCCCAGGTTCTGGGAACACTGCTGGGCCAGCTGAAAGTGCAGCCCAGGAATGTCAGGGAGTAAGGACCCCTGAAACAACCCTCAAGCAGTGGTGCACAGCAAACAGCTTCTTGTCCTCCAGAAGGAGAATTGGGGAGGTTGCCCTGAATAGAGTCCCCTTGATCACAGCAGTGACCGTAATAATGTCCCCTCACGTCTTCCACTTCCCCATATGATACTCTTTCCTTCCTCTCTCCAGCTTCCTGTGATCACCTCTCAAATAAACTGCCTAGGCCCAATGTCCCATTTCAGGCTCAGCTTTCAAGAGAGCTGTTGCCAGAAAACTGCCTTTTTAAATCTGATGGGATGACTTAATGTAACGTCCATGCCTCATGTCCCAAACCATATAGCCTCCTCTTCAGTAAAGTCTACTTACGTTGTGATTTTGTATCTCGCTCAGTGCCTGTGTCTCTATGATCATCCTCTACAGTCTTATGCTGCCATGGAGTGCAGAATTTACCTATGCTGCCTGTGGCTTTGTGTCACAATCTCCTTCCACTCTGGGCTCCTTCACCCTTTGCTACCCAACAGTAGCTTTCTGTGCTTGGAAATGGGTGGTATCCCTCTTCTTCTATCTCCAATCCCCACTTCTTCCTGTCCCATGCGTAGTCCCTTCCTACCCCCAGGACCACTACACAGCGCTGAGCTACTCTGTAAAATGGGCTAGGCCCAGCCTGGGGCTCCTACAGACACAGATTCAGTTTCAGTCCATTTTACAGAGTAGCTCAGCGGTGTGATGGTATTAGAAATGGAGAGGAACTATTGATAGGTATGGGACAGACAGAAGTCTGCTGGAGGAACAAACACAGACATGGCAATACCCTACCCCATCCCAAGAAATTCATGCTCTAAGCTTCTGCTAACATCTCCTTTCATTGTTTCTTCTACCCCTCACTCCTATTCACAGTTATTTGGAAAACAGCTTGTAGCTATTCGCAAAACCTACTTATACTACAGAAGAAAATTTAACCCAAGACCGTGAAGCAAATAAGTCCCATTGTAACCAGATTTAACAAACACAAAAGTAGTCTTGAAGTATTGTTGTATTCTTTGTATCCTTTAAAATGAAATTATTGTCTGTATATCGCTCTGGTTATGATACCTGGTTATGATACCTGGTTATGATATGATATGATATCTGGTTATGATACCAGGCTGTGCTTTAGATGGTTTTGTATCTTATACAAGTGTTGTCTAGTAGAACTTACTGTGGTGATGGAAATGATCTTTATCTGCACTGGCCAGTAAATGCTTGAAATTTGGCTAGTGTGATTGAGGAACTGAACTTGTAACTGTAATTAGTTTTAATATAAATCAAATATTTATTTAAATGTAAATAACCACATTGGGCCACTCTCTAATACCATATTAAGCCTATAAATTCATCACCAATATCTCAGAAATTAAACCTCTATCTCCTAAGGGCATTCTATTTTTGTTTTCTGGGCAATGCCGGTACTTTTAATTTTAATTAATTTTAATCCCTTTCAATGTAATTATTAGTATATAGAAAAACCTTAATGTTTTTAAATCTGTCATCGTCCTGAGTCATAAGCAAGCCATATTTCCTTTTTAAAAGTTTCAAGAACATAAACAAACAAAAGCTAAAAGCCTCTTGAACAGGAAGACTCTCCTCAAAAACTGAATATGTGGTTTGACACCAGACTCCATACACTCTCGGGCTCCCATAGGAAGCAGATTCAAGCAGATTATTAAATAATCTCAGCCTCTCACATTATTTTGTTTCTCTAATTTGATAATATAAAGAAACCGCAAGAGTGCCCTGTCCTGCTCCTTTATTTGTTGCCTATACTGTCGCTGTTGAAAGCCTGAAGACATACATGATGTTTTTTCTAGGCAACCTAGCCTACTTAGAAGTTATCAGAATGCAGGTGACCAACCAAAAAAGTAACTTGTTGTGATCAGTAAAAACAATTTGAAAAAGAATAGATACATGTGTATGTATAACTGAATCACTTAGCTGTACACCTGAAACTAACACAACATTGTTAATCAACTCTGTTCCAATATAAATAAAGATTAAATATATATATATATATAATTTATATACAGTCTAAAATAAGGTATTAATGCCCCAGTTCACTAAAGTTGTATTCTCAGATGTCAAGTGACTTCATAATTATAATTCACTCATCTTTACTCAGGCCCTTTTCTCTATGCATTGGAAGAAGCATCCGGTATTATCGAAGACGCCTTCCTTGTTGAGCTCCTCTCCTCCCTGCCTTCCCATAGCCTGTGCCGCCTTTGTTTCAATCCTGCCTCTCTGACCATTCCTTATTCTATTCTCTCTTTGGTTTTTCTTCTGCCTGCACCGTTAGTCAGGTTTTCTCCTTAACCTTCCACACTTCTCACTCTCTATCTCTTGAAAACAGAATTTGTCCATCTCTCCCATGTATCTCTCAGCCGATGACTCCTCAAACGGAGCTTCTCCCATAAGTTTCTGGTCATGTTCTACGACACTCCATGCATAGACATCTCACTGCTGCCTCCGTTCTAACATCTGTAGAGCCTGGATCATCACCTGCCTCCATAACCTGGTCTTCATACTGACTGTCATCCAGACCATGAAGGTCAGAGTCATCATTCCCTCCTCTTTCCTCACCTCTGATAGCAAATGAAATTCCTTTCCTATCATCACTACTTTATGTCAGTTCCTAGACAAATGCCGTCTCCTCATTAGTCTCTATTTTTCCTCCATTCAACCCAACTTGCACTCTCACCATATTAATCTTTTGAAATTGTTCCTTTCAAATCACTCCCCTTATCTGAAAATTTTAATGGATCTCCATGACTTACATAGCATCAAATCTAAACCCCTCAGCTTTGCACTCAAGAGTCTTACTCTTAACATTAACCCCACCTTCTCTACCATTACTTCCTTCCTAATGCGAATTTTGTTCCTGCATCCAGGCTGCAGTTTCCCACTTCTAAGATTTTGCTCACAGAGCTTCTTCCCAACATCCTGCCCCCTAATGCCTTCTTCTCCCCATGCAGTCTATTCAACTCTGGCTCATTTCAGGTCCAAGCTCAGCCCCCTTCTTCATGTGACCCTTTTAGTGTTAAGCTTCTTCTGATCTGCAAAAACAAATATTGCCCACGTCACTCAGTTGTCATGTATTGTTACTTGACTGGGTGGTATGTGTATCTGTACGATTCCGTGTATATCTCTGTGTTTGCAAGTGTATCTGTGTGTGAAAATTAGGATATATGTAAAGCACTTAGAAAGGTTCCTGGCACATAAGTGCTCAACAAGTATTAGCAATTATCAGCATGATTAACTTTTCGTATTACTACTGCTAATATTATTATCATGGAAATGTTCTACCAATGTATTCTACAGAGCCCAGCGTAGTGTCTTGAAATTAGTATGTGCTTAGCGAACACAAATTCGATAAAGTAATTTTCATGCATGGATGCTTTGCAAAGCAATTCATGGAAGCAGAGAAAGAAGCAAGTGCTGGAGGGGGCTTAACTAATTATTTTGAGTATGGAAAGTAGATTTTGCCTAGAAAATTCTTTTCTGAAAAGCTTTATCCAGTTTGTATATACATCCAAATTATAATATATTTAGTCTCTTCTCAGGGATAACAGCACTCCTCCTACCCATCTGTCATGTCAGGTTGCGCTGAGCAAATGCTAATTTACCTTTTTGATATACCATTTGACAATTTCTGGTTTCAGATATCACATGCAAGGTTGCACATCAGTGAACCAAATTTGAATCCATATTGTCAAGTTCATATTTAGAATAAAATTATGTTGCATCTCTCATATAAACTTAAAACTAAAGTTGTATATCAAACGAGGTTGTGCATGTAACTTGAATGCAGAAGATAAAAGCAAGGCAAAGGAAGACATTATTACCTTATTGGTTGTGAACTTACTGAACCAACTCAGTTGATTTATGGAAGAAGGTTTAAGCAGCTTCAGTTGAACTTTTGCAGTGCAATTTCTGGATGCCCATTCCATTAATTCATTAAATAAAAAGAGCATTCTTTTCATTTTAATTATTTCAGCTACACATGTTAAATAAGCTCAGAGCTAAACACAAGCAATAATATTCCTGTCATTTTCTTTCACCTGCCAAGTCGTCAGAAATATAACCTATATTGAGAGAAGTAATTCTTCACTCAAAATGATTTTTCCCAATGCAAAGGAAGCAGCATGCAATAAAAATTCATATAACCCAGTCATTCGGTACAAAAATAGAACTGAAAAAGCATTAACAGCAATTTAGTTCAATACATAGGAGAAAATTGCCTGTGTTTATTTTCATTTCAATAGGATAAATATATATTTCAGATTTTCCATATTCTTAAGGTTTTTTTCATTTTAGAGACTAATTTTATTATAAGCAGGTGTATTTGGAGATGTTTTCATTTTTGAATCAAAAAATATCTGTTTTGAATATATTAGAATCAAAATATATTTCTGACTTCTGACCTTCAAATTCAACAATAGAGGCAAAGAGTCACAGACATTAGGAACAGATTCAAGCAGTAAAATATCCAAATGGGAGTTTTCTAAGATGCAGTGGAGGTGGGGGGGAGGTCCCAGTTTTGTGGGCACTGAGAGAGAAATATTCATTCTAAGAACATCCTCAATCCCTCATGCTAAGTAATAAGTAAGTAAGTAGGTAGGTAGATAGATGAATGGATGGATAGATGAATAGTTGGATAGATGGATAGCTGGATAGTTGGGTGTGTGGACTGGTGGATGGATGGATGATGATAGATGATAGATAGGATAGATAGATTAGATAGATAGATAATAGAAACTAAGTTACAAATAATAGATTCTCCACAATGTTGCAGCTTCTACACAAAAGTCACCTTGGCTTATATACAAATTTTCTCAGCCCCTTAATGTTTTGTGTCATCATGTAAAAGCAGCTGAACACAATACAGTAACACAGCTCACTGCAGCAGAGTGCAAACGGAGCCAGTACTCTACCTAATGAAACAAGCACTGTCTTGGAAGTGCTTGGTGGAAGATTTTCCTCCTTTCATGCATTTTATACCGAGTCTGAAACTATTCCTCTACTTGCAACATATCTCTCTTCCCTTATTTCCATAATTCAGATGCTTCAACACTCTCTTACTTTCACTGCTATCCAGCTACCTTTACCTTTTTCCCCCCAGAGGTGAAATCTAAAATTTACTGTAGTATTATTTTTAAAGACTATTGCATGTCCTTTTAACTGAATTATTGTTAGTAATTAGGACTGTTATTTTTTGTAACATACTACTTAAAAAGGTGTACAGGTTTGGAATGACCTGCCCCAATTCTCTCTTTCCATTAACCTTTGTTATTTTTTAGAGATGATTTTGCCAAACATGAGGTTTTTCAGAAAAGCATATATCATGCTATAGCAAAAGAAATGTCTGTATTCTGTTCTAGAATTTCTCAATAAAAAATTTATCCTTGGGCTTCCCTGGTGGCGCAGTGGTTGAGAGTCCGCCTGCTGATGCAGGGGACACGGGTTTGTGCCCTGGTCCGGGAGGATCCCACATGCCGCGGAGCGGCTGGGCCCATGAGCCGTGGCTGCTGGGCCTGCGCGTCCGGAGCCTGTGCTCCGCAACGGGAGAGGCCACAACAGTGACAGGCCCGCGTATCGCCAAAAAAAAAAAAAAAAAAAAAAAAAAAATTTATCCTTATGTTAAAAACCATATTGCCTATGTCAATTTTAATTCGTCATCCATATTTGTTTCTAAGATCCTCCAAAGGCATTTACAAATATCCCTTCCTTTTTCCCACTACCTGATCTAGCCCTGGAATACAGAAAAACCTTCAACATTTACAAGTTATTCATAAATCAACTTTGGTGCTGTAGAGTGTTCATCAAATGGGTGGTCATCAAAAAAATATATTTTTCTCAAAAATATTATCGGATATTAATTGGTTAAGTCATTTAAATGTTTTACTCTACCAGTAATCTGTGATTTACAACGTTCTACCTATCTAATTACAGCACTGTGAGTCATCTCTTCTATTTCATTGCACAAGACATCTTTTAAAAGATAAAAGATTTTTGTTCACCTGTCATATTTCTATTCATTGTCTTCTCTTCATTCCCCATGTTGGCCCCAGTCATGTGGACTTTTAGAGGCTAGTCACCAGCCCGCTATCTTTCTGACATATTTTTGCAAGTATTTTTGGCATAGCACTGTGCACCAAGCTTGTCCTTTCTCTCACACAGGCTACATACTTTAGCGCTTTCCCCCTCAGCTGAACTCTTCCATCTGTCTAATAAGCGATTAATTCCCTTGACAAAAAAAAAAAAAAATAGACACTGGTGGTAGTTTTTTAATATATCAGTTTTTCATACAACAAGAGAATGGCTTGGTCCAATTCAAGTGGTACTCCTTTAGCTGTTTTATTCTTTTTATTTTGTTTTGGGTTTTTTTTCAGATCAATAGATTTTTTTCTTCAAAGTCAAGGAGTCAAATGTAGAATGTGAACTCTAGAGCCAAGCTTTGGAGTTTACACCCCCTTCCACTATTTAGTCACTATGTAATCAAGTTATTTAACCTCCCTGGGCCTCAGTTTCCTCATAGGGATGTGGGTATATAAAATAAGTAAGTATGTATAAAGCTTATAACATTGTCTGGCACATAATAAGATTACATAAGTGTATGTTACTATCACCATGATTATTATCTTATTTTATGCCATGTTATTCCTTGAGGCTGTTATACTATGTATTTACAGGTGTTGAGATACGAAATATACTTTGGAGTCTCACATAGGAATACATGGCAAATCAGAGTTAACATCATCAAACATACACATGCACACACACACTGTAAGAACATTTTAAAATCTTATCAGTCATCCCACCACATCGAAACGTTGACTAGGAACTCAAAGCATTCAACTCTTGGTAAACTGGGATCTCACATCCTTGCTGGGTTCTTCCACACCAACCATCTAATAATCTGAGGAAATATGATTTTGAATTTTATTCTGTAAGTGGCTAATGTTCAAGAATGAGACATTTTATTAGACCGTTTATTCACTGAGAAAATAATAGTCCCCATCCTGTGCCAAGCATCATGCAAGTTGCTGAGGGTGCAAAGATAAACAGAAAAGTTCATAGTTCTTATTGTCTCCGAGTTTATAATCTGGTGGAGAAAAAAACATACAAAGGAAACAATTTAGTTTAAGAGCTAAAAAAAAAAAAAAGAAGAATGCAAGGTTCCATGAGAGTACATGGGAAGGGCAGGTATGTTGAACTTGGAGGGTCAGGGAAATCTTCCAGAGGAACGGCTGTCTAAATGGAGACATAAGGGGTAAGGGGGAGTTAGTAAAAGTCTGGGTGAGAAGTTTTCGGAGCAAAGGGAAGAGCATATGTGAAGACTACTGTATCTGTGATAGACCACAAGGACTTAATTGTTCTTACTACACTTGTCTGTTCTTCTACTAGAATAAAGACAGAAGACTTGTCTGGTTAGTACACTGCTATGTATCCATATCCTTGAAAAGTGCATATACAGTGATATACAGTAGGATCTCTCTAAATATTTGTGGAATGAATTAATGCATTTCAACACAGCTCTGTTATTTTCCACTTACATCTTCCAACGAGGAACTCTGGTTAGTTTACTCTGATGATTAAGCCTGAGGGTTTACAATAGTATCATTTATGCCTATCAAGGATCTACTGCACAAATGTAGTATGTCATCCTTGTGTTCCTATAAAAATTATAGCTTACTCTTCAATGGTATTGAGAGACAAAGAGACAGCAAATATTATCCATGTTAAGAAAAAATGATATTAGTGTCTCTTATCTTTCCATGAGCTTTATGAACTGCCATTAAGATTCAGCCATGCAGATACAGGTTCAGATGCTTGCAACCTAGAGTTTCCCAGTTGTTTTCCTATCCCAATCATAGAAAGAGTGAATAAAAGGAACCCCCAAAGTCTTAAATACTGGTCAGAAAAAAAATGCATTCAATATTGGATTAAAAATGCAATAATTTCAGCTATAGGTTCAAGACGAGAATTTTGCCAGGGTTCCTAAGTGAGTCCTAAAGTCTTCCTGAGGAACCACAGTAAAATATTGAATTGAAGTAAACCTAACAAATGTATGAGGTAGACAATCTCAGTTCTAGGAATCAGCAATTCTGGTACAAGCACAGGGGAAAATTGTGAAACGACAGGTTTATTTCTGGCATCCTTCCACTTTCCCTTTCAGAAAACTTCGCATTCTCACTGCCCAAGCCACCCTTCCCACCCCCCGCCCACCATCCTCACTCAAGGCTGATCCTCTCAGGCAATACCTCACTTCTCCACTTGTCTCTTTATCCTCTTACCTTTCAAAATCTCAGATGGATCAGAGACTTCATTTTTGTATATTTGAGGTGTTCATGAAAGGCTGCCAGACCCAATAAATAGCACGGAGACGAAAGCCCAGTTAAACTAGCTATGTGCTGTGCAGTCCTGGCAAGTTACATGAGCTCTCTGAAGCTCTAAATCCTCATCAGTGATGATAGAGTGCCATCCCATTGGGAAAATGTAATCAATGATCAAAGGATTCCATACTGCTCAATGCGGGGCTTCCCTGGTGGCGCAGTGGTTGAGAGTCCGCCTGCCGATGCAGGGGACGCGGGTTCGTGCCCCGGTCCGGGAAGATCCCACGTGCCGCAGAGCGGCTGCGCCCGTGAGCCATGGCCGCTGAGCCTGCGCGTCCGGAGCCTGTGCTCCACAACGGGAGAGGGCACAACAGTGAGAGGCCCGTGTACCGCAAACAAACAAACAAAAAAATGCTCAATGCATCCTTCCAGAAATAGCCACATGTTCAAAGGACATAAGGCCAAAGTAAGAAAAGGCTTACAAGAGGTTTCCTGGCATCAGGAAGAGAATAAGGATAAGTAAATAAGGATAAAGACTTTCCCAGAAATCTTTAACCCACACTTTGTGGGCAGCTACCTACTCCACCTATTTCAACTGGTATAAGGTGGTGCATACAGAAGACAGTTACGAAACAGAAACTTCTAGATAATTAAATGGTTCCAGCCCAGTTATTGAGCCCAGAGCTAAATATATTTTAAGTGCTCAATTAATTTCTAACTAAATGAAATTGACCACTGCCTTATGTATTTTAGTGTGCAGTTGCCTTTTGAGTATATTTGTATACTTCCAAAAGTGCTACTACTTTTCATTAATTTTAGAATGGATATTTTTCCTCATTGTTACACCTCTGAAATCAGGATACATCTTACAATTTATTACAATTAATTAGCCTTTTTCTTCTTTCTTAGTGGTACATAAAAGATGGAATCTTCGATTCACTAAAATGTTAACATATAGAATTCCAGAAAATGAGTATGCAATGAGTCCTGATTGAAAGTCAAAGAGCAAATACTCAGTTTAGTGGACCATAGTGATCTATTATGCTTCCTGGACGCTTAGTCTCTGAGCACCAACTTTAAGGATATTTAAAAAGACAGGTATGAACAAGGTACATGTGTAAAAAGAAGTGTTTTGTGATGCCCTAGGAAATATATAATTATTTCAAGGGAAGTGAGCAAATCTCAAAATAAGATAAATATATATTCACTTTAATTTTTAAAAGTACATACCGTAATTGTTTCAAAATGACAAGATGTGAAAAAAAGACTGCTAGGCTGTCAACTCTTTATAAAGCTTGAATGATGTCTTAATCTATTGGAAGTTGTGCATTAAGCAGTTTGAAAATCACTACTTTGTGTTCATCAATATTTATGTAAAAATGCCCGAAGTATTATGGTTCCTTTAAGCAATTTCCAAATATTCATTCTACCCAAGTGATTTTGGGGAAATCATTAAGAAAGGAAGGAAAGAAAAAGAAAGGAAGCGAAGAAGGAAGGTGGGGAGGAGGGAGAGAGGAAGTAAAAAAGGAAGGAAGCCACTCATTATTGACATAAGCACAGCAAGTTTATATTTAATTTTACAAATCTTCCATTATTTGGGGTTAATGTAAACATAGCCATGTGACTCCCCACGGCAGAATTAAGATTCTTGTAGAGCGCAATTATCAGTGTTGACTCTCGTGTACTCACGTTCTCTAAGAAATTATTTGTTTTTAAAATGACATTTCTGTATCTGTGAAGACTCAAATATTTCTTATTGTCTTGATAGGTTTTGATTTTATATTTTGATTTACCATCCTGGGTGCAATCATCCACTGATCAGATCAGAATATACATTTCATAAAAACAATACAGAACATAAAAACTCCAACCTCATGCCACAGTTTCACACATCTGTGCCAGTTAAAGATTATGACCAATTCCAGATGCTCTAGTCTATAACATTCTCTGTAGTCATGGAAAATATCACATCAGACAGACCTGTTGCACCATGAATTCTCAACTTTGAAGTTTCTGAGACGTCATGTACAGCTTGACAAAATCTGCAGTTGCTTATTGCATCATCCAATATACCTCTTGTGTTAACTTAAACAATTCCAATGTAAAAGAAAAGATTAGATTAAAAACAAGATAGATCAAGGAATCCACTGAAATTTCAAAAGCGAAGTAAAATCCTACAACTTTTAAAACAAGCAGAATATATTCTCTGCTTTTTCCCTAAAACTTGACCATAGACAGTAAACAAAAAAATTCACAAAAACTCAGTTTTAGAATGTTCTTCTTACAAAAGACAGTGAAATAACCCAAGTGTCTATCAACTGATGAATGGATAAACAAAATGTGATATACGCACACAATGGAATAATATTCAGTGATAAAAAGGAATGAAAAAAAAAAAGGAATGAAGTACGATACATGCTACAACGTGGATAGACCTTGAAAATATTTTGCTAAGGGAAAGAGGCCAGTTACAAAAGACCACGTATTGTATGATCTGATTTAGTTAAAATTTCCAAATCCAGAGAGATAGAAAGTAGATTAGTGATTGCCTAAGGCTGGGAGCGGGTGATAGATAGAGAGTGACTGCTAATAGGTACAATGTTTCTTTTGGGAGGTGATGAAAATGTTCTAAAATTAGATTATGGTGACAGTTGCACAACTCTGTGAATATACTAAATTGTACACTTTAAATGGGTGAATTATGGTATGTGAATGACATGTCAATAACACATTTCAAAAGATAGCGCAATAGCTTATAGGTAAAACGTTTTCCTCCAAGTAAATGGCAAAAATGTTCTCCATGGCAGAGATAGAAATGCTCTGCTGAAAGCACTGAAAAATAAAAAGAGAAAAGGGGAGTCCTCAGTAGAAATTTACTGAAGAGAACTCAATATAGAGGCAGTTATCCAATGCTATTATCTGTGTGTAAATAAATGATTCCAGTAACTAGGAAACAGTTCTTGGAGCCCGAGAGGAATAGTCAGATAAAATACAGGAAGCTCTTAAATTTGAATTCCAGACAATGAATAGACTTTTAATATAAATGTCCCCAAATATTATATAGATATTAAATTAAATATTATAAAAATATTACATATCTGGGGACATACTTAACGTTAAAATACTATCCATTATTTGCCTGAAATTCTAATTTATCTGAGAGTCTTATACTTTTTTTGTCCTTATTAAATCTGACAATCTAGGCCCGTGATTATTATTTTTTTAGAGTGCTTTCTTATAAAGAGCTCAGAGCAATTGAAAACAAAACCAGGGTAAGTCTAAGTAAGAATGAGGGAAAACTGTTCCAGCCGTATATCACCCATTCATTCATTTAGTGTTTTATACGCCCAACATTGGAGGTACAACAGTAAGATGGATTCAGAACTTAGAGTCTGGCAGAGAAGACAGACAAGTGAAAACGCATTAACATTGAAGTATGATAAATGATAGAGGATGACAAGAAGACAACAAGTGAAGAAGGAAAATCAGGAAAGATGGGCAAAGGCTCAGAGATAAAAAGAACGTGGCTAGTTCAAAGAAACAAAGTTCCATATTAAAACACACACACACACGCACACGCGCACACACACACACACACAGAGCAAGGGTAGAATGAAGAAAAGATTATTTTAAAGAGGTATAGAAAAGCCAGACCATGGAGGGTTGTGTTTTTTCATTTGTTTTAAATACATTTGGTTTTTTAAAGCAGTTTTAGGTTCACTACAAAATTAAGCAGAAAATATAGTGTTCCCATATACCCCTGTCCTCACACATGCAAGGCCTCCCCCACTGTCAACATCCTGAACCAGAGGGGTAGATTTGTTACAATCAATGAACCTACATTATCTCCCACAGTTTCCATTAAGGTTCACTTTTGGTGTTATACTTCTATGGATTTTAACAGAGGTATAATGACATGTATCCACCATTATAGTTTCACTGCCCTAAAAATCCTCTGTGCTCTGCCTGTTCATTCCTCCCTCGCCCCTAACCCCTGACAACCACTGATCTTCTCCTGTCTCCATAGTTTCGCCTTTTCCATAATGTCATGTAGTTGAAATCATCCAGTATGTAACTCTTTCAGACTGGCTTCTTTCACTTAGTAATATGCTAAAAATGTAAGGTTCTCCCATGTCTTTTCATGGCTTGGTAGCTCATTTCTTTTAATGGCTTGGTAGCTCATTTCTTTTAAGAGCTGAATAATGTTCCATTGTTTGGAGATAACATTGTCTGGAGGATTTTTAAGTCATCTTAAAAGTACTGATTTTAAACAAGGAGAAATGGGATCACATTGCTTAAAAAAAAATCACTCTGGTTCTAAACTGGAGAATAGACTGGAGGAGAGGACTGATAAGAATATTACTGTTGTGATTTGGAGGAGAAATGCTGGTGGCCTGGAACAGTGTGTTAGTGGCTAGGGTGAGACATAAGCATAATCAAGGCGTAGGAGGAAGCAGAATCTTAGGACTTCCTGATTGGTTGGTTGTGACAATGAAGGAGTAGGAGGAGTGAAGTTGGCGTCCTGGGTTTCCAGTTTGGACTTTCGTGTCATTCACTAAGAGAATGAGAACTAAGAAGAGAGGAGAGACTTGTAGAGAGCTATATTGAGATAATTTGGGGGCACGTTTATCTTGAATCATCTCCAGGATATCTATCGTAGCAGTGGCTTCCAGTTGAGTATAGTAATGGCTGGTTGAGTATACTAATAAAGAATTCAGGAAAGAGGTCTAACCTCCAGGTGTAAATATGGGAGACATGGCCAAGAGAAATAAAACTGAAGCCTAGAAGTGGATGCTCATCCAGAGAGTGTGGCCAGAGTTAGAGAAGAGGGGTCAGGACAAAACCTCAAAGAACACCAGCATTTAAAGTCCCTTCAGAGGAACGGACTTGAGGACATGGGGAGGGGGCAGGGGAAGCCAGGACAAAGTGAGAGAGTGGCAGGGACATATATATACTACCAGATGTAAAATAGATAGCTAGTGGGAAGCTGCCACATCACATGGGGAGATCAGCTTGGTGCTTTGTGTCCACCTAGAGGGGTGGGATAGGGAGGGTGGGAGGGAGATGCAAGAGGGAGGGGATATGGGGATTTATGTATACGTATAGCTGATTCACTTTGTTATACAGCAGAAACTTGTAAAGCAATTACATTGTACAATTACATTGTACAATTACAACACCATTGTAAAGAAATTATGCTCCAATAAAGATGTTAAAAAAAAGAAAAAATAATAAAATAAAATTAAAAACTAAAGTCCCTGAAGAGGAAGTGACAGCAATCAGAGATGTTCCTAAGAAGCTGGGAGTTGGTGGTATGACAGAAGTAATCAAAGAGAGTTCCAGGAGCTGGATTAAGGCTTTTAGAGACATTAAAAGATTGTAGTATTCTGTCTCCAATAGGAAATTAAAACTTAAATATGTATTTATATATGCATGTTAAAATTAAATCATTATATGTAATATATTTATCCATTCATAAAGCATGATTCAACACGTATATTGAACTTAAAATGTCTTCTTTCTAAATTTCTCTGATGGAAGAATTTAGGTAAGTTCAGTGAGGCTAAATTTCTTCAATGTTTCCTTGATTGGGAAAGAACTTCAAGCATGTACTTAGTCTCCTTATTCTGCTGACAGGGGATGGTTAGCAGTGTTGAACGTTCAAGACAATAAAATTAAAATTTCAACATGCCCACTGGATTTAGAGACAAATCCAGTCATAAACTTGACAAGTTTACGTAGAGAGATGGGTCAGAATCCAGAAGGAAGTGAGTTGTAGGAAGTGGGTCAAGAGGAAGGAAATGGAGACAATGAAGATACACAACGCTTTCAGGAAGTTTGGCTCTGGAGCGAGAGAGACAGAGAGTGCAGAGACTGGGCTGGAATGTGAGGCTGGAAAATGGGGCAGTCTTGAGTGTGTTTAAATGCTGATGGGGAAGTAGACAAAGATGCCAGGTCAGGCCTTAGGGCGGTTGAACTCCTCCTGGTTTGTGAGAGGGAAAAGAAAGACAAGAAAGGGTATATTTGCTGACAAACTTATCAATTTCATGGCTGGAAATTCAAAGCGTTTGGTATAATAGCTTCACTTTCTTATGAAATAGAAGGAAAAATAATTGCCTGAACATAAAGGGGAAAATGAAGCAGTTAGTGTTTCAAGGTGAATGATAGGCTGCTAGAAAGAATGAGGAACTTGACTAGGAGCCCACTGTGTCTGGGAAAGAAAGATAGTAGGGGAAGAAGTTAACGATCTAGCTCTTTTTCTCACTGAGTAGGTATTCTTAAATTAATATAAGACCACTTTCACACACACATGTACACCAATGATAGAAATATCTTCTTAACACCCCTTTTAATGTATCATAAAGATGCAAATGAGAAGAACTCCATTTATAGAAAAATCTCTCCTTCAAAGCAGAATATTCCAAAATGAGAGTCCAGGAAAATCGATTGCTACCACCCAACTGCTTATAAATGCAAAGAATCAGGTTCAATTTACTAATCATCTTCAATTCCATTATCTATGGTTAGATGCTGGAAGCATTGATCTGAATAATCCAAAACAGCAGATATTCCAAAATGATTTAAATTAGGTTCTGAAAAACATAATTATTTACATTAAATTTACATTCCTAATTTTCTTCAATTAGGCAAGTATTAAAACTAGTTTGAATTCTCTAGAAAAATATGCAGTGATATCAAGGGTCAAAGATGATCAGAGTTTAGAGAGAATCCAGAGATTACCATTTAGCAACAAATAATAAAGAAAATGAATCCCCTCAATTGTATTGAGGCAAATTTTTAATAATTACAAAATAACTGATAAATAAATGATCCATAAATTTTCAGAAGCAGAGCTGTTCCCATTCTTAACCTGACCCCACTCTTATCCTGAACTGAATCTTAAACTCCAGGTGCATTCCTTCCAATACCCAGGCTTACCTAAATTACTTCTCAATATGAGTGCGTTGGATGGAGATATAGCCAGCCTAACATTATACTGCTCTCACATCCTTCATCCACTCACTCATTTAACTCAATACATTCAATCTTAGTAATCATTCAAGTTCTGAGAACTTACTTTGTGTCAGGGACTGGGTTAATTTGCTAACATCACAGAAATCAATAACAGAGATGACCTAATTAAATCACCAATTAAAAATTATGAGATATGATTGATGATAGTTGTGTACTCTAAGGGAAAGCAATGGACTACCCGTCCAAGCCTGGTGTTCACTTATGAATACTTCCCAAGGAACATGGCCTTTGAGGTCCTAAACAATGAGTAAGAGTTAATCAGGTAGAGAAGAAAAGGGATCAGGAAGAATAATAAAGACAGGGGATCAGTTTGGACAAAGAAGTGAGAGATGTGATGATTCATTCAAGAAAGAGGTTTCTATTGTAAACAGTGCTGCATGAACATTGTGGTACATGACTCTTTTTGAATTATGGTTTTCTCAGGGTATATGCCAAATAGTGGGATTGCTGGATCATATGGTAGTTCTATTTTTAGTTTTTAAAGGAACCTCCATCAACAGATGAATGGATAAAGAAGATGTGGCACATATATGCAATGGAATATTACTCAGCCATAAAAAGAAATGAAATTGAGTTATTTGTAGTGAGGTGGATGGACCTAGATTCTGTCATACAGAGTGAAGTAAGTCAGAGAAAAAAAAATACCGTATGCTAACACATATATATGGAATCTAAAAAATAAATAAATAACTAGTTCTGATGAACCTAGGGGCAGGACGGGAATAAAGATGCCAACGTAGAGAATGGACTTGAGGACACAGGGAGGGGGAAGGGTAAGCTGGGACGAAGTGAGAGAGTGGCATGGACATTACACACTACCAAATGTAAAATAGATAGCTCATGGGAAGCAGCCGCATAGCACAGGGAGATCAGCTCGGTGCTTTGTGACACCCTAGAGGGGTGGGATAGGGAGGGTGGGAGGGAGACGCAAGAGGGAGGGGATATGGGGATATATGTATACGTATAGCTGATTCACTTTGTTATACAGCAGAAACTAACACAACATTGTAAAGCAACTATGCTCCAATAACGATGTTAAAAAAAAAAGAAAGAGGTTTCCTCCGATGAAGCAGAAGGGTCAGATCCTGCAAAGATTTGTATGCCAAGATAAGGAAGTGGATCATATCTTGTAGGTCATGAGGATTTTTTTGATGGAATCTTTAGAATGACATGATGAGGTTTATGTCTTAAAGCAATTGCTCTAGATGGATTGGAGGGTTTGGGAAAAACTTAAAAGCAGAGAGATGAGCTGAGGTCTTAATGAGACAGATGCAGTACAACTGGAGGAGGTGAAATCCAGAAATATTAAAGGGGCAAAAACCACTGACCTGTTGATTGATAAGAAGGAGGCAATGATGGGAGGGGAGGAAGAGCCTGAGCTAATTCTCCATGCTTTGGTTGGACATGGAATGAATTTTGGCATTACCACTCTTTAAGTTAGAGACTGCAGTAGGAGAAAGAGATTTGGGCAGAAGGCAATAAGTGCAGATTTGGACATGCTGAGTTCGCAATGCCTGTAGGGATAGTCTTCTAGAAATAATCAAGGAGTCAATTAATTAAATAGGTCTGTCACCCAAGAGACAGGTCAAATCTGGGGATTTAGATTGGGAATCATCATAATATAATGAGTGTGGATGAAAGCATAGCCCATAGAGAGTGGAACAAAGAGAATAAGCAGAGAAAAGAAAAAACAACGGAGACCTGTCTGCATTACACCAACTAAAAGATAGTGAGTGTCCTGGTTAGTGGGGCTGAAAGGGCTTAGCCTTAAGGCTAAGGTAGAGTTTAACTGTTCTTTTTTTTTATCACTTTTTTAAACTGAAGTATAGTTGATTTACAATTTTGTGTTAGTAGAATTTAGGTTTCTTTATCCTAATCAACTTGCCCTTGTTCTTCCACTCAAACTAATCCTAATTAACTTGTCCTGGTGATTCCACTCAAACTAATTTTTAAATTTTTTATTATATTTTTTTCTTGATGAGGTATGTTTCTTAATCTTGAATTATAATTAAACATTCTTTTTTTAAAATAACAGCTCCTAGATTGACAATATTTGTTTACTTTTTCTTTAGTTCAAGAACCTGAATCAATCTATAGATTATTTAACATTTACATACTATGTTTGACAGAGGAGAGTGAAGCTTTTTATTGTAGAATACTCTATGTTAGATTACAAGTAAATGGATACAATATCCTCCCATTTCTGTAAGAACATCCCTGTACAGTGTGACTTTTCTGTTCCTCACAATAAGAGGAAAAATCTTTACTCTATTCCTTGGATCTTGGGTTGTTTGGGTTTTTGTTTTTTGTTTTTACTTGGTTTGTTCAAAAGACCACCAGCAAACACGATGTGAGCAGAGACTTGAAAAAGGCTTGTACTTCGGGCCTTGCCCTCTCTTGCTTCCGGGAAACTTTCTACCACCATGTGAAGAAGACCAGGTTAGCCTACTGGTGAGACCATGTGACACAAAAATGAGCCATCCCTGCTGAAAGGCTCTAGACTACCAACCTTCCAGCTGACAGATATGCAAGTGAAACTGTCCTAGAGCATGCATCCCCAGGAGAGCTGCCAGCTGAGATGTACAAAGCTGTCTCAGAATAGAAGAGCCACCCAGCTGACCTAGAAAACTGTAAGCAAGTAAAATGATTATTATTTTCAGTCACAGAGTTTTGGGATGATTCTGTTATGCAGCAAAGGATAACTGACATTCCCACCTTCTAGAGTTGGAAAAGAAATAATTTAATTTGTTTTAAATAATTTCTATGTATAATTTTTTTAGATTCCACATGTAAGTGATATCACATGGTATTTGCCTTCTCTGACTTACTTCACTCAGTATGATAATCTCTAGGTCCATCCATGTTGCTGCAAATAGCATTATTTCATTCTTTTTTATGGCCAATATTCCATTGTATAAATATACCATATCTTCTTTATCCATTCATCTGTTGATGGACACTTAGGTTGCTTCCATGTCTTGGCTATTGTAAATAGTGATGTAATAAACATTGGGGTGCATGTATCTTTTTGAATTATGGTTTTCTCTGGATATATGCCCAGGAGTGGGATTGCAGGATCATATGGTAGCTCTATTTTTAGTTTTTTAAGGAACCTCCATACTGTTCTCCATAGTGGCTGTACCAATTTACATTCCCACCAACAGTGTAGGAGGGTTCCCTTTTCTCCACACCCTTTCCAGCATTTATTGTTTGTAGACTTTTTGATGATGGCCATTCTCACCAGTGTGAGGTGATACCTCAGTTTAGTTTTGATTTGCACATATATACAAAACAGAAATAGACCCACAGACATAGAAAACAAACTTATGGTTACCAAAGGGGGAAGTGGGGAGAGGGAAAAATTAGGAGCTTGGGATTAACATAAACACACTACTATATATAAAATAGATAACCAACAAGGACCTACTGTATAGCACAGGGAACTGTACTCAGTATTTTGTAACAATCCATCAGGGAAAAGAATCTGAAAAAATGTTTTGAAAAAAGATATATATGTATAACTGAATCACTTTGCTATACACCTGAAACTAACACAACATTAACTTCAATTAAAAATAAAAATAATTAATTAATTTCTAAATTATAATTTCTGATATAGGAAGAGAATCTCACAGCAGGGAAACTTTACCTCTTCTCTGACTTTAACCAGAAAAACATACTCCACTTAAGCATTCTTTAGAGGGTGTAGACATATCCTAAATCATGATAATTAAGTATCTTAAATTTTAGTCATAGTTAATAGCCTGGATTAAGTCTGGGTTGAGAGACAGGCAGTTCTAGATGTTTTCACCCTGTAGCTACACATTTTTAAAAATCATAATTTTTATGAAGGCACATAATCAGGTTTTTTTATCCAAATAGTACACTGACACTAATTCCTGATCTTTCATTTTATTTTTGTTTAAAATCCAACAGATGTTCTAAAAACTATTTTGAGGGTGCTATAGATGTTTCTCAAAAAATCTAGGATGAAAATATTTCATAATAGATATCAATATTGCTACCAAAAAACTAAAAGAATTCTTTTAGAGTACCAATCTCACAAGATAAAACTAGTTTTCTTAGGGTAATTATGGACAAAGTTTATGAATTATTCTTTTTTGTGTCGCCCATAATCCCTCCAGTTTAAAGATGCACTTGATATGCATTGGTTGATTGAGTGAATGCATTATTGAGTGAGTGAATGATTAATGGGCCAATCGCATTGTTTCAGAGTTTACGTGGTTGTTGTACTTCAGAAGATGTGATTTGAGTCATTTCATAACAAGGTTTTACCAGTATTGTACTCATAAATGAAACCATGCTAATGACTCTGAAAGAATCATCTCAACTTCGAGATCCTTCTACCTAAGTTAGATTTGCCAGTTTCTACCCAGTATTTATAATAGATTGTATTCTTCTTTTAATAGAAAAAAAATCAGCTGATCTTTCACCTAACTTACAAGATGTGCAATAGTTATAGATATATAAAATATGTATTTATATTTAGAGATAACACTGCTCATGATGATTGTTATCTGAGTGAACAGGTGTGGCTGAAAAAAACCTTTGCCTGACCAACTGTTCTCTCCACACCATACACACATAAAGACTCTTCTATGGTTGGCAGCTGTAGCCCTATTTGCAGAGCCCTCAGCTACTTGCAACTCCACCATTCAAAACCATACTATGCCCATTACCATTATTCATAAATAGCGATACATGTCACTCATGCAAGTAAAGGTATTCTTCCTATTATCGCTTGGAATTCCAGACTTATACTGACTCATACTACGTTTTACCTTCTGGGACCTTTACAGCTCTTCTGCTCACTCTTCTTTTGCTTGCCATCCTTCAGGTTTGCAAACAGCATCCACGTGAGCCTCCTATGGCCATACATTCTTCACACCTGCCTAGTCTCAAAGCCTCATGTTTCCGTAAGAATATTCATTCACTAGCAAAGTTTGGGTTCTTGCTGTCTGACTTGCCTACTTTAAGTTAAATACCACTCACAAGAGGAACTGGCGAACCTATTCGAGAAACGGTTTATTCATTTACTTACGGCTTATTTCTTGAAGCACCAGGCACTGTTCTAGGTGCTGGGAACACAGCAAAACACAGTCCCTGCCACAGTGGAGCTTTTAATACAGCGATGCACAGTTCTCTTCCAACTTCAGAGCAGAGCTAGCACCTCTTCTTTAATATCACTTAGACCACTCTTTTACACCTAATAAGTGCTTAATACATGCTGATAAGACAGATCAGAAGACTTGAAAAACCTCATTTTACGCTGGAGTCTTAATATATGCAGTCGTCTCTCAGTATTCAGGAAGGATTGGTTCCAGGACCTCAGCGAATAACAAAATCCACAGACGCTCAAGTCCCTCAAATAAAATCGTGTAGTGTACTCAATAGTCCATATCGTGGTTTCAGAATCTTCAGATTCAGATGCAAAGCCCACAGATACGGAGGGTGACTGTATGTATGTATATGTATATTTATACACACACACACATCTTATCTGTCAGTGAACCTTGGAGAACCCTGAACTTTTGATTGATTCCATTTTCTACTCATGATCATTGGATCTCTTGGATCTCCACACTGCCTAGGTACCAAAAAACATGATGGATTTTAGATATCCTTTGTCAATCAAAATGATTAACTGGCTACCTTGCTTCCTCTCTGCAAGCTGGGATATGATTTTGTTCTTCCCAGACTTATATCAAGCCTATGGTCCTATACTTACTCTGCCAAGATTTCCATATGTTTTATTAGCATTTTTTCCTGAGTGACTCAACAGTATTCTAATTGTGCACGTATGGGTTCATGGCATGGATTTCAGGAGGCTTGTCTGGGGCTTGACATGCTGCCTCATCTTCTCTCTATGTATGGTTTTCAAATGCCAATATTCAGCAGTACACCCACATCAACTGGAGGTAAGTCACATCACAGGGGAAGAGTCAACACAAGCACAAGCATATCATTCCTTTACCTTATTTCTGTGCCTATTGGCTCAAGCATCTCAGAGATTTGTTGGTCAGTTGATTATTTATTCTGAAGACTATATTTTAGGAATTCCAGAGAGAGCTACTAATAGATTCTTACTATAAAAGGTCTTTGATATATCCTACCTACCCAACTTCATATTTCTTACTCAATGTAAATTCTCTCCCCCTAAAAAGGTCTTGCTGGTTATATTGCCAAATTTGTATGCAAAAATAAACACTGTATTATCCAAATTTCATTTCCCTTCTGGACTTTTATAAATACCACATTATTTCCCATTTCTACCCTCTATACGATCTAGGAGAGGAAGAAAACTCAAAAATGTATTAATGAATAATAAGTATACTACTGGGGAACTAGGAATTGGGATTGTGTACACTACTTTATATCCTGATCTGGACAGCAGAATACACATGAACATATTAAAAACTACTTGACCATAATCTCTATCCCTCAAAGCTCAAACCATAAAACAATCAAAAAGCAAGTGTTTACTTTGCACTTCCTATGTTCCTAGCAATATGCTAGTTCCCATGAAAAGGAAAAGATTATCATCCTCCCCAAGGATCCCTAAAACTTTAATGGAGAGAGAAGACCAAATAATAAAATACATGGCCAACAACAAAATGTCATTTCAGACGATTTTAGCAAAATCATAAATATCATTTAAAGGGCAAAATCAATGGCTCATTGAATGGTACCACTAATTAGTACTAAAGTAACTCAGAGACAAAAAGGTACTGAGTAGTCCAGGTGCTTCATGCAGAGCAAGGTCTCTCAGAAGAGAGGCCATATTTATACATTTGCACCTGGGACCTGATGCCCTTTGGTTATATACAACAATACAAAGTACTAAGACAGGAATTAGTGTGAAAGTGATGGCTGGTAGGGGGATGGATGGACATTTATCATATTTCCATAGCTGTCCCAGAACTTTTGAGCACCCTTCATATGTTGAAGAGTTTTCCCCTCCCCAAAGCAGAAGCTAGAAATTGTTTTCCCAGCTTCCCTCGAAGGTAGGGTATGGATGGGCTCAGGACCTGGGCCTCGCCAATTCACCTCACACAAGACAAAGGTGGAAGAAGGTGGAGTGAATGAAAGAGTGTAGTGTTAAATTGATGCGGGCAGGGCAGGAAGAGACAGCCTTCATTGGCTGCAGTGACAGTGGTCCTAGTTTTAGTGTCCCCTACAAACTTCAGAGCCTGTACTGAGTGAAGTTGGGCAATATTGCAATTTGGAGATTGTTTCTGAGTGAAAGCCCACCAAGTTTGACTCTCTGGCCATCACAGAAAATCTATGACATAAAATTTATTCTTTTATAAATTTCTTATTATGTTTAAAATAGTGCAAGTGGGTTCTGTTGTTTGCAACTACAAATTTTAACAGAGACTAGACCATGGAGAGCAGAATGTGCCTCTTGAATCAATATTTGTTTTCAAAAGGAAATAACAGTAGCCAAGACATTGAAGCAACCTAAATGCCCATGAACAGATGAATGGATAAAGAAGATGTGGTATATATACACAATGGAATATTACTCAGCCATAAAAAAGAATGAAATAATGCCATTTGCAGCAACATGGATGGACCTAGAGATTACCATACTAAGTGAAGTCAGACAGAGAAAAGACAAATGTCATATGACATCACTTATATGTGGAATCTAAAAAAAGTTATACAAATGAACTTATTTACAAAACAGAAACAGACTCACAGACATAGAAAACAAACTTACGGTTACCAAAGCAGAAAGATGGGAGGGAGGATAAATTAGGAGTTTGGGATTAACAGATATCACACAATTGCATATAAAATAAACAACAAGGTCTTACTGTATAGCACAGGGAACTATATCCAGTATCTTGTAGTGACCTATAATGGAAAAGAACCTGAAAAAGAAGAGATTATATATATATATATATCTCAATACTTCAAATAAATAAATAAATAAACAAAATAAAAAATGTATATTAGTAAAAATACTAAATTCAGAGACTTCCTTGATGGTCCAGTGGGTTAGACTCCACACTCCCAATGCAGGGGGCCTGGGTTCGATCCCTGGTTGGGGAACTAGATCCCACACTCATGCCACTACTGAGAGTCCACATGCCAAAACTAAGAGTCTGCATGTTGCAACTAAAGATCCCACATGCCGCAACTAAAGATCCCACATGCTGCAATGAAAATCCTGCATCCCACAACTAAGACCTGGTGCAGCCAAAATAAATAAATAAATATTTTTGGAAAACACTAAGTTCATCACAGGGTCTAGAAAACTAGAAAGAAAAGCAAATGGTTAAAGGACATACAGGAAGCATGATAAATTTAACACAAGGTTATGATATGCATAACAGCATGAATGTTGACTATTTGGCGGGGGAGTGCAGCTCACCTACACCCATCTGCACTCCCCTTCCTCTGCACTTCTTTGTGCCCTGGGAGGCTGACTTCCCTCTGTCCGTCTTCTGCATCCTTGGGCCCCCTGCATGATAGATTCCAGCTGGGTTCTGCCAGTGAGGAGCATCACGAAGCAGAAATGTGAGATAAGAGGAGTCCATTCTCTTAGCTCCGTCCCTGCAAGTTCTCCTGGTCAGCAGCCTGCCTGGCCAAAGGGCTAGGCTCCTGCCAGGCAGCTTTATTCTCAACACATTTTTTCTTTGAGTATATTTTCTTAGCTCTTGAAACATAGGGATGGTAACAGAACTCCAAAGCCACTAGTACCAGGGTAGTACTTCTCCTTTCAGGCTTCCCACACTCAATCACACCTCTGCAAAGTCTCTTTATAAACTCTCTTCCATTTACCCAACAGAGTGCCATCACTTTCATGCTGGGACCCTAACTAATAAAGTATTAATAATACATGTTATTTGGACATCCGTGTCTTCTAAAACTATACAGACCTGCAAGGAAAAGATGAACACAACATTCAGAAGAGTGGTTGACTCCGGGAGATGGGAAGGGAGCGAGAGTAATTAGATTGGAGAATGGTAAATGGGAGACACAGAGGCTATACATGTAATATATCCAATAAAGGTTTATTCTTAAGCTGGGTCATGGGAACATGAATGTTCTCTATAACATTCTTCATGATTTTTATGTTAAAGTCTATAATTTAACAATAAGTTTTCACTCTCCCAAGGATATCTTTTAGTAAATAAAAGTCTTTGTTTTAATACAGTTTAATTTATCAAGCTATTCTTTTATGGTTAAAGCTTTTTAGGTCCTATTTAAGAAAACTTTGTCAACTAAAATGGCAACACAGAAGACACCACCTTCTGTCCCCTTACAAAGAAAGACAATTAGACAGCTATCCACAAACAGAAGCTCATACAGACAGACAGTAGAGTGGTGGTTACCAGAGACTGGGATCTGGGGAAAATGGAACGGAGGTCAAAGTGTACAAACCTCCAAGTATAAGATGAATAACTTCGGGGGATGTAATGAACAGTGTGGTGATTATACTTAATTAAACTGTATTATACACTTGAAAGTTGCTAGAAGAGTAAATCTTGAATATTGTTAACACAAACAAGAAATGGTAATTATGTGAAGTGATGGAGGCTTTAGCTAATGCTACTGTGGTAATCATATTGCAATACATAAGTGTGTCAATTCAACACCTTAAATTTACACAATGTTATAATGCCGATTATATCTCAATAAAGCTGGGGGCGGTGGGATGGGGGAAGCTTTACTACTTAAGAATATCTAGGGGACTTCCCTGGTGGTTCAGTGGATAAGAATCCACCTTCTAATTCAGGGGATGCAGGTTCAATTTCTGGTGGGGGAACTAAGATCCCACATGCCATGGAGCAACTAAGCCCACGCACTCTAGAGCCTGCGCACCACAACTAGAGAGCTGCTCGCTGCAACTACTGAGCCCGTGTGCAACAAATAGAGAGAAGCCCGCGTGCCACAACTAAGATCCCATGTGCTGCAACTAAGACCGGACACAGCCAAATAAATAATTGTTTTTTAAAAAAGAACATCTTAGTCATTAAAATATTCTCTATGTTATATTCTAGGAGTTTTATCAGGTTACCTTTCTCATTTAGGTTTACAAACTATTTGAGATTTTTGGGTGTGTGGTATTATGCTTTCTATGGTTGACGTATTGTGGCGTTCTCATGTCTAATACAGAGTTTAGGATTTTTACCTTTTGTTCATAAGTGAGTTTAGCCTGTTGATTCCTTATTTTGTAGTGGCAGAAATTGGCTATAGGTGATATTTCTTCCTTAAATAACTGGAGCATTCACTAGGCCTGGGAATTTCTTTTTGGGGGGGCGGGTCTTAAGTTAGATTGCATTCCTTGAATAGAACTATTCATGCTTTCTTTTCCTCCATCAGTAGTAAGTAGGTAAGGATAAATATTTACTTTTTCTCCATTTGGACATCCATCAGTCTTGGATCATTTGTGAAAACGGTTTTCTTCCCCATCTCTGCTCTGCTTTCCCTCCTCCCGGCGCCCACAAGGAGCACCTTGAATATAAACCAGATTACCTTATATTTGTGGTAAGCTTTGGATATTTTATTCTGTTCCTTACTTTTTAATCTATTGTTGCATCAATACCTATTTTAATTACTGCAGCTTTGTAGTAAGTCTTGATACCTGATCACGTAAGTCCTACATACTTCTTTCCAGACTCTCCTGGTTATCCTTGACCATTTACATTTCCACATAAATAGAAAATCAACTTCTCACATTGTTCAGGACAAAAAAAAAAAAGCTTTTTGGTTTTTTAACTTTTTGATTGGGATTGCATTGCACTTGCATTATTATCTACCCACAAATTTGGAAAGGATTGGCATCTTTACAATATTGAGTCTTCTGATTAATAAACATGGGGAAATCTCTCCATTTATTTAGTTCTTTAACTTATTTCAGTAATGTCTTATATATAGTTTCATGTAGAGATTTTCCTCCTCTTTGGTTTGATTTTTTTAACATCTTTATTAGAGTATAATTGCTTTACAATGATGTGTAAATTTCTGCTTTATAACAAAGTGAATTAGCTATACATATACATATATCCCCATATCTCCTCCCTCTTGAGTCTCCCTCTCACCCTCCCTATCCCACCCCTCTAGGTGGTCACAAAGCACCGAGCTGATCTCCCTGTGCTATGCAGCTGCTTCTCACTAGCTATGTATTTTACATTTGGTAGTGTATATATGCCCATGCCACTCTCTCACTTCATCCCAGCTTACCCTTCCCTTTCCCCATGTCCTCAAGTCCATTCTCTATGGCTGCATCTTTATTCCTGTCCTGCCCCTAGGTTCTTCAGAACCATTATTTTTTAGATTCCATATATATGTGTTAGCATACTGTATTTGTTTTTCTCTTTCTGACTTACTTCACTCTGTATGACAGTCTCTAGGTCCAACCATATCGCTACATATAACTCAATTTCATTTCTTTTTTATGGCTGAGTAATATTCCATTGCATATGTGTGCCACATCCTCTTTATCCATTCGTCTGTCGATGAACACTTAGGTTGCTTCCATGTCTTGGCTATTGTAAATAGAGCTGCAATGAACATTCTGGTACATGGCTTTTTGAATTAAGGTTTTCTCAGGGTATATGCCCAGTAGTGGGATTACTGGGTTGTATGGTAGTTCTATTTTTAGTTTTTTAAGGAACCTCCGTATTGTTCTCCATAGTGGCTGTATCAATTTACATTCCCAACAAGAGTGCAAGAGGGTTCCCTTTTCTCCACATCCTCTCAAGCATTTATTGTTCGTAGACATTTTGATGATGGCCATTCTGACTGATGTGAGGTGATAACTCATTGTAGTTTTGATTTGCATTTCTCTAATGATTAGTGATGTTGAGCATCCTTTCATGTGCTGGTTGGCAATCTGTATATCTTCTTTGGAGAAATGTCTATTTAGGTCTTCTGCCCATTTTTGGATTGGGTTGTTTGTTTTTTTGATATTGAGCTGCATGAGCTCCTTGTAAATTTTGGAGATTAATCCTTTGTCAGTTGCTTCATTTCCAAATATTTTCTCCCATTCTGATGGTTGCCTTTTCATCTTGGTTATGGTTTCCTTTGCTGTGCAAAAGCTTTTAAGTTTCATTAGGTCCCATTTGTTTATTTTTGTTTTTATTTCCATTTCTCTACGAGGTGGGTCAAAAAGGATCTTGCTGTGATTTATGTCACAGAGTGTCCTGCCTATGTTTTCCTCTAAGAGTTTTATAGTGTCTGGCCTTACTTTTAGGTTTTTAATCAATTTTGAGTTTATTTTTGTGTATGGTGTTAGGGAGTGTTCTAGTTTCATTCTTTTACATGAACCTGTCCAGTTTTCTCAGCACCACTTACTGAAGAGGCTGTCGTTTCTCCACTGTATATTCTTGCCTCCTTTATCAAAGATAAGGTGACCATATGTGTGTGGGATTATCTCTGGGCTTTCTATCCTGTTCCATTGATCTATATTTCTGTTTTTGTGCCTGTATCATACTGTCTTCATTACTGTAGCTTTGTAGTATAGTCTGAAGACTGGGAGCCTGATTCCTCCAGCTCTGTTTTTCTTTCTCAAGATTGCTTTGGCTATTCGGGGTCTTTTGTGTTTCCATACAAATTGTGAAATTTTTTGTTCTAGTTCTGTGAAAAATGCCATTGGTAGTTTGATAGGGATTGCATTGAATCTGTAGATTGCTTTGGGTAGTAGAATCATTTTCACAATGTTGATTCTTCCAGTCCAAGAACATTGTATATCTCTCCATCTATTTGTATCATCTTTAATTTCTTTCATCAGTGTCTTATTGTTTTCTGCATACAGGTCTTTTTTCTCCCTAGGTAGGTTTATTCCTAGGTATTTTATTCTTTTTGTTGCAATGGTAAATGGGATTGTTTTCTAATTTCCCTTTCAGATTTTTCATCATGAGTGTATCCAAATGCAAGAGATTTCTGTGCATTAATTTTGTATCTTGCTACTTTACCAAATTCATTGATTAGCTCTAGTAGTTTTCTGGTAGCATCTTTAGGGTTCTCTATGTCTAGTGTCATGTCATCTGCAAACAATGACAGCTTTACTTCTTCTTTTCTGACTTGGATTCCTTTTATTTCTTTTTCTTCTCTGATTGCTGTGGCTAAAACTTCCAAAACCATGTTGAATAAGAGTGGTGAGAGTAGACAACCTTGTCTTGTTCCTGATCTTAGAGGAATTGGTTTCAGTTTTCACCATTGAGTATGATGCTTGCTGTGGGTTTGTCATATATGTCCCTTATTATGTTGAGGTAAGTTCCCTCTATACCTACTTTCTGGAGGGTTTTTGTCATAAATCGGTGTTGAATTTTGTCAAAAGCTTTTTCTGCATCTATTGAGATGACCATATGTTTTTTCTCCTTCAGTTTCTTAATATAGTTTATCACATTGATTGATTTGCGTATTTTGAAGAATCTTTGCATTCCTGGGATAAACCCTGCTTGATCATGGTGTATGATCCTTTTAATGTGCTGCTGGATTCTGTTTGCTAGTATATTGTTGAGGATATTTGCATTTATGTTCATCAGTGATATTGGCCTGTAGTTTTCTTTCTTTGTGACTGGTTGGATTTATTTCCAAGTATTTGTGGCTTTTGATGCCATTGTCCATGGTATTGTGCTTTATAATTTTATTTTTTAATTATTTGTTGCTAGAAATTATTTGTTGCTAGTATATAGAAATGAAATTTATTTTTACATTAACTCGATTTAGAGTTAATGATTTTGCAAGCTTCGCTCATTAATTCCAGTGATTTATGTGCACATTCTTCTGGATTTTCTACAGCAACAATTATTTTATCTGTGAATAATGACAGTTATTTCTTTATTTTCAAGCCTTATGATTTTTTTTTGCCTTATTTCACTGTCTAGGATGTCTAGTGCAATGTTGAATAGAAGTAGTGTTAGCAAATATCTTTGTCTCCTATCTTAAGGAAATAAATTTCAATATTTCATGACAGTATTATGCTTCCTATAAGAATTTGTACATACTATTTGTCAGCCTGAGGAATTCCCTTCTATTCCTAGTTTGTTAAAAAAAAAATACCATAAAGAAGTATTAGTTTTTAGAAAAGCCTTTTACTGTATCTATTGAGTTAATGCTATGATATTTTTTCTCCTTCATTCTGTAAAAGTAATGGATTAAACAAACTGAGTTTTGAATGTTAAAACTACTTTTCATTCTTGAAATAGTCTAACTTGATTATTGTCTTAGCTTGGGCTCTCCCAGAAGCAGGTCTGAGACAAGGATTTCGTTGCAAGTATAATTAGAGAGTTGAAGAAAATTCTGAACGGAGAGTGGAGAAATGAGACAGGGAAGGAAAGGAAGCCAACAGAGGGTGGGTTATCAAGCCTGTGGCTGTGGTCAGTGACTAGAGCTCACGCTGACCAAGAAACTCTAGGAAATGGTGTGGGCACATGTCTTAGAGTTATCCCACCTGAGGAATGAGAGAACTGGAATATTTATAAACTAGCCTTCCCCACCAATCAATCACTTGTTGAAGACCATTCCTGGAAAGTGTTAATTCTCTGGTATCTATGATCTCCATGCATAGAGACAGAGGGACTTCTGAAGCTCCAGAAAAGCCCTCAGGCAAGAAACGAGCATACTGAAGGTAGAATTTGACCCTCCTACAGGCCAAATCTGCAACCCTGGTGAAATATCATCCTTTCAACATAGTGTGGAATTCTCTTCGTTAATAGTGTTTGGGATTTTTTCTTGTATGTTCATGAAAGATATCAACCTCTTCTTGATCCTTTTTTTGTAATGGCCTGGTAATTGGCCATTGGTAATATTTCCTGCTTAAATATCCAGAGCATTGGCTGGGCCTGGATATTTCTTTCTGAGAAGATTTTAATAGAGGGATTCCATTTTTTAAAATGGAAGTATTCAGGCTTTGTTTTCTTGCATCCGTTTTAAGAAGTTGTGGTTTTAAAGTACTTATTTATTCTCAATTTGCAAATTTCTTGTCATTGAATCTTATCTGTTGTATCCATATTGATACCAGAGAATATTTTTATCTTCTTGAATAGAGCACCTGACATCTCTGATGTAGATAACTTTGCTATCATTCAGAACCACCATAAGATTAAATATTAGGCTTATATTTGTGTAACTTAAGAAAGTGAGGAGCTGCTCCACAGTGAATTTCTGCCTACACAGCTAAAAGTTACTAGTAACTTTTCAGTGCAGTTAACTCATTGGAAACACAATTAACTTCACTTAGCACTAACTATGGAAGAAGCAACTGGAGACTCAAGAGTGAAACTCTGAGAACAAATCAGAGCAAGAGATTTCAACTTTGAGTTATCAGACTAGAAATGGTAGGTGAATCCATACAAATGAGCTCACATTCCAGAAAAATAGGGCAAGAGAAAGTTGCCAAGGTTGAAGAGGAAGGAAAGTGGAAAGAAACTGACAACACAAATTAATTAGGAAGAACCAGAGTAATGATGTTGGACATATCAGAGAAGGAACATTTCAAGAGGGAAGTCTGTCAGCCAAGCCCAACTGAAACAGTGGTCCTGGAGAATGAGGGCTGAGTACGATCATTTGCTTTCGAGTGACATTTACAAAAGTCCTTTCAGTAAAGGAATAAATGTCAGTAAGGAATTAAGTAGTCAGAAAATGTGGATAATTGATTGTTTCACTGATTTCACAGAAATGTCCATACTGAATAGCCATGGTGCCAAGCAGTCAAAGATGTTGAAATGTTTCTGTGCCAATAAAGGGAAAGCTCTATACTATAACCTCACCAATCAAGATGCAAGAAGGATAAAGAGCAGTTACGAGTGAACCGGTTCTAACACCCAAAGGTCAAGAACATTACAACACAAACAACAACCGCTTTTTCCTGAAACCTGATATTTAAGGTCCCACAAGATTTAATATTAAAAGAAAGCACTGCTTTTCTTCTGGTCCCTTGTATCACTTAAAGGGTTTTACCAATCTCTATAATAAAAGAAAAAAATACAACAATTCTAAGCGGAGTCATCACACTCTATCATTTTAGCTGTGTTTACATGAAACAAAGAAGTAATGTGTACCCTGGGAAACTAAGCAGAGTGAACTCCTGTTACCTTCACTCTGTCTTTAAGGGCAGTCCAAACTTAAGTGATTTCTGGAAATCTCAAACATGTCGGACAGTCCTAATTTCAGAATCGCAGATAGCACTTCGATAAGCCTAAAGGTTCTGACAGTGAAGTTCTTGATCAACCCTGCTCCAAAAAAGAAAGATAATTTTAAGATATTTTTCATGTTATTGCAGAGTACCCTCAATGCTTCAAAAGCATAACCAAACTACATGAGTGCAAAGAGACTAACTGTAATAAATCTTTGTTAAACACTTAGTAATTGCAGAAAACACATGAATGTCAACAGGTCCAGTGTCTCAAGATATTTTTGAGCTCTTCCCCCATTCCTTCTCTCTAATGGAGGCTTTTCCTTATCTTTTTTCAGTAGAGATGAGCACATCTTCCTAGGATTGATGATGTTGGGGAGGGGGTGGCAGAGAGAATAGAAGTGAATCCTCAGGACTCCTCCTCTGGGCAGATTTAATGATTCTAGCTACTCCCCATCTTAGCTGGAATAATGGGGATTATTAACTGCTAAGACTGCTTTTTTCCCCACCTTAGTCAGCTAAAAACAGTTTCCTGCAACTGAATATATGCATGAAAATGAAACAAATAAATAGATGACTTTTTTCCTAATACTACACTTTGCTCTTTTCTGAACTGCACAAATCAACAGTCCTGGGCCAGATGAGTTACAGTGTCAATGTCATAACAGTATAGAGTTGGAAGGAACTTTTAAAAGGTTCTGACCCCAACCCCTCATTTTACCAACAAGGAAATGAGGGCCCAGAGATGTAATTACTTGCCCAAGGCCACACAGTTACTGGAAGATTAAAGACTGAAATTCTACTTATGTTCTACCACATAAACTTTTCTTGCAACAATAAACAACCAATTTCATTTTCTCCTTTCTTTCTTTCTTTCTCTATCTCTTCCTTCCTTTCTTAGTTTCTTCCTCCCTTCCTTCCTTCATTTCCCTTCCTTCCTTCCTTTTATTCTTTTCTTCTTTCCTTCTTTCTTCATTTCTTTGAAAAAATATTGAAACAAGACATGAAAAGTATTGTGCTCTTTAACCCACCACTGTCTGTCTCTTCAGGCACCATTAAGAAGCCTTCAGTAGTTTCTTTAAACTGAAACTTGTCATATAGGTTCTCAGCCTAGATTATTTGTTTTTTTCTAATTTGAAAATAACTCCTTATGTATTTTATATTCTGTTAACTTTGCACAACTCACTTTACCTATGTACTGTCTATTTTAACACTGACTTCTATATGGAGAGCCAACACAACCATTAAAGTTATTTAAAGTGTATCCATTGAAGCGGTGCATGAAATTTTGTGACACAGGTAAACAAAATTTAGCATGGTTTCATGCATCCAGATTTATTTTAGCACATTAGATATAATTTTTTACACTGATTTTTCTTTACACTGATAGAATTTTGAAGTTGAAAAACATAAACTTGAACACTAATCTAGTTTAATGAGTAACTGTTACCCAGAAGAGTTAAATGGTGTACATGCTGTGGTCATAGAGTTAATTAAGCATTAGAACCCAAGTCTACTGATTGGACAACCCGTTCAATTGTTAACTCCAACACATCATGTTGCCCCCCTAAAAGCAATTTACAGATGAACACAGAGCTATATGCATCTTTCCAGTCCTAAAGTAAACTTCTGAGTTTTTCTTCAATAATTATTCTTTTTTTATTTGGCGATGGGATGGGGAGAGGATGTTTTGATTCTGTCTGCGTTTCTTGGATTCCACCTTTCTTTCATCTGTGGGCCTTTCCTGCAGTTGCCCTGCTGAAACGGTAAACAAACCTCCAGGTTCTTGTCTGATATTATCAAAGAAGGAAAAAAAAAAAAAAAGCAAAAGCAGTTCCCTGCACTCATGAAACAGGTTTCCTTCCTGACTGGCACAAGCCATCGATTCTTATGAAAGTAGCTGCATTAAGAAATCTGCTGTACAGTTCCTTAAGAATTGGGGCATAGGGGTAGGAGGTGGGATGGGGCTGAGTTTTCATGTTTCAACTTTTACAGAAACTACAGCTTCTGTCTCAGAGGAAAGCATAACTTTGCCTTTTTACTAACAATATCTCCTCTTAGCCAGTTCTGAATCCCACCCCCTTGACTCCCAGCTCATTGAATTAGGGGTCAAATCCCACTGCTTTTATTTCTGAACTCTCTCCCTATGTACTATCTTTGAGGGTGGAGTTTCAACAGCATTATCCTAATTCAGGTGCCAGTCAATTGTATGAGACCTAGACTCTTCAGTTAACCTCCAAATGTCTCCCTATGTCTAGAATCTCCTAACTTCAATCCTTCCAAAATGTCTCCATTTTACTTGAATGTCCTATAACATAAGATCTCTGATTACGGTTAATCATTCCCTTCTTGGCACTCTCAATTTCTTTGACTACCAATTCAATGCCCTCTCCTGAGTCTCCCCAGACCCTTTACAGGCTCATCTTCATTGCCAGTCTCTTAAAGATGGTACCCTTTTCTTTTCTCAGTATACAAGCTCTGCTGGCCAAATGCATTGACAAGACCTGTACCTAACTGATCGCTCACAAAGCTACAACTCCAGGCCAGATCTTTCTCTCATAGTTTAGAGAAAAAAGTCTAGAGGTACTTTGTCCAGGATAGAAACCCTGAGATGTGGACCCATTCAAATTCAAATTTAAATTAGTTAAAATTTAATATTATTTAAAACTCAATTTCAAGTTGTCACTACCCACATGTGGCTAGTGGGTACCATAGTGGACAGCACAAATACAGAACATTTTTATCAATGCAGAAAGTTCTATTGGACAGTGCTGCTCTAGAAATTCCTACAAATGACATTAAAAAAAAAAAAACCTCTACTTAAAATATCTCTTATATGAATGTCTAAACCTGTTCTTCCATATGAATTTTCTCTCTACCCTAACCTTACGACTTAGTTCACATTACTTTTGCAATTGTATCCTAGTTGATCTCCCCGCCCACACTCCTGCACACCGCCCCCGCCAAATTCATTTTCACAGTGCAGCCAAGAATCTCTTTCCAAAATGTAAATCTGATTGTGTCAGTTTCCCAGTAATAAGCCTTCAGTGGTATATAAGCCTTCCCAGTAGTTACATAAGATGACCGCATAATTTATCATCTAAACCCAGACAATTTTGATAATAAAAGGGGATGTTATTAATAATTATGCTCCTACAGTAGGACTACAATGGGGCTCTCAGGTAAACCAGTGTTCATGGTCACCCTGTAGAGAGTCTAAATTTCTTACCTTGATTTAGAGCTCTTCTATGCTCTGGCCCTGTCTATCTCGTCAGCTCAATAGATCTACCTGCCATTCACCAAATGCAATGTCTTGTTTTACATTTCTGTCCATTTGCTTGCTCTTATCCCTATACAAAGATCTCATGTACTCTCTGTGTCATGCCTGTTAAACACAGAATTTTAAAAGATCTATAGAAGCACTACACAGTAATTTTAAAGTATATGTATTTCCTGCTTATGAAATAGTATACAATTCTCAGAGAAACTTGAAAAATGTGGAAAAGTTTCGAAAAGAACAAAAGCATCCACATACCTACCACTCAGAGACAGCCACATTTAATATTTCACTGTGCATTTTTCTCTATCCATGTGTACACACATTGTTTTCTTTCAAAATTTATTTTTTACAATTTTGCAATAGGCCTTTATCATATATTATTTGTATTTTCTCATGTCATCGATATTGTCTTATGAGTTTTAATGGCTGGATATTAATTCATTGTATGAGGTTGCACTTATTTAACTAGCTAATCTTGTGCTAGTGATTTCTTGAAATTTTATCAGATTTCTACAATTAAATATGTTTTCTCAGAACAAAAGCACTTCATATTCACTGCAGGCTTTTGGAAGGGAAATGTGCAATGAAGAAGAGAGATTTATCACATTCCAAACAGTGACTGATATGTTGTTTGAAAGATAAGTCTGTGTGAAAACATACTTCTGAAATTACTATTAAGTCAATACGAAAATATTGCATTTCTTGGAAATATGCAAATTTTCAAGAATGCAAATATTGTACCAAGGTAGATTTTTTTCACAGTTATGAATATTTTTTCTCTTAATATCAGATACTGCCGCTAAGCAAATTCTTCTAAACATATACATGTTAAATGTGTTTGTAAGAAATACTTCTTAAGGAATGCACCAGCATTCCAGAAATTCTACCCATGAACATTAAGGTAGAATGTAACCTTTCTGAAAATTTCCACTGCATTTTAATCACAGATGAAATAGAGAGAGATTCATTTTGTAAATGTTTTGTAAAATTTCTGACCTGGGAATTTTTGAAAATATAAATTATTTCTCCCCAAGATGTAAGACTTAACCAAGCATACTTGAACCTGAATTTATGGTTCCAGGAAACATAAAAATGATTAATATATCATAGATATAGTCACCATTTGCCATTCCAGCAAGTGAAAGGTAGACTTGTGAACATATGAATACCAGAACATGTGCCAAAATGCTACCATAATTTTATAACTTGCTGCTGTTCTGCTAATTTTAAAATGACTCCATTCAATCTCAATTAAACTTTTAATATGCCACATCTTGGCACTCATTTGGCAAGAAAATGTCACAAATTTATTCTCATGGTCTCTGTATACTTACCTATTACAGAAATGTTTTAACTACCTCCTTTCAAACAAGAGATATCAAAATATTTAGAACAGAGAATGCAACAAGCTAGGGTACATAGTGCCTGAGTAATATTAATTTGAAGGAAGTAGTTCACAACTATAAAAATACCAGTAATTCTTCTCTACTCCAAGCCCTAAACATACACATAGTATAAAACCCAGAAACCATTGTTGAGAAAACACAACCTCCAGAATTTTAGCAGACACATCAACATGTAAACATAGCACCAACCAGCATCCATGTTTGCAGAGGAGAACCTAAGAAGGCCAGTGGGGCGTGGCCATTCTGAACTGAGCCTTGAAAAAGTGCATGGAACCTGCCTTTGTAGATGGTGTCTGGGTGAAACTGGCAAACATCAGGGATGAGTGTAGCCTGCAGACTGTGCACACTTGTGCAGACTGATTATAGAAACATAGAAGTGCCAGCAAACACATGTGGGTGTCTTTGGCCAAAAAAGGAAAAAAAGCAAGCTAAGGCGAATGGTGCAGAGCATAGCCGAACACACTGAAAGCATGATGGTTATTCCAGGATACACCTGTATGTTTACTAGTGAATCGAGTGTGGTGTGCGCTAACACAGGCATGAAAATTGATACTGATCCTGATGTTTAGGGAGTGAACCCATATCTGTTCGGATCAATTAAATTACTCTGCTTCAGTGTTCAATTTAATTGAGATCATTTCAGTTTGCCGATATATTGATAAGAGAAGATCCAAACTCCAGTTTTCTGCAGGTACATACCGAGAGTCTCCATGGCTTTCACAGAACAGCAGAGGGAGGAGGAGGTGATGAGTGACAGCAGAGCTGACACCAGTTGGCTGGGCTGCTGAGATTAAGCCCACGGCTGTCCTGGCACCAGTGAATAGTCATCTCCTGCGACTTGCACTTTTCACCTTGAAATATGTAATTACTCCCTTGACTAGGGCATCATGCTAACTTTTTTTTTTCTACTTCATTTACAAACATTCTTCTTTTTTTTTTTGCTCTTTAGCTCCAAATGTTATAGACAAAACAAATATTTTTATAGATCAAATCACATTTTCTTTTGGCTTCCAATATAAATTTTGTAGAGCTCCTCACATGGCCTTAAGGCACATAAGCTAAGATGGTGAACAGTTCAGGCAAGTAAAAGCAGGTGTCATACTTAATACCTGACTGTTGCATAGGGCATCACAGTCTTTCAATCACTTTCACATATATTACTTTATTTCATGCTCACAATAATCTGGTAAGTAGGGCAGCCATTAGTGTACCAATGAGGAAACTAATCTGGATTTAGAGATTTCATGTGCTTCTCAAGGTCCCCTGACTAGGAGATATCCAGGTTTTCTAGCTCAGAGTTAAGCATTCTTTCCTCTACAATGAAAATTGGATTGTTGCCATATTTTTCCAAAATTTCAAAATATATACATATATTTTTGGATAAGTTTCTCTATATGTTTCTTATATGTTTCTATATATAGATAGGTAGATAAGATTTCTATAGCAATCCACATATAGGAATCTAGAGAAGTTTCTATATATGTTATATATATATATACATATTACTATATATTGCCTATTTTTTTTTCTAGAAAGGAGAGATCTTGTCTGCCTAAATTCTCTAATTCCACCCCTGTCCTGACACTAGGAGGAGACAGGAATATAACATTTCGTTTGAAGTCAGGGAGGTTTGGGAGGAGGACTCTCTTCTCTGCCTACATGGGAAGAAAGGAAAGAGGAACTAACTCTCCATCCTGGAAATACACACAGAGTGAGTCCCCTATTTTAATATAATGACAATGGTCTCTACACTCCGAAGTCACTTCTCATGCTTGGAGAAAGTTGGTATAATACTTCCAACCTACAAGTCAGGAACTTGGGCTATTGAAAGTTTTATTTAAATGACCTTTCCCTTTAGCACAGTCTGAATGTGAGGCTTCCTATGTCAATACATTGAGTTAGCCTTTGTCAAGAAAGGCAAGCACTTGAATCCTTGTTAGGCAAGCATTTGATTTTAAAGAAAGGATCTAAGAGTCAAGAACAATAGGCAAATCTTCTTGGCTTCATTTGTGCCTTTATTTTGATCTTTTCCTTTTGACACTCTTTTTCAGGCACATCTGGGCAAGTCTACTTAGACTAAGCCCCATTTAAAGGAAACTGATTTATGTCATAGAGTGTTCTGCCTGTGTTTTCCTCTAAGAGTTTGATAGTTTCTGGCCTTATATTTAGGTCTTTAATCCATTTTGAGCTTATTTTTGTGTATGGTGTTAGGCAGTGTTCTAATCTCATACTTTTACATGTACCTGTTCAGTTTTCCCAGCACCACTTATTGAAGAGGCTTTCTTTTCTACACTGTATATTCTTGCCTCCTTTAACAAAGATAAGGTGGCCATATGTGCGTGGGTTTATCTCTGGGCTTCCTATCCTGTTCCATTGATCTATATTTCTGTTTTTGTGCCAGTACCATACTGTCTTGATTACTGTAGCTTTGTAGTATAGTCTGAAGTCAGGGATCCTGATTCCTCCAGCTCCATTTTTCATTCTCAAGGTTGCTTTGGCTATTCGGGGTTTTTTGTGTTTCCATACAAATTGTGAAATTTTTTGTTCTAGTTCTGTGAAAAATGCCAGTGGTAGTTTGATAGGGATTGCATTGAATCTGTAGATTGCTTTGGGTAGTAGACTCATTTTCACAATGTTGATTCTTCCAATCCAAGAACATGGTATATATCTCCAGCTATTTGAATCATCTTTAATTTCTTTCATCAGTGTCTTATAATTTTCTGCATACAGGTCTTTTGTCTCCTTAGGTAGGTTTATTCCTAGATATTTTATTCTTTTTGTTGCACTGGTAAATGGGAGTGTTTTCTTAATTTCACTTTCAGATTTTTCATCATTAGTGTATAGGAATGCCAGAGCAAGATCCTTTTTTACCCACTTCCTAGAGAAATGAAAATAAAAACAAAAATAAACAAATGGGACCTAATGAAACTTAAAAGCTTTTGCACAGCAAAGGAAACCATAACCAAGATGAAAAGGCAACCATCAGAATGGGAGAAAATATTTGCAAATGAAGCAACTGACAAAGGATTAATCTCCAAAATTTACAAACAGCTCATGCAGCTCAATAACAAAAAAACAAACAACCCAATCCAAAAATTGGCAGAAGACCTAAATAGACATTTCTCCAAAGAAGATATACAGATTACCAACAAACACATGAAAGAATGCTCAACATCATTAATCTTTAGAGAAATGCAAATCAAAACTACAATGAGATATCATCTCACACCAGCCAGAATGGCCATCATCAAAAAATCTAGAAATAATAAATGCTGGAGAGGGTGTGGAGAAAAGGGAACACTCTTGCACTGCTGGTGGGAATGTGAATTGGTATAGCCACTATGGAGAACAGTATGGAGGTTCCTTAAAAAACTACAAATAGAGCTACCATATGACCCAGCAATCCCACTGCTGGGCATATACCCTGAGAAAACCATAATTCAAAAAGAGTCGTGTACCAAAATATTCATTGCAGCTCTATTTACAATAGCCAGGAGATGGAAGCAACCTAAGTGTCCATCATCGGATGAATGGATAAAGAAGATGTGGCACATATATACAATGGAATATTACTCAGCCATAAAAAGAAACCAAATTGAGATATTTGTAGTGAGGTGGATGGACCTAGAGTCTGTCATACAGAGTGAAGTAAGTCAGAAAGAGAAAAACAAATACCGTATGCTAACACATATATATGGAATCTAAGAAAAAAAAAAGTCATGAAGAACCTAGGGGTAAGACGGGAATAAAGACCCAGACCTACTAGAGAATGGACTTGAGGATGTGGGGAGGGGGAAGGGTAAGCTGTGCCAAAGTGAGAGAGTGGCATGGACATATATACACTACCAAACGTAAGGTAGATAGCTAGTGGGAAGCAGCCGCATAGCACAGGGAGATCAGCTCGGTGCTTTGTGACTGCCTGCTGGTGTGGGATAGGGAGGGTGGGAGGGACGGAGACGCAAGTGGGAAGAAATAGGGGAACATATGTATATGTATAACTGATACACTTTGTTATAAAGCAGAAACTAACACACCATTGTAAAGCAATTATACTCCAATAAAGATGTTAAAAATAATTTTTAAAAAAACTAATAATAAAATAGAACAATTAAACAATACTCTATAATGAAAAAATAAAGGAAACTGAAAATTCCACAGTGAAGTTCTCCACTTGACTGAAAGATTTTCACTCTCAAGATGAGTAGAAATTGGACATGATTATCTTCCACTTTGAGATACATTAAAATAGAAACAGGTGCATCAAAGCCAGGTTTCGGTTAGTAATGAATGGGGAGAAACTGCAGTAACTATTAGGTTCAAGATTTGGCCAAATTCAGCATGAATAGGGCAGAGAGGTTGACAGACAGATTGAGATCAAGACAGATTATAGAGACCACAAATCTCATTAGTCTGTACCTAGGACAGTGAATAGTAGAGTCTGCTAAATTGTATTTTGAAATAAAAGAAAATATATTGGGGGGACCATAAATTTTAATTATTAATTAGATACATAGATCTTACCCTTAATTAGTTCACATTTCCCAAAGTAAATAAATACTCAGAGCTGTTTAATTCTCTAACTAATAACAATGTTAAGCAAAAAAAAAAGTCAATTCCCGGAAATTGTGTACCTGTGCCTCTCATGCTATCAGTATTTTTAAAGTGACTTCTTTGCAAAAATGGAAACATTCTCAATTATTTTTCTTTCTAGGTGTAGTCAAAGACCCTGTCTCAGGGAGCAGAGTTAGGGAGACTACCTATGGTGGGTATTCAGAAGGAGATGTCAGTGTATATGTTTCCCTGGAGTGGAATGACTTATTGTGTCTTTTGAAGAAGGGGTTGAAAGAATATCTCCATGAGAAATTTCATTGCAACCTCTAGAGATAAAATGCAAGAATCAAAAGGGCTGCATTATAGTCTAATTTTTCATAATTATAATTTTTTTCTTTTCTTAAAGTAAGCATGTAGAGAATTGAAATAGCACCTATTGCGAACAATCATGTGTGCTTTTCTCCTTACTAGAATAGTTAGCACCAAACTCCTCTCTACAGAATGGTAAAACCCCAAGAGGGTAGGGACCACTTGTTGGTTGTGTTCCTCAGTGTAGACTCAGCTCTTATCACAGTACCTGGAACATAATAAAAATTTCAATCAATATTTGTAGAATAAATGAGTTGTACTGTATATTTAAATTGGCTTGAACATTAAACATCTGTACACCCTTATATATCAGAACGTATATGGTGAAGAAGGAGCATAGGATTTACAAGCAGACAAGGCTGGATTCTAATCTAAGCCAATCATCAAATGAACTGAGCCTGAGTTCCCCCTCATATGAAATGAGACTTATACTACTCACTTTGCCTGGCTGTAGTGTAGATTACAAATAATACACACGCGCACAGGTAGAGTCCAGCAGAATATCTGATATATATATAACATGTCCAATAAATTGCAATTATTTTTACCATTTAGTACCTAGATCATTCTATTAAGTAAGTTTAAAATGAAATGCTAAGCCAAAGGCTAGTGCAATCTTTCATAAATGAGAAAAATTCATCTGAAAAGAATAAGTGATTTGCCAAAGGGAAAAGGAGTTGAAGGCAGATTTCACTGGATCAGTCCTCTATTTTTAACAGCACATCTATTTCAGTAAATTCAGCCTATGTTTCCTTAGGCCCCACAAAGCTAAATATATGTGGATTCGTTTCTGTAATCGTTTTTGATATTAATCTTAATCCCTTAAATTTTTATACTTCCTCTGCCTTCGAAACAAGGTAAATAAACTTAGCAACTTTACGTGATAAATCAGTTCTCCCAATGATTTTGGCCTATATCAACTCAGATTATCACAAATATCACGAATATTTGTTGAACTTGACGATTTCAACTTTTTTTTGATCCATCCCTTCAACTCTTCAGTTTAATGAAGAGCTAAGTAATACTTGGTAAAATACTCTTTCATCTTATCAAAACACTAGAAAAACTTAGTCTGTGCCTAAGGGAGGCTGTGATACTATTAGGTGGCAGCTTGCTACTTTGCAGAGGCCTCAAATCACAGAATTCTTTTTAGCAAATTACAATTAACCTGGATGTCTTGAAAACGTCTGGAGAAGACTTCAGCTCATGCATTTCTTAGCTTCCTGCCCTACAGTTTCCTCCTGTGCCTGCTTCTGTCATGCCTCCATCATAACTGCCTTCACCATCATTGTGTGTCTTATTCCTGCTTCTCTAATCCCTTACATTCTGATCTGCTGTGTATAGTTAGGGGTCTGAACCATCAGCATCTTCATCTAGAGTCATCTGCAAAATCCAGCAGTGAAACACTTAGAGCAGTGGAAACACAAGACTGGGGGCAGCCTCTACTTGTTATGAAGAGGTGGTAAGCCTTGGCCACCCTTAGCTTCTTTGACTGAGGCTGCCTCATCTATATATCAAGGGTGGTGAAAGTGAAAACATGGATGGTTGCAATTCCTCAAGGTTATTCAGAGGCTCTAAGTCTCTGAAAACTGTAAGTGCTCTCCAAATATTGGTTACTTTGGGGATTCTTACCAAAAGATCTCTTTTCCCTCGTGTTTACTTTCTACAGTAAAGTGGGAGTTGATAACCACTAAATGGGTGAGCGACAACACCATCAGGAAACTCAAGTATGTAGAAGTAAAGTGTATTAGTCATCTCAGGCTAGTATAACAAAACACCATTGACTGGGTGACTTAAACAACAGACATCTATTTTTCACAGTTCTGGAGGCTAAGTCCAAGATCAAGGTACCAGCCCACTCGGTGTCTGGTGAGGGCCTTCTTCCTGGTTTGCAGATGGCTGCCTTCTCACTGCTCCTTCACATGATGAAGAGGACTCCGATCTCTTCTTCCTCTTATAAGGACACTAATTTCATCACAGGGGCTCCACCCTCATGACTTCATCTAAACCTAATTACCTCCTAAAGGCCCCACCTCTAAAACCATCACTTTGGGGGTTAAGTTTTCAGAATATGAATTTGGTAGGGGGAACACAAATATTCATCCTTAACATAAGAGGTCAAAATATTTTGAAATATCCAAGACATCACAATGTATGAACAATGCACTGAGCTGGGAGCTAGGTGTAGTATTTTAATTCAGGCTTTCTGTCTTGCTCTATAAACTGGGAAAGTCACTTAGCAAATTAGCAATTAATTATGTGCCACACACCGTGCTAGGTATGTGGTGTGTGGCACACATGCGTTGTTTCTAATCTTAAAATATTATAGCAAGGTAAGTATAATTATTCCTGTTTTGCAGATGAGACCCCAAGTGGTTTAGTAGCATGGCTAAGATCACAGACATACTAAACAGAAACCCCAAGATTAAGACCTAGTTCTGCTTCCAAAATCCCTCCCTTCCCCACTCTATCATGCTGATGCTTTCTTCCTAGGTTGTCTTATCTGTGAATTGAATGGTCACTCCAAAGGTTTTCTTAGGTCCCATTCAACTCAAAATGTGATGATTGACTGTAGGTGATAGGTATCTGGACTGCGCAGATGAGTCAGTAAATTAGCTCTAAATAGATCAACTGATGTGCCTAGAGGTGGACTGTAAGCGTACAGGATGTGAAGGCTCTTCGTTCTCAGGTGCATGGGAAGGAGGCTGGGGAAGCTGCTGTCCCAGCCCTAAGGCTATGAGTATCCTCTCCATTGATTCCAGTCTTCTGTGTAGATTAGGCGATTTGGAGTAGGAGTATGTCACAACCAAAGGTGTTTGGGAATCTCTGCAATAAATGAACCATGACTATGTATAACAGAGAAAGTGCTCTGTGGCTTGAAACTATTGGACCAGTTTCATCGGAGTCATGTCATTACTCAGAAGATGACTTGGTTTCCCCAGGAAAAAGCCATAACGTAATTGATACGTTCTCCAGCACGTACAGTTGGAGTAGCAAGTAAATTGCAGAGGCAACAGGCAAAGCCAAAAACACTGATCTTCAGAGCATTTCTAAGTTACTGTACTTATGTGAAAGTTTATTTTAACTAATAGTCTTGCTGCATTTTTAAGACTTTATTAGGTAAATTAGGGCATATGTGTCAAGTTTACCTTCCACTGCTCACCAAAATGAGTTTTGAATTCTGAGGTGTAGTATCCAATTCTACTGAAATGATTCTAGTCTTTTCTTTCCATTGATTCCATAATTTTCAAAGTACATTACACTGTAGAACTATGCAAAGTAGTCACCACAGAATACACTCCTTGACCTAGTTGATGTTTAAAAGGTTATCAAGGGCTTCCCTGGTGGCGCAGTGGTTGAGAGGCCGCCTGCCGATGCAGGGGACACGGGTTCGTGCCCCAGTGCGGGAGGATCCCACATGCCGGGGAGGGGCTGGGGCCGTGAGCCATGGCCGCTGAGCCTGCGCGTCCGGAGCCTGTGCTCCACAACCGGAGAGGCCACAACAGTGAGGCCCACGTACCGAAAAAAAAACAAAAAAAACAAAACGTTATCAAGCACGTACATCTTTGAAATATTAAGATTGGAGTTTCCTGGACAAATTGTAAAGCTGGTGCTTCCTCTTGGTTTGGAGGTCAGCTTCTACATTTTACAGCCAAAGTGTAAATGACCTTGACCTTCTTCATGAAACAGAACTGTGGAAGTACAGGCTGCTGTGGTTCCTACAATGCCCTTCTTTCCAGGCAGCCTTCCAGGAATAAGAAAGACACTAAGGGACAAAGGAGAGAGATTAAAAAACGTAGCTTCCTGTGGGTAAAATCACACCCATGCCATTAACTGAAGCTGCAACCCCGTAAAGGGACAAGTGCCCTAAAACCAGCTCTTCCAAGAAAAAGAGACATATTACAAACCGGGGGTGACTGCACCACGCTACTTCAGTCTAGGACAAGTAGATATGCTCACCTCACATGCAGAAGAAACCAAAATCTCCATTACTTCTCTCTTTAGTCTTTCACCATACTTGTGTTTGGGGCTTTATGGCTTCACATAAAAATATGTTTCACATAAAAAATGTTCAGACTTGTTCACGTTGAACGTTAAGAGGGAGGTGGACTTTTCTCTAATAGACAATAATAAAGTTATTGGTTTTAATTATGTCATAGATTACATTCTCTCTTAAAAGCAATTCATGATTTAGGGTGTCCTTGTATTATTTAACAGTTTAAAACTGAATGCTGCTCTTTCTGTGGGATTTAGAAAACCAGTAATTCGCAGATAGAATCAGGGCAAAGACTTCCTTTTTTCCTCCAAAGGCAAATAATCATCTCATTTTACTTCCTGTCTTAAAAATGAGAGAGTTGATTGGAGCCAAAATCTACTATCCTTCAGAGCTTGTGCAAATTACAAAATGAAAATAAACTAGCTGTATATAAATATAAAAATATCTCAAATTTAGTTTAAATATAATATTGATTTTTTTAATATAAAATTCAGTAGCCTTTTGAATAAGACCACCCAATTTATAAAAACCTTAATTGAGATTTTCTAGAATAGAACATGAAATTTACACTCACCAACAGTCCCATAAACTAGAATGTCTGGAGGAGCCTGTTACAAAGATAATACCTAGTCCAACAGCTGATAGAAAGGGCTCAGTAAAAACTAAGCACCATGTCAGTGGGATGTTTGCTTTTGTTTTCTTTTTTCAGAGAGAAAGAGAAATGTACCAGGGTTCTGGTAAACTCTGAGGCTTGTGTTGTGCTTGTATTGTGCCTAGATTCTTTTCAAAGTCGGTTCCTGCTGTCTTGAGTGCCCAGTACCTTCTTTTCCTGGCACATTTAGAGCCAATACCCAGTTTCCTGACCACCGTTTTAGGTACTGGTTAAATTGATACATGACATTGGCAGGGTGACAGTTCTGCTCCAGCATTTCTTACATCATTTAGTTAAGAAAGTCCCTACTACTAGACTTTTTCCTCTAGGTAGAAACCGGGCTAGACTTTGTTTTTGCCCTGATATTCTGATAGGATTAAACATAATGAATTAAACCTCCTAGCACAAGATTATGTTTTGTCTACACTAAGTAAATGCTTTCTGATGTTATTGCTGTTATCATGATTGGGCTGCTGAGCTTGCAGAGAGCATGGCTAAAATTCAGCCAACACACACACACACACACACACACACACACACACACACACACACACTGGGCTTGTACTGCAGCATCGGTAACGTCACTCCCATATTCCATCAGGTCCTTCTCTCCCTCCCCTGAGTTCCAATTGTACCTTAAAACATGGTGTATACTTTGTAGTATGTGGCAGAGAGGTGACGTGATAGATTGATGGAGGGAAATTTACTGTGTGTTTGGTTTTACGACAGAAATAGAACTGTGTACTTTTGTTCAATTCTCACTGACTTCTGGTAGTGGTTACCAGTGTTGAGGGCGGGGTAATATAGAGGTGGGGGAGTCAGAAGTACAAACTATTGGGGGTGAGATAGGCTCAAGGATGTAGTGTACAACACGGGGAATAGAGCCAATATTTTGTAATAACTGTAAATTGAAAGTAACCGTTAAAAATTGTATAAAATATTTTTTTAAAAATTTAAAGGAGAGCCTACCAGACCCAGAAAAAAAAATAATGGTTTGCTTTTCATTTTAATATATGATATATGCTATTATTATAATGATATATACTAATTTATGACAAACTATAAATCAAATGGTCACATTACCAGGATGATATATTTAGGAAACTTAGACACTATTAATCTTCACTGCTATTTGTTCTTAAACAAGGAGAAATTTTTTGATATCAAATATTTCTGAAAAAGGTAAACCAAAAAAAAGTAAATAAGTGAGGTGATGGATATGTTAATTAGCTCTGTAGGAGAACTCCTTTTACAATGTGTGTGTGTGTGCATGTATATATATATATATATATATATATATATACATGCACACACACATATATACATATATATGTATATGCATATATATATAAAATCATCACACTGTATACTTTAACTGTCTTACAATTTGATTTGTTGATTGTATCTCAATAAAGCTGGAAAGGGGCTTCCCTGGTGGCATAGTGGTTGAGAGTCCGCCTGCCGATGCAGGGGACACGGGTTCGTGCCCCGGTCCGGGAAGATCCCACATGCCACGGAGTGGCTGGGCCCGTGAGCCATGGCCGCTGAGCCTGCGCGTCCGAAGCCTGTGCTCCGCAACGGGAGAGGCCGCAACAGTGAGAGGCCCGCGTACGGCAAAAAAAAAAAAAAAAAAAAAAAAAAATGTGAACCAAGTAAAAAGTGACCAATTGGGATAATCAATTCATTAGTTCTTCACAATATTTAATACCATAGATATTTGGAAATATCTAGAAATTCAGAAATGCCTACATTTTTGTCAGTAGATTAGCTCAGCTAAAACTTACCTATATATTTTTACTCCTATATAATGTATAATTATAAAGTGATAAAATTGATTTCACATGGCATATGCAAAACTTCATCTTTATTCTACAATCATATTAGCTGTGTGCTTTTCTTTGTCTCGGAGAGGCAATTCAATAAACCTCTCATAAATGCCACCATGTGCAAATTACAGTGTTTGATAATCTCAAAGAGACAATGATATACCCCTGACTTCTAGGAACTTATAGTTTAGCAGTATATATTCCTTGTCTTTGTATTTTTCCTGTCTTCTCTCCCTTCTTTTTTTTTTGACAGCACATATGAAATTTAACTAGCAATTTTAGAGGCCTAGAAAATCAGAAGCAGATTGACCCTCAATCTTCAAAGATTTTAAGAATTGTAATGGCAGCAAACAGGCAAATATGTCAGTAAGAAAGTAATGTTTATAATGTAATATAGTCTCCCTGGTTAACTAGCATGGATTCAGCACCTCCATATTAACAAAAGTTAATGTGATGCTCGCATCACCACAGTCTCTGGGAAAAGTATTTCCTGTTTTAACTTGCAGTGATAGAGCCTCCCCGTCCTGCATATATGCTTACTCCCCCCATTATTTTTAGTCCCTCTTTGAGCAGCAACCTCTTTCTGTGTGTTTGGTCAATGGCATCCCAATATCTCTTTGCGACACTCTTTCCAGAAAGTGAATCATTTTAGCCAATAGAGAATAAATCAACTCCACACAGTTGGAGAATTTCTACTAGAGTACCATACTGTAGATTTTCTGTGAGAATAAAGACCTCTACATCAAAGTATTAACTATGGCATATTAGTTTGCTGGGGCTGCCATAACAAAATACCACAGACTGTGTGGCTTAAACAACAGAGATTCATTTTCTCACAGTTCTGGGGGCTGGAAGCCTGAGACAGAGGTCTTGGCAGGGTGGGTTTCTCCTGAGGCCTCTCTCCTTGGATTGTAGATGGCTACCTTCATGCTGTGGCCCTCACACGGCCTTTCCTCTGTGTACACACTGCTGGGATCTCTCTCTCTTTTATGAGGACATCTGTCATATTGGATTAGGGCCCCACCCTTATGACCTCATTTAACTTTATCTCTTTAAAGGCCCTATTTCCACATACCATCACACTGGGGGCTTTGAGGCTTAAATATATGATTCTTTTTTACAGTGGGGGGAACACAATTCAGTTCATAACGTATGACCCAAAAGAACCTTCAAACTCATGAATATTATAATCCCATTGAAAGAAAATTTCCTTAATACTTACGAGGATTCTTAAAGAATTAGGCAAAGTATAACATGCAGCTGTCATCAGTTTTACTCCACATCTCAAGTTTAAGAAGTGCCACATTTGTTATTTTTCTGAATATTATTTAATCTAACCAATAGGCTGTAGGCAAATCAGTTGTGGTTATTACTGGGGCTCCATCAGCCCCCTTCATTCAGGTGCAGTGTAGATCATGGAAGTCTCACTTGGCTGAGAATGTTTGAGAAGTCCACTGTTCTTTTAGCCTGTGCTGGTCATCATGTCAGGTAGGCTGCTCATTGCCCAAACCACATGGTGGCCCCAGAGCTGAGATGTGGGGGTGGGGGGTGGGGTTTGCTGAGAATGGGAGCCCGACACCTATGGTCCTACCTCTCTAGGGGCACGAGAGGGAGGAAACAATGCAGAGATTTCTACTACTCTTCACACTCCCAAACCACCAGCTTGCCCCCCTTCTCAGATTCAGAGAAGATCCTACACCTTCTCCCAGCCTAACGCTTCTAGTTCCCTCCTCACTTACCCCTCTGCAGAGGATTTCCCCTCAGCGGGATTTAGAAATCCAGCGCTCTCTTCATATCAGTCATTTTTTTCTTACTATTACAAAAATAAAAAATAAGAAAAAGCCTGAACGGAGCTGTCTTGTAAGCTGACATTCACTAGAGATGACAGCTGACGTCTACACAATCCAGGAAAATGAAAAGTTCCACATCTGTCTCATCATAGCAACCAGGAGGAGAGCATGAATCCTTTCTAAGAGACAATGAGACATCATAAACTAAAAAGATAAAGAAATTGAATGTTTCATTATAGGTTCTTTAAATGTCTTTTCAACTGTCTGTTTTACTTTCTTCATCTGCCCTGCATTCCAAGTTTGTGAGGAGCCTTCAGTCTCTTAAGTGGTGAGAGGAAAATTGACATCAAGAGAGAGGCATTGGGGGGCTTCCCTGGTGGCGCAGTGGTTGAGAGTCCGCCTGCCGATGCAGGGGACACGGGTTCGTGCCCCGGTCCGGGAAGATCCCACATGCCGCGGAGCGGCTGGGCCCGTGAGCCATGGCCGGTGGGCCTGCGCGTCCAGAGCCTGTGCTCCGCAACAGGAGAGGCCGCAACAGTGAGAGGCCCGCGTACCGCAAAAAACAAAAAAAGAGAGAGAGAGAGAGGTGTTGGGGGAAGAGATGTGACTTCTGACATCAACATATTCTTCCCCATTATATATGACTCGGTTGTTCTAATCGGATCCAAAAATCAGAGATTGCACTTGGGGAAATCTCAATGACCCAGTGACCATTCTGGAGTCAAATGCCACAGATGTGTTGCTAAGGAACTGAACTATAGAACATGAATTAGGTAAACAGAGTTGATTTCCAGCTAAGACACAGGATCCACGTTTGTTACTATTGGATATTTTACTTATTCCTGCTAGCTAGCTTACAGTATATGAATAGGATAAATAAGATGAATATTTGTCTTCTTTGACATTACTCAGGATTTGTACATTCAAGATTTTTAGACGAAAGAGATATTTTGCATAATTATTTTTGGAAAATTAAATAAATAAATATAACTCAAATGTCATAATTTTTAAAAAATTTGTCATATTAAAAGTGTTATCACTAAATTTTCCCATATTAAGCTTCTTTTGTCAAAGGCTTACTTTGTCTTTTTTGTTTGTTTGTTTGTTTTGTGCGGTACGCGGGCCTCTCACTGCTGTGGCCTCTCCCGTTGAGGAGCACAGGCTCCGGACGCGCAGGCTCAGTGGCCATGGCTCATGGGCCCAGCTGCTCCGCGGCATGTGGGATCTTCCTGGACCAGGGCACGAACCCGTGTCCCCTGCATCGGCAGGCAGACTCTCAAGCACTGCGCCACCAGGGAAGCCCTGTGATATTTTTTAAAGAAGTATAGCCGGAAATAATATATTTCTGGGATTTGCTTCAAAATAATCCAGAACTAGCAGAAAAATGAAACACGATTGACCATGGAATGTTAATTTTAGAAGCTTTGCGATGATTACATGGTGCTTCGTTATATTAGTCTCTCTACTTTTTGTATATATTTCAGATGCTCTGTAATAAAAAAAAGTTGAAAATAGGAAGTAAAACTTCAGAATTGAATTTAGTACCCCTTATGAAAAATAAAGACTAACAGTAAATATGATAGAAAGGTAAACTTATAACTCTACTAGAGAACATGGGACACATGTCAGGGTGATTCAGGAAATTTCAACTTCTTCTTCAAAGTGCTCAGAATCCCCAGGAAGCCAAGCTCTTTGTGTTCTGTCATGATTGTGAAAGCTGATGGGTGTGTCGGTCACCCCTGAGACTGGCGCTTTGGGGAATAACATCCTTGTGTCAGCTAGTGCCAACTGGTGCTCATTTAATATTTTTAATATTCTCTGAGGTCTTGTCAATCAGCAGCTGTACTTCTGAGAAGAATCTAACACCAAACCCCAGTGGCAACTCTCCCTGCCCTAATAATCTAATAATGAGATAGAGAAACAACAAGAGGCAGTGTGGCTGGCTCTTGCCCTTTATTTTACCTTAATCTTGGGATCCCACTAACAAAAAAATATACTCATTCTAAAATGATAGATTAAGTGGTATAGGGAGCCTTGTCAGGTGTTAACAATTTATACACAAAAGCATCAATTCATTCATCAAATCATTCTTTCCTCCTCTAAAGGGCTTACAACCAAGTTAGAGTTGGGATACATAAGAGTGAAATAAGTTAAAAATACAAGGCCAAGTAGAATGCATGCCCACTGAGTAATAAAGATACCAAATACTGTGGCAGTTCAGAGTAGGGAAGGGCCATAGAGGAGGCAGTAAACTGGAAAAGATTTCCCCAGAGAATGAGATTTAAATGGAGGCTTTAACCACATCTAAATTCACACTAAGGGTGAAGGACTAAGCCAGTGGCACGTTGTACAATAGAAAGAGCAGGAGAACTGAATCCAGACAGATCCACCTCCAATCCTAGCTGTTGTCTCTGAACTCCGCTCTCTCATTTGTAAATCATGCAAGATTGTTTCAAGAATTTAAAATATTAACATTTGGGGAAAAGCCTGTAACTAAGTAGGCCGCTAATAATTGTTCACTTGTTTTTCCCATTGTGTAGGAAAACACAGAATAAAAATTTGTAAACAAAAATTACAGCCATATTGTAGAGACCATGAACCTCAGACTAAGGGATTTAGGCTTTATAGGTGTCCAATGGCTTTCAGCAGAAAAAGGTCATGGTGAAAGCTGTATCTGGGAAAGATTATTGCTCTTGCAGTGGTTATGCAAGCTGGTTGAGAGGGGAGACTTGATCCAGAGAAATTCACTGGAAGGTTAATGCAATGATTTGAGCATTAAATATTAAGGGCTAGAATTAGGGTTGTGGCCAGAGATGAATTTACCATGAAGCTAATGAAGCTTCATTTTTGGTTCCTTCCTTGCATGAGCCTCATCCAGGGCCTCAGAAATGATGTGAAGATAGCAATAGCTTTGCATAATCACGTGGTGTTGTCAGCTTCTCAAAAATAAGGTATTAATTGATGAAGACTACTGTCTCTTTCTACCTATTAGTCAGTTTGGGCTTCCATAGCAAAATACTATAGATTGAGGGGCTTCAACAACAGATATCTATTTTCTCACAGTTCTGGAGGCTGGAAGTCTGAGCAGGGTGCCAGCATGGTAAGGTCTGGTGAGAGCCCTCTTCCTGGCTTGGAGAAGGTTATTTGAGACACTATGCACTCATGGGGCCCTTCCTGTGTGCTCAGGTGGAGAGAGAGAGAAAGAGAAAGAGACAGAGAGAGCTCTTCCTCTTCTTATAAGGACACAAATTAATCTGATCATGAGGTCACAACCTTCATGCCCTAATCTAACACTAATTTCTTCCCATGAGCCCCACCTCCTGACACCGTCACAATCCGGTTTAGGGCTTCAGCACAGGAATTTTGAAGGGACACAAACATTCAGTCCATGATCCACCCATACTTTCCTTCCTTGTCACTTTTCTCTTGTACTCTAGAGAGATTGTGGGCGTTTGGGGAATGAGACTAGGGGGAATTTGAATGGGAGAGAAATTTAGTTTGGGTTTAGTGAGGTATATTTATATGGTTTTCATTCACTTCCCTGTATTTTTAAGTTATTAGCATCTTTCCTTGTGCAGAAACAATTTCAGAAATACTCCATGCCCGAGTGCCAACTCTACAGGAAGGAAGAGAACCACAAATTGTATTATAACATCCCCCAAGGCCCTCAGGTCCCAAAGGTGTAGGTGATGGAAGAGAAACAAATTTGAAATATATGGAGGCAGAACTGGTCTGTAGAAAATTCTTCTAACCATCAGATGTGTAAAGTTAGAAGTGGATGATTTGATTCTCATTGGTAACTAACCAAAATAGATGTTCTCTCCTGCAGGGAATTTATTCAACAATGCAGCATAAGCATTATAACTGTTTAACTGTATTATAATTATAAACACACAATACTTTGTTTCTTTTTAAATCAGAGTTGTACAAAGTTGGATTTATCAAAATTCCTAGGTTTATGTAACACAAACCTTCAGCCCCACCTCACAGAAAGTCTAAAGCAAATCATTTGTGGAAAAAAAATTGACAGTTTCTTTCATAAATTTGAGAACAATTTACAATTGAGAACAATTTATGTGACATTATCAATAATGACCTGTGATGGCAAAAGAAAATTTTAAACTATTAATAATTTTTTTTAAATTTCAATCCACCAAGTTGGAGAAAAGACTTATCTATCTAGTCTCTCTATAGAAAATGTTCCACAATCCTTAGCTTGTAAAGTGATAATCAACAAGTATGTAGCCAAAAAATACATGATTCAGGGGGAAATAATGTGATGAGGTATATCAAGCAGGGAATTAATAAAAATGTTTCATTTTTTAATGGATTTTGTAACATTTGTGGTATTTGTCAGCTCTGATTCCTTATCTCAGTCTAAATAAAAATTACTTCCACTTCTAATTTTGTGTTTATAACTTTTTATGTTTTTTTCTAAAAGGGGGGGTTCCCAAACCTGGACATACCCACTGACTGTGGCAGTGAAAATAAAATGAAAAGGGTGAATGCAGACATTAAAGAGGCCTCAAAACATCTCTGAGAATTCTATTTGTTCTGCAGGAATCAAGACAAGGAAGGGGCCTTACTACTTTCCTAGAGAAGGCTATTTTATTGGTTACAAAGACATTTCCCACCCCTCCTTGGGTGCTAGACTTTTCGGAAAATTGCTCTAATGACACCATTTGAAACACTCAAGTCTAGTGGAAAATAAACAGAAATTTACCAAGTCTTCAGTGTCTCACAATACATTCTTTCTCCCCTGCAGCAAGCTTCCAACTCATCTTTCTCTCTGTGACCTTATCACCACCACACCAGACCATTCTCCAAACTCTGGACAAATTCATCTTTCTAATATGCGGATCAGGTTATATTGTCATCCTATTAAAACTCTATTACTTTTAGGGAAAAAGTACCATCCTTAACAGAGAGACGTGGACATTGGAGGATCCTTTCTAGAGCAATTGCTCCCATCTTTCTACATGGCTTCCGAGAGAGCTGCGTTATTACCCCAGCCACAGTTAATAGGTTTCTTCCCCTGGATTTTAGGACCTGGACTGAGGGAGTCAGTGGTCATGTTTTCTATTATGTGACTTTCAGAAGCAGAGGTGTCAGCAGAGAGAAAGGTGGTACACCAAGATGAACAGCGCAAGAGATTGCTCATGGCATTTGCGTTCCTGGTTTCGGATGTCCCTGTAAATGAGACCCTCCCGTGTCCTTGGGCTCTGTAGATGGTACAGTGTATTTATGATAAAAATCATCTTCTCACTTGGGTTCGTTGAGGTGTGCTCCAGGTCCTTGCAAGCAGGAGTCCCTATGAATGCAGTTTCCAATGCCTTTCAGGAGCTAGACCCTATTTAAATATCTAAGCTTACCTCTGGCTACTTCCTGCTTTGTCTTCCAAGTTCATTCAATAATACAAACCCTCCAAGAGTACATGCTCTTCCCCCTTTCTATTCATCTTTCAGATCTCTGTGGAGATGTTTTCTACTTACAGAGATCTCTGTTGACTTCGAGTTTGGGTCATGTGCCACTCACGGCTTCTGGTCTCCTATGCGAGGACTTATCTCACTATACGTCATTCCCTGTTTGTTTGTTTCCTCCACTGTGTACTCGTTCACAATAAACCCCTTCTGAAAAGGTGGGACCCATGACTACCTTATTCATCCTTCTATTCTCACTGCCTCATACATGCCGGTCACATACAAGACTCTCAATATATAGATATATTTGTTGAATGAACAATAAACTAATCACTCAGTCAGCATGGGCAAAATAGCAATAAATGAGTAGAGGATGGGATAAACACCCATCCCCCACCTTAAAAGTAGAGCAGCATTGGAACCTAGAAATTCCCCTGTATATTCTGCTCCATTCATTCATCTCAACACCCAGAACTCCCCAGAAATCACCACTCTTTCAAAGTTTCCTTTCCTTTTTCTCACTGGCTTGCTTTTTCTTTAGGGTCATATCGCATATGTAGGTAAACCTAAACAAGAAAAATGTGTTACATATTTTTAACTATTTTGAACTTGGTAAAAATGGTAGCATACTGTAAATATTCTAGAACTTGCACTTTTAAAGCCACAGTGTTTCTAAGCTTCATCCACGGTAATGTGTGTACTGTAGTTCACTCGTTTCACTACTATGTGGTATTGCATTGAAAAAACTTACTACTGTTGATTTATCCATTTTGTTCCTATTCCTTCAGCCACCCAACTCCCTAGATCCCAACAGATTTTATTTGCCAGGGATGGTACATCAATATTCCTCATGCCATGTGCTCTTTTTACCATATGACTTTGCCACTACCTTGTAGGAGTTTCATTCTCTCCTTGAATCTGGGTGGGATTGTGACTGCTTCAACCAGTAGGGTTTGGCATAAGTGACACTGTGTGACTTCTGAGGCTGGGCCATAATCATATGATGATGCAACTTCCACCTTGTTTACTGGAACAGTCATGCTTGGAGCTCTGAGCCATTATGTAAGAAGTCCAAATATGCTGAGGTCACCATATTGCAAGGAAGCCAAGCTACATGGACAGGCCATGTGTGGAAACTCCAATTGTCAGCCCTGATCTTCTAATCCGTGCAGTCCAGATGCCAGACACAAGAGTGAAAGAGCCTGCTGATAATTCCAGGCCCATCCATTGAGTTACCCCTAGCCTTTGAGTTTTGCCACTTGAAGTCCCAGATACCCTACAGCAGATACTAGCTGGCCCCCATGTGCCCTATCCAAACTCCTAATCCATGAGCGTAATAAAATGGATGCTGTTTTAAACACTGACTTTTTTAAAAATTTTATTTAATTGATGTATAGTGATTTACATTGTGTTAATTTCTGCTGTACAACAAAGTGATTCAGTTATACATATATATACATTCTTTTCCATATTCTTTTCATTATGGTTTATCACAGGTTATTGAATATAATTCCCTGTGCTATACAATAGGACTTTGTTGTTTGTCCACTCTATATATAATAGTTTACATCTGCTAATCCCAAACTCCCAAGCCATCCCTCCCCCATCCTCCCACCCCCTTGGCAACCACAAGTCTGTTCTCTATGTCTGTGAGTTTGTCTCTCTTTCATAGATAAGTTCATTTGTGTCATATTTTAGATTCCACATATAAGTGATGTGATATGGTATTTGTCTTTCTCTGACTTCACTTAGTTTTTTACTCTCTAGGTCCATCCATGTTGCTGCAAATAGCATTACTTTATTCTTTTTTATGGCTGAGTAGTATTCCATTGTGTGTGTGTGTGTGTGTGTGTGTGTGTGTGTGTATATCTCACATCTTTTTTATCCATTCATCTGTCAGTGGGCATCTAGGTTGTCTCCATGTCTTGGCTATTGTAAATAGTGCTGCTATGAACATAGGGGTGCCTGTGTCTTTTCGAATTATAGTTTTCTCTGGATATACGCCCAGGAGTGGGATTGCTGGATCCTATGGTAACTCTATTTTTAATTTTTTGTGGAACCTCCATACTGTTTTCCATAGTGGATGCACCAATTTACATTACTACCAACAATGTATGAGGGTTCCCTTTTCTCCACACCCTCTCAGCATTTGTTATTAGTAGATTTTTTAATGATGGCCATTCTTACGGTGTGAGGTGATACCTCATTGTACTTTTCATTTGCATTTCTCTAATAATTAATGATGTTGAGCATCTTTTCATGTGCCTGTTGGCCATGTGTGTGTCTTCTTTGAAAAAAATGTCTCTTTAGGTCTTCTGCCCATTTTTTAATTGGGTTGTTTGTTTTTTGGTTAGGCAATAAAGTTTGGGGGTAGTTTGTTGTAGAGCTATAGTAACTGGAGTAGCTCTTTAGGAATTGTTCCTCCTTTGGAACCCATATCTTCCTGGGAAAAATCCTCCCTTTTCCTTCAAGGCTTTTCTAATTCTAATCAACCGATATGCATTTTTCTGATACCCACCATAGCTCCATCTAACCAGATTTACTCATAATTTTATTTTATAAAAATTATATGTTAAAATCCTTTCTCTTGCCCTGGCCAGTGTCACAGGACTCCCTGCCTTCTGCTCAAGCAGAATTATCTGCCAGCCACTTGTCTCTCACTACAATGTTCAGTTCCTTTAAAGACTTTTTTACCTTTGAGTAAATTTGTTTAAACAGTGTTTCTCACAGTGTGGTCCACAGACCATCTGAGGCACCTGGTTCCTTATGGAATATATAGATTCTGGGCAGCACCCCAGACATGCTGAATCAGGATCTCTATCCTTGTATCGAGCACTCCAGGTGTGCCTTAAGCACATTCAAGGTTGTTTGTTTGTTTTTTAACATCTTTATTGGAGTATAATTGCTTTACAAAGGTGTGTTCGTTTCTGCTTTATAACAAAGTGACTCAGCTATATGTACACATATATCCTCATATCCTCTCCCTCTTGCATCTCCCTCCCACCCTCCCTACCCCACCCCTCTAGGTGGTCACAAAGCACCAAGCTGATCTCCCTGTGCTATGCGGCTGCTTCCCACTAGCTATCTATTTTACATTTGGTAGTGTATATATGTCCATGCCATTCTCTCACTTCGTCCCAGCTTATCCTTCCCCCTCCCCGTGTCCTCAAGTTTAACAATCCTGAATCTCCTTGGAGTGATCTGGCGGAGGATGGGAGTAGCACTTGGCATAAACTTGAGAAAAGAGACCTGGGAGAACTCAGACGGAAATGCTTTTCTCTTTGCCAACTAAAGCAATTAAAAGCCCAGTGTTCTATACCTCCAGAAATTGCTTCTTTTCCCAGGCAGAATAAAACCACGACCTCAAGTTATACAGCAGGTACATGGAAAGCATAGTAAATGTTGAACCTAAGATGACTAAATGAGTCAATGAAAGGATATAGAACTTATTGTCTACAAATCATTACAAAAGAGGTTCTGCTTTTCAGATCATGGCGGGGGTTAGTGTCAAAGCTTGGGAATATATTTATAATTTTCAATGATATTTAAAATGCATGATGGGGGTATTATAAACAGGCATGACTAAATACTATGTGACTTACCCCAGGAATGGATATTTCAACTAATGCTAAGTCATCTCCCTATAGCAGTTCTCTCTCATTGTGTGTCTTGATAAACATTCTTTCAGTTCTGTTTTTTTTGTTTCCCAAGTTATTTTTTTATATGTCTGTAATACCCTGTCTCACATCACAAAGTATTTTGAACACTTGTTCATGTACATATAGAAAAAAATAGGTGTTGATGGTGTTTCCATACTCACTACAACTGTTCCCCAACATTAGAGAAGCAGAAGCAAGGAGCCAACTTCTCTGCACTCCTGTTTATCTGAGAAAATTATAAAATGTGCCTGCTGCTTAACTTGTCATGAAAATACCTATAATAGTGTTAATTGAACATTAAGAAATGTGTTCTTAGCTATACTCATGTGACGCTATAAGTTCCTCTTTCTTAACCACTATTTATTGTTTGTGTTCTCCTTGTGAACCACCTCAAAATTTGTGTGCAAGAGGCAGGATAAACAAGAAAGAAAGGAAAGAGAAAGAGAGAGAAAGAGGGAAATGATGTAGAGAGAAGGATTCCTTAGCAGAGAAATCAATCTTAATGTTGCAAGAATCGTTGAATTCTCAGATCTCAGAGATGATTTACCAGACTGCTGACATCAACCTAACCCTTGCCTTGCTTTATTTCCTCTTATATTCTGCTTTTTTCCCCACAGATTTCTTCTAGTAGTTCCTAAATTCTTTGAAGGTAAAGTGTGTTTTCACTATGAACCTCAAGATTATGGCAGTTTCTACATGTCCTTTAAGTTTTCTGTCAGAGAATTTCTCTTTTAATGAAACATAAAACTTCATTTTGCAACAATAAGCTATAAAAATACTAACTACAACAGTAGTGAAGATGACTATAATACATAATAATATACAGATCACATATATTATTTCATTTGATCCTCACAGCAGCCCTATAATGAAGGTGAAAAAAAAAACCTATTTTCTTCTCAGGCTTCTTATAGGTGCCCTCCTTTCTTCCTGAAACACAATTTGCCCTGATAGACACATGGCTTTCTCCCTCACTTCTTCAAGTTTCACTTAAATGTAACCTATTCAGAACCCTTCCTTCACTCCCCAAATAAAATAGTATCTCCCTCCCCAGTAGCACTGGTTTCTATCTGTCTTTCTGTACTTGAATGTAAGCTCAATGCAGGTGGGGGTTTATTTTGTTTTCCACTATTTCCCCGGTCCCAACAGAGCGCCAAGCACATAGCAGATGCTCAATAAATAAATGAATATACTATTCCCATGTCATAAATAATAAGTCAGGAACAGGAGGCTTAAAAGATCTGACCACCATGGCACACCTAATGAGTGGCAGATTAGGTTCTGGATCATAGGTGTTCAGGCCAAGTCTTGTTACATTTTCTTTTTTTTTTCTTCCATTACAGTTTATTACAGGATAATGAATATAGTGCCCTGTGCTATACAGTAGGACTTTGTGGTTTATCCATCCTATGTATAATAGTTTGCATCTGCTCACCCCAAATTCCCAGTCCAACCTTCCCCCATCCAGCCTCCCCCTTGGCAACCAGCAGTCTGAGAGCCTGTTTCTGTCATTACATTTTCAAGACCACTACAGAGACATTGTAATAACTGATCTACACTATTGACTTCACTGGCATAAATTTCTGGAACAATGGAAAATCTTTTATTATTTCATGAGTGTTATCAGAAGCAAAAACGAAATTCAAGCCATTACATTTCCTAACACTGGATAGGATGGTGGGAAAACATCTAAGCTATGGGGTAGGTTAGAACAACCTACACCACACCAAGAAAGGATGCATTTTCTTGGGTGCTAATCCTATTTACATGGTCCTTGAACAAATTCTTGGCAAACCATTGCAAAACACACTTTGCCAGTAAGCAAACAGTTATTTCAGCTACAATAATATCATCTTAAGATATGATGCTATTAAGATAACGAAAGCCATTGGTTACTCTCAGTGGTAGACCATTTAGCAGCCTGGCAGGTATGTGATGTTGCATGAGCACTGGAGAGAGGAACAGGCCTGGCACATGGCCCAATAATTGCAGTGCTGCAGTCTGATTAAACGTATAGCAATAAAGCGGACCTTACATAATTTTACATAGTACTTTCCCCTTGCTTTTAAGGATGATTAATACATTTCTAACACCAAACACAATTTTATTTAACAACTAACTTAAATAGTAAACTCTCCATTGACTGCCATTCTAATAGTCTATTAACCACCCTATCCCCTATTAACCAGCACTTTCAAACAGACTCTACAAGTGAAAGTTAAAATTACAAGAGGCCTAAAAGATTATCCATTAAAAGCCCATCGTTCTGGGGAGACCTTCAAGATGGCAGAGGAGTAAGACATGGAGATCACCTTCCTCCCCACAAATACATCAGAGGTACATCTACATGTGGAACAACTACAGAACACCTACTGAACGCTGGCAGAAGACCTCAGACCTCCCAAAAGGCAAGAAACTCCCCACGTACCTGGATAGGGCAAAAGAAAAAAGAACAAACAGAGACAAAAGGATAGGGACGGGACCTGCACCAGCGGGAGGGAGCTGTGAAGGAGGAAAGGTTTCCACACACTAGGAAGCCCCTTCGCGAGCGGAGACTGCGGGTAGCGGAGGGGGAACTTCGGAGCCACGGAGGAGAGCACAGCAACAGGGGTGCGGGGGGCAAAGCGGGGAGATTCCCACACAGAGGATCGGTGCCGACCGGCACTCACCAGCCCGAGAGGCTTGTCTGCTTACCCGCCGGGGCGGGCGGGGCTGGGAGTTGAGGCTCGGGCTTCGGTCACAGCGCAGGGAGAGAACTGGTGTTGGCGGCGTGACAACAGCCTGCAGGGGGTTAGTGCACCACGGCTAGCCGGGAGGGAGTCCGGGGAAAAGTCTGGAGCTGCCGAAGAGGCAAGAGGCCATTGTTTCAGGGTGTGCGAGGAGAGGGGATTCAGAGCACCACTTAAACGAGCTCCACAGAGACGGGCACGAACCGTGGCTATAAGTGCAGACCCCAGAGACAGGCATGATATGCTAAGGCTACTGTCGCCACCAAGAAGCCTGTGTGCGAGCACAGGTCACTATCCACACCCCCCTTCTGGGGAGCCTGTGAAGCCCGCCACTGCCAGGGTCCCGTGATCCAGGGACAACTTCCCCGGGAGGACGCACGGCGCACCTCAGGCTGGTGCAACATCACGCTAGTCTCTGCCGCCGCAGGCTCGCCCCACACTCTGTACCCCTACCTCCCCCAGGCCTGAGTGAGCCAGAGCCCCCAAATCAGCTGCACCTTTAACCCCGTCCTGTCTGAGGGAAGAACAGACGCCTTCAGGCGACCTACACACAGAGGCAGGGCCAAATCCAAAGATGAACCCCGGGAGCTGTGCGAGCAAAGAAGAGAAAGGGAAATCTCTCCCAGCAGCCTCAGGAACAGCGGATTAAATCTCCACAATCAACTTGATGTACCTGCATCTGTGGAATACCTGAATAGACAACGAATCATCTGAAAATTGAGGCGGTGGACTTTGGGAGCAACAGTAGACTTGGGGTTTGCTTTCTGCATCTAATTGGTTCTGGTTTTATGTTTATCTTAGTTTAGTATTTAGAGTTTATTCTTATTGGTAGATTTGTTTATTGATTTGGTTGTTCTCTTCCTCCTTTTTCTTTATACATAGATATATTTTTTCTTTTTTCTATTTTTGTGAGTGTGCATGTGTATGCTTCTTTGTGTGATTTTGTCTGTATAGCTTTGCTTTTACCATTTGTCCTAGGGATCTGTCTGTCCATTTTTCTTTTTTTTTTTTTTTTCTCTTTTTTTTACTATAGTTTTTAGGCCTTGTTATCATTGGTGGATTTGTTGATTGGTTTGGTTGCCCTCTTCTTTCTTTTTTTTAATTACTTTTTAATTCTTTTATTTTTAATAATAATTATTATTTTCTTAATGACTTTCATTTATTGTCTTCTTTCTTTCTTTCTTTTTTGCTCCCTTTTCTTCTGAATCATGTGGCTGACAGGGTTTTGGTGTTCAGGCCAGGTGTCAGGCCTGTGCCTCTAAGATGGGAGAGCCGAGTTCAGGACACTGGTCCACCAGAGACCTCCCGGCTCCACATAATATCAACTGGCAAAAGCTCTCCCAGAGATCTCCATCTCAATGCTAAGACCCAGCTCCACTCAACGACCAGCAAGCTACAGTGCTGCACACCCTATGACAAACAACAAGCAAGACAGGAACACAACCCCACCCATTCGCAGAGAGGCTGCCTAAAATAATAATAAGGTCACAGACACCCCAAACCACACCACCAGACGCAGACCTGACCATGAGAAAGAAAAGATCCAGCTTCATCCACCAGAACACAGGCACCAGTTCCCTCCACCAGGAAGCCTAAACAACCCAATGAACCAACCTTACCCACTGGGGGCAGACACCAAAAACAACAGGAACTATTAACCTGCAGCCTTAGAAAAGGAAACCCCAAACACAGTAAGCTAAGCAAAATGAGAAGACAGAGAAACACACAGCAGATGAAGCAGCAAGGTAAAAACCCAACAGACCAAACAAATGAAGACGCAATAAGCAGTCTACCTGAAAAAATATTCAGAGTAATCATAGAAAAGATGATCCAAAATCATGGAAATAGAATGGAGAAAATATAAGACATGATTAACAATGACCTAGAAGAACTAAAGAGCAAACAAACTATGATGAACAACACAATAAATGAAATTAAAAATTCTCTAGAGGGGATCAATAGCAGAATAACTGGGGCAGAAGAACACATAAGTGACCTGGAAGATAAAATAATGGAAATAATTACTGCAGGGCAGATTAAGGAAAAAAGAATGAAAAGAAATGAGGACAGTCTCAGAGACCTCTGGGACAACATTTAACACACCAACATTCAAATTATACGGGTCCCAGAAGAAGAGAAAAAGAAAGGGACTGAGAAAATATTTGAAGAGATTATAGTCGAAAACTTCCCTAATATGGGAAAGGAAATAGTTAAGTCCAGGAAGTACAGAGAGTCCCATACGGGATAAATCCAAGAAGAAACACGCCAAGACACATATTAATTGAACTATCAAAACTTAAACACAAAGAAAAAACATTAAAAGCAGCAAGGGAAAAACAACAAATAACATACAAGGGAAACCCCATAAGTTTAATAGCTGATCTTTCAGCAGAAACTCTGCAAGTCAGATGGGAGTGGCAGGACATATTTAAAGTGATGAAAGGGAAAAACCTACAACCAAGATTACTCTACCCAGCAAGGATCTCATGCAGATTCGACAGAGAAATTAAAACCTTTACAGACAAGCAAAACTAAGAGAATTCAGCATCATCAAACCAGCTTTACAACACGTGCTAAAGGAACTTCTCTAGGCAGGAAATACAAGAGACAAAAAGACCTACAATAACAAACCCAAAACAATTAAGTAAATGGTAATAGGAACATACATATCGATACTTACCTAAAATGGGCAGAAGACCTAAATAGACATTACTCCAAAGAAGATATACATATGGCCAACAAACACATGAAAGGATGCTCAACATCACTAATCATTAGAGAAATGCAAATGAAAACTACAATGAGGTATCACCTCACATCGGTCAGAATAGCCATAATCAAAAATTCTGCAAACGATGAATGCTGGAGAGGGTGTGGAGAAAAGGGAACCCTCTTGCACTGTTGGTGGGAATGTAAATTGATACTGCCACTATGGAGAACAGTATGGAGTTTCCTTATAAAACTAAAAATAGAACTACCATACGACCCAGCAATTGCACTACTGGCCATATACCCTGAAAAAAACATAATTCAAAAATAGTCATGTACCACAATGTTCTTTGCAGCTCTATTTACAATAGCCAGGACATGGAAGCAACCTAAGTGTCCATCGACAGATGAATGGATAAAGAAGATGTGGCACATATATACAATGGAATATTACTCAGCCATAAAAGAAACGACATTGAGTTATTTGTAGTGAGGTGGAGGACCTAGAGTCTGTCATACAGAGTGAAGTAAGTCAGAAAGAGAAAAACAAATACTGTATGCTAACACATATATATGGAATCTAAAAAAAAAAAAAGTTTCTGAAGAACCTAGGGGCAGGACAGGAATAAAGATGCAGACGTAGAGAATGGACTTCAGGACACAGGGAGGGCGAAGGGTAAGCTGGGATGAAGTAAGAGTGTGGCATGGACTTATATATACTACTAAATGTAAAATTGATAGCTAGTGGGAAGCAGCTGTGTAGCACAGGGAGATCAGCTTGGTGCTGTGCCCACCTAGAGGTGTGGGATGGGGAGGGTTGGAGGGAGATGCAAGAGGGAAGAGATATGGGGATAGATGTACATGTATAGCTGGTTCACTTTGTTATAAAGCAGAAACTAACACACCATTTTAAAGCAATTATACTCCATTAAAGATGTTAAAAAATAAAAAACCCCGTCATTTTAAAGATGAAGACATTTATGCCAAATTGACTTATCAGTCGTACCCAGCCAAGAAACAGTACAGTCGGACCTCAAGTCCCCCACGTCTCCTTCTACTGCACACAGTAGGATCACACTTTGCCCAGGGTCTGCCATTCCCAAACACATTGTTAAAGAGACGGATTCTGAAATTAATAACCTGAAACGTGGCAATTTCATAAGGTAATTTTGAGTGATCTGTAAATTGTTGTGTGGAATAAACATTAGATTCTTTTCATTACACTGTTAGTGTTCTTAGGATAATGGTCCCCTCTGAAATTTTATAATGTCAATAAGAGTTATATATCATAAATTTTATTAATGAAAATATTTGGTTAAGCAGTAAAATCAATTTCTGGACCAGTGGTATAACTGGTCATATGGTATAATGTTTATTTTTCTTGAATTACAATGTTGGAAGCCAATAAGGAATTTGAAAGGCAGGAACATTGATATAGACTTACCTCAGGGAATGCCCATTTTGTAATAATTAAGTTGATTCATTCAGCTTACAAATGTGTGTATATACTAATCATCTCCCACATGCCCGTGTGGAAAGACATTCACTAGTGGTTCACCAAGCCATTTCCCTTTTCCTCCTGGGCACAGTAAGATGACTATTTTCAGCTTCAATTGCAATCAACTGCAGCCATGTGCCTGAGTCCTGGCCACTGGCTTGTCAACAGCAGTGATGTATGCCATAAAACCCTTGTATATGTGATCCTCCATTTAGCTCCCTCATCTTCTAACCAGATGCAGAAATCTAGTGGAACATTCTGAGGCCCAGGAGATGGAAGAGCCACCAAAAGAAGGACCCTGGGTCCCTGAGTCAGCATTTGGAGGAGAGAAATAAGTGCTGTGAGGACACAACAGAAAGCTTTAGGAAAGGTTATTCAGAAATCACTATATCAGAGAATGGCATCGAATTAAGATTTAAGTTGGAAGGAAGGAAAGCAAAATCACCTTGGATAGAAGAGGAAGCATACACAGAGCTTCACACGTGAAATCTTGGGTTTAGTTGCAGGAACAAAAGTTGTCTAACATAAATGGAGCACAGAATAGAACACAGGCACACATGTGAGCATTGAGACCAAAATTGAAGGAAGGGGTCAGATTATGAACGACCTTGTGTGCCAAGCTAGAGGGTAGCCTTTACCATATAGGCAGGAGAATCTAGAAAAGGTTTTCAAGCTGCAGAGTGGCATAAACAAAACTCTCCATTAGAAGGTAAACTCTGATGCAGAGTGGAAAATAACTTGGAAAGGGAAGCCGATGTGAGAGGGAAACCAGTTACCAGGCTATCGGAAAAATCCACACAAGAGATATTGCAAGAGCTGATCTAGGCTGCAGCAGAAGAAACTGACCCAAAAACAGATACAAGAGACCAACCAGAGGAGGCATTTCAAAAGCATAAAGTTCAAGTAGCTGTTAGGTGTAGACATTAAAGTAATATTAGCCGACATGGGGAACACGAGAGGAGATAACAGGCTAGAAGGAAAAGATGATGAATTTGCTTTTAAATATGTTGAATTTGAAGTCCAAATTTGAGAAGCTATCCAGTGTGTCGTTTGCATTACATATGCAGAACTCAGAAAAAAATTCAGAATTGGAATTATAAATTTGGGAGTTGGCAACATAGAGATGATGGTTAACCATGGGAGTGGATGAAATCTGCCAAGAAATATGTATAGAGTGAGATGAAAAGGAAGAAGAGATTTCACAGGATACTTGAAAGAGTGGTTAGAGGAGTATAAAAAGCATCAAGAGAGAAGAGTATCATGAAAAACAGGGGAAGAGAGGCTTTAAGACTCCCGCCCACTCAGAAGAGTTCAGACCAGAGCCAGCAGGGAGACCAGATACGCTAACGAGCCATCAAGTGAGACTACAGGGTCTGGAACTGTATCAGACTTTGTGGACATGTTCTGAAGATAAGCCAGAAAATGCAAATCTGTCATAAGATTCAAGTGATAAATGCTGACTGGAGATCAAAGATGGAGCAAGAGGTCGAACATCAAGTAAATGCAGAACCAGGGAGGTGAAGGATCAGGACAGGAAAAAGCCAAAAAAGGTCCAGGATTTTTGCCAGAGCTCCTTCTTATAAAGTTCTGGCCAGATGGTAGACTGGGTCAGAATAAACACAAGAGATGGTCAATCATTTCCAGTAATGAGAGGCCTGAAGGGCTGCTGGGGTGTTGGCAATTAGATGTTCAAGCAACTTCATTAATTTGGGAGGCAGATGTCACACTACCCAGAGTGAAGGAGAGATTGGTAAGTGAAAGCAATGAGGGAAGATGGAATGGAATTTAATGGAATTTTGTGGTGGAAGCCTGCTAACAGGCAGACTTAAAAGAAAGCTTGTTTAGTATGCTTGTAGGCTGAGGGTACATCTCCTCCATCTTTTGGAGGAGGAGGAATGGAAGATTGAAAGAGCACATAAGTTAATGAATCAAGGTGGAAGCCAGAGGAGATGGGACCAAAGTACCTATGGAGAAGCGCATTGTGCATATTACATCATATCTTGTTTCATCTTTTTCTTTAAAAACAACGAATAAAGCATAGATGAAGAGTGAGGGATATTGAGGTAGTTCATAAGTGATAGACCTTATTTTCTCAGTGAAATCAGGCTAGAACATACAGTAAGAGACCATCCAGGTAAAGGCTTGAGAAGAGAGTTAAGTTCTAGAAAGGTAGCTGCAGAGAAACAAGGCTTTCTGGTACATGAGGAATTGGATTTGCACTGAAGACCCAGCTCAGGCAAGGAGTCCTAAAGAGATAAATTGTTCTCCAGCCGTGACTGGAGCCAGAAGGTCTAAGAACAAGAACAAATAAATAAATAAAACAGATATTTTGCCAGGTGGAAACAAAGGAAAGAAAAGGGGATAAGGAATCCAAGAGTGATGAAGAAGGCTGACCAGTCTACCCCGAGTCATTTCAGGGCTAGGATAATGGTCTCTTACAAGTCCTACCACAGTGCCTGACAGACAAAAGACACTTAATAAATGTGGAATGAATGCACAAATGAACAATCGAATGAATGAATGAATGAATGAGCACATACTTGAAATTCAGGCTGGTTATGGGGGGAATGAAGTGGGAGGACATTAATAGACTGAAAGACTAGGAAGGATTTGAGAAGCAGGAGTGTGCGATGAGGCAGAAGAACATGTTCTTTGGGAGTCAAAGAGTTTGAGAAGAGAAAGAATACAAGGTTATGTGCAGAGAGAGTCATTTCAAAATTCAGATGTTCAGAGGAGCAGTTCCAAGTGATTACAAGGTCCAAAGTGTTGCTGTAAATGGAGTTGGTAAAGTAGAATGGAGGTGATTGTCAGCATGAGGACAGGCTGTTAGAGGACTCATAAGTATATATCATAAAGTCACTTAAGATGACAGCTGGAGGGAAGATGTTGGAGGGAACAGAGAAACTGTGAGCCAAGTTTCCAAGTCCTTGAAGACTTGAGAAGAAATGCCCCAGAGGTAACACTGAAAAGAACCTGTATATTTCATCAAGATAATGTTGGCTCTTCCTGCCACCCAGCTTTCTTGTGAAAATTATATAAATTGTATATATAATTATATAAATTTATCTAATTTATAAATTATATAAATTTTTTATTGTTGGGAACCAAGTGGTCCAAGTGGGCAGCACGTCCTTCAAAGGAGAGTTCAATGAAAACTACCCCAAATTGCCAAGATGAAGCTGCAGGGAGACAGGATAATCCTGAGTCCTTTGCAAGAAGCCAAAATACAGGAGCAACACCTAGAGTGTTGTAGGGGAAACAGTGTCACTAGGAGTCAATACAGGTTTCAGTAAAAGGGAACACGCAGAGAAAATCCTTCAAGCTACTAATTGTGTGTTAAGTTCTGGGAGCTTTATCTATATCATCCTGAATTCCCACAGTAGCCATGCAAGTTAGCTATCAGTACCTTCAGATTACAAATGAGGATACAGGGACTGTGGTTGGGTAAATTTCCTGAGGCTGCACAGTTACTAAACAGAGTAGCAGGATTTGAACCCATCTCAGGAAGATCACATCCCATCCCCTCTCCACTCTACTCCATTACATTAAACTGATGTGTTCAGAGCTTTATAGGGGAAATGAGAACATGACAGAATGATGCACGAAGAACTAGTGGAGGATGGGGGCAGAAGATAAGGAAAAATGAACTGGAGGAGATTCGAGTATGGGCAAGAGTAGCTGACAAGAGGGACCTGTCATTACTGATTAATGGCATTGGGGATGTAGGAAGTTGGGAGGTGAACAGGAGGAGAGCAAATGAAACTAACCAGCCCTGAGTTTCAGCTGGAACTTTGATGTTCAGTGGCTGTGATGTCCCCACTGGTAGGGAAGTTAACTGACTCCTTTTTTTTTTCTTTTTTTAATTTGCTTGAACAGTCAAGCAGCCATCTTGCCATTTAACAAGAACCCTTGAGGAATCAATTAAAAATTCCCATCTCAGAGGACTTACACATGTACACAACAGCTTGGGTTAATTTACTAATTCATCTAATCAGCCTGCCAAATTATTAGCCAACTTCCCTAAATCTTGTAGTAACTCACACATTAAAAAGGCAATGTCTCCCTATTATTCTACAAAATTAGAAAAAACATATAGAGACATCCTTTTACATCACCAGTCATGACTTTAACGTGTTTTATGGAGGACAATTGATTAGATTGTGTTCCTAAAGTCTTTAGGATATTTGAAAATTGCTCTTTCAAGCACTTTGAGTGTCATTTTTATGATCTTGTTTGTGCCATTTACTTCCATGACGAATCCTTTGCATATAGCACAGAAATCTACATTAACCAGGTCCCAAATGGCTCATCAAAAATTCTGAGTTAGAGAATTTAGAATAAAGAGAACTGTTGTTTAGTATAAATGCTGTGAAGCAGGGACAGCCTTTACAGCCAGAGATTTTTAAACGTGCAGGGAATCTTACATAAGCCAAACATGGCTGGGCTTTGGGGGGCAGCTTCTTTCTTCACCTCTAGTATATGTTAGAGCCCCTAGATACACTTGGTTATACTTCTCAGTCTGTTCCCTACGCCTTCCCAACCTGCCTCAATATTATTTTTACTGTGTTTTTCCTCTTTTTTTATTTTTTTAACTTTTTATTTTATATTGGTGTATAGTTGATTAACAATGCTGTGTTAGTTTCAGGTGTACAACAAAGTGATTCAGTTAAACGTATACATGTATCGATTCTTTTTCAAATTCTTTTCCCATTTACGTTGTTACATAATATTGAACAAAGTTCCCTGTGATATAGAGTAGGTCCTTGTTTGTTATCCATTTTAAATATCGTTGTGTGTACATGTCAATCACAAACTCCCTAACTATCCCTTCCCCCACCGTCCCCACCTCCCCACAATAAGTTCGTTCTCTGTGAGTCTGTTTCTGTTTTGTAAATAAGTTCATTTGTATCATTTTTTTTGGATTCCGTATATAAGCGATATCATACAATATTTCTCTTTCTCTGTCTGACTTACTTCACTCAGTATGACAATCTCTAGGACCATCCTGAAAGTATTGGCAAGATTTATAGGGAAACTCACATGCTATATCAAAGAAACTTCCCCAAATTCCCCCATTGGGCTTCTTTTATCCATCTAATGACATGTGCCCTCTCTCTATTTCCCCACTTATCCTCTCAAAAACCCTCAGCAATTCAACTCTTCTTCACCATCCTTTAGAATTCAGAGAGGAATTTTTTTAATTGCCCTATACACAAAGAAGTCATGTATACTGAAACTCTCATTTTACTGATCAAAAACTATTGATTAAAGAAGTTCTATGTGGCACAGCCAGGAATAGAATAGGATTCTTCATATACGATTACTTTTTTACACCACACTCAGGAAACGCTGAAGTTCATTCTAACTTTAAAATTCTATCATTTGCCTGCTCTGTGGCTTTTGATGAATTCGGACATTGATCTATAATCGCTGAAATAAAATTTAGTAATATGAAAGGTTTGGGATGGTGGTGGGGAGAGGACTTTATATCTCCGCTTTGATAGAATGATCTTTGACTGATCTGAAATGCCCAGATACAGGAGAATAGATGACCTTTCACAATGTTATGTACACATACATGGCCTTTTTGTTTGGTTTTCAGTATGTGGAGTTTGTTGAGTTCATCTTTTATGGTTTTTCTTTTTTTTTTTTTGGTTTTCAACTTTAATGTAGGGAACACACCAATTAATCAAGCAAGAACACTTTTTTAATAGTTCTACACAATAGAAGAAAATATAAAATATAAATATAAATTGTTTTATATGGTAAACAATTTTTAAAACTTACTGAAAGTCAGTGTAGCAATCTGATTCATGTATGGCCTTGCAAAACACAATGTCAAAGACAGTTTAAAGGTAAGAGTTCAGGGCTTCCCTGGTGGCGCAGTGGTTGAGAGTCCGCCTGCCAATTCAGGGGACACGGGTTCGTTCCCCGGTCCGTAAAGATCCCACATGCCGCGGAGCGGCTGGGCCGGTGAGCCATGGCCGCTGAGCCTGCGCGTCCGGAGCCTGTGCTCCGCAATGGGAAAGGCCACAACAGTGAGAGGCCAGCGTACCGCAAAAAAAAAAAGAGATAACAGTCCATATAGAGATGTGGCTTCATGTGTTTATGTCTTGAATTTATTGACTCAGTTCCCAGGTGTCACACCACTAACTGAGGACAACGGGGTATCATCAATTTACAACGTATTTGTATCAGCTGGCCATTTATTTTTCTCATGGTGATTTAGGCTGAGCTCTGCTGGGCTCCTTCCTTCATGTGTCTGTGATCAGCTGTAGACCAGCTTCCGGTCAGGTCTGAAGCCTCAGGTCGGGTCTTGATCTTGGCTGGGCTCTCTCACCTGTCTGGGCCTCGGCAGGGAGAACTGGGCTGACAGCTCTTGTCCTCGAGGTCTCTCACTCCCTAGCTATATAGTCATGGCTTGCTTATCAGATGGAGGAAGTAGTCCCAAAAGAGACAAGCCTGCAAATTTTCTCAAGTCCTAGGCTGGGCACTAGCACACCATCGCTTCTGCCACGTTCGACTAGGTGAGGGCCAACTAAAGGGATGGGAATTTGGACTCTACCTCTTGATGAACAGACCTGCAAAGCACATTGCTGAAAGTATAGATACAGAGATACGGGGGATAGAAACAATAGTACAGGGAGACAACTGTAAGTGGCCAGCATAGTGTTTGGCTTCACCAAAAAAGTGTTTGAAGAGTTAATTCAATACATGTAAATGATCCTACTACCTTAGGGTTACTTTAATTAATCAGATGAACCTGACTAGGTAAATTCTTCACTCCTACAAGTTCTATTTTATAAACACAACACAGAGTTGAAATCTTAGAGAAAATGTGCAAGATCCTTTAAATTCCCATTTCCTCAGACTCTGGGCACTTGGGCATTTCCCAATAACATGTGGGATTGCTTTGTGCTTTCCTGAAGACAGGACAGATAAAGCAGCAGCAGTGTCTGATATGATGCAAATTTTGGTCCTAGAAATTTCCGGGTAGACAGCCTCATGGGAACTCACCCAGCCTCCTCCTGGAAGGTAGTCCAACCATCTTTATCAACTAGAGATTGAAAGAATTAAAGTAGCTTCAAAAACACTTCATTGTACCAGGTAATGGGATCTCTGATTCTTCATTCTGGAGTTTATATCCTAAATGCTGTTTGAAAGCAGTATTTCATTAAGTGCTCCATGATAAGTAGTTTGTTCAGATTAAGCTTCTGAATTATTTTCATTCACATTCATGTGATGAGCAAGATAAAACTGGAACTCAATGTTAAAGAATCTTTTTCTGTGCCATATAGCTTTATTCATCCTATTTATGCCATGCAGAGATGTTGAACTGGTGATGCAACATAAATGTCTATTTACCTGCAATTTGAAAATGCTGTATTGCTTTCACTTTTTGCACAAAAAATGTGAAATATACTTTTCTAAGTATCTTGTCTTATATCCTTGTCATTTTTGAAATCTCACTCTATGGAGTTTTTAGTTTATTTGTTTGGTCGGTTGTTTTATATGCTTATTCTTTATAGCCAGATTTAGATCTAATGATGCTAGATTGAACAGTCAGATTTCTTTCCTAGGTATTCAGATGTGAGAAGATATGATGACCTATATTTGACTTTTTTGATGGACACTAAATTATAAGTTGGGAATAGAGAGTAGCTGTTACTGGGGTTTTAATTAGCATCTCACTCATCGCCTAGTCGTCTTAATAATTAAATGCTGTCTAATTTAATATAAGAAGTTCGCCAAACTGGCTGCTGATTTATGAATTTATAAATGTATTAAACTCTTTCACCTTTAATAAAGAGAACAACAAACTATATTTATTACATAGCTAAGCTTTGATTACTTTTACTGTATTTGAAAATATTTGCATCCCGTCAGATATGAAATATTATACAAGAAAGGGACAATGAAAAATCAAATAGGAAACAAAACCCAGACTCAAGATTTAAATATTTATGTAGGGAGGCATCAAGACAGTTTAATTTTCCTTATCTACTTTTATAGTATATTTTCAGAAAAAAAGCAAGACATTGATTTCAAAGTAATATTTTTCAATTAAATGTAGCCCTTAACATTAATTTTTAACATAAGAAACACGATTTTTCATCATTATAAGTGTTTTTAGAAAGAAGAGTCTCAGAATCAAAATGAGAACTTCCTAAGAATTGTTACTAATCTCCAATGAAAGTGACATGGGAGACTTTTGAGCTTAGCATAACCACTTGCTGTTTTTTTCACACTTTTAATTCTGTGGAGGATTTTTTATTCTGGCTTGAAGGCGATAAGAATGATCAACTATAGTGATCAAAATAATGCTCACTCCAAACCTCATCAGCCATCATAATATAATGAAAACCCCTTATTGATAGAATATCATTTGTTATGTAACTTAAAAGTAATGAATATATTTATGATGACACTGTAAATTTTATTCTTGAAAATTAACTTTTTGTTTTTATAACATAACAATATCGTATAGAACACAAATTCAGGTCAACATAAAATATGCAGATTTCCATATGCCAGAGATAAGCCAATTAAACAATGACAATGACTTTGAACTCCTCATCCCAAAGATGCATTGGGTGCATTTTTTATACACTGAAATAATAAATAATAGATTGGGTCTAAAAGTAATTTGTGTTTTTGCTGAGCCATCGACTCTCAAAATATCTGGATTCTGAGTCTCTAAAACATTACACTGTGAATGTTAATCCTATCTCGAACTCTCATGCGGGTAGGCAAAAGCAAGACTTTGGTAGTTGGGTGTTTCTTTTAAAGTTTTTGTTTTTTCTTCCCTTCTGCTAAAATAGTTTCCTTTTCATTCAGAACACATAAAAAGGAAGAAGAGGAGGTTAGAAATTATGTAACATTCTGCTCCATCCATTCCAGGTTGTCAACCACTCTAATTTATTAAAATATGGAATTTTCCTTCAAAAGAAGTAATTCCTTAACTCCTCTAAATTCAGTAAGAAAAAACAATCATAAAGGCACAGGCAACCGTCTGCCCTGCCTCCTCATTCTCAGTGGACCATTTTCTCAGCCAACAGGCAGTGCTATTGTTTGCTACGTCATAAGGTAGGCAGGCAGGCAGGCATTTTTTTGAACTTTGCCAGATTGGAAAATTGGCAAGTATTCTTTTGTTTTCTGACATCATGATGGAAATATACAGAAATGCTAATCACTCTGATTGTTTGTGCCTAAGATTTAAGTTCTTTGATATCAAAATTCAGGTAAGAGATTCAGAATACTATCAAAGATTGAGTCTTCCATGACTCAGTGAATCCTTGATTCTTGGATCCAATACGTGGAATGTAGACACTAAGTCTGGCCCTCACTCATTCTGTGATCTTAGACTGCCTCAAGGTTCTGTCTATACCCACTCATTTGACAGTGATTATGTACTTATATTGTTCTGCTTTCTGTGTGTCTGCGTATTATTTTGCAAACATATTGCCAGCCTTAACGTGATTAAGGACTGCATATCCCATACATATTTGTGCTGCCTAGTCTGTATATCTGATCTGTGTATTGATTGATTTTGAAGCCAAATGAATGTTTTGCTTTTGCTTTATAAGTCAGTCCTATTGAAATTTTATGCTTGTAGAAAGGCTTTCAGCTCTTGAACCCATTGTACATAAGTCCCAGCTCCATTCTCTTCATTTCCAAGTAGACCCTCTGGATGTGTTTAATTTGGAATGGAAAGAGGGAAGATTGCTTAGGGCATAGTTTCCAAAAATGTGCTCAGATGTTAATAGATTTTATTTTTAGGGTTCCATAGTCAAATGAGTTTGTGAAATGGAAGATTAAAATTAGTTAAAGCAGGTTTCTTTATGGAAAGACTGTTTTGGAAATGTAATATGCTAATGAGCAATTATAAGTCCCTGAGAGAGTGATAAAGTGTGTGGTTTCTTACCTAGTTGACCATAAAAACCATGATTTTAGAGAACAGATCACATAACTAGTTTTCTGCAGAACATTTTCATTTTCTGAAACCCTGATCTAGGAAACAAGACAAGGAAAACCATTAAGTAAATATATGCGGCAAGAAGAGGAGAGATCAAAGATGGCAAAAGCGGTATTTGGAATCAAGAGATAGCATCAGTCAGGATACCTAGGTTACGGTACTGCAGTGATCAAAAAAATCTAAAGTATTATTGATTTTAAACACATAGTGTTTATTTTTCATTCATGCCTAATGTCAATCACAGGACGGCTGAGGGCACTGCTCCACCTTGTCTTCAATCAGGCATGTAAGTAGAAGGGCCCCCATAGATCTGGAATGTCACAGATCGCAGTGACATTCACAAGGGGAAGGGAATTTGGAGAATCATATATGGACTATTAAACATTTCCACCCAGAAGCAACACATACAACTTCTGCTCACATTCCATTGGACAAAGCACATTACATACCTAACTCAAAGGACGTGGGGAAGTATAAGGCTACCATATGTCTGGGAGAAGAAAATCAGAATATTCATGTGAATGTTCCTAACGACTACACAGAGGCTGAGGGCAACTGCCTCCCTCAAGGTCATACACCTTTCCCATATCTAGTGACTCATCATTGCAGGTGTATAAAGGCCAGGGCCCTCACCCGAACTCAAGATAATTCTGAAGAGCAATCCTAGCTTCACAGGCTTTCAGAAGGGTTGACTGAAGCCATTGTTAAGACCCCATCATGACCCAAACTCTCCCTCTGCCCATTTCTTCATTCTTCACTTCGTTTCCAAAAGAAATGTTCCCAAAGGCACTCCCTAAAGAGCCTCCTGCTGCATAATCTCTATCTCAGAAACTGCTGTATGGGGAACCCAGTCCACTATACTATACCACATATCTCTTGGAATAATACGAAATATCATTTTGTGTGTTTTTAAACTTTAGGTAAATGGTATTGTGTTATACATATTCTACAATTTCCTTTTTTCCCTTCAAATTATGTTTTTGAGGTTTATTCATGTAAACTCATGTAGCCCTAATTTGTTTATGTTAACTGATTTTTGGAAAATACCACAATGTACTTATTTATCCTCCTACTAATGAGAATTTGGGTTTTTTTCCAATTTTTTATAATTATAATTTTGCTGAGTCTTTGTATATACATACTTGTTCACACATACAAGAGCATATATATATATATATGCCTAACAGAAAAATTACAATAAAATAGGGTATGTCCATTCTCAACTTTATTAGATGTTGCATTTCTCTGAATACTAGTAGAGTTGAATAAATGGCCATTTTTTTCTCTAATTGCCTATTTATCTCTTTGCCTATTTTTTTCCATTGAATTCCTGATCTTTCCCTAATTGAGCTTTAAAAATGTACATTCCTGATACTATTTTTTGTCAGATATATGGTTTGAAATATTTTCTCCCATTCTGTGGCTTTCCTTTTAATTTTGTCTTCTTTATAAAGAAGCCTCAAACTTCAATGCAGTCAAATTTATTTATCTTCTTTCCTTCATGGCCTATGCATTATCTGTTTTATTTAGAAAAATTTTCCCCACCTCAAGTCTTAAAAGTGTTTTTCTTGAAAGCATTGAGGCTTTTTTTTTTTTTTTCTTTTTTGTTTGCGGTACACGGGCCTCTCACTGTTGTGGCCTCTCCCATTGCGGAGCACAGGCTCCGGACACGCAGGCTCAGCGGCCATGGCTCACGGGCCCAGCCGCTCTGCGGCATGTGAGATCTTCCCGGACCGGGGCACGAACCTTCACACTAACTGGTAATGCCGCTTCTGTGTGTGTGTGTGGTGTGTGTGTGTGTGTGTG